>NC_050097.1:60813808-62101665 GCF_902167145.1 Zea mays | reverse complement strand
TACGAATTATCGGGCCCTTGGGCCTTTCGTGAGGCCTTTTACTTCTTTAGTGGACCCAGGGGATATCTATCCCCCACAAGCCCCCGATCTTTGGGTTGATTTAGAGGTAATCAACTCAAAGATCCAAGGTCCAAAAAATGACTTCCTGCTGTCTTCTCTGGCTCTGATCACTCGTCCGACCAAAGTTTGGTTTTGTGCTTGTGCCTTAGAGGTCGGCATTTTGGATTGTAAGACTCTAGACTTCATTGGGTGCACCGGAGGTGCACCCAATGGGTGTAGCCCCCGACCTTTGAGTAGATTTTAGAAGATAATCTACTCGAAGGTCTTCTTCCAAAGGTTATCTCCATTCGCGCTCCTGCATCTCGGTTGAGGATTGGTCTTTTCGATCTTGCTCTACGCCTTAGAAGTCGGCGCTATATCGGTTTAGAATAATATTCCATGGGGTGCACCGGAGGTGCACCCAATGGGTGTAGCCCCCGACCTTCAAATGGATTTTTTAAGGATAATCCATTCGAAGGTCTTCCTTTCGCTTGTGGAAACTGGCATGAGGCTATTTTGCATTATGCTTTGGAGGTCAGCATTATGTCATCAATATTTTGCTGCGAAGGTCAGCGTATATTTTGTCTTTAGCAGCCGAGTTTGCAATCCATCCATATCTTGCTAGGTAGTGCAATTTATTTGCTTCTGCGATTGATTGGACGTTTGACGGACGTTCTCTGTCTAGTCTTCACGTTGCTTCTGTCGGTCATATCTTGTACTTTGCTGGCTATATTTGGCTTTCCTCTGATCCTTACTAATATCTCACTTTTGTCTTGAGGTATTCACTGCATGCCCTGCACGGATGTGACCGTTTTGAAAAATATACTGATAATTCCTGGGCGTCCCCCCCCCAATGGGTGTGGGCAAGGGACGGCTTGCACAACAGCAAAACCGAATACTCCCGTCGGCCATAATAATTCCCGTCGGTTTTTAGGGTTGCCGACGGGAGTTAATTAACTACCGTCGGCCATAACGAAGCCGACGGGAGATAAAATAACTCCCGTCGGTTTTTAGGGCTGCCGACGGGAGTTATTTTACTACCGTCGGCCGTAACGAAGCCGACGGGAGATAAAAATAACTCCCGTCGGTTAGTCCGGAGGCCGACGGGAGATGCAGTAGCTCCCGTCGGCTTCGTTACGGCCGACGGGGTTTAGGGCGGGCTGGGCTAAAACGCGCGCGCCGACTCGCCCAGTCTTATTCGTCGCGCGCGCGGTTACGCATCCGCCGCCGATCGCCGATCGCCGTGCGCCGCCGCCGTCGTGCCTGCGCCGCCGCCGTCGAGCCTGCGCTGCCGCCGCCGCCGCGCCCGTCCTCCGCCCGAGCCTGCGCCGCCGCCGCCGTTCTCCTCCCCGCCCGAGCGCCGCCAGCGCCTACGCCGCCGACGCCGACCCCGCCGCGCCCGTCCCGTCCTCCGCCGCGGCTTGCCGACGCCGCTGCCCCCGCCCGTCCCCTCCACCGACGCCGCTGCAACCTCCACTGAGACAGTAAGATTGAAATTATTTAAAATTATATAATTGCGATATATATTTATATTTATATCGAAAATATGTTTATTCCCGTCGGTTGGTTGATTGTATTGATTAAGCCGACAGGAGTTAACTACGTTGTGGTAGTTTGATTAGTATGATACACTGTTTATTTTCCTAGAGTTTTAGGGTTAAGTGCGCAGACCAGTAGTTAACCCTAGGCGTCACCCGTTCCGGAAGCATGCACATGCATCACATTTATTCATATGTTTGGGCCTAATGCACCTAGACAATCTATGGATGCATAGATTGTATAGTTTCATTCGGTCCAAACACAAGATTACTTGTGATGTGCGTGGTTCCGGGATTGTCCACGTATTTGGACAGCCGGAGAATGGGTGTGGCCGCATGTGATTCGTGCACGTGTCCGTTGGTCCGAACGAGATTTCAGCAGCATAACCCAGTTGTTCTCCGTCGCACCATGATAGGCGTGTGTTCGGAGAACAGCGGGGTTATGCTGCCGAAATTTCGTTTGGACCATCGGGCACGTCACGAGTCGCATGCGGCCGCCTCCATTCTCGGGTGGGTTTATGTCCTTTCCTATAGTAGGGTTATCACCTAAGCCACGTGCATTGCTCTTATATGCTGAATTTTTGGTTGGTGGTTTACACAACAGCAAAACTGAGCCATCCTAGTCCACAAACATGGAAGATGACCGTGAGTGGATGTATGCTGGTTGGAAGAAGGGCGGATGTCACACAAAGGAATGGTTTCAGAAGACAGAAAAGTTTTTAGAGAACGCTCGTGGAGAGTCAACCCACGCTGTGATTAGGTGCCCATGCACCAAATGTGGGAACATCCAGTCACATGACAAGAGAACTGTGGCACTACACCTTTGCAGTCATGGGTATGTTCAAGGTTATAAGGTTTGGGATAACCACGGCGAGTCACGGAGTATAGTATCAGCACAGATGGAGGTGGATGACGGTGAAAACGTTGATCGATTGGATCATATGTTAGAAGATATGCAGGCAGAGTTTGTCAACAATCCTGAAGATCCACCTACAAAAGAGGTTGAAGAGTTGTTCAAACTCCTCCAAGACTTAGAAATGCCTCTGCATGGACACACAACGGTTACCATCCTCCAGTTCGTGACCCGTCTAATGAGCATAAAGTCAAAGTTTGGTTGCTCAGCCAAATGTTATAAGGCGATTTTGGACTTGTTTAGTGATGTCCTTCCTGCCGATCATAAGGTGCCTAAAGACATTTACCGGTCAAAGAAGCTGCTAAAGGCTTTGGGAATGCCATATGAGAAGATCGATATATGCCCGTCCAACTGCATGATATATTGGCGCGATCGTGCGAAACTAGAGAAATGCTTGAAATGTGGCCTGTCGAGGTACATAGAGGTGGTAAACGAAGAAGGGGAGAAGGTGACAACAAAGAGGGCACATAAGCAGCTTCGCTGGATGCGTCTCACTCCAAGACTGAAACGTCTGTTCTTGGCTAGTAGAATTGCGAGCCGCATGAGCTGGCGCAAGAATCGTAAGCCCCCGAAGGATGGGGTAATGCAGCATCCGTGTGATAGCGACGCATGGAAGGCCCTAGACAGCTTCGATATAGAATTTGCTAGTGAAGACAGGAATGTTCGTATTGGGCTGGCGACAGATGGTTTCACGCCTTTCAGTATGACCGCAGCGTCTTACTCATGTTGGCCTGTCTTTGCCATACCGTACAACCTTCCACCTGAAGATTGCATGAAAGATGAGTTTATGTTCTTAACTCTCATCATACCTGGGAAGGATCATCCCGGCGTAAACCTCAATGTTATGCTTGAGCCATTGATTGAGGAGTTGAAAGAGCTTTGGGAAGGAGTGGAGGCGTATGACAGCTTCATGAAGCAAAAATTCAAACTTCGGGCAGCATATTTGTGGTCCATACATGATTATCTAGCGTATGGGATCTTTGCTGGGTGGAGAGTCAGTGGAAGGCTAGGTTGTCCTATTTGTGGAAAAGAAACAGATTGTTTCTGGCTCGATAAGGGTGGGAAGTTCTGTTACTTCGATTGTCATAGGTCTTTTCTTCCTTTGAAGCACCCCTTCAGGCTCCAGGCACACGAGTTCAGGAAGGACACCATTGTCACGAAGGAACCCCCGAAGCGTCGCACCGGGTGGGAAATCGCTGAGGAGCTGAGTAATCTAGTGAGAAATGAGGATGGGGATGGGTTTGTAGGTTTCGGGAAGACCCATAACTGGACTCACAAATGTGGCCTTTGGGAGCTCCCTTACATGAGGGCATTGCAGGGAACAAGGATCTGAGGGTGGTGTTTTTTGACTGTACATGGTTTGGGAGCTCCCTCACAATTTGACCTTTGGGAGCTCCCTCACAATTTGTAGGGAACAAGGATCTGAGGGTGGTGTTTTTTGACTGTACATGGTTTGACCCGAAGCATTATAGAACCGAATTTGGAATGGCGCAGGTTAAACGCAAGCAAATACTTCAAGGGGCCGATAGATATGTCCTTGCTCATCAGGTGGAGCAGGTATATTACTCGTCATATCCATGCCCTAAGTTGAGCGCTTGGTGGGTCGTATACAAAACCTACCCCCGTGATCGGTTGTCCACTCCTGTTCCCGATGATTACAATCGTGAGGCTCAACAAGCTGACACGGTATTCCAAGAAGATGAGTTGCCATCCTCATTTGATATAGACCCTGCTCCTACATTGGATTGTTTAGTTGGAGACCTCAATGATATATCATTGCCACAGAAAAGGAAACGAAACGATAAGTAACAAGTTAAGTTTATTTCCATATGAATGTTTATTTGTTTAATGTTGGTTTATTTTGCACCGTTTGTTTATTTATTTACATTACTCAGTACTAATAAAAACTTTCAATTGCTGCAGGATGCCTAAAAAGTTTAAGCAGGTGGTGAAGGGGTTCAGGGACTCCCTTTTCCGAGGGAGTTCCTTGAGCGCTAGTAAGAAGGAGCAGCTCTACAGAAGCCTACACCCAGAGTTACAGGGCCAGCCCTTGGGGTTTCAGAGAGGCGATGTAAGAATCATTGTATTGTTGCTTTTAATTTGTGTAAGACTTTAACGCGTGAATGTGACACTTGAGTTACTTATTTGCAGGATGAGGATGAGGATGAGGATCAGGATGAGGATGAGGATCAGGATCAGGATCAGGATCAGGATGAGGATGAGGATCAGGATGAGGATGAGGATGAGGATCAGGATGAGGATGAGGTTGAGGGTGGAGGTGAGGAGGCTGAGGCAGGAGGTGAGCAGGGAGAGGGTGGAGGTGGAGATGAGACTGAGGCTGAGGCAGGAGGTGCGGCTGCGGGTGGAGATGAGGCTGAGGCAGCTCCAGCAAGGCGTCCACGTAAGTTTAGAAGGCCCCATGCCGTACAACCTCCACCTGTTCCGAGCTCCGAGACGGGGAAGACAGTGATCTCCCCCGTCGGAGATAGGTAAGTGTTGTATCTTGTGATTTGAATCAGCAGTATTCATCAAATGTAAGCATGTTTGATGCTTGCCCGTCTTTTTGTAGGGAGTGGTTGGACTACTCTTTCACCGGCCAGGGTCGTAAAAAGCAGGTGAACTCTGTGTTGAGTTCGCTCCTGAAGTTTCACTACCCTGGACTGGTCAAGACGTCCGACGATGCAGACGCTGCGCCAGTCCTCGTCTCATGTTGGGACGATTACAAGCTGAAGGTCGATGTCACTTATGGCGATGCCCAGGGGCTTGTTCGCGCTGACTTCTGGGTACGTAATCTTGTGTGTGTTATATGGAAGCAATCATTAAAAAGTTAGATAACATTGCATTCTTTTTGTAGGCACGTTTTCGGTTGGCCGACGGGGATGACGCGAACCATGCCGAGAAGGTGTTTCAAGTAAATGCCTATCGGTTGGTGAAGGAGGCCCTGTACGAGGCAAGGATTCAGGCCACGTGCATGTATTATCAACAAATTTTAGGGCAAAAGATGAACAAGAAGACAGGGGCCTCGAGTATATACCTTCGCGAGGAAGAGTATCGTAAGGTTATATTTCAATCCTTTCCTTTGTGTTTGTTTCATTTGAATAGGTACTGATATATGTTTGTTTTTATGAAGGTGGTGGTTCCGTGGATGTCTAACCGGCCAGAGGCCTACGCAGCTTGGTGTGGGGTATGGGCTTCTGAAGCCTTCCAACAGAAGTCAAAAAGTCACAGGGACAATCGAGGCACCATGCCGAACCACACCTTCGGTGGCGACAACTTCACGCGAAAGGCGAAACGCCTGGTAAGAAAACTAACAAATATGTTGAGATGTCATATATTCTTTTATTGTACTAACTCTGTGTTGTAGGAAGCTCAATTAGGTCGCGAGCCGACTCCCATCGAGGTGTGGGAAGCTGGCCATAGGGGAAGCGACCCTTCCAACCCTTTGTGCAGCCAGACACAAAGGGAGCGTCTGGTGAGCTGTTGTCCTCAATATTCGGTTAATGCTCGCAACATACTAACTAAGGTTATATAATCGATACAGGCGGCATATGCGGAAGAGATGAAGGACCGTCACGGAGAAGACTGCGATTGGAGGACCATGCCGATCGATGCTCAAGCCGTGCATAAATCCGGTGGAGGAAAGGCACATGGACGGTGAGATGTTACATTACATGCCATTTATATAGTGACATGAGCATATGCCTTAATTAATCTTTCTTTGACAACAATTGTAGATTCTCTCTCTTTGATGGAATGATCAACACGACGGATTTTAGAGCGTCTCGGCGGTCGGCATCTGGGTCCGGAAGCTCCGGTCGTAGCTCTCGTCGGCTCACTGAGCAAGAGCTTGAGATCGTGAGGCTGCGTGAGGAGAACCGTCAGCGCGATGAGCAGTTGAGGGCTCAAACTGAGCAGTTGAGGGCTCAAAGTGAGTACTATGCCTCAGTCCACGCGCAGCAACAGCAGATGATTCAAGTAAGCCCATTGCATTATTACTGTTTATTCATTGCTTTACACATCCAATGCGTACTACTAATATGCTTGGTCAATAGTTACTAGCTCAGCAGCAGGGCATTCCGTACGTGGCCCCTCCGCCTCCGCCGCAATGGACGTTCGTCCCTATGGGCCCTCCTCCACCTCCGGTAAGCAATTCTATGTCCATTCTCTAGTTACATAGTAAAAACGACGACTTGTGCCGCACTGCACTCACATGAATATGTATTATTCTTGTATTCAACAGGGACTTGTGCCGCAGCAGCCTCAGTTTAGCACACCGCCGGCTCAGCTACCTGCCCCTGGAGCACAGGTTTGTATTCTAACTCTATAGCTATCGCCGACAGTTCAGCAGTTAATATGTACGATTTCTGACAAATTGCATTCTCGCTCCATAGGACAATCAGGAAGGAAGTGGAACGATGGATGGCTTCGTCAACTCCCTATTCGCGTACCCAACTCCGGACGGAGGCAGCGGCCAAAGCTCCAACAACCCTAGCCGCCGCGGTTCGTGAATGTGCTTCCGTCGATACCTTTTCAGTAATGAACACTTCGATCTCTACCTTTTCAGTAATGGACACTTCTTTTGTGGATGAACACTTCTTATGTGGATGAACACTTCTTATGTGTATGAATGTTCTTATATATATGTTTGTGGATGGATGTGATTGATGTGTGTGGATGGATGTGATTGATGTGTGAATGTGCATGATGATATTGTGTATATTTTCTGTGCCATTGATCATAAATATGGGGTTTTTGGGGGGGGGGGGTGACAGTTTAACTCCCGTCGGCTTTGCAAAGCCGACGGGAGTTATCCTGGTACTGTCCAGGATAACTTCCGTCGGCTTAGCCAAGCCGACGGCAGTTGTCGCTCCCCCGTCCCGGCAATCAGGGCTGACGTGGCGGACACATAACTCCCGTCGGCTACCTAAGGCCGACGGGAGTTAATTGCCCGCCACGTCAGCCCTGGGCCGGGGAGCGACAACCGCTGTCGGCTACCTAGGGCCGACGGGAGATAATTATCTCCCGTCGGCCCCGACGGGAGGTAATGTAATCCCCGTCGGGTAGCTCCTGTCGGCCGGGTACCGACGGGATTTACTCTAAAACCGACGGGAATAGCTAAATCCCGTCGGTTTTAGAGTAAATCCCGTCGGTACCCGGCCGACGGGAATATCCTGGATTGCTGTTGTGTTGGTACGCTGAGTGTTTTAGCCGGTTGCCTCTGAGTAGTAATGCGATGGGACGGCTAGTGTAATCATATCCTTTGCGCTGTTGACTGGAGTCCCAATGGGTGTAGTGTTGCATGAAACGGCGTCCGCCGTCTGACGTGTCTGCAGATGGGTGGGAGTGCTTATTGAATGCCTTGCGACTGTTCAGTGACCGCGGTTAGAAGTGAGCGGTTGCCTTTCCCTTCTATAAATAACCCCTTTGCTTCTCTGGTTTCTTCACATCTCTTCGCTGCTCCTTACTGCCTTCTTTTCCTCCCCTCTGTCTGCTTCCGCCATGGGCAAGAACAACAAGCGCAAGCGTGAGCCGACTCCTCCATCGGAGGATTTCGGTGACTCGGAATACTCGGAGGAGGAGTTCTCCTCCGAGTCCGAGGGGTCTCCGGCTCCCGTCTCTCCCCCGGCGTCGTCCGATGACTCGGACGACTCCCAGGGGATAGTCGCGGAGGTCTGGACGTACATCCGGGCCGTCGAGCGCTCCGGGCTCGAAGGCTCGGATGAGTCGGAGTACTCCTCGGATGAGGAGGACTCGGACGGCGGCGACGAGGGTGAAGACGACGACGACGACGACGACGACGGCGACGGTGACGGCAGCGGTAGTGGCAGGGGCGGCGGCGACGGCAGCAGGGACAGCACCAAGGGCGACAGCAGCAAGGGCAGCACCAAGGGCAGCAGCAGGGGCAGCACCAAGGGCGGCGGCGGCGGCAGGGGCAGGGCCAGTGGCTAGACGCCACTGGTCTTCTTAGATGTTAGTATAGTTTAGTATAGCTAGAATAATGTAGTAGTAATTAGTGTAGTTTAGTAGTAGTAGTAATGTAGAGTAGTATATTGTAGTTTAGTAGTGGTAGTAATGTAGAGTAGAATTAGGGAAGTACCAACTCGTGAAGAGTTGGTTTGTAAACTCGTTAACTTCCCTTTAATGAAGAACTGTCGTTGATCCCCCCTTTTTGATGACTTGTCATTGCTTTTGCTGAATGTTGAACTGATTCTTTTGATATAGTAGAAACAACGCCGAGCGATGTGAAGGTTGACATCAGCGTTTTAGAAGTAACACTGAGCAATCGAACACAAGACCAGCGTTTTAGAGGCAATGCCGAATGATAGAAGGTCGGCATCGGCATTTTAGAAGTAATGCCAAGCGACAAAATACGGGGCTGGCATTTTAGAAATAACGCCGAGCGATTGAATGTCGGCGTCGGCATTTTAGAAGTAATGCCGAGCGATTGAACACGTGGTCGGCATGTTAAAGGACACGCCGAGTGATTGAAAGTCGGCGTCGACATTTTAGAAGTAATGCCGAGCGATTGAACACGTGGTCGGCGTGTTAGAGGACATGCCGAGTGATTGAAAGTCGGCGTCGGCATTTTAGAAGTAATGCCGAGCGATTGAACACGTGGTCGGCGTGTTAGAGGACATGCCGAGTGATTGAAGGTCGGCTTCGGCATTTTAGAGGCAACGCCGAGCGATTGAGCACGTGGTCGGTGTTTTAGAGGCAACACCGAGTGATTGAAGGTTGGCGTCGGCATTTTAGAAGTAATGCCGAGCGATTGAACACGTGGTCGGCGTTTTAGAGTCAGCGCCGAGTGATTTGAAGGTCGGCGTCGGCATTTTAGAAGTAATGCCGAGCGATTGAACACGTGGTCGGCGTTTTAGAGTCAGCGCCGAGTGATAGCCAGCTTCTCAAGTTACTTTGAGGAAAATAACCGAGTGATGAGGTGGCACGTCGGCTTTCTTGGAAATAACTGTCGGATATCCACGTGGCATGCTGGGATTTCGGAGATGACCGCCGGGTGATGACTGGGCACTTTTTGAAAGGGTATCTGGCTCAAGAATATCCCTTAAGAGTCGCGCTTTTAGCCGCCTTTGCTTTCCGTGCCCTAGTTCTTGCATTTCCGCATCTGAATCTTCTCTTCCACTCGCCTCCTACTCCGTTTCGCCAGCGAGAAGTAAGATGGCGCCCAAGAGGAAGACTGCGAACTCGTCTGCCGCAGTGATCCCCGCCATCGACCCCAACAGTCAGTTACCCTTCGCAGGTAACCATATGTCTGTAATTTCTGAAGCTGAGCTTCTCCGCCTTGTCTCCATCGGGGTTCTCCCTCCACGGGAACTCTGTTCTTGGCGGGCTTGCCACGGGACTACCGTCCCAACCGAAGATACCCACGAGTCAGTGGTTTACACTCCTTTCCTTCTTCGCGGCCTCGGCCTTCCCATATCTCCTTTTTTCCGTGGCCTCCTTGATTTTTATCACATCAACCTGACTCACTTGAACCCTAATTCCATTCTCCAAATCTCTATTTTCGTTCACCTTTGTGAAGCTTATCTCGGCGTGCTGCCGCATTTTGGTTTATGGAAGTATCTGTACCACTGCCGTCCTGGGATGGCCGGGGGGCAACATCAGTTGGTCGGAGGTGCAAGTTTAGAGATGCGCCGTGGGCGGAAGACCGAGTATCTCGAGATACCCCTCAAAGACAGCATTAAAGGTTGGCGTCTGGAGTGGTTTATAATGGATAACTATGGAAATTCTCTCCCTTCCCGCTCAGGAAGACAGCCAGACGTTCGTACTCCGAGTTGGACTGAGTCTCCCACGGACCAAGAAGTGGCCGAGGCAGGCGTGTTGCTTACTGAAGTTGGATTACTGAAAGAGAGAGGTCTGACTGCCGAAGCTGTGGTCACAGATTTTGTTTTCAAAAACATTCAGCCGCTGAAAGACAGGGCCTATCCGGCATATCTTTACCGAGGGCTGGCCGACTCAACCCGAGTTACCAATAGGAGAATTCCTTCTGTTGATTTGGTAAGCCGACTCGAAATGATCCTCAGGGGTAAAGTTTCAAACGTTGGTGCTCCAGTGGCATACTCGGCTTGGAACCTACCTTCTCCCAAAGCCTTCACCCTTTTTGTGTCCAATCCGCCCGTGACAGATAGCAATTTGGGTCTTAGAGTGCGACCCTCTGCTGAAGAGGTCCGTTCCTTAGTTGCTTCGCTCGGGGAGATACCTGATGATGAACGGCAGATTTATTTTGAAGTGCCCCTGAACCCTAGTGATGCAGACATAAATGACATGCTCGATCTGCTAGCTGAGGATTCATCTGATGCTGCTCCTGATGGTACATTGGCAGTGGTGCCCCTTCCAGAGGTTGATGCGACCTTGGATGTCTCGAAACCTGTCAGTACTCGCCCGAGGCGCCCTAGCCGAACCAGTCAGCCCGAGCCTTCTGCTGATGAGCAGAAGAAGAAAAGAAGACGCCTCCGGCGAGTGTCCAGCTTTGACGAGGATGCCAGTACCTTGGCCCCTGCTGCCGAAGAAACGACTGCAACGGGCCTTGCTGACATTGATCCCAATGGGTGTGCTCCGCCCGCTGCTGACCCCAATGAGGATGCTGTTTGTGCTGTTACAGTGGAAGATGAGGAGGAAGAAAATGAAACTCCATTAACTCGGAAAAACAGTCGGCAGTTCGTCGCTAGCGGTGGAAGTAGTGGAGTTCCTTCTCCTGCCTTGTCTGCCCTTATTGGTCTGCAAGAACTGTCCATGGCCAATTTTGATCAAGCTCTAGAGGATATGGTCCCTGAGAACTTGTTGTTGGAAACTACAGATGCTGATGCAACAGAAACTTGTGCAGCCGTGCCAGATGCTGGGTTGAGGTCATCCCGTGCCTCGTCGACCTTAGAGCATGATCTCGAGGGTCGGGACGCTGACCTGGATCGTCCTGATCCTATGGAAGTAGCTGAAGGCCCGTCAACCTTAGAGGTGGTCACGGCAGAGAGCTTGGATCCCTTGAATAGTGCTGACATGTGCCCAGCCCCCGAGGATGTCGCCGGGGAGGACTCAGCTCGGGTGGGGAGTGTAGGCCACTACCCAGCCCCCGAGGGTGTTGCCGGGGATGACCCGGCTCGAGTGGGCAGTGCCAACCTTGACCCAGCCCCCGAGGGTGTCCGAGCGAGGTCTCCCTCCTGCACTTCCATGGATGTTCATGTGGGTTCACCTCCACACTCTGGCGGCATGGTGATGGCTCAAACTCCGGATCAGGGGGTCGCTTTAGAGGGCAGCATCCCCACTGGTCTGGCGTTAAGCTCTGCTGAATGTACTGAGCTCGTTCCTGCTGGTCTGCTGCAAGCTGCTTCGAGTGGTGGTCTGGCACCTGGTCATCGGCTGATTTCTCCTGACTTGGGGATCCCTTCGCTTTTTTCCAACCTCCAGGTGCTGTACTGTGCTTTAGTTTGATCTCTATGTTGCATGAATTGTTGCCATTATGTTCATCCGCTCTTCTTATCAGGCTTTGGTGGATGGAATGGTCGGCCAGCTGAAGTCGCAGGGTGCTTCCATCCCGGAGGTGGCTTTATCTCTTGAGCGTTGGAATCCGGTGTTGCTTCGGGGTCGTGTATCTGAGTTGGAGGCAACTAATGCTGGTTAGTGTCCTTTCTTCTTCTTCTTTGTTCTTGTCCGTGGATTGTTTTACCTTCTGACCTCATTTTGTCTGAATACCTCTTGATAGGGATGACTCGGCAGATCACAGTTCTTGAAGAGAAACATTCCCAAGATCAAGCTGAAATGGCTCGACGATGCGCTGACTTCGAGGAGAAGTATTCTCAGAGTCAGATCGAGTTGAGTCAGGTCTCTGCGGCTTTGGATGATGCCAACGCTCTGAGTTCTTCTCTTCATGCTCAGCTTGACTCTGAGAAGGTAGCTTACGAACCCGTGCTTCGCCTTATCATACTCTTGGATTCTGAATGAGTTGATTTTTGCTTGTAGGAAGAAAAACGCATCCTTGCTGCTTCTCGCGACAACCTGGACAGATTGTACCGAGACTCCAGCAACTCGCTGACCATCTTGGAGAGGAGCCACCGTTTTACGATGGAGGAGCTTGACAATCAGCGCCGTCAGCTGCAAGAATCCTCGGACGAAGTGACCCGTCTTACACAGTTGTTATCGGCAAAGGATGCCACCATCAAGGGACTCCGAGCTTCTAAGAAATCCATTGCTCAGGAGTTAGAAACTGCTCAGCAGGCTGTTAAAGTTGCCGAAGAAGCTGCTGTCACTTTCAAAGCTCAGCGCGATAAGGCCCTGGACAAGGCCATTCGGGCGGGACGAATCTTGATGAGAAGACCCGGCGTGGTTGTCCCTGAAGATATAAGAGCCGATGTGAATGCTGCCCCTGATTCTTCGAATCGCCCTTCTTCGTCGGTCGTTCCTGAGAAAGACATTGGAAAATAAAGAAACAGTTCGCGTGCTCAGAGCGCGCAGTTAGCATGATCAAGTACTCGTTAGAGGTTATCGGCTTATCATTCGAATGACGTAACCACTTTCTTATTGTATCCGAATTTTGAATTTGTGGTAACGCTACATGATGATTATGAAGTTTGTTTGCGGGATATGGAGATCATCCCTTGAACTGCATAAGCGCGAGTATGCTATACCGGTTTAAGCCGTCAATGACTTTTTAGCCGGTAACTCCGTTAGTAGGGTATAGTGGTCACCCTAGGTAAAGTAAGCGTGAGCATGTTGCACCGCTTTAAGTCGTTGCCGACTTAAGTCGATTGCTCCGTTTGTAGGGCATAGTGGTCACCCCGAGTTAAGTAAGCGTGAGCATGTTGCACCGCCTTAAGTCGTTGCCGACTTAAGTCGATTGCTCCGTTTGTAGGGCATAGTGGTCACCCCGAGTTAAGTAAGCGTGAGCATGTTGCACCGCCTTAAGTCGTTGCCGACTTAAGTCGATTGCTCCGTTTGTAGGGCATAGTGGTCACCCCGAGTTAAGTAATCGTGAGCATGTTGCACCGCCTTAAGTCGTTGCCGACTTAAGTCGATTGCTCCGTTTGTAGGGCATAGTGGTCACCCCGAGTTAAGTAAGCGCGAGCATGTTGCACCGCCTTAAGTCGTTGCCGACTTAAGTCGATTGCTCCGTTTGTAGGGCATAGTGGTCACCCCGAGTTAAGTAAGCGCGAGCATGTTGCACCGCCTTAAGTCGTTGCCGACTTAAGTCGATTGCTCCGTTTGTAGGGCATAGTGGTCACCCCGAGTTAAGTAAGAATGCAAGTCAACCATAAATGAGCCAAGTATCTTTGAAATCTCTCTTTATTGATGACGTATTTCCATTATACAGAATACAGGGTTGCCCTGGCTGTTTTGAGATACAGCTAGGGGTAAAACTTTCGGAGGTGCTCTATGTTCCAGGAGTTCCCAACTTCTGTGCCATCCATCTGGGTGAGGCGATATGATCCGGGACGAGTGACCTCTGCTACTATGAAAGGTCCTTCCCATAAGGGTGATAACTTGTGCCGTCCCTCCCCCGTTAGAATTCGGCGGAGGACGAGGTCTCCCATCGAAAAGAAACGTTGCCGCACAGCTTTGTCGTGGTAGCGCCTTAGAGTCTGCTGGTATCGTGCTGATTGAATCACTGCATTCAGTCGTTCTTCTTCAAGTACGTCAATATCCTCCAGCCTAGTGGCTTCGGCTTCTGCTATGCTTTCGAAGATCAATCTTGGCGCCCCAAACTTGAGATCAGCAGGTAGTACTGCCTCCGACCCATAGACCATGAAGAAAGGAGTGTTTCCATGCAAGGCCCGGCTAGGTTGGGTTCTCAAGCTCCAAACAACATAAGGCAATTCTCTTATCCATTTTCCTGCGAATTTTTCGTTTTTATCAAAGACCCTTTTTCTAAGTGCCTCCAATATCATTCCATTGGCTCGCTCAACCTGACCGTTGGCTCTCGGATGGGCTACAGATGCATACTTGATCTGAATGCTTTTTTGCTCGCAGAAGTCAAAGAATTCTGAACTGGTGAAGTTGGATCCCAAATCAGTGATGATATTGTTTGGTATCCCAAATCTGAATATTATGTCTTGTATGAATTCCATGGCTTTAGCAGAGGTTAAAGAAGCAATGGGCTTGAACTCTATCCATTTAGTGAATTTATCAATCGCCACCAATACATGAGTATATCCCCCTTGAGCTTTCTTGAAAGGTCCAATCATATCCAGTCCCCAGCATGCGAAAGGCCAGGTAACTGGTATGGTCTGTAGCTGCTGTGCTGGCATGTGCTGTTGCTTTGACAGGTATTGGCAAGCTTCGCATCTCTGAACTAACTCGGCTGCATCATTCTTCGCTGTGGGCCAATAGAATCCTGACCTGAAAACCTTCCCGACTAGTGTTCTGGATGCTGCATGTACTCCACACTGCCCGGCATGGACTTTCTCCAGAAGTTGCTTCCCGGTGGACGGGAGAACGCACTTCATGAGGATGCCTGACGCGCCCCTCCTGTATAATACCTCCCCAATGAGTGTATAGTGAGCTGATTGTCTGGCAATGCGCTCTGCCGAGTTCTTGTCATCTGGTTCTTCTTCATTCTTTATATACTTAATAATCGGTTGCCTCCAGTCATCAGAGTCTGACTCAGGTTGATCTATGATGTTGCACTCTTCTATTTGATCCGTCGAGATGCTCGGCTGGAGAATTTCTTGCACAAAGATTCCGGGCGGGACCTGAGTCCGACCGGATCCGAGCTTGGACAGTACATCAGCCGCCGTGTTCCGATCTCTTTCTATATGATGAAACTCCAGACCTTCGAATTTATCTTCTAGCTTCCGGACGACGGCGCAGTATTTTCCCATTGAATCACTTGAACAATCCCATTCCTTGTTTATCTGACTGATGACTACCAGAGAGTCTCCATACACCATCAGTCTCTTGATACCCAGTGATATGGCGATGTTTAATCCGTGTATCAAAGCTTCATACTCGGCTGCGTTGTTAGAGGCCGGGAATAGCAGCTGGAGAGCATACTTGAGGTGCTCGTCTCCAGGTGCAGTGAAGAGAATTCCTGCTCCTGCTCCCTGCAGCTTCAGCGAGCCATCAAAATACATTCGCCATACTTCTGCGGTTTCTGGATTATCCGGTACTTGCTGTTCTGTCCACTCTGATACGAAGTCAACCAGTGCTTGAGTTTTGATGGTTGTGCGAGGTCGGAACTCGATATCATGGGATCCCAACTCGCAAGCCCACTTGGCTATTCGGCCAATGGCTTCCTTGTTGTGAAGAATGTCCCCTATTGGAAAACCAGTAACTACTATGACTTTGTGGTCGTCGAAGTAGTGGCGCAGCTTGCGGGCAGTTAGAAGTACTGCATATAATAGCTTCTGAACTTGAGGATACTTTTTCTTCGATGGGCCTAGAACCTCACTGATGAAGTAGACAGGATGTTGTACCGGATAGGCATGCCCTTCTTCCACTCGCTCGACTACCAACGCAGTGCTTACCACGTGAGTCGTGCAAGAGATATATAGCAGCAAATCTTCAGCCGGTTGAGTCGGCGTAGCTCGCCGGGGCGGTTTTAGTACTGGTGGTGTTGTCAGGAATTTCTTCAGTGCCTCTAGAGCTTCTTGTGCTTCTGACGTCCATTGAAACTTATCCACCTTCTTGAGTAGTTTGTAAAATGGCAGACCTTTTTCTCCCAGCCTGGATATGAATCTGCTCAGGGCTGCCATACATCCGGTGAGTCGCTGAACCTTCTTTTGCGACCGAGGGGCTTCCATCTTCATGATAGCTTCAATCTTATCTGGATTAGCTTCAATTCCCCGGTGGCTGACAATAAATCCGAGTAACTTTCCTGCTGGTACCCCGAAGACGCATTTCTCAGGATTGAGCTTCCATCTATATCTTCTCAGGCTATTGAAAACCAGCTGTAAGTCTTCGATGAAGTTTTCCGGATTCTCCGTTTTAATCACCACGTCGTCTACGTAAGCCTCCACACGCTTGCCCCAGTGATCGGCTAAGCATGTTTGAATGGCTCTCTGATAAGTTGCTCCAGCGTTTTTGAGGCCGAACGGCATGGAGGTATAACAGAAAGCACCAAACGGGGTGATGAACGCCGTTTTTTTCCTCGTCTTCTTTTGCCAAACTAATCTGATGATACCCGGAATAGCAATCTAAGAAAGACAGCATAGAACATCCAGCGGTGGAATCCACCACCTGATCTATCCTCGGGAGCCCGAAGGGATCCTTCGGACAGTGTTTGTTGAGATCAGTATAGTCGACGCACATGCGCCAATCCACTTTATTCTTTTTGAGTACAAGAACAGGGTTGGCTAGCCACTCGGGGTGTAATACTTCTCTAATAAATCCGGCCGCGACCAAGCGAGCTAACTCGGCACGAATGGCCTCTCTCTTGTCGGGCGTGAAACGACGCAGCTTTTGCCGGATCGGCCTCGCCTGAGGATAGACTTTCAATTTGTGCTCGGCCAACTCCCTCGGGACTCCCGGCATATCCGCAGGTTGCCATGCGAATACGTCTCGGTTATCTTGCAGGAACTGGACGAGCGCGCTTTCCTATTTGTCATTCAAACTGGAGCTGATGATGGCCGCCTTGCGCTCATCGGCAAACCCCAGGTTGATCCGCTTGGTTTCTTCAGTCGGCCGCATAGAGGTCGCGGCCTGAGCTTCGTTTGCCGACACGGCGAGGTCTTCCTCAGGCTTAGAGTTCGCCGGCGTAGAAGGAACCGTTGACGGCTTGGTGGTGAGGGCTGCTTGGATGGCCACTCGGAAACATTCTGCGGCGCCTTGGAAGTCGGCGCACACAGTTATGATTCCTTGCGGTCCTGGCATCTTCAGTATCATGTACGTATAGTGTGGGATGGCCATGAATTTGGCCAGCCCCGGCCTCCCGATGATGGCGTTGTACCCGCAGTCGAAGTTCGCCACCTCGAACCTCAGGAACTCGGTTCTGTAGTTATCCGGAGTCCCGAAGGTGACCGGCATGTAGATTTGGCCCAGCGGGTATTCCCCTTCCGTCGGCACGATACCGAAGAAAGGAGTGTCTGACTCGTGGAGCTCTTTGAGGTGAACTCCCAAGCCTTGGAGCGTACGGGGGAAGGTGACGTTGATGCTGCTCCCCCCGTCCACTAGCACCTTCTTCACCCGGCTCTCTCGAATCACCGGATCGATGAGGAGCGGGTATTTGCCCGGGTGGTCGAAGTTGAGCCATTGATCCTCCCGAGTGAACGTGATTGGGTGCTCCGACCACCGGTACGGGGCGGGAGGGCCGGTGGTCGCCACCAGTATCTGGCGGTCGTTGAGCTTTTGTTGTCTCTTGTTCTCCTGCGACCCATGTCCGCCGAAGATGACGTTAACCTCCCTGTCAACGCGCGGGAAAGCTCCTCCTCCCCCCTCCTCCGGCTGATGGGGCTGTCGTGGTTCATCTGGTCCTCCCCTTGGCGGAGGAGGCGGTAGAGGTTGGAAGGGTCGGCCATGCCCGACGGAGTGCTTGAAATCCCGGCAGTTACGGAGGGTGTGGCGCATGTCCTTGTGGTACGGGCACTGGGCGTCGAGGATGTCGTCCAGCGTGCGTTCGCCTCCACGAGGTCCTCCTCGGGCGCGAGAGGCGGGTGGTCCGGCGGCGTGTACCTCTTCGCGAGGCCTCTTCTCCCAGCGCTTGTCGGGCGGCTGGTTCGCGTCGCGTCGTGGTGCTGCCGGTGCGGGCTTTGCTCCTCCGATGAGGTCCTGGGCCCGCTTGTCAGCGGTGATGTAGAGGTCGGCTTCCCGGAACAGCTCCTCGGAGGTAGTCGGCGCCTTTTGCAGTATGGCTCGGACGAAAGCCGAGTCGTTAGATCCTCTGTAGAAGTCCTCGATCACGGCCGCCTCCGTGACCTCGGGGATGCGGTTTCTCATGGTCTGGAACCTTTTAAGGTATGACCGGAGAGTCTCATCCCCCCGGCGCTTGATGGATTTGAGGTCCCATGGTTGCGCTGGCTTGTCGGAGAGAGACTGGAAGTTGGCGGTGAAACGTCGACTGAAGTCTCCCCAGTCGTCGATACAGTGTCGGGGTAGATGTCGTAGCCACTGCAGCGCGTCTTGCCCGAGGACGATGGGCAGATACGCAGTCATGACGTCTTCGGATGCCCCGGCAGCCCGAGCAGCGGTGGTGTAGACGGCTAACCAACCCCCTGGATCCTGCTTAGGTTCATATTTGTCGACATTGGATACCTTGAAGTTGGGAGGCCATTGGATGGCCCTAAGGCGCGGAGTAAGGGCGGATACTCCGCACGTGTCCTCCTGTCGTCGAGGATGTCGTCTGTCCCGGGGAGGGGAGTGGCGGTGGTGGTTCCTCGACCGTCCCCGGGTGGTTCCACCAGTTGAAGCTGTTGCCGACTCAGTTCGGGTGGCCTGGCTTTGATTCGGGAAGCCATGATCTCGGTCATACTCCTCCCGACGGCGAATTTCGTTCTCGTGCCGCCGTTCGCGCGAAGCATTGATAGAGCTTCGCGCGTCTCGGCGACTGTTGATGGCGTGTCGCAAATCGTTCGGCGGGTGAGCGAGCGGTAGAAGATGGTTGGCTGCCTGAGTGAACAGGCGTCGGTATCCCTCGGCGTCGGGAGTCCGAGGAAGTCCGTCAGCTATCCGGGCTAGAACGCCTCCGACTTCGCTCGGCGTGTTCATAGCTCGGGCGAAGTCGGGGTTCAAGTTGCGCCCGAAGAGCGGATTCTCGCGTCGTTGCCTTGCATCTTGCTCGGCTTGCTCCTGAGTCCGACGGCGATCACGTCGTCGGGAGTTCCTTCGTTCCCTGAAGACGCGTTCTTCCGGAGTTTCTCCTATCTCTGAGACCTCGTCTCGCGAGACAGGCTGCTCCGGATCCCGTTCTCCAGCTGCGTGATGTCGTCGAACGTTCCTGCGTCGGTTCCTTCGTCGGCGGGATTCTCGCTGAGGCGGTTCTTCTCCAGGCGCAGTCGGTTCATCGTCGGAGACGGCGGGCGACTCTGCTCTCCCGATGAAGAGGACGTCGGGGTAGAACGGTACTGCTGTCGCGGCGACTTTCTTTTCGTTCTCCTTTGAGGCCGGAGGAACGGGAAGAACAACCTGCCTCTCCCTGGTCTCCTTCTTTCTCGCGACCCGTGTCCATTCTTTCGTCGGGGAAGTAGACAGCGGAGTCTTCCGGGTCAGCGAGCTTCCAGCTCCAGCCTCCCCGGAGACGATCTTTTTCCGAAGAGCCGGAGGTAGCGTTCTTCCAGCATTTTCGGAGTTTGTTGGAGAGAACTTCTTTTCCGGTAGATCTGCGATGCGGTGTAGAATTCCTTCTTCATCCGCTACAGATGAGATTGTCCCGAAGCAGAATACAGATCCGGGACGCACGGCGATCTTGCTATGGAAGGTGACGGCCATTGAGCTAGCTTGGATCGTCGACACACCCCCTACCTGGCGCGCCAGCTGTCGGTGTTTTGGGTCCGACCGCACACCCGGGGTTGCCCCTCAAGGTGTTTTTAGGAGTAGGACGGTGTCAACGACTGTAGCAAAATGGTTCGTGCCGATCGCACGAGGGACAATGGACAAGATTTGCAGGTTCGGGCCGCTTAGAAGTGCGTAACACCCTACGTCCTGGTGAGTATATGAGCGTGGTTACAAGAGGATTCTCTGGATAGAGGGCACAGAGAGTTTTTGTGGGTGGCTAAGTAGAACATGGTCGATCGATCTGAAGGGGTGCCCCCTAGGCCTTATATACTCGACCGTGGGGCAGTACACGTGAATATGATAACAACAAGTAGCTAAAAGATAGTGAACCTCTTGAGTTTATCCCTACGTACCCCTCGCCGACTTATCCTCGCACGGCTCTGTTGCATGGGGGCTTCAGCGCGGGAAAGTCGGGTCTCTGTTGTGATTCATTCGTTCGACGTTGTGGGCCGCTTGAGTTTGCACTAATCAGTCTCACGTCTTCTTTGTTGGTTGTCTTTCCCTAGGCCCACGAAAGAATGACCTTACGAATTATCGGGCCCTTGGGCCTTTCGTGAGGCCTTTTACTTCTTTAGTGGACCCAGGGGATATCTATCCCCCACAGTATGCAACACAAGCATAGAGGTCCTAGACAGGACGAGTAAAGTGGTTCGACGGGAACACACAATGTTTTTTTGCACACCAACATAGTGAAATTTTTCTCAGAGTAACCTTTCGATGTACTCGCAACTTCGTGTTGCTATGGTACTAGCCATTTATCTCAAAGTTCGCTCCATGCCGTTCAATGACGAAGAAAGCAATGTGTCAACATCTGGTTGAACAATGTATAACTGAGATTTATATCCTTAAATCATTTGGTAAGGTCTTTTGCTTACTAATAGAATCCCAATATGTGATATCTTCTATGCTAAAAAGGCTTTCATGCATTATATTATATATATTCGGGTTACTTCGGGTAAAACTTTATGCATAAGTTGAGAGCATAAAATTAACTTATTTGTGTTTAATTGTATTTCAATTTAATTTCCCAGATTTCCAAGCACTATAGAGCTTGATATAGTTGTCATGGCCACTTGGCGATATATAAATATATAATGCCACACAACATAGTCAAATAAAATATAGAGCCAAACAAAATTGTTTATGAAGGTTGCGCATAATGTGACTTTAGAGGCTTGAACAATCCACCACAATCCACGTGAGTACAAGCTCTAGCATCTGGTGTCAACACATGTGCGGCCATCAGGGCTACGACAACACGGCAAGCCTTCGTAATAAGCGCAACAGGCACAATTACAGCTCGGTAATCGGGGTACACGATAAGTCCACGCAACATGCGCAACAGGCGCAATTGTGGCTCGATGATCACGGCAGACAGACAGTGCTTACAGGGCATGCGAAAAATACGCGACTCAGCGATGACGCTTCGACTCAACGGGAGCTGTCCGATTAAACGAGAGTGCTACATAGCAATCACATGACACAGCTAAGTTCGTACGACATAAATAATGCATCGTGTTGCCAGGGCGCAGCCAATGCCTTTACTCGGCCAATTAAAAAATGTAGTTTGATCGACGTGTCTGAGTACCCACTATATCATTTAATCGCTCGACGTGAGTCTAAAAGCTCAACGCAACACAAATATTTAGAGGGATATGAAAATACGTAGCATAACCTTCACATGCATTTTAATAATTTTCTGCTAATTATTTACTACGGGAAATAAAGACAGAAATATAAACACAAAAAGTAATGCATGAACATAACATATAACATATCAGGTGTAAAATACATTTTTCCATATTTAAGCGCGTATTTTTCTACTAATTATTTGCGACAAGAAATAATTAAGGTAGAAATTGTAACATAAAAGCATGCTTGCTAATTAAATGTACTAAAAATTTCAATGAACAAATTCAGCAAGAACCTATTTTAAGTGTAACAATTATAACAGAAATTATCGAAGAAATTAATTCTACGTAAAACGGTAAAAAGTAGTGAATGGTACGAATTGCATTGCCATTTTTTCTTTTATTCTTAACCAATCAGTTAGATCCACCTTTCCAGGAGCATTTTGATCGAGCTCCTTCGCTAGGATAAATAATTCATGGCTAAAGCCATCACACCAACGGCTGGACGAGCACTATTGAGTTTTAAGATAGGCATGCAAAACCCAGGATCCATGCGCACTAGTAACCGTGACATGGTAGGTAGTATTTTTTTCAACTGAAAAATGGATCAGGAGCTCCTCTCGGCCATGAGTCCATGACGTGCTCTCTTTATGCCCCTAAAAAATGGATCAGGAGCTCCTCTCGGCCACGAGTCCATGACTCCAAGACAGGAAGAAGGACGAGACCATCGCGCTCGACAGGTGGTCGCTGGTGCAGCACTGTAGCATCCACAACACGGTGCGGGCGAGGGCCTGACGAGGCACAGGCGCGCCACTAGCGGCAACATGGCCCCGGCGTGGGCGCGACGCGGCTTCCGGCATGGGCGCAGCTGACGGTGAAGCACAGCCCTCCAGCGCGCAGTGCGGCCCCGGCTCGAGCGTGGCTGCTGGCACGCGGTGGTCGGTTGGATTTTTTTTTCTCTTTGTTAATCACAGTCCGAATTTCTCTTCTTCGATCCTCAATGAGAGCAGCAGATTCAATCTACTAGAAATACATACCACTCGATTGCGTCGAGGGGAATCGAAGCCTGTCGCGTAGGACAGTTCGGCTAGGCCGAGAACCTATCGGCGTGGTAGAGAGTCGATGCAGATCAGGTCCACAACAACGTCGAGGTAGAGCGTGCTGATAACATGTTGAGAACTACGTAACCATGGATCACCAGATCCGCTCCATTCCCTTATGTTAGCAGATTAGGCGCGAGAAGATGTGGAAGACCCGTATCCCTTCCCAGAAGCACGACAGAGAAAACACACGACACGTGATGTAGGGTTGGGCCTCTGGCCTCTTTCTATTATCTATATTTTGAGGGGTGTACAGGTTCCTTATATAGAGATGTGAGACCCCTCAGGGGCAAAGCAGGTATTTGCCCACATAACCCTAACTAGGGTTACTTAACACTCCCTACTTCTATGTCTTTCTATTTGCAACACTTTGCTCTTAAGTTTATCATGGTAGTTGTATGGTTTCTGTTGCTCTCCTCCCAAATGAGGGTCACATCTCAACTATATGACAAAATGCTCAAAAATAATCATTAGTATCAGCAGGGGTTGACGCCGATCTGGGCAGTGCCAATCACTAGGGGTGTACCGCCTGGCGGTGCCCTCTGCGGAGGCGCAGACGATCCGCGGCACTAGGCCGAACGGTCTGCGACCTGGGCAGAGGAGCGGCGCCTTCCCTACGTTGCACCAGACGGTCCACGCACAGGACCGGACGGTCCGCGATGGCGCAGGGTCGTCTTCCTCCTTGCTGGAATCTAGATCTCGCCCCTTGAGGGAGAGATCTTAGGGCTCTCCGGGTCGATAGGTCACCCAGGGCGTCCCCAAACAACATGGAGCTGTCTGGAATTAAGAGATCAATTCGAGGAAGAGGCCTTGGGTGGACAACTAGATCTTGCCCCTAGGAGGGGTAAGATCATAGGGTCGTCTTGGGGTCGGCAGGCCACCCAAGACGTATCTAGACGATGTAGAGTCAAATAGGGGTGAAGGTAGATATGCGACATACTACAACTAAAACTACGCTACATATACTTCTAGGGCAGGAAAGGTAAATAATGTAATTGGTTCGATTGGAATGTGTTCGGGTGTTCTCAATCGGTCGTACCCCTTTATATTTATAGGGGAGGAGGTCTGGACCTGTTCATAAGAGATAGCCAATAACTCCCACATGATTAGATGGATAACCACGCACGAGATAAGGATAATCACTCGAGTTAATCTAATCTCGGGGCACGCGGACTGTCCGGGCCCAAGGGCCGGACCGTCCGCTCATTTTGGTGCTCAACATATGCCCACCTGCCTTTTGGTGGAGCTTGGCGAACCAAAAGCACTAGCGAAAACCTTAGAAACAATTGACTTCATGAGCTACTTTGTTCCCGAAGTAAGGACTCAGCTCGATGCAAGTTATCGGCTCTTGCGATCAGATAATATAAATACTTGATGAAACTGTAATGCACAGAGGCCGTTTTGGATTGCATCCTCTTCGACCATGTCTGCCTGATCAACCTATAAATAGGCAAAAACTTGTGGTGCCCCCAGCTGTAATACCACAAAATTATAAGTTTTGGGTTTAGTATAAATCTTCAAAAAAAACTAAAGTATCTTCTAATGGACGATTCTACAAAAGTGACCCTTTCTAAAAATAATGATAGTAATAATAATAATAAATAAATAAGTAGGTAATGCTAAAAATGTTGTTAGTTAAAAGTTTAAATTTTGAATTTTGTTTTTAAATAAAAAAATATATAAAATGCAGTATATATAAATGTCTTAAGCTAATTATTTGATGAGACTATTCTTTTAAGAAATCGGTGTTATAAACCTTCTCTAAAAAAAGAGTTGATTAAAAGTATTTTCTATCAAATAAATGGCAACGAATACTGGTTTTTTTGAAACTTTTAAATTGATGATACATTCCGAAACAATATCATCTTAAACTAAACAATAAAAGGGTGCGTTGGATATTGGAGACGCCCTTGCCTACAAGTGAATACCTTACTTAATATAAAGAAATATGAATATGCATCGTGCCAAGTAATTATTTGATTGTGCATTTAGTTAGGCTTGAAATATCAACTCAGAGTTTAATTTGAATTTCGGATTTTGAAACTTTTGAGAAAAAAAGAGGAACTAGCAAAATAGAAATAAAAAATAGAAAGGAAATAAAGAAAAGATAAGCTGGCCAGCTCAAAGAACCAGGATAGCCAAAACCACCGCCACCAATCTCAATTCCTTCCAGCCGAACCCGCACGTCCTTGCACTACGTGGGTTTTTTTATTCCCTTGCCGGGGATTACATTACCATGTCGTCATGGGTGACGTCAGCATGCAAGCTCCCATCCGCTCGTCGCATGGCTGTTGGGACCTCCCGGATCTCTCGCAAAAGCCTCTGCACACCGTAACAAAAAAACCGTGATTGCCGGCAACCACTCGGTCGGACTGTTGCGGCTAGGAATCCATCTGCGGATATAAAGACCAGGTCTTTCCCCCTCCCACCTCTACGGTGCTGGCCGAGAAACATAATCACGTTCTTGTTCCCAGGAAAAAAAACAGGGAGGGGAGCACCGTCGCCTGGGGAGAGAGACCGTGGGAGCAGGAATTGTCGTTCCTGTTTCTTGGAATTCTTCTCCCGTTTAGGCGTTCATCCCTCTTTCTCTCCTGGCGACGAAGACGACCGACGCCCTACGCCAGGTGCCATGTTCCGTCGGGTCCATGGTGGGAAGCTGCGGCAAGCAAGTCTTCCGTCGCGAACCCGCTCGGCCAACGCTTAACCATCCGGTGAGACACCCCTTCGTAACCGCCTTGCTTCGATTTTGTTTTCGCGCATCACCATGGGAACGTTGTCACCGGAGCTGGCAAATTTGGTGGCGCGCTGGTGAGGGCTCCGCTGGTTGGGGCGATTTCTGGCCGTTGCTGCGCGTGAGGTTGAAGAGGGTACGGCTACCGTCCATCTCGCGATGGGCGTTTGTGATTAAAAGCAAATATACTCCTTTGGTGAAGGGATCTGAGCCATTGGATAAGGAGTGGACGGGCAGGATTGAGGATGGATAGGGTCTGTCGGCGTTTCGAGACCGGGGGTCCCTCGGGCTGACGAGTGAGTGTCGCCGCGTGCCCCAGCCCAGATGGGTCGAGCGCGTGGGCGAGCGCGAAGGGGGGAAGAAGCGAGGCGGCCGGTGACCGACGTTAGAGAGGTGGGAATCCCGCGGCCTTCGTGTTCGTCCCGCGCCCAGGTCGGGTGCGCTTGCAGTAGGGGGTTACAAGCGTCCACGCGGGAGAGGGAAGCGAGCGGCCCCAAGAGAGCGCCTGTCCCGTCCTCGTCCCCGCGCGGCCAACCTCCTCTAAGAGGGTCCTGGTCCTTCCTTTTATAGGCGTAAGGAGAGGATCCATGTGTACAATGGGGGTGTAGCAGAGTGCTACGTGTCTAGCGGGGGAGAGCTAGCGCCCTAAGTACATGCCGATGTGGCAGCCGGAGAGATTTTGGCACCCAGCTGGTGTGATGTCGTGGCCGTCGGAGGAGCGACGGAGCCTGGCGGAGGGACAGCTGTCGGAGCGGTTGAGTCCTTGCTGACGTCCTCCTGCTTCCGTAAGAGAGCTGAGAGCCGCCGTCGTCACAGAGCATGCGGGGCGCCATCATTGCCTATCTGGCGGAGCTAGCCAGATGAGACTCCGGTCTTGTTCTCTGCGGCCCGAGTCAGCTCGGGGTAGGGTGATGATGGCGCTTCCTATTGACGTGGCTGGCCTGCGCCCTAGGTTGGGCGACGTGGAGGCTCCTCCGAAGCCGAGGTCGAGTCTGTCTTCCATGGCCGAGGCCGAGCCCGAGCCCCTGGGTCGGGCGAGGCGGAGGTCGTTCGGCAGAGGCCAGGGCGGAGTCCGAGCCCTGGGGTCGGGCGAAGCGGAGTTCGTCGTCTTCCGGGGCTGAGCCCGAGTCCGAGCCCTGGGTCGGGCGGAGCGGAGTTCGTCGTCTTCCGGGACTTAGCCCGAGTCCGAGCCCTGGGTCGGGCGGAGCGGAGTTCGCCGTCTTCCGGGACCTAGCCCGAGTCCGAGCCCTGGGTCGGGCGGAGCGGAGTTCGCCGTCTTCCGGGACCTAGCCCGAGTTCGAGCCCTGGGTCGGGCGGAGCGGAGTTTGCCGTCTTCCGGGACCTAGCCCGAGTCCGAGCCCTGGGTCGGGCGGAGCGGAGTTCGCCGTCTTCCGGGACTTAGCCCGAGTCCGAGCTCTGGGTCGGGCGGAGCGGAGCTTCCTATGGTGCCTCTGGCAGGGCCTGACTACCTGTCAGTCTCACTCTGTCAAGTGGCACTGCAGTCGGAGTGGCGCAGGCGGCGCTGTCCTTTTGTCAGGCCGGTCAGTGGAGCGACGAAGTGACGGCGGTCACTTCGGCTCTGCCGGGGGGCGTGCGTCAGGATAAAGGTGTCAGACCACCTTTGTGTTAAATGCTCCTGCGATTCGGTCGGTCGGTGCGGCGATTTAGTCAGGGTTGCTTCTTAGCGAAGGCAGGGCCTCGGGCGAGCCGGAGATGTGTCCGCCGTTGGAGGGGGGCCTCGGGCGAGACGGAAATCCCCCGGGGTCGGCTGCCCTTGTCCGAGGCTAGGCTCGGGCGAGGCATGATCGAGTCGCTCGAATGAACTGATCCCTGACTTAATCGCACCCATCAGGCCTTTGCAGCTTTATGCTGATGGGGGTTACCAGCTGAGAATTAGGAGTCTTGAGGGTACCCCTAATTATGGTCCCCGACAGTAGCCCCCGAGCCTCGAAGGGAGTGTTAGCACTCGCTTGGAGGCTTTCGTCGCACTTTTTTGCAAGGGGACCAGCCTTTCTCGGTTGCCTTTTGTTCCGGTGGGTGCGCGCGAGCGCACCCGCCGGGTGTAGCCCCCGAGGCCTCGGAGGAGTGGTTTCACTCCTCCGAGGTCTTAATGCCTTGCGTAATGCTTCAGCCGGTCTGGTTGTTCCCTCATGCGAACTGGCCGTAGCCCGGGTGTACGGTCGGGGCCCAAGTTCTCGGGCTGGTACGTTGACGCTGTCAACGGTTCGGCCGAGGCCGGGTTTGCGAGAGCAGCCCCCGAGCCTCCGCAAAGGACGAGAGGGCGATCAGGGACAGACTCGGCTTTTTTACATACGCCCCTGCGTCGCCTTTCCGCAAGGAGGAGGGGGGAAAGCGCCATGTTACCCTCGATGGGCGCCGAACATGGTGTCTCCGGTGAGCTGCAATCGGGTAATCCGAGTGGACGTCCGTGCCCCATTCGTTAGGGGTCGGCTAGGGGCCCAGAGGCACGCCCAAAAGTACCTGCGGGTGATCTGCCGGACCCGGTCCCCTGGCGACGGGGTCCGAGGGCTCGATGCCTCCCTCCGATGGGATTCCGTTACAAGATCGCTCCTGCTGGTCTCGAAAATGTCCTAGGGTACCTCGGGAGCGCAGCCCGAGCCTTGGTTATGTATCGAACGTACCCCTGGTCATCCCTCGCTCGGCGTCTGAGGCGGCTGTGAACCCTTCGGGGGCCAGCCTTCGAACCCCTGATCAGTAATGGGCGCGGAGCCCGAGTAGCCTGAGGCGGCCGTGGAACCCTTCGGGGGGCCGGCCTTCGAACCTCTGACCAGTAGTGGGTGTAGGGCCCACGCGATCTGAGGCGGCTGTTGAACCCCTCAGGGGCCAGCCTTCGAACCTCTGATCAGTAGGGAGGCTTGGAGCCCGGTTCCTTCACGGGGAAGGATCCTTTTCGGGGTATCCCCCTTTCCCGGTCCCTGTTGCAAGAGAGAGAAAGAGGAAAAAAGGAAAAGGATACGAAATCGAACGACGCGGCGTACCTTTTTTGGCGTGGTTATTACGGCGAAGGCGAAGCGTCGCCCGCTTCTCCTGCCATAGGTGTCGCCTGTCCCGCCGCGGAGTTAATGCGACGGGGCGAGTGGTTGGCGGGGCGGCCGTCGCGCGTGCGCGAGCCGTTCGAGGAACGGATCACGGGCGTGTTGTCTTCACGCCGTGAGAGGGGGTTCTCTTGCTGCCCCCGGATGGGACGTGAGCTAGGCTGACGACGCGACCGCTGCTCCCGCCCGCCTGCCACCGTCATTACTGCCGGCCCATTTTTGACCGCATTGACCGCCGCGCTAGGCTGGCGCTGCTGGGTCGTGTGCTGGGTCGCCTCGAGTCACGGTATTGGTTCCGCAACCGAAGAGGCGCGGTGGTGGCACAAGTGGCGGTGTAGTCGCTTGCACGCAGCATCCGGCGCGCCGGTTACGTGACGCGTGGGCCTGGGCCTCCATGCTGGGCGTGTCGGGAGTCGGAGAAGCGCGTCCACTTGGCGCGGTTGCATGCCGCCTGCATGGCTGCCCGCCTCTTTCGCCCGTTGGTCTGGGCAAAAGTGGAAGGTCACTTGTAACCGCTGGGCGGTTGTGTGCACCACGCGCGGCGGTTTGGCTTCTTCTGCTCCGAGCCGGTTTGCATGACATGCGGGACCCAGCCCCCGCGCCGCAGGGGAGGGCCTTGGAGCGTGTTGGAGAAGACTCAGCCCGTGACGATTGGGGGCGCAAGTAGGGAGAGTTGCCTTTAAAAGGAGGGCGACCCCTTTCGGAAGGCGACCATGTCTTCTCGCTCCCTTATGCATCGCGTCTTTCCACCTTCCAAGCCCCCGGATGGGGGATACCCGCCATCTTTTCGCCTCATCGTTGGAGGAACGCAACTCCGTGGGAGTTGGTACCTTTCAGCCATCGTTCGGCTTCAAGGATTTTCATCACACAGCCCGGTTGCTCCCCTCCGCTGGTGGTCACCCAAGACGGTGACCTCCAGCTCCTGGATGGGGAGAGGCAAGCCGGGCTGTGATCCCGATCCCGCCCTCAGCATCGAGGGTGTTCGTCATCCTCGCTGGGGCGGGGAGCGAGGCGAGCCCGGGCTCTACCTCCTGTGCGGGTCGGCGGGCCACCTCTTCTTCCAGCTTCTGGTGGTGGCAATCGCCCTCCAGCCCTGCGGCGGAGACGTCCTCCAGCCATGCCGGGGAAGGCGAACTGTTGCTACCCAGCTAGGATGCAACATTCCGCCCTCTCCCTCGCATTCGCGGCGAGGACGGCAGCGAGGACCTGCCGGTGCGCTTGGGAGCGGCCTGCTCTTTGGCTTTAATAGCTGGTTCGCGTCCCTTGAGCGGGACCGCGAACGAGAGCCCTCCGGTGGCCGCGTCCACCCGGGACCATGGCTGCTGCTGCAGAGGTCGCTGGCAGGTCCCCCGACGTTCGTCGCCCCGCAGGCTCGAGGTTGCTCATACCCGCGGGGGACGGAACCAGAGTTCCGTTTGTAATGGCATTTTGAATGCCACTGTTTTTGTTCATTATGGCTGTCGAGGCCTGAACGTGTATGTAATTTTGGCACGGAGCCGTGTTTTTTCCTCATTTTCGAGCACTAAGACTCACCTGTTGATTATCTGAACCGCTTTACCAAGCATGAGTCGCCCCGTGTCAAGGTGACGAGTGAGGTATCCGTATCCCGGAGGCGTAGGAGTCCCTCGGCTCGGTCGGCCTTGTTGTCTGAGGCTCCTCTAGCTTAGTTAAAGGGACCCCTTGGCCGCTCTTCGACGAGCCGAGGCCAGGGGTAGCGATATCAGCATGAACAGAGGCGGAGTTGGCTCGAAAATGAAACCTGGTTGGCCGGAGCCTAGCCAGGTTGTCCGTTAGCGGGACCGACGCCGGAGTTGATCAGCCGAGGCCTCGGGTCGGGCTGGCGCCCTTGGGAGATGGTTGGCCGAGGCCCCAGGGGTAACCAGCCGAGCCGCCTGCTCGGGCCGGATTCCCGGAGAAGTCCCTGGCAGCGATTGTCCGGGCGTGGCGATGACGTCGTCCTCCAGAGTGGGGATCCCTGGACCGCGTCGCCGTCCGAGGCTAGGTCGGACCTCGCTGAAGGCGTCGTCGATGCCGAGGGTGCTACTGCCCCCTTCCAGCGTCAAGACCCGAGCCTGCAGGATCAGAGTGTCTTGTAGCGTGTGCCTTCTGCGGCCGCCGAGGCCAGAATACACACCCTCGCTGTGTTGTAAAGCTGCGTCTCCTTTCCTCTTGTTTCGAGTATCTGGACTTTTTTATCGGTAACAGGGATGTTTGTGCGAGCGAGAGTTGCTTCTCGCGGAAGGTGATGAGTGAGGTATCCGTATCCCGGAGGCGTGGGAGTCCCTCGGCTCGGTCGGCCTTGCCGCTTACGCGCACTTTTACCCGTCCATGAGGCCCTGTCACCGACTCAGTCGAGAAGGCTCGAAGGATCGCTTCGGCAGAAGAGCTTCCGAACGTGAAGACTTGTTCGGTCCGCGGAATCACTTTATCCGAACGCGAGTTACTTATCGCAGAAGGTGATGAGTGAGGTATCCGTATCCTGGAGGCGTAGGAGTCCCTCGGCTCGGTCAGCCTTGGCTGCTTACGTGTACTCCGTCGTTTTCAGGATCCACTTTTCGAAGTAGTCAGAAAGCACGAAAGATATTCTGGCAGAAGAGATCTTTTTTCGAGGAAAATTTCAACGCAGAGGGGGTTCCCCCCTTTTAGCCCCCGAGGGAGGGTCGGGCTTTGCCGAGGCGAGGCCGACCCTTCCTTGATGACTAAACTTTGCGTGGGTGCGAGGTATATGAACAACTTGAAAACATCTTAAGGGTAGAAGCGACGTAGATGTTGGATGTTCCAAGCGTTGCCGTAGACCTCGCCTTGACTGTTGGCCAGCTTGTACGTTCTGGGCTTCAGAACTTTGGCGATGACGAATGGCCCCTCCCAGGGGGGCGTGAGCTTGTGCCTCCCTCGGGCGTCTTGCCGCAGCCGAAGCACCAGGTCGCCCACCTGGAGGTCTCGGGGCCGGACCCCTCGGGCGTGGTAGCGTCGCAGGGACTGCTGGTACCGCGCCGAGTGTAGTAAGGCCTTGTCCCGAGCCTCTTCCAGCTGGTCCAGCGAGTCTTCTCGGCTAGCTTGGTTGCTTTGATCGCTGTAGGCCCTCGTCCTCGGGGAGCCGTATTCCAGGTCAGTGGGCAAGACGGCCTCGGCCCCGTAGACCAGGAAGAACGGCGTGAAACCCGTGGCTCGGCTCGGCGTTGTCCTCAGGCTCCAGACCACCGAGGGGAGTTCCTTCATCCATCGCTTGCCGAACTTGTTGAGGTCGTTGTAAATCCGAGGCTTGAGCCCTTGTAGAATCATGCCGTTGGCACGCTCTACTTGCCCATTCGTCATGGGATGAGCCACGGCGGCCCAGTCCACCCGGATGTGGTGATCCTCGCAGAAGTCCAAGAATTTTCTGCCGGTGAACTGGGTACCGTTGTCGGTGATGATGGAGTTCGGGACCCCGAAGCGATGGATGATGTTGGTGAAGAACGTCACCGCCTGCTCGGACCTGATGCTGTTCAGAGGTCGGACCTCGACCCACTTGGAGAATTTGTTGATGGCGACCAGCAGGTGCGTGTAGCCCCCGGGCGCCTTCTGCAAGGGGCCGACGAGGTCCAGACCCCACACAGCAAAGGGCCAGGTGATGGGTATCGTCTGCAGAGCCTGAGCGGGCAGGTGGGTCTGCTTCACATAGAATTGACACCCTTCGCAGGTGCGGACAATTCTAGTGGCGTCAGCCACCGCCGTTGGCCAGTAGAAGCCTTGCCGGAAAGCATTCCCGACAAGGGCCCGAGGCGCTGCGTGATGGTCGCAAGCGCCCGAGTGTATCTCTTGCAGGAGTTCCTGACCTTCGGCGATGGAGATGCATCGCTGGAGGATGCCCGAGGGGCTGCGGTGATAGAGCTCCTTCTCATCGCCCAGCAAGACGAACGACTTGGCGCGTCGCGCTACCCGCCGAGCCTCGCCTCGGTCGAGGGGTAGCTCTCCTTGGCGGAGATATTGTAGGTACGGGGTCTGCCAATTCTGATCAGGCGTGGCCCCGCTCCGCTCCTCCTCGATGCGCAGTGCTTCGCCCTCGGAGGCCGAGGGTACCTCGGGCTGAACCGAGGGCGCCTCGGGCCGAGCTGAGGGTGCCTCGGGCTGTGCCGAGGGTACCTCGGGCTGGACCGAGGGCGCCTCAGGCTCGGGCGTGTCGTCGATCTTGACGGAGGGTTGATGCAGATCCCGGGAGAAGACGTCCGGGGGAACCGTTGTTCGCCCCGAGGCTATTTTTGCCAGCTCGTCCGCAGTCTCGTTGTAGCGCCGAGCGATGTGGTTAAGCTCGAGCCCGTAGAACTTGTCTTCCAGGCGCCGAACCTCATCGCAATAGGCCTCCATCTTCGGGTCGCGGCAGTGGGAGTTCTTCATGACTTGGTCGATGACGAGCTGCGAGTCACCGCGGGCGTCGAGGCGCCTGACCCCTAGCTCGATGGCGTTCCGCAACCCGTTGACCAGAGCCTCGTACTCAGCCACATTGTTGGACGCCGGGAAATGGAGGCGTAGCACATAGCGTAGGTGTTTCCCGAGGGGCGAGATGAAGAGTAGGCCCGCGCCGGCTCCCGTCTTCATTAGCGACCCGTCGAAAAACATGGTCCAGAGCTCCGGTTGGATCGGAGCCGTCGGTAGCTGGGTGTCGACCCATTCGGCTACGAAGTCCGCCAATACCTGGGACTTGATGGCCTTTCGAGGGGCGAACGAGATTGTCTCGCCCATGATTTCCACCGCCCAATTTGCAATCCTGCCCGAGGCCTCTCGGCACTGGATGATCTCCCTCAGGGGGAAGGATGACACCACAGTTACCGGATGAGACTCGAAGTAGTGTCACAACTTCCGCCTCGTCAGGATCACTGCATACAACAGCTTCTGAACTTGTGGGTAGCGGATCTTGGTCTCGGACAGTACCTCGCTGACGAAGTAAACTGGCCTCTGAACGGGCAATGCATGCCCCTCTTCTTGCCTCTCGACCACAATCGCGGCGCTAACCACCTGAGTGGTCGCGGCGACGTAGACCAAGAGGGCTTCTCCGTCAGCTGGAGGCACCAAGATAGGCGCCTTTGTGAGGAGCGCCTTCAGGTTCCCGAGAGCTTCCTCGGCCTCAGGGGTCCAAGCGAAGCACTCGGCCTTCCTTAAGAGGCGGTACAGAGGCAGGCCTCTTTCGCCGAGGCGTGAGATGAAGCGGCTCAGGGCCGCGAGACATCCCATGACCCTCTGTACGCCTTTTAAGTCCTTGATGGGCCCCATGCTGGTGATGGCTGCGATCTTCTCCGGGTTGGCTTCGATGCCCCGCTCGGAGACGATGAACCCCAAGAGCATGCCCCGGGGCACCCCGAAGACACACTTCTCGGGATTGAGCTTGACGCCTTTCGCTTTGAGACATCGGAATGTCACTTCAAGGTCGGAGAGGAGGTCGGAAGCTTTCCTTGTCTTGACTACGATGTCATCGACGTAGGCCTCGACCGTGCGACCGATGTGTTCGCCGAACACATGGTTCATGCACCGCTGATACGTCGCGCCCGCATTCCTCAAACCGAACTGCATGGTGACATAGCAGTACATGCCGAAGGGTGTGATGAAAGAAGTCGCGAGCTGGTCGGACTCTTTCATCCTGATTTGGTGATACCCTGAGTAGGCGTCGAGGAAAGACAGGGTTTCGCACCCAGCAGTGGAATCCACGATTTGATCGATGCGAGACAGAGGGTAGGGAACCTTCGGACATGCTTTGTTGAGACCAGTGTAGTCTACACACATCCACCATTTCCCCCTTTCTTTCTCACAAGCACAGGGTTGGCAAGCCATTCGGGATGGAATACCTCTTTGATGAACCCGGCTGCCGTTAGCTTGTGGATCTCCTCGCCTATCACTCTGCGCTTCTCCTCGTCGAATCGGCGCAGAGGCTGCTTGACGGGTCGGGCTCCGGCCCGGATATCCAGCGAGTGCTCGGCGACATCCCTTGGTATGCCGGGCATGTCCGAGGGACTCCACGCGAAGACGTCGGCGTTCGCGCGGAGAAAGTCGACGAGCACTGCTTCCTATTTGGGGTCGAGCCCGGAACCGATCCGGATCTGCTTGGAGGCGTCGCCACTGGGGTCGAGGGGGACGACCTTGACCGTCTCCACTGGCTCGAAGTTGCCGGCATGGCGCTTCACGTCTGCAACCTCTTTGGAGAGGCTTTCCAGGTCGGCGATGAGGGCCTCGGACTCGGCGAGGGCCTCGGCGTACTCCACACACTCCACGTCGCATTCGAACGCGTGTTTGTACGTGGGGCCGACGGTGATGACCCCGTTGGGGCCCAGCATCTTGAGCTTCAAGTAGGTGTAGCTGGGGACGGCCATAAACTTCGCGTAGCATGGCCTCCCCAGTACCGCGTGGTAGGTTCCTCGGAACCCGACCACCTCGAACGTCAGAGTCTCCCTTCGGAAGTTGGAGGGCGTTCCGAAGCAGACGGGAAGATCGAGTCGTCCGAGGGGCTGGACGCGCTTCCCGGGAATGATCCCGTGGAAGGGCGCAGCGCCTGCTCGGACGGAGGACAGATCGATGCGCAGGAGCCTGAGGGTCTCGGCGTAGATGATGTTGAGGCAGCTGCCCCCGTCCATAAGGACCTTGGTGAGCCTGACGTCGCCGACGACGGGGTCGACGACGAGCGGGTATTTCCCCGGGCTCGGCACGTGGTCGGGGTGGTCAGCTTGGTCGAAGGTGATGGGCTTGTCGGACCAGTCTAGGTAGACTGGCGCCGCCACCTTCACCGAGCAGACCTCCCGCCGCTCTTGCTTGCGATGCCGAGCCGAGGCATTCGCCGCATGCCCACCGTAGATCATGAAGCAGTCGCGGACCTCGGGGAACTCTCCTGCTTGGTGATCTTCCTTCTTGTCGTCGTCGCGGGCCCTGCCACCCTCCGCGGGTGTCCCGGCCCTGTGGAAGTGGCACCGAAGCATGACGCACTCCTCAAGGGTGTGCTTGACGGGCCCCTGATGATAGGGGCACGGCTCCTTGAGCATCTTGTCGAAGAGGTTAGCACCTCCGGGGGGCTTCCGAGGGTTCTTGTACTCGGCGGCGGCGACAAGGTCCGCGTCGGCGGCGTCGCGTTTCGCTTGCGACTTCTTCTTGCCTTTCTTCTTGGCGCCGCGCGGAGTAGACGCCTCGGGAGCATCTTCCGATGGGCGGCCCTGGGGCTGCTTGTCCTTTCGGAAGATAGCTTCGACCGCCTCCTGGCCAGAGGAGAACTTGGTGGCGATGTCCATCAGCTCGCTCGCCCTGGTGGGGGTCTTGCGACCCAACTTACTCACCAGGTCGCGGCAGGTGGTGCCGACAAGGAACGCGCCGATGACATCCGAGTCGGTGATGTTGGGCAGCTCGGTGCGCTGCTTCGAGAATCGTCGGATGTAGTCCCGGAGAGACTCTCCCGGCTGCTGCCGGCAGCTTCGGAGGTCCCAGGAATTCCCGGGGCGCACGTACGTGCCCTAGAAATTGCCGGCGAAGGCTTGGACCAGGTCATCCCAGTTGGAGATCTGCCCCGGAGGCAGGTGCTCCAACCAGGCGCGAGCGGTGTCGGAGAGGAACAGGGGGAGGTTGCGGATGATGAGGTTGTCGTCGTCCGTTCCACCCAGTTGGCAGGCCAGGCGGTAGTCCGCGAGCTACAGTTCCGGTCTCGTTTCCCCCGAGTACTTTGTGATAGTAGTCGGGGGTCGGAACCGGGTCGGGAACGGTGCCCGTCGGATGGCCCGGCTGAAGGCCTGCGGACCGGGTGGTTCGGGCGAGGGACTCCGATCCTCCCCGCTGTCGTAGCGTCCCCCACGCCTGGGGTGGTAACCTCGGCACACCCTCTCGTCGAGGTGGGCCTGACGGTCGCGATGATGGTGCTCGTTGCCGAGGTGGCCCGGGGCCGCAGGCGCGGTGTTGCGCGTGCGCCCGGTGTAGACCGAGGCTTCCCGCATGAATCGGGAAGTCGCGGCATGAGGTTCCGAGGGGTATCCCTGCCTTCGGGAGGCAGAGCTCTCGGCCCGTCGGACCACAGCGCCTTCCAGGAGATTCTTGAGCTCTCCCTGGATTCGCCGACCCTCGGTGGTTGATGGCTCCGGCATCGCGCGGAGAAGCATCGCTGCTGCAGCCAGGTTCTGACCGACCCCACTGGATGCGGGTGGCGGCCTGACCCTGACGCCGTCGGCGACGCGGTGCTGGAGACCCTGGGGCAGGTGACGTATTTCTCCGGCCGGGGGTTGGCCTGCCCATGCCTGCCCGACGTCCCGGCGGATCGGCTCAAGCGCTCCTGCTCCCTCGTCGAGCCTGGCCTGCGCCCCTCGGACTTGCTCGAGCTGTGGGTCGTGACCCCCCGCCGGAACGGGGACCACAGCTAGCTTCCGTGGGATGTCAGCGCGAGGCACCGACCTAGGGAGATCACCGCCCTCCGGCATGCCGAGATGATTGCCTTCGGAGGGATCCCCTAGATCGACGTGGAAACATTCGCGGCTTGGGCCGCAGTCCTCGTCGTCGAGGCTGCGGCTACCGTCGGAACAGTCAGAGAGGCAGTAGTCACATGCGGTCATGAAGTCCCGCATGGCACTGGGGTTGCCAAATCCAGAGAAATCCCAACAGATGTTGGGGTCGTCATCTTCCTCGGACCCAGAGGGCCCGTAGGTCGAGACGTCCGTCAGCCGGTCCCAAGGCGACCGCATGCGAAACCCCAGAGGGTTTGATCTCGCCTTTACGAGGGCGCCCGCCAAAGCAAGGTCGCTAGGCGGGTTGTGGTTGAGTCCAAATGACGTAGGATGGGAATCGGTCGGTACCTTTCGGTCGACGAGCAGCGACATAGTCATGTCGGGGACTGATTGCACCGTCGTCTCAGGTACGAGGGCGACTTCCTGCAAGCTCTCCGCGAGCGCACTGGCGTCGTCCACTTGCTCGGGATTGGCGTGTCGCGGGGAGACAGCGCTCGCCTTCGTCTCAAACGCGAGGTCGACGCCCGACGCGCCCCCCGTTGGGGCGCTGGGGACGTCGACTCGCTCGACAGCCGACGAGGCGCGGCCTCCCGCTTGGCCTTGGTTGCCCCGCCTCCTCCTCCGTTGGCGGGGGAGAGGACGGGGCGAACTCGAATGTTGTTCTTCCACCACGCGGGGAAGACGTCGTCGATTCCGCCGCCGGCGGGCGGGCTGTCGACCGCCATTGTCGTTGTCGCGCGGCGGTGGAAGGAGTATCATGTCGTAGCTGCCGTCGAAGGACATGAACTCAAGACTCCCGAAACGGAGCACCATCCCGGGTCGGAGAGGTTGCTGGAGACTGCCCATCTGGAGCTTGACGGGAAGCTGTTCGTCAACACGCAGCAGGCCCCTACCTGGCGCGCCAACTGTCGGCGTTTCGAGACTGGGGGGTCCCTCGGGCCGACGAGTGAGTGTCGCCGCGTGCCCCAGCCCAGATGGGTCGAGCACGTGGGCGAGCGCGAAGGGGGGAAGGAGCGAGGCGGCCGGTGACCGGCGTGAGAGAGGTGGGAATCCCGCGGCCTTCGTGTTCGTCCCGCGCCCAGGTCGGGTGCGCTTGCAGTAGGGGGTTACAAGCGTCCACGCGGGAGAGGGAAGCGAGCGGCCCCAAGAGAGCGCCTGTCCCGTCCTCGACCCCGCGCGGCCAACCTCCTCTAAGAGGGCCCTGGTCCTTTTATAGGCGTAAGGAGAGGATCCAGATGTACAATGGGGGTGTAGCAGAGTGCTACGTGTCTAGCGGGGGAGAGTTAGCGCCCTAAGTACATGCCGATGTGGCAGCCGGAGAGATTTTGGCACCCAGCTGGTGTGATGTCGTGGCCGTCGGAGGAGCGACGGAGCCTGGCGGAGGGATAGCTGTCAGAGCGGTTGAGTCCTTGCTGACGTCCTCCTGCTTCCGTAAGAGAGCTGAGAGCCGCCGTCGTCACAGAGCATGCGGGGCGCCATCATTGCCTATCTGGCGGAGCTAGCCAGATGGGACTCCGGTCTTGTTCTCTACGGCCCGAGTCAGCTCGGGGTAGGGTGATGATGGTGCTTCCTGTTGACGTGGCTGGCCTGCGCCCTAGGTTGGGCGACGTGGAGGCTCCTCCGAAGCCGAGGTCGAGTCTGTCTTCCATGGCCGAGGCCGAGCCCGAGCCCCTGGGTCGGGCGAGGCGGAGGTCGTTCGGCAGAGGCCAGGGCGAAGTCCGAGCCTTGGGGTCGGGCGAAGCGGAGTTCGTCGTCTTCCGGGGCTAAGCCCGAGTCCGAGCCCTGGGTCGGGCGGAGCGGAGTTCGTCGTCTTCCGGGACTTAGCCCGAGTCCGAGCCCTGGGTCGGGCGGAGCGGAGTTCGCCGTCTTCCGGGACCTAGCCCGAGTCCGAGCCCTGGGTCGGGCGGAGCGGAGTTCACCGTCTTCCGGGACCTAGCCCGAGTCCGAGCCCTGGGTCGGGCGGAGCGGAGTTCGCCGTCTTCCGGGACCTAGCCCGAGTCCGAGCCCTGGGTCGGGCGGAGCGGAGTTCGCCGTCTTCCGGGACTTAGCTCGAGTCCGAGCCCTGGGTCGGGCGGAGCGGAGCTTCCTATGGTGCCTCTGGCAGGGCCTGACTGCCTGTCAGTCTCACTCTGTCAAGTGGCACTGCAGTCGGAGTGGCGCAGGCGGCGCTGTCCTTTTGTCAGGCCGGTCAGTGGAGCGGCGAAGTGACGGCGGTCACTTCGGCTCTGCCGGGTGGCGTGCGTCAGGATAAAGGTGTCAGGCCACCTTTGCCTTAAATGCTCCTGCGATTCGGTCGGTCGGTGCGGCGATTTAGTCAGGGTTGCTTCTTAGCGAAGGCAGGGCCTCGGGCGAGCCGGAGATGTGTCTGCCGTTGGAGGGGGGCCTCGGGCGAAACGGAAATCTCCCGGGGTCGGCTGCCCTTGTCCGAGGCTAGGCTCGGGCGAGGCATGATCGAGTCGCTCGAATGGACTCATCCCTAACTTAATCGCACTCATCAGGCCTTTGCAGCTTTATGCTGATGGGGGTTACCAGCTGACAATTAGGAGTCTTGAGGGTACCTGTCACACCCGGATTTTAGGGATCCAAAACCCGGGCGCGAACATAAACACCAGGTGTGCTGGGACCAAGTCTCACACATATGATGAATCATGGCACAGGATCGAATGTCACAACTTTTGTAAAGCCCTAAAATTTGTATAAGATAAAAATAATAAAATAAATAAGTACATGCATTTATAGAAAATTCTTTGGAGATTATTTGATTTTTTTTAATTTGTGCATATTCAATTGATGGAATTATATTGGTCAAATAACAAATAAATAAATACAGGAATGTGTATCTCATGTTGGTGATTTTGTTGTGATGCATTTTTTTTAAAAAAAGAATCATAACTTGAATTATAAATATAAAACAGAAAAATGTGAAAGAAAATTGTGATAGAGTCATTTTTTTAGAATTAAAATAATAGAAAGAAGGATAAATAATAATAATAGGATTTATATTCACCTTATGATTATGTTGTGATTGGGATCTGAAAAATTCAAAACAGAAATTTGAATTTGGACATTCACAAATTTAAAGTTTAAAACAGAAAATAAAATAGGGGAATAAACAAAAAAAGAACTCCTAAACAGCGCCTGGGCCAAATGTGTCCCTGGTCGGCCCAATTGGGCATTTTGCCCCCACGCGGCCCAGCATCCCTGCCGCACGCACTTTGGAGTTTTTCTCTGCGCGGGGGCCCCAGTGGTCAGTCTCCTCTTCCACCGCCATGTGGGCCACGTCCTTACCGCCTCATTGTGTCTCTGTAATATAGGCCCGCGTCGTCGGCCTCTTTACTCTGGCGCTAGCTCCGACTCACCTACACGTGGGCCTAGATAGTCTGGGTCATCGTTTACCTCGCGCCGTGATGCCAAGAATTTTCGCGGAACAGTTCATTGCGGCCTTGGCCAAATCCCTTGCCGCGCGAACTGGGCGGACTTGCTGCCGCGTATCTCGTCAGCCGTTAGGCGCTTGAGACCGAACACCGCACCTGACCTCGGGTATAAGTACGTGAACGCGGCTGGTTATCGCCATAAACAAATCAGGCTAGGGAGATCTCGGGCGAGTGCGCCTTGCAACCCGAGGCTCGCACCTCGCTCGGGGAGAAGAGAAGGCCCGTCCGTGCGTTTGGTGGAAGCTCTGGGCGCGGGATCCACTAGAACACCGTCGATTTCTCGCCTGAATCATGGCTCCGTCGTGGACCGCTTGGGTGCGTGGTCGGAATTCTTTACGGCATGAACTCTGGTAAGCCATCCTGCCATGTTTACGAATGCATTCCACCTCTGTTGCTCCCGTTAGAGTTCGGATGTTTCCCTAGAACCTTGGGCGGGTGTTCGCGGGCACTCGTCGCTTCAGAGATCTGGGCGCCGCCGTGGGAGGGGTGCGGAAGTCACCGGCGTCGTTGCCAGATGGGAAGAAGAAGGGCCTGTGGCCGTCTATCGCGAAATAAACGATGGAGGTCCCGGATGGATTCCTCCTCGGTGCATCTGGGTGGTTTCCTGGCTCGGCCGCGGCAAGGATCGGGAGTAGTGAAGAGAGAGTGACCAGTGGGGCGGGACCGCTAGTACGGCGAACTCGGCTCTGTCCATGGTGCCGCTCGGCGTGTGGTCCGCCTGGTGGGAGTAGCGAGTGGAAGAAGATGAACTGGCGCCCTTGGATTGGGGATGAACGGCTCTGATTAGCTTCCACGTACCGGTTCGGTTGGGCTTATTCTCGACCGCACGATCTTGATCCAGTGGCTAGGACGCGCACCGAGTCACTTGATGGCTAGATCTAATCTGTGCCACCCGTTTCTAATCCATCGGCCAAGATTGGTCAATAACCCTTCGGCCAGGCATTTTGCTAAAGAAACCCTAGGCTTATGAGAAACCAACCCGCCGTCCTGCACGGCTTGTCTCTGTGCCTTGGGGATTTTTGCCCCGAGCCCCCTGCTGTTCTCATATTTTGAGGCCCAGTCCAGAGATCGTTTAAATCGAATAAATGAATAGAAAATGGAATTTTAGTGTAAAAATAAAAGGCTAGAACTTGTTTATTTCATAGAAAATTCATATGAACTCCAAATCACTTCATTTCAGTTCCTAAAATTTTGTAATTTTATTCTCTATCACTTAGAGTCTCTGGTTTGTCATGAAAACAGTAATAAAATTTATTTATCACTTAATTCTATTTAAAACACACGAAACCTTTGAAAATTCATAACTTAAAATCTATAACTCCAAAAATTATGATTCATGTTCCTAGGATTCTATTTTAATATGTAGATTATTACTGTGTATTTTGTTTATATGTTTCATGTGATGTTCATTTTGTCTATACCATGTTTGTCTGTATTGCTACGTTTAGCAGTGAGGACACGTGTCATCTGAAGAGCAAGTTGGTACCTGGAATCTCAAGTCCGAGGCAAGTTGTGCCCTTGATCACTTCTTTTACCCACTCATGTTCTAATTAATCATAATGATCTGCATAGGTTAATTTTGATGGGACCTAATAGGTTACCCTAGATTTTTTTATCTCAATACCTTGTTTACCCCTGAATCACTTGGGTAGTTCTGCTACTGCTTTATATGGTTTTGGGTTAATATTTTATTATATCTATGTTCCAGTTATGTTGTTATTTTATTTATGTTCATGACAAGATCATTAAATGTTAATTGGAACATAGAGCTTAACTTGAGAAACACGTGCCACCACAAGGGTTTATGGACGCCCTTGGCTGATTAATTAGGAAAGCTAGTGGAGGACTACCTTACCCGAAAGGGGCAAGGGCAGTAGGGGAGTGGTCAGTGTAGGGAGGCCCTCGGGAGGATTTTGCTGCGATGGCGGTCCTGCAAGGGATTCCTGCATTGGAGCTTCCTATAAACTGTAGCGGGTTTTCTGAAGCTAGTGGAACTTTGTAAAGGCCTCGTAGTGTTACCCTGCCTCGCCTCCTCGGTAGAGGTGTATGGGAAGTCGCGATCCCTTGGCAGATGGGTAACATGACTTGTGGGTAAAGGGTACCACCTCTGCAGAGTGTAAAACTGGTATACTAGCCGAGCTCACGGTCATGAGCAGCTCAGGACTCTCTGATGATTAATTTATGGAACTAAATTCAATTTGTCATATGCATTGCATCGTAGATTCGCAGGTGATGATGTTACTTTTGTTCTACTACTTAATTGGGTTGGTATTTTACTTAGTAATTGCTAATAAAATTTTGACCAACTTTAAAAGCAATGCTCAGCTCTAACCATCCTCTTTGGTAAGCCTTACACTTCACGTGAGCTCCCACCTTTGGCGAGTTCATGCACATTATTCCCCACAACTTGTTGAGCGATGAACGTATGTGAGCTCACTCTTGCTGTCTCACACCCCCCACAGGTCAAGAACAGGTACCGCAGGATGAGGCGCATGGAGGATGCTGTGATGTGTTCGTGAGAGATCTAGGCCGTCGTCTCCCAGTCAACTTTGGGTTGCTGGACCGTTGTCTCCTTATAATGTAATTACTTATTTATTTTGTATAGAACTCCTGTTATATAGTAAAGATGTGACATTCGATCCTGTGCCACTATGCATCATATGTGTGAGACTTGGTCCCAGCACACCTGGTGTTTATGTTCGCGCTCGGGTTTTGGACCCCTAAAATCCGGGTGTGACAGAAGTGGTATCAGAGGAATGTTGACTGTAGGACGAAACCTAGATAGAACTGGACAATCATTACTTACTTACCTTTGCTACTCTGATTCTTTACTAAGCTTTTCTTAATCTTTTCTCATCTATTTCCGCTTCACTCTGATTATTCTTACCTTTTCTTTCTAAAAGGCAAATGTGGATTTCACACTTTGAAATTCCGTACCTAAAGTGACCTTTAGGGATAGGAGACCCACTCTTAGGAACAAAATCAAAAGTATTTTTGTAAATATTTGTATGCTTGAATGTTTGTTCTTATGATACATGTCTAATTTGGATCTTTGATTGAGTGTGATGAGTTGTGGAGTAATGTCCACAATTACATCTGCATATACATATAGGCATAAATATAAATAAAAAAAATTCATAAGATAACTAATCAACTTAGATTATCACTCATTAAAATATCTAGCCTAAACAATGTCCATCCTTCTTAAAAGATTCTAGCATATCCTAATAATATTTATCCCACCTCGGTAGATCTATCTAATCTTAACTAGTTTAATCTAGTCATACCAACCTAATCTGGATTCTATCTAATTTATTATGATCTAAGCTAGATTGAGTTACTTAATGCTGTTACAAAAGATAAGGCCATACTCCTAATTCACATACGCCTAAATTGGTGACTTAGATCAATTTGGCCACACCTAATAACTTGACCTACAAAACAGGTTACATAACTAATCCCATCTATCATATAGCTACCTACTAAACCCTCTACCCATCTGTTGCCTACAGATCTATCTTAACCTCTTGTCCCAAACCCGGATGAAGACATCAAGACTCGAGAAGAAGGAGATCAAACTCGTTGAGGAATAATAAGAATCAAGCCATACTTCCAAAGGAATCAAGATCCACTATGCATTATGAAGTCCTTCCTTACCCTACTATGTCCTACCCAACCTATCCATGCTTTAAAGACATTGTTTTACACATTTGGTGGTTGTACATATATACCCATGCCTTCATAATCACCTACTCATTTGTATAAAAAAAATCTCTTGATTTTGGTACCAACTAGAAACTAAAAGCTATATTACAACCAATCTCTCTATATCCCTTATCTTACAAATCTCGAGGACGAGATTTCTGTTAGGGGGGTAGAATTTGTAAAGCCCTAAAATTTGTATAAGATAAAAATAATAAAATAAATAAGTACATGCATTTATAGAAAATTCTTTGGAGATTATTTGATTTTTTTAATTTGTGCATATTCAATTGATGGAATTATATTGGTCAAATAACAAATAAATAAATACAGGAATGTGTATGTCATGTTGGTGATTTTGTTGTGATGCATTTTTTTTAAAAAAAGAATCATAACTTGAATTATAAATATAAAACAGAAAAATGTGAAAGAAAATTGTGATAGAGTCATTTTTTTAGAATTAAAATAATAGAAAGAAGGATAAATAATAATAATAGGATTTATATTCACCTTATGATTATGTTGTGATTGGGATCTGAAAAATTCAAAACAGAAATTTGAATTTGGACATTCACAAATTTAAAGTTTAAAACAGAAAATAAAATAGGGGAATAAACAAAAAAAGAACTCCTAAACAGCGCCTGGGCCAAATGTGTCCCTGGTCGGCCCAATTGGGCATTTTGCCCCCACGCGGCCCAGCATCCCTGCCGCACGCACTTTGGAGTTTTTCTCTGCGCGGGGGCCCCAGTGGTCAGTCTCCTCTTCCACCGCCATGTGGGCCACGTCCTTACCGCCTCATTGTGTCTCTGTAATATAGGCCCGCGTCGTCGGCCTCTTTACTCTGGCGCTAGCTCCGACTCACCTACACGTGGGCCTAGATAGTCTGGGTCATCGTTTACCTCGCGCCGTGATGCCAAGAATTTTCGCGGAACAGTTCATTGCGGCCTTGGCCAAATCCCTTGCCGCGCGAACTGGGCGGACTTGCTGCCGCGTATCTCGTCAGCCGTTAGGCGCTTGAGACCGAACACCGCACCTGACCTCGGGTATAAGTACGTGAACGCGGCTGGTTATCGCCATAAACAAATCAGGCTAGGGAGATCTCGGGCGAGTGCGCCTTGCAACGCGAGGCTCGCACCTCGCTCGGGGAGAAGAGAAGGCCCGTCCGTGCGTTTGGTGGAAGCTCTGGGCGCGGGATCCACTAGAACACCGTCGATTTCTCGCCTGAATCATGGCTCCGTCGTGGACCGCTTGGGTGCGTGGTCGGAATTCTTTACGGCATGAACTCTGGTAAGCCATCCTGCCATGTTTACGAATGCATTCCACCTCTGTTGCTCCCGTTAGAGTTCGGATGTTTCCCTAGAACCTTGGGCGGGTGTTCGCGGGCACTCGTCGCTTCAGAGATCTGGGCGCCGCCGTGGGAGGGGTGCGGAAGTCACCGGCGTCGTTGCCAGATGGGAAGAAGAAGGGCCTGTGGCCGTCTATCGCGAAATAAACGATGGAGGTCCCGGATGGATTCCTCCTCGGTGCATCTGGGTGGTTTCCTGGCTCGGCCGCGGCAAGGATCGGGAGTAGTGAAGAGAGAGTGACCAGTGGGGCGGGACCGCTAGTACGGCGAACTCGGCTCTGTCCATGGTGCCGCTCGGCGTGTGGTCCGCCTGGTGGGAGTAGCGAGTGGAAGAAGATGAACTGGCGCCCTTGGATTGGGGATGAACGGCTCTGATTAGCTTCCACGTACCGGTTCGGTTGGGCTTATTCTCGACCGCACGATCTTGATCCAGTGGCTAGGACGCGCACCGAGTCACTTGATGGCTAGATCTAATCTGTGCCACCCGTTTCTAATCCATCGGCCAAGATTGGTCAATAACCCTTCGGCCAGGCATTTTGCTAAAGAAACCCTAGGCTTATGAGAAACCAACCCGCCGTCCTGCACGGCTTGTCTCTGTGCCTTGGGGATTTTTGCCCCGAGCCCCCTGCTGTTCTCATATTTTGAGGCCCAGTCCAGAGATCGTTTAAATCGAATAAATGAATAGAAAATGGAATTTTAGTGTAAAAATAAAAGGCTAGAACTTGTTTATTTCATAGAAAATTCATATGAACTCCAAATCACTTCATTTCAGTTCCTAAAATTTTGTAATTTTATTCTCTATCACTTAGAGTCTCTGGTTTGTCATGAAAACAGTAATAAAATTTATTTCTCACTTAATTCTATTTAAAACACACGAAACCTTTGAAAATTCATAACTTAAAATCTATAACTCCAAAAATTATGATTCATGTTCCTAGGATTCTATTTTAATATGTAGATTATTACTGTGTATTTTGTTTATATGTTTCATGTGATGTTCATTTTGTCTATACCATGTTTGTCTGTATTGCTACGTTTAGCAGTGAGGACACGTGTCATCTGAAGAGCAAGTTGGTACCTGGAATCTCAAGTCCGAGGCAAGTTGTGCCCTTGATCACTTCTTTTACCCACTCATGTTCTAATTAATCATAATGATCTGCATAGGTTAATTTTGATGGGACCTAATAGGTTACCCTAGATTTTTTTATCTCAATACCTTGTTTACCCCTGAATCACTTGGGTAGTTCTGCTACTGCTTTATATGGTTTTGGGTTAATATTTTATTATATCTATGTTCCAGTTATGTTGTTATTTTATTTATGTTCATGACAAGATCATTAAATGTTAATTGGAACATAGAGCTTAACTTGAGAAACACGTGCCACCACAAGGGTTTATGGACGCCCTTGGCTGATTAATTAGGAAAGCTAGTGGAGGACTACCTTACCCGAAAGGGGCAAGGGCAGTAGGGGAGTGGTCAGTGTAGGGAGGCCCTCGGGAGGATTTTGCTGCGATGGCGGTCCTGCAAGGGATTCCTGCATTGGAGCTTCCTATAAACTGTAGCGGGTTTTCTGAAGCTAGTGGAACTTTGTAAAGGCCTCGTAGTGTTACCCTGCCTCGCCTCCTCGGTAGAGGTGTATGGGAAGTCGCGATCCCTTGGCAGATGGGTAACATGACTTGTGGGTAAAGGGTACCACCTCTGCAGAGTGTAAAACTGGTATACTAGCCGAGCTCACGGTCATGAGCAGCTCAGGACTCTCTGATGATTAATTTATGGAACTAAATTCAATTTGTCATATGCATTGCATCGCAGATTCGCAGGTGATGATGTTACTTTTGTTCTACTACTTAATTGGGTTGGTATTTTACTTAGTAATTGCTAATAAAATTTTGACCAACTTTAAAAGCAATATAATGCTCAGCTCTAACCATCCTCTTTGGTAAGCCTTACACTTCACGTGAGCTCCCACCTTTGGCGAGTTCATGCACATTATTCCCCACAACTTGTTGAGCGATGAACGTATGTGAGCTCACTCTTGCTGTCTCACACCCCCCCACAGGTCAAGAACAGGTACCGCAGGATGAGGCGCATGGAGGATGCTGTGATGTGTTCGTGAGAGATCTAGGCCGTCGTCTCCCAGTCAACTTTGGGTTGCTGGACCGTTGTCTCCTTATAATGTAATTACTTATTTATTTTGTATAGAACTCCTGTTATATAGTAAAGATGTGACATTCGATCCTGTGCCACTATGCATCATATGTGTGAGACTTGGTCCCAGCACACCTGGTGTTTATGTTCGCGCTCGGGTTTTGGACCCCTAAAATCCGGGTGTGACAACTTTACTACATAACAGGAGTTCTATACAAAAATAAATAATTACATTATATGGAGACAACGGTCCAGCAACCCAAAGTTGACTGGGAGACGACGACCTAGACCACTCACGAACTCATCACAGCATCCTCCACGCGCCTCATCCTGCGGTACCTGTTCTTGACCTGTGGGGGGGTGTGAGACAGCAAGAGTGAGCTCACATACGTTCATCGCTCAACAAGTTGTGGGGAATAATGTGCATGAACTCGCCAAAGGTGGGAGCTCACGTGAAGTGTAAGGCTTACCAAAGAGGATGGTTAGAGCTGAGCATTGCTTTTAAAGTGGGTCAAAATTTTATTAGCAATTACTAAGTATAAGTAAATACCAACCCAATTAAATAGTAGAACAAAAGTAACAACCTCACCTGCGATGCAATGCATATGACAAATTGAGTTTAAGTTCCATAATTTAATCATGTGAGGGTCCGAGCTGCTCATGACCGTGAGCACGGCTAGTATACCAGTTTTACACTCTGCAGAGGTGGCGCATCTTTACCCACAAGTCATGTTACCCATCTGCCAAGGGATCGCGACTTCCCATACACCTCTACCGAGGAGGCGAGGCAGGGTAACACTACGAGGCCTTTACAAAGTTCCACTAGCTTCAGAAAACCCGCTACAGTTTATAGGAAGCTCCAATGCAGGAATTCCCTTGCAGGACCGCCATCGTAGCAAAATCCTCCCGAGGGTCTCCCTACACTGACCACTCCCCTACTGCCCTTGCCCCTTTCGGGTAAGGTAGTCCTCCACTAGCTTTCCTAATTAATCATCCAAGGGCGTCTCATTATACCCTTGTGGTAGCACTGTTTTCCCGGGTGGTCGCTCCATGTTCCAATTAACATAATGATCTTATCATGAACGATAAATAACAACGGATAACAAAAGTATAATCATGAGTAATGTATCTTCATACCCAAAACCATATAAAGCACTAGCAAGTACTACCCAAAAAGTTCAGTGGTAACAAGGTATAAAGATAATCAAACTAGGGTAACCTATTGGGTCCCATCAAAATTAACCTATGCAGATCATTATGATTAATCAGAACATGGCTGGGTAAAAAGAAGTGATCAAGGGCACAACTTGCCTGGGACTTGAGATTCCAGGTACCAACTTGCTTTTCAGATGACACGTGTCCTCGCGCTAGTCGTAGCAATACAAACAAATATGGTATAGATAAAATTAACATCACACCAAACATAAGAACAAACTGAATAATAATAATCTACGCGTAGCTACGAGACTAACACAACTTGAACGGATCAAATCGGAGTTAAAACGGAGGAGTTATGAATTTCCTAAGGTTTTATGTATTTGATACGAGATTAATTAAGAGATAAATTTTAATACCATTTTCATGTCAAAACAAAGATACAGGGTAATAAACAACATTATTATAGGATTATAGGAATTGGAATGGATTAATTTGGACTTCATATGAATTTCTTATGAATTAAACAAATTCTAGCCTTTATTTTTGCATTAAAAATCATTTTCTAAAACCTTTTATCTGATTTCTTAACTTCCTGGACTGGGCGCACTAATACAGAGAAGGTTGGGGTTTATTCTGTAAAATATACCAGACTCAGCCTACTCCCGCGAGGACGGCGGGTTGATTCGGAATAAGCCGAGGGGCTCTTTTTGAAAATGGCCGCAGCGAAGGGGGTATGGGCTGATTTCGGCCGATGGATTCTGAATCAGCGGTCAGGATTAGATCCATACTGTAATGAACCGGTACGCGATCGCATTCGCCCGATCCAAGATCTACGGTTAATATATTACGCGTGCCAGCGGCCCTACGATCCCAGATCTACGGCGCTGGACGAGTCCGGGCGAAGCGTTACCTTGTTTTAATCCAGCCCGCTCATCAGAAGATCAACGGCGATCGTGTGTCTTCCTCCCCACGCCGAGACCAGGCGGTGACGCCGTCGCCATCGCGGTGGTGCCATGGCCGCAACCCACAGGATCCCCGCACAACCGCCCAAACCTCGACGTGGATGGTGCAACACGACGAGAGTGACAAGGCGATCGAGTCAAGGGGACCCATGACGCAGTCCATGCCCCCAGACGCACCGGCCACGGTAAGGAGTGGTTCTGCGGCGGAATCCCATGTCCGGCGAGAAATCGCAGTTGAACCATACCCCACGGCACAAAATGTCTCACCGGAGAACACCCCTGAGCTGATGCGCACACCCCCAGCCCGATTTTTGGATGCCAGACGACGCCAAGGTGGCTGTCCCACGATGGCGGCCCGATTTTCCCCCCAATCTTTGTTTCTGGACAAGGTGTGCGAGCTCGGTTCGAGTCTATGGCCTAAGGAGGACGCGAGGCTGAGCATTTTATAGCTGGGACCGGAGTCCGCGATGGGGGAAGAGGATCCGCGGTGGTTACAGCTGAGCGCGGAATTCGCGCGGCGGCACATACGGAGCTATGCGTGTTCTGTTTCTGGGGTAGGAGACGATTCTATGGCGCGGGGCCCACGCACCAGAGGCAGCGGACGACATGCCCAGGTGATGGTGCGGAACAGGAAGGGAGGAAGGCTGGAGCTGGGGCGGTGGGCAATCTTGTCCGGATTCCACGCGATATCAGCGGACTCCGTTGGGAGGAGCACGGAGCAAGGAAGAAGGTGATGGCAGGACGGCCCCACCGGTAAGTGGCTGAAGAAGGATGCGCTTGAGCCCTGTAAAGCCGGCCAGCGGGACCCGCGCGGCAGAGACAAAGGGCACGTGACTGCGCACGGGCCCATCTGTCAGGCGTGCAACAACACCAGGCGCACGCGGAATCCACGGCTGGGCCGCGTGGGGGGGGATTTAATGGGCCGAGTGACTGATTTGGGCCCATGTGAGTCTGATCCTTATTCCTTTTTCTTTTGATATTTCCTGTTTTTCTTTATTTATAATTCATTTGAATTCGAATTTTGAACTCAGCTTAAGTGCAAATTCGAATCCGTGTTAACCATGCAATTTGGCCACACCAACATATGATGAAGTTATTTAGTTATACTAATTTTCTATATTGAATAATATTCATTTCTCTCCTCTATTTCCACGGTTTTATTTTCAAGTTAGAGTTTAAATTATGTTTTATGGATCCATTGATATGTTGTTAATGACATATTTATTTTATTAAACACAATGCACAATCAAGTAAAAAAACTTAGCATGATGCAAGATTTATTTAGGTGTCTTTGGGGTATTTATTTAATTGTGTAAGTGGGGGTGTTCACATATGATGGTCAGTAGAAATAACACACTTATAGATAAAGGAATTAATTTCTCCTCTTTTATTATATGTTACAAACTGGGTGTTACAAATCCTACCCCCCTTAACAAAAATCTCGTCCTCGAGATTTGTAAGAAAAGGGATGTTAAAAACTTTATTTATAGTTTAGCCTTTAACTTCTAATTAGTTTAAGAATAAGAAGTTTTAGAAAGTGACTAGGAAAGCATGGGTATCTATATGTATAGTCATTTTATTATAAAAGATGGGTAGGTTAGGGCAAGAATATCCTGGTGTAAGAAGGTTTATGGTGAGAAATAACTCCTTGATGGGTGGTAATGCATCTGAAGATCGAGTTTGACTTCTCTCCTTCCTTGATGAGGTTGATCATCTTCTTCGGTCTTGTCTCATTGATTAGGAGTTAGTGTATATTATTGGGCTGGGAAATATGGTTAAGATAGGTATGGATGGGATAGACTACATGATGTAGGTCAAAAGTTTGTTTGATGTTAGGTGGGGATAGGTAGATCATACAATCCATCAAGACTCTATTGGTTGGGTTGGTCTCTCATTCTTTATTCAGTGTAGGGTGAACTAAGTTAAAACATGTGGAGAGGGTCTAATCTATTTCACAAGTATTAACTGGTCCATTAAGTAACTCACTTTAGATTAGATCATATTAGGTTAGATGGGATCTAGATTAGATTGGTATGACTAGTTTGACTAGATAAGATCTAATTAATTTACATTAGATCATGGTTGTTAAACTAGGGTGGATAAGTATGCTTATTAGGATAAGATGGATCCATAAAGATAAGATAGAATCTTTTAAGGCCAGTTAGATCTATTAGGATGAGATAAAATCTTTTCAAGATAGAGTATCTTTTAAGATAAGATGGATCTATGAGTGTAGGATAGAAGCTTTCAAGATGAGATGGATATTGTTAGGCTAGATACTTTAATGAGGGATTATCTAGTTTATCTAGTTATATTTTTTTATAAGCATTTTTTTCCTATATGTATATGCAGATGTAATCGTGGACATTACTCCACAACTCATCACAATCAATCAAAGATCCAAATCAGACATGTATCACAAGAACAAACATTCAAGCATATAGATAAAAAAAATAGTTTTGTTTTTTTTGTTCCTAAGAGTAGGTCTCCTATTCCTAAAAGTCACTTTAGGCACTGGATTTCAAAGTGTGAAATCCCCATTTGTCTTTAGAAGGAAAAGGCAAGAATAATCAGAGTAAAGCGGAAATAGATGAGAAAAGATTAAGAAGAGTTTAGAAAGAATCAGAGTAGCAAAGGTAAGTAAGTATTGGTTGTCCAGTTCTATCTAGGTTTCGTCCTACAGTCAACATTCCTCTGATACCACTTCTGTCACACCCGGATTTTAGGGATCCAAAACCCGGGCGCGAACATAAACACCAGGTGTGCTGGGACCAAGTCTCACACATATGATGAATCATGGCACAGGATCGAATGTCACAACTTTACTACATAACAGGAGTTCTATACAAAAATAAATAATTACATTATATGGAGACAACGGTCCAGCAACCCAAAGTTGACTGGGAGACGACGACCTAGACCACTCACGAACTCATCACAGCATCCTCCACGCGCCTCATCCTGCGGTACCTGTTCTTGACCTGTGGGGGGGGGGGGTGTGAGACAGCAAGAGTGAGCTCACATACGTTCATCGCTCAACAAGTTGTGGGGAATAATGTGCATGAACTCGCCAAAGGTGGGAGCTCACGTGAAGTGTAAGGCTTACCAAAGAGGATGGTTAGAGCTGAGCATTGCTTTTAAAGTGGGTCAAAATTTTATTAGCAATTACTAAGTATAAGTAAATACCAACCCAATTAAATAGTAGAACAAAAGTAACAACCTCACCTGCGATGCAATGCATATGACAAATTGAGTTTAAGTTCCATAATTTAATCATGTGAGGGTCCGAGCTGCTCATGACCGTGAGCACGGCTAGTATACCAGTTTTACACTCTGCAGAGGTGGCACATCTTTACCCACAAGTCATGTTACCCATCTGCCAAGGGATCGCGACTTCCCATACACCTCTACCGAGGAGGCGAGGCAGGGTAACACTACGAGGCCTTTACAAAGTTCCACTAGCTTCAGAAAACCCGCTACAGTTTATAGGAAGCTCCAATGCAGGAATTCCCTTGCAGGACCACCATCGCAGCAAAATCCTCCCGAGGGTCTCCCTACACTGACCACTCCCCTACTGCCCTTGCCCCTTTCGGGTAAGGTAGTCCTCCACTAGCTTTCCTAATTAATCAGCCAAGGGCGTCCCATTATACCCTTGTGGTAGCACTGTTTTCCCGGGTGGTCGCTCCATGTTCCAATTAACATAATGATCTTATCATGAACGATAAATAACAACGGATAACAAAAGTATAATCATGAGTAATGTATCTTCATACCCAAAACCATATAAAGCACTAGCAAGTACTACCCAAAAAGTTCAGTGGTAACAAGGTATAAAGATAATCAAACTAGGGTAACCTATTGGGTCCCATCAAAATTAACCTATGCAGATCATTATGATTAATCAGAACATGGCTGGGTAAAAAGAAGTGATCAAGGGCACAACTTGCCTGGGACTTGAGATTCCAGGTACCAACTTGCTTTTCAGATGACACGTGTCCTCGCGCTAGTCGTAGCAATACAAACAAATATGGTATAGATAAAATTAACATCACACCAAACATAAGAACAAACTGAATAATAATAATCTACGCGTAGCTACGAGACTAACACAACTTGAACGGATCAAATCGGAGTTAAAACGGAGGAGTTATGAATTTCCTAAGGTTTTATGTATTTGATACGAGATTAATTAAGAGATAAATTTTAATACCATTTTCATGTCAAAACAAAGATACAGGGTAATAAACAACATTATTATAGGATTATAGGAATTGGAATGGATTAATTTGGACTTCATATGAATTTCTTATGAATTAAACAAATTCTAGCCTTTATTTTTGCATTAAAAATCATTTTCTAAAACCTTTTATCTGATTTCTTAACTTCCTGGACTGGGCGCACTAATACAGAGAAGGTTGGGGTTTATTCTGTAAAATATACCAGACTCAGCCTACTCCCGCGAGGACGGCGGGTTGATTCGGAATAAGCCGAGGGGCTCTTTTTGAAAATGGCCGCAGCGAAGGGGGTATGGGCTGATTTCGGCCGATGGATTCTGAATCAGCGGTCAGGATTAGATCCATACTGTAATGAACCGGTACGCGATCGCATTCGCCCGATCCAAGATCTACGGTTAATATATTACGCGTGCCAGCGGCCCTACGATCCCAGATCTACGGCGCTGGACGAGTCCGGGCGAAGCGTTACCTTGTTTTAATCCAGCCCGCTCATCAGAAGATCAACGGCGATCGTGTGTCTTCCTCCCCACGCCGAGACCAGGCGGTGACGCCGTCGCCATCGCGGTGGTGCCATGGCCGCAACCCACAGGATCCCCGCACAACCGCCCAAACCTCGACGTGGATGGTGCAACACGACGAGAGTGACAAGGCGATCGAGTCAAGGGGACCCATGACGCAGTCCATGCCCCCAGACGCACCGGCCACGGTAAGGAGTGGTTCTGCGGCGGAATCCCATGTCCGGCGAGAAATCGCAGTTGAACCATACCCCACGGCACAAAATGTCTCACCGGAGAACACCCCTGAGCTGATGCGCACACCCCCAGCCCGATTTTTGGATGCCAGACGACGCCAAGGTGGCTGTCCCACGATGGCGGCCCGATTTTCCCCCCAATCTTTGTTTCTGGACAAGGTGTGCGAGCTCGGTTCGAGTCTATGGCCTAAGGAGGACGCGAGGCTGAGCATTTTATAGCTGGGACCGGAGTCCGCGATGGGGGAAGAGGATCCGCGGTGGTTACAGCTGAGCGCGGAATTCGCGCGGCGGCACATACGGAGCTATGCGTGTTCTGTTTCTGGGGTAGGAGACGATTCTATGGCGCGGGGCCCACGCACCAGAGGCAGCGGACGACACGCCCAGGTGATTGTGCGGAACAGGAAGGGAGGAAGGCTGGAGCTGGGGCGGTGGGCAATCTTGTCCGGATTCCACGCGATATCAGCGGACTCCGTTGGGAGGAGCACGGAGCAAGGAAGAAGGTGATGGCAGGACGGCCCCACCGGTAAGTGGCTGAAGAAGGATGCGCTTGAGCCCTGTAAAGCCGGCCAGCGGGACCCGCGCGGCAGAGACAAAGGGCACGTGACTGCGCACGGGCCCATCTGTCAGGCGTGCAACAACACCAGGCGCACGCGGAATCCACGGCTGGGCCGCGTGGGGGGGGGGATTTAATGGGCCGAGTGACTGATTTGGGCCCATGTGAGTCTGATCCTTATTCCTTTTTCTTTTGATATTTCCTGTTTTTCTTTATTTATAATTCATTTGAATTCGAATTTTGAACTCAGCTTAAGTGCAAATTCGAATCCGTGTTAACCATGCAATTTGGCCACACCAACATATGATGAAGTTATTTAGTTATACTAATTTTCTATATTGAATAATATTCATTTCTCTCCTCTATTTCCACGGTTTTATTTTCAAGTTAGAGTTTAAATTATGTTTTATGGATCCATTGATATGTTGTTAATGACATATTTATTTTATTAAACACAATGCACAATCAAGTAAAAAAACTTAGCATGATGCAAGATTTATTTAGGTGTCTTTGGGGTATTTATTTAATTGTGTAAGTGGGGGTGTTCACATATGATGGTCAGTAGAAATAACACACTTATAGATAAAGGAATTAATTTCTCCTCTTTTATTATATGTTACAAATTGGGTGTTACAGTACCCCTAATTATGGTCCCCGACAGGGTCCGTTGGATTGGGGTTGTAGGTTCAGGATTAGAACTTTGTGTACCCCTTCACGTATTTAATCTGGACCATCCAGAATAGATCGAACGGTCAGAATACAACCGTACCCCTTCGCCGAAGCTAGTTTACATAAGAGCCCCTCTGTTTTATTAGTATTAACCCGCCGTCCAACTCAGGGATTTCTGAGTCTGCGTAAATCTTGCGGGTTAGCCCCTGATCTTTTAAGAAATATTGAGCCAGTCCAGAACACTTAGGATATTCAGAAATTAATAAAGAAATAGGTTTTTAGTATGAAAATAATTCTATAAACTTGTATAATTCATAGTTAATTCATTTTAGCTCCAAATTGAGTCATTTTAGTTGCAATAATTTTGTATTAATATTGTCTATCAACTAGTAACACTGTTTAGCCATGAAACATGAATTAAAATTGTTCGTTTGGATTAATCTATTCTAAGCACTAAATAATTTCGGAAATTCATAACTTAATAACCATAGTTCCGAATTTATTGGTTCTTGTTTCTACGATCTCGTTACTCAGTGTAGAATAATATTACACAATTTATTCTTATGTTTGGTGTGATGTTAATTTTGTCTATACCATGTTTGTTTGTATTACTACGACTAGCGCGAGGTTACGTGTCATCTGAAGAGCAAGTTGATACCTAGAATCTCAAGTCCCAGGCAAGTTGTGCCCTTGATCACTTCTTTTACCTACTCATGTTCTAATTAATTATAATGATCTGCATAGGTTAATTTTGATGGGACCCAATAGGTTACCCTAGTTTGATTATCTTTATACCTTGTTTACCACTGAACTTTTTGGGTAGTACTTGCTAGTGCTTTATGTGGTTTTGGGTATGAAGATACATTATTCATGACCACACTTTTATTATCTGTTTATTATCACTGTTCATGATAAGATCATTATGTTAATTGGAACATGGAGAACCACCCGGGAAAACAGTGCTACCACAAGGGTTTATGGACGCCCTTGGCTGATTAATTAGGAAAGCTAGTGGAGGACTACCTTACCCGAAAGGGGCAAGGGCAGTAGGGGAGTGGTCAGTGTAGGGAGGTCCTTGGTTGATTTTGCTGCGATGGCGGTCAGGCAAGAACCCTGCATTGGAGCTTCCTATAAACTGTAGCGGGTTTTCTGAAGCTAGTGGAACTTTGTAAAGGCCTCGTAGTGTTACCCTGCCTCGCCTCCTCGGTAGAGGTGTATGGGAAGTCGCGATCCCTTGGCAGATGGGTAACATGACTTGTGGGTAAAGATGCGCAACCTCTGCAGAGTGTAAAACTGGTATACTAGCCGTGCTCACGGTCATGAGCGGCTCAGACACTCACATGATTAAATTATGGAACCTAAACTCAATTTGTCATATGCATTGCATCGCAAGTGAGGTTGTTACTTTTGTTCTACTACTTAATTGGGTTGGTATTTACTTATACTTAGTAATTGCTAATAAAATTTTGACCAACTTTAAAAGCAATGCTCAGCTCTAACCATCCTCTTTGGTAAGCCTTACACTTCACATGAGCTCCCACCTTTGGCGAGTTCATGCACATTATTCCCCACAACTTGTTGAGCGATGAACGTATGTGAGCTCACTCTTGCTGTCTCACACCCCCCCACAGGTCAAGATCAGGTACCACAGGATGAGGCGCATGAAGGATGCTTTGACGAGTTCGTGAGAGGTCTAGGCCGTCGTCTCCCAGTCAACTTTGGGTTGCTGGACCGTTGTCTCCTTATAATGTAATTATTTATTTTGTAAAGAACTCCTATTATTTAGTAAATATGTGACATTCGATCCTGTGCCATGATTCATCATATGTGTGAGACTTGGTCCCAGCACACCTGGTGATTGTGTTCGCGCCCGGGTCTTGGTGCCCCGAAACCCGGGTGTGACACCAGCCCAAATAAGCAAACGGATTGGGCCAGTAATACGAATTCATCGCCTTACCACCCCACACATGAGTAGGACAACACATCGACGATAGATAGAACGGGAAGCACCACGCTATCCCTGGAGGAGGATGACTAGGCGATCTTAGCTGTGCTACCTTTTGGGCCGTTTTAGTCGACTTTTGCTTTCGCACAAATCACCTTTTTGACTTCGTTGGTTTTATTGGCCGGTTGTGTGGAACGATCTTCTTCATATATTTGGCAAGCAACTGATCAAAAGTAGGGTCGACTCTACTGAGTCGTCCAGATGTCTTACAGTGTTTTGCTTCCTAACACTTGTTTTGGAACGTTGTGGTCCGATGGTCTGAGGTTGCTGCTTCTGACCTTCTACAGACCGTCCGACCATCATAGCCGGACTGTCCGCTCCTGTCTCGGACTGTCCGACCTTAGTACCCAGACCGTCCGGCATACGTAGGACAAGCGACCGTGATCGGGTGTCTGATCGTGCTTGCCCCCCAGCGTCCATCCTACCCTTTGGATGGGGACATAAACTTAGCGCGATGATTTGAAAGGATTCATCGACCATACCAGACACTAAGAGCAAAGATGTCTATTGAACTATAAAGCTTGCTCCCATGGACGAACATAACAATAGCCAACTCAATTATGCATAAGTTCGAGTATTGGTTGTACTAAAAAATGAATCATTTACTTGAAATTATTCGGCAATATTGATTATACAGTTTGCAATTAAAGAATAACCGAATAGTGATAAGCAAATATTATAAGCATGTTCATCTCATGAATAAACATGACCGAAGCAAATTGTAGCAAGAATCATTACTACCAACAACTGAAATACTTTGGCTTTATGTAAGCAGCAGCATATCACAACTAACCATATGCATAATAATTCGGTTGCACTCCTCCATTATATAAAGACGCATAATGAGCAAAATGATGCCATAAAGGATAACCGAACATACCTTGGGACGACGTATATGGTATAGCTGAAGAATATGGACGATGCAATGACCAATAGCTTTGTTGAGCTGGGGCAAACCTTTCACCCAAACGTCTTGTACTTGCTTTCTTTCTTGTGTTTGCCTTTGCTCCACTTCTTCCAAAAGCATCATCCTTACCTGGATCTTGAGAACTCCCATTAGATGCCCACGTCATGCCTCCCATCTCCAGCTCTTGTGCACTGAGTTTTTCTAGCCTCTTGTGCCAGATTGATAATCCGAGTGGGCTTCTCAGTTGTTTGGGCACATTGGGCTTCTATTTAGTACATGGACTATCGCTAGCTGATTTCTCAATTGTTTGGGTACTGCTAGCCGAAGTATCTAATACTTCCTCTGGCTCTGTAATGCATGAATTTAGATCTGAACTTTTGGCTTTTCTATTATCCTTCTTTGCTACATAAACTTTCTTGACCATTCGATCCTTATTTTGAGCTCTAGACCGATTCTTATAAATAAAACGACCTTTGTCGTATGATCGTTCCTCAAAATCAGAATTTAAATGAGATGAATATTCTTTGTTATGTGGTCTAAAATATGAAGAAGAATAAGCATTTGAATCATACCAGCCCCAAGATGGATAAGGATGAAAGTACGAAGGAGCTGAACCATATTGCATTGGTATTGGCGGCCCAAAAGGAGGATATGTTGCTGATGCATGAAACTCTTCTCCCCCCAATCCTGATTTCTAGATTTACGCTTCGGAAGTGATTTTGATGGCTTCAAAGGTGCTCTAAATGGCTTAGCAATGCCAGTTTGATCAACATTCTTTGCCTTATTTTGCTCATGGTATTTAGCCAGAAGTTGCTCAAAAGTAACCTTCGGCCTTTTACCCTTTTGTTTATCATGACCTTCACCTCCAAAACATTTACATTTAGGCATACCTGGTGCCCCATGCCCCATGGCGCATCTGGTATTATTAGCCTTTCTTTTGTCCGGAGCCTTCCGAGTAACCACCCCATGTGTTAGATGTGGCGCACGAGGGTCACCAATGATAATATTTTTTCCTTTGCCTTTATCGGCCGAATATGGCCGAACCAAGACTTTCTTGTCCACTGGTCCTAATGTGTCGACAGGTAGGGCTGGGCATTCGGTCTATTAGGGTAATTCGGTTCGGTCTATTCGGGTTTGTGAAATTTCGGGTTCTGAAAAATGAGAACCGAAATTTCCAAAAATATTTTAGGAACCGAACCCGAATAGACTCACAATTTCGGTTCGGTCTATTCGGTCCACCGAATAGACCCGAATTGTAGAGAGACTAGTATATTTTGTTAAAATATATACAATGAATAATTAATTGAAAGTACTATTACTACAACAAGTGACTATAAAAATTAGCATACAAAGATATATACACTATTGTTAAGATGATATCATTATTTCTAGCTAATAAGTTCATAAATCATATAATAATACCATCACATATTAAGAGTTTTTTTATATTTCGGGTTATTAGGTCTATTCGGGTTTTAAAGGTTAGGAACCGAACCCGAACCCATAACCCGAAATATAGCACATATAGGAACCGAACCCGAACCCGAAAACCCGAATAGACTCACAATTCGGTCTATTCGGGTTCGGTTCGGGTTCGGGTTCGGTTTTCGGTTTTAAAATGCCCACCCCTATCGACAGGGACAAATTGTTTGTCAATCTTCATTTTTTGAAATCTCAATCGGCCTTCATCTACAGTCGATTGTATTTGTCGACGGAAGATATTACAATCATTGATGTTATGAAGAAAGGAACCATGCCATTTACAATATACACACTTTTTCAATTCCTCTAGCGGAGGAATTGTGTGCGACAATTTAATGTTGCCATTCTTAAAAAGTTCATGAACTTAGCTTTCCCTTTTTGTGCCGAATGCAGGGGTGAGCGAGCAGTAGATTTGGCCTTAGCAGGCCAAACAAGCTCAGCGACCTATATTTTTCTGGCTTTGCAGGGGCCGGAAGGCATTTGGCCTCATTCGCGGGTGATGGCATGCTGCGACTATGGTGCACTGTGGGGCATGAAGATTGTGCCTGACGCGAAGTGTGCTGGTCAATGTATGTACACCCGAACAATCCGATCTTGGTGATTGGACGGTCCGCAGAGGGACGAGACGGTCTGGTATTGTATCCGGACCGTCCGGTCGTGCAAGGCTTTGCCTGCGAGGCTTGTGGTAGGCTCGGTGCGACTCCGGACTGTCCGACGTAAGGTGTCGGACGGTCTGTTGGAGGGCCGGACGGTTCGTGATTGTGTGCAGACTGTCTGGCCGTGCCCAGAGCCGATCTACCTTGTAGTAAGTGTCACACTTGGATTCAAGGGACAAAGCCGGGTGCATCTCGTACATGTGCCAAAGAAGACAACATATATAATAACAGAGTGTATAGAGATAAATGTCACAATAACATTAGAGTACTTATTACATAGCGGAAGTCTTACAAAAATAAAAGATAAATATAAAACGAAATAAGGATCATCCTTGGCACATAAAGTCAACTCGGAAACGCCACCTAGATCATATCAAACTCCTCGCTTCGCGGCTCCTCTTGAACCACCTGTTCTTCTCCTGTGGGGGGTGAGATAGCAAGGGTGAGCTCACACATGATCATAGCTCAACAAGTTGTGGGGAACCAGTGTGCATGAACTCACCAAAGGTGGGAGTTCATGTGATGTGTAAGGCTGATCAACAATAGGGGTTAAAGCTGAGCATTGCTTTTAATTAGTTGGTCAAAAATTTATTAGCAGTTACTAAATGTAAGTAAATATCAAACCTTAATAAAAGTAATAGAACAAAATTAATAAATAATTCCATGCAATGCAAATGACAAATTGAATTTAAGTTCCATAAATTAATCATCCGGGAGTCCTCAACTGCTCATGACCGTGAGCTCGGCTAGTATACCAGTTTTACACTCTGCAGAGGTTGTACCCTATACCCACAAGTCATGTTACCCATCTGCCAAGGGATCGCGACTCCCATACACCTCTACCAAGGAAGCGAGGCAGGGCAACACTACGAGGCCTTTACAAAGTTCCACTAGCTTCCGAAGACCCACTACAGTTTATGGGAAGAGCACTTGCAAGAATCCCCCATCTGACCTGAAATGGAATTAGGCTTACACCTATTTCCTAATTGATTTTGGTGGTTGAATTGCCCAACACAAATAATTGGACTAACTAGTTTTGCTCTAGTCTATAAGTTATACAGGTGCCAAATGTTCACACTTAGCCAATAAAAAGACCAAGAATTGGGTTCAACAAAGAGAGCAAGGGATAACCGAAGGCTGCCCTGGTCTGGCGCACCGGACAGTGTCCGGTGCACCAGGGAACTCCAAGCCAAACTCTTCACCTTCGGGAATTCTCAGAGGCGCTTCGCTATAATTCACCGGACTGTCCGGTGTACCACCGGACAGTGTCCGGTGCTCCAGAGGAGAGCGACTCTGAACTCGCCAGCTTCGGATTTCTGCTCCGCTATAATTCACCGGACATGTTCGGTGCACACCGGACTGTCCGGTGAGCCAGCGGAGCAACGGCTACTTCGCGCCAACGGTCACCTGCAGAAGCAATTAATGCGCGCCAGAGCGCGCAGAAGTCAGGCACGCGCGAAGTGGCGCATCGGACAGTCTACAGGACTTGTCCGGTGCGCCACCGGACAGCCAGGCGGGCCCTCAAGACAGAGCTCCAACGGTCGGAACCCAACGGCCAGGTGACGTGGCTGGCGCACCGGACACTGTCCGGTGGCGCACCGGACTATCCGGTGGGCCATGCGACAGCAGCCTCCACCAAACGGCTAGTTTGGTGGTTGGGGTTATAAATACCCCCAACCACCCCACATTCAAGTCATCCAAGTTTTCCACCTTCCAACTACTTACAAGAGCTAGGCATTCAATACAAGACACACCCAAGTGATCAAATCGTCTCCCAATTCCACAAAAGCTTTAGTGTTAAGTGAGAGTGATTTGTTGTGTTCTTTTGAGGTCTTGCGCTTGGATTGCTTTCTTTCTCATTCTTAATTGAGATCAAACTCACTTGTAATTGAGGCAAGAGACACCAATCGTGTGGTGGTCCTTGTGGAAACTTTGTGTTCCAAGTGATTGAGAAGAAAAGCTCACTCGGTCCGAGGGACCGTTTGAGAGAGGGAAAGGGTTGAAAGAGACCTGGTCTTTGTGACCACCTCAACGGGGAGTAGGTTTGCGAGAACCGAACCTCGGTAAAACAAATCCGCGTGTCACACTCTTTATTCGCTTGCGATTTGTTTTGCACTCTCTCTCGCGGACTCAATTATATTGCTAACGCTAACCTGGCTTGTAGTTGTGATTAATTTTGTAAATTTCAGTTTCGCCCTATTCACCCCCCTCTAGGCGACTTTCAATTGGTATCGGAGCCCAGTGCTTCATTAGAGCCTAACCGCTCGAAGTGATGTCAGGAGAACACGCCAAGAAGGAGATGGAGACCGGCGACAAGCCCACTACAAGCCATGGGAAGGCTACATCGGAAGAGTCCCGCAACAAAGGGAAAGGGAAGGAGAAGAAAGCTTCTTCCCACAAGTCGCATCGGAGTGGCGACAAGAAAAAGAAGATCAGGAAGGTGGTCTGCTACGAGACCGATACTTCATCACCTTCCACATCCGGCTCCGACGCACCCTCCATAACTTCTAAGCGCCATGAGCGCAAGAAGTTTAGTAAGATCCCCTTACGCTATCCTCGCATTCCTAAACATACGCCTTTACTTTTCGTCCGATTAGGCAAACCACCAACTTTTGATGGTGAAGATTATGCAAGGTGGAGTGATTTAATGCGATTTCATCTAACCTCACTCCACAAAAGTATATGGGATGTCGTTGAGTTTGGTGTACAGGTACCATCCGTAGGGGATGAGGATTATGATGAGGACGAGGTTGCCCAAGTTGAGCACTTCAACTCCCAAGCCACAACTATACTCCTCGCTTCTCTAAGTCGAGAGGAGTATAACAAAGTGCAAGGATTAAAAAGCGCCAAGGAAGTTTGGGACGTGCTCAAGACCGCGCACGAGGGAGATGAGCTAACCAAGATCCCAAGCGGGAGATGATCGAGGAGGAGCTCGATCGCTTCCGGCTTCACAAAGGGGAAGAGCCACAAGACATGTACAACTGGCTCAAAACCTTGGTGAACCAAGTGCGCAACCTCGGGAGCAAAAAGTGGGATGACCACGAGATGGTTAAGGTTATTCTTAGATCACTTATTTTCCTTAACCCCACTCAAGTTCAATTAATTCGTGGTAATCCTAGATATACACTAATGACTCCCGAAGAAGTAATCGGGAATTTTGTGAGCTTTGAGTACATGATCAAGGGCTCAAAGAAAATCAATGAGCTAGATGATCCCTCCACGTCCGAAGCGCAACCGGTCGCATTCAAAGCGACGGAGGAGAAGAAGGAGGAGTCTACACCGAGTAGAACACCCATCGACGCCTCCAAGCTCGACAACGAGGAAATGGCGCTTGTCATCAAAAGCTTCCGCCAAATCCTCAAGCAAAGGAGGGGGAAAGATTACAAGCCTTGCTCCAAGAAGGTTTGCTACAAGTGTGGTAAGCCCGGTCACTTCATAGCAAAATGCCCTATTTCTAGTGATAGTGATAGGGGCGACGACAAGAAGGGGAGAAGAAAGGAGAAGAAGAAATACTACAAGAAGAAGGGTGGCGACGCCCATGTATGCCGCGAGTGGGACTCGGACGAGAGCTCCTCCGACTCCTCCTCCGACGAGGACGCCGCCAACATCGCCATCAACAAGGGCCTCCTCTTCCCCAACGTCGGCCACAAGTGTCTCATGGCAAAGGACGGCAAAAAGAAGAAGGTTAAAACCAAATCCTCCACTAGATATGAGTCCTCTAGCGATGATAGTGCTAGTGATGAGGAAGATAATTTGCGTACTCTTTTTGCCAACCTAAACATGCAACAAAAAGAAAAGTTAAATGAATTGATTAGTGCTATCCATGAAAAGGATGATCTCTTGGACACCCAAGAGGACTTCCTTATTAAAGAAAATAAGAAGCATGTTAAAGTTAAAAATGCTTACGCTCTAGAAGTAGAAAAATGTGAAAAACTATCTAGTGAGCTAAGCACTTGCCATGAGACTATAGACAACCTTAGAAATGAGAATGCTAATTTGTTAGCTAAGGTTGATTCAAATGCTTGTGATGTTCCAATTCCCAATCTTAGAAATGATAATAATGATTTGCTTGCTAAGATTGAAGAATTGAACATATCTCTTGCTAGCCTTAGAAATAAAAATGAGAAATTAATTGCTAAGGCTAAAGATTTTGATGTTTGCAATGCTTCCATTTCCGACCTTAGAAGTAAAAATGATATATTACACGCTAAGGTTGTAGAATTAAAATCTTGCAAACCCTCTACATCTACCGTTGAACATACTTCTATTTGCACTAGATGTAGAGATGTTGATATTGATGCTATTCATAATCATATGGTATTAATTAAGCAACAAAATGAGCATATAGCAAAATTAGATGCAAAAATTGCCGAGCATGAACTTGAAAATGAAAAATTTAAATTTGCTCGTAGTATGCTTTATAGAGGGAGACGCCCTGGCATTAAGGACGGCATTGGTTTCCAACAAGGAGGCAATGTCAAACTTAATGCCCCTCTTAAGAAATTGTCCAACTTTGTTAAGGGCAAGGCTCCCATGCCTCAAGATAACGAGGGTTAAATTTTGTACCCTGCCGGTTATCCTGAGAGCAAAATTAGGAGAATTTATTCTAGGAAGTCTCACTCTAGCCCTAATCATGCTTTTATGTATAAGGGTGAGACATCTAGTTCTAGGCAACCAACCCGTGCTAAGTTGCCTAAGAAGAAAACTCCTAGTGCATCAAATGATCATGACGTTTCATTTAAAACTTTTTGTCGGTGTTTCGAGACCGGGGGGTCCCTGGGCCGACGAGTGAATGTCGCCGCGTGCCCCAGCCCAGATGGGTCGAGCGCGAGGGCGAGCGCGAAGGGGGGAGAGCGAGGCGGCCGGAGACCAGCGTGAGAGAAGGGGGAATCCCGCGGCCTTCGTGTTCGTCCCGCGCCCAGGTCGGGTGCGCTTGCAGTAGGGGGTTACAAGCGTCCACGCGGGAGAGGGAGCGAGCGGCTTCAAGCGAGCGCCTGTCTCATCCTCGTCCCCGCGCGGCCAACCCTCTCTAAGAGGGCCCTGGTCCTTCCTTTTATAGGCGTAAGGAGAGGATCCAGGTGTACAATGGGGGGTGTAGCAGAGTGCTACGTGTCTAGCGGAGGAGAGCTAGCGCCCTAAGTACATGCCGTTGTGGCAGCTAGAGAGATTTTGGCACCCAGCTGGTGTGATGTCGTGGCCGTCGGAGGAGCGATGGAGCCTGGCGGAGGAACAGCTGTCGGAGCGGTCAAGTCCTTGCTGATGTCCTCTTGCTTCCGTAAGGGGGCTGAGAGCCGCCGTCGTCACAGAGTATGCGGGACGCCATCATTGCCTATCTAGCGGAGCGAGCCAGATGGGACACCGGTCTTGTTCCCTGCGGCCTGAGTCAGCTCGGGGTAGGGTGATGATGGCGCCTCCTGTTGACGTGGCTGACCTGCGCCCTAGGTTGGGCGATGTGGAAGCTCCTCCGAAGCCGAGGTCGAGTCTGTCTTCCGTGGCCGAGGTCGAGTCCGAGCCCCTGGGTCGGGCGAGGCGGAGTTCGTCGTCTCCTAGGGCTGAGCCCAAGTCCGAGCCTTGGGTCGGGCGGAGCGGAGTTCACCGTCTTCCGGGGCTGAGCCCGAGTTCGAGCCCTGGGTCGGGCGGAGCGGAGTTCGCCGTCTTCCGGGGCTGAGCCCGAGTCCGAGCCCTGGGTCGGGCGGAGCGGAGTTCGCCGTCTTCCGGGGCTGAGCCCGAGTCCGAGCCCTGGGTCGGGCGGAGCGGAGTTCGCCGTCTTTCGGGGCTGAGCCCGAGTCCGAACCCTGGGTCGGGCGGATCGGAGTTCCCTATGGTGCCTCCGGCAGGGCCTGACTGCCTGTCAGCCTCACTTTGTCAAGTGGCACCGCAGTCGGAGTGGCGCAGGCGGCGCTGTCCTTTTGTCAGGCCGGTCAGTGGAGCGGCGAAGTGACGGCGGTCACTTTGGCTCTGCCGGCCGGGGGGCGCGCGTCAGGATAAAGGTGTCAGGCCACCTTTGCATTAAATGCTCCTGCGATTTGGTTGGTCGGTGCGGCGATTTAGTCAGGGTTGCTTCTTGGCGAAGGCAGGGCCTCGGGCGAGCCGGAAATATGTTCGCCGCTGGAGGGGGGCCTCGGGCGAGACGGAAATCCTCTGGGGTCAGCTGCCCTTGTCCGAGGCTAGGCGTGATCGAGTCCTTCGAATGGACTGATCCCTGACTTAATCGCGCCCATCAGGCCTTTGCAGCTTTATGCTGATGGGGGTTACCAGCTGAGAATTAGGAGCCTTGAGGGTACCCCTAATTATGGTCCCCAACAGTAGCCCCCGAGCCTCAAAGGGAGTGTTAGCACTCGCTTGGAGGCTTTCGCCGCACTTTTTTGCAAGGGGACCAGCCTTTCTCGGTTGCGTTTTGTTCCGGTGGGTGCGCGCGAGCGCACCCGCCGGGTGTAGCCCCCGAGGCCTCGGAGGAGTGGTTTCACTCCTTCGAGATCTTAATGCCTTGCGTAATGCTTCGGCTGGTCTGGTTGTTCCCTCATGCGAGCTGGCCGTAGCCCGGGTGTACGGTCGGGTCCCAAGTTCTCGGGCTGGTATGTTGACGCTGTCAACGGTTCGGCCGGAGCCGGGTTTGCGAGAGCAGCCCCCGAGCCTCTGCACAGGGCGAGAGGGCGATCAGGGACAGACTCGGCTTTTTTACATACGCCCCTGCGTCGCCTTTCCGCAAGGAGGAGGGGGAAAGCGCCATGTTACCCTCGATGGGCGCCGAACATGGTGTCTCCGGTGAGCTGCAATCGGGTAATCCGAGTGGACGTCCGTGCCCCGTTCGTTAGGGGTCGGCTAGGGGCCCAGAGGCACGCCCAAAAGTACCTGCGGGTGATCTGCCGGACCTGGTCCCCTGGCGACGGGGTCCGAGGGCTCGATGCCTCCCTCTGATGGGATTCCGTTACAAGATCGCTCCCGTTGGTCTCGGAAATGTCCTAGGGTACCTCGGGAGCGCAGCCCGAGCCTTGGTTATGTATCGAACGTACCCATGGTCATCCCTCGCTCGGCGTCTGAGGCGGCTGTGAACCCTTCGGGGGCCAGCCTTCGAACCCCTGATCAGTAATGGGCGCGGAGCCCGAGTAGCCTGAGGTGGCCGTGGAACCCTTCCGAGGGGCCGACCTTCGAACCTCTGACCAGTAGTGGGTGTAGGGCCCATGGGATTTGAGGCGGCTGTCGAACCCTTCCGAGGGGCCAGCCTTCGAACCTCTGATCAGTAGGGAGGCTCGGAGCCTGGTTCCTTCCCGGGGAAGGATCCTTTTCGGGGTATCCCCCTTTCCCGGTCCCTGTTGCAAGAGAGAGAAAGAGGAAAAAAGGAAAAGGATACAAAATCGAACGACGCGGCGTACCTTTTTTGGCGCGGTTATTATGACGAAGGTGAAGCGTCGCCCGCTTCTCCTGCCAGAGGCGCCGCCTGTCCCACCGCGAAGTTAATACGACGGGGCGAGTGGTTGGCGGCGCGGCCGCTGCGCATGCGCGAGCCGTTCGAGGAACGGAACACGGGCGCGTTGTCTTCACGCCGTGAGAGAGGGTTCTCTCGCTGCCCCCGGATGGGACGTGAGCTTGGCTGACGATGCGACTGCTGCTCCTGCCCGCCTGCCACTGTCATTACTGCCAGCCCATTTTTGGCCGCACTGACTGCCGCGCCAGGCTGGCGCTGCTGGGTCATGCGTTGGGTCGCCTCGAGTCACGGTATTGGTTCCACAGTCGAGGAGGCGCGGTGGTGGCGCAAGTGGCGGTGCAGTTGCATGCACGAAGCATTCGGCGCACCGGTTGCATGACGCGTGGGCCTGGGCCTCCATGCTAGGCGTGTTGGGAGTCGGAGAAGCGCGCCCACTTGGCGCGGTTGCATGCCGCCTGCATGGCTGCCTGCCCCTTTCTCCCGTTGGTCTGGGCCAAAGTGGAGGGTCACTTGTAACCGCTGGGCGGTTGTGCGCACCGCGCACGGCGGTTTGGCTTCTTCTGCTCTGAGCCGGTTTGCATGACGTGTGGGACCTAGCCCCCGCGCCGCAGGGGAGGACCTTGGAGTGTGTTGTAGAAGACTCAGCCCGCGACGGTCGGGGGCACAAGTAGGGAGAGTCACCTTTAAAAGGAGGGTGACCCCCTTCGGAAGGCGACCATGTCTTCGCGCTCCCTTATGCATCGTGTCTTTCCACCTTCCAAGCCCCCGGATGGGGGATACCCACCGTCTTTCCGCCTCATCGTTGGAGGAACGCAACTCCGTGGGAGTTGGTACCTTTCAGCCATCGTTCGGCTTCAAGGATTTTCATCATGCAGCCCGGCTGCACCCCTCCGCCGGCGGTCACCCAAGATGGTGACCTCCAGTTTGATGGTGGGGGAAAGAGAGCCGGGCTGTGACCTCTGCCCCTCCCTCAGCCTCAAGGATTTTCATCACCAGGGCTGGGGAGGGGAGAGTGCCGAGTTGGGGTCGGCCCCTGCGTGGGCGGTGGCCCGCTCCTTCCCTCAGTGATCGGAGGGAAGGGCGGTCGTCGTCCGTGGCGCCGGCAGCTGCAGCGTGCCTGGCTCTCGGACGCGAGTGGCTTCGGAGCCGCTCGCGGCGCCGGCGTCTGCCACAGCAGCTGGAAGAGGTTCTTCCACCGACGAGATAGCCAGGGCCGCCCACGGACCGACCTCCAACTCTACGGCCTTCTGCCCGTCCTTGCCTCACGAGTTTGGGCATGGGCGGGGGCCTCTTGGTGGCAGCATCCGCCCTGAGGTCAGTGCTGCCGTTGTTTGGCCCCCCGGAGCAGAAGTCGTCGTCGTCGCCGCTGCTGGAGCGGGCGATGGCGCGTCGTTCGTCGGTCTTCTGTTGCTCCGCAGGCCTCCCCCATCGAGTGGGGTTGTTCGTACCTGCGGAGGTGGAACCGGAGTTCCGTTTGTAATGGCACTTTGAATGCCAGTGTTTTTGTTCATTGTGGCTGTCGAGGCTTGAACATGTATGTAATTTTGGCACGGAGCCGTGTTTTTTCCCCATTTTCGAGCACTAAGACTCGCCTGTTGGTTGTCTGAACCGCTTCACCAAGCGTGAGCCGCCCCGTGTAAAGATGACGAGTGAGGTATCCGTATCCCGGAGGCGTAGGAGTCCCTCGGCTCGGTCGGCCTTGTTGTCCGAGGCTTCTCTAGCTTAGTTAAAGGGACCCCTTGGCCGCTCTTCGATGAGCCGAGGCCAGGGGTAGCGGTATCAGCATGAACAGGGGCAGAGTTGGCTCAAAAAGGAAACCTGGTTGGCCGGAGCCTAACCGGGTCGTCCGTTAGCGGGACCGACGCCGGAGTTGACCAGCCGAGGCCTCGGGTCGGGCTGACGTCCTTGGAGGACGGCTGGCCGAGGCCCCGGGGTGACCGGCCGAGCCGCCTGCTCGGGCCGGGTTCCTGGAGAAGACCCTGGCAGCGATTGCCCGGGCGTGGCGATGCCGTCGTCCTTTAGAGTGGAGATCCTCGGACCGCGTCGCCGTCTGAGGCTAGGTCGGACCTCGCCGAAGGTGTCGTCGATGCCGAGGGTGCTGCTGCCCCCTTCCAGCGTCAAGACCCGAGCCTGTAGGGTCGGATTGTCTTGTAGCGTGTGTCTCCTGCGGCCGCCGAGGCCAGAACACACCCTCGCTGTGTTGTAAAGCTGCGTCTCTTTTCCTCTTGTTTCGAGTATCTAGACTTTTTTGTCGGTAACAGGGATGTTTGTGCGAGCGAGAGTTGCTTCTCGCGGAAGGTGATGAGTGAGGTATCCGTATCCCGGAGGCGTAGGAGTCACTCGGCTCGGTCGGCCTTGCCGCTTACGCGCACTGTTACCCGTCCATGGGGCTCTGTCACCGACTCAGTCGAGAAGGCTCGAAGGATCGCTTCGGCAGAAGAGCTTCCGAACGTGAAGACTTGTTCGGTCCGCGGAATCACTTATCCGAATGTGAGTTACTTATTGCAGAAGGTGATGAGTGAGGTATCCGTATCCCGGAGGCGTAGGAGTCCCTCGGCCCGGTCAGCCTTGGCTGCTTACGTGTACTCCGTCGTTTTCAGGATCCACTTTTCGAAGTAGTCAGAAAGCACGAAAGACATTCTGGTAGAAGAGATCTTTTTTTGAGGAAAATTTCGACGCGGAGGGGGTTCCCCCCCTTTTAGCCCCCGAGGGAGGGTCGGGCTTTGCCGAGGCGAGGCCGACCCTTCCTTGATGACTAAACTTTGCGTGGGTGCGAGGTATATGAACAACTTGAAAACATCTTAAGGGTAGAAGCGACGTAGCTGTTGGATGTTCCAAGCGTTGCCGTAGACCTCGCCTTGACTGTTGGCTAGCTTGTACATTCCGGGCTTCAGAACCTTGGCGATGACGAACGGTCCCTCCCAGGGGGGGCGTGAGCTTGTGCCTCCCTCGGGCGTCTTGTCGCAGCCGAAGCACCAGGTCGCCCACCTGGAGGTCTTGGGACCGAACCCCTCGGGCGTGGTAGCGTCGCAGGGACTGCTGGTACCGCGCCGAGTGTAGTAAGGCCTTGTCCCGAGCCTCCTCCAGCTGGTCCAGCGAGTCTTCTCGGCTAGCTTGGTTGCTTTGATCGCTGTAGACCCTCGTCCTCGGGGAGCCGTATTCCAGGTCTGTGGGCAAGACGGCCTCGGCCCCGTAGACTAGGAAGAACGGCGTGAAGCCCATGGCTCGGCTCGGCGTTGTCCTCAGGCTCCAGATCACCGAGGGGAGTTCCTTCATCCATCGCTTGCCGAACTTGTTGAGGTCGTTGTAGATCCGAGGCTTGAGCCCTTGTCGAATCATGCCGTTGGCACGCTCTACTTGCCCATTTGACATGGGATGAGCCACGGCGGCCCAGTCCACCCGGATGTGGTGATCCTCGCAAAAGTCCAAGAACTTTCTGCCGGTGAACTGGGTGCCGTTGTCGGTGATGATGGAGTTCGGGACCCCGAAGCGATGGATGATGTTGGTGAAGAACGCCACCGCCTGCTCGGACCTGATGCTGTTCAGAGGTCGGACCTCAATCCACTTGGAGAATTTGTCGATGGCGACCAGCAGGTGCGTGTAGCCCCCGGGTGCCTTCTGCAAGGGGCCGACGAGGTCCAGACCCCACACAGCGAAGGGCCAGGTGATGGGTATCGTCTGCAGAGCCTGAGCGGGCAGGTGGGTCTGCCTCGCATAGAATTGACACCCTTCGCAGGTGCGGACAATTCTAGTGGCGTCGGTCACCGCCGTCGTCCAGTAGAAGCCTTGTCGGAAAGCATTCCCGACAAGGGCTCGAGGCGCTGCGTGATGGCCGCAAGCCCCCGAGTGTATCTCTTGCAGGAGTTCTTGACCTTCGGCGACGGAGATGCATCGCTGGAGGATGCCTGAGTGGCTGCGGTGGTAGAGCTCCTTCTCATCGCCCAGCAAGACGAACGACTTGGCGCGCCGCGCCACCCGCCGAGCCTCGGCTCGGTCAAGGGGTAGCTCTCCTTGGTGGAGATATTGTAGGTACGGGGTCTGCCAGTCTCGATCAGGCGTGGCCCCGCTTCGCTCCTCCTTGACGCGCAGTGCCTCACCCTCGGGGGCCGAGGGTACCTCGGGCTGAACCGAGGGCGCCTCGGGCCGAGCTGAGGGTGCCTCGGGCTGTGCCGAGGATACATTGGGCTGGGCCGAGGGTACGTCGGACTGGGCCGAGGGCGCCTCAGGCTCGGGCGTGTCGTCGATCTTGACGGAGGGTTGGTGCATATCCCGGGAGAAGACGTCTGGGGGAACCGTTGTTCGCCCCGAGGCTATTTTAGCCAGCTCGTCCGCAGTCTCGTTGTAGCGCCGAGCGATGTGGTTAAGCTCGAGCCCGTAGAACTTGTCTTCCAAGCGCCGAACCTCATCGCAGTAGGCCTCCATCTTCGGGTCGCGGCAGTGGGAGTTCTTCATGACTTGGTCGATGACGAGCTGCGAGTCACCGCGGGCGTCGAGGCGCCGGACCCCTAGCTCGATGGCGATCCGCAACCCGTTGACCAGAGCCTCATACTCAGCCACATTGTTGGATGCCGGGAAATGGAGGCGTAGCACATAGCGTATGTGTTTCCCGAGGGGCGAGATGAAGAGTAGGCCTGCGCCGGCTCCCGTCTTCATCAACGACCCGTCGAAAAACATGGTCCAGAGCTCTGGTTGGATCGGAGCCGTCGGTATCTGGGTGTCGACCCATTCGGCCACGAAGTCCGCCATGACCTGAGACTTGATGGCCTTCCAAGGGGCGAACGAGATTGTCTCGCCCATGATTTCCACCGCCCACTTTGCAATCCTACCCGAGGCCTCTCGGCACTGGATGATCTCCCCCAGGGGGAAGGATGACACCACAGTTACCGGATGAGACTCGAAGTAGTGTCGCAACTTCCGCCATGTCAGGATCACTGCATACAGCAGCTTCTGAACTTGTGGGTAGTGGATCTTGGTTTCGGACAGTACTTCACTGACGAAGTAAACTGGCCTCTGAACGGGCAATGCATGCCCCTCTTCTTGCCTCTCGACCACAATCGTGGCGCTAACCACCTGAGTGGTCGCGGCGACGTAGACCAAGAGGGCTTCTCCGGCAGCTGGAGGCACCAAGATAGGCGCCTTTGTGAGGAGCGCCTTCAGGTTTCCGAGAGCTTCCTCGGCCTCAGGGGTCCAAGTGAAGCACTCGGCCTTCCTTAAGAGGCGGTACATGGGTATACCTCTTTTGCCGAGGCGTGAGATGAAGCGGCTCAGAGCCGCAAGACATCCCATGACCCTCTGTACGCCTTTCAAGTCCTTGATGGGCCCCATGTTGGTGATGGCTGCGATCTTCTCCGGGTTGGCTTCGATGCCCCGCTCGGAGACGATGAACCCCAAGAGCATGCCTCGGGGCACCCCGAAGACACACTTCTCGGGATTGAGCTTGACGCCTTTCGCCTTGAGACATCGGAATGTCGCTCCAAGGTCGGAAAGGAGGTCAGAAGCTTTCCTCGTCTTGACTATGATGTCATCGACGTAAGCCTCGACCGTGCGGCCAATGTGTTCGCCGAACACATGGTTCATGCACCGCTGGTACGTCGCGCCCGCATTCCTCAAGCCGAACGGCATGGTGACATAGCAGTACATGCCGAAGGGTGTGATGAAAGAAGTCGCGAGCTGGTCGGATTCTTTCATCCTGATTTGATGATACCCTGAGTAGGCATCGAGGAAAGACAGGGTTTCGCACCCAGCAGTGGAATCCACGATTTGATCGATGCGAGGCAGAGGGTAGGGAACCTTCGGACATGCTTTGTTGAGACCAGTGTAGTCTACACACATCCGCCATTTCCCCCCTTTCTTTCTCACAAGCACAGGGTTGGCAAGCCATTCGGGATGGAATACCTCTTTGATGAACCCTGCCGCCATTAGCCTGTGGATCTCCTCGCCTATGGCTCTGTGCTTCTCCTCGTCGAATCGGCGCAGAGGCTGCTTGACGGGTCGGGCTCCGGCTCGAATGTCCAGCGAGTGCTCGGCGACATCCCTCGGTATGTCGGGCATGTCCAAGGGACTCCACGCGAAGACGTCGGCATTCGCGCGGAGAAAGTCGACGAGCACTGCTTCCTATTTGGGATCGAGCCCGGAGCCGATCCGGATCTGCTTGGAGGCGTCGCCGCTGGGGTCGAGGGGGACGGCCTTAACCGTCTCCACTGGCTCAAAGTTGCCGGCATGACGTTTCACGTCTGGCACCTCCTTAGAGAGGCTTTCCAGGTCGGCGATGAGGGCCTCGGACTCGGCGTACTCCACGCACTCCACGTCGCATTCGAACGCGTGTTTGTACGTGGGGCCGACGGTGATGACCCCGTTAGGGCCCGGCATCTTGAGCTTCAGGTAGGTGTAGTTGGGGACGGCCATGAACTTCGCGTAGCATGGCCTTCCCAGTACCGCGTGGTAGGTTCCTCGGAACCCGACCACCTCGAACGTCAGGGTCTCCCTTCGGAAGTTGGAGGGTGTTCCGAAGCAGACGGGAAGGTCGAGTCGTCCGAGGGGCTGGACGCGCTTCCCGGGAATGATCCCATGGAAGGGCACAGCGCTTGCTCGGACGGAGGACAGATCGACACGCAGGAGCCCGAGGGTCTCGGCGTAGATGATGTTGAGGCTGCTGCCTTCGTCCATGAGGACCTTGGTGAGCCTGACGTCGCCGATGACGGGGTCGACGACGAGCGGGTATTTCCCCGGGCTCGGCACGTGGTCGGGGTGGTCGGCTTGGTCGAAGGTGATGGGCTTGTCGGACCAGTCTAGGTAGACTGGCGCCGCCACCTTCACCGAGCATACCTCCCGGCGCTCTTGCTTGCGGTGCTGGGCCGAGGCATTCGCCGCTTGCCCACCATAGATCATGAAGCAGTCGCGGACCTCGGGGAACTCTCCCGCTTGGTGATCTTCCTTCTTGTCGTCGTCGCGGGCCCTGCCACCCTCCGCGAGCGGCCCGGCCCTGTGGAAGTGGCGCCGAAGCATGACGCATTCCTCAAGGGTGTGCTTGACGGGCCCCTGGTGATAGGGGCACGGCTCCTTGAGCATCTTGTCGAAGAGGTTGGCACCTCCGGGGGGTTTCCGAGGGTTCTTGTACTTGGCGGCGGCGACAAGGTCCGCGTCGGCGACGTCGCGTTTCGCTTGCGACTTCTTCTTGCCTTTCTTCTTGGCGCCGCGCTGAGTAGACGCCTCGGGAGCATCTTCCGATGGGCGGCCCTGGGGTTGCTTGTCCTTTCGGAAGATAGCCTCGACCGCCTCCTGGCCGGAGGCGAACTTGGTGGCGATGTCCATCAGCTCGCTCGCCCTAGTGGGGGTCTTGCGACCCAGCTTGCTCACCAGGTCGCGGCATGTGGTGCCGGCGAGGAACGCGCCGATGACATCCGAGTCGGTGATGTTGGGCAGCTCGGTGCGCTGCTTCGAGAATCGCCGGATGTAGTCCCGGAGAGACTCTCCCGGCTGCTGCCGGCAGCTTCGGAGGTCTCAGGAATTCCCGGGGCGCACGTACGTGCCCTGGAAATTGCCGGCGAAAGCTTGGACTAGGTTGTCCCAGTTGGAGATCTGCCCCGGAGGCAGGTGCTCCAACCAGGCGCGAGCGGTGTCGGAGAGGAACAGGGGGAGGTTGCGGATGCTGAGGTTGTCATCGTCCGTTCCACCCAGTTGGCAGGCCAGACGGTAGTCCGCGAGCCATAGTTCCGGTCTCGTCTCCCCCGAGAACTTTGTGATAGTAGTCGGGGGTCGGAACCGGGTCGGGAACGGTGCCCGTCGGATGGCCCGGCTGAAGGCCTGCGGACCGGGCGGTTCGGGCGAGGGACTGCGATCCTCCCCGCTGTCGTAGCGTCCCCCACGCCTGGGGTGGTAGCCTCGGCGCACCCTCTCGTCGAGGTGGGCCCGACGGTCGCGGTGATGGTGCTCGTTGCCGAGGCGGCCCGGGGCCGCAGGCGCGGTGTTGCACGTGCGCCCGGTGTAGACCGAGGCTTCCCGCATGAATCGGGAAGTCGCGGCATGAGGTTCCGAGGGGTACCCCTACCTTCGGGAGGCAGAGCTCTTGGCCCATCGGACCGCGGCGCCTTCCAGGACATTCTTGAGCTCCCCCTGGATTCGCCGGCCCTCGGTGGTTGATGGCTCCGGCATTGCACGGAGAAGCATCGCTGCTGCAGCCAGGTTCTGGCCGACCCCACTAGATGCGGGTGGTGGCCTGACCCTGACGTCGTCGGCGACGCGGTGCTGGAAGCCCTAGGGCAGATGACGTATTTCTCCGGCCGGGGGTTGGCCCGCCCATGCCTGCCCGACGTCCCGGCGGATCGGCTCAAGCGCTCCTGCTCCCTTGTCGAGCCTGGCCTGCACCCCGCGGATTTGCTCGAGCTGTGGGTCATGGCCCCCCGCCTGAACGGGGACCACAGCTAGCTCCCGTGGGATGTCAACGCGGGGCGCCAGCCTAGGGAGATCACCGTCCTCTGGCATGCCGAGATGATTGCCTTCGGAGGGACCCCCTAGATCGACGTGGAAACATTCGCGGCTTGGGCCGCAGTCCTCGTTGCCGAGGTTGCGACTACCGTCGGAACAGTCGGAGAGGCAGTAGTCACATGCGGTCATGAAGTCCCGCATGGCACTGGGGTTGCCAAGTCCAGAGAAATCCCAGCAGATGCTGGGCTCGTCGTCTTCCTCGGACCCAGAGGGCCTGTAGGTCGAGACGTCCGTCAGCCAGTCCCAAGGCGACCGCATGCGAAACCCCAGAGGGTTTGGACTCGCCTCTACGAGAGCGCCCGCCAAAGCGGGGTTGCTAGGCGGGTTGAGGCTGAATCCAAACGACGTAGGATGGGAATCGGTCGGTACCTCTTGGTCGACGAGCGGCGATAAAGTCACGTCGGGAACTGATTGCACCGTCGTCTCAGGTACGAGGGTGACGCCCAGCAAGCTTTTCGCGAGCGCGCTGGCGTCGTCCGCTTGCTCGGGATTGGCGTGTCGCGGGGAGACGGCGCTCGTCTTCGTCTCAAGCGCGAAGTCGATACCCGGTGCGCCCCCCGTTGGGGTGCCGGTGCTGTCGACTCGCTCGACAGCCGACGAGGCGCTGCCTCCTGCTTGGCCTTGGTTGCCCTGCCTTCCCCTCCGTCGGCGGGGAAGAGGGCGGGATGAGCTCGAAGGTTGTCCTTCCACCACGCGGGGAAGACGTCGTCGATTCCGCCGCCGGCGGGCGGGCTGTCGGCCACCATTGTCGTTGTCGCGCGGCGGTGGAAGGAGTATCATGTCGTAGCTGCCGTCGAGGGACATGAACTCAAGACTCCCGAAACGGAGCGTCGTCCCGGGTTGGAGAGGTTGCCGGAGACTGCCCATCTGGAGCTTGACGGGAAGCTGTTCGTCAACACGCAGCAGGCCCCTACCTGGCGCGCCAACTGTCGGCGTTTCGAGACCGGGGGGTCCTTGGGTCGACGAGTGAATGTCGCCGCGTGCCCCAGCCCAGATGGGTCGAGCGCGAGGGCGAGCGCGAAGGGGGGAGAGCGAGGCGGCCGGAGACCGGCGTGAGAGAAGGGGGAATCCCGCGGCCTTCGTGTTCGTCCCGCGCCCAGGTCAGGTGCGCTTGCAGTAGGGGGTTACAAGCGTCCACGCGGGAGAGGGAGCGAGCGGCTTCAAGCGAGCGCCTGTCTCATCCTCGTCCCCGCGCGGCCAACCCGCTCTAAGAGGGCCCTGGTCCTTCCTTTTATAGGCGTAAGGAGAGAATCCAGGTGTACAATGGGGGGTGTAGCAGAGTGCTACGTGTCTAGCGGAGGAGAGCTAGCGCCCTAAGTACATGCCGTTGTGGCAGCCGGAGAGATTTTGGCACCCAGCTGGTGTGATGTCGTGGCCGTCGGAGGAGCGATGGAGCCTGGCGGAGGGACAGCTGTTGGAGCGGTCAAGTCCTTGCTGACGTCCTCTTGCTTCCGTAAGGGGGCTGAGAGCCGCCGTCGTCACAGAGTATGCGGGACGCCATCATTGCCTATCTGGCGGAGCGAGCCAGATGGGACACCGGTCTTGTTCCCTGCGGCCCGAGTCAGCTCAGGGTAGGGTGATGATGGCGCCTCCTGTTGACGTGGCTGACCTGCGCCCTAGGTTGGGCGATGTGGAAGCTCCTCCGATGCCGAGGTCGAGTCTGTCTTCCGTGGCCGAGGTCGAGTCCGAGCCCCTGGGTCGGGCGAGGCGGAGTTCGTTGTCTCCTAGGGCTGAGCCCAAGTCCGAGCCTTGGGTCGGGCGGAGCGGAGTTCGCCGTCTTCCGGGGCTGAGCCCGAGTTCGAGCCCTGGGTCGGGCGGAGCGGAGTTCGCCGTCTTCCGGGGCTGAGCCCGAGTCCGAGCCCTGGGTCGGGCGGAGCGGAGTTCGCCGTCTTCCGGGGCTGAGCCCGAGTCTGAGCCCTGGGTCGGGCGGAGCGGAGTTCGCCGTCTTCCGGGACTGAGCCCGAGTCCGAGCCCTGGGTCGGGCGGAGCGGAGTTCCCTATGGTGCCTCCGGCAGGGCCTGACTGCCTGTCAGTCTCACTCTATCAAGTGGCACCGCAGTCGGAGTGGCGCAGGCGGCGCTGTCCTTTTGTCCGGCCGGTCAGTGGAGCGGCGAAGTGACGGCAGTCACTTCGGCTCTGCCGGCCGGGGGGCGCGCGTCAGGATAAAGGTGTCAGGCCACCTTTGCATTAAATGCTCCTGCGATTTGATCGATCGGTGCGGCGATTTAGTCAGGGTTGCTTCTTGGCGAAGGCAGGGCCTCGGGCGAGCCGGAAATATGTTCGACGCTGGAGGGGGGCCTCGGGCGAGACGGAAATCCTCCGGGGTCGGCTGCCCTTGTCCGAGGCTAGGCTCGGGCGAGGCGTGATCGAGTCCTTCGAATGGACTGATCCCTGACTTAATCGCGCCCATCACGCCTTTGCAGCTTTATGCTGATGGGGGTTACCAGCTGAGAATTAGGAGCCTTGAGGGTACCCCTAATTATGGTCCCTGACACTTTTGATGCATCATATGTCTTAACTAACAAATCCGGCAAGGTAGTTGCCAAGTATGTTGGGGGCAAGCACAAGGGGTCAAAGACTTGTGTTTGGGTACCTAAAGTTCTTGTTTCTAATGCCAAAGGACCCAAAACCATTTGGGTACCTAAAGTCAAGAACTAAACATGTTTTGTAGGTTTATGCATCCGGGGGCTCAAGTTGGGTAATCGACAGCGGATGCACAAACCACATGACAGGGGAGAAAAAGATGTTCTCCTCCTACGAGAAAAACCAAGATCCCCAACGAGCTATCACATTCGGGGATGGAAATCAAGGTTTGGTCAAAGGATTGGGTAAAATTGCTATATCTCCTGACCATTCTATTTCCAATGTTTTTCTTGTAGATTCATTAGATTACAATTTGCTTTCTGTTTCTCAATTATGCAAAATGGGCTACAACTGTCTATTTACTGATGTAGGTGTCACTGTCTTTAGAAGAAGTGATGATTCAATAACATTTAAGGGAGTGTTAGAAGGTCAGCTATACTTAGTAAATTTTGATAGAGCTGAACTCGACACTTGCTTAATTGCTAAGACTAACATGGGTTGGCTCTGGCACCGCCGACTAGCCCATGTTGGGATGAAGAATCTTCATAAGCTTCTAAAGGGAGAGCACATTTTAGGATTAACAAATGTTCATTTTGAGAAAGACAGGATTTGTAGCGCATGCCAAGCAGGGAAGCAAGTTGGGACTCATCATCCACACAAGAACATCATGACGACCGACAGGCCACTGGAGCTCCTACACATGGATCTATTCGGCCCGATTGCTTACATAAGCATCGGCGGGAGTAAGTACTGTCTAGTTATTGTGGATGATTATTCTCGCTTCACTTGGGTGTTCTTTTTGCAGGAAAAATCTCACACCCAAGAGACCTTAAAGGGATTCTTGAGACGGGCTCAAAATGAGTTCGGCTTGAGGATCAAGAAAATTAGAAGCGACAACGGGACGGAGTTCAAGAACTCTCAAGTTGAAGGTTTCCTTGAGGAGGAGGGCATCAAGCATGAGTTCTCTTCTCCCTACACGCCACAACAAAATGGTGTAGTGGAGAGGAAGAATAGAACTCTATTGGACATGGCAAGAACCATGCTTGATGAGTACAAGACTTCGGATCGGTTTTGGGCCGAGGCGGACAATACCGCTTGCTACGCCATCAACCGGTTGTATCTACACCGAATCCTCAAGAAGACATCATACGAACTCCTAACCGGTAAAAAGTCCAATATTTCATATTTTAGAGTCTTTGGTAGCAAATGCTTTATACTTGTTAAAAGAGGTAGAAAATCTAAATTTGCTCCTAAGACTGTAGAAGGCTTTTTACTAGGATATGATTCAAACACAAGGGCATACAGAGTCTTTAACAAGTCCTCTGGACAAGTTGAAGTTTCTTGTGACATTATGTTTGATGAGACTAACGGCTCTCAAGTAGAGCAAGTTGATCTTGATGAGATAAGTGATGAAGAGGCTCCGTACATCGCGCTAAGGAACATGTCCATTGGGGATGTGTGTCCTAAGGAATCCGAAGAGCCACCAAATGCACAAGATCAACCATCCTCCTCCACGCAAGCATCTCCACCAACTCAAGATGAGGACGAGGCTCAAGTTGATGAAGGAGAAGATCAAAGAGATGAGCCACCTCAAGATGACGACAATGATCAAGGGGGAGATGCAAATGATCAAGACAAGGAGGATGAAGAACCAAGGCCGCCACACCCAATAGTCCACCAAGCAATCCAACGAGATCACCCCGTCGACACCATCCTCGGCGACATTCATAAGGGGTAACCACTAGATCTCGTGTTGCACATTTTTGTGAGCATTACTCTTTTGTTTTCTCTATTGAGCCACACAGGGTAGAGGAAGCACTCCAAGATTCGGATTAGGTGGTGGCGATGCAAGAGGAGCTCAATAACTTCACGAGGAATGAGGTATGGCATTTAGTTCCACGTCCTAATCAAAATGTTGTAGGAACCAAATGGGTGTTCCGCAACAAGCAAGACGAGCATGGTGTGGTGACAAGGAACAAAGCTCGACTTTTGGCCAAGGGATACTCCCAAGTCGATGGTTTGGATTTCGGTGAAACCTATGCACCCGTAGCTAGGCTTGAGTCAATTCGTATATTATTGGCCTATGCTACTTACCATGGCCTCAAGCTTTATCAAATGGACGTGAAGAGTGCCTTCCTCAATGGATCAATCAAAGAAGAGGTCTATGTTGAGCAACCTCCCGGCTTTGAAGATAGTGAGTACCCTAACCATGTTTATAAACTCTCTAAGGCGCTTTATGGGCTCAAGCAAGCCCCAAGAGCATGGTATGAATGCCTTAGAGATTTCCTTATCACTAATGGATTCAAAGTCGGAAAAGCCGATCCTACACTCTTCACTAAAACTCTTGAAAATGACTTGTTTGTATGCCAAATTTATGTTGATGATATTATATTTGGGTCTACTAACGAGTCTACATGTGAAGAATTTAGTAGGATCATGACACAAAAATTCGAGATGTCAATGATGGGGGAGTTGAAGTATTTCTTGGGATTTCAAGTAAAGCAACTCCAAGAGGGCACCTTCCTAAGCCAAACGAAGTATACTCAAGATATTCTAAGCAAGTTTGGGATGAAGGACGCCAAACCCATCAAGACACCCATGGGAACCAATGGGCATCTCGACCTCGACACGGAAGGTAAATCCGTCGATCAAAAGGTATACCGGTCGATGATAGGTTCTTTACTCTATTTATGTGCATCTCGACCGGATATTATGCTTTCCGTATGCATGTGTGCAAGATTCCAAGCCGACCCTAAGGAAGCTCACCTTACGGCCGTAAAACGAATCTTGAGATATTTAGTTCATACTCCTAAGTTTGGGCTTTGGTATCCTAGGGGATCCACTTTTGATTTAATTGGTTATTCGGATGCCGATTGGGCAGGGTGTAAAATTAATAGAAAGAGCACATCGGGGACTTGCCAGTTCTTGGGAAGATCCTTGGTGTCTTGGGCTTCAAAGACGCAAAATTCCGTCGCTCTTTCTACCGCTGAAGCCGAGTACATTGCCGCAGGCCATTGTTGCGCGCAATTGCTTTGGATGAGGCAAACCCTTAGGGACTACGGTTACAAATTAACCAAAGTTCCTCTTCTATGTGATAATGAGAGTGCAATCCGCATGGCGGATAATCCCGTTGAGCATAGCCGCACTAAACACATAGCCATTCGGTATCATTTTCTAAGGGATCACCAACAAAAGAGAGATATCGAGATTGCATATATTAACACTAAAGATCAATTAGCCGATATCTTTACCAAGCCACTTGATGAACAAACCTTTAACAAACTTAGACATGAGCTAAATATTCTTGATTCTAGGAACTTCTTTTGTTGATTTGCACACATAGCTCATTCATATACCTTTGATCATGTCTCTTTCATGTGCTATGACTAATATGTTTTCAAGTGAATTTCAAACCAAGTCATAGGTATATTGAAAGGGAATTGGAGTCTTCGGCGAAGACAAAGGCTTCCACTCCGTAACTCATCCTTTGCTGTCGCTCCGAGCATCTCTCCGTCTTTGGTATGATCTTCACTCATATTTTATTTGCCAAAGGGGAGAAAGTAGTTCTTAGGGTTCTAATGATTCCGTTTTTGGCGATTTATGCCAAAGGGGGGGAGATCATGAGCCCAAAGCAAAAGGACCGCACCACCACCTAATTTTAAAAACTAAGGATTTTCAATTTGTAAATTTCAAATTGGTACCTTATTGTGTTCAAAAAGTGGAAGTAGTAGTATTTTCAAAATCGATATCTTAAAACCCTCTTGAACACTAAGAGGAGGATTTTATTTAGGGGGAGTTTTGTTTAGTCAAAGGAAAAGCATTTGAAACAGGGGGAGAAAATTTCAAATCTTGAAAATGCTTTGCAAAATCTTATTCATTTACCTTTGACTATTTGCAAAAGAACTTTGAAAAGGATTTACAAAAGAATTTGCAAAAACAAAACATGTGGTGCAAGCATGGTCCAAAATGTCAAAAATTAAAGAAACAATCCATGCATATCTTATAAGTAGTTATATTGGCTCAATTCCAAGCAACCTTTGCACTTACATTATGCAAACTAGTTCAATTATGCACTTTCGTATTTGCTTTGGTTTGTGTTGGCATCAATCACCAAAAAGGGGGAGATTGAAAGGGAATTAGGCTTACACCTATTTCCTAATTGATTTTGGTGGTTGAATTGCCCAACACAAATAATTGGACTAACTAGTTTTTCTCTAGTCTATAAGTTATACAGGTGCCAAAGGTTCACACTTAGCCAATAAAAAGACCAAGAATTGGGTTCAACAAAGAGAGCAAGGGATAACCGAAGGCTGCCCTGGTCTGGCGCACCGGACTGTCCGGTGCACCAGGGAACTCCAAGCCAAACTCTTCACCTTCGGGAATTCTCAGAGGCGCTTCGCTATAATTCACCGGACTGTCCGGTGTACCACCGGACAGTGTCTGGTGCTCCAGAGGAGAGCGACTCTGAACTCGCCAGCTTCGGATTTCTGCTCCGCTATAATTCACCGGACATGTCCGGTGCACATCGGACTGTCCGGTGAGCCAGCGGAGCAACGACTACTTCGCGCCAACGGTCACCTGCAGAAGCAATTAATGCGCGCCAGAGCGCGCAGAAGTCAGGCACGCGCGAAGGGGCGCGCCGGGCAGTCTACAGGACTTGTCCGGTGCGCCACCGGACAGCCAGGCAGGCCCACAAGACAGAGCTCCAACGGGCGGAACCCAACGACCAGGTGACGTGGCTGGCGCACCGGACACTGTCCGGTGGTGCACCGGACTGTCCGGTGCGCCATGCGACAGCAGCCTCCACCAAACGGCTAGTTTGGTGGTTGGGGTTATAAATACCCCCAACCACCCCACATTCAAGTCATCCAAGTTTTCCACCTTCCAACTACTTACAAGAGCTAGGCATTCAATACAAGACACACCCAAGTGATCAAATCCTCTCCCAATTCCACAAAAGCTTTAGTGTTAAGTGAGAGTGATTTGTTGTGTTCTTTTGAGCTCTTGCGCTTGGATTGCTTTCTTTCTCATTCTTTCTTGAGATCAAACTCACTTGTAATTGAGGCAAGAGACACCAATCGTGTGGTGGTCCTTGTGGGAACTTTGTGTTCCAAGTGATTGAGAAGAAAAGCTCACTCGGTCCGAGGGACCATTTGAGAGAGGGAAAGGGTTGAAAGAGACCCGGTCTTTGTGACCACCTCAACGGGGAGTAGGTTTGCGAGAACCGAACCACGGTAAAACAAATCCGCGTGTCACACTCTTTATTCGCTTGCAATTTGTTTTGCACTCTCTCTCGCGGACTCAATTATATTGCTAACGCTAACCCGGCTTGTAGTTGTGATTAATTTTGTAAATTTCACTTTCGCCCTATTCACCCCCCTCTAGGCGACTTTCATGACCGCCATCGCAGCAAAATCAACCCGAGAACCTCCTTGCATGCAACTCCCCTACTGCCCTTACCCCTTTCGGGTAAGGTAGTCTTCCACTAGCTTTCCTAATTAGTCAGCCAAGGGCGTCCCATTCCACTCTTGTGGTGGCACGTGTTTCTCAAGTTAAGCTCCATGTTCCAATTAACATTAATGATCTTGACATGAACATAAATAAAATAAAAAAATAATTGGAACATGGATATAATGAAATATTAACCCAAAACCATGTAAAGCAATACCAAAACTACCCAAGTGATTCAGGGATAACAAGGTAAAGAGATAAACAATCTAGGGTGACCTATTGGGTCCCATCAGAATTAAATCTATGCATGAATAAGTGATATTAAAGAACATTATTGGGTAAAAAAAAGTGGTCAAGGGCACAACTTGCCTTCAATGAGCTGCTCCTCAGCTACTTCTATCTGATGGGCACCAGGATCCTCAGTCACAGGTTCTTCTACTCGCCACAATACCAACAAGCACAGTATAAAGGAGAAATAACATAACACCAAACATATAAACAAAATACATAATAAAAATCTACACATTAAAAATAAGAACCTAGGAACATAAATCATTAATTTTGGAGTTATAGATTTTAAATTATGAATTTCCAAAGGTTTTATGTGCTTGATATATGATTAAGTGAGAAATAAATTTTATTACTGTTTTCATGCCAAAACAGAGACTCTAAGTGATAAACAACTATATTACAAAATTTTAGAAACTGGAATGGGTTAATTTGGAGTTCATATGCATTTTCTATGAATTTAGCAAGTTCTAGCAATTATTTATATGTTAAATATTCATTTTCTAATTCATTTTTCTAATTTAAATGTGCTCTAGACTGCGCGCATTAAAACAGGGAACTGCAGGGGCCTCTGCGCAAGTTATTTCAAGACTCAGAACACTATTTGTAGTACTGCGGGTTGATTTCATATAAGAACAGGTATTCTTTAGCAAAATTACACGGCCGAGGAGGTATCTTGTAATCTCGGCCGCACAATCACAAATGGACGCTACAGATTAGATCTGAGCCGCGGTGAACCGATACATGAATCTAACCGTCGGATCTGACTTCAACGGTGCAGGTTTTATTAATCTAGATCTAACTCTGTCCATCCGATCCAGATCGACGGACCAGATCGAATCGTGGCGAAAGGGTATGCCACCTTCTAATCCTGGCCGTCAAACCCTCGATCTACGGTGATGCCATTTCCTACCCCAATCCCGGCGAACAACCGGCGGCAGAGCTCTTACCCGCGGCGAAGAGCCACCGGAAGAACATCAATCTGATGCATCAAGCACCAATTCCTCCAATCTAGATAATCTACACGTTGCCATGAATGGCTCGAGCACGTGGACAGAACCTAACTGAAGTAAAACGTGCGTGCGAGCCCTGGCCATGGCGCGCGGCGGTTCCACCACTCCGGCGAGCAATTGCCAGGGGACGCGTGCATTTTATCGAACGATTCTAGTTGCAAACGGAGTAGGAGGTACAAGCGTATGTCCTTAGGAGTACTCACAGCTAGCGGAGCGGTGGAGATAGCCTTCCTTCTCCAGCCGACGGCGGCGAAGCTCCCGTGACGATGGTGTATGGCGGTAGAGAGAAGATCCAGTGCGCGAAGTCGCGCTAGAGGGTAGAAGAGGCAAACGGTTGTGGCTAGGTTAACGGCATGGGGACCCGGCTTCCTTATATGCGCGCGGGAGCCTAGTCGCACGGGTCTTCCATGCCGAAGAACTCGGCATCCGTTGCGCGAGTTAGGTGTAAGGAATTCTTTTGACCGGTCGGGCCTACCGGTCAGCGGGCCACGTCGAACGCGCGAGTGGAGCTAAGGTGTGGCTCGCAGTGGGTCACGCGGCGTGGAGGTTGAGTCTGGTCACGGGGCCCCTGTCGGTGTTTTGGGTCCAACCGCGCACCCAGGGTTGCCCCTCGAGGTGCTTTTTGGAGTAGGACGGTGTTACTGACTGTAGCTCGATGGTTCGTGCTAGATGCACGAGAGACAGTGGACAATTTTATACAGGTTCGGGCCGCTTAGAGAGGCGTAACACCCTACTTCCTGGTGTGGATCTTTTATGTGGTTGGTTACAGGGGAGTTCTCTAGTATGAGGGATACTAGAGAGCTGAGTAGACGGCTAATGAGAGAGTTGTTGTTTGAGGGGGTGCCCCCTAGGCCTTATATACTCGACCATGGGGCGTTACATGCGGATATGATAACAATGTGCGCCTAAGTAATAGTGAACCGACTGAGCTTATATTCCTATAATTCTGCTGACTTATCATCATTTAGTTTCGACGCCTGAGGGCGCAGCGCGGGAGAATCGGATCACTGCTGTGGATAATGCTTAAATCCATTGGGCCGCCTGGGCTCGAGCTGATCCAATCTTGCGTCGATCCACTCTGCCTAGGGGTGGGCATTTTTAAACCAAAAACCGAACCCGAACCCGAACCGAACCCGAATAGACCGAATTGTTGGTCTATTCGAGTTTTTGGGTTCCGGTTCGGTTCCTAAATGTGCTATATTTCGGAGTATGGGTTCAGTTTCTAACCTTTAAAACCCGAATAGACCGAATAACCCGAAATATAAAAAGCTCTTAATATGTGATGGTATTATTGTATGAATTTATTAGCCAAAAATAATGATATCATATTAACGATAATATATATATCTATGTATGCTATTTTTTATAGTCACTTGTTGTAATAATAGTACTTCCAATTAATTAATCAATGTATATATTTTAACAAAAGATACTAGGCTTTCTACTATTCGAGTCTATTCGATGGACCGAATAGACCAAACCGAAATTGTGAGTCTATTCGGGTTCGGTTCCTAAAATTATTTTGAAAACTTCGGTTCTCATTTTTCAGAACCCGAAATTTCACAAACCCGAATAGACCGAACCGAATTACCCTAATAGACCGAATGCCTAGCCCTAACTCTGCCAGACATTCCTCCCCAGGCCCACGAAGGGATGGCCTTGCGAAATAATGGGCCCAAGACCTTTCGCGACGTCTTCTAGCCTTCTAGTGGACCCGGGGGATATCTATCCCCCACAAGCCCCCAATCTTTGAGTTGCTTGTGAAATAATCGGCCCAAAGATTCTAGGTCCAGTTTGCATTTTTGATTTTAAAATGTGGATGCTTTGACAATACACTTATCAAGTCATTGCTTCTGAGCTTTTATCGGTCAGCTTATGCTTTAGAGATCAGCATTTCGTTTTTGGAGGTTGAAGATTTATTGGGTGCACCGGAGGTGCACCCAATGGGTGTAGCCCCCGAGCTTTGAGTGGATTACTGAAAATAATCCACTCAAAGGTCTTCATTTCCTGCCTTTTAGAAGTTGTTGGTTCGTCTTTGTCTTATGCTTTAGAAATCAACATTTCATCATCAGTTCATGCTTTAGAGATCAACATTCTGTCTTCTGGGATTAATGATTCATTAGGTGCACCGAAGGTGCACCCAATGGGTGTAGCCCCCGAGCTTTGAGTGGATTACTGAAAATAATTCACTCAAAGGTCTTCATCTCATGCTTTTGTAAATCATCATTTTATCTTCGTCGAATGCCTTAGAATTCAGCATTATATCATCAGCTTTATGCTTTAGAGATCAGCATATGGTTTTGCCTTTGAGATCAGCAATGTGGTCTACCCATGTCCTGTTAGGTTTGAAATTTATTTGATCGGCGACAGATTGGACGTCCGGTAGATGGCTCTTTGGCTGGTCTTCATTTCGCTTCGTGTTTCAATGCTTTTGTTGATTAGACTTGTACTTCAGCAGCTATTTTTGTCTTTCCTCCGATCTCTATCGATATCTTCCTTTTGTCTTGATACATTCATTGCGTATACTGTATGGATGCGACTGCTTGGGAAAATATATTGAAAATTCCTGGACGTCCCGCCCCCAATGGGTGTAGTCAAGGGACGGCTTGGTGCGCTGAGCGTTTAGCAAACTACCCCTGAGTAGTAACTTGATGTGACCGCGGGGTGTAATAATATTGTCCAAGCAGTTGACTTCAGTCCCAATGGGTGTCGTGTTACGTGAAACGGCGTCTGCCGCCTGACTTATTTCCAGACGATTTGAATTGCATATTGAATATTTGCGACTGTTCAGTGACCGTGGTAGGAGATGAGCGGTTGCCTCCCACCCCTATAAATAGAGCGCTTGCTTCGCTGGTGTCTTCACACATCTCTCGGCCGTTTGTTGCTTATTCTCCTCTTTTCTCTTCTCTTCTACTACACCATGGGCAGGAGCAAGAAAGGCGGAAGCTCGTCACACCACTCCGGCGACAAGCGGAAGCACGAGACGAGTCCCCCCTCCGAGGACTTTGGTGACTCTGAGTACTCGGAGGAGGAGTTCTCCTCCGAGTCCGAGGGGTCACCAGCCTACGCCTCTCCCCCGGTGTCGTCCGATGACTCGGACGATTCCCAGGGGATCGCCACCGAGGTGTGGACGTACATCCGGGTCGTAGGCTCGAGGGCTCGGATGAGTCAGAGATCTCCTCGGACGAGGAGGGGAGCGGTGGTGATGGCAACGACGAGGGCGACGGCAGCGACAAGGGTGACGGCGACGACAAGGGCGACGGAGGCAGTGGCAAGGGCGACGGCGGTAGCAGCAAGGACGACGGCAGCAGCGGCAGGGCCAGTGGCAAAGCGCCACTGGCTTAAATATTAGTATAAATAAGTAGCAGTAGAAGAAGTATTAGTAATAGTGAAATAATGTAGTAGTAGTTAGTAGTATAGAGTAGTGTAAGTAGTGTGGTGGTGTAGTAGTGTAATGTAGTGAAAAAAGGAAGGAAGACCGGCTCATAATGAGTTGGTCTTTGAGTTTGTGGAGGAACTTCCCTTATCAATATATTGAAGAAAACTTCAGCTTATTCTGAGTCTCTCCTTTTTGCTTTTCCATCGTTCTTTTATAGTCGATCGATAGCTTGTATTCATGCCCAGCGTTGTCGTTGTTCTTAGAGATAACACCCGAGTAATGACTGGTAATTGCTGAGTCGTATTTGGTTCTGCCGGCATTTACATGAAGAAAATGGCTGAGTTATGCATTGCCAGCGTTTTTTAGAAATAACTGCCGAGTTGTTCTGGACCATGTCGGCGTTTTAGAAGTAACAGCCGAGTTATGTTGGGCCACGTCGGCGCTTTAGATGTAGCTGCCGAGTTATGCTAGGCCACGTCGGCGCTTTAGAGGTAGCTGCCGAGTTATGCTGGGCCACGTCGGTGCTTTAGAAGCAGCCACCGAGTTATGCTGGGCCACATCGGTGCTTTAGAGGTAGCTGCCGAGTTATGCTAGGACGTCTTGCTTTTTCCGAGTGATGACTTAGCAATTTTTAGAAATGGTGTCTGACCCAGGAAAACCCCATTTATATCACGTCGCCGCATGCCTCTGCGTTCTGAGCCCTAACTTCACCTCTCTGCCTCCAAACATTACTCTGCTTCCCTCTGATTTTGCTTCCTTTCGATCCGCTGACGAGATTGTGATGGTGCCCAAGCGGAAGAACCAAAATTCTGCTGCGGTGGTCATTCCTCCCATCGACCCCAACAGCCAGTTGCCTTTCGCAGGTAACCATATATCTGTTGTCTCGGAATCGGATCTCCTTCACCTTGTCGATGTTGGAATTCTTCCTCCGAAAGAGCTTTGTTCTTGGCGGATTTGTCGTGGGGTTACTGTCCCAATAGAGGATACCCACGAGTCCGTTGTTTATGTTCCTTTTCTTATCTGCGACCTTGCTCTTTCCATTTCTCCCTTCTTTCGCGGTCTCCTTGACTTTTACAATCTGAACCTAACTCATCTGAATCCCAATTCCATTCTGCAAATCTCTATCTTTGTTAATCTGTGCGAGGCCTACCTCGGAGTTCTTCCCCACTTTGGTTTATGGAAGTATCTGTACCACTGTCGACCTGTGATGGCTGGGGGTCAGCACCAACTCATGGGTGGTGCGAGTCTGGAAATGCGGCGCGGAAGGAAAACGGAATATCTTGATATTCCGCTTAAGGACAACATTAAGGGGTGGCGTCTTGAGTGGTTTATTGTGGAAAACCACGGCAAGTCACTCCCCCCTTGGTCGGGAAGACAGCCAGATGTGCGCACTCCAAGTTGGACTGAGTCTCCTACTGCCCTGGAAGTAACAGAGGCTAAGGTTCTGCTTGCTGAAGTCTGTCTACTGAAGGAAAGAGGTCTGACCACCGAAGCTGTGGTTGCTGATTTTGTTTTTAAGAACATCCAGCCCCTGAAGGACAGAACATACCCGGCTTACTTGTACAGTGGTGTTACCGACTCCACTCGAGTTACTAATAGGAGAATTCCTGCTAAGGATTTGGTGAGCCGGCTAGACATGATCTTGAGAGGCAAAGTATCAAATGTTGGTGCTCATGTTGCCTACTTTGCTTGGAATCTGCCACCTCCTAAGTCCTTTTTCAATTTTGTGTCTAATCCTCCTGCTGGTGATAGTGGTCTGGGTCTTAGAGTGCGACCCTCTCCCGAAGATATTGAGGCCTTGGTTGTTTCTCTTTGTGATGTTCCCAATGATGAGAGGCAAGTTCATTTTGAGATGCCAGCGAGTCCGGATGATGCAGAGATGAATGTTGTGCTTGATATGTTGGCTAGAGAATCTTCTGACTCGGCCTCTGCTGAAACAATGGTTGTTGCAGTTATACCAGAGCTTGACAGAATAGTGGACACCCGAAAGCCTGAGGGTACTCGCCTAAAGCGTCTTCGCCAGGTCAGCCGCCCAACTGCACCTGCTGAAGGGAAGAAGAAAAAAGAGACGGCTCCAGCGGTTGTCATGTTTGGACCACGACGCTGGACCTTCTGCTCCTGCTTGTGGTGTTTACTGGAGTTGATCCCACTGGTGGTGTACCTGCTGAAGTTGACCCCAATGGGTGTGACCGTGCACCGACTGACCCCAATGGGTGTGACCCTACTGAAGCTGACTCCAATGGGTGTAATCCTGTTGCAGCTGAGCCCAATGAGGGCGAAGAAGAAGAAGAAGAAGTTCCACTAATTCGCAAGAATAGCCAGTGTTACACAGGTAGCAGAGGGGATAGTGATATTCCTTCTCCAGCTCTGTCTGCTCTTGTTAGCCTGCAAGAATTATCCATAACAGATTTTGATCAGGCCCTTGAGGATGTCGTTCCTGAGGATATGCTGTTAGAGCCGACTGATAGTGATATGATGAATGTTTGGTCTGACATTCCAGATGTGGGTTTAGAGGTATCCCGGGAAGCATCTCGCGCGTCGTCGACCTTGGAAGGCGGTCTTCGGTGTCAAGAGGTTGGTCCAGATTGCCCGACTCCCATGGAGGTGACTGAGGATCCTTCAGTCGTAGAGGTGACTATTGCAGAAAACCCAGCCCTCAAGGGTGATACTGGCAATTACCCAGCCCACAAGAGTGTTGCTGGTAATGATCCGACTCGAGTGGGTATCGCAAGCTGCAACCCAGCCCCCGAGGGTGTTGACGGTAGTGATCCGGCTCCGATGGGCAGTGCGAGCTGCAACCCAGCCCCCGAGGGTGTCCGACCGAGCTCTCCTTCCCATACCTCCATGGATGTCCACGTCGGGTCGTCTCCACCACATTCTGATGGAGTGATAGTGATGCATACTTCTTTAGCTTCAAGTGAGGGAGTCGCCTTAGAGGTCGGCGCACCGGATGATAGGATTCTGATATCTGCTGGTGGAGTTGAATCAACCCCCGACGATGCTTTTCATATTGTTCCAGTTGATCTTCCTTCGTCGAGTTATAACACAACTTCTCATGACTTGGGATTGCCTTCATTCTTTTCTAATCTTCAGGTAAACTAGCTTTTTTCATTATGTGATTCCTCCTGGTAAATTACTTTCTTCGTACCCACTTGTTTTTAATAACAGGCTTTGGTTGATGAGATGTCTGCTCAATTGAAATCACATGGCGCTATTGTTCCAGAAGGAGCTCTGTCCCTGACGAAGTGGAATCCATTGCTGCTTCAGAAACAGATAGCTGATTTGAAAGCGTCGAATGCTGGTTGGTATCTCTGCTTCTTCCTTGGCTGATTAATTAATTTGATTTTTGACCGTGTATCTTTCTTTGGTTGCTTTTTGTTAGATATGACCCGGAGGTACTCTGAGCTCGAGGAGAAACATCTTCAGTATCAAACCAACTCAACTCGGCGGTATTCTAAGCTTGAGGAGAAGTATTCTCAAGGTCAGATCGACATGGCTCGGGTTTCTGCTTCTTTAGACGACGCTAATTCTTCGAATTCCTCTCTTAATGCTCGACTTGTCTCTGAAAGGGTGGCTAATGAGGTAAGCTTACTTAATTGGATCTATTGTGCTTTTACTGATTTCTAGATATTTGAGAGCTGATTCTTGTCTGTAGGAGGAGAAACGAGCACTTGCAGCTTCTCGCGACAATCTGGATAGGTTATATCGTGACGCCAGCAATTCTCTAACCATCTTGGAGAGGAGCCACCACTTCACCATGACAGATCTAGATCATCATCGCCATGAACTGCAAGTATCCCAGGATGAGATCCTGCGGCTCAGGCAGCTGGTGTCAAGCAAGGACTCTGTTATTAAAGATCTTCGTGCCTCCAAGAGATCAGTCGCCTAGGAGCTACAGGCCACTCGACCGGCTACCAAGGTTGCAGAGGACAACTGCGCTGTTTTGAAGACCCAGTGTGACAAGGCTATGGACAAGGCCATCCGTGCGGGGCGAATCTTGATGAGAAGGCCTGGTGTAGTTGTCCCTGATGACATTATTGCGGACGTCAAGGCTACACCTGATGCTTCGAGTCACCCTTCATCCTCGATTCCTCCTGCGAAAGGCATTGCCAAGTAGAGATTTTTGCTGTGTTTAGAAGACATTGAATGCATTTGTGAACTATATGTATGTGTGATCAGCGCGCTTGAATATTCGGTAGGATGTTAGAATGTGTTCTTGGCGCTAAAAACTATAACGTTTTGTTTCTGTTGTTAGAATTCAACAGTTGTCATGAATGATTGTAGAAGTAAGTGCAGTGCGCTGGTTTTGGAATCTTTTTCTAATTTACGCTAGTTGATCAGCGGGTAAGGCATAGAGATCGCCTTGCGAGCAAGTTACACTAAGTTGAGTAAACATGAATATGTTGCACCGTCTTAAGTCATTGCCGACTTAAGTTGATTGCTCCGTTAGTAGGGTATAGTGGTCACCCTAAGTCGAGTAAGCGTGAGCATGTTGCACCGTCTTAAGTCATTGCCGACCTAAGCCGATTGCTCCGTTAGTAGGGTATAGTGGTCACCCTAAGTCGAGTAAGCATGAGCATGTTGCACCGTCTTAAGTTATTGCCGACTTAAGCCGATTGCTCTGTTAGTAGGGTATAATGGTCACCCTAAGTCGAGTAAGCGTGAGCATGTTGCACCGTCTTAAGTCATTGCCGACTTAAGTCGATTGCTCCGTTAGTAGGGTATAGTGGTCACCCTAAGTCAAGTAAGCGTGAACATGTTGCACTGTCTTAAGTCATTGCCGACTTAAGCCAATTTCTCTGTTAGTAGGGTATAGTGGTCACCCTAAGTCGAGTAAGCGTGAGCATGTTGCACCGTCTTAAGCCATCGCCGACTTAACCGATTGCTCCGTTAGTAGGGTATAGTGGTCACCCTAAGTCGAGTAAGCGTGAGCATGTTGCACCGTCTTAAGTCTTTGCCGACTTAAGCCGATTGCTCCGTTAGTAGGGTATAGTGGTCACCCTATGCCGAGTAAGCGTGCTGATTGATAATAAACAGTTCGAGTGCCCTTGAGAATGAAATCTTTTATTGATGAGGTATTTTCCAATTACAGAATACAATGCTCCCCCAATAGCTTTTTTGAAATCTTGCTAAGGGTAAAACTTCCTGAGATGCTCTATATTCCATGAATTCCCTATTTCCGTGCCATCCATTTGAGTAAGCCGATATGATCCTGGCCGAGTGACCTCTGCTACTACAAATGGTCCTTCCCATAGTGGTGACAATTTGTGACGTCCTTCCCCCGTTAGAATTTGGTGAAGGACCAAGTCTCCCACTACAAAGGATCGATGTCGTACAGCCTTATCATGATAGCGCCTCAGGGTTTGCTGGTATCTAGCTGACTAAATTATTGTATTCAATCGCTCTTCCTCCAATACGTCAATATCCTCTAGTCTGGTAGCCTCTGCCTCAGCTATGTTTTCGAAGACCAGCCTTGGTGCCCCAAACCTAAGGTCGACAGGTAGCACTGCCTCCGAACCATAGACCATGAAGAAAGGGGTATTTCCATGCAGAGCTCGACTAGGTTGAGTTCTTAAACTCCAAACTACATAGGGCAACTCTCTGATCCATTTTCCCGTGAACTTTTCATTCTTGTCAAAGACTTTCTTCCTGAGTGCTTCCAGTATCATTCCTTTAGCCCTTTCTACCTGACTGTTGGCCCTTGGATGTGCTACTAATGCATATTTGATCTGGATGCTTCGTTGTTCGTAGAAATCAAAGAATTCAGAGCTAGTGAAATTGGATCCCAGGTCAGTTATGATGCTATTCGGTATCCCAAACCTGAATATTATATCATGTATGAATTCCACTGCTTTGGCTGAAGTTAGAGAAGCAATGGGTTTGTATTCCATCCATTTGGTGAATTTGTCAATGGCAACCAACACGTGAGTATATCCTCCCTGAGCTTTCTTGAAGGGTCCAATCATGTCTAGTCCCTAGCACGCAAATGACCATGTTACGGGTATGGTCTGCAGTTGCTGTGCTGGTAAATGTTGCTGCTTTGATAAGAATTGGCAAGCTTCACACCTCTGGACTAACTCGGCTGCATCACTCTTTGCTGTCGGCCAGTAGAAACCAGACCTGAAGACCTTCCCAACCAGAGTCCTAGATGCTGTGTGTATCCCGCACTGTCTAGCGTGAATCTCATCTAACAGTTGCTTCCCAGTAACCAAAGGAATGCACTTCATGAGGACTCCTGTTGCGCCCCTTCTGTACAGTGCATCCCCAATGAGGGTGTAGTGGGCTGACTGCCTTGCGATGCGTTCTGCTATGGCTTTGTCATCCGGTTCCTCTTCATTCTTTATATATCTGATGATGGGCTCCCTCCAGTCATTAGAGTCTGACTCTGGCTGGCTTAAAACATTGCACTCTTCTGCTTGATCTGAGGAAATGCTTGGGCGTGGCACCTCTTGGACGAAAACTCAAGGTGGAACCTGGGTCCGACTGGATCCTAGTTTCGACAACGCGTTTGCTGCCGCGTTGCGATCTCTTTCCACATGATGAAATTCTTGCCCTTCAAATTTGTCTTCCAGCTTTCGGACGGCTGTGCAGTTTTTGCCCATAGAGTCATTCGAGCAATCCCATTTTTTATTTATCTGACTAATGACCACCAGTGAATCTCTGTATACCATCAACCTCTTAATGCCCAGTGATATGGCAATGTTCAATCCGTGGATCAAAGCTTCATATTCTGCTTCATTATTGGATGCTAAGAATAACAACTAAAGAGCATATTTGAGTTGTTCACCTCCAGGTGCAATGAAGAGGATCCCTGCGCCTGCCCCCTGTAGCTTCAGTGAGCCATCGAAATACATCTGCTATACTTCTTCAGTATCCGGGTTATCTGGTACCTGTTGCTCGGTCCACTCTGATACGAAGTCAACTAGTGCTTGAGTCTTTATTGCAGTACGAGGCCAAAACTCAATGTCATGAGCTCCCAGCTCGCAGGCCCACTTGGCTATTCTTCCAATGGCTTCTTTGTTGTGGAGAATATCCCCTATTGGAAACCCGGTGACTACTCTGACTTTGTGGTCGTCGAAGTAGTGACGGAGCTTGCGTGCAGTTAGAAGTACTGCGTACAACAATTTTTGAACTTGAGGATACTTCTTCTTAGATGGCCCCAGAACTTCGCTGATGAAGTAGACGGGATGCTGTACTGGATATGCGTGTCCTTCCTCTACTCGCTCGACTACCAACGCGGTGCTCACCACGTGAGTCGTGCAAGAGATGTACAACAACAGATCTTCTATTGGCTGGTTTGGCGTGGCTCGGCGTGGCAGCCTTATCACTGGTGGTGTGGTCAGGAACTTCTTCAGTGCATCAAGAGCTTCCTGAGCTTCTGAGGTCCACTGGAACTTATCCACCTTCTTAAGCAATTTGTAGAATGGTAAGCCTTTTTTCCCTAACCTTGATATGAACCTGCTTAAAGCTGCCATGCATCTAGTAAGTCTTTGCACTTTCTTCTGTGACCGTGGTGCTTCTATCCTCAAGATAGCCTCGATCTTTTCCGGGTTAGCTTCAATTCCTCGGTGGCTGACAATGAATCCGAGCAATTTTCCTACTGCCACTCCAAAGACACATTTTTTTGGATTGAGCTTCCACCGATATCGCCTTAGACTGTTGAAGACCACCTGCAAATCTTCAATGAAGTTTTCTGAGTTTTCGTCTTAATCACCACATCATCAACATAGGCTTCTACCCGCTTGCCCTAGTGATTGGCTTAGCATGTTTGAATGGCTCTCTGGTAAGTCGCTCCAGCGTTCTTGAGGCCGAACGACATGGAGGTATAGCAGAAAGCTCCAAACGGGGTAATGAATGCTGTTTTTTCCTCGTCTTCTTTTGCCAAGCTGATTTGATGGTATCCCGAGTAGCAATCCAAGAATGAAAGCATAGAGCATCCAGCGGTTGAATCTACCACTTGATCTATTCTAGGAAGTCCGAAGGGATCCTTCGGACAGCGTTTGTTGAGATCTGTATAGTCGACGCACATGCGCCAATCCACTTTATTTTTTTTTAGTACAAGAACATGATTTGCTAACCACTCAGGATGCAGTACTTCTCTAATGAACCCTGCTGCGACTAAGCGAGCTAGCTCGTCACGGATATCTTCTCTCTTGTCGGGCGTGAAATGACGCAACTTTTGTCGGATCGGCCTCGCCTGGGGATAGACCTTCAGTTTGTGCTCGACCAGTTCTCTCGGGACTCCCGGCATATCCGCAGGTTGCCATGTGAATACGTCTCGGTTATCCTGGACGAGCGCGCCTTCCTATTTGTCGTCCAAGCTGGAGCTGATGATAGCGGTCTTGCGTTCATCAGCGAACCCGAGGTTGATTCTTTTCGTTTCCTCAGTCGGCCGCATAGAGGTCATGGCTTGGGCTTCATTTGCAGGTATCGCGAGGTCCTCCTCAGGCTTTGAGTTCACCTGCGCGGAAGAAGTTGTTGATGATTTGGTGGTGAGAGCCGCCTGAATGGCCACTCGGAAGCATTCTGCGGCGCCTTGGAAATCAGCATGCACGGTGATGATTCCTTGTGGTCCCGACATCTTCAATATCATGTATGTATAGTGTGGAATGGCCATGAACTTCGCCAATCCCGGCTGCCGATGATGGCGTTGTATCCAAAGTCGAAGCTTGCTACCTCGAACCTCAAGAACTCGGAGTTCTGAAGGTAACCGGCATGTAGATATGTTCGAGTAGATATTCTCCTTCAGTCGGCACAATGCCGAAGAAAGGAGTGTCTGACTCGTGGAGCTCTTTGAGTGCAACTCCCAAGCCTAGGAGTGTCCGGGGGAAGGTGACATTGATGCTGCTTCCCCCTTCCACTAACACCTTCTTTACCCTGCTCTCTCGGATCACCGGATCGACGAGGAGCGGGTATTTCCCCGGATGATCGAAGTTGAGCCACTGATCCACCCGAGTGAAGGAGATCGGGTGTTCGGACCATAGATACGGGGCGGGAGGACTGGTGGCCGCCACCAGTATCTGACGGTCGTTGAGCTTGTGCTGCCTCTTGCTCTCTTGTGACCCGTGTCCGCCGAAGATGACGTTGACTTCTCCGTCGACGTGTGGGAATGCTCTGCCTCCTCCCCCTTCCTGTTGCTGGGGTTGCCGAGGTTCTCCGTGTCCTCCTCGTGGTGGGGGAGGCGGTAGAGGTTGGAAGGGTCGGCCGTTCCCAACGGAGTGCTTGAAATCTCTACAGTTCCGGAGGGTGTGGCACATGTCCTTGTGGTACGGACATTGGGCGTCGAGGATGTCATCCAATGTCCGTTTGCCTCCGCGGGGTGCCCCTCGGGCATGAGAGACGGGTGGTCCGGCGGCGTGGACTTCTTCGCGAGGCCTCTTCTCCCAACGCTTGTCGGGTTGTTGGTTCACGTCGCGTCGTGGTGCCAGCGGTGTAGGCTTCGTTCCTCCGATGAGGTCCTAAGCCCGTTTGTCGACAGTGATGTAGAGGTCCGCTTCCCTGAATAGCTGCTCAGAGGTAGTCGGTGCCTTTTGCAGTATGGCCCGGACGAAGGCCGAGTCATTAGATCCCCGGTTAGAAGTCCTCGATCACCGCTGCTTCCGCAACCTCGGGGATACGATTTCTCATGGTCTAAAATCTTTCGAGGTATGAACGGAGAGTTTCATCCCCTCGGCGCCTGATGGATTTGAGGTCCCATGGCTGCGCCGGCTTGTCGGAGAGGGATTGGAAGTTGGCGATAAAACGTCGACTGAAGTCGCTTCAATCTTCGTGCTGCCAGTTGAAGCTGTTGCTGACTCAACCCTTGTGGCCTGACTTCGTGCAGGGATGCCGTGATCCCGATCATACTCTTCTCGGCGCCGAATCTCGTTCTCATGTCATCGTTCGCGCGGAGCATTGATGGAGCTTCGTGCATCCCGTCGACTATTGATGGCGTGTCGTAGATCGCTCGGAGGATGAGCGAGAGGAAGAAGATGGTTAGCTGCCCGAGTGAGCAGCCGCCGATATCCCTCGGCGTCTGGAGTCCGGGGGAGGCCATCGGCTATCCGAGCCAACAATCCACCGACCTCGCTCGGGGTGTTCATGGCTCGGGCGAAGTCGGGGTTCAAGTTTTGTCCGAGGAGAGGGTTCTCTCGACGTTGTCTCGCCTCCTGCTCGGCCTGCTTTTGAGCTTGCCGACGATTACGTCGGCGAGAATTCCTCCTTTCCCTGAAGACTCGTTCATCTGGAGTTTCTCCCACCTCCGAGATCTCATCTTGCGACACAGGCTGCGACGGATCTCATTCTCTGGCTTCCTGATGTCGCCGGGTGTTACGGCGTCGGTTCCTTCGTCGACGAGCTTCCCGCTGAGGTGGTTCTTCCCCAGGTACAGTTGGTTCGTCGTCAGAGATGGGGGACAATTCCACTCTCCCCCCGATAAAGAGGACGTCGGGGTAGAACGAAGTTGTCATGATGACAAGCTTCCTTCTGTTCTCCTTTGAGGGCGGAGGCACCAGAAGGGCAGCTTGACGGGTCTTTGTATCTTTTTTTCCTCGTAATTCGTGTCCACTCTTCTGTGGATGAGGTGGACAACGGGGTTCTTCGGGTGAATGAATTTTTCGCTCCTGGCTTGTAGGAGGTAGTCTTCGCTCGGAGCGCTGGAGGTTGCGCTATTTCCTGCTTCGTTCTGACTTTCCCGGAGATTATCAAGGAAGGTTTTCTCTCCGGCGGATCCGCTATGCAATGTAGAGTTCATTCTTCGTCTGCCACGGATGAGATGGTTCCGAAGTAGAACACGGATCCAGGGCGGAGAGCGATCTTGTGCTGGAAAGTGACGACCATTGAGCTAGCTTGGATCAGTACCACACCCCCTACCTGGCGCGCCAGCTGTCGATGTTTTGGGTCCGACCGGGCACCCGGGGTTGCCCTCGAGGTGCTCTTTGGAGTAGGACGGTGTTACCGACTGTAGCTCGATGGTTCGTGCTAGATGCACGAGAGACAGTGGACAATTTTATACAGGTTCGAGCCGCTTAGAGAGGAGTAACACCCTACTTCCTGGTGTGGATCTTTTATGTGGTGGGTTACAGGGGAGTTCTCTAGTATGAGGGATACTAGAGAGTTGAGTAGACGGCTAATGAGAGAGTTGTTGTTTGAGGGGGTGCCCCTAGGCCTTAAATACTCGACCGTGGGGCGTTACATGCGGATATAATAACAATGTGCGCCTAAGTAATAGTGAACCGACTGAGCTTATCTTCCTATAATTCTGCCGACTTGTCATCATTCAATTCCGACGGCTCAGGGCGCAGCACAGGAGAATCAGATCACTGCTGTGGATAATGCTTAAATCCATTGGGCCGCCTGGGCTCGAGCTGATCCAATCTTACGTCGATCCACTCTGCCAGACATTCCTCCCCAGGCCCACGAAGGGATGGCCTTGCGAAACAATGGGCCCAAGGCCTTTCGCGAGGTCTTCTAGCCTTCTAGTGGACCCGGGGGATATCTGTCCCCCACAGGTAGGATTTGTAATACCCACTTTGTAAGAAGAATCTAAAAGGAGGAATTATATTCCTTTATATATATATATATATATATGTGTGTGTGTGTGTGTGTCATCTCTATCTATCATTTCATGTGAACACATTACTTACACAAATAAATAATTAACAAGAGACACTCAAATAAATTGTGCATCATGCTGAGGTTTTATGTGGTGTGCATTTTGTGTCATAATATAAAAATCATGTGAAAAGAAATATATCAAAGTTCAAAAATAGAATTTAAGACCTAAAGGAAAATTCAAGAATTTAGAAAAAGAGAAGAAGAAAAAAATTATGTGAGTGAAAATGAGTATAAAATATATATATATATATATATATAATAAAATATATTATTTCTATAAAGGATTGGAATGTGTACATCTAACTCAAAGGTGAAACTCATAAAAGGTCTCAAATTCAAATTTGGGATTCAAAATAAAAAGGAGACATAATAGGAAAATGAAAATATAAAAAGAAAAAGGAGAAATCCCACTGTTGGGCCCAAAACCACCAATTCGGCCCATTTCCCCTTTTGATCCGCGCAGCCCACCACCTATCCGCGGCGCCGACAAGTGGGCTAGTCTGGTCAGTGGCTCTCGCTCATCCTCCGAGCGATCTATGACACGCCATCAATAATCGACGGGACGCACGGAGCTCCATCAATGCTTCGCGCGAATGACAACATGAGAACGAGATTCGGCGCCGAGAAGAGTATGATCGGGATCACGGCATCCCTGCATGAAGCCAGGCCACCTGGGTTGAGTCGGCAACAGCTTCAACAGGCGGCACAACCCAGGGACGGTCGAGGCAGCACATCGACAACTCCCCTCCCCGGGACCGACACCACAACCGTCGACAGGAAGACACTTGTGGAGTATCGACGCTTACTCCACGTCTCAGGGCCATTCAGTGGCCCCCTAACTTCAAGGTCTCCAACGTCAACAAGTACGAGCCTAAGTAGGACCCGGGAGGCTGGTTGGTCGTCTATACCACGGCTGCCCAAGCCGTTGGGGCAACTTAAGATGTGATGACTGCGTATTTGCCCATCGTCCTTGGGCAAGATGCGCTGCAATGGCTACGACACCTGCCTCGACACTGCATCGATGATTGGAGCGACTTTAGTCGGCGTTTTATCACCAACTTCCAATCTCTCAGTGACAAGCCGGCGCAGCCATGGGACCTCAAATCCATCAGGCGCCGAGGGGATGAGACTCTCCGGTCATACCTCAAAAGATTTCAGACCATGAGAAATCGAATCCCAGAGGTTGTGGAAGCAGCGGTGATCGAGGACTTCTACCGAGGATCTAATGACTCGGCCTTCGTCCGAGCCAGACTGCAAAAGGCGTCGACTACCTCCAAGCAGCTATTCAGGGAAGCAGACCTCTACATCACTGCCGACGAACGGGCTCAGGACCTCATCGGAGGAACGAAGCCTACACCGCCGGCACCACGACGCAACACGAACCAACAACCCGACAAGCGTTGGGAGAAGAGGCCTCGCGAAGAAGTCCACGCCACCGGACCACCCGTCTCTCATGCCCGAGGGGCACCCCGCTGAGGCGAACGGACATTGGATGACATCCTTGACGCCCAATGTCCGTACCACAAGGACATGCGCCACACCCTCTGGAACTACAGAGATTTCAAGCACTCCGTTGGGAACGGCCGACCCTTCCAACCTCTGCCGCCTCCCCCACCATGAGGAGGACCCAGAGAACCTCGGCAACCCCAACAGCAGGAAGGGGGAGGAGGCGGAGCATTCCCGCGCGGCGATGGGGAAGTCAACGTCATCTTCGGCGGACACGGGTCGCAAGAGAGCAAGAGGCAGCACAAGCTCAACGACCTTCAGATACTGGTGGCAGCCACCAGTCCTCCTGCCCCGTATCGATGGTCCGAACACCCGATCACCTTCACTCGGGTGGATTAGTGGCTCAACTTCGATCATCCGGGGAAATACCCGCTCCTCGTCGATCCGGTGATCCGAGAGAGCAGGGTAAAGAAGGTGTTAGTGGACGGGGGAAGCAACATCAACATCACCTTCCCCCGGACACTCCTAGGCTTGGGAGTCGCACTCAAAGAGCTCCACGAGTCAGACACTCCTTTCTTCGGCATTGTACTGAAGGAAAATATCCACTCAGGCATATCTACATGTCGGTTACCTTTGGAACTCCGGAAAACTATAGAACCGAGTTCTTGAGGTTCGAGGTAGCAAGCTTCGACTGTGGATACAACGCCATCATCGGCAGGCCGGGATTGGCGAAGTTCGTGGCCATTCCGCACTATACATACATGATATTGATGATGTCGGGACCACAAGGAATCATCACCGTGTGTGCTGACTTCCAAGGCGCACAGAATGCTTCCGAGTGGCCATTCAGGCGGCTCTCACCACCAAATCATCAACGACTTCTTCCGCGCAGGCGAACTCAAAGCCTGAGGAGGACCTCACGATACATGCAAATGAAGCCCAAGCCGTGAGCTCTATGCGACCGACTGAGAAAACGAAAAGAATCAACCTCGGGTTCGCTGATGAACGCAAGACCGCTATCATTAGCTCCAGCTTGGACGACAAATAGGAAGGCGCGCTCATCTAGTTTCTGCAAGATAACCGAGATGTATTCGCATGGCAACCAGCGGATATGCTGGGAGTCCCGAGAGAACTGGCCGAGCACAAAATGAAGGTCTATCCCCAAGCGAGGCCGATCCGACAAAAGTTGCTTCATTTCACACCCGACAAGAGAGAAGCTATCCATGCCGAGCTAGCTCACTTAGTCACAGCTGGGTTCATTAGAGAAGTATTGTGTATCCTGAGTGGTTAGCAAATCCTGTTCTTGTACTCAAAAAGAATAAAGTGGATTGCTGCATGTGCGTCGACTATATAGATCTCAACAAACACTGTCCGAAGGATCCCCTCAGAGTTCCTAGAATAGATCAGGTGGTAGATTCAACCGTCGGATGCTCTATGCTGTCATTCTTGGATTGCTACTCGGGATACCGTCAAATCAGCTTGGCAAAAGAAGACGAGGAAAAAATAGCTTTCATTACCCCGTTCGGAGCTTTCTGCTATACCTCCATGTCGTTCGGCCTCAAGAACGCTGGAGCGACTTACCAGAGAGCCATTCAAACATGCTTAGCCGATCACTGGGGCAAGCGGGTAGAAGCCTATGTTGATGATGTGGTGATTAAGACGCAAAACTTAGAAAACTTCATTGAAGATTTGCAGCTGGTCTTCAATAGTCTAAGGCGATATCGGTGGAAGCTCAATCCAGAAAAATGTGTCTTTGGAATGCCAGCAGGGAAATTGCTCGGATTCATTGTCAGCCACCGAGGAATTGAAGCTAACCCGGAAAAGATCGAGGCTATCATGAGGATGGAAGCACCACGGTCACAGAAGAAAGTGTAAAGACTTACTGGATGCATGGCAGCTTTAAGCAGGTTCATATCAAGGTTAGGGGAAAAGGCTTACCATTCTACAAATTTCTCAAGAAGGTGGATAAGTTCTAGTGGACCTCAGAAGCTCAGGAAGCTCTTGATGCACTGAAGAAGTTCCTGACCACACCACCAGTGCTAAAGCCGCCACGCCGAGCCACGCTAAACTAGCCGACAGAAGGTCTGCTGTTGTACATCTCTTGCACGACTCACGTGGTGAGCACCGCATTGGTAGTCGAGCGAGCAGAGGAAGGACACGCATATCCAGTATAGCATCCTGTCTACTTCATCAGCGAAGTTCTGGGGCCATCTAAGAAGAAGTATCCTCAAGTTTAAAAACTGTTGTACGCAGTACTTCTAACTGCACGCAAGCTCCGTCACTACTTCGACGACCACAAAGTCATAGTAGTCACCAGGTTTCCAATAGGGGATATTCTCCACAACAAAGAAGCCATTGGAAGAATAGCCAAGTGGGCCTACAAGCTAGGAGTTCATGACATTGAGTTTCGGCCTCGTACTGCAATAAAGACTCAAGCACTAGTTGACTTCGTATCAGAGTGGATCGAGCAACAGGTACCAAATAACCCTGAGACTACAGAAGTATGGCGGATGTATTTTGATGGCTCGCTGAAGCTGCAGGGGGCAGGCGAAGGGATCCTCTTCATTGCATCTGGAGGTGAACAACTCAAATATGCTCTTCAGTTGTTATTCTCAGCATCCAATAATGCAGCATAATATGAAGCTTTGATCTACGGATTGAACATTGCCATATCACTGGGCATTAAGAGTTTGATGGTATACAAAGATTCACTGGTGGTCATAAGTCAGATAAATAAAGAATGACATTGCTCGAATGACTATATGGGCAAGTACTGCACAGCCGTCCGAAAGCTGGAAGACAAATTTGAAGGGCTGGAATTTCATCATGTGGAAAGAGATCGCAACGCGATAGCAGACGCGTTGTCGAAACTAGGATCCAGTCGGACCCAGGTTCCACCTAGAGTTTTCATCCAAAAGGTGCCACGCCCAAGCATTTCCTCGGATCAAGCAGAAGAGTGCAATGTTTTAAGCCAGCCAGAGTCAGACTCTAATGACTGGAGGGAGCCCATCATCAGATATATAAAGAATGAAGAGGAACCGAATGACAAAGCCACAACAGAACGCATCGCAAGGCAGTCAGCCCACTACACAACATTGGGGATGCACTATACAGAAGGGGCGCAACAGGAGTCCTCATGAAGTGCATTCCTTCGGTTACTAGGAAGCAACTGTTAGATGAGATCCATGCCGGACAGTGCGGGATACACGCAGCATCCAAGACTCTGGTTGGGAAGGTCTTCAGGTCTGGTTTCTACTGGCCGATAGCAAAGAGTGATGCAGCCGAGTTAGTCCAGAGGTGTGAAGCTTGCCAATTCTTATCAAAGCAGCATCATTTACTAGCACAGCAACTGCAGACCATACCCGTAACATGGCCATTTGTGTGCTGGAGACTGGACATGATTGGACCCTTCAAGAAAGCTCAGGGAGGATACACTCACGTGTTGGTTGCCATTGACAAATTCACCAAATGGATAGAATACAAACCCATTGCTTCTCTAACTTCAGCCAAAGCAGTGGAATTCATACATGATATAATATTCAGGTTTGGGATACCAAATAGCATCATAACTGACCTGGGATCCAATTTCACTAGCTCTGAATTCTTTGATTTCTACGAACAACGAAGCATCCAGATCAAATATGCATTAGTAGCACATCCAAGGGCCAACAGTCAGGTAGAAAGGGCTAAAGGAATGATACTGGAAGCACTCAGGAAGAAAGTCTTCGACAAGAATGAAAAGTTCACGGGAAAATGGATCAAGTAGTTGCCGTATGTAGTTTGGAGTTTAAGAACTCAACCTAGTCGAGCTCTGCATGGAAATACCCCTTTCTTCATGGTCTATGGTTCGGAGGCAGTGCTACCTGTCGACCTTAGGTTTGGGGCACCAAGGCTGGTCTTCGAAAACATAGCTGAGGCAGAGGCTACCAGACTAGAGGATATTGACGTATTGGAGGAAGAGCGATTGAATACAATAATTCAGTCAGCTAGATACCAGCAAACCCTGAGGCGCTATCATGATAAGGTTGTACGACATCGATCCTTTGTAGTGGGAGACTTGGTCCTTCGCAGAATTCTAACGGGGGAAAGACAGCACAAATTGTCACCACTATGGGAAGGACCATTTGTAGTAGCGGAGGTCACTCGGCCAGGATCATATCGTCTTACTCAAATGGATGATACGGAAATAGGGAATTCATGGAATATAGAGCATCTCAGGAAGTTTTACCCTTAGCAAGATTTCAAAAAAGCTATATATGGAGCATTGTATTCTGTAATTGGAAAATACCTCATCAATAAAAGATTTCATTCTCAAGGGCACTCAAACTGTTTATTATCAATCAGCATGCTTACTCGGCATAGGGTGACCACTATACCCTACTAACGGAGCAATCGGCTTAAGTTGGAATGACTTAAGACGGTGCAACATGCTCACGCTTACTCGACTTAGGGTGACCACTCTACCCTACTAACGGAGCAATCGGCTTAAGTCGGCGACGGCTTAAGACGATGCAACATGCTCACGCTTACTCGACTTAGGGTGACCACTATACCCCACTAATGGAGCAATCGGCTTAAGTCGTCAATGACTTAAGACGGTGCAACATGCTCACGCTTACTCGACTTAGGGTGACCACTATACCCTACTAATGGAGCAATCGGCTTAAGTCGGCAATGACTTAAGACGGTGCAACATGCTCACGCTTACTCGACTTAAGGTGACCACTATACCCTACTAACGGAGCAATCGGCTTAAGTCGGCAATAACTTAAGACGGTGCAACATGCTCACGCTTACTCGACTTAGGGTGACCACTATACCCTACTAACGGAGCAATCGGCTTAAGTCGGCAATGACTTAAGACGGTGCAACATGCTCATGCTTACTCGACTTAGGGTGACCACTATACCCTACTAACGGAGCAATCAGCTTAAGTCGGCAATGACTTAAGACGGTGCAACATATTCACGTTTACTCAACTTAGTGTAACTTGCTCGCAAGGAGATCTCTATGCCTTACCAGCTGATCAACTAGCGTAAATTAGAAAAAGATTCCAAAACCAGCGCATTGCACTTACTTCTACAATCATTCATGACAACTGTTGAATTCTAACAACAGAAACAAAATGTTATAGTTTTTAGCGCCAGGAACACATTCTAACATCCTACCGAATATTCAAGCACGCTGATCACACATACATATAGTTCACAAATGCATTCAATGTCTTTTAAACACAGCAAAACATCTCTACTTGGCAATGTCTTTCGCACGAGCAATCGAGGATGAAGGGTGACTCGAAGCATCAGGTGTAGCCTTGATGTCCGCAACAATGTCATCAGGGACAACTACACCAGGCCTTCTCATCAAGATTCGCCCCACGCGGATGGCCTTGTCCATAGCCTTGTCACGCTGGGTCTTCAAAACAGTGCAGTTGTCCTCTGCAACCTTGGTAGCCAGTCGAGCGACCTCTAGCTCCTAGGCGACTGATCTCTTGGAGGCACGCAGATCTTTAATGACAGAGTCCTTGCTTGACACCAGCTACCTGAGCCGCAGGATCTCATCCTAGGATACTTGCAGTTCATGGCGATGATGATCCAGATCTGTCATGGTGAAGCGGTGGCTCCTCTCCAAGATGGTTAGAGAATTGCTGGTGTCACGATATAACCTATCCAGATTGTCGCAAGAAGTTGCAAGTGCTCGTTTCTCCTCCTACAGACAAGAATCAACTCTCAAATATCCAGAAATCAGTAAAAGCACAACAGATCCAATTAAGTAAGCTTACCTCATTAGCCACCCTTTCAGAGTCAAGCCAAGCATTAAGAGAGGAATTCGAAGAATTTGTGTCGTCTAAAGAAGCAGAAACCCGGGCCAGGTCGATCTGACCTTGGGAATACTTCTCCTCAAGCTTAGAATACCGTCGGGTTGAGTCGGTTTGATACTGAAGATGTTTCTCCTCGAGCTCATAGTACCTCCGGGTCATATCTGACAAAAAGCAACCGAAGAATGATACACGGTCAAAAAACAAATTAATCAATCAGCAAATAAAGAAGCAAAGGTACCAACCAGCATTTGACACTTTCAAATCAGCTATCTGTTTCTGAAGCAGCAATGGATTCCACTGCGTCAGAGACAGAGCTCCTTATGGGATAGCAGCGCCATGTGATCTCAATTGAGCAGACATCCCATCAACCAAAGCCTGTTATTAAAAACAAGTGAGTACGAAGAAAGTAATTTACCAGGAGGAATGATAGAATGAAAAATGCTAGTTTACCTGAAGATTAGAAAAGAATGAAGGCAATCCCAAGTCATGAGAAGTTGTGTTATAACTCGACGAAGGAAGATCAACTGGAACAATATGAAAAGCATCGTCGGGGGTTGATTCAACTCCACCAGCAGATATCAGAATCCTATCATCCGGTGCGCCGACCTCTAAGGCGACTCCCTCACTTGAAGCTAAAGAAGTATGCATCACTATCACTCCATCAGAATGTGGTGGAGACGACCCGACGTGGACATCCATGGAGGTATGGGAAGGAGAGCTCGCTCGGACACCCTCGGGGGCTGGGTTGCAGCTCGCACTGCCCATCGGAGCCGGATCACTACCGACAACACCCTCGGGGGCTGGGTTACAGCTTGCGATACCCACCCGAGCTGGATCATTACCAACAACACCCTCGGGGGCTGGGTAATCACCAGCATCACCCTTGAGGGCTGGGTTTTCTGCAACAGCCACCTCTACGGCTGAAGGATCCTCAGTCACCTCCATGGGAGTCGGGCAATCTAGACCAACCTCTTGACACCGAAGACCGCCTTCCAAGGTCGACGACGCGCGAGATGCTGCCCGGGATACCTCTAAACCCACATCTGGAATGTCAGAGCAAACATCCATCATATCACCATCAGTCGGCTCTGACAGCATATCCTCAGGAATGACATCCTCAAGGGTCTGATCAAAATCTGTTATGGATAATTCTTGCAGGCTAACAAGAGCAACAGAGCTGGAGAAGGAATATCATTATCCCCTCTGCTACCTCTGTAACGCCGGCTATTCTTGCGAATTAGTGGAACTTCTTCTTCTTCTTCGCCCTCATCAAAAATGCGGACAAAGGATGGTGCAGGATCACACCCATTGGGCTCAGCTGCAACAGGATTACACCCATTGGGGTCAGCTTTAGCAGGGTCACACCTATTGGGGTCAGTCGGTGCACGGTCACACCCATTGGGGTCAACTTCAGCAGGTACACCACCAGTGGGATCAACTCCAGAAAAGACCTATGCTGGTACTTCTTCACAAGCAGGAGCAGAAGGTCCAGCATCCTGGTCCAAACATGACAACCGCCGGAGCCGTCTCTTTTTTCTTCTTCCCTTCAGCAGGTGCAGTTGGGCGGCTGACCTGGCGAAGACGCTTTGGGCGAGTAACCTCAGGCTTTCGGGTGTCCACTATTCTGTCAAGCTCTGGTATAACTGCAACAACCATTGTTTCAGCAGGGGCCGAGTTAGAAGATTCTCTAGCCAACATATCGAGCACAACATTCATCTCTGCATCATCCGGACTCGCTGGCATCTCAAAATGAACTTGCCTCTCATCATTGGGAAGATCACAAAGAGAAGCAACCAAGGCCTCAATATCTTCGGGAGAGGGTCGCACTCTAAGACCCAGACCACTATCACCAGCAGGAGGATTAGACACGAAATTGAAAAAGGACTTAGGAGGTGGCAGATTCCAAGCAGAGTAGGCAACATGAGCACCAACATTTGATACTTTGCCTCTCAAGATCATGTCTAGCCGGCTCACAAAATCCTTAGCAGGAATTCTCCTATTAGTAACTCGAGTGGAGTCGGTAACACGACTGTACAAGTAAGCCGGGTATGCTCTGTCCTTCAGGGGCTGGATGTTCTTAAAAACAAAATCAGCAACCACAGCTTCGGCGGTCAGACCTCTTTCCTTCAGCAGACAGACTTCAGCAAGTAGAACCTTAGCCTCTGTTACTTCCAGGGCTGTAGGAGACTCAATCCAACTTGGAGTGCGCACATCTGGCTGTCTTCCCGACCGAGGGGGGAGGGACTTGCCGTGGTTTTCCCTAATAAACCACTCAGGACGCCACTCCTTAATGTTGTCCTTAAACGGAATATCAAGATATTTTGTTTTCCTTCCGCGCCGCATTTCCAGACTCGCACCACCCACGAGTTGGTGCTGACCCCCCCCCCCCCGCCATCCTAGGTCGACAGTGGTATAGATACTTCCATAAACCAAAGTGGGGAAGAACTCCGAGGTAGGCCTCGCACAGATGAACAAAGATGGAGATTTGCAGAATGGAATTAGGATTCAAATGAGTTAGGTTCAGATTGTAAAAGTCAAGGAAACCGCGGAAGAAGGGAGAAATGGGAAGAGCAAGGCCGCGGATAAGAAAAGGAACATAAACAACGGACTCGTGGGTATCCTCTGTTGAGACAGTAACCCCACGGCAAATCTGCTAAGAACAAAGCTCTTTCGGAGGAAGAATTCCAACATCGACAAGGTGAAGGAGATCCGATTCCGAGACAACAGACATATGGTTACCTGTGAAAGGCAACTGGCTGTTGGGGTCGATGGGAGGAATGACCACCGCAGGAGATTTTTGGTTCTTCCGCTTGGGCGCCATCGCAATCTCGTCAGCGGATCGAAAGGAAGTGAAATCAGAGGGAAGCAGAGTAATATTTGGAGGCAAAGAGGCGAAGTTAGGGCTTAGAACGCAGAGGCATGCGGCGACGTGATATAAATGGGGTTTTCCCGGGTCAGACGCCGTTTCTAAAAAGTGTTAAGTCATCACTCGGAAAAAGCAAGACGTCCTGGCATAACTCGACAGCTACCTCTAAAGCGCCAACGTGGCCCAGCATAACTTGGTGGCTGCCTCTAAAGAGCTGACGTGGCCCAGCATAACTCGGCAGCTACCTCTAAAGCGCCGACATGGCCCAGCATAACTCGGCAGCTACCTCTAAAGCGCCGACGTGGCCCAACATAACTCAATTGTTACTTCTAAAACGCCGACATGGTCCAGAACAGCTCGCCAGTTATTTCTAAAAAATGCTGGCAATGCATAACTCAGTCGTTTCTCCATGTAAATGTCGGCATAACCAAATACGACTCAGCAATTACCAGTCATTACTCGGGTGTTATCTATAAGAACAACGGCAACGCTGGGAATGAATACAAGCTATCGATTAACTATAAAAGAACGATGGAAAAGCAAAAAGGAGAGACTCAGAACAAGCCGAAATTTTCTTCAATATATTGATAAGGGAAGTTCCTCCACAAACTCAAAGACCAACTCATTATGAGCCGGCCTTCCTTCCCCTTTTCGCTACATTATACTACTACACCACCACACTACTTACACTACTCTATACTACTAACTACTACTACATTATTTCACTATTACTAATACTACTTCTACTGCTACTTATCTATACTAATATTTAAGCCAGTGGCGCTTTGCCACTGGCCCTGCCGCTGCCGCCGTCGTCCTTGCCGCTGTCGCCGTCGCCCTTGCCGCCGTCGCCCTTGTCGCCGCCGTCGCCCTCGTCGTCGCCGTCACCATCGCTCCCCTCCTCGGACGAGTCGGAGGAGTCCTCCTCGTCCGAGGAGATGTCCGACTCATCTGAGCCCTCGAGCACGGAGGGCTCGACGGCCCGGATGTACGTCCACACCTCGGCAGCGATCCCCTAGGAATCGTTCGAGTCATTGGACGACACCGGGGGAGAGGTGTAGGCTGGCGACCCCTCGGACTCGGAGTCACCGATGTCCTCGGAGGGGGACTCGGCTCGCGCTTCCGCTTGTCGCCGGAGTGGTGCGACGAACTTCCGCCTTTCTTGCTCCTGCCCATGGTTGAGTAGAAGAGAAGAGAAAAGAGGAGAATAAGCAACAAACGGCCGAGAGATGTGTGAAGACACCAGTGAAGCAAGCGCTCTACTTATAGGGGCGGGAGGCAACCGCTCATCTCCTACCATGGTCACTAAACAGTCGCAAATATTCAATATGCAATTCAAATCGTCTGGAAACAAGTCAGGCGGCAGACGCCATTTCACGTAACACGACACCCATTGGGACTGAAGTCAACTGTTTGGACGATATGATTACACCCCGCAGTCACGTCAAGTTACTACTCAGGGGCAGTTTGCTAAACGCTCAGCGCACCAAGTCGTCCCTTGGCTACACCCATTGGGGGGGGACGTCCTGGAATTTTCAATAGATTTTTCCAAGCAGTCGCATCCATACAGTATACGCAATGAATGTATCAAGACAGAAGGAAGATATCGATAGAGATCAGAGGAAAGCCAAAAATAGCTGTTGAAGTACAAGTCTAATCAACAGAAGCATTGAAACACGAAGCGAAATGAAGACCAGCCAAAGAGCCATCTATCGGACGTCCAATCTGTCGCCGATCAAATAAATTTCAAACCTAACAGGACATGGGTAGACCGCATTGCTGATCTCAAAGGCAAAACCATATGCTGATCTCTAAAGCATAAAGTTGATGATATAATGCTGAATTCTAAGGCATTCGACGAAGATAAAATGATGATTTATAAAAGCATGAGATGAAGACCTTTGAGTGGATTATTTTTATTAATCCACTCAAAGCTCATGGGCTACACCCATTGGGTGCACCGGTGCACCCAATGAATCATTAATCCCAGAAGAGAGAATGCTGATCTCTAAAGCATAAACTGATGATGAAATGTTGATTTCTAAAGCATAAGACAAAGACGAACCAACGACTTCTAAAAGGCAGGAAATGAAGACCTTTGAGTGGATTATTTTCAGTAATCCACTCAAAGCTCGGGGGCTACACACATTGGGTGCACCTCCGGTGCACCCAATAAATCTTCAACCTCCAAAAACGAAATGCTGATCTCTAAAGCATAAGCTGACCGGTCAAAGCTCAGAAGCAACGACTTGACAAGTGTACTATCAAAGCATCCACATTTTAAAATCAAAACTGCAAGCTGGACCTAGAATCTTTGGGCCGATTATTTCAAAATCAACTCAAAGATTGGGGGCTTGTGGGGGACAGATATCCCCCGGGTCCACTAGAAGGCTAGAAGACCTCGCGAAAGGCCTTGGGCCCATTGTTTCGCAAGGCCATCCCTTCGTGGGCCTGGGGAGGAATGTCTGGCAGAGTGGATCGACGCAAGATTGGATCAGCTCGAGCCCAGGCAGCCCAATGGATTTAAGCATTATCCACAACAGTGATCTAATTCTCCCGCGCTGCGCCCTCAGGCGTCAAAACTGAATGATGATAAGTCAGCAGAATTATAGGAAGATAAGCTCAGTCGGTTCACTATTACTTAGGCACACGTTGTTATCATATCCGCATGTAACGCCCCACAGTCGAGTATATAAGGCCTAGGGGGCACCCCCTCAAACAACAACTCTCTCATTAGCCGTCTACTTAGCTCTCTAGTATCCCTCATACTAGAGAACTCCCCTGTAACCCACCACATAAAAGATCCACACCAGGAAGTAGGGTGTTACGCCTCTCTAAGCGGCCCGAACCTGTATAAAATTGTCCACTGTCTCTCGTGCATCTAGCACGAACCATCGAGCTACAGTCGGTAACACCGTCCTACTCCAAAAAGCACCTCGAGGGGCAACCCCGGGTGCGCGGTCGGACCTAAAACACCGACACTACCCCCTTAACAAGAATCTCGTCCTCGAGATTTAGGAAGGACTAGGGAAAAGATGTGGAAAATCTATGCGAAGCTCTTCTTCTCTTTCCCATGTAGCTTCATCCTCTCCATGGTGACTCCATTGCACTTTGCACATCTTTATCACCTTATTTCTTGTAACTCAAGTCAAAGTGTCAAGAATCTTGATCGGATACTCCATGTAAGTAAAGTCACCCTGAACACTGAGCTCTTCCATTGGTAACTGTTCCTCAGAGACACGGAGACACTTCTTAAGTTGAGACACATGGAATACATTATGTAAATCAGATAGATTATCAGGTAGCTCGAGTTGGTATGCCATCTCTCCAACTCGCCTAAAGATTCTGAATGGTCCGATAAAGCGAGGGGACAATTTGTCATTGACTTTAAATCTCCTCATTCCACGAAGTGGTGACACCTTGAGGTACACATGATCACCTTCCTCAAATTCTAGTGGTCTTCTTCTATTATCGGCGTAGCTCTTTTGCCTGGTTTGAGCTACCCTCAAATTCTCCCGAATTATACGAACTTGTTCTTCTGCCTCTTGAATAAGTTCAGTTCCAAAGAACTGTCTTTCTCCAGTCTGATCCCAATATAGAGGAGTCCTGCACTTCCTGCCATACAAAGCCTCAAATGGTGACATCTTCAGACTGGCTTGATAACTATTATTATATGAGAACTCAGCATACGTTAGACTTTTATCCCAACTTCCTCCATGCTGAAGGGCACAAGCTCTCAACATATCTTCCAATATTTGATTAGTCCTTTCAGTCTGTCCATCAGTTTGAGGGTGATAAGCCATACTAAAATTCAACTTAGTATTCATATTCTCACGGAAGCTTCTCCATAATCTTGAGGTAAATTGTGAACCTTGATCAGACATGATCTTCTTTGGTACCCCGTGTAAACACACAATCTGAGCCATATATAACTCTACTAGCTGAGAACCTTTATAAGTAGTCTTGACAGGAATGAAGTGGGCCACTTTGGTCAATCTATCCACAATCACCCATATAGAGTCATATCCTTTCTGGGTGCGAGGCAATCTAGTAATGAAATCCATACCAATCTCTTCCCACTTGCACTCGGGTATCTTTAGTGGGTGGAGTAGTCCAGCTGGCCTCTAGTGTTCAGCCTTAACTCTTTGACACACATCGCACATAGCCACATGTGCAGCTACATCTCTCTTCAACCCATACCACCAGTATTTCTGCTTCAAATCCTGATACATCTTGGTGCTACTTGGATGAAAAGAATAATCAGAGTCATGGGCTTCCTTCAATATAGTCTCACGAAGGCTATCAATATCAGGAACACATATCCTGTCCTTGAACCATACGGTGCCTTGCTCATCCTCCGTGAATTCCGGACCTCTACCTTCCGTAATAAGATCCTTGATCTCTTGTATCTTAGCATCACCAACCTGACCTTTACGGATTTCTTGTTCCAAGGTAGGTTTCACATCAATAGTAACTGCTTCAGTGTGAGCAACTATCCCCAGGTTAAGTCTCCTGAAATCCTCAACAATCTCATCAGGTAGCTGGGCCACAATAGCTGAATGAACGTATTCCTTCCGAGTCAAGGCATCTGCAACCAAATTTGCCTTACCCGGGTGATAGTGAATCTCCAAATCATAATCCTTAATAAGCTCCAACCAACGGCATTGCCTAAGGTTGAGATCCTTATGTGTGAATATATACTTCAAACTCTTATGATCCGTGTACACTTGGCACTTGGTTCCGATAATATAATGTCTCCATATCTTAAGTGCATGTACAACGGCTGCCAGTTCTAGGTCATGAGTGGGATAGTTGAACTCATGTTTCCGCAACTGACGAGACGCGTAGGCAATCACATGTCCTTCTTGCATAAGCACACATCCCAAGCCTTGGCCACATGCATTACAATATATGTCAAATCCCTTCTGTAGATCTGGCATAACCAACACCGGTGCTGACATCAATCTCTTCTTTAATTGATCAAAGCTATCTTGGCACTTCTCGTCCCACTTAAACTCTCTTCCCTTCTCTAGAAGCGAGGTCATAGGCTTGGCAATCTTAGAAAATCCTTCAATAAATCTCCGATAGTATCCTGCAAGCCCCAAGAAACTCTGAATCTCCGTAACTGTAGTGGGTATGCTCCACGCCATTATCTCCTTGACTTTAGCAGGATCCACTGATATCCCTCCATTAGAAATGATATTTCCAAGGAATGACACTTCATCAATCCAGAACTCGCATTTGCTATACTTGGCATAGAGTTGATTATCTCGTAGCTTCTGCAACACCAATCTCAGATGTTCCTCATGATCGCTCTCACTCTTGGAATAAATAAGAATATCGTCGATGAATACTATGACGAATCTGTCCAGATACTCCATAAATACCTTATTCATCAGGTCCATAAAGTAGGCTGGTCCATTAGTTAGTCCAAATGACATAACTGTGAACTCATATAAACCATATCGGGTCGAGAAAGCCGTCTTGGGAGGGAACGCAGCGCCACTGACCAGACTGGCCCACTTGTCGGCGCCGCAGATAGGTGGTGGGTTGCACGGATCAAAAGGGAAAATGGGCTGAATTGGTGGTTTTGGGCCCAACAGTGGGATTTCTCCTTTTTCTTTTTATATTTTCATTTTTCTATTATGTCTCCTTTTTATTTTGTATCCCAAATTTTAATTTGAGACCTTTTATGAGTTTCACCTTTGAGTTAGATGTACACATTCCAATCCTTTATAGAAATAATATATTTTATTATATATATATATACTCATTTTCACTCACATAATATTTTTCTTCTTCTCTTTTTCTAAATTCTTGAATTTTTCTTTAGGTCTTAAATTCTATTTTTGAACTTTGATATATTTGTTTTCACATGATTTTTATATTATGACACAAAATGCACACCACATAAAACCTCAGCATGATGCACAATTTATTTGAGTGTCTTTTGTTAATTATTTATTTGTGTAAGTAATGTGTTCACATGAAATGATAGATAGAGATGACACACATATATATAAAGGAATATAATTCCTCATTTTAGATTTTTCTTACAAAGTGGGTATTACAGTAAGGCTGGTGACAACATTTTCCCCGAATATGGGTTCATCGACATACCATAATATGGTTGGGACTGAGAAGCCCCATTTGTCGCCGATGCTTTTGACACAGTTATTTTAGTGTCCAATTTATGTGACAAAAAATCAGGTGTATGAATATTTTCTAATGCATGTGTCATGTTCTCTATATCCTCCATTATAATTTTAATCTAATTATCAAAAGAAATTTTAACAGATTGAATATCGGCTAATGGCGTGGTGTTACTTACAATGGGGAGCTGATGCAGCAAGGCTGACAGTGAATCGTACTTTACTTCTTAAGAGATAGCCAACAACTCCCACGTAATTAGATGGATAACCACGCACGAGATAAGGATAATTACCCGAGTTAATCTAATCTCGGGGCACGCGGACTGTCCGAGCCCAAGGACCGGACCGTCCGCTCATTTTGGTGCTCAACAGCAGGTTAGTAAACAAAAAATGCATGATAAACTAAAGCACTTGGATTAAACACGATACCTCATATATTTATATTGCACAAAAACTATAAGAGTATGTGATTTGTAGTGCCATTAACCTAAAGTTCTAGATTGTGAAATTTCAAAAGGCCTTATTCATATGCATAAAAATATTTAGATTCTATGATAATTATTTAATTAGATAACTGACTATTTTTTATTCTAACGTGGTTTTTGTTCATCATCTAATCCTGATTTTATTATTACTATTATTATTTGCATTCACACCTCTGATATTGAAATGTTAATGTGAATTTTGTTTCTCGAGTCTGTACTATGTTCCCTTTTTAAGTAAGGTGTTTATGAGCAGAATCAAATATTTGAATTAGATCCTCCAAGATCATATAGTTCTACGATAACCTCAGGAATAGAGCACAATGGAATCTGCTCAACACAATGAAATGTATTCATAATGCCTTTATGAGTTTAGTTTCATCTCAAACAACTCCTATGAAATGAATTCATAGTGCATTTCTGAGTTTATAAGCTCCATTCCTTCTATCAACACCTTCATATTGTTCCTTTGCTCTCTCTCTCTCTCTCTATGCATACTGATTTTAGAGTGTTGCTCGTTTTTTAGTATGCTATACATAATCTTACCTCCATAATTAATAATTTACTACATGATAATCTAAAATACCTACAAGTAAATAGACAATCAGAGGACCTCAACAAATTAAAGGTATGTTTCATTAACACACCAATTATATAAAAAAGGAAAATTATTTCCTATTTCTTAACAGAAAATAATTGATGACAAGGATGATCTTCCACAGTAGAAGAAAATTAGGAGTATCTACACTCAAGGGAAAAGCAAAAAAAATGATACATGATAAACCAAGAAGACAAAGTAAAATAGTGGACTTTAGAAGGTCTTTTGATAAGAGTACTATTTCTATATTTTCTATTTTGTTAAACGCCAATGGCGCTACATCTTTTGATGTATATAAGCATATAGCTTTGGTGCTGATCTTACGTTATAAACCAGCCAAACATAAATAGTAACTTTCGTTAATATTTTGCAAATGAGCTATTAAGGTAGCATGTGTGTACAACTCATTCATCACTCGAAGAGCATATACGGAAATATTTTACCAGTTAGACGGTGGCGCGGCGTTGCCGCGCTTTGTTTTCTAGTATGGCTATGAAAAAAGCCTGAAGGTTGTCGTAGAACAAGTAGACCTCGTCATGGGCACATGACCGACTAACATGATCCGATTCGCACGAAAAAAATCTGGTTCAATCTGACCAATGTAACGGACACGCACGAGGCATTATATTTGACCCCTAATAATTCACGGGTCAGGTACAGACCATGAATTTTGACCTAAAACCCAACCCAACCCAACCCAATCCAACCCAACCGAAAAACCCCGATCCAAAGCCTAAAAACTTGAGCCAATCCGAAAAAATCCGACATGTCAAACAGGGAGGCACAGGTTGGGTAGGGCCGTGCTAAATGACTCACGACCCGATCTTGATCCAACTCGAGCCCGACTCCATGTTTGAATGGTCTGAGAAAAGTATATGGCTAGCACATGCAGATCAACAAATCTTTGTCGATGTTTTACGAGCCATAATTAGTACTGGAACATGTTCTATTAATCCCTCCAGTTTTGATTTCTCACAAGGAGTAATTAGTTCCGAATCTATTTTTCTGTCTTGCCCTTATTAAATACTATCTTAAAGATGATGTAGTCATAGCTTATCTTGCTCTGTCTTGGTCTATTGTTGACGCTATGAATAAAGAGACATAAGTTGTATCGGTAAACCGCTCGAAAAAAAACGCTAAAATGGAATGGTTTATGAATTGAAATCCAAAAAATGATTTTTTATCCCGGCGAAGAATTGTGTTTCTCGACAGGAAACCGGGTTACCCGACTGGTTTTTCGATTCTTGATGTTTTTTACCTGCGGGAAACCATTATTTTTTTATCGGCGGGAAACCATTATTTTTTTACCGATTCTTGATGTTTTTTACCTGTTTCATTTTTATATTTTTTCCACTTTTCGAATTTTGGACAATTTTTTAAAATGTCTGGAGAACCGTTACATGCAAGAAATAAACGGTTGGGCATAGACGCATAGTGAACAGCTTGCATGGGAAAGTGCATGAGTAATTGAGGGATAGCATGGTAACAAAGATCTTCGAAGGTTCGAAACACAATTTCGTTATATTCATCTTTGAAACGTCAATTAAATTGAGTGTGGAGGAAGTATTTATTTTGCATCGAAAGATACTGTTAATATAGTATCCGATTCATTTTTTATTCCCAATGTAGCATTGTTGTATGATATTTAACTTCAAACACAATCGAGAAGAGCGAAAAATACCATTTTCCCCTATTTGATATGCAACTGCATCCATGTGTTAACAATTATTTTTATTGCACATTTTTATAGTATTATCTAGTTATATCAAATATTTTATGACAATACAATTTTTTTATCATGAATGTTTTGGTACTGCAATATTTTGCATAAATTATCCATTACAACAAACTTTTGTGGATAGTACTAAATGTGTATTTTTTTTGGAAAATCACTTTGCATTAACATGATCAAGCTAGATATATGAAGATAGATATTGAAGTGGATGTTATAAAGTGTTAAGCCAAAATGAAGAGGATATAAGTAATCACGAATTGGCTTGACCATATTGATATTGGTTCATATATGTCTCTATTTGATTGAACTCAACATTAATATCTAGAAGACATTCAAGCAAGGATCAAATTATTGAAGAAAAGGTTTTTAATGGATACATGATATAATGTGACTCGAGGATGGCTTGATTGTCAAGAACGTCGAACCCTTGACTCGTCGGGCCTCGGCTACGTAACTCGTAGCCCTCGGCCGTCTTCTCCGGTAGGATTATTCCTCCTAACCGCAGGCTTGAGAGAGAGAGGTAGGAAATGACTTGATTCTTTATTGCCCTCAACAGTGCTGCACACCTAGGGATATATAAGGCGGCGGTCACACAAATGGAGCAAGCTCCCTAATTATCTTTTCTGCCAAATTGTTACTTTCCTACTTATTCCTTGTCATAAGTGCCAAATTGCTACTTTCCTACTTATTCCTTGTCATAAGTGCCAAATTGCTACTTTCCTACTTATTCCTTGCCATAAGTGCCAAATTACTACTTTCCTATTTATCCATTGCCATAAGTGGCTGCTGCTTTCCTAAACTTGAGTGCCTGCCATCTGTGGCGCTACTGCCATCTGTGGCGCTGCTGCACTCTTGGCGCGCTCTCTGGTCGCGCGATCTGCTGCTCATCGGATGTCGCGCGCACGCTCGCGCCTCGTGTACGACTTACCGTAAATGACATCTCTCCCGGCCTCGAAAGTCAGCTTGTCCTCGAGTTGGGAAGCTGGCCCTGAAATCCTCGAAGTCCTCCCAGGTCGCAGATGTCACCGGTTCACCGTGCCACTGTACCAGAACTTGCTTAATGTCGCGAGCCAGGCAACCTACCAGGACACAGGAAGGTGTGGACACCGCTGCGCCATTGAGTGTGGCCGGTAGCGCAGGTGGTTCAGTTGGTGGCGCCCCAACGAACTTCTTAAGGACGCCCACATGGAAGACGTCGTGAATTTTGGCGTCGGGCGGGAGCTGTAGGCGTACGACCGCGTCGTTGATGATCTCCTAGACACGGTAAGGGCCGACGTAGAGATGCCGATGGCCGTTGACGGAGACGAAGAAGGGCCTAGTCACCGACGTTGTAGATGACCTGCCTGTGATGCTGATCGTAGGCACGTTTCTGGGATTCTTGCGCCTGATGGAGATGGTAGCGAATGTCATCGAGGAAGGCGGCCCGTTCCTCCATCTCCTGCGCCACCGCGGGCACGCGTGCGTCACCCGGCTCATAGGACCGGATGGTCGGTGGGTCGCGGTCGTAGACCACCCGAAATGGCATCTCGCGGAGCGAGGACTGGTAGGCAGTGTTGTAGGTGTACTCCGCCCATGGAAGCCATCGGAGCCACTGTCGGGGTCGATCGCCGGTGAAGCAGCGAAGGTACATAACGATGACGCGGTTGGCTACCTCCGATTGGCCGTCGGTTTGCGGGTGGAAGGCGGAGGTCATGAACAACTTGGTTCCGGTCAGGGCCATCAGCTCCCTCCAGAAGGCTGACGTGAAGACGGGTCGCGGTCCGAGAGGATGGACTGCGGGATGCCGTGCAGCCTCACCACCTCGGCGCAGAATGCTTGCGCCACTGATTCCGCCGTGTATGGGTGCGCCAGCAGGATGAAGTGGCAGTATTTGCTGAAATGGTCGATGACAGTGAGAATGACCGTTTGCCTTGCACGCGGGGCAGAGCTTCGATGAAGTCGATGCCGATGTCCGACCACACCCCAGCTGGGATCGGCAGGGGCTATAGGAGACCAGCCGGTCGCAGGTGATCTGACTTGTATGTTTGGCACGTCCTGACGAATTCCTGCACAACACGACACATGTTGGGAAAATGAAAGTCGCACCGTAGTCGATGCAGGTTGCGGTGGACGCCTTCGTGGCCGTCGTCGTGAACAGCGGCCACGATCTCTCGTAGTAGTGGTGAAGTGGTTGGGATATAGAGGTGCCGCTCCATGGCGACCATCCCACCCACGATGGACCATGGTGCTACGCGCGTACCTGCGCGGATCTCCTCGTAGATGGCGACGAGGACCGGATCCGTAGCCTGCGCCTGGCGCAGGCGCTCGACGAAGTCGAAATGGGGTGCTGAAATGGCCATCAGCGTGCCCTCGTCGGGGTCCCTCCTGGATAGTGCATCGGCGACGGTGTTCGTGGCGCCCGAGCGGTATTCAACCGTAAAGTCGAATCCCAGGAGTTTGCCCACCCAATGGTGTTGGGGAATCGTGGCCAAACTCTGGTCAAGGAGGTACTTGAGACTGAAGTGATCAGTCTTGACGATGAAGTGCCGTCCCCACAGGTACGGCCGCCAGTGCCGGACGGCCTGGACTAGGTCGAAGTCTGCGCTCGTAGGCGGCGAGGGCGCGGTGGCGGGGTGCAATATGTCGGCTGAAGAAAGCTACCGGGTGTCCCTCCTGGACGAGCACCCCACCAAAGCCTATGGAGGATGCATCACACTCCACCATGAACTGCTTGACGAAGTCTGGCATGGCTAGGATAGGAGCGGACGACACAGCTGCCTTGAGCGTCGTAAAGGCAGTCATGGCTGTGTCATCCCAGGTGAAGCCATCCTTCTTGAGGAGGGCCATTAAGGGGCAGCCACCATGTCTTAGTTATGGACGAAGCGGCGGTAGTACCCAGCGAGGCCGAGGAACCCGCGAACGGCCCGGACCGAGCGCGGTGGCGGTCAGTCGTGAATGGCAGCCACCTTGGCCAGGTCCATGGCCACTCCTGCGTCCGAGATGATGTGGCCGAGGTAGGCAATAGATCGTGCGCCGAAAGAACACTTCGAGCGCTTGATGAATAGCTGATGGCGCTGCACCTCGTCGAGGACGGCCCATAGATGGCGGAGGTGATCGGCCCATGTGCTGCTATAAATTAGGATGTCATCAAAGAATACCAGGATGAACTGTCGGAGGAATGGACGGAGCACGTCGTTCATCAGCGCCTGGAACGTGGCGGGGGCGTTGCAGAGCCCGAACGCCATCACGAGGAACTTGTACAAGCCATCGTGTGTGCGGAACGCGGTCTTGTGCACGTCCTCCGGCCGCATCCGGACTTGGTGATAGCCCGACCGTAGATCCAGTTTGGTGAAGAATTTGGCGCCGTGGAGCTCGTCGAGAAGCTCTTCCACGACCGGGATGGGGAACACGTCTTTGATGGTGAGGGCGTTCAGGGCCCTGTAATCGACGCAGAAGCACCACGATCCATCGGGCTTCTTTAACCGGAGCACGAGCGACGAGAATGGAGAGTCGCTGCGACGCACGATCCCCTGGGCAATCATGGCGGTGCACTGCCGCTCCAGCTCGTCCTTGTGTGCAGCCGGGTAGCGGTACGGCCGGACAGCCACCAGCGGCGCATCGGGCTTGAGGAGGATGCGATGATCGTGGGCGCGCTTGGGGGGCAAGCCCATCATAGCTGCGAAGAGCCCCCCGGACGAGGCGAGGAGGGCCTTCAGTAGTGCATCTGTTCCGGTGGTGGCGCGCATCGCCGGCTCCTTGGGGCTGGGCGTACCCGTCCAGGAGATGGAGCGCCCCAGGCGCTGGAACGTCATGCGGTGACTGGCGAGGTTCCACACGATCGGCCCCAACGCCCCGAGCCAGCGTGTGCCGAGGACGACGTCGTACCCAGCCAATGGCATGACGAAGAGGTCAGCCAGGTAGAATTCGCCCTCGACGTGGAGCGGCGCATTATGAAGGACGCCCGCGCAGGTGATTCGTTCGCCATTTGCCACCATGGCTGTGAGGCGGGGTCAGCGCTAGATGGGAATGCCCGACTGGTGCGTCGCTGCCGCGGATATGAAATTGTGGGTGCTTCCTGAGTCGAGCAGCGCCATCAGGGAGACTGGCTTGAGGGTGACGGTGATCTGCATGGTGTCCCCTGGCGCGACCCCGGCCACGACCTAGGGGGAGAAACAGGGAGTGTCGGTCTTAGATCCTCCTGTTTCCGCCTCGGCCTCCTCAATTTCGACGCCATCCAAGAAAAAATGCGCTTGCAAAAACGGTTGTGGCCACGGGAATATTTCTCGTTACAATTAAAACATAGGCCTTGGCACCGCTGATCCGCCATCTCCTCCGGAGACAGGCGCCTAGAGCCGTCGCCACGGCCCGGTGCTGCGCCCATTGGTGGCGCTGGCAGCGCCAAGGGAGCCTGTGGCATCGGTAGCGCCTGGGGCGCTGGCCGCGGTGGTGGCAGCGGTAGGAGGCCGCGCGCCCCTGGCTTAGCTGGTGCTTGGATCTTGGCAAGCTCCATCTGCTCCACCTGCTGTGCTAGGCTCATAGCGGTGTTGAGGTTGTCGGGGTTAAGGATCCGCACCGCGTGGCTGAGCGGTGGCAGCAGGCCACCGGTGTAGAGTTGGACGTGTTGTTCCTCCGCCATCCGGTCGACATGGGGTAGGAGCTCCTGGAATCGGTTAGAGTACTCCTTGACCGTGCTGGTGCGTCGACACTCAATGAGCTCGAAGAATGGCGCGGAACAGAGGGCCGGCTCAAAGCGCAGGTTGAGCAGTTCCCTGAATCTGCTCCAAGACGGGGTGCCCTCGTCTTCCTGTAGTTGTATGTACCAGTGCTGTGCGATGCCCTCGAGGTTATACAAGGCCATCCACACTTGCTGCTCCGCCAACGTACGCTGCTGTCGAAAATACGACTCACATTTGTTGATGAAGAGGAGGGGATCGGTCTTGCCATCAAACCGCGGAAAGTCCCACTTTTGGAACTTTGGCGGGTGATCGATGTCGCGAGGACGCTCGTGCTGGGCACCGCTGGAGGATGAGGAATCAGACTTCTCCTTCAGCCTAGTGATGTCGGCCTGCATGGCCTTCATCATCTCGACGACGTCGGCTAAAGTGGGTTCGGCCATGTGGATGGAGGGGGACGAATCGTTGGTGGACGTGGTAGGGGATGGTGGTGTGGTGAGTGGATTGGTGGGGAGGTCTGAGAGAGGCGAGGATCTCCGGCCTTGGGATACCAAGCTGTCAAGAACGTCGAACCCTTGACTCGCTGGGCCTCGGCTACGTAACTCGTAGCCCTCGGCCGTCTTCTCCGGTAGGATTATTCCTCCTAACCGCAGGCTTGAGAGAGAGAGGTAGGAAATGACTTGATTCTTTATTGCCCTCAACAGTGCTGCGCACCTGGGGATATATAAGGTCGGTGGCCACACAAATGGAGCAAGCTCCCTAATTATCTTTCCTGCCAAATTGCTACTTTCCTACTTATTCCTTGCCATAAGTGCCAAGTTGCTACTTCCTACTTATTCCTTGCCATAAGTGCCAAATTGCTACTTCCTATTTATCCCTTGCCATAAGTGGCTGCTGCTTTCCTAAACTTGAGTGCCTGCCATCTGTGGCGCTGCTGCACTCTTGGCACGCTCTCTAGCCGCGCGATCTGCTGCCCGCCGGATGTTGCGCGCGCGCCCGCGCCTCGTGTACGACTTACCGTACATGACATTGATAGAGTGAAGATAGCAAGCAGGGACAAAGCCAGAATTCTTTTAGAATGGGTTGAATTAAACTTATACAATATACGAGACCCTCCTACAGTATATTGTGTATGTTTTAAATTTTAGCAGATGCTTCAATGGGGCTCCATGGATTCAGGAGTGGTAAGGGGGCTGGAGCCCCGCCTGCCCCACCGCTGCCTCTGTCCCTGATAGCAAGGAAAGGGCTTTGAGGGACTAAGCGAAGGTGAAGGTCAAGTGAAGGATTGAGGCCCAATGTACCATGGCTAAGGTAAAGACGAGGGTACTCACATTTAGTCTAGGTACAAATCAAGATACGAGGAATCATATTATATTGAAGATCAAATCATTAGTGGAAGTAACTTAAAGCTATGAACTGAACTCATATGTGGTGAAATGGATCAAGTCACATGATCAAGGTGTTAGCTTGAAGAATATGAGATAAAGATGATCACAACCCATTATGAAGTGATATTGAGAAGAGATGGTATATGAAGGCATTGAAGACTCAAGTGGTTAAATTGGTTATATTCTCTCGATCTTGAGTATAGGTATTATCGAAGATTATTCGATAGTGTCTATATAAGGTAGATCGCAAGATCAAAAGCTTAATGTATAGGCACGAGACACATAAGTATATATACAGGTTTAGGCTCTCAATGTGAGATAATAACCTATGTCCTGTGTAGTGGATCTGTTGTTATATGTTTTGATGCCCTTAGGGTGCTCCCCCACCCCTCCTTTTATATTCCAAAGAGGGACAACGGCTACATGGTAGGCACCAAGTCGGTTACTAAGTTTGTGACAAAACTGGCTCAATACCAAGTTGTATACGAGTCCAACACTAAATTTATACAAGTGCAATCAAGTCCTAGTTATGGGTTTTGGTGATAATGACATTGCAATTAGAGAATTAACATTGTTTATTGAGCATCATGAACATGTCAATGACAAAAGGAGGATTACTGTGACAGTGGTGGGATCCCCAAATTTGTATGGACTATATTTTTACATCTGTAGTATTAATTATTATAGAAATATCGTACTCTTAGGGCTGATTTGGTGACTAGGGATCCCGGATGGATTGGAAAGGATTGAAGGGTAAATTAGTTCATTTCCCTTGCAATCCCCTTCAATCCTCCCAGGATCCCCTTATCACCAAATCAGCCCTTAAGGGGATTGTGAGATTATTAGTACTTTAAGGTCTATCAATGCTCAAACTTCACCAACCACTCCTATTTAGGTTTAGGGACACTATGCCAAAATTCCAACACATTTGAGTTCTTCTGGCCTGTGCAGCACAACCATACTTTAATATAACCATTAGATAGAGGAAACATCGAATATTTCATTCTTAGTTGTTCGAACAGCCACTTGTTGTGGTTCTTGTCAGTAGGATATGTGAAAGGAAAATGGCCTTAAACCATTTCTTATATTGATTTTGGTGCTTGATAACAATCACAACCTTTCGGACTAACTAGTTTGCTTAGTCTTTGATTCATATGTTCATAAGTTAAACAGTTCACTTTCAAACCAACCAATAAGGGGTAAAACTTGGAGTCTTGGAGCATATGAACTATGTTTAGTTCTATACTTTGGATAAGTTGTAGACACCCCTAGGAACCTATTTAACTCATGCAAAAGGGTTGGATAGCTCAGTTTCAATGAAACACCTTTTTGGAGTCAATTTGAGCTAGAGAAGAAATATGAGTTGAAGGAATTGAAACAACCAAGTTCCATAACTTAGACTCATTGGAAAGCCCCTAGATATATTTGTGTAAGTCATAGGAACACCCTCAAGTATAGGCAACCAAACTCATTTCAAGAGGATATGCCAAAGTTTGTCAAAAAATGGTCTGTACAGAGGTGCACCGAACCGAGTGCGTAGAGGACTCTAAAGTTGCTCTTTGGTGACTGGAGCATTGGACCAGTCTGGTGGGTCGTCCCTCCGAAGTTCTTGAAAGGTTGTTTTTCGGGCAGTTTGGAGCTAGAGCATCGTTGTCCGATGGCGCACTAGACCATCTAACAAGGTTCAACGGCCGACTGTTCTCAAACGGCAATATCAACGTGGCAGGGTCAAAATGAGCACATTGCTAAATTAGATGCTAAGATTGTTTAGCATGAGCTTGAGAATGAAAAGTTTAAATTTGCTATAAGCATGCTCTATAATGGGAGACACCGTAGCATTAAGGACGGTGTAGGATTCCAACCTAGGGGCAAAGAAAACACCAAAATTAATGCCCAAGGAAAGAAGATTCCTCAATTTGTGAAAGGTGAAGCTCCAATTGTGAATGATGATAGTGCTTACATTATTTATCCTAAAAACTATCGATGTCCATGCTAAACATGCTCATGTTCATCATCATGCTTATATTTATAGAAATGAAGCATCTCATTTTAGACATTCTGTTTCACATGCTAAACTTGCTCAAATGCCTAAAAAAATCAACAAAGCATCGACTAGACCGCATTTGTCATTTAAGACTTTTGATGCATCTTATGTGTTGACTAGCAAATCTGTCAAAGTTATTGCCAAATATGTTGGGTACACGCACAAGAGCCCTAGGACTTGTATTTGGGTCCCAAAGGTGCTTGTTTCTAATGTGAAAGGACCCAAGACCATCTGGGTACCTAAGAACAAGACCTAAACTTGTATTGTAGGTTTATGCATCTGGGGGATCAAGCTGGGTAATTGATAGTGGATGTGCAAACCATATGACAGGAGAAAAAGATGTTCTCCTCACATTTGGGAATGGGAGTTAAGATCACCACCGAGCATTCCATTTCCAATGTCTATCTGGTGGATTCCCTAGAATACATATGACGATATTGCCCAATTTATAAGAGGACAAGTACCAAAAACATTTGCTTCCACAGTTGTCTAACATACTTGAGCCCATATAAACCCGATAGATCACTAAGCATCCCAAAGGACCTCGGTAAATCAGCTCACAACCAAGATCGTAGATCAAGTAAATACACAATCACATACCGGAGTTTTTGGCAGCGGAAATAATATTTCAATAAGTTTACAAATAAGAGATGAGAGTAAGTAAAAAACTTGATTTGAAGAAGAATTATAACTTTGTACAATATAGGTGTAACCATAGTTTTGAAATACATGCTAGCTTAGTGACAATTCTCTAGAAACAGCAGAGATGAGAACCATATAGAAGGCTGGGCCCACCGACACTTATCCACCATCATTAGCAGGCCTAGATTTTCCCTTGCAACATGGTGGGATAAACCCTGAGTACTCGAATGTACTCAGCTAGACTTACCCGTCTAAAACCAGGAAATAAGAAAGTAAAAGACACCAAGGATCATGCAAGGCTTTATCTGGAGCTGGCTCTTTCTTTTGGAAGAGTACAAGAATTAATGCAGTTATTAGCATCTTAATGGGCATCATGATAATTAGCCATCTTTTAGTAGTTCAGTATTATTACCTATTATGCTGCAAATCTAGGTTAGCACCTGATTAGCTAGGTGGCATTTGCCAATTCACTATGTCTAGTTATAACTTTAGTGAATAATCAAGTTTGACAAATATCTCATTAAGTAGACAAACAAGATTAACCAAACCCTTGATTATAATTAATCATGTCATCATCTTTAATCAATAACAATATAACCATTCTCATGGTTCTCATGGTGTAGTTCTTACTACGATGAGATAGCTCAAGTCAAGTGCTCACGATCCAGGAGCGATAGCGATTCGAATCGATTACTGACCAGCTGGCGGGGTATTCCTAACACAAACCATACCCACAATACTTGTGAGATACGGTCACCGTGATACTCATTCTAGTAGCAGCCTCGCTGCACATCGTGAATTCCATAGGGGCCATGGGTCAGGGCGTACCATGCACCATGGGTCATCTCCCTGTGTCCCCATCACTCCTGTTGGGGGCCTTTGTCTTCCGAAGGTCCTCAAAAACATGATTTAACAATGTTTCTGGAGTATAATACATGAACAGGTATCTTAGGACTCGGATCAGAACCGCAGGGTGAGAAGCACAAGGGATACGAAGGTTGACGCAGAGCCGAAGTTATGCGCGAGGGAGCTTCGGCATGGTAGCAGAAAAGAGAACCGACTTAAAGGGAAAAGACTATTTAGACCTCGATGGATCACTATAGAGTCATTAGCAAATGTAAAGGGCATGGGTGTAATTTTACATGGGCTGCGTCCCGTGCCTATAAATAGATGAACAGTGCTCTTGTACTGTTCACGCTAACTTGGCATTTGCTTTTGCGTCACGCTTGTACCCCTACTTTCTTTCAAGCCGAAGGTACATTTGTAACTTGATATCATTTCTATTTTTCTATGATAATAAAATAGAGATGAGTTGATAATAATACATAATTATTCATGTTATCTTATATATTTCATATGATTCTCTTTTCATTACCATATGCTGCACTGCTGAAGGTATGTCCTTCATAACCTTCGTCCGAAGATCATTATATCCTAAGGGAAATAATGCCTCGAAGGATGAAGGGCACTAACGTTTAACATTGTTTGTGTTGCCTTGTTCTTAACTCATAGCATTTGAGAACAAGTCCCCAACATTGGCACCCACCTCCGGTGAATCCTTTTCGACCACCTTCGGCAAGCATTGACCTTCGTCATGCCACCGAAGAAAGCTTCAGCGACAGGAGCTGCCGCTGGACCCGAACCAGGAGACCCTTTCTCTTCGAGAGGCCCGAAGCCAGAAGAGGAAGGCCACTAGTCCAACACCCCAAGAGGATGAGTTGGACTAAGAAATCAGAAACATGGAGATGCTTCATCAACAAGTACAAAGGAAGAAGGAGAAGATGGCTCGACTAGCCGACCTTCAAAGGCAGATTGACGAAGCCACTGAAGAAGTACGCCATCTTGCTCAAGATGAACAAGAACGAAGGCCCCAACACAGGGAGCTTCATCAAGAAGGCTTGTTCAATGATGATGGATGGTATGATGATTTTAATCATGGTACCTTTACTTTTGACGATGCTTCTCCCTTGGCAGCAGAACTGTAGGCTATCCCATGGCCCCCATCGTATAAGCCACCTCAGCTTCCGATGTATGATGGGCATTCAGACTCGAAGCAGTTTTTGATGAGTTATGAAGCAACTATATCTTCATACGGAGGCAATGCAGCTGTCATGGCCAAGTCCTTCGTTATGGCAGTTAAGAATGTGGCTCAAACGTGGTATTCTTCTCTTCGGCGAGGGACTATCACTTCATGGCAGAAGCTCAAGGACATGCTGGTGACAAGTTTCCAGGGCTTTCAGACGAAGCCAGTCACAACTCAGGCTCTGTTTCAATGCACGCAGGATCATAAGGAGTATCTCCAGGCATACGTCCGAAGATTCTTGTGTCTGAGAGCGCAAGCGCCTACTGTGCCCAATGAAATTGTCATTGAGGCCATGATCAAGGGGCTTCGTCCAGGACCTACTGCCCAGTATTTTGCTAGAAAGCCTCCACAGACTTTGGAGAAGCTGCTTCAAAAGATGGATGAATACATCCGCGCTGACAATGATTTTCGCCAAAGAAGGGAGGAAGCCTACAGGTTCTCTGAGATGACGAGGGGCTTCGGGGGAAGAATCCACCCAAGGCATGTCAGGTCAATCCACTCCACCCAGAGTGACGACAGAGGAAGTCAACTGCAGAGGCCACAATATTCTTCGCAAGCTTCGAGGCAACAACAAAGCTCTTTCCGGCCGCCAGCTCCAAGAGGCAGAGGCGCCAGGGGCTTCGGAGGAAGGTTTGGGGATCAGCCTAGGAAAATTTATTACCTATTCTGTGGTGAGGACAAGGGTCATACTACAAGAATGTGCCATGTCACCATTCAGAAACAGAAGGAAATAGCAGAAGCTGTAGCTCAACAGAACCAGCCGAAGCAGGTCATGCACACTGCTTCGTATCACTCACCCTACATACCAGAGTATGTGGGTAACCACCCTGCAGTTTCTGTTGCTTCGGCTAGCCAGTCACAGGAATCTTGGCAACAGCCTCCACCTCCACCACCACTACAACCTGCATATTCACGAGGCCAGCAGCCAGAAGGGAGCCAGCATACCCATCAGCAGCGAGATTTCAAAAAGGAGTCCAAAGCTCGCACAGTCAACAGTACTGTGCCAGAATCAAAGCATATCTATTGAGAGATATCCTACCCGTGAAGCAGTTTTTACATTCATTGTCATTTTCTTTTTTAGGAACAATTATTGAAAACTTAGCTCTCTTGTTATTTTCAATCTCTTGTAATAACTTCGTTCTTGCTATAGTGAAATATATCTTCTCCACAGACTCACGAAGTTCGAAAAGTTGCTGAAGCTACAAAAAGTCGTTCTAAGGAACGCAGCGTAAGTTTGCCGAACCTACAAAAAGTCGTTCCTAAGGGAGCGCAGTGTAAGTTTTCTGCTCAAAAGTCGTTCCAAAGGGAATGCAGAGCCAAATACCGCCGAAATATAAGGCGAAGCGCGAAAAGTCAACGCGAATACCGCCGAAATAGAAGGCAAAGAAGTTCAAGAGATGTTCCTAAGGGAATGCAGAACTTACAGCGAAAAGTCAGCGTTGATACACCGAAAAATAAGCGGTGAAGCCGAAAAATAAACGGCAAAGAGATTGTATATTCCATTATGGAGATGTGAATGTGTGTCTTCGGCACAAACATCATTTTGCATAACATAACATCATTACATCATTTCGCATAACATAACATCATACATCATATTGCATCAATGGCATAAGAAGGGGATACAGTATGGACCTTCGGAGAATGATTCGAAAAAGTGAAATTGAGCTAAGGCACAAAATAAGTTTTGAAGAAATACAACTTCATCAGCTCTGGTGAGAAGGAAAAAATCTATTGTTGACGAAGCATTAATGTTTTTGCCACGATTGGAGGATTTTTTACGAAGCATAAAAGCTCTTCTTTACGAAGCATGAAAAGAAGGGAAGGTGTTTTTTCGCCGAAGGCTCAAAAACGGTATGTACGTAAAAGTTTCATGCATCGCAAAGAAATGAATTACAAAAGCCATTTATATATTACATTCAAAATTCATGAGCACCAAATATTACAATCATAGTCTAGAAAATGTTACATTAATATTCTAGCAATGTTTTTACAAATAGTTATTCCTCTTCTTTCAAAACTTTATCTGCAGCTTCGGTTAGCAGTTGGGTAACGACTTCGTCCATAATACTTTCGGCCATACTAATAATTTCTATTGATTCCTTGGCCTCTGGGTTGGCCAGTGACTCGAAGGGCTCTGGGGGAGGAGATAGCTCAGCTGCGGTAGAAAACATAAATTAGTTCGAAGTCATAAAAAACAGTATAGTTAAAAGCTATTAAGTAATACATATTCGTCTTTCGAGTTCCGCAGCTTTTTCAGCTGCTTTCGTTGCTTCTCTAGCGTCATGAGTACCTTTTTCGCTCTTCTATATTATTTCGTGGGCCATCCCTCGGCCGCCATTTTCCCAGATGTCAGTGAAAATTTTTCTACCAATTAAGCTTGCTTCGGCCGAGGGGTCTTTCGTATCGTCAACAGAGAAAGCAGCTTCGGCTTGGGCCAGAATTTTCACATGTTCGCACCGTGCTTTCTCCAAAATAGCTGCAACTCCTCTTGCACCAGAGAAGGCACAGACGTCCCCGCGGTCGCTGAAAATTTCTTCAAAAGCTTCGGCTTCGTTGCTGATCCACTCAATTGGACCTTCGGGGTCACCCCGTATGAAGTTATCTTCACTTGAATATGCGCCAATGTTGGCGAAGCTACTTTTTATTTTTTCACGCATTCTATAGATTTTTCAAAACATCTTTCTTTTGATGTGCGAAGTTCTGCAACTGTTTTTTCCCAGTAATTTTTCCAGTAATCACTGGAATCTCGTTCAGCTTCGGCAACAACGCATTTTAATTTGGCTTCAGCCAGCTGTTTCCGAAGGTCTTCAATTTCACATTTCTGGGCTTTGGAAGTCGCTTTGTCTTCTTTTATTTTGCTCACCAATGAATTTAATATTTTATCTTTTTCAAGACTTTCGTTCCTTAGTTCAATTACTTCGGAACGAAGGTTGTTCAGAGCTATAGTGCATCCTTTGTCTTCGGCATTTTTCTGCGCCCTGAGGGCATTGCTAAGAATTAGGCCCTGCAAAAGAAGTACGGTATTGAGTATAAGCAAAAAAAATTAAGTACAAAAAATTGATTTTCACACCTTTATACTATTATATGCTAAACTGTCGGCCAATTCATCTTTCGACAGCACCGAAAGCCCATCTTCTAATGTCGGGAATCCGAAGCTTCTGCTCATCTCCCGGCAGACAGAAATCTCCTTGCTGTCTGGGAGACAATACAAGAAATCCTCTTCTCTGCTGTCGTTAAATACTAGTGCCCCCTTTGGATATTTCAACTTCTGGGCATAGTGTTGAGCTTCTCGTTCTTCTTCTTTAGAGAGCTTTTTTCCCGAAGCATGACGGATAATATATTCAGTATTTTCTTTTAAAGCTTCGAGAGTAGGAGCGGCAGTTTTTTCAGGCAAAATTTGTTCTACAGCTTCTTCCTCCGCTGCCTTTTCTCCAATTTCCGAGGATTTCTCTTTGGTGGGCTCTGAAGGCCCAGCTTCGGCGTCGGCCCGGCTCATTGTAGCTTCGGCTTCGGTCAGCTTTGTCTCGGTTTCAACCTGTGTTTTCGAAGCCTTGGCAATTTTTCCTAGAGCAGAGCTTGAAGTTTTTATCGTCTCCAGCACATCTAATACGTTAGCCATCCTTTTTCTCTTGGGGGTTGCTGCTAGATCTTTTTGCGTCTTCGGCGCCTCCACTCCTGTCAAAGGGCTTAGAATTTCTAGTGTTTTCGTCCCTTTGGTTCTCGGTTCCTCAATTTTGCCAGCTTTTGGCATTACAGCCGACTCTTCAATCCTCTGTGTAAGAGCAGGTCCTTTGGCTTCAGTAGCCGAAGAGGTCTCACCACCAAATTCAGACACTGTGGCCGGTTCAATGTAGCGCGGTCGGTGAGTAAGAACCTTCACCTTTTTCCTATTCGGCGCGGGCTCGCTTGGAGCAACTGAAGCAGCATCTTTCCCAGAAGTTGCACCTTTCTTTTCTGCCCCCGCGGCGGGTACCGATAGTCAGGGTACACAAATCCAATAGCGTCAAAAACCCTATTTAGTCTTTTCTTTTTTCGGCTCCCGAAGGCCACGGATGATGCATTATCTTCAGACTTGGAGTATGCTCCAAGTAGTTCATCACTAGTATTTTCAACACATTTCAGCCAGTCATCGTCTGGTTCGATAAATTGGTCTCTAAACCTGAAGGTATATTTCAATCGAACCAAACCACCTTCGCTAGGGTTGCTGTTGGACTCTCTTGGCATCTCCCAGTTGTCTATCAATGGCCATATCCTATAGGCCACATGTTCTTGGACTAAATCCCTTGTCCCGATGAAAGAGCAAACTATGCCAAAGGCCCTTCGGCATCCTTCGGCTGCTTCATCAATTTTTACCTTCGGTTTCCGAAGGCCGAAGCGGGACCAAATGGGGCGCATGATGATCTCTGTAATGTCTTCCCTCGCCTTTAAATCATTCTTCACATAGAACCATTCTTTCATCCAGTCTTCGGGCCACCTCTTTCGAAAAGTTGGCACTGGGCAGCTTGAGCCTGAACGAGCAACGAAGCTATAGCAACCAAAATTGTTATGATACTGTTCCTTACCCCAGGGCTTCGTCTCATATGAAAGTTCGTGCATGCTGCAGAAACATTTTGCACTTGGCTCCAAACCTTGACTTCTCACGACCCAGACGAAGATACCCATTCTGATAATTGCTTCGGGAGTAATCTGGTGAAGGAAAATCTCATATATCTTTAAAACTTCAACAACAAATCTGCTTAAGGGGAACCGAAGCCCAACCTTGAAGAAGCTTCGGTAGATCACGACTTCATTTTCTTCAGGAACAGGAACAGTCCTGTCTCTGTTGTCAGCCCTCACAATAGACATATCTTGAAAATACATTCCTCTCATATTATCAAGATGACTTTGTCTGATAGTTGATTTTCCAAAAACTGCATGACTTGGTCGCCAGGGCCGATCTTCGGAGTCTTCGCCCCCACTTTTCGCATCATAACTGTCGTTGTCATCAATATCTTCATATAAGCCTTCTAGAATTTCTTTCGTAATTTTCTCTGTATTTGTTTTTACAATTGACTCAATGAATCCAGCAGTCTGTTCCTTAAGGAGCTTCTCCTCTTCGCTCAGCTTCATCTCAGCAACAGCTTCTTTACCTTGAGACATCTTTTCTTCGGAAATCACAAAAATGTGTCCTTAAATCCGAAGCTTAGAAAATCTAAAAAATCAAGCAAGCGTTGGTCGGCAAGAGCTAAAAAATTGAGCAAACAAAATAGGCGGGAAGTAGCGTACCAAATGTGCTCGGGGTGGGTTCTTATTTATAAGCCCAGTGTGCTCCAAGTTGGAGGGCCCGTCTGTCATTGACTGTTGCTATTCTAGCAAAGGGAAGGTGTTTTTTGGACCTTCGGCTTAGGGCCTTCATCCATATCGCAACCTGAATTCGTTATTCTAACAAATTAACCTTGCGAGGGGCTACTGTTGGGGGCCTTCGTCTTCCGAAGGTCCTCAAAAACATGATTTAACAATGTTTCTGGAGTATAATACATGAACAGGTATCTTAGGACTCGGATCAGAACCGCAGGGTGAGAAGCACAAGGAATACGAAGGTTGACGCAGAGCCGAAGTTATGCGCGAGGGAGCTTCGGCATGGTAGCAGAAAAGGGAACCGACTTAAAGGGAAAAGGCTATTTAGACCTCGATGGATCACTATAGAGTCATTAGCAAATGTAAAGGGCATGGATGTAAATTTACATGGGCTGCGTCCCGTGCCTATAAATAGATGAACATTGCTCTTGTACTGTTCACGCTAACTTGGCATTTGCTTTTGCGTCACGCTTGTGCCCCTACTTTCTTTCAAGCTGAAGGTACATTTGTAACTTGATATCATTTCTATTTTTCTATGATAATAAAATAGAGATGAGTTGATAATAATACATAATTATTCATGTTATCTTATATATTTCATATGATTCTCTTTTCATTACCATATGCTGCACTGCTGAAGGTATGTCCTTCATAACCTTTGTCCGAAGATCATTATATCCTAAGGGAAATAATGCCTCAAAGGACTAAGGGTATTAACGTTTAATATTGTTTGTGTTGCCTTGTTCTTAACTCATAGCATTTGAGAACAAGTCCCCAACAACTCCTCACCCACACTAGTAAGTGCGCTGCGAGGTCGAATCCAACTAGAATAGTACTCTGCCTTCGTGGTCAGAATGAATTATCCGGCTAGAACAAAACTCAATTGCTCTATCCATCGCCAAGGGCGAGTGTATTGCTGTAGGACATTGTTGTGCACAATTACTCTGGAAGAGGCAAACCCTCAGGGACTATGACTACAAATTGAGCAAAGTCCCCATCCTATGTGACAATGAGAGTGCAATCTGCATGGCAGATAATCCTGCTGACCATAGCCGCACTAAGCATATAGACATTTGGTATCACTTCTTGAGAGATCACTTGCAAAGGAGAGATATCATAATTGGCCATGTTAGCACCCAAAAATAGTTAGCTGGTATCTTCACCAAGCCCCTGGATGAAAAGAGATTCTGCGAGCTCGGGAGTGAACTAAATGTCTTAAATTCTCGGAACCTTGATTGAAATATCACGCACATTGCTTAATCATTATACCTTTGATCATGTTGATCTCTTTCATTTGATATAATTTCCATACTTCATAATCTTCTTGTGCCAAAGCTAAGACTAATGTGCTTCTAAGTCTATTTCTGTACTTAGTCTTAGATTGAAAGGGAAATAGAGTTGCAGGCAAAGGGAACGCTTCCGCTGCTTATTTGTTCAGTATCAACACTATTTACCCAACTCATGTACTTAAATAACATAATCTTGTTGTAAAGGCCTCTCAATTTGTTTATCTTTGGTGCTCAATACCAAAGGGGAGAAATTACTAGGCCAAAGCAAAAGGATAATGCCACCACCCAATTTTTTAAAACTTTTAATCTTCCAAATTGAAACTATTTCATATGTGAAAATCTTCTTGACAACTAAGAGGAGCAAAATTTGTTTATGCCAAAAAGGGAGAATTTATTTAGGGAGAGAATTTATTTGTCCAAATAAAAAGCATTTGAAAAAGGGGGAGAATTCTTCAAAACTTAGAAATGTTTTTGAAAATTCTATTATTATATGTTCGACCAAATGCAAAATTACTTTGAAAAGATTTTATCAAAAGTTTCCAAAATCAATGCAAGTGGTGCAAATGTGGTCCAAAATGTCAAATCGATCAAAAACACTCATATTCACTTAGAAATGTCTTCATTTCAGTAGCTTCTGACCACTTGTCTAATATGCAAACTAGTTACAATTTCATACTTCAGATTTGGTTTGGTATGTGTTGGCATCAATCACCAGAAAGGGGAAGATTGAAAGAGAAATGACCTTAAACCATTTCTTATATTGATTTTGGTGCTTGATAACCATAACAACCTTTCGAACTAACTAATTTCTTAGTCTTTGATTCATAGGTTCATAAGTTGAACGGTTCAATTTATAAGTTAGAATGAGTTAAAAACCAACCAATAAGGAGTAAAACTTGAAATATATGAACTATGCTCGGTTCTATACTTTGGATAAGTTGCCCCTAGGAACCTGTTTAACTCATGCAAAGATGTTGGATAGCTCAGTTTCGACAAAACACCTTTTTGGAGTCATTTAGAGCTAGATAAGAAATATGAGTTGAATGAATTGAAACAACCAAGTTCCATTACTTAGACTTGTTGGAAAGACACTATATATATTTGTCTAAGCCATATGAATACCCTCAAGTATAGCCAAACACATTTGAAGAAGATATACCAAATTTTGTCAAAAATGGTCTACACAAAGGCGCACCAGACCAGTCCGGTGGTGCACCGGACCGAGTGCGCAGAGGGCTATGATGTTGGTATTCGGCGACTAGAGTGGGTCGTCGGACCAAAGTTCTAAAGTGGTTATTTCCGGGCAGTTTGGAGCTGGAGCGTCGGACCAGTCCGGTGGCGCACCGGACCGTCTAACAAGGTTCAACGGTCAACTGTTCTCAAACGGCTATATCGACGTGGCAGGGTCCGGAGGTCACTGGGCCATCGTTGTTCATGGTCTGATGCCCCTGACAGGTCAAAATGGCCACCTACTCCAGTTAGGGCTCGACGGTCTGGTGCACACACAAAAACTGCTTTTCAGCTCATTTCATTCCAACAACTATTTAGGAATGGTTGGTGCTATAAATACCCTCCCAACCAGCACATTGAAGACACAAGAGGTACACCAAATAACCATACATCAAGTGCAACTACTCCTACACATTCAAAGCGACACAAGCGCACATTCGATCGATTTGAGTGAAGAGAGACTTAGTGCTTGTATTCTTGAGTGTTGCTATAAACACCCAAAATCCTATTCTAGGATCTATAGAAATGTCTCCAAAAGGATTTGAACTAAGATATATCTTAATAAGAATTTTCTCACTTTCAAAGTAACTTCTCCCAAAATGAATAACTTTTTTAATAAAAGATCAAAAGAAAGGATCACTAAGCAAATTAAGTTATCCCTTTGTTGACCTAAGTGATCTTTAAAAGGATTTAAGTTAAATCATATCTTGATAGAGGCTATACAATAGAAATGATTTTTCTAAAATAAACTATTTATGGATGAGTTGCATAGCTAGAAGCATTGGCTTAAATAGGATAATATATAAATATAATAATAAAATACTATTGCATTTACATTGGAGTTTGATTATGAATTTTAAATAATTCTGAAAGCTAAGACCTGAATTGAATTTGGAAATCAACATTGAATTGGAATTGTAAAAGGAAAATAAAAAGTAAAGAAGATAACAGATCGAATTTTGGCCCAGCATTATGCGCTCAGCCCTTGTACTATCGACCCACGCGGCCCAGCTCCTCAATGCACGGGCCTAGGGTCCACAACCATGTGTGGGATGCTACCCCACAGGCCCCGCTCGCGGCCTCCCCTCACCTTGCACGTGCTCAAGCGTTGCCGCTTCTAGGAGGGACCCACTTGTCATCCCTCTCCCCCCACCGTAATAAATCATGAACAGAACCCCGCCAATGTCCGAGCTCTTGGCCAAAAATCCTGGCAACAACTCTGCAATGAACTCCGATCTCCTCGATCGTCATGGGGTCCTCTCAAATTATATGTACCGCTGCACCCCCTTGACCCTCCATCCCAAATCGAGAACACGGAGAGACGAGGAAGAAGATGGACGATACCACCGCCGTCAACCGCGAGTTATGGCAACACCCTGTCCTCAGAAGACCGCCCAAGAGAGTCACCCATGGATTGCGTGATCTGGGTAAGGCATCGGTGGGCAGGGAGAAGCCTTGGGCGGCCTAAATTTGTCACCAGATTTGACCCTCCACCGTGGGACATGCAGCGCGTGTCACAGGGACTACGTGTCACTCCAATCATGGTGAGACATCCACCCATTGCTTCATTGTATTCTTCTCGACGCAGAGTTGTCCTTGGTGTGGAGTTTGGGCACAAGGCCAACAGTTGGTCGTGGGCGGCGATGGCGGCACCGTCGGTTCATGGTGCCGCCAACCGAATAACGGGGGAAGGAAAGGGAGAAGCGCGTGTCCATTGATCGTGTAACCAAAGGTTTAGATTAGAACTCGTACCAGCTCGTCCAGATTAGATCAGGACCGTCCAATCCGAAGTGAATGCATAGGATTAGATCTTGGAGATTTTGAATTGTGCTCGCTGATTTCGGATCTTGTGGTCACTAGTGTTTACCGGTTCATAAGTGGGATGGATTTAATCTTGGCCGTCTAGATTTGATCAATCGTCCAAGGCTCTGTGATACCCTTTCGGCGTAAATATTTGATAAAGAGACCCTGCTCTTTTATACATTCAACCCACAATCCACACAAGTGAATAGACCATCACAGTTTAGTCCAAAACTTTATAAAACCGACCTTGTCTTTGCTATAAATAGTACTCACGGTCCAATAGTTTATAGAATAAGTTAATTAAATTTAGAATTGAGTTTTAGTATTAAAATAATTCTATAAACTTAGAAAATCAACTCCTTCGGTTTAACTCCGATTTTAGTGGTTCTCAAACATGTGATATCGTAGCGACGCGTAGAATATTATGATGCGGTTTGTTTTCATGTTTGGTGTAATGTTATTTTTATGTATTCTTTGTTTATCTATATGTATTGCTACGCTTAGAAGCAAGGTAACGGGAATCTAAAGACCAAATTTGAAAAGTACCTAGAGTTGCACCAAAAAGGCAAGTTGTGTCCTTGATCACTTTATTTAACCTAATAATGTTATATTAATCACGGTGGCACTGTTAGGTTAAGCTGATGGGACCAAATAGGTTACCTAGTTTGTTTACCCTACATCTTGCAAACAAATGAACTATTGGGTCGTCATGCTATTGCTCTACCTGGTTTTGGGATTAATGATACTTGTGATTTATTACCATATTCCATTATGATTTATTATTGTTGGTTATCTATTATTGTTCATGATAAGATAACTTTGTTTAATTGGAACATGGAGCGACAACCCAAGAAACAGTGCTACCACAAGGGTGGTCTGGGACACCTTTGGCTAACTAATTAGGAAAGCTAGTGGATGACTACCTTACCCGAAGGGCAACCAGGGTGTGAGGAGCTACCGATATAGGGGGTTCTCGGGTCAATCATGCTGTGATGGCTTTTTGGATGAGGGATTCCTATATCGTTCGCTTCTCACAGAAACCGTAGTGTGTTTTCTGAAGCTAGTGAAACTTTGTAAAGGCCTCATAGTGGGACCATGCCCCGTCTCCTTGGTAGAGATGAATGTGAAGTTACGATCCCTTGGCAAATGAGTAACACGACTTGTGGGTAAAGATGCACAACCTCTGTAGAGTGTAAAGCTGGTATATCAGCCATGCTCACGGTTATGAGTGGCTTGGGCCCTCACATGAGTACTTTATGGAATTAAACTTGATCTGTCATTTGCATTGCATTGCGGGATTTATTCATCATTGTGATCAATTATTTAATTGGGTTGATATACACTTATACCTAATAATTGCTAATAAAATTTTGACCAACACTAAAAGCAATGCTCAACCTTAACCATTATTCTTAGTAAGCCTTACACTACACTTTTCTCACACTCGCTGAGCGATGAACTTATATAAGCTCACTCTTGCTAAACTCACACCAGTTCAAGAATAGGTACTGCAAGATGAGGAACATGAAGGATGCTACGATGAGTTCGGAGAGGTCTAGACCATCGTCTCCCAGTCAACTATGGTTGGAGAGGATCGTTGTCGTCATATGATGTAAATTATTTAGTTATTTTGTATAGAACCTCTATTATATAATAAAGATGTGACATTGATTTTTGTACAATGAGTCATCATATGTGTGAGACTTGATCCTAGCACACAATTGAGATGCACCCGAGTTTGTCCTTACATTCGGGTGTGACAGTTGCAAACTCTTGTGCTCTTGATTTGAGTTTTCATTCTTGCTCTCACCCCCATTATCACAAGTTGTAAATCGAAGCAATAGACTCTGTTTCTTTGTGCTGAGGTCCTTGCGGGACTTGGTGTCCCCGAGAAGTGAAGAAAACTCAACTGTTCTATGTGACCGTTTGAGAGAGGGAAAGGGTTGAAAGAGACCCAGCATTAGTGGACACCACAATAGGGACGTACGTTCTTCGAAGCGGAACCTCGGGAAACAAATTGTCATGTTCCTTGCGCTTGATCATTTACTTGTGATTTGCTTCTTCCTTGTGCTTGATCATTTACTTGTGATTTGTTTCTTCCTCTCCCCTCTCTTGTTCTCTATCCCACAAGAGAAGAGTTCAACCACTAATGTGTCAACTGGTGTTGAGTCTACCAAAATTCCTAGAGCCGTAGGGACTCGGGTGCTGTTTGGTTCACGAAATGTAACGTAAAGGGTAATGGTAATGGTTTACACTCGATTACGGTCGGTAACAAGTTTGAATAGTCCGGTATCAATTTTTAGTATGGTATCTGATTACGGTTGGAATAAAACAAACATGATTTAACGTTATCACTTATCTATTACGTTACAAATATGTGAACCAAACGGTAGCTCGGTTCCTAAAGAAAAGCAACTTGAGCCTACCGTGCCAGGTGAAAACTGCTTCTGACCTAACAACACTGTGTGTAGAAACTACTAATGGCCATTGAGCTTGGAGAAAATTTCAAGAAAAATAAAGCAACCCATTGGTATTGATTCTTTCTATCAGATTCTTTAAGTTCAATCTTGAGTAACTCATGATCAATGTGACTTTTGTAGGCCTAATAATTGAAGAAGTTCTTCATGAGATACAAGAACCCATCTCAGAGACAGCTCAAAATGAGCTCTTTATGAAATTCAAAGAACATATTATGGGTAAAATTGATTTAACTGAAGATCGTGTTAGCTTTAGATAGCCCATAGCTATGTGGTTGAGTTCTCTCGACTACAATAGGTACATTAGCATGTCTCCACTTGTCTTATGAATTTCTGTCCTTGACAATATAAGCCATCTTGTAGCTTTCATTTTTTTTGTCATATAATAAGTGATCACAAAAGGTGAACATAACTTCCACCTTTGTAAATACGTTAAACATTCTATTTGTGCTGCTTTATTGTGTTGCTATAATCTAATTGTGTTGCTATAACATTGTTCTTTGTAGAGCTTTGGCAGGTAACTAACAATAGTCTTTTTTTATTTTTCACTATGTTTTTGCGTACTTTTAGGTCATATGCATCTAAGAGCATCGATCAAAGAAAAATTGTTATATACAACTTGTAGTACAACTTGCAGTACCAGGTCAGGTACATGGATCATTATGACTTATATAGCTGAAACTATAACTTCACTAGTACAATTTGGCTCTATACAAGCGGTATGCTTTTTACATCACAGGCGGTTCGGTTAGAAAACTGCCTGTGATGTCCCAGGCGGTTCGGTACGCCTGTGATGTATTAGTATCACAAGCGGTTTTTGTTTAGGACCGCCTGTGGTGCTCTATCCTTTTCACAAACAGACCCTAAGAAAAAACCGCATGTGATTGTGAAAATATAAAAATACAATTTAAATGAATTAATATTTTAATTTTTAACAGAAATATGAAAATACAATTTAAATGAATTAATATTTTAATTTTTAACAGAAATATGCAAATACAATTTAAATGAATTAATATTTAATTTTTAACAAAAATATGCAAATACAATTTAAATGAATTATAATAGCACACATAGATAACTAGAGAGATTTTAAATTAATTGGCAACCACAATTCATAGTCGATCATACATGATAACAAATACAATTTGATTCATACAATTTTTCATGAACTACCATTTTTCCGCATGTATGGCTTTAAGTTCTTATCAATTTTCTTTTCCACATGCTTGATTCTCTCTGGACCGTTAAAGACGAACATCTCTTCATACTTACTGTATTCCTCATCTTGGTCTCCCACATTCTCAACTCCAACAATTTTTTGCTTTCCAGAAATAACTGCGTGCATCTTCTCATCTGCTGGATCGAGTACATAGAACACTTGTGCAACACATTCGGCGAGAACCCACGAGTCATCTTTATATCCTACTTTCTTTAAGTCTACCAGTGTGAGTCCGTAGTTATCCACTATCACCCCCACGGGATGTTGTACCCATTGGCACTTAAATAAGGGTATTTTCATGCTTGGGCCATAATCAAGTTCCCATATTTCCTCTATGAATCCAAAATATGTGGTCTTCTGTCCATGTAGGTCAAAAGCATCGATACGAACACCACTATTTTGTGCAACACTTTTCATGTCTTTTGATTTAGTGTAGAATGTGTACCCATTTGTGGCAGAACCACCCGAATTATTCCAGCTTAAGTGCCTAAGTCACGCCTCAGGGGCCGCAACACACTTAAATCGGAATAACCCGTCAGTCCTTCAGATCTAGTCTGATAGAGCCACTTAACCAGGATCAAATTCCACAATCTCACTCGAAGGTGAGTCACAGAAGAAATACAATAAAACAGGAAACCTCAAATTAAGTGCTGAATTATTACATAGATCGGAGTTTTTGAGTAGCAATAAGAGTTCACAAAATAAAATGCAGCGGATAATCGATGTCGTCGGTATCGAGGAAATGGGCAAGGCCTAGCCCACTACTCCTCTGCTCCTCTCCTGCCGGAGCAACATCCCACTCGGCCGTCCAACCCGGTGGCAGGGTGGTAGGCCAAGTCACACCATCAACCATTTCCTGAATGGTACCTGCAAAAATTATGCCACAAGCAAGGCTGAGTATACTAATACTCAGCTAGACTTAACCGGTGTGAGGAGTCTACTCCTCTACCTCTAGACTATGCAGCTGTTTGGCTGAGGGGTTTGGTTTGCCAAAAGCACTAGCTATCTCTAAAATCAATTTTTAGCTTTTCAAGTTCTATCATCATTAACTTAGCTAGATTTGCTCCTTCTAAGCATACATGGTGACAAGCATTTAGTTCAATCAACAAATTATCTCATGTAACCTCATTTCACTTCTTACTCGATGCAGTACAAGGGGTCAAGCAGTCTCATTAGCTGCGAGAAGCAGACGATTCGAATCGAGTTTTAACCTTGCAAGGTAAACCTAAACACACGACATGTCAGGGTACTCTGACCCTACACATGACAACCGTCCCCATCGATTCCCCGTTCGCGTCCAGGCCTCACCGCCTTGGCATACAATGCTCCACTGACCCCGGCTGCCGCCGTTTAGTGACCGCACTTGTACCCACCATAGCTAGCATGGGAGACCCAGTCTCAGGTCGCATGAGGGATAAAGTCTGCGCCCGGCTTCACTCAGGTACTAGGTTTACCGGTTACCATTTTTCCCGGCATGTGCTTAGTACGTTCAAAAGCTTGACTCAGGTATCCACACATTAATCATTAATTCCTTTTTCCCGTCTCATGGACAAGGCATCATCCCTAGATCCAAGTCCATAGACTAACATATATCCCGTTATCAAGATGAATACAATCAATTCCTGACCTCGCGCGAGTGCTAGAAAAATCACTCGACTTCTACCGAGATCCTGATTAGCAAGCAGCTACTCGACCTAGCATACTAGTATTCATCTCAAAAAGGAATCCTAAGTTCATGCAACTAGAGGTTTCAAGCAACTCCTACACTTAAGTGCACATTGCAATCCTACAAGCATTAAGTGTAGTAAAGTAGCATATAATAATACGGTTATGCATATAAACCGGGGCTTGCCTTCAATTGCTGGGGCTGCGGGGAGATCCTCAACAGCAGCCTCGGAAGCTTGCTCCTGGTCCTCCTCTTGGACAGATCCTTGCTCGGGGATGAGCACGTACTCTCCGTCGGCAAGATTACAATCTAATGAATGCAATGCGTAAGATACATGCATGATATGATAGGTGCTTTAGAAATTACAACTTTTGACGGTGTATGATCTACTTGAGTTAAACAAGGTTAACTTTACTTGTGTAAGACCCTTGGGTGGTATACTTGGTAAATTGGGTCAAACTTTATCTAAGGTAAGTGGTAGGTTTATTTTTGGGGTTCCACTGAATTCTTTTTAAGCCTTAGTGAGAATTGATAAGTACTCAAGTTAGACTTATTGGGGTGAGGTTTATTTCTCCTTTCCTTTTCTTTTATTCTCTTTAATGTTTTGGAGTGGGTTTGAACTACAAGTTGTTTTAATAAAATTCCAAAAATTCTGCAAACATTACAGTGGCTTGGTACTGGTGTATATTTCTCTTTCTCAAAATTTGGGGATCAGAAAGTAAATAGTTTTCTCTGGACAAAATTATCAAATTTTAGGGCAGAAGGGGTTCTTTGAACTACAACTATTATTTAACAGTAGGTAATTCCCTAAAACTTATTTTTGCTAGCTTTTAGGTGCTATAACATGACTTGATACAAATTTCTAGCCATTAATACCTTTTAGCTATTTTACTATGGTTTTCTCAAGTTTCTAGCCAAATAGGTGCTTTCTACTACCACTATATTTGAAAAATATCAAACAACAGAGTTCTTATTTTTCTTAGTTTTTGTTTTGCGCAAGAGCAATCATTCTGAAGTTTGGCATCTTTTTGCTTAAGGGAAGGGGTGGTATGCATTATTTGGATTAAGTGGCCTTTCTCATAAATCATTAGCAATAGGTATGAGTTTGCTCCTTTTTTATGGGTTTGCATTTTTCTCTGGTGGTTTATCTCATTATGGACTTAGCAAATTTTTGGTTGCCCATTATTACATCATTACGGGTTGTTCATGATTTATTTGGAAAATACCTCATTATCATTTTATATTTATTTTTCTTACTTAAAATGTTGGGCTGAGGTGTTCATTATTTTTGCAGTGGGGCTCTGGTGGTTGTAAGTCCACTGGATTTTTATTATCCATTTTGGATATAGTTTTGTAATTCTAATAATTGATTTTTAGTTCAAATAATGCTAAATAAAACATTTTAATTTAAAACTGTTCTGGACTAATAGTTTCTTTATTTTTCCTAGGTTCTCTGTTACTTAAGCAAACTAGGAAAAATAATTCTAATCACTGTTCATTAATTTCTAATGCCTTTCTGATTTTTCCTAAGTTTTGGGCAAAATAGCTTTAAATGAATATCTACATCATATTCTTCAATGCTGGGGTTCCTACTATTTTTAAACAGTGTCTAAATGAGGTTTGAATACCTACAAATTTTCTTAGGTTCAGTACAGAAGAAAAACTAATTTTCCTTATTTAAACAAGGTTTGGTCAGTTTCTGTTTTTAATTTTAAACTCTAAAATTCAGAACAAAAAGCATAGGGTTTATCATTTTTAAATGATAGTTCATAATATTTAGGATCTAGCAAAATTAGTTTGGTAGCTTTTGATTAAGAATTCATCAAGTTATGGATTTTATAAGTTCTCTAGTTATTTAAAAAGATTAACAGAATTGATTAAATGGAAAACTACTTTGCACTGGGGTCCCTGGCGGGTGTTTTAAATTTTCTTCGCGGATCAGTCCCTGGGCTACTATTCAAATGAGTCACTGACGTTACAGAAAACCCCTCGGGTTCTTCTAATCCTAACCCGAGGTCCTTCTCCTAACTTAAACAGTAACCGCGGTGGAAGAAAGGGCGGAGGGGCTTACCGGCGGTGGAAGAAAGGGCGGAGGGGCTTACCGGCGGCGAGATTGCTCCGGTGAAGTGGTCGAGGACGTAGGGGAGGTCTTGGGGATCACAACGGTGTGCGGGTCACCGTCGGGGATGGTCGGAGTTGGCCGGTCCACGTGCGCAGGCGGGGATGCTCGTCGGCGGCGAGGAGTACGGCCTGCTCACAGCGAGATAGTTCAATTGAACGGGTCAGAGAGCTTCACGGGTTGCCAGAGAAGATGTGGGTGCAAGGAATTGGATGAAGACTCACTAGTTAGCTCTGTCCACGCACGGTGGTGGAAGACCGAAGTCCGGTGAAGTCGATCTCGGGCTTCCGGTGAAGTCCTGCCGGGTCCGAGGGCTTGGAAAGCTTCACGGGCCACTGGCGGAGCTAGCCGAAGCACTGGCTCGACTTGGGGGTGGCTGGAGTGGGCTGGCCACGGTGGTCGAAGCTCTAGCGGCAATGGCGGGCGGAAATGAGCTCGCCGGAGCTAAGGAGGGGTGGCTGGACGGTGCTGGTGAGCGCGGGGTGAAGTGAGGCGCGCCCGGGGAGGCTTTATAGGCGCGGGCGAGCACGGCCGAGGGCGGGGCTCTGACAAGCGCTCGAGGCGTGCGCGGCGAACGCCAGTGCGCGCTCTGGCGCCTGGCACAGCGTCGAGCACGAGGCAACGCAGAGAGAGGTCAAGTTCAAGCATGGATTGGGCCCAAATCTTTGAGATTATGGCCATGATCCCGTTGAGAGATCTCTTCCTCTCAGGTCCCTTTGTCGTTTGTGTGTGGAGGCTAGCAGGTTTCACTGACTGGATTAAGAGATAGAGAGGGGAGAAATCCTGTTTGTCTCACTGCCACACACAGGGAGAAGATCTCTGGTTTGACGTGTCCGAGGCACGCGTCCCAATGCCATCTCCTGGCACATGATAGAGGGGTTAGTTAGGCACATTTTTGTTAATGGGGCCATTAGGATTCGAGTTAGGAATCAAGGTGAACATGCTTGATCTTTGGCTCAAGGTCTGAATTTCAGAATTCTGAAATTCAGAATTCCCATTAAGTCCCCACATGAGAAGCTTGATTTGGGGTTTTATTTGAGTTGTTTTGGCCAAGCTTTCTCAACCTTTCTTGTTGCTTAATGAATATACTTCAATGTTTATAATTGGCTCAAGCCATGATTTTAAATTTTTCATACCCTTTTCCTTATTTTCTTGAATTTTGCTCATGGGGCTCACTTAGGGTTTTTATTAGGGTTGCAACATTATTACCTTTTTGAAAGACCCATTTGTTTTGATCATGATACTTTTAAGTATATGCTTGGTGGATTCTTTACTCTTAAGTTAATTTGATGCTCATGCTTACTTTGGTTCACATAAAATGATGGTTCTTGGTTTGGCATTTTAAGAGAAACCCTAGGTGACACTGGGGTGTCACAGCCTTTCCCCCTTAAAGGAATCTCGTCCCGAGATTCGGGCCAGAGTCCTCCCATGGTGAAGCGAAGGGTGAGACTTAAAGGAAATGGGTGATTATTGTTATTATTAGGGTAAAACTGCTCTTCGAATGTCATTCTCTTTGCAACTTCAGAAGGAAGCCCTTTTTAAGTTTTACTTCATAGTTACTTCATTCTGAATTAAGATCATATTTTTGAAAATTAGTTTCGAAGGGCAGGGGGAGGGGTTGGGTGTGATTACGTACCAGCTTCCTTAGGTAGGCAATCGGGGAAGTTGGATCTCAAGAATTCCTCGGTTTCCCAAGTAGCTTCTTCCTCTGAGTGATTACTCCACTGGACCCTTGATCGATTTAGCCCGAGTTGATCTTTCCTTGCAATCCAGAATCTTGGAGGGGTACTCTTGGTACGATAGATCTGGCTCTATCTCCAATTCTGGCTCTGCTATGATCTCGGTCGGCAATCGAACACACTTCTTCAGCTGAGATACATGGAATACACTGTGAATGACAGACATCTTTGAAGGTAACTTCAGCTTATATGCCACGGGTCCACATGCTTCTATGATCTCATAAGGTCCAATGTAACGAGGGGCTAGCTTGCCTTTGATCCCAAACCTCTGCACTCCCTTGGTGGGTGATACCTTGAGGTATACAAAACTTCCCACCTCGAACTGGAGAGGTTTCCTTCTTCTATCATGGTAACTCTTCTACCTGACCTGAGCAGCTTCTAGATTCTTCCTGATTAGTTTGACCTTCCTTTCGGCTTCAGTCACTAAGTCAGGTCCAAAAACTTCTCTTTCTCCAGGTTGAGACCAATTGAGTGGTGTCCTACACCTTCTTCCATAGAGAGCTTCAAAAGGTGCCATCCTTAGGCTGGATTGATAACTATTGTTATAAGCAAACTCTGCCAAGGAGAGGTGTTTATCCCAGTTCTTGCCACAATCGATTGCACAAGCTCTCAGCATATCCTCCAGAATTTGGTTTACCCTTTCCGTCTGACCATCAGTCTGTGGGTGGTAAGCTGAACTCCTGATTATCTTGGTTCCCAAAGACTCTTGCAATTGTTCCCAAAATCTGGCAACAAATTGGGCTCCTCGGTCAGAAACAATGGTCCGAGGTAATCCATGCAAACACACGATCCGGTCAATATACAATTTTGCATACTTCTGAGCCTTATCAGTGGTGTGCACAGGAAGAAAATGTGCCATGTTGGGTCTATGCTTCGTCGCCGAAGGTCTTCTAGGAAGAAGCGGCTTTCAGCTGAAGCTGTTTGTATGAGATGGCCGAAGGTTCCTCTTCATGAAGCTTCGGTATTACAAACCGACTTAAAGATAGAATGACCTTTTAGTCCATAAAGGTCTGAGTTAATGTTGTAAACTTTTATGAGGGGCATAATTGTAATTCCTCACAGGCTGTGTCCTGTGCCTATAAATAGTGAACAATATTTCTTTACTGTTCACGCTTTTTGGCAATTGTAATCGCATCTTTCGAGAATCTATCTTTGCCAAGGCAGAGGTATAATGGTATTCAATAATTCAATATATTAAGTAAATATAATTTAATTCGTTTATGATTCATTTATCTTTTCATACCCTTTATTTTATGTTATCTTATATCATCTATTAGAATTTAATTACGAAGACTTAACCTTCGTAATTATGTTTTCATCAACCTTCGTCCATGGTTCATTATCCTCATGGGAATATTGTTTCATGGACGAAGGACGTTAACATTTAACATTTTATGTTGCCTTGTTCTTAATTCATAGCATTTGAGAACAAGTCCCCAACATTGGCGCCCACCTCCGGTGAACTCACTTCCACTTTTTGAGCTGATGGCTTCGTTCAACGATCAAGCTGGAGCTGCTTCGGACCCGAAGCTGGTGCTCCCGATTACAGGTGGTTCGTCCTCAGAGCCAGCCAACAAGAAACAGAAGAAAGAAGCACAGAGAAGGGTACAGCATGTTGGGGTGCAAGGACCCTTCATCAAGTCAAGATGGTCTCACATTCCTATTACCTTCTCCCAAGAGGACCTTCAACTCAAGGATTACCCACACAACGATGCCATGGTTATCTCTTGTGTTATCAAAGGATTTCTGGTCCACAATGTCTTGGTTGACATAGGCAGTGCAGCTGATATCATATTTGCTAAGGCCTTCAGACAAATGCAAGAGCCAGAAGATAAGATTCATGATGCTACACATCCTCTCTGTGGCTTCGGAGGAAGACAGATTGTAGCACTGGGCAAGATCACCATGTCAGTGACCTTCGGGTTCATCAACAACACTAGAACTGAGCAAGTTGTGTTTGACATTGTTGACATGGAATACCCTTACAATGCAATTATTGGTCGTGGCACCCTCAATGCTTTCGAAGCAATTCTTCATCCTGCTTATCTTTGCATGAAGATACCTTCGGATCAAGGACCCATCGCTATTCATGGAAGTCAGGAAGCTGCCAGAAGGGCCGAAGGAAACTGGACTGACTCAAAAGCAATCCATAACATAGATGGAGCTGAAGCTTGTGAACAATACAAATTCAGAAGGGAGAAAGCAGCTTCAGCAGATCAGCCGAAGCCCATGCTCTTATGTGAGGACATAGCAGAGCAGAAGGTGCTGTTGGGCTCTCAATTATCCGAAGAACAGGAGAAAACCTTGATAAGGTTTTTGTTCAACAACAAAGATGTTTTTGCATGGTCAGCCAATGATCTCTACGGAGTTAATAGGGATGTTATTGAACACTCGCTCAATGTTGATCCATCCTTCAGACCCAGAAAGCAGAGGCTTCGGAAAATGTCTGATGATAAGGCCGAAGGTGCTCGTAATGAAGTCAAAAGACTCCTCAGTGCAGGGGTTATAAGAGAAGTAAAGTACCCAGAATGGCTAGCTAACACTGTTATGGTAAAAAAGGCCAATGGCAAGTGGCGAATGTGTATCGATTTCACAGATCTCAACAAGGCTTGTCCGAAGGACGAATTCCTATTGCCAAGGATAGACTCTTTAGTTGATGCAGCAGCTTCTTCAGAGCTCATGAGTCTGATAGACTGTTACTCAGGCTACCACCAAATCTGGATGAAGAAGGAAGATGAGCCGAAGACTAGCTTCATAACCCCAAGTGGCACATATTGCTATCTTCGGATGCCTGAGGGGCTCAAAAACGCTGGAGGAAGTTTCAGCAGAATGACTGCGAAGGTTCTCCAGTCTCAGATAGGCAGAAATGTGCTAACTTATGTTGATGACATCATTGTAAAAAGCACGAAACAGGGAAATCATATTGCTGATTTGCAGGAGACCTTCGCCAGTTTCAGACAAGTTGGCTTAAAGTTGAATCCAGAAAAATGTGTCTTCGGTGTAAAGAAGGGGAAATTTCTTGGATGCTTGGTTTCAACAAAGGGAATTGAAGCTAATCCAAGTAAAATTGAAGCCATACTTCGAATGGAGCCACCAACCACAAAAAAGGGGGCCCAAAGATTAACAGGGAGGTTGGCATCTCTTAATAGATTTATATCCAGATCAGCAGAAAGAAATTTACCATTCTTCGAAGTGCTGAAATCAGCCGAAGTCTTTCAATGGGGATCAAGCCAACAAAAAGCCTTCGATGAACTGAAGCAATATCTGATAGATTTAACAACATTAACTCCACCAACGCCAGGGGCTCCTTTGTTATTATATGTGGCAGCTTCGCACTCAGTTGTGAGTGCAGCACTTGTCCAGGAGAAGCTTGATGGCCAAGTCAAGAAGCAGGTCCCAGTGTATTTTGTATCTGAAGTTCTTAGTATATCAAAGAAAAACTATACAGAATTAGAGAAGGTGTTATATGCTGTTTTGATGGCATCCAGGAAGCTTCGGCATTACTTTCAAGCATACAATATTGTTGTTCCTTCTTCGCAGCCGTTGAAGGATATTATGAGAAATAGAGAAGCTACTGGGCGGATTGGAAAATGGGCTGCAGAGCTCAATGAATTTTGCATTGATTTTGTGCATAGATCTTCGATCCAGTCCCAGGCGTTAGCAGACTTCATTGCTGATTGGACGCCAGGGGCTCAGGATGAAGAAACAAATAAGGATGCCGAAGTATGGACAGTGTTTTGCGATGGGTCTTGGGGAACCTTCGGGGCAGGAGCAGCTGCTGTGTTGGTCTCGCCATCCAAAGTTAAAACTTGTTATGCGGCAAGACTCGATTTCAGTTGTACAAACAATATTACTGAGTACGAAGCCCTGCTTTTGGGTCTTCGGAAGCTAAAAGCAATGGGAATCAGAAGGGCCATTCTTAAAACTGATTCCCAGGTTGTTTCGGGTCATATCGACAAGAGTTGCAAGGCTAAAGATCCGAAGCTTGAAAAATATCTGGATATGGTTCGAAGAGTCGAAGCTTCCTTTGAAGGGTTTTCTGTCAAAAATATCCCCCGAGGACAAAATGAGCATGCTGATTTGCTAGCTAAGTCAGCAGCACAGGGGCTGCCTTTACCTTCGGATGTGTTCTTCGAAACAATAAAGGCACCTTCAGTGGAACTCCTTGAAAGAGCAGTCCTCAATATATCTCCTGTTTATAGCGAAGATTGGAGAACTGAAATCATTTCTTACCTTCAGGGTAAATTCCTTTCAGATGACGAAACTTATAACAGGAGGATAGAGGCAAGAGCTCGTCCATATGTCATGATAGAAGGGGAGTTGTACAAGCATGGAGTTTGTGCTCCGTTGCTTAAGTGTTTATCTAGAACCGAAGGCATAGAGTTGATGAAAGAAATACATGCAGGCCTGTGTGGATCTCACATTGGATCTAGGCCGTTACTTGGAAAAGTTTTCCGTCAAGGATTTTATTGGCCGAAGGCAGCTTCGGATGCAGCGGAATTAGTTCAAAAGTGGGAAGGTTGTCAGAAATGTGCAAGAGATCAAAAACAACCTTCGTCCTTAACACAGCTCATACAACCCATCTGGCCATTGCAAAGGTGGGGCCTTGACTTGTTGGGTCCATTACCACCAGCCCAAGGGAACTTAAGATATGTTGTAGTGGCTGTGGAATATTTTTCCAAATGGATTGAGGCAAAGCCTTTAGCCACAATAACTTCGGCCACCATTCAAAAGTTTTTCTGGCAGAATATTGTTTGTCGTTTCAGGGTACCAAAGGCCATCACTGTGGATAATGGAACACAGTTCGATTCCGAAGCTTTTAGGGATTTCTGTGATCAAATTGGTACGAAGATCCATTTTGCATCAGTCAGGCATCCGGAGTCAAATGGGCTCGTTGAAAGAGCCAATGGCATTATAATGACAGGAATAATGAAGTTAATCTTCAATCAACCCAGGGGAAAGTGGCCAGATCAGTTAACCAAAGTGGTGTGGAGCCACAACACAACAACATCAAGGTCTACAGGCTTTACTCCATTCAAGTTATTATTTGGTGACGAAGCAATAACTCCGGAGGAAGCTAAAACTGGATCAATAAGAGTAGTAGCTTCGGCAGAATCAGGTTCTGAAGATGCTTATTCTGTGGAAAAAGATGCTTTAGAAGGGATCAGGCTTCAAGCTGTGGAGAATATCAATAAATATCAAGCCGAAACAATCAGATGGCGAGATAGAAAGGTTCGGCTAAAGAATATTGAGCCAGGACATTTGGTGCTTCGGAGAGTGGCCAACCCAGACACAGTGGGCAAGTTGCAGTTGAAATGGGAGGGACCTTTCTTAGTAGCATCTTCGTCAAGACCCGGTTCATACAGATTGAAGGATATGGACGACAACGACATTCCTAGATCTTGGAATGCGGATGAGCTTCGGCGATATTATGTGTAATTTGATGTAATTTTTTATGTTTTCTCTTTTTTATGGCACCCTTTTCCTTTCTAAAGGGGGAGAAAGGTTTTTAATGGGGCCATCATATGTAATTTCCTTTTTTAGTTCTATAAGAGCAAAATCCCCCAAGGAATGTAAATGTAAAAGCTGAGAACGCACCATCGAGTGCCGAAAAGTAAAAAGCGAAGAAGCTCCAAAGTCGTTCCTAAGGGAATGCAGAGCTTACAGCGAAAAGTAAACGCTGATTCCGCCAAAAGTAAAAGGCGAAGAAGCTCCAAAGTCGTTCCTAAGGGAATGCAGAGCTTACAGCGAAAAGTCAACGCTGATTCCGCCGAAAGTAAAAGGCGAAGAAGCTCCAAAGTCGTTCCTAAGGGAATGCAGAGTTGATGTGTGATTGTTTCTAAGGAAATAATGGCTGAGAGTATGGCTTCGGATATATGTTTGGACATTCATTTGCACATCACATTACATCATAGCATTTGCATTCATAAACATTCATCCAGGCATATGTAGGATAATCATCATCATGGCATAAGCGGTTGCTTCGGCATAAGAGAAGAGCTTCTTCGCGTGCAAAAAGGAGAGCTTCAAGAAAAAAGAGAAATGTTGTTTTCTATGCTTCGCTGTGTACGAAAAGAAGGGAAGGTGTTTTTTCGCCTTCGGCTCAAAAAAGATAATTTCGTTCACAACAAAGCATTTCATATACATTAATGAAAGGGTAAGAGCGTAATACAAGGTATGAACAGAACTCATTAAAGGCAAATTTAGTTACATTTACAAAAAGTTATCTCAAAAGTTTCCTGAGTCTGTTTACAGTCTACTCCTATTTAATCTTCGAGGGATTTTAGCTTCGGCGTCATTCTTTTAATCGTCGACTTCGGCTTCGTCATCCTACATGAATTAAGTTGTTGTAAGTCAAAATCGAGCTTGAAGGAAGAGGTAAGCACAAGGTATGATTTCTTACTGGTTCTAGATGACTCCGAGCTTCGTCTCCAGCCTTTTCTCGCCCACCTTTTGTCCATATCATTTTTACAAATCTATTGGAAATACTTCGGGCGAGATCAGGAATGTCATCTAGGATTGATGGTGATAAAGTGAAATTTGGCCTATTGACAATCTTTCCATGATCGCAGCCAGCTTTTAGGAAAGCTGCAGCAGTGCCCCGAGAAGCTACCCAGGCACAGAAGTCACCGTGCCCGGCTATAACTTCGTCGAGCTCGTCAATTTCACCCTCAATATGTTCGAAGGTCTTCGGTAAATCTTCAGCTGAGGGGGTGAATTTCTCACTGCTGGCTCCAACTGAGTGGAAAATTTTTCTTAATCGTTGAATGCATTTGTTGCTAAATTCCAAACATTTTTCTTGAAGGCTCGTCAATAGTTTTTTCAAATCTGAATTTTGTTGAGCTTCGGCTTCAAGTTTTGCATTAAGATCTTGCTTTTCTTGTTCGAACTGCTCAGATTGGCGGAGAAGCTTGGTGTTCAGTTCTGTTATTCTAGCTTCGGCCTCCGCCAATAAACCTTCAGTTGCTTGGAGCTCAAAGTTCTTTTTCTCGACAGCATCTGATTGCTCCTTTATTTTGCTTTCTAAATTTTCAATTATAACTTCGTGTTTCTTGTCTTCAAAATCTTGCTGCATTTTCAAGGCTTTGCTCAACAGCATACTCTGCACGAAAACAACTCTTGTTAGACATGTTTTTATTATTAAAAACAATAAAAGTTAAAGGAAAAGTAGTTCACCTTGAAATTGGAATAAAATAAACTACCAACGATATGTTGTCGTCGGTAGTGGCTAATGTCCATTTCTAGCTTCGGAAAGCCGATACTCTTTGACAGAGTACCGATAACTTTGGCTCCAGTTTGGTTTCGGATACAATCTAATTTCTCATCATCAATACCTCCAAAGAGGAGTGCTCCTGGCTTGTACCCGCAAGATTTGGCATACTCTTTAAGTTCTTCTATTTCGGGTTTTGATAATTTTTCTCCAACTAAATTTTGAAACATGAAGGCTTCGTTTTCTGAAGCTTCATCAGTGTCACACCCGTCTCCAAAGGGCAGAGCCGGGTGCATAGCATATGTGTGCCAGGATCTATTTCCACACATATGTTGACGTCATAAGTGTAATATATCAAAAGAACAATGCATAAAAGCGTAAATAACGATTACATTAACATATTACACTTTGAACAGACATAATGTCTTAACCTTTATTCATCAAAGTACAACGAAACAGGGACATCCATCCACAGGAAGATGACCGGGGGTATCACTAGACTAGCATCCATGGAGTTCAGCATCATATCTTCATCTGCAAACTTCTGATCAAAATTAAGCAAGGGTGAGCTCACTTATGGTCGGGGCTCAGCAAGTGGGGGAAAAACTAATGCAAGTCTAACAAGGTGAGGCTGAGGTTGAGCAGTAAGCATTTTAGTTGGTCAACATTTTATTAACAACACCTGTCTTACTAATAAGTGTGAATCCCAAGTATTCCCATTAAGCAAAGATACAAGATTATATCAAAAACACTTAAGTAAAACCACTTAAGCAAAACCATTGGCAGATCATCGGATCTCGATTTATTTCCATCTTCAAGTTCAATTATCATGTGAGGAGTCCAGGCTGCTCATAACCGTGAGCACGGCTGATATATCAGTTTTACACTCTGCAGAGGTGGCGCATCTTTACCCATGAGTCGCGATTCCCTTCTAGCCCGGGTTAGCTAGACCCGTATTCACTTCCGAGGTGAATGGCCAGGGTCTCACTACGAGGCTTCTCCCTAGAGTCCTCATTACGCAAATGCTGGAAATGGTCAAACTGCATAAGGCACACCTACCGTAACCAACTTATAGTCCAGACTACAGGGTAAAGCTTTGGGAACTATGCCCGTATCCAATCTGCCTGAGCCGGAACTATAAGAGCTTGCCAGATGCCCCCGTTCCTGTCGACCACGACCAGCACCCAACATAAGACTTCCCTAGTTATTTAGCCAAGACCAGAGCCATGATAGTTCTCATGGTAGCACTGTTTTCCCGGGTGGTCACTCCATGTTCCAATTAATATGCAATAATCTTGTTTAACCATCGGGTTAACAACAATAATGTAAACTTACCATTTTGGAACATTAATATCATAAGCGGGAGTGACTGCATAAAGTTAAGTTGTAGCAATAGCATAGCTACTAATGTAAAGTATAATTCCCAGGTTTGATCAAGGAATAAGGTTGGAAAGGTTATCTAAATAGGTAACCCGTCAAATTATGCATATATATCCAAAAGAATAAACTTTATTAAATGTATTGTTTGGGATCAAACAGAGTATGCAGAGGGAGAAGTCCACTTGCCTTGCTTATTGAAAACTTGAAGTTCTTCCGCGTATAGGAATAGATCTTGATTCTTAACTACTAGATCAACCACTGAATATCACACAAACAAACAAGAAGAACAAACACCATTCAATAACATACAACATTCATCATACGTAACGCTAAAAGAAAGCCTAACGAAAAGAGCATTCGCTTTTCAAAAATGTCGCAAGTAATGGTTATACTAAGAGGGTATTCTTTTCAAAAATGTGTGATCTATACTTTATAAAATAAGACATGAGCTTAAAATATCTTAATTAAAATATACAAATATTAGGTTCATCAAATTAATCTTTTATAAAACGTCATATGTGATATGTTTAAGATAAAGGGTTTATAAGATGATAAAACACGTAATAACGATATTAAACCTTTTTAACCTTTTAGAACACATATAAGTCATATCTAAGGTTAATGGATTACGAAACATGTTATTAATCTTAGAAGCATTATGGAACGTATTATAATTCATTGTTAAACCTTCACTTAAGACAAATTAAGATATAAGTCTAAATATGTTTTATGTGAAAAGATCATTATTATTAAACACCTATTTATGGAAAGTTATGGTATACGCCTTAAATGAACTTTTGTGTAAAAGATAATGAACATACAACTATATTTTATTTTTATTAGAAAGCACATAGCCTATATTATTATATTCGAAGTTATAACATTTTAAGTTTAAAGAACCTAAACTCTTATTACTTTATTTTATCATCTAGGAAAAACTAAGTGATTCGTATATAATGTGCACTAAATTCTATAAAATCATTAATCATGCCATAAATCTATTTAAGAACAAATTGATTATAAGCTTGACTAATAAATTATGATAAAGGATAATAGGTTATCTTTAATTCTATTGTAGGGACAAATAATCTAAATGATCTAATTCATTAGAGAGGAAATTATGTATAAACTATCATTTTAGTTTATAAAAGTAATGACCCTTGTTATCTTTTAATTAAGAAAATATAAATAATCTATTAATTTATCTTCTATTTTTATTAAGAAACATATGTCTACATATTCATTTAAGTTTCTATTTAACACGGCTATTCTTAAATATCTATAATAAATCTTATTAAATCAAAATCATGATGTCTATAAAATGGTCATTTTACCGTTAGAAACAAATTTTCTAATTCTTAGTAAGAAACCTATATTTACCAACATAACTATCAATTTCTTTATTAGGAAAGCATGAGTGCCTAATTAAGTTATTTTAACATTATTATAAAATTCTACTATTTTGGTTTTCTCCCTTTTTTCTAAATAGAATAGTATAACTAAAAATTGTTTATTTAATTCCTCTAACATTAATATACTAAGAATTAATTATAAATTACTAAATAGGACTTTTAATAACCTATTCATGGTTATTATGACATAAATGAATATTTTACTATTCTAAGTAATTAAGTACTATACTTATGATTATACTTTTATTATGAATAGTAACATTTTCATTTGACCGAAAGATACGTGACTTAGTTCCTATTTCAATTTCTTATACTTATATCAATACTAACCGATTATCGCTCACACACTAAAGTGAAATCAATTATAAACATTTCTAGTATAAAACCACTGAAGAAGTGAATAGTGACAGTGTTCATTTTTAGAATTATAAAATCATACGTATATTAAAAGTATTGTCGCGGGGTTTGATTTTGGCTACACGTATACATCGCATCTCTAAAAATCATACGCGTGAATCGCCAAATCGTATCAATAATTCACAAGATCTATAAATTCAAAACATAATTTAGGAAATAAATATTTCGGATTTGTCTACAACCTTGGGTTCTCGTTCTTGCGCAGGGATGAACGTCGACGAGCTGGGTTTGACAGGCAGGGAACGACACGATTGTTGGTGAGCGTTCGGGCGGAGCTCCGGCTGGGGACACGAACGGTGAGTACGAACTCCGGCGAGTCTCCACGGATGGCGAACGACGTACGGCTGCGGACGGTTCGGCGATGAGCTTCACGACGGTGAGCTGGGCACAGCGCGAGCAGGGGCTCGACGACGGGCACGTGGCGTTGCTGCGGGTGCCCGGGTGCTGCGCGGACTAGCTCCGGTGACGGCGATCGACGGCGAGTAACAGAGTGAGAGAGAGGGGCAACTTGGCTGTGGGAGTGAGAGTTCTGTGGGCGTGGTTGTCCAATTTATAGAGAAGGAGAGGAGAGGGGAGAGAGCGCCAGGGGAAGAGGAAACGGTGGCCGGCCATCAATACCGTTCGTCAACAGAGGGAATCAATAGCGTTCATCAACAGAGGGATTAATGGGGAAGAAAACAGATGACTTGAACTCCATTAACGCACGGACGGCGGACGACGTGGGATCGCGCGGCTACGCGGCTGCACCTGGGCGCGGTTGTGCAGTCGAGCGGGCCTGGGCGTCGAGCACGCGGTCGGGTGCTGCGCGCACGTCTTCTGGCGCGGGTGGTGGCCGGCGCGGCTGCTCCTGGGCGGGGTCGCGGCAGCGCGCGGTGCCGCACGCGGTCGGGTCTTCGGGTCGGTCGGGGCAGCGTCGGGCGCTCGGGTGCAGGGGCTGCTCCTGGCGGCTTCGCGTGGGATACAGAGCGTCTGGAGTCTGCGCGGTGAAGACAGCAGGGAGAGGAGAGCAGGGGGAGGAAGAAACCGGCAGCCATTATTGCCGTTAATGGCACGTCCGTTACAGAGGGAAGTGGGAGGGGAGAGTAAAAGGGGCGGCTGTTCGGTTAGTGGAGAAGAGGAAGCGAATGGGTCCACTGCGGTAGACGAGTGGACGCTGGGGAGGCAAAAAGACGACGAGGAGATGAGCCAACAACATGGCGGTGACGTGCACTGCAACAGGGAGCAAGCGTTTGGGACTTGGAGAGAGGTAGAAGAAAGGTATGCCATGTGGGGCCCACATATCATAGAAAGGAGAGGGCTGGAATTGGTTGGCCTGGATTGAGCGTCACGAGTGCAGCATGCAGGTACCAATTTGTTTTTTTATTTTCATTTACCTTTTTTTAACTTGAAACGTACGTGTATATATGCAATAATAATAATATACTCTATTTAAATATAAATTATTTTAGGGTAAATCCACTAATTAAATGAAATGGACTTCATCAAAAAGAGATGATTAATTAAAATCCAGATTCTTGCAATTAGTTATAAGCAACAAATTATTAGCACTACAAAATAAGTATTTTACAAATAAAAATATTATTTTACCAATTCATTATTACTTTTTAAAATATGATTTTATCACCAATTATATCAACAAATTGGATTTAAAAATCCACCAAACAAAATACATGCTTCGACATAAATACATGAAACACATGAAATTTTATTTATTTAAGAAATTATTCCATTCATTTATATCACCAGAACGCAAGTATTTTCTTTTTTTATTGAAACCAATAAATTAACTAGATTGCTTTTGACTGATGGATTAAGGGTGTTACAAAATCTACCCCTCTTAAAAAGAATCTCGTCCTCGAGATTAAGGAAGGCTAGCACGAAAGCAAAGGAGATACATGGTTATTTGTAAGTTCTTAGTTCTCATTGAACTTCTCCAAACTTAAGGAACTTCCTTACTTCTTTGCTCCGCAACGACTACGAATCAAGCGATCTTCGTCATCATACTTATAAAATGGTGGATCTTCTGAACTATTGTTTAGGTCATGCTTGGCAGCTTTCTTCTCTAGTCGGTCTAGATGCTTCTTGGGACATTCGCGAATAATATGTTCTTCATTTTTGCAGAAGAAGCAAGCACCTCTTGCTTTGAGTTCTTTGCGAGTCAACTTTGCTTGACCAACGGGTGATGAGGGATGATTGGGTGTCTGTATCCCATTTAGCTGAATCTGGCTTGATTCTTCTGTTTGGGTATCCATGTGTTTCGGGGCTTTTGCTTGTGGTTGAGGTGGACTACTCATGTATCCAAACATTATTCTATTCCTTTTGTTGTTCTTCACGATGTTGATGGAAGTTTCTGTGCATTTTTGTTCATATTCCATGTCTGGAGATTGAGATAGCTTAATCTCGGAGGTGTTTGGTAGTGAAATCTTCTCAGGACAATTACGAAGGTAATGGTCTTCACGTCCACATAGATAACAAGCTTTCCTTGAAGTCATTTCTTGACTTTTTCCATGTTTCCCTTTTCGTTTCTTGGAACCTGATGCGACGACGGGGCTGAAACTATGTGCAGGTGATAGTCCATCCATCAATGTAACATTCATGTGCTTCTTTTTGGAGCTGGGCATCCTTGTGATGCTTCCTTTTTGGAATACTTTGCAATTCATCAACTGACAGTGCATTAGGTATGAGAGAATCTGCTATTAGTTGTTCTTGGGGAGACATTTGTCTTTTTATGCCAGAAAATAAAATCTGGTTCTTCTGTTTTGTAGTTTCACTTTCGTTTGTACTGATCTGGCGACAAGGAATTCCATAGTACTCACAACAACAACAACATGTTCCAAGGTCACTTGTTTGTTGGTTTGGTTGTGCATCCTTTTATGTCTTGAATGTCTGTTCATCAGCTGTTTTTATTTATAGTGTTGTTTTGACTTGCCAACACACCGCATTCTTTGCATTTAGTGGCATCACTTGTAGTTGACATTCCAAGGTCTGACATCTGTATGGGTATGGAAGAATGGGAGGGACGAAAGGGTTGAGTAAAGACAGATTATAGAGAGCAGAGAAAACCCATTTATCTAAGGTTTTTCCTAGCTAATTGATGCCATTGTGGACAAAAGTCACACAATACACCAACAATCATTTCAAAGAAACAAATCAAACATGAACACAAAGGACAATGAATTCAAACATACCAGCACAACACAATCCAACTCTACTCATTCAACCAAAACAAAAGGTGAGACAAGGTTCAGAATAAGAAAGATATTATAAAGTCAAGGAGTCAGGTAAGAATTATCAAGGAGTTAGACAAGACCAAAACATTATTGTTAATGACCAATAATGAAATAAGATAACCACTAACTGGTGAAGCGAGGATAAATTATACAACTAAGGATATGAGAAAGTTTTTTTTTCCTTTTTTAAGGATACAAAATACAAGGGCATTATCAAGTAGAGAGACAAAGGGTTCAATATCTCGAGGTAGATATTGTCCAAGGATGACAATACAATGGCAAGAAAACAAAAGTATAAGAATTCAATAGGGAGAAATCATTATCAAGGAGAAAAGTAGAGAGGCAAAAGTTTAATATGTCAAGGTAGATATTGCCCAAGGATGGCAATAAAATGGCAAGAAAACAAAAGTATAAGAAGTCAAGGGTTTTATAGCAATATTATGGATTAGAAAACAACTTATAATATAATATAATATCGTCCTTACCGTTCTAGTCGAAAATCTTAATACTAAAGAACAATCCTATCAACCTAGCCAAGAAGTCAAATAATAGATCCAGGGGATCCATAACAGAACTTCTTGCGGAGTGGAGATAAGACAGAGAATAGGGTGTTGTCGATAGCTTCGAAAAGGTTTCTTCTGGCAAACTTCGCTTCAAGTTCTGCAATCCTAGCTTGATCATCTTGCAATGCTTCTCATTAGAACCTTCTGATAGATGAAGAATCAGACAAGAAGGGTTGAAGATAAAAGAGACGAGGTTTTATATAAAGTAAGTTTTTATGGAGGAAAATATATCAGGCTTTGAAAGACTGGCTGGGCTTTCCATTTCTAACTAATCTAGCGACCTACGGTCACATTGCTCTGATACCACTTCTGTCACACCCGTCTCCAAAGGGCAGAGCCGGGTGCATAGCATATGTGTGCCAGGATCTATTTCCACACATATGTTGACGTCATAAGTGTAATATATCAAAAGAACAATGCATAAAAGTGTAAATAACGATTACATTAACATATTACACTTTGAACAGACATAATGTCTTAACCTTTATTCATCAAAGTACAACGAAACAGGGACATCCATCCACAGGAAGATGACCGGGGGTATCACTAGACTAGCATCCATGGAGTTCAGCATCATATCTTCATCTGCAAACTTCTGATCAAAATTAAGCAAGGGTGAGCTCACTTATGGTCGGGGCTCAGCAAGTGGGGGAAAAACTAATGCAAGTCTAACAAGGTGAGGCTGAGGTTGAGCAGTAAGCATTTTAGTTGGTCAACATTTTATTAACAACACCTGTCTTACTAATAAGTGTGAATCCCAAGTATTCCCATTAAGCAAAGATACAAGATTATATAAAAAACACTTAAGTAAAACCACTTAAGCAAAACCATTGGCAGATCATCGGATCTCGATTTATTTCCATCTTCAAGTTCAATTATCATGTGAGGAGTCCAGGCTGCTCATAACCGTGAGCACGGCTGATATATCAGTTTTACACTCTGCAGAGGTGGCGTATCTTTACCCATGAGTCGCGATTCCCTTCTAGCCCGGGTTAGCTAGACCCGTATTCACTTCCGAGGTGAATGGCCAGGGTCTCACTACGAGGCTTCTCCCTAGAGTCCTCATTACGCAAATGCTGGAAATGGTCAAACTGCATAAGGCACACCTACCGTAACCAACTTATAGTCCAGACTACAGGGTAAAGCTTTGGGAACTATGCCCGTATCCAATCTGCCTGAGCCGGAACTATAAGAGCTTGCCAGATGCCCCCGTTCCTGTCGACCACGACCAGCACCCAACATAAGACTTCCCTAGTTATTTAGCCAAGACCAGAGCCATGATAGTTCTCATGGTAGCACTGTTTTCCCGGGTGGTCACTCCATGTTCCAATTAATATGCAATAATCTTGTTTAACCATCGGGTTAACAACAATAATGTAAACTTACCATTTTGGAACATTAATATCATAAGCGGGAGTGACTGCATAAAGTTAAGTTGTAGCAATAGCATAGCTACTAATGTAAAGTATAATTCCCAGGTTTGATCAAGGAATAAGGTTGGAAAGGTTATCTAAATAGGTAACCCGTCAAATTATGCATATATATCCAAAAGAATAAACTTTATTAAATGTATTGTTTGGGATCAAACAGAGTATGCAGAGGGAGAAGTCCACTTGCCTTGCTTATTGAAAACTTGAAGTTCTTCCGCGTATAGGAATAGATCTTGATTCTTAACTACTAGATCAACCACTGAATATCACACAAACAAACAAGAAGAACAAACACCATTCAATAACATACAACATTCATCATACGTAACGCTAAAAGAAAGCCTAACGAAAAGAGCATTCGCTTTTCAAAAATGTCGCAAGTAATGGTTATACTAAGAGGGTATTCTTTTCAAAAATGTGTGATCTATACTTTATAAAATAAGACATGAGCTTAAAATATCTTAATTAAAATATACAAATATTAGGTTCATCAAATTAATCTTTTATAAAACGTCATATGTGATATGTTTAAGATAAAGGGTTTATAAGATGATAAAACACGTAATAACGATATTAAACCTTTTTAACCTTTTAGAACACATATAAGTCATATCTAAGGTTAATGGATTACGAAACATGTTATTAATCTTAGAAGCATTATGGAACGTATTATAATTCATTGTTAAACCTTCACTTAAGACAAATTAAGATATAAGTCTAAATATGTTTTATGTGAAAAGATCATTATTATTAAACACCTATTTATGAAAAGTTATGGTATACGCCTTAAATGAACTTTTGTGTAAAAGATAATGAACATACAACTATATTTTATTTTTATTAGAAAGCACATAGCCTATATTATTATATTCGAAGTTATAACATTTTAAGTTTAAAGAACCTAAACTCTTATTACTTTATTTTATCATCTAGGAAAAACTAAGTGATTCGTATATAATGTGCACTAAATTCTATAAAATCATTAATCATGCCATAAATCTATTTAAGAACAAATTGATTATAAGCTTGACTAATAAATTATGATAAAGGATAATAGGTTATCTTTAATTCTATTGTAGGGACAAATAATCTAAATGATCTAATTCATTAGAGAGGAAATTATGTATAAACTATCATTTTAGTTTATAAAAGTAATGACCCTTGTTATCTTTTAATTAAGAAAATATAAATAATCTATTAATTTATCTTCTATTTTTATTAAGAAACATATGTCTACATATTCATTTAAGTTTCTATTTAACACGGCTATTCTTAAATATCTATAATAAATCTTATTAAATCAAAATCATGATGTCTATAAAATGGTCATTTTACCGTTAAAAACAAATTTTCTAATTCTTAGTAAGAAACCTATATTTACCAACATAACTATCAATTTCTTTATTAGGAAAGCATGAGTGCCTAATTAAGTTATTTTAACATTATTATAAAATTCTACTATTTTGGTTTTCTCCCTTTTTTTCTAAATAGAATAGTATAACTAAAAATTGTTTATTTAATTCCTCTAACATTAATATACTAAGAATTAATTATAAATTACTAAATAGGACTTTTAATAACCTATTCATGGTTATTATGACATAAATGAATATTTTACTATTCTAAGTAATTAAGTACTATACTTATGATTATACTTTTATTATGAATAGTAACATTTTCATTTGACCGAAAGATACGTGACTTAGTTCCTATTTCAATTTCTTATACTTATATCAATACTAACCGATTATCGCTCACACACTAAAGTGAAATCAATTATAAACATTTCTAGTATAAAACCACTGAAGAAGTGAATAGTGACAGTGTTCATTTTTAGAATTATAAAATCATACGTATATTAAAAGTATTGTCGCGGGGTTTGATTTTGGCTACACGTATACATCGCATCTCTAAAAATCATACGCGTGAATCGCCAAATCGTATCAATAATTCACAAGATCTATAAATTCAAAACATAATTTAGGAAATAAATATTTCGGATTTGTCTACAACCTTGGGTTCTCGTTCTTGCGCAAGGATGAACGTCGACGAGCTGGGTTCGACGGGCAGGGAACGACACGATTGTTGGTGAGCGTTCGGGCGGAGCTCCGGCTGGGGACACGAACGGTGAGTACGAACTCCGGGGAGTCTCCACGGATGGCGAACGACGTACGGCTGCGGACGGTCCGGCGATGAGCTTCACGACGGTGAGCTGGGCACAGCGCGAGCAGGGGCTCGACGACGGGCACGTGGCGTTGCTGTGGGTGCCCGGGTGCTGCGCGGACTAGCTCCGGTGACGGCGATCGACGGCGAGTAACAGAGTGAGAGAGAGGGGCAACTTGGCTGTGGGAGTGAGAGTTCCGTGGGCGTGGTTGTCCAATTTATAGAGAAGGAGAGGAGAGGGGAGAGAGCGCCAGGGGAAGAGGAAACGGTGGCCGGCCATCAATACCGTTCGTCAACAGAGGGAATCAATAGCGTTCATCAACAGAGGGATTAATGGGGAAGAAAACAGATGACTTGAACTCCATTAACGCACGGACGGCGGACGACGTGGGATCGCGCGGCTACGCGGCTGCACCTGGGCGCGGTTGTGCAGTCGAGCGGGCCTGGGCGTCGAGCACGCGGTCGGGTGCTGCGCGCACGTCTTCTGGCGCGGGTGGTGGCCGGCGCGGCTGCTCCTGGGCGGGGTCGCGGCAGCGCGCGGTGCCGCACGCGGTCGGGTCTTCGGGTCGGTCGGGGCAGCGTCGGGCGCTCGGGTGCAGGGGCTGCTCCTGGCGGCTTCGCGTGGGATACAGAGCGTCTGGAGTCTGCGCGGTGAAGACAGCAGGGAGAGGAGAGCAGGGGGAGGAAGAAACCGGCAGCCATTATTGCCGTTAATGGCACGTCCGTTACAGAGGGAAGTGGGAGGGGAGAGTAAAAGGGGCGGCTGTTCGGTTAGTGGAGAAGAGGAAGCGAATGGGTCCACTGCGGTAGACGAGTGGACGCTGGGGAGGCAAAAAGACGACGAGGAGATGAGCCAACAACATGGCGGTGACGTGCACTGCAACAGGGAGCAAGCGTTTGGGACTTGGGGAGAGGTAGAAGAAAGGTATGCCATGTGGGGCCCACATATCATAGAAAGGAGAGGGCTGGAATTGGTTGGCCTCGATTGAGCGTCACGAGTGCAGCATGCGGGTACCAATTTGTTTTTTTATTTTCATTTACCTTTTTTTAACTTGAAACGTACGTGTATATATGCAATAATAATAATATACTCTATTTAAATATAAATTATTTTAGGGTAAATCCACTAATTAAATGAAATGGACTTCATCAAAAAGAGATGATTAATTAAAATCCAGATTCTTGCAATTAGTTATAAGCAACAAATTATTAGCACTACAAAATAAGTATTTTACAAATAAAAATATTATTTTACCAATTCATTATTACTTTTTAAAATATGATTTTATCACCAATTATATCAACAAATTGGATTTAAAAATCCACCAAACAAAATACATGCTTCGACATAAATACATGAAACACATGAAATTTTATTTATTTAAGAAATTATTCCATTCATTTATATCACCAGAACGCAAGTATTTTCTTTTTTTATTGAAACCAATAAATTAACTAGATTGCTTTTGACTGATGGATTAAGGGTGTTACAATCAGCAATTTCCTTTCCTTTCCCAGACGCTGCGGCCGCGGCCTCTTCGGCGGCGGTGGTAGCTTCCTCTGTGGCCATGTCTAGTAGTATTTTGTCAATGTGTTCGATTGTGCTCTCCAGGTTTAAATCTTCAGCTGAGGCAGCTTCGGCAGCCGCGACCTCCGAAGGTGTGATTTCAATATCTGTCCTTTCCTCAGCCGCTGGTGTCTTCTGAGCTGAAGCTCTTGGCGGTGTCTTGTCAATTACCTCTGTCACACCGATGATTCTCTGTCTCTTTACTTTAGTCGTTTTCTTCATTTGTTCGGGCTCCTTTTACTTCTGAAAAAACTTTGTCAGTTGAGGCCCCAATGGACTTAGCTTCGCAGGCAAAGATTCAGTCATTACCTTCAAAATTGCCTCCACATCAGTGGCAGAGGGTGATGCAGGGGTTTCTTCTTCGTCGGATATTTTTCGCTTCGGAGAATACGCTTTCCTCTTCTTCGGAATTTTCTTCTTCGGTGTTTCTTTTTCATCTTCATTTAAGGCTTCGGTTGTCCTTTTCCTTTTCTGGCCTCCGGCACCTTTGTTCAGATTTTCATAGTCAGGGTATTCAAAACCCAAGGCGTCCAGCACTCGGTTCAGTCTTCGCTTCGGATGGGTGCCGAAGGCCGCAGTCATCAATTGATCTTCTTTTTTGGAGTAGTTGCCAAGTATTTCATTACACATTACTTCAATTGTATCCAGCCACTCTTGGCAAGGTGATTTAAAGTATTTCTTAAACTTGAAATAGTAAGGTAAATGCACAAGTTCACCTTCTTTCTTCTCCCCCTTCAGCTTCGGCATTTCCCATTCTTTCAAACTAGGAAAAACTTTGAAAGCCAAAAACTCCTGAACCAGGTCTCTTGTACTGATATGCTCTGCAATAATTCTGAATTCATTCAATGCTTGTTGTGTTGGACCTTCTGGTGTCATGTTGCAGCGAGGTCGGGTTTCTCCGAAGATTAGTTCGAGTGGACTTTGCACAAGCTTCTCTTTGTCGTCATCAACCTTAACATAGAACCACTCCGACTTCCAGCCTGCTGCCCATTTACTCCGGTAGCTGATTACAGGAAACTTTGTGGTTTTCCGATAGGCGAAATTATAGCAACCAAAATTGTCATGCAATCCATCTTTTCTAGCCTTCGTCTGATAGTGCAGTTCGTGAACTCGGCAAAAGCTGTCCGCAAACGGCTCCACCGCTTGGCTTCGGAGGGCCCAGATATAAACACTAAGCCTAACAATAGCGTTAGGAGTCAACTGATGAAAATAGATACCGAACCTCTTCAGTACCTCTGCAATAATCCCATGTAGGGGGAATCTTAATCCAGCCTTTAGAAAGCTTTTGAAAATAACAATGTCATCCTTCTCCGGCTTTGGGGTAGTCTCTTCTCCCCCGAAGCGTAATAGCTTCTTCTGATTTTCATTAAAAAAGCCCGACTTTACCATCTTGGAGAGATCAGCCTTCGAAACAGTAGACTTTCCGAAGTCCAAGTGGCTGGGCTTGCTTGGCATGGCAATGCGATAATCATCTTCGGGATCAGTTTCCTCAATATCTTCTTCTTCTGCTTCGGCAATTGCTTGTTCTGCTTGTTCCGCATCATCACTGGGGATCTTTTCCGAAGTTACCAGTCCGGATCTTTGCATCGCTTCGGAGATGGGAACAGTCTCCGAACCTTCAGCTTCGCCCCCCTCATGCTCAACCCTAGCGGTAGAACGTACTCTGGCCATTTAATTCTGAATCTGTGGAAATTAAATACTTTTTTCCTCCGAAGTTTTTTCTTTTGACGAAGCAGGCTTCAAGTTGGAGCTTCGTTCGATTCCGAGAATCAAGCTTCGGCGATGGTTAAAAATTTTGGCAGCAGAACAGTGCAAATAGCAATGAATGCTGTGGTAACTTCACACCTACTCGTCTGTTTATATAGTACTGCAGGTAAGAAGGCGAAGCGCCAGGATTTTTACACCAGGCGGACACCCGCTTGCACTCGCTGCGCGGTGGACCGCAGGGACAAACAGTAACTCTGCAAGGTGGGACCACTACGCGCTGGGAAACTGAATCGCTTCTCGACAACGAGCTCAGGGAAGGTGTTTTTTTGGACCTTCGGCTCCCCGAAGCTTAAGAGACTTTTTTCACGGATCAAGCTCGTTACGAAAAACGATCTAGCACCGCGAAAGGGGCTACTGTTGGGTCTATGCTTCGTCGCCGAAGGTCTTCTAGGAAGAAGCGGCTTTCGGCTGAAGCTGTTTGTATGAGATGGCCGAAGGTTCCTCTTCATGAAGCTTCGGTATTACAAACCGACTTAAAGATAGAATGACCTTTTAGTCCATAAAGGTCTGAGTCAATGTTGTAAACTTTTATGAGGGGCATAATTGTAATTCCTCACAGGCTGTGTCCTGTGCCTATAAATAGTGAACAGTATTTCTTTACTGTTCACGCTTTTTGGCAATTGTAATCGCATCTTTCGGGAATCTATCTTTGCCAAGGCAGAGGTATAATGGTATTCAATAATTCAATATATTAAGTAAATATAATTTAATTCGTTTATGATTCATTTATCTTTTCATACCCTTTATTTTATGTTATCTTATATCATCTATTAGAATTTAATTACGAAGACTTAACCTTCGTAATTATGTTCTCATCAATGTGGCGGAACTGCCCGAAGTATTCCAACTTAAGTGCCCAAGTCCCGCCTCAGAGGCTAGACCACACTTAAATGGGAATAACCCGTCAATCCCTCGGATCTAGTCCGACACGGCCACTGACAGGATCAAGTACCACGATCTCACTCGAAGGTGAGTCACAGAGCAAATACAATAAAGCATAAAACCATACATGTCACAATGTTAAATTATTACATCACCATCATCATCATTGGAGTTTTTGCAAAAGTAACCATCATTGTTCAAAGTGCAGCGGAATAAAACTAACGGTAATTAAACAGAGAGATGGGGAAGCCTGTCCCATCACTCCTCATGCTCCTCCTCAGCCGAGGCAGGGTCCCACTCGACAGTCCAACCCGGTGGCAAGGTGGACGGCCAAGTTATCCCAGCAACCATCTCCTCCAGAGAACCTGTAAAAAATTATGCCACAAGCAAGGCTGAGTATACTAATACTCAGCTAGACTTACCCGGTGTGAGGAGTCTACTCCTCTACCTCTAGACATGCAGTTGTTTGGCTGTGGGGTTTGGTTGCCAAAAGCACTAGCTGAGTTTCTAAATCAAGATTTTAACTTAATCAAAGTTAAGTGTGACTCTCTTAAGGCTAAAAGTGGACTATCTACTCATACATGGTAGCAAGCATTATTAACAATCAACATCTTATCTCAACTCATCATACTTCCACTTATTACTCAATGCAGTACAATGGATCAAGCAGTCTCATTAGCTGCGAGAAGCAGACGATTCGAATCGAGTTTTTATCCTTGCAAGGTAAACCTAAACACACGACATGTAGGGGCACTCCGTCCCCACACACATCAACCGTCCCCATTGATTCCCCGTCAGCAGATCAGGGCTCACCGCCTTGGCGTACAATGCCTCACTGACCCCGACTGGCCGTCGTGCAGTGACCGCACTTGTACCCACCATAACTGGAATGGGAGACCTCGTCTCAGGTCGCATGAGGGGCAAAGTCTACTGCCAGGTTCAATCAGGTACTAGGCTTACCGATTTACCATATTTCTCGGCATGTGCTTAGTACGTTCAAACGCTTGACACAGGTATCCGCACGTTAATCCTTATTCCATTTTCCATCTCGTAAACAACCAATCCCCATGGATTGTTGTCCACCAACTAGTATCATGACAGTGTGAAAGTGGGTACAATCAATTTCCTGATCTCGCGCGAGTGCTAGAAAAATCACTCGTCTTCTACCGAGATCCTAATTAAATAAAGCAACTACTCGACCTGTCATACTAGTATTCATTTCAAAAGGATTCCTGAGATCATGCAACTAGGGTTTCAAACAATTCCTACACCTAAGTGCACAATCAATCCTACAATCATTAAGTGAAGTAAAATAGCATAAATAACAGGTTATGCATAAAACCGGGGCTTGCCTTCCAAAGCAGTGGCAGGCAGGTCCTCTGGTGCAGGCTCGGGTGCTGGATCGGGGGCTACCTCCTGAGCAGCTCCTTGCTCCGGCACGAGGATGTACTCTCCGTCAGCAAGATTACAGTCTATCGAAATACAATGAACATGTATGTCATGATTATGCAAGGTTTAAGAACATTAAGCTAAAGAAACTAAGTCAAGAATTAACTTAGGGTTTCTTAGTCCTGCGGGGCTTCCATTGGGTTAGGCTTAATATTCTTTAGGCTTGGGTGTTTAGTGAGGCTGATAACCTAGTGGATTGGTATTGTCTTGGTACATTTTAGTGGACAGATTACAAAGGTTTAGGATAACATTAATTCACATCTTTCATTTTTCTTTCCTTAATTTTCATTTAGGGTTTTTAGTGTAGGTTTGAACTACAACAGGGTTTTAATAATTTCCAAAAATTCTGTAAAAATTACAGTGGGTTGTCACTGGCTATTCTAGCTTGTTTTAAGAATTTGAGGCTTAAAGTATAAAAGCTAGGCTTTAAACAAAAATAACAATAGTTAGGCAAAATGGGCCACCTTACACTACACCTCTTAGTTAGGGGTAGGTTCTGTCCTAAAGGTTATTTTTGCTGGCATCCCATAGTAATAATAGGTCTCTGTGCTAAAAATTACAGAAAACTAAGGGGTGGTTATTTAGTTATGATTTTCTTAAGTTTAATGTCAAAAAGGCACTTTCTACTACATTATTATTTGAAAAATGTCAAACAGCAGATTTCATATTTTTCCTAAGTTCTCTCTAATAAAACAATAGTTATCCCAAGGGTGGGGGTGTTTTACCTTGGGGTTATTTTTGTAGAGTTTTTCTAAGTTTCACTTGTTTTATTAAAACAAAAGAGATCTTACTTATTTTACACTAAAACAGGGTATGATATATTTTTCCAGTGAACTATATTGAATAAGTAACCTAACAAAAATAGGGGTACTCTCTGGTTCATTAATTTAATTACATTTTCTATTTTCCTTATCCTTAAGCATATTATAGAATAAGGGGTAAAACTAACTTAAATGGAGTGGCCAGAGAGGTTCAACATTTTTAAACAGGTTAGTAGGTAAATATAAACTTCCCCAATTTTTCCTAACCCTAGCCAAATAGCCTAACTATTTTTCTTACTATTATTGAGCTTTTGGCCAAAACTAACATTAAATCAGAACTTTTAAGTTTTCCACAGCACCAAGGGGTTTTATATTTTTCTTAAATAGGTTACATTAATTGGAGTCTGACAAAATTTGTTTGACCAAATTTGGATGAACTAATCATAAGTTATGAATTTTAAAGTCTCTGTTCAATTTAAAATAGAATTTAAAAAGAGTTTCCTGGAAAAATAGTTTACACCGAGGTCCCTGGGTTTAAACTAATTCCACCTTCACAAATCTACCCCCACGCCACTATTCCCCTGTGTCTCTGACATTTCACAAAACCCCCTGACCTTTTCTCCCTCTCACCCGCAGTCCTTCCCTTTATGCAAACAGTAACCGTGGGAAAGAAAAGGGCGGCGCGGCTTACCGGCGGCGAGGGAGGTCCGGCGAAGGGTGGGGTTGGCTCGGGGAGACTCTGGCGGTCACGTCGAGGTACGGCTCGACGTCGGAGATGGCCGGAATCGCCCGGTCCACGCGTGCAGGCGGGTGTCCTCGTCGGCGGCGAGTATACCGGCCAAACCACGGCGAACTGGTTCAATCCGAGGGCACGGTGAGCTTCACGGGGTCACGCAACGACTGTGTGTACAAGGAATCGAAGGATGGTGGAGTGGTTTACCCGGTCCACGTACTCCGGCGGGGGCGAGAGCTCCGGCGAGCGTGGACTGGCTTCTCCGGCGAAGTACTTTCCGATTCCTTGCTCGAGGAGCCTCACGGTGGTGTGCACAATCTTCTCCGAGGGCTGGACGGGGTTGGGAATGGCTCAAATGGCCGGTCTATGGTGGCAGAGGGGTTGGGCGGTCGCGGACTCGCTGTGCACGGGCAAACGGCGACGAGCTAACTCCGGTGAGGTGTGGAGGGTGCGCGGAAGGGTGTAGTCGAAGCCTGGGAGGGCTTTATAAGCTCGGGCGCGGGCCACGGCGCGGGTTTGGCTCGGGCGCGGCACGGGGCATGCGGGGACGCGCGCGGGCGTGCTCTGGCGCGGGCAGAAGGCGTCGAACACGTGGAGGTGAGTTTCTTCCAGTGTTCAAACGTCTCCAGAGATCACAAACGTGCGAATCTCGCCATGAATCCGGCGCAGACCTCCTCCTGGCACCTAGGGCTATCTCACATGTGTGAGTTCCAAGGGATGATACGCCCTAGATCGGGAGATAGACGGGCGCCAAATCTGGCTTGTCTCTCTGCCCACTCTGCGACAAAACTGATGTCAAGTGCTGTCAAACGTCTGAGTCTCGGTCTCAAATTTTTCCAGGGGGTGCCTTAAGTGGTATACCACATTTTTGGTATAGAACCCAAGTGGTTTTGGCGCCATCTTCAAAGTGAACATGGCTGGTCTTTGGATTAGGGCTAAAATGTGACTTAGAGGGAAATAGAGAGCTCTAGCTCTCTCTCCACTTGGAGATTTGAATTGAGGTTTCTCCAGGGGTCTTTTTGCAATATTTCCCTCCCTTAATTGATGGTTATATTGTTGCTTAGGGTTTGGGCAAAAGTTACACACACTTTGCACCATTGTTCACTCTCTTTCCCCTCTTACCTAGGGTTTTGGAAGATAGGGTTTAGGAGAGGTCTAGGGTTCTTCTCCCCTATTATCCAAGGTAGTAAGTGTGCAAGGATTAGAGTAATGCTTCTTATGTCATTGGCAACTTGATTAGCACATGAGCTCCATAGTTCTTATGTGGTGCCCTAAGTCTTTACCCTTGTGAACATAGCTTTTAGTGCCAAAGTGGGTTTTAGCCAGGGTAACACATGGGGTGTTACAGCCCTCCCCCCTTAAAGGAATCTCGCCCCGAGATTTAGGTAGAGTCCCTTGGAGGGTGCTTGAAGGTGTGTTGGTGTTGTTTTTCCTTTACACTTAAGTTTCTCTTGTTAACTGCTCTTCGAATGTCATCCTCTTTGCAACTTCAGAAGGAAGCCCTTCTTAAGTTAATTCCACAACTTAGACTATCCTCATTATCTAAGTTTTTCTTATAATTGAATTCAAAGGGCAGGTGGGGGTGGGGTTTTGGGGTTACATACCGACTCCTTTGGGCAGAAAGTCGGGGAAACGAGAGCATAGAAAATCCTCAGTCTCCCATGTAGCTTCTTCTGCTGAATGGTGAGTCCACTGAACCTTGTACATTCTGACCGACCTTGCCCGAGTTGATCTCTCCTTTTGATCTAATACCTTGACGGGGTACTCTTGGTAGGACAAGTCTGGTTCTATCTCAATGTCTGGTTCCGGTAGCACTTCAGTGGGTAGACGAATGCATTTCCGCAGCTGAGATACATGGAACACATTATAAACTGCTGACATGTGAGGTGGTAATTCCAATTGGTAGGCTACGGTTCCACAGCTTGCCTTGATCTTATAGGGTCCAATGTAGCGAGGAGCTAACTTGCCCTTGATCCCGAATCTCTGGATACCCTTGGTGGGTGATACCTTAAGATAGACATGATCTCCCACCTCAAACTGTAGAGGCTTCCGCCTCTTGTCATGATAGCTCATTTGCCTAGCCTGAGCAGCTTCCAAGTTCTTGGTAATCACCCTGACCTTTGTTTCTGCCTCGAGTACTAAATCTGGCCCAAAAATTTCCCTTTCTCCTGCTTGAGACCAATTAAGTGGGGTCCTACACCTTCTCCCATATAATGCCTCAAAAGGTGCCATCTTCAAACTGGACTGATAGCTGTTATTGTAAGAAAACTCTGCCAAAGACAGACACTTGTCCCAATCCTTTCCATAATGTAGTGCACATGCCCGCAACATGTCTTCCAAAATCTGATTTACCCTTTCTGTCTGGCCATCTGTTTGTGGGTGATATGCTGAGCTCCGGATTACTTGGGTCCCAAGTGATTCTTGCAGTTTCTCCCAAAAGCGTGCCACAAACAGTGCTCCTCTGTCAGATATAATGGTCTTTGGAATACCATGCAGTCTTACTATCTGATCAACATAAATTTCAGCGTACTTCTCTGTCTTGTGGGTGGTGTGCACTGGCAAGAAATGAGCAGTCTTGGTCAATCTGTCCACGATAACCCAAATAGAATCATGGTGCCTGGAGGTATTGGGTAATCCCACTATGAAGTCCATGCAAATGTCTTCCCATTTCCAAGATGGTATGGGAAGGGTTGCAAAGGGCCTGCTGCCTTCAAGTGACTGGCTTTAATTCTCTGGCAGGTGTCACATTCCGATATGTACTTGGCAATTTCCCTTTTCATTCTAGTCCACCAATATAGAGATCTGAGATCATGATACATCTTGTTGCTACCAGGGTGCATGGAGAATTTTGAAAGGTGAGCTTCATCTAGTATCTTATTTCTAAGCTCAGGGTCCTTGGGAACAACCAATCGATCTCCAAACCATAGAATTCCCTTGCTGTCCTGTCGGAAACACTTGTATTTTTCTGCCTTTTGCTTGATCATATCCTTGATAACCTGAACACCCTTATCCTCAACCTGTGCCCTGATGATCTGCTCTTGCAATGTGGGTTCCACCGAGATATAGCTTAGGTTACCCGAAGAAACAACTTCCAGGTTCAGCTTGCACAACTCATCACACAGGGTGGTCACTCCCACATCCATGCTCATACAATTACACTGGGCCTTTCTGCTCAAGGCATCTGCCACAACATTGGCCTTACCAGGGTGGTAATGTACCTCCAAATCGTAGTCCTTGATCAATTCTAACCATCTCCTTTGCCTCATGTTCAGATCTGCCTGAGTGAAGATGTATTTGAGACTCTTGTGATTAGTGTAGATGTTACAGTGAGCTCCCATCAAGTAGTGTCTCCATATCTTTAGAGCATGAACTACAGCTGCCAATTCTAGATCATGTGTAGGGTAGTTCTGCTCATGGGGCCTGAGTGCCCGGGAAGCATAAGCAATCACTCTGTTCTCTTGCATCAAGACACATCCCAAACCAGTACCAGAAGCATCACAATAAACTTCAAATGGCTTGGTGTTGTCAGGTTGGGCCAGCACTGGGGCTGTTGTCAAATGCTGCCTCAAGGTATGAAAGGCATCTTCACACTTTTGGCTCCACTCAAATTTGACTCCCTTCTTCAACAGTTCAGTCATTGGCTTGGCAATTCTGGAGAAATCCGGAATAAATCGTCGATAATACCCTGCCAATCCGAGAAAACTCCGAATCTGCTTCACTGTAGTCGGGGGTTTCCAATCCATTACCTCTTGTACCTTCTCAGGATCAACTGATATCCCATCTTGAGAAATTGTGTGACCCAAGAATTTGATCTCCTTCAGCCAAAACTCACACTTAGACAACTTAGCATAAAGATGATGATCGCGCAGTCGCTGAAGCACGATGTGCAGGTGCTCAGTATGTTCGTCTTCATTCTTGGAATAGACCAGAATATCATCAATGAAAACGACCACGAACTTATCCAATTCCGGCATAAACACTGAATTCATCAGGTACATAAAATAAGCCGGGGCATTGGTCAGCCCAAAAGACATCACCAGAAACTCATACAGTCCATATCTGGTAGAGAAAGCCGTCTTGGGAATATCGCTAGCGCGGATCTTGATCTGATGGTATCCTGAGCGAAGGTCTATCTTGGAGAATACCTTGGCTCCAACCAACTGATCAAACAGAACATCAATGCGGGGCAGCGGGTATTTGTTCTTTATAGTCACCGCATTGAGAGGGCGGTAGTCAACACACATCCTCAAACTCTCATCCTTTTTCTTCACAAATAATGCTGGACATCCCCATGGTGAAGTGCTTGGACGAATAAACCCCTTGTCCAACAACTCTTGCAATTGTTTCTTCAATTCTGCCAATTCCGCGGGAGGCATCCTATAGGGTCTCTTGGAGATAGGAGCGGTCCCGGGTTGCAATTCGATGGCGAACTCAATATCTCGGTCAGGTGGCATCCCTGGCAATTCATCCGGGAAAACGTCCGGATAGTCACAGACCACTGGGATCTTTTCCACTGGGGATTCTAACATAACAAAGGCACAAGAACCGGTGCATCCCTGATCGGGTAGATATAAGGTAATCTCACCATCCAGAGGGGAGCGGAGTTCTATGGCTCTGGCTGCGACATCAATCACTGCGTGGTGTCGCGACAACCAATCAGTCCCTAAGATGATATCCACACTATCCAATCCCATTATCATTAGGGTAGTTTTGAAAATGAGACTACCCAGCTTAATTGGTACGTGCCTACAGATCTGATAGGAGGCAACCCTGCCTCCTGGTGTTGAGATTGTAATACCCCCATTGGTGTGGTGAAAAGGCAATTGGCACTTGGCACTAAATTTGGTACTGATAAAACTGTGTGAGGCACCGGAATCAAAAAGAACAATAGCAGGACAATTCAAAACTGTAAAAATACCAGTCAAGACGGGTGCTCCCTCTAGGATATCAGCCATGGTGGTGAAGTTCAGCCTGCCCTGCCTCACTTGCACCTTCTGCCTCTTCCCTTGGTTCTGATTTACATTCTGCCCCTGCCTCTGCTGGTTCCTGGGGCAATTCTTGGCGTAATGCCCGGTGTTGCCACAAGTGAAGCACCTGTTGTCATTTGCCTGGCGGTACTGCTGCTGCTGATTATTCCTCTGAGCTGGAAACTAGTTGCGGTTGGGTGCCTGCTGCTGCTGCTGCTGAGGTCGGATTACCCATCGCCCTTGCTGCTGGGATCCCCTGCCCTGGGTGTCGGACACAATCCTGAAGCGCTGGGGCTGAGCTGAGGGTCCGGCCACAGGGGTCTTCCTCTTCTTCTCTGCCTGTCTAGCTGTAATGCAGTCCTCTTGGGAGATAGCCATGTTGACCAACTCATTGTAGCTGTTGGCCCTGACGGTGTTGAGACGATCCCGGAGCTTAGTGCTGAGCCCCCTTCTGAATCTGTCCCTCTTCTTCTCATCTGTATCTGCATGATATCCCGCGTACTGGCACAAGTCATTAAAGGCCTGGGCATACTGCAACACTGTCCTGTTGCCCTGAGTGAGTGCCAAGAACTCATTGAGCTTCCTGTCCATGATCCCGGCTGGTATATGGTGTCCTCTAAAAGCTGCCTTGAACTCCCTCCACTCCACCTCTCGGTCCTCTGGCTGCATAGCAAGAAAATGATCCCACCAAGTCCTTGCAGGCCCGCGAAGCTGCTGGGTGGCGAACCTGACTTTGATTAATTCTGAGCAAACTCCATGGAGCAGTGGGAATTTGGATTCCACCACTCGCAGCCACACATCTGCGTCAAGTGGGTCCTCCGCCCTTGTGAACAATGGAGGCTGGGTGCTAAGGAATTCCTGATAGGTGGCCGCCGCGGGGTGACGTTGGTGGTCTCCACCACCATAATGCTGAGGTGGTAGCTGACGTTGAGCCAGCTGCCTCAGGATCTCATTCTGCTGAGCCATGAGCTCCTGCAGAGTGGGAGGTGGTGGCGGCGGTGGAGGAACGCGCTCGTTCTGGCCACGACGCTGCCTTCCGGCCATCTGAAAAACCACATACTTACTTAACACCACAGTTCCAAATTTTAAGATTTTATCACGGGGAAAAAAATGTTAAAACAGCATGATAGACTCTGACTTCAACAAAAGGGATTTTTAAAAGGCATAAATTCTTCCTTCCAAAATTAAACTGATAATAGCATCCATCAAACAAGCTCCCAAGAGAGTTTTACACGATTACATCAAATTGTTCCAAAATGACTCAACTCTATCTAGCCTAGTACCCCAAGGGTGCAAAAGCTAAGCTAGCTGCGAGGAGTCCGACTATCCAACTTCTAAGCCTATCCTGAACACCTAGTGAGCGAACGAAGCAACACTCGACTCGGGGGAAGGTGGTCTTCCCGAGCCAGCAGTGTCCACACTGGAGGCAGGCTCATCTCCTCCCTCAATGTCGACGTCCTCGTTGGCCTCCTGGTCCTAGATCTCCTGGTGATGCATGTCCAGGTGCTCGTTAGCCTCAGCAAGCTGCTGCTGAGTGTTAATGAGCTGATCCTCTAGGACCTCAATGGTGTTCTCTCTGGTGCCCACCAGCTCCTCCAACTCCTGAATATCAGTGGATAGCTGCTCCACCTGCAAGTCCTTCTCCACCATTTCTTGAGATAGATCAACCACGAGCTCCTCTCTGTTATCCAACGTGATCTTTGTTGCCTCCAGCAGTGCCATTAGATGGGACATGGCCTCACCGCGCATCACCTGCAGACGGTACAGAGCATTCATGCACCGTACTGTCAAGTGCGCATTCTGACCTGGGTAGATGGCCCAGATGTCCTTGGCATGCTCCACCCGATCCTTCCACATTGGGTCGTCCTCCTTCTCAGCGGGGAACAAGCCAATGGGGTGGGTAGCCAGCTCCAAGGGATGGAATCCGCAGAAAGTAGTCAATCCATGCAGAGCGATCGCCTCGATCGTGTCCTCTGCCCGGTATCCGAAAGACTCGGAGTCCAAAGAGCGCCACCCTGGCTGCAGGGGATGAGGCTCCAAAGTCATCCTCACCCTACAGCGAGGCACCCGGTGCTTCTCGAACTGCTGCACCGCGTACTGAGGGGGTGTCGTGTATCCAGCCCCCTGAAGTACCTCCCACAAAATGCGGGGAAAACCCTCTCGCGCAAGTCCGTCGGTGTGGGTCAGTGCATTTCCGTCATCGGAGGATCCGTGGGAAGTCATCTGTGTACGGTTAAGCGTAAGTAAAAGAAAAAGAATTATAAAAAGAACAAGAAAAAGTAAAACTCAGCCTTTCTCTAGTTAAGTAAAAAGGCACTAGGGACCTAGTTAGTTGTTATCTTGTTTTTAAGTTCTTTACTCAGTTATCCATTGCTTAGTTATGAATGCATGCATGCTCGTCCTGAACGACCTCACAACAAGATAAAAGAAGTAGGGAGGAACTCCCATCCCGTAAAAGTGGCCTGTAGGGCCTAGTTACTTAGCCACCTAGCTACCCTTCTATTATCCTAAGGCTTCACGTCCTAGGTCTATCCTGCTCGTCCTACTATCTATCCAACCTTGTTTCTATCAAGTTTTATTTAGAAAATTTGTGGTATTTACATTTTATTGATTCCTCTGTGGTGGTACAAGCTCCGATACCAGCTGTGGCGGAACTGCCCGAATTATTCCAACTTAAGTGCCCAAGTCCCGCCTCAGAGGCTAGACCACACTTAAATGGGAATAACCCGTCAATCCCTCGGATCTAGTCCGACACGGCCACTGACAGGATCAAGTACCACGATCTCACTCGAAGGTGAGTCACAGAGCAAATACAATAAAGCATAAAACCATACATGTCACAATGTTAAATTATTACATCACCATCATCATCATTGGAGTTTTTGCAAAAGTAACCATCATTGTTCGAAGTGCAGCGGAATAAAACTAACAGTAATTAAACAGAGAGATGGGGAAGCCTGTCCCATCACTCCTCATGCTCCTCCTCAGCCGAGGCAGGGTCCCACTCGACAGTCCAACCCGGTGGCAAGGTGGACGGCCAAGTTATCCCAGCAACCATCTCCTCCAGAGAACCTGTAAAAAATTATGCCACAAGCAAGGCTGAGTATACTAATACTCAGCTAGACTTACCCGGTGTGAGGAGTCTACTCCTCTACCTCTAGACATGCAGCTGTTTGGCTGTGGGGTTTGGTTGCCAAAAGCACTAGCTGAGTTTCTAAATCAAGATTTTAACTTAATCAAAGTTAAGTGTGACTCTCTTAAGGCTAAAAGTGGACTATCTACTCATACATGGTAGCAAGCATTATTAACAATCAACATCTTATCTCAACTCATCATACTTCCACTTATTACTCAATGCAGTACAATGGATCAAGCAGTCTCATTAGCTGCGAGAAGCAGACGATTCGAATCGAGTTTTTATCCTTGCAAGGTAAACCTAAACACACGACATGTAGGGGCACTCCGTCCCCACACACATCAACCGTCCCCATCGATTCCCCGTCAGCAGATCAGGGCTCACCGCCTTGGCGTACAATGCCTCACTGACCCCGACTGGCCGTCGTGCAGTGACCGCACTTGTACCCACCATAACCGGAATGGGAGACCTCGTCTCAGGTCGCGTGAGGGGCAAAGTCTACTGCCAGGTTCAATCAGGTACTAGGCTTACCGATTTACCATATTTCTCGGCATGTGCTTAGTACGTTCAAACGCTTGACACAGGTATCCGCACGTTAATCCTTATTCCATTTTCCATCTCGTAAACAACCAATCCCCATGGATTGTTGTCCACCAACTAGTATCATGACAGTGTGAAAGTGGGTACAATCAATTTCCTGATCTCGCGCGAGTGCTAGAAAAATCACTCGTCTTCTACCGAGATCCTAATTAAATAAAGCAACTACTCGACCTGTCATACTAGTATTCATTTCAAAAGGATTCCTGAGATCATGCAACTAGGGTTTCAAACAATTCCTACACCTAAGTGCACAATCAATCCTACAATCATTAAGTGAAGTAAAATAGCATAAATAACAGGTTATGCATAAAACCGGGGCTTGCCTTCCAAAGCAGTGGCAGGCAGGTCCTCTGGTGCAGGCTCGGGTGCTGGATCGGGGGCTACCTCCTGAGCAGCTCCTTGCTCCGGCACGAGGATGTACTCTCCGTCAGCAAGATTACAGTCTATCGAAATGCAATGAACATGTATGTCATGATTATGCAAGGTTTAAGAACATTAAGCTAAAGAAACTAAGTCAAGAATTAACTTAGGGTTTCTTAGTCCTGCGGGGCTTCCATTGGGTTAGGCTTAATATTCTTTAGGCTTGGGTGTTTAGTGAGGCTGATAACCTAGTGGATTGGTATTGTCTTGATACATTTTAGTGGACAGATTACAAATGTTTAGGATAACATTAATTCACATCTTTCATTTTTCTTTCCTTAATTTCCATTTAGGGTTTTTAGTGTAGGTTTGAACTACAACAGGGTTTTAATAATTTCCAAAAATTCTGTAAAAATTACAGTGGGTTGTCACTGGCTATTCTAGCTTGTTTTAAGAATTTGAGGCTTAAAGTATAAAAGCTAGGCTTTAAACAAAAATAACAATAGTTAGGCAAAATGGGCCACCTTACACTACACCTCTTAGTTAGGGGTAGGTTCTGTCCTAAAGGTTATTTTTGCTGGCATCCCATAGTAATAATAGGTCTCTGTGCTAAAAATTACAGAAAACTAAGGGGTGGTTATTTAGTTATGATTTTCTTAAGTTTAATGTCAAAAAGGCACTTTCTACTACATTATTATTTGAAAAATGTCAAACAGCAGATTTCATATTTTTCCTAAGTTCTCTCTAATAAAACAATAGTTATCCCAAGGGTGGGGGTGTTTTACCTTGGGGTTATTTTTGTAGAGTTTTTCTAAGTTTCACTTGTTTTATTAAAACAAAAGAGATCTTACTTATTTTACACTAAAACAGGGTATGATATATTTTTCCAGTGAACTATATTGAATAAGTAACCTAACAAAAATAGGGGTACTCTCTGGTTCATTAATTTAATTACATTTTCTATTTTCCTTATCCTTAAGCATATTATAGAATAAGGGGTAAAACTAACTTAAATGGAGTGGCCAGAGAGGTTCAACATTTTTAAACAGGTTAGTAGGTAAATATAAACTTCCCCAATTTTTCCTAACCCTAGCCAAATAGCCTAACTATTTTTCTTACTATTATTGAGCTTTTGGCCAAAACTAACATTAAATCAGAACTTTTAAGTTTTCCACAGCACCAAGGGTTTTATATTTTTCTTAAATAGGTTACATTAATTGGAGTCTGACAAAATTTGTTTGACCAAATTTGGATGAACTAATCATAAGTTATGAATTTTAAAGTCTCTGTTCAATTTAAAATAGAATTTAAAAAGAGTTTCCTGGAAAAATAGTTTACACCGAGGTCCCTGGGTTTAAACTAATTCCACCTTCACAAATCTACCCCCACGCCACTATTCCCCTGTGTCTCTGACATTTCACAAAACCCCCTGACCTTTTCTCCCTCTCACCCGCAGTCCTTCCCTTTATGCAAACAGTAACCGTGGGAAAGAAAAGGGCGGCGCGGCTTACCGGCGGCGAGGGAGGTCCGGCGAAGGGTGGGGTTGGCTCGGGGAGACTCTGGCGGTCACGTCGAGGTACGGCTCGACGTCGGAGATGGCCGGAATCGCCCGGTCCACGCGTGCAGGCGGGTGTCCTCGTCGGCGGCGAGTATACCGGCCAAACCACGGCGAACTGGTTCAATCCGAGGGCACGGTGAGCTTCACGGGGTCACGCAACGACTGTGTGTACAAGGAATCGAAGGATGGTGGAGTGGTTTACCCGGTCCACGTACTCCGGCGGGGGCGAGAGCTCCGGCGAGCGTGGACTGGCTTCTCCGGCGAAGTACTTTCCGATTCCTTGCTCGGGGAGCCTCACGGTGGTGTGCACAATCTTCTCCGAGGGCTGGACGGGGTTGGGAATGGCTCAAATGGCCGGTCTATGGTGGCAGAGGGGTTGGGCGGCCGCGGACTCGCTGCGCACGGGCAAACGGCGACGAGCTAACTCCGGTGAGGTGTGGAGGGTGCGCGGAAGGGTGTAGTCGAAGCCTGGGAGGGCTTTATAAGCTCGGGCGCGGGCCACGGCGCGGGTTTGGCTCGGGCGCGGCACGGGGCATGCGGGGACGCGCGCGGGCGTGCTCTGGCGCGGGCAGAAGGCGTCGAACACGTGGAGGTGAGTTTCTTCCAGTGTTCAAACGTCTCCAGAGATCGCAAACGTGCGAATCTCGCCATGAATCCGGCGCAGACCTCCTCCTGGCACCTAGGGCTATCTCACATGTGTGAGTTCCAAGGGATGATACGCCCTAGATCGGGAGATAGACGGGCGCCAAATCTGGCTTGTCTCTCTGCCCACTCTGCGACAAAACTGATGTCAAGTGCTGTCAAACGTCTGAGTCTCGGTCTCAAATTTTTCCAGGGGGTGCCTTAAGTGGTATACCACATTTTTGGTATAGAACCCAAGTGGTTTTGGCGCCATCTTCAAAGTGAACACGGCTGGTCTTTGGATTAGGGCTAAAATGTGACTTAGAGGGAAATAGAGAGCTCTAGCTCTCTCTCCACTTGGAGATTTGAATTGAGGTTTCTCCAGGGGTCTTTTTGTAATATTTCCCTCCCTTAATTGATGGTTATAATGTTGCTTAGGGTTTGGGCAAAAGTTACACACACTTTGCACCATTGTTCACTCTCTTTCCCCTCTTACCTAGGGTTTTGGAAGATAGGGTTTAGGAGAGGTCTAGGGTTCTTCTCCCCTATTATCCAAGGTAGTAAGTGTGCAAGGATTAGAGTAATGCTTCTTATGTCATTGGCAACTTGATTAGCACATGAGCTCCATAGTTCTTATGTGGTGCCCTAAGTCTTTACCCTTGTGAACATAGCTTTTAGTGCCAAAGTGGGTTTTAGCCAGGGTAACACCTGGGGTGTTACAATCAACCTTCGTCCATGGTTCATTATCCTCATGGGAATATTGTTTCATGGACGAAGGACGTTGTTGGAGACTTGCTCTCAAATGCTATGAATCAAGAGCAAGGCAACATAAAATGTTAAATAATAACGTCCTTCGTCCTTAAAACATTATTCCCTTCGGGATAATGGATCTTGGACGAAGGTTGATAAGAGTATAATTACGAAGTTAAACCTTCGTAATAAAACTTCAATAGGCATTTATAAGATAATACAAAAAGGTATAAGATGAGTGAATAAATCATAGACTAATTATATTATATTTATTTATTATATTGAATCATTAAATACAATAATACCTATGCCTTGGCAAAGGTTGAATTCCGAGAGATGCGATTGCAATTATCAGAATGCGTGAACAGTAACGGAATACTGTTCACTATTTATAGGCACAGGACGCAGCCTGTGAGGAATTACAAGTATGCCCCTTATAAAAACTTACAACATTGACTCAGACCTTTATGGACTAAAAGGTCATTCTATCTTTAAGTCGGTTTGTAATGCCGAAGCTTCACGAAGAGGAACCTTCGGCTATCTTATACAAACAGCTTCAGCCGAGGACCACTTCTTCCTATAAGACCTTCGGCGACGAAGCATAAACCCAACAGTAGCCCCTTTCGCGGTGCTAGATCGTTTTTCGTAACGAGCTTGATCCGTGAAAAAAGTCTCTTAAGCTTCGGAGCGCCGAAGGTCTGAAAAACACCTTCCCTGAGCTCGTTGTCGAGAAACGATTCAATCTCCCAACGTGTAGCGGCCCCACCTTGCAGAGTTACTGTTCGGTCTCTGCGGTCCACCACGCAGCGAGTGCGAGCGGGTGTCCGCCTGGTGTAAAAATTCTGGCGCTTTGCCTTCTTACCTGCAGCACTATATAAACAAACGAGTAGGTGTGAAGTTACCACAGCATTCATTGCTATTTGTACTGTTTTGCTGCCAAAATTTTTAACCATCGCCGAAGCTTGTCTGTCGGAATCGAACGAAGCTCCAGCTTGAAACCTGCTTCGGAGGAAGAAAGTATTAAAGTTTCGCAAGTTCATAGTTAAATGGCCAGAGTGTGTTCTACCGCCAGGGTTGAGCGTGAGGGGGGCGAAACTGAAGCTTCGGAGACTGTTCCCATCTCCGAAGCCATGCAACGATCCGGGCTGGTGGTTTCTGAAGAGATCCCTAGTGAAGATGCAGAACAAGCAAAACAAGCAGTTGCCGGAGTGGAAGAAGAAGTTATTGAGGAAACTGATCCCGAAGACGATTATCGTATTGCCATGCCAAGCAAGCCCAGCCACTTGGACTTTGGAAAATCTACCGTTTCGAGGGCTGATCTCTCCAAAATGGTAAAATCAGGCTTTTTCAATGAGGATCAGAAGAAGCTATTACGCTTCGGGGGAGAAGAGACTACCCCGAAGCCGGAAAAGGATGAAATTGTCATTTTTAAGAGCTTTTTAAAGGCTGGATTAAGATTCCCCCTTCATGGGATTATTGCAGAGGTGCTGAAGAGGTTCGGTATCTATTTTCACCAACTGACCCCTAACGCTATCGTTAGGCTCAGTGTTTATATCTGGGCACTCCGAAGCCAAGCAGTGGAGCCATTTGCGGACAGCTTTTGCTGGGTTCACGAGCTGCATTACCAGACGAAGGCTAGAAGGGATGGATTGCATGACAATTTTGGCTGCTACAATTTTGCTTATCGGAAAACTACGAAGTTTCCTGTAATCAGCTATCGGAGTAAATGGGCAGCAGGGTGGAAATCCGAGTGGTTCTATGTCAAGGTTAATGATGACAAGGAGAAGCTCGTGCAAAGTCCACTCGAACTAATCTTCGGAGAAACCCGGCCTCTCTGCAACATGTCAGTAGACGGTACCACACAAAAAGCAATGGATGAATTCAGAATTGTTGCAGAGCATATTAGTACAAGAGACCTGGTTCAGGAGTTCTTGGCTTTCCAAGTTTTTCCTAGTTTAAAAGAATGGGAAATGCCGAAGCTGAAGGGGAAAAAGAAAGAAGGTGAACTTGTGCGTTTGCCTTACTATTTCAAATTTAAGAAATACTTTAAAACACCTTGCCAAGAGTGGCTGGAAACAATTGAAGCAATGTGCAATGAAATACTTGGCAATTATTCCAAAAAAGAAGATCAATTGATGACCGCAGCCTTCGGCACCCGTCCGAAACGAAGGCTAAATCGAGTGTTGGACGCCTTGGGCTTTGATTACCCTGATTATGAAAACCTGAACAAAGGTGCTGGGGGTCAAAAAAGAAAAAGGATAACTGAGGCCGTGAATGAAGAAAAAGAACCAAAGAAGAAAATTCCGAAGAAGAGGACAGCTTCTTCTCCGAAGCAACAAATATCCGAAGCAGAAGAAACCCCCGCATCACCTTCTGCTGCTGTCGTTGAGGAAATTCTGAAGGTAATGACTGAATCCTTACCTGCGAAGCTAAGTCCACTGGGCCCTCAACTGACAAAGTTTTTTCAGAAGGACAAGGAGCCCGAAAAATCGAAGAAGACAATCAAGGCAAAGAAACAAAGAATTATCACTGTGACAGAGGTAATTGACAAGACGCCGCCAAGAGCTTCAGCCCAGAAAACACCGGCGGCTGTAGAGGGGACAGATATTGAAATTGCACCTTCGGAGGCCGCAGCTGCCGAAGCTGCCTCAGCTGAAGATTTGAACCTGGAGAGCACAATTGAACATATTGATCAAATACTGCTAGACATGGCTGCAGAAGAAGCTACCACTGCTGCCGAAGAGGCCGTGACCGCAGCGTCGAAGAAAGGAAAAGAAATTGCTGACGAAGCTTCAGAAAACGAAGCCTTCGTGTTCCAGAACTTAGTTGGAGAACATCTATCAAAAGCTGAAATAGAAGAGCTTAGAGAGTATGCCAAATCCTGTGGATACAAACCTGGGGCACTCCTCTTCGGAGGCGTTGATGATGAGAAATTAGAGTGTATTTGAGATCAAACAGGGGCCAAAGTTATCAGTACTCTGTCCAAGAGTATTGGATTCCCGAAGCTAGAAACAGACATCAGCCGCTACCGACGACAACATGTCGTTGGTAGTTTATTTTACTCCAACTTCAAGGTGAATAACTTGTCCCTTAACTTTTATTGTTTCTAATAATAAAAACATGTCTGACGAAGGTTGTGTTCGTGTAGAGTATGCTGTTGAGCAAAGCCTTGCAAATGCAGCAAGATTTTGAAGATAAGAAGCACGAAGTTATAATTGAAAATTTGGAAAGCAAAATAAAGGAACAATCAGATGCTTTCGAGAAAAAGAACTTTGAGCTCCAGGCAACCGAAGGTTTATTGGCGGAAGCTGAAGCAAAAATAACAGAACTGAACACGAAGCTTCTCCGCCAGTCTGAGCAGTTCGAACGAGAAAAACAAGATCTTAATGCAAAACTTGAAGCCGAAGCTCAACAAAATTCAGATTTGAGAAAACTACTGACAAGTCTTCAAGAAAAATGCTTGGAATTTAGCAACAAATGCATTCAACGATTAAGAAAGATTTTTTACTCAGTTGGAGCCAGCAGTGAAAAATTCACCCCCTCAGCTGAAGATCTTCCGAAAACCTTCGAACATATTGAGGGGGAGATTGACGAGCTCGACGAAGTCATAGCTGGGCATGGTGACTTCTGTGCCTGGGTGGCTTCTCGAGGCACTGCTGCGGCTTTCCTGAAGGCTGGCTACGATCATGGAAAGATTGTTAACAGACCAAATTTCACTTTATCACCATCAATCCTGGATGACATTCCTGATCTTGCCCGAAGTATCTCGAATAGATTTGTAAAAATGATATGGACAAAAGGTGGGCGAGAAAAGGCTGGAGATGAAGCTCGTAGCCACCTTGAGCCAGTAAGAAACCATACCTTGTGCTTACCTTTTCCTGTAAGCTTGATTTTGACTTACAACGACCTTATTCATGTAGGATGACGAAGCCGAAGCCGATGATCAAAAATGACGCCGAAGCCGAAGCTCCTTGGAGATTAGATAGCAGACTTGTTATATATCCTTATCCTTCCATTGATGTATGAGAAGTGCTTTGGTGTGGACGAAATTTTCTTTTGAGCCGAAGGCGAAAAAACACCTTCCCTTCTTTTCGTACGCAGCGAAGCATAGAAAACAATATTTTCCTTTTTCCCGAAGCTCTCCTTTTTGTACACGAAGCTCTTTATGCCATGAAGATGATTATCCTACATATGTCTAGATGAATGTTTATGAATGCAAATGCTATGATGTAATGTGATGTGCAAATGAATTGCCAAACACACATCCGAAGCCATACTCATAACCATTATTCTCTTAAAAACAATCACACCTCAGCTCTGCATTCCCTTAGGAACGTCTTTGGAGCTTCTTCGCCTTTACTTTTGGCGGAATCAGCGTTGACTTTTCGCTGTAAGCTCTGCATTCCCTTAGGAACGACTTTGGAGCTTCTTCGCCTTTACTTTTGGCGGAATCAGCGTTGACTTTTCGCTGTAAGCTCTGCATTCCCTTAGGAACGACTTTGGAGCTTCTTCGCCTTTACTTTTTGGCACTCGATGGTGCGCTCTCAGCTTTTACATTTACATTCCTTGGGGGATTTTGCTCTTATAGAACTAAAAAAGGAAATTACATGTGCTGGCCCCATTAAAAACCTTTCTCCCCCTTCAGAAAGGAAAAGGGTGCCATGAAAGAAAAATAAAAAATATGAAAAATTACATCGAGTTATACATAATATCGCCGAAGCTCATCCGCATTCCAAGACCTAGGAATGTCGTTGCCGTCCATATCCTTCAATCTGTATGAACCGGGTCTTGACGAAGATGCTACTAAGAAAGGTCCGTCCCATTTCAACTGCAACTTGCCCACTGTTTCTGGGTTGGCCACTCTCCGAAGCACCAAGTGTCCTGGCTCAATATTTTTTAGCCGAACCTTTCTATCCCGCCACTTGATTGTTTCGGCTTGATATTTACTGATGTTCTCCACGGCTTGTAGTCTGATCCCTTCTAAAGCATCTTTTTCTATAGAATAAGCAGCTTCGGAATCTGATTCTGCCGAAGCTACTATCCTTATTGATCCGGTTTTAGCTTCCTCTGGAGTTATTGCTTCGTCACCGAATAACAACTTGAATGGAGTGAAGCCTGTAGACCTTGATGTTGTTGTGTTGTGGCTCCACACCACTTTGGTTAACTGATCTGGCCATTTTCCCCTGGGTTGGTTGAAGATTAACTTCATTATTCCTATCATTATAATGTCGTTGGCTCTTTCAACGAGTCCATTTGACTCCGGGTGCCTAACTGATGCAAAATGGATCTTCGTACCAATTTGGTCACAGAAATCCCTGAAAGCTTCGGAGTCAAACTGTGTCCCATTGTCCACAGTGATAGCCTTTGGCACCCTGAAACGACAAACAATATTCTGCCAGAAAAACTTTTGGACGGTGGCCGAAGTTATTGTGGCTAAAGGCTTCGCCTCAATCCATTTAGAAAAATATTCCACAGCTACTACAACATATCTCAGGTTCCCTTGGGCCGGTGGTAACGGACCTAACAAGTCAAGGCCCCACCTTTGCAATGGCCAAGTGGGTTGTATGAGATGTGTTAAGGACGAAGGTTGTTTTTGATCTCTTGCACATTTCTGACAACCTTCGCACTTTTGAACCAATTCTGCTGCATCCGAAGCTGCCTTCGGCCAATAAAACCCTTGGCGGAAAATTTTTCCAAGTAACGGCCTAGATCCGATGTGAGATCCACACATGCCTGCATGTATTTCTTTCATTAACTCTATACCTTCGGTTCTGGATAAACATTTGAGCAGCGGAGCACAAACTCCATGTTTGTACAACTCCCCTTCTATTATGACATATGGACGAGCTCTTGCCTCTATCCGCTTGTTATAAGCTTCGTCATCTGAAAGGAATTTACCCTGAAGGTAAGAGATGATCTCGGTTCTCCAATCTTCGCTATAAACAGGAGATATATTGAGGACTGCTCTTTCAAGAAGTTCCACCGAAGGTGCTTTTATTGTTTCGAAGAACACATCCGAAGGTAAGGGCAGCCCCTGTGCTGCTGACTTAGCTAGCAAATCAGCATGTTCATTTTGTCCTCGAGGGATATTTTTGACAGAAAATCCCTCGAAAGAAGCTTCAACTCTTCGAACCATATCCAAATACTTTTCAAGCTTCGGATCTTTAGCCTTGCAACTCTTGTCAATATGACCCGAAACAACCTGGGAATCAGTTTTAAGTATGGCCCTTCTGATTCCCATTGCTTTTAACTTCCGAAGACCTAGAAGCAATGCTTCGTACTCGGCAATGTTATTTGTGCAACTAAAATCAAGCTTTGCCGCATAACAAGTTTTGACTTTGGAAGGTGAAACCAACACAGCAGCCGCTCCCGCTCCGAAGGTTCCCCAAGATCCATCACAAAACACTGTCCATGCTTCGTTGTCTTTATTCGTTTCTTCCTCCTGAGTCCCTGGCGTCCAGTCAGCAATGAAGTCTGCCAACGCCTGGGACTGAATCGAAGATCTATGAACATATTCAATACAAAATTCGTTGAGCTCTGCAGCCCATTTTCCAATCCTTCCAGTAGCTTCTCGGTTCCTCATAATATCCTTCAGAGGTTGTGAAGAAGGAACAATTATGTTGTAAGCTTGGAAATAGTGCCGAAGCTTCCTGGAGGCCATCAAGACAGCATACAGTACCTTCTCCAACTCTGTATAATTTTTCTTTGATAAACTAAGAACCTCGGATACAAAATATATTGGGGCCTGCCTCTTGACTTGACCATCAAGCTTCTCTTGGACAAGCGCTGCACTTACCGCTGAGTGCGAAGCTGCCACATATAATAACAAAGGAGCCCCTGGCACTGGTGGGGTCAATGTTGTTAGATCTATCAAATACTGTTTCAGCTCTTCAAAAGCCTTCTGCTGGATTGGTCCCCATTGAAAGACTTCGGCTGACTTCAGTACTTCGAAGAATGGTAAGTTTCTCTCTGCTGACCTGGATATGAATCTATTGAGAGATGCCAATCTTCCTGTCAATCTTTGAGCCCCCTTCTTTGTAGTTGGTGGCTCCATCCGAAGTATAGCTTCAATTTTACTTGGATTAGCTTCAATTCCCTTTGTTGAAACCAAGCATCCAAGAAATTTTCCCTTCTTTACTCCGAAGACGCATTTTTCTGGATTTAACTTTAAGCCAGCTTGCCTGAAACTGGCGAAGGTCTCCTGGAGATCAGCAATATGATTCTCCTGCTTCGTGCTTTTTACAATGATGTCATCAACATAAGTTAGCACATTTCTGCCTATTTGAGATTGGAGAACCTTCGCAGTCATTCGGCTGAAACTCCCTCCAGCGTTTTTGAGCCCCTCAGGCATCCGAAGATAGCAATATGTGCCACTTGGAGTTATGAAGCTAGTCTTCGGCTCATCTTCCTTCTTCATCCAAATTTGGTGATAGCCTGAATAACAGTCTAACAGACTCATGAGCTCTGAAGAAGCTGCTGCATCAACTAAAGAGTCTATCCTTGGTAGTGGGAATTCGTCCTTCGGGCAAGCCTTGTTAAGATCTGTAAAATCGATGCACATTCGCCACTTGCCATTGGCCTTTTTTACCATAACAGTGTTAGCTAGCCATTCTGGGTACTTCACTTCTCTGATAACTCCTGCACTGAGGAGTCTTTTGACTTCGTTGCGAGCACCTTCGGCCTTATCATCTGACATTTTCCGAAGCCTTTGCTTTCTGGGTCTGAAGGATGGATCGACATTGAGCGAGTGCTCAATAACATCTCTATTAACTCCGCAGAGATCATTGGCTGACCATGCAAAAACATCCTTGTTATTGAACAAAAACCTTATCAAGGTTTTCTCCTGCTCTTCGGATAATTGAGAGCCTAACAGCACCTTCTGCTCTGCTATGTCCTCACATAAGAGCATAGGCTTCGGCTGATCTGCTGAAGCTGCTTTCTCCCTTCTGAATTTGTACTGTTCACAAGCTTCAGCTCCATCTATGTTATGGATTGCTTTTGAGTCAGTCCAATTGCCTTCGGCCCTTCTTGCAGCTTCCTGACTTCCATGGATAGCAATGGGTCCCTGATCCGAAGGTATCTTCATGCAAAGATAGGCAGGATGAAGGATTGCTTCGAAGGCATTGAGGGTACCACGACCAATAATTGCATTGTAAGGGTATTCCATGTCAACAATGTCAAACACAACTTGCTCAGTTCTAGTGTTGTTGATGAACCCGAAGGTCACTGACATGGTGATCTTGCCCAGTGCTACAATCTGTCTTCCTCCGAAGCCATAGAGAGGATGTGTAGCATCATGAATCTTATCTTCTGGCTCTTGCATTTGTCTGAAGGCCTTAGCAAATATGATGTCAGCTGCACTGCCTGTATCAACCAAGACATTGTGGACCAGAAATCCTTTGATAACACAAGAGATAACCATGGCATCGTTGTGTGGGTAATCTTTGAGCTGAAGGTCCTCTTGGGAGAAGGTAATAGGAATGTGAGACCATCTTGACTTGATGAAGGGTCCTTGCACCCCAACATGCTGTACCCTTCTCTGTGCTTCCTTCTTTTGTTTCTTGTTAGCTGGCTCTGAGGACGAGCCACCTGTGATCGGGAGCACCAGCTTCGGGTCCGAAGCAGCTCCAGCTTGGTCGTTGAACGAAACCATCAGCTCAAAAAGTGGAAGTGAGTTCACCGGAGGTGGGCGCCAATGTTGGAGACTTGCTCTCAAATGCTATGAATCAAGAGCAAGGCAACATAAAATGTTAAATAATAACGTCCTTCGTCCTTAAAACATTATTCCCTTCGGGATAATGGATCTTGGACGAAGGTTGATAAGAGTATAATTACGAAGTTAAACCTTCGTAATAAAACTTCAATAGGCATTTATAAGATAATACAAAAAGGTATAAGATGAGTGAATAAATCATAGACTAATTATATTATATTTATTTATTATATTGAATCATTAAATACAATAATACCTATGCCTTGGCAAAGGTTGAATTCCGAGAGATGTGATTGCAATTATCAGAATGCGTGAACAGTAACGGAATACTGTTCACTATTTATAGGCACAGGACGCAGCCTGTGAGGAATTACAAGTATGCCCCTTATAAAAACTTACAACATTGACTTAGACCTTTATGGACTAAAAGGTCATTCTATCTTTAAGTCGGTTTGTAATGCCGAAGCTTCATGAAGAGGAACCTTCGGCTATCTTATACAAACAGCTTCAGCCGAGGACCACTTCTTCCTATAAGACCTTCGGCGATGAAGCATAAACCCAACAGACGTTAACATTTAACATTTTATGTTGCCTTGTTCTTAATTCATAGCATTTGAGAACAAGTCCCCAACATGCCACTTTCGTCAGTCGGTCCACAATAACCCAAATCGAATCATGATGACGAGAGGTGTTGGGCAGACCCACAATGAAATCCATGCTGATGTCATCCCACTTCCACGAAGGTATGGACAGGGGTTGCAAAGCTCTAGCTGATTTCAGGTGGCTTGCCTTTATCCTCTGACAGGTGTCACATTCTGATACGTACTGGGCTATCTCCCTCTTCATTCTGGTCCACCAATACAAAGGCTTCAGGTCATGGTACATCTTGGTGCTTCCCGGATGCATAGAGAATTTGGAGAGATGAGCCTCGTCCAAAATTTTCCTCTTGAGGTCCTGGTCTTTAGGAATCACCAATCTGCTTTTGAACCATAACACACCCTTTTCATCTTTGCGGAAACAATTATACTTCTCAACCTTCTGATGGAGATTCTTCTTGATAATTTGCACTCCCTTGTCACTGAGTTGGGCCATGATAATCTGGTCTTGCAAAGCTGGCTCAACAGAAATGTGAGACAAAGAACCAAGAGGAATCACTTCAATTTGCATCTTGCTCAACTCATCACACAAGGTGTTAATGCGAGAATCCATCAGAATGCAATTGCATTGCAACTTCCGACTCAAGGCATCTGCTACCACATTAGCTTTTCCTGGGTGATAATGTACCTCTAGGTCATAATCCTTGATCAGCTCTAGCCATCTTCTCTGCCTCATGTTGAGATCAGCCTGAGTAAAGATGTACTTAAGGCTCTTATGATTAGTGAAGATGTTGCAGTGGGTTCCCATTAGATAGTGCCTCCACATTTTTAATGCATGAACCACTGCTGCCAACTCGAGGTCATGAGTGGGATAGTTTTGCTCATGAGGCCTGAGTGCTCTTGAGGCATAAGCGATGACTCGGTTGTCTTGCATCAAGACACAACCTAGCCCGGTGCCAGAGGCATCGCAATATACATCAAAAGGCTTGCTGTTGTCGGGTTGCGCCAATACTGGTGCTATGGTCAGATGCTGCCTTAATGCTTGGAAGGCATCTTCGCACTTCTGACTCCAAACAAATTTGGCTTCTTTCTTCAGCAACTCAGTTATAGGCTTCGCAATTCGAGAGAAGTCCGGAATAAATCTTCGGTAATAACCAGCTAATCCCAGAAAACTCTGAATCTGACGGACAGTTGGTGGTGGCTTCCAGTTCATCACCTCTTGCACTTTATCAGGATCAACAGCTATTCCAGCCTAAGAGATAGTGTGACCCAAGAATTTGATTTCCTTTAGCCAAAAATCACACTTGGATAACTTGGCATAAAGGTGATGCTCTCGCAGACGTTGAAGCACTACATGCAAATGCCCGGCATGTTCTTCTTCGTTTTTTGAGTACACCAAAATATCATCGATGAAAACCACTACGAACTTGTCCAATTCAGGCATGAAAACAGAATTCATCAGATACATAAAATATGCTGGTGCATTTGTTAGCCCGAATGACATCACCAAAAATTCATATAGCCCATATCTGGTTGAGAATGCCGTCTTCGGAATATCACTTGCTCGTATCTTGATCTGATGGTAGCCAGAGCGAAGGTCTATTTTGGAAAACATCTTGGCCCCGACCAACTGGTCAAAAAGAACATCAATACGAGGCAAAGGATACTTGTTCTTGATAGTTACCGCATTAAGAGGGCGGTAATCTATACACAGTCTCAAGCTTTCATCCTTCTTCTTCACAAACAGTGCTGGACATCCCCAAGGCGAAGTACTTGGGCGAATAAATCCCTTATCCAACAACTCTTGCAATTGCTTTTTCAATTCTGCCAACTCAGCAGGTGGCATTCGGTAGGGCCTCTTGGAAATTGGTGCCGTTCCCGGTTGCAACTCGATGGCGAATTCAATATCCCGGTCTGGTGGCATCCCTGGCAATTCATCAGGAAAGACATCTGCATACTCACAGACCACTGGGATTTTCTTCAGAGGTAACTCCGTCATAGAGAAAGCACATGACTGAGTAGAACCTTGACTAGGCAGAATTAAGGTGAAGTTCCCGCAGAACGGAGAATTAACTTCCACGGTACGGCTGGCTACATCAAGCACAACTTGGTGCAAGGTCATCCAATTTGCTCCTAGAATAATGTCCACATTTTCCAAACCCAACACAAGAAGAGTGGTTTTGACATGTGGCTTCCCAGTTGAATAGGCACACTTTGGTTTAATTGATTAGTTGCAATTTTACCCCCAGGTGTGACTATCATAAATGACCCTTTTGAGTGAGAGAATGGCAGTTCACATTTAGCACTGAACTTTTGGCTAATGAAACTATGAGATGCACCAGAATCAAACAGAATTAAAGCAGGTTGATTATAAACTGAAAAGATACCGGTCATGATAGAAGCTCCCTCAGGTACTTCCTCCAGAGTAGTGAAGTTGAGCTTCCCTTGCCTGACTTGCACCTTCTGCTTTCTTCCCTTGTCTTGATTTGGTGCTGGCATCTGTCTCTGCTGGTTCCTGGGACAATTCTTGGCATAGTGGCCCACATTGCCACAAGTGAAACACTTGTTCCCATTGCCCTGGCGGAACTGCTGCTGCTGCGGAGGCTGATTGTTCCTTGGGGCGAGAGCTGGAAAGCGGTTGGGTGCCGGCTGCTGCTGCTGAGGTGGCCTGATCACCCATCTGTCTGCCTGCTGCTGAAAACCCCTGCTCTGATTGTGAGAAACAACCTGGAACCTCTGAGCCTGAGCGGATGGTGCTGCCATTGGTGCCTTTCTCTTCTTCTCTGCCCGGTGAGCTACAATGCAATCTTCCTGGGAGATGGCCATGTTGACCAACTCATTGAAGCTATCAGCCCGGACAGTGTTGAGTCGTTCCCGTAGCTTGGTGTTAAGACCCCTGCGGAAGCAGTCTCTCTTCTTTTCATCAGAACCAGCATGGTACCCTGCATACTAGCATAAGTCGTTGAAGGCTTGCACATACTGCAGTACCGTGCGGGTTCCTTGATTAAGGGCCAGAAATTCATTCAACTTCCGATCAAGAATGCCAGCTGGGATGTGGTGTCCTCTGAAGGCAGTCTTGAATTCCTCCCAAGATACTTCACGATCAGCGGGGAGCATGGCACGGAAGTGGTCCCACCAAGTCCGAGCAGGGCCGCGAAGCTGCTGTGCGGTGAAGCGAGCCTTGGCCTCATCAGGGCAGTCTCCCGTGAGGAGGGGAAACTTGGACTCAACGACGCGAAGCCATACGTCGATGTCCAATGGATCCTCTGCCTTGGTGGACAAGGGTGGCTGCGTGCTCAGAAACTCCTGGTAAGTTGCCATTGCCGGAGGTCGCTGATGCTGGCCTCCACCATGCTGCTGAGGGTGGGGCTGGTGCTGCAAGAGCTGTCGCAGAATCTCATTCTGCTGGGCCATCAGCTCCTACACTGTGGGAGCTGGAGGAGGTGGCGGGGGAACCTGCTCGTTATGCCCGCGACGCTGCCTAGCTACCATCTGAAAAAAGAGATTGTCGCCATTGTTATCCCAACTCACAGTTTCGAACGACAAGATATCATCTCATATGGAAGGAAAATGCCATAATCATAATATTAGGTTCAAAATGAAGATAACATGGTGACAAATATCCCACAGATTTCAAAGGTTCACAGGGTTACATCAATCAGGGGAAAGTACCCATAAGCCTAGTCCAAAATCTGATATTAACTAAGCTCGCATAGGTTTCTATCCGCCTAAAGGTGTCGAAGTGACTGCTTAACCCTGAGCGGTGGAAGCGACACTGGATACGGGTGAAGGAGGCATCGCGGAGGTAGTCCCATTAGCACCAGGGGCTGGTCCTAGCTCCTCGGGAGCCTCTTCTCCCTCGCTTCCTGCTTCATTGGCCTCCATCTCCAGGTGGTGCATGTCCAAGTGGTCATTCGCTTCTTCGAGTTCCCTCTGCACATCGTGAAGCTGATTCTCCAAGACATCAATAGTGTTGTCTCGGATCTCCACCTGCTGCTCCAAGGTGGTGATGCGCTGGCTCAGCCTCTCCACCTACAGATCCTTCTCTACCAACTCGGTGGATAGATCGACCACAAAATCTTCTCGACTGTCGAGAGTGAGCTTGGCAGTTTGAGCGGTGTTAGCAAGGAGTGCCATAGCATCGCTCTGAAGGGCCTGAAGGCGGTACAGCGCACTCATGCACTGAACAGTGACCCTCCCAACCAAGTCAGGATACATCGCCCACACATCCTTCACATGGCTCACGCGATTACACCACATGGGATCATCCTTCTTCTCAGCAGGGAAGAGTCCCAAGGGGTGCATCACCATCTCTAGGGGATGGTAGCCACAGAAAGTCGTCAGAGTCTTCATGGCTGCTGCTTCAACGGTGTCGTCCGTCCTGAGTCCAATTGTCTCAGAATCAAGAGAACGCCAACCCGGCTGAAGGGGATGAGCCTCCAAAGTCAGCCAGACCCGACAACGAGGTACCTGATGCTCCTCATACAACTGCACCATGTACAAAGGGGGCGTAGGGTAACCGACGGAGTTAAGCACTTCCCACAAGATGGAAGGAAAGCCATCGCGAGAAAGGAAGTCGGAACTGAAACGAGTGTCTCCTCCACTGGCGGGGGTGGGTGAATTCATCTGCGGAAGGGAACCAAAGGTAAAGATTATGGTGGAAGGAAAAAGAAAAAGAGAGCCCGGATGGTTCTAAAGAAAGTGGGTTAGCTCAAATTTTTAATTCCTCTTTGTGTTTATAATGCATGCATGCTGGAAGTAATGTTGCCTCTCCAAAAATAGGGTGCTTTTTAGGGTATCCTTAGAAATATAAGTACGGGCCCACGGGGCCTAATTAGTTAGCCACCTATTTCTCCCTCTATGCCTAAGGCCTTTCGTCCTAGGTCTAGCGGTCTAGTCCTGACGATCCGTAGCAGTTTCTAGGCAAGTTTTAGATTTTGAAAATTCGTATTCATGGTTTATTGTCCTTCTCTGTGGTGGAATTTGCTCTGATACCAGCTATGGCAGAACCACCCGAATTATTCCAGCTTAAGTGCCTAAGTCACGCCTCAGGGGCCGCAACACACTTAAATCGGAATAACCCGTCAGTCCTTCAGATCTAGTCTGATAGAGCCACTTAACCAGGATCAAATTCCACAATCTCACTCGAAGGTGAGTCATAGAAGAAATACAATAAAACAGGAAATCTCAAATTAAGTGTTGAATTATTACATAGATCGGAGTTTTTGAGTAGCAATAAGAGTTCACAAAATAAAATGCAGCGGATAATCGATGTTGTCGGTATCGAGGAAATGGGCAAGGCCTAGCCCACTACTCCTCGTGCTCCTCTCCTGCCGGAGCAACATCCCACTCGACCGTCCAACCCGGTGGCAGGGTGGTAGGCCAAGTCACACCATCAACCATTTCCTGAATGGTACCTGCAAAAATTATGCCACAAGCAAGGCTGAGTATACTAATACTCAGCTAGACTTAACCGGTGTGAGGAGTCTACTCCTCTACCTCTAGACTATGCAGCTGTTTGGCTGAGGGGTTTGGTTTGCCAAAAGCACTAGTTGTCTCTAAAATCAATTTTTAGCTTTTCAAGTTCTATCATCATTAACTTAGCTAGATTTGCTCCTTCTAAGCATACATGGTGACAAGCATTTAGTTCAATCAACAAATTATCTCATGTAACCTCATTTCACTTCTTACTCGATGCAGTACAAGGGGTCAAGCAGTCTCATTAGCTGCGAGAAGCAGACGATTCGAATCGAGTTTTAACCTTGCAAGGTAAACCTAAACACACAGCATGCCAGGGTACTCCGACCCTACACATGACAACCGTCCCCATCGATTCGCCGTTCACATCCAGGCCTCACCGCCTTGGCATACAATGCTCCACTGACCCCGGCTGCCGCCGTGCAGTGACCGCACTTGTACCCACCATAGCTAGCATGGGAGACCCAGTCTCAGGTCGCATGAGGGATAAAGTCCGCGCCCGGCTTCACTCAGGTACTAGGTTTACCGGTTACCATTTTTCCCGGCATGTGCTTAGTACGTTGAAAAGCTTGACTCAGGTATCCACACATTAATCCTTAATTCCTTTTTCCCGTCTCATGGACAAGGCATCCTCCCTGGATCCAAGTCCATAGACTAACATATATCCCGTTATCAAGACGAATACAATCAATTCCTGACCTCGCGCGAGTGCTAGAAAAATCACTCGACTTCTACCGAGATCCTGATTAGCAAGCAGCTACTCGACCTAGCATACTAGTATTCATCTCAAAAAGGAATCCTAAGTTCATGCAACTAGAGGTTTCAAGCAACTCCTACACTTAAGTGCACATTGCAATCCTACAAGCATTAAGTGTAGTAAAGTAGCATATAATAATACGGTTATGCATATAAACCGGGGCTTGCCTTCAATTGCTGGGGCTGCGGGGAGATTCTCAACAGCAGCCTCGAAAGCTTGCTCCTGGTCCTCCTCTTGGACAGATCCTTGCTCGGGGATGAGCACGTACTCTCCGTCAGCAAGATTACAATCTAATGAATGCAATGCGTAAGATACATGCATGATATGATAGGTGCTTTAGAAATTACAACTTTTGACGGTGTATGATCTACTTGAGTTAAACAAGGTTAACTTTACTTATGTAAGACCCTTGGGTGGTATACTTGGTAAATTGGGTCAAACTTTATCTAAGGTAAGTGGTAGGTTTATTTTTGGGGTTCCACTTAATTCTTTTTAAGCCTTAGTGAGAATTGATAAGTACTCAAGTTAGACTTATTGGGGTGAGGTTTATTTCTTCTTTCCTTTTCTTTTATTCTCTTTAATGCTTTGGAGTGGGTTTGAACTACAAGTTGCTTTAATAAAATTCCAAAAATTCTGCAAACATTACAGTGGCTTGGTACTGGTGTATATTTCTCTGTCTCAAAATTTGGGGATCAGAAAGTGAATAGTTTTCGCTGGACAAAATTATCAAATTTTAGGGCAGAAGGGGTGTTTTGAACTACAACTATTATTTAACAGTGGGTAATTCCCTAAAACTTATTTTTGCTGGCTTTTAGGTGCTATAACATGACTTGATACAAATTTCTAGCCATTAATATTTTTTAGCTATTTTACTATGGTTTTCTCAAGTTTCTAGCCAAATAGGTGCTTTCTACTACCACTATATTTGAAAAATATCAAACAACAGTATTCTTATTTTTCTTAGTTTTTGTTTTGCGCAAGAGAAATCATTCTGAAGTTTGGCATCTTTTTGCTTAAGGGAAGGGGTGGTATGCATTATTTGGATTAAGTAGCCTTTCTCATAAATCATTAGCAATAAGTATGAGTTTGCTTCTTTTTCATGGGTTTGCATTTTTCTCTGGTGGTTTATCTCATTATGGACTTAGCAAATTTTTGGTTGCCCATTATTACATCATTAGGGGTTGTTCATGATTTATTTGGAAAATGCCTCATTATCATTTTATATTTATTTTCCTTACTTAAAATGTTGGGCTGAGGTGTTCATTATTTTTGCAGTGGGGCTCTGGTGGTTGTAAGTCCACTGGATTTTTATTATCCATTTTGGGTATAGTTTTGTAATTCTAATAATTGATTTTTAGTTCAAATAATGCTAAATAAAACATTTTAATTTAAAACTGATCTGGACTAATGGTTTCTTTATTTTTCCTAGGTTCTCTGTTATTTAAGCAAACTAGGAAAAATAATTCTAATCACTGTTCATTAATTTCTAATGCCTTTCTGATTTTTCCTAAGTTTTGGGCAAAATAGCTTTAAATGAATATCTACATCATATTCTTCAATGCTGGGGTTCCTACTATTTTTAAACAGTGTCTAAATGAGGTTTGAATACCTACAAATTTTCTTAGGTTCAGTACAGAAGAAAAACTAATTTTCCTTATTTAAACAAGGTTTGGTCAGTTTCTGTTTTTAATTTTAAGCTCTAAAATTCAGAATAGAAAGCATAGGGTTTATCATTTTTAAATGATAGTTCATAATATTTAGGATCTAGCGAAATTAGTTTGGTAGCTTTTGATTAAGAATTCATCAAGTTATGGATTTTATAAGTTCTCTGGTTATTTAAAATGATTAACAGAATTGATTAAATGGAAAACTACTTTGCACTGGGGTCCCTGGCGGGTGTTTTAAGTTTTCTTCGCGGATCAGTCCCTGGGCTACTATTCAAATGAGTCACTGACGTTACAGAAAACCCCTCGGGTTCTTCTAATCCTAACCCGAGGTCCTTCTCCTAACTTAAACAGTAACCGCGGCGGAAGAAAGGGCGGAGGGGCTTACCGGCGGCGAGATTGCTCCAGTGAAGTGGTCGAGGACGTTGGGGAGGTCTTGGGGATCACAACGGTGTGCGGGTCGCCGTCGGGGATGGTCGGAGTTGGCCAGTCCACGTGCGCAGGCGGGGATGCTCGTCGGCGGCGAGTAGTCCGGCCTGCTCACGGCGAGATAGTTCAATTGAACGGGTCAGAGAGCTCCACGGGTTGCCAGAGAAGATGTGGGTGCAAGGAATTGGACGAAGACTCACTGGTTAGCTCTGTCCACGCGCGGCGGCGGAAGACCGAAGTCCGGTGAAGTCGATCTCGGGCTTCCGGTGAAGTCCTGCCGAGTCCGAGGGCTTGGAAAGCTTCACGGGCCACTGGCGGAGCTAGCCGAAGCACTGGCTCGACTTGGGGGTGGCTGGAGTGGGCTGGCCACGGTGGCCGAAGCTCTGGCGGCAATGGCGGGCGGAAATGAGCTCGCCGGAGCTAAGGAGGGGAGGCTGGCCGGTGCTGGTGAGCGCGGGGTGAAGTGAGGCGCGCCCGGGGAGGCTTTATAGGCGCGGGCGAGCACGGTCGAGGGCGGGGCTCTGACAAGCGCTCGGGGCGTGCGAGGCGAACGCCAGTGCGCGCTCTGGCGCCTGGCACAGCGTCGAGCACGAGGCAGCGCAGAGAGAGGTCAAGTTCAAGCGTGGATTGGGCCCAAATCTTTGAGATTATGGCCATGATCCCGTTGAGAGATCTCTTCCTCTCAGGTCTCTTTGTCGTTTGTGTGTGGAGGCTAGTAGGTTTCGCTGACTGGATTAAGAGATAGAGAGGGGAGAAATCCTGTTTGTCTCACTACCACACACAGGGAGAAGATTTCTGGTTTGACGTGTCCGAGGCACGCGTCCCAATGCCATCTCCTGGCACATGACAGAGGGGTTAGTTAGGCACATTTTTGTTAATGGGGCCATTAGGATTCGAGTTAGGGATCAAGGTGAACATTCTTGATCTTTGGCTCAAGGTCTGAATTTCAGAATTCTGAAATTCAGAATTCCCATTATGTCCCCACATGAGAAGCTTGATTTGGGGTTTTATTTGAGTTGTTTTGGCCAAGCTTTCTCAACCTTTCTTGTTGCTTAATGAATATACTTCAATGTTTATAATTGGCTCAAGCCATCATTTTAAATTTTTCATACCCTTTTCCTTATTTTCTTGAATTTTGCTCATGGGGCTCACTTAGGGTTTTATTAGGGTTGCAACATTATTACCTTTTTGAAAGACCCATTTGTTTTGATCATGATACTTTTAAGTATATGCTTGGTGGATTCTTTACTCTTAATTTAATTTGATGCTCATGCTTACTTTGGTTCACATAAAATGATGGTTCTTGGTTTGGCATTTTAAGAGAAACCCTAAGTGACACTGGGGTGTCACACCATTGATGTCATATGCTTGCCATGATGTCACAAAACACGATGGCCCAGAAGCCAAATTCTTCATTGTTTTCTCTTCCAAAGAGTCTCCGAATGGGATGTTTTTGTCCATCCATTCGCTGAAACGATGTTTGTGCTCCCTCATGATCCAGTCCTCTGTGCGGTTCTGATTTTCTTTACGAAGCTCATCCAGGTGTTCCTCTATGTAAGGCTCGGCTATCGTGAGATGTTGTAGTACACTACCATGAGCACAATCTACTAGCTTGTAATCCTCAACGCGAAAAGTTTTCTTGCCCATTCTCCCTCTCCCACATAGTTTACCCTCATGTTTAGGTACAGGCACACCTATCATTGTTCCGTCACTGATGTAATCTATACAGCTCTCAATCACTTCTTCTGTAGTGTATCCCTCCATGATTGAACCCTCTAGGTGAGCGCGATTTCGCACATAACCTTTTAATACTTCCAGGTATCGCTCCAACTGAAACATATGATGTAAATATAGTGGCCCTAATATTTTAATCTGATCCACGAGATGTATGATTAGGTGTACTTGCATATCAAAAAATGATGGAGGAAAACACATTTCAAGCTTGCACATAGTCTCGATGATGTATGCCTTTAGATAGTCCAAGTCTTCTAAAGCTATTACTTTTTGTGAAACCGCATTGAAAAAGTAACACAAGCGTGTGATGACAACTTTGACATGCTCTGTTTCGAGGGCTCTTACCGCAATTGGGAGGAACACCGTCATCATCACATGGCAGTCATGAGAGTTGTAGCCAAATAGAGACAAGTCCTTCATCCTGACTAGTTTGCTGATATTGGATGAGAAACCTGTGGGCACTTTGACCCCACGCAAACATTTGCAAATCTTTGTTCTCTCCTCAACTGACAAGTTGTAGCTAGCTGGGGGGAGGTAAGGCTTCCCTTTGCCACTATCCACTAGATGAAGTTCCGGTCTGATTTGAAGATCTACTAGATCATTGCGTGATTTAAGTCCGTCCTTTGTCTTACTCAGCATGCCCAGCAAGGTTCCAATGATGCTGTCAAAAACATTTTTTGTTACATGCATCAAATCAATGCTGTGGCAAATTTCCATATCCTTCCAGTATGGGAGGTACTTGAAAAAATTGATTGCTTCTTGAAAGTTGTGTAAGTTGAAGGGTCAATTCTCTTTTCTCCTTTGTTTTTTCCCTTTCCGAATACAACATGAATGTTCTTTACAATTTCAAAAACAAGTTTCCCACTATAAGGCTTTGGTGCACCTTCACTTTCCAGTTCATTGTTAAATTCCTCTTTCATCTTTCGGTACTTATGCTGCTTCATCAAGAACCGTCTGTGTCCCATGAACACCAACTTCTTGGATGATTTAAGGTACTTGGAAGCAGTTCCATCGACGCACACTGCACAACCATTCTTTCCTTTAGTCTTTTGCCCTGATAGTGTGGCGCCACCGGGAGAATCATGGATGGTAACAAATATAATTGCTCTTAAGTTGAAATACTCATGGCAATACTCATCCCATATTCTAACTCCTTCATTCTAGAGCTTTGTCATATCTTCCATAAGAGGTTCTAGGAACACATCAATATCAACACCAGCTGATTTCGGACCTTGAATAAGAATAGTCAACATAATGTACTTTCTTTTGTGACACAGCCATGATGGAAGGTTGTACATCGTTAAAGTCACGGGCCAGGTGCTATGTACACTTCTTTTTTCACCAAATGGATTCATTCTGTCTGTACCCAAAGCAATCTTACATTTCTGGTTTCTTTGGCAAACTCAGGATACATAGGATCGAAATTTTTCCATTGTGATGCATCAACAGGGTGTCGAATCTGTTTGTTATTCTGCTTGCGATTTTCAGCATGCCAACGCATAAGCTCAGCCTCCCTAGGATTTGAGAACAAACGTTTTAAGCGATCAATTACTGGAAGATACCACATCACCAAAGCTGGGATCTTTGACTTCTTTTTCCCATCCATGTCATCAAAAGTGTCATTGTCACTTTCAGGTCCAATAGTGGATTTCTTGTTTTTATTTTTCTTCGGGAATTTTTTTACACAGTCTTGATTGTAGCTCTTCTTGTATCGACTGACATTGCAAACTGGGCATCTTGATGCGTTCTCAAAATCGCCACGATACAGAATACAATGGTTCGGACATGCATGAATTTTTTGCACACCCAGAGCTATGGGAGATATAAGCTTCTTCACTTTATAAGTGCTTGTTGGTAGTTTGTTGGGTTTTGGTAGTAATTGTCGGCGTTTCGAGACCGGGGGGTCCCTAAGCCGACGAGTGAGTGTGCTGCGTGCCCCAGCCCAGATGGGTCGAGCGCGTGGGCGAGCGCGAAGGGGGGCGAGGCGAGGTGGCCGGAGACGGGCGTGAGAGAGGTGGAAGTCCCGCGGCCTTCGTGTTCGTCCCACGCCCAGGTCGGGTGCGCTTGCAGTAGGGGGGTTACAAGCGTCCACGTGGGTGAGGGAAGCGAGCGGCCCCAAGAGAGCGCCTGTCCCGTCCTCGGTCCCGCGCGGCCAACCTCCTCTGAGAAGGCCCTGGTCCTTCCTTTTATAGGTGTAAGGAGAGGATCCAGGTGTACAATGGGGGTGTAGCAGAGTGCTACGTGTCTAGCGGAGAGAGAGCTAGCGCCCTAAGTACATGCCAATGTGGCAGCCGGAGAGATCTTAGCACCCTGCTGGCGTGATATCGTGGCTGTCGGAGGAGCAACGGAGCCTGGTGGAGGGACAGCTGTCGGAGCGGTCGAGTCTTTGCTGACGTCCCCCTGCTTCCGTAAGGGAGCTGAGAGCCGCCGTCGTCACAGGGCACGCGGGGCGCCATCATTGCCTATCTGGCGGAGCTGGCCAGATGGGACTCCGGTCTTGTTCTCTGCAGCCCGAGTCAGCTCGGGGTAGAGTGATGATGGCGCTCCCTGTTGACGTGGGCGGGCCCGCGCCCGAGGCCGGGCGACGTGGGCGTTCCTCCGAAGCTGGGGTCGAATCTGTCTTCTGTTGCCGAGGCCGAGCCCGAGCCCCTGGGTCGGGCGAGGCGGAAGTCGTTTGGTAGAGGCCAGGGCGGAGTCCGAGCCCTGGGGTCGGGCGAGGCGGAGTTCGTCGTCTTCCGGGGCCGAGCCTGAGTCCGAGCCCTGGGGTCGGGCGGAGCGGAGTTCGCCGTCTTCCGGGTCTTAGCCCGAGTCCGAGCCCTGGGGTCAGGCGGAGCGGAGTTCGCCGTCTTCCGGGTCTTAGCCCGAGTCCGAGCCCTAAGGTCGGGCGGAGCGGAGTTCGTCGTCTTCCGGGTCTTAGCCCGAGTCCGAGCCCTGGGGTCGGGCGCAGCGGAGTTCGCCGTCTTCCGGGTCTTAGCCCGAGTCCGAGCCCTGGGGTCGGGCGGAGCGGAGTTCGCCGTCTTCCGGGTCTTAGCCCGAGTCCGAGCCCTGGGGTCGGGCGGAGCGGAGTTCGCCGTCTTCCGGGTCTTAGCCCGAGTCCGAGCCCTGGGGTCGGGCAGAGCGGAGTTTCCTATGGCGCCTCTGGCGAGGTCTGACTGCCTGTCAGACTCACTCTGTCGAGTGGCACTGCAGTCGGAGTGGCGCAGGCGGCGCTGTCCTTCTGTCAGACCGGTCAGTGGAGCGGCGGAGTGACGGTGGTCACTTCGGCTCTGCCGGGGGGCGCGCGTCAGGATAGAGGTGTCAGGCCACCTTTGCGTTAAATGCTCCTGCAACTTGGTCAGTCGGTGCGGCGATTTAGTCAGGGTTGCTTCTTAGAGAAGCCAAGGCCTCGGGCGAGCCGGAGATGTGTCCGCCGTTAAAAGGGGGGCCTCGGGCGGGACGGAAGTCCCTCGAGGTCGGCTGCCCGAGTCCGAGGCTAGGCTCGGGTGAAGCGTGATCGAGTCACTCGTATGGACTGATCCCTGACTTAATCGCACCCATCAGGCCTCTGCAGCTTTATGCTGATGGGGGTTACCAGCTGAGAATTAGGCGTCTTGAGGGTACCCCAAATTATGGTCCCCGACAGTAGCCCCCGAGCCTCGAAGGGAGTGTTAGCACTCGCTTGGAGGCTTTCGTCGCACTTTTATGCAAGGGGGACCAGCCTTTCTCGGTTGCATTTTGTTCCGGTGGGTGCGCGCGAGCGCACCCGCCGGGTGTAGCCCCCGAGGCCTCGGAGGAGTGGTTTCACTCCTTCGAGGTCTTAATGCCTTGCGTAACGCTTCGGCTGGTCTGGTCGTTCCCTCATGCGAACTGGTCGTAGCCCGGGTGCACGGTCGGGGCCCAAGCTCTCGGGCTGTTATGTTGACGCTATCAACGGTTCGGCCGGAGCCGGGTTTGCGAGAGCAGCCCCCGAGCCTCCGCACAGGGCGAGAGGACGATCAGGGACAGACTCGACTTTTTACATACGCCCCTACGTCGCCTTTCCGCAAGGAGGAGGGGGGGAGTGCGCCATGTTACCCTCGATGGGCACCGAACATGGTGTCTCCGGTGAGCTGTAAGCGGGTAATCCGAGTGGACGTCCGTGCCCCGTTCGTTGGGGGTCGGCTAGGGGCCCAGAGGCACGCCCAAAAGTACCTGCGGGTGATCTGCCGGACCCGGTCCCCTGGCGACGGGGTCCGAGGGCTCGATGCCTCCCTCCGATGGGATTCCGTTACAAGATCGCTCCCGCTGGTCTCGGAAATGTCCTAGGGTACCTCGAGAGAGCAGCCCGAGCCTCGGTTATGTATCGAACGTACCCCTGGTCATCCCTCGCTCGGTGTCTGAGGCGACTGTGAACCCTTCGGGGGCCAGCCTTCGAACCCCTGATCAGTAATGGGCGCGGAGCCCGAGTAGCCTGAGGCGGCCATGGAACCCTTCGGGGGGCCGGCCTTCGAACCCCTGACCAGTAGTGGGTGTCGGGCCCACGCGATCTGAGGTGACTGTTGAACCCTTCGGAGGGCCAGCCTTCGAACCTCTGATCAGTAGGGGGGGCTCGGAGCCCGGTTCCTTCACAGGGAAGGATCCTTTTCGGGGTATCCCCTTTCCCGGTCCCTGTTGCAAGAGATAGAGAAAGAGGAAAAAAGGAAAAGGATACGAAATCGAACGACGTGGCGTACCTTTTTTGGCGCGGTTATTACGACGAAGGCGAAGCGTCGTCCGCTTCTCCTGCCGGAAGCGTCGCCTGTCCCGCCGCGGAGTTAATGCGACGGGGCGAGTGGTTGGCGGGACGGCCGTTGCGCGTGCGCGAGCCGTTCGAGGGATGGCTATTTCGCTTCGCACTTTTTGAAATCCGCGTCCGGTCCGGGCGGAGCGCTGGAGACGGTTTCACCCTGGTCTTTATATACTCGGGAGAGAACCTGGTGACGGCTCTTCGCTCCGCTTCCTGCCTCTTTCTTTAGGTTTTCGCAACCCGAGAGGCTTTGACCAGAGGAGAGGAAAACCGCCCTTCCTGCCCCTTGCGCCGCCATCCCTTCCGCCTTGCTGATGGCTGACCGAGTGACCATCATCTCCCCACGCGATCCGTGGCCATTTTCCACGGTGACGGCGAGCGATCTGGAGGAGCTGGTTGGCGAAGGTTTGCTTCGCCCCCTCACCGACGGGCAGCGACCTGAGTGGATTCCTCCCACGGACGGAGTCGCTCCATCCCCACCGCCGGGGTACGTCGTGAGCTTCATCTCCTTCCACGAGCGGGGATTCGGCGTGCCGACTGGCCGCTTCATGCGGGCGATCCTGTTCCACTATGGGGTGGAGTTGCACAACCTCTCCCCCAATTCCATCTCGCAGGCCGCTATCTTCATAGCGGTGTGCGAAGGGTATTTGGGGATCGCTCCCCATTGGGATTTGTGGACCCATCTCTTCCTCGCCGAGCCTTTCGCCTTGCCGACGGGGGAGAGGAGGGTCCGTGCAGCGGTGCGGGCCGGCGGCTGCACTCTCTTGCTGAGGCAGTCGCGGGCGTCGCAGTACATTCCTGCCATCCTTGCGTCCTCGAACAAGGGGTGGCAGCGCCGGTGGTTCTACCTCCGGAACGACGGCGAGTTGCTCCCACCGTTCTCCCGGCGAGTAGTCACCGCCGCCACCGACGCCTGGCGTCACGGGACCCCGCACGAGAGACAGAAGAATCTCGAACCTCTCCTCGAGGCCCTGAAGGCGTTGCGGGAGGGGGGACTCACCGCTGCAGGAGTGATTGCCGCTATCCACCGTCGGAGGGTGCTTCCCTTGGCGGAGCGGCGGCTGCCGCTTTGGGAGATGACCCCGGAGGCCGACTGGGAGGGCTCGCGAATGTCTTCTGATCCTCTTCCTTTCGACGCCCTTCAATGGCGGGTGTCGGCTGCGATGGGGAAGCCGGACTCCCACGCCTACTCCCAGCTTCGAATGCGCCCCGACCAGGGGTGCGTAAATCTGGTGAGTGTTCACTCCCTCCTCCTTCATAATCGGGTTGCTCTGGGTTCTTACGGTCGGGTTTCTTTCTCCCCTTTTTTAGGAGGTGGGGTGGCACAAACCCTCCCTGCCACGGGTCCCGGAGGACGCGGTGGACCGAGCAGCGCGGCGGGTCGCCGCGGAGGAGAAGAAGAAGAAGAAGGACACGGAGAAGGCCCGGGCCCGCGAGCGGAGGCGGGCTCGGGATGCCTTGGAGAAGCGCCGTCGCCAGCAGGAGAGGGACGGACTCCCGAGGGAGCCGTCGCCGGAGACGCCCGACGACGACGATGACGATGATGATGAAGAGGAGGATGACATGGCCGCCCGTCTCGGCCTCAGCCCCGGCTTAGGGCGTGGCCAGGAGCCGTCGAGCCAGCCCCCGAGCGGGCCGACTCCGTCAGCCCCCGAAGTTGGGGCGTCGGGGTCCCGGCCCGAGGCACGGGGGCGATCCGAGAGGTCACCTGACCCCTCAGCCGGAGGAGCTGAGGTGGCTCCGGAGGGCCAGGTCAGGGTGTCTGTTCCCCAGGGGCCGCCGCTCGTGCCGGCGGCGCATGGGGGTGACCCTCAAGTCATCGCGGCCGTGACCGGGCAATCTGCTTCCCGGGCGCCCAAAACAAGGGTGGTGCCGAAGGTGTCGGCGAAGCGGACCTCAGTGGCTGTTTCGGGAGCCGGGATCCAAGAAGGCTCCCCCCAGGCGCGGTGGATCATGGCCCGAAGTGGGTGAGTATCTTGGACTGTCTTCGTGTTGGCTTCCCATTCATATGTTTCGGCTGTGATTTTCCCTTCCTCCTCCTTTTTTTTATCCAGCAAGCGAAGCCATGGCCAGACCGACCTGGCACCCCGGAAGGCCCTTAAGACGGCGCCGGACTGCGCGGCCAGCGCTGCCCCAGGTCTCGTTGTTCAGCCGACCCTTTCGCAGGGCGCTCCACCGCAGGGGGTTCGGGCGTCGCCTGCCTCCGGGGAGTGGGCTCCCGAGACTGGCTCTTCTGCCAAGGCGGCCATCGTGATTGGAGAGGCGGCTGGCGCCGACGTGGCCCCGAGCCCGCCTGTCGTGTTGGCCACGCCGGCGCCCGCCGCTACCGAAGTCGCCGTCGTCCCGGTCGGAGAGCGACCGGTTGTTGCCAGCGCCGGGATGGCTGACGTGTCGGCGCCCAGTGTCTCGGAAGAGGTGGGCGCGGACGCGGGATCCGTCCAGCCGGGGGGCAGCCTCATCGCTGTGCGGCGGAGCCCCGAGGCCCGGCGTCAGCTGCTCCGATTCCGGACCCGCGAGGCCTCGGATCCTGTCTTCGTTTTCGACGATGAACAGGAGGACCAGTCCTAGGATGAGCTCCGCGAGCGCGCTGAAGCGACGGTGGGGTCGCTCCGGTCGTCGTTGGAGGTTCTCTGCAGGGATGTCCCCAAAATCCTCCAGGTGACGGTTTCAGACATACCTTTTTTCTTTCTGTGAGCGAGGCGTTCGTCGTGATGCCCTGTCTCCTTCCCCCAGGACCTGACGGATCGGAGCGCCGCCAAGTCGTCATTCATCCGCCGCGAGGTCGGTGTCTGGGGCTCGCTGCGATCCCTGAGGTCCTCGCTAGCCAGGGCTACTGCGCGCCTTTCTCAGCAGGATGCCAAGGTAGCGGACCTCCAGTTGCTCTGCGCTGACCAGAGAGCCGAGGCGGCAGCGGCGCGCACGGAGGCGCAACGGCAGCGGTCGGAGTTCGCCCAGGTCGTCGAGGAGCGGGACCAATCTCGGGGCCGAGCTGCCGAGGCCGAAACCCGGGCTGAAACCCTCGCAGCCGACCTAGCGGTAGCCCAGGTCGCGGCCTCGGAGCAACGTGCCCGAGCTGAAGGTATGCCATGACCGTCCCTGATTCTTGTTCTTGTCGTTTCCTCTGCTTGTGCTTGAGGTCTTTCTCCTGGTCGTTCGCAGAGCTTGAGTCCGCCCTTGACGAGTCCGCCAAGGCGCTTGCCGAGGCGCTTGCCGGAGCCGCCGAGCAGAGGGAAGCTGACCTTGCGGCCATGTCCGAGGCCGTCTCGGACGTTTACCGTAACCTCGGCTCCGGCGACGTCCCTTCAGGAAGCTCCCCTCAAAGCCGCCTTCAAGCCTTGGGTGATCACGCGCGCGGCAGAGTCCGCGAGGCGCTACACCACGGCGTCAGGCGGGCCTTCGCCGTGCTCGCTTCCCACTACGTTGTGGACCTGGAGCGGGTTAGTGAGGGGTACTGTCTTCCTGACGAAGACGAAGCTGCCCTGGCAGAAGTCCAGCGGCTCGACGCGGTCGCCGCGGGTCCGAGCGCGGCGGTGGCGACCACCTTTGAGGCGGAGATTCTTCCCCCTGCGCCGTCACCGGAGGCCGAGATGGACCTTACCGACGGCGGGGACGGTGCTAAGGGCGCGGCTCCTTCCCAAGGCAGCGCCTAATTCTTGTTGGAACAATTTCTTGTTGGATGTGCGTCTCACCGCGGCCGCTGAGGCCTGAACACTTTGTCTTTCTTGCATGAAGTCGTACTCTCCTTTCTTCCCATTTGCGTGTCCGTCCTAGCTTGTCAATAATAGGGTGGCTTCCCGAGTTGGGTCATTCTTCGTGGCAGGTGATGAGTGAGGTGTCCCTAACCCGGAGGCGCAGGAGTTCCTCGGCTCAGTCGGCCTCGCCATTTACATGTACCCACGTTCGCTCCCCGAGACCCTGCTTCTGACATAGCCGGGAGAACGCAAGAGGCCCCTTTTTGATTGAAAATTTTTGACGCGGAGAAGTACGCCCAATCTCGACGCAGAGGGGTTCCTCCTTTTTAGCCCCCGAGGGAGGGTCGGGCTCTGCCGAGGCGAGGCCGACCCTTCCTTGATGACCGAGGCGCAGAGGCTGCCTGACGGGTCGGGCTCAGGCCCGAATATCCAGCGAGTGCTCGGCGGCGTCCCTCGGTATGCCGGGCATGTCCGAGGGACTCCACGCGAAGACATCGGCGTTTGCGCGGAGAAAGTCGGCGAGCACTGCTTTCTATCTGGGGTCGAGCCCGGAACCGATCCGGACCTGCCTGGAGGTGTCGCCACTGGGGTCGAGTGGGACGGCCTTAACCGTCTCCGCTGGCTCGAAGTTGCCGGCATGACGCTTCACATCTGGCACCTCTTTGGAGAGGTTCTCCAGGTCGGCGATGAGGGCCTCGGACTCGGCGAGGGCCTCGGCGTACTCCACGCACTCCACGTCGCATTCGAACGCGTGTTTGTACGTGGGGCCGACGGTGATGACCCCGTTCGGGCCCGGCATCTTGAGCTTCAGATAGGTGTAGTTGGGGGCGGCCATGAACTTCGCGTAGCATGGCCTTCCCAGTACCGCGTGGTAGGTTCCTCGGAACCCGACCACCTCGAACGTCAAGGTCTCCCTTCGGAAGTTGGAGGGCGTTCCGAAGCAGACGGGGAGGTCGAGTCGTCCGAGGGCCTGGACGCGCTTCCCAGGGATGATCCCGTGGAAGGGCGCAGCGCCTGCTCGGACGGAGGACATACCGACGTGCAGGAGCTTGAGGGTCTCGGCGTAGATGATGTTGAGGCAGCTGCCCCCATCCATCAGGACCTTGGTGAGCCTGACGTTGCCGACGATGGGGTCGACGACGAGCGGGTATTTCCCCGGGCTCGGCACATGGTCGGGGTGGTCAGCCTGGTCGAAGGTGATGGGCTTGTCGGACCAGTCTAGGTAGACTGGCACCGCCACCTTCGCCGAGCAGACCTCCCGGCGCTCTTGCTTGCGATGCCGAGCCGAGGCATTCGCCGCATGCCCACCGTAGATCATGAAGCAGTCGCGGACCTCAGGGTATTCTCCTGCTTGGTGATCTTCTTTCCTGTCGTCGTCGTGGGCCCTGCCACCCTCCGCGGGTGGCCTGGCCCTGTGGAAGTGGCGCCGAAGCATGACGCACTCTTCGAGAGTGTGCTTGACGGGCCCCTGGTGATAGGGGCACGGCTCCTTGAGCATCTTGTCGAAGAGGTTAGCACCTCCGGGGGGCTTCCGAGGGTTCTTGTACTCGGCGGCGGCGACAAGGTCCGCGTCGGCGGTGTCGCGTTTCGATTGCGACTTCTTCTTGCCCTTTTTCTTGGCGCTGCGCGGAGTAGACGCCTTGGGAGCCTCTTCCGATGGGCGGCCCTGGGGCTGCTTGTCCTTTCGAAAGATAGCCTCGACCGCCTCCTGGCCAGAGGCGAACTTGGTGGCGATGTCCATCAGCTCGCTCGCCCTGGTGGGGGTTTTGCGTCCCAACTTGCTCACCAGGTCACGGCAGGTAGTGCCGGCAAGGAACGCGCCGATGACATCCGAGTCGGTGATGTTGGGCAGCTCGGTGCGCTGCTTCGAGAATCACCGGATGTAGTCCCGGAGCGACTCTCCCGGCTGCTGCCGGCAGCTTCGAAGGTCCCAGGAATTCCCGGGGCGCACGTATGTGCCCTGGAAATTGCCGGCGAAGGCTTGGACCAAGTCGTCCCAGTTGGAGATCTGCCCCGGAGGCAGGTGCTCCAACCAGGCGCGAGCAGTGTCGGAGAGGAACAGGGGGAGGTTTCGGATGATGAGGTTGTCGTCGTCCGTTCCACCCAGTTGGCAGGCCAGGCGGTAGTCCGCGAGCCACAGTTCCGGTCTCGTTTCCCCCGAGTACTTCGTGATAGTAGTCGGGGGTCGGAACCGGGTCGGGAACGGCGCCCGTCGGATGGCCCGACTGAAGGCCTGCGGACCGGGTGGTTCGGGCGAGGGACTCCGATCCTCCCCGCTGTCGTAGCGCCCCCCACGCCTGGGGTGGTAGCCTCGGCGCACCCTTTCGTCGAGGTGGGCCCGACGGTCGCGTCGATGGTGCTCGTTGCCGAGGTGGCCCGGGGCCGCAGGCGCGGTGTTGCGCGTGCGCCCGGTGTAGACCGAGGCTTCCCGCATGAATCGGGAAGTCGCGGCATGAGGTTCCGAGGGGTATCCCTGCCTTCGGGAGGCAGTGCTCTTGGCCCGTCGGGCCGCAGCGCATTCCAGGAGATTCTTGAGCTCTCCCTGGATTCGCCGACCCTCGGTGGTTGATGGTTCCGGCATCGCACGGAGGAGCATCGCTACGGCTGCCAGGTTCTGACCAACCCCGCTGGATGCGGGCGGCGGCCTAACCCTGACATCGTTGGCGACGCGGTGCTGGAGACCTTGGGGCAGGTGACGTATTTCTCCGGCCGGGGGTTGGCCCGCCCATACCTGCCCGACGTCCCGACGGATCGGCTCAAGCGCTCCTGTTCCCTCGTTGAGCCTGGCCTGCGCCTCGCGGACTTGCTCGAGTTGTGGGTCGTAACCCCCCGCCGGAACGGGGACCACAGCTAGCTCCCGCGGGATGTCGGCGCGAGGCACCGGCCTAGGAAGGTCACCGTCCTCCGGCATGCCGAGATGGTTGCCTTCGGAGGGATCCCCTAGCTCGACGTGGAAACATTCGCGGCTTGAGCCGCAGCCCTCGTCGTCAAGGCTGCGGCTTCCGTCGGAACAGTCGGAGAGGCAGTAGTCACATGCGGTCATGAAGTCCCGCATGGCACTGGGGTTGCCAAGTCCAGAGAAATCCCAAAGGATGCTGGGATCGTCATCTTCCTCGGACCTAGAGGGCCCGTAGGTTGAGACGTCCGTCAACCGGTCCCAAGGCGACCGCATACGAAACCCTAGTGGGGTTGCACTCGCCTCAATGAGAGCGCCCGTCAAAGCAAGGTTGCTAGGCGGGTAGAGGCCGAGTCGAAATGACGTAAGATGGGAGTTAGTCGGTACCTTTTGGTCGACGAGGAGCGACGTAGTCACATCGGGGACTGGTTGCACCGTCGTCCCAGGTACGAGGGCGACGTCCTGTAGGCTTTCCGCGAGCGTGCTGGCGTCGTCTTCTTGCTCGGGATCAGCGTGTCGCGGGGGGACGGCGCTTGCCTTCGTCTCGAACGCGAGGTCGACGCCCGGCGTGCCTTCCGTCGGGGCGTCGGGGGCGTCGGTTCGCTCGACGGCCGGCGAAGCGCGGCCTCCCGCTTGGCCTTGGTTGCCCCGCCTCCTCCTCCGTTGGCGGGGGAGAGGACGGAGCGAGCTCGAATGTTGTTCTTCCACCACGCGGGGAAGATGTCGTCGATTCCGCCGCCGGCGGGCGGGTTGTCGGCCGCCATTGTTGTTGTCGCGCGGCGGTGGAAGGAGTATCATGTCGTAGCTGCCGTCGAAGGACATGAACTCAAGACTCCCGAAACGGAGCACCGTCCCGGGCCGGAGAGGTTGCTAGAGACTGCCCATCTGGAGCTTGACGGGAAGCTGTTCGTCAGCACGCAGCAGGCCCCTACCTGGCGCGCCAACTGTCGGCGTTTCGAGACCGGGGGGTCCCTAAGCCGACGAGTGAGTGTGCTGCGTGCCCCAGCCCAGATGGGTCGAGCGCGTGGGCGAGCGCGAAGGGGGGAGAGGCGAGGTGGCCGGAGACGGGCGTGAGAGAGGTGGAAGTCCCGCGGCCTTCGTGTTCGTCCCGCGCCCAGGTCGGGTGCGCTTGCAGTAGGGGGGTTACAAGCGTCCACGCGGGTGAGGGAAGCGAGCGGCCCCAAGAGAGCGCATGTCCCGTCCTCGGTCCCGCGCGGCCAACCTCCTCTGAGAAGGCCCTGGTCCTTCCTTTTATAGGCGTAAGGAGAGGATCCAGGTGTACAATGGGGGTGTAGCAGAGTGCTACGTGTCTAGCGGAGAGAGAGCTAGCGCCCTAAGTACATGCCAATGTGGCAGCCGGAGAGATCTTAGCACCCTGCTGGCGTGATATCGTGGCTGTCGGAGGAGCAACGGAGCCTGGTGGAGGGACAGCTGTCGGAGCGGTCGAGTCTTTGCTGACGTCCCCCTGCTTCCGTAAGGGAGCTGAGAGCCGCCGTCGTCACAGGGCACGCGGGGCGCCATCATTGCCTATCTGGCGGAGCTGGCCAGATGGGACTCCGGTCTTGTTCTCTGCGGCCTGAGTCGGCTCGGGGTAGAGTGATGATGGCGCTCCCTGTTGACGTGGGCGGGCCCGCGCCCGAGGCCGGGCAACGTGGGCGTTCCTCCGAAGCTGGGGTCGAATCTGTCTTCCGTTGCCGAGGCCGAGCCCGAGCCCCTGGGTCGGGCGAGGCGGAAGTCGTTTGGCAGAGGCCAGGGCGGAGTCCGAGCCCTGGGGTCGGGCGAGGCGGAGTTCGTCGTCTTCCGGGGCCGAGCCCGAGTCCGAGCCCTGGGGTCGGGCGGAGCGGAGTTCGCCGTCTTCCGGGTCTTAGCCCGAGTCCGAGCCCTGGGGTCGGGCGGAGCGGAGTTCACCGTCTTCCGGGTCTTAGCCCGAGTCCGAGCCCTGGGGTCGGGCGGAGCAGAGTTCGCCGTCTTCCGGGTCTTAGCCCGAGTCCGAGCCCTGGGGTCGGGCAGAGCGGAGTTCGCCATCTTCCGGGTCTTAGCCCGAGTCCGAGCCCTGGGGTCGGGCGGAGCGGAGTTCGCCGTCTTCCGGGTCTTAGCCCGAGTCCGAGCCCTGGGGTCGGGCGGAGCGGAGTTTCCTATGGCGCCTCTGGCGAGGTCTGGCTGCCTGTCAGACTCACTCTGTCGAGTGGCACTGCAGTCGGAGTGGCGCAGGCGGCGCTGTCCTTCTGTCAGACCGGTCAGTGGAGCGGCGGAGTGACGGCGGTCACTTCGGCTCTGCCGGGGGGCGCGCGTCAGGATAGAGGTGTCAGGCCACCTTTGCGTTAAATGCTCCTGCAACTTGGTCAGTCGGTGCGGCGATTTAGTCAGGGTTGCTTCTTAGCGAAGCCAAGGCCTCGGGCGAGCCGGAGATGTGTCCGCCGTTAAAAGGGGGGCCTCGGGCGGGACGGAAGTCCCTCGAGGTCGGCTGCCCGAGTCCGAGGCTAGGCTCAGGTGAAGCGTGATCGAGTCACTCATATGGACTGATCCCTGACTTAATCGCACCCATCAGGCCTCTGCAGCTTTATGCTGATGGGGGTTACCAGCTGAGAATTAGGCGTCTTGAGGGTACCCCTAATTATGGTCCCCGACAGTAATTGGGACAGAAAATTCAAAAGATCTGTGAAGCTAGTATCAGACCATCCGGCGCTAGCCTTCAACTTCAGAAGTTCTAGAACTGTACGCAGTGTAGTAAACTCTTTGTCACAACCCTTTGATTCATCATATAAAGGTTCTTTTGAGGCACTTTCCAGTCCCTCCATTTTAGATAGCCCTTTCTGCGATCCCACAGAACTCAACATTTCTGGTTCCATATGGCGCAACATCTCTTCGCAATCAAATTCTTCAAAATCTTGATTAGCATCCACATTATCCACTTTACCATCAACTTTAAGATCTAAAATTCTGACAACTCTCTCGTCATTACCAGGCACTTCACACGGATCCAACTCACCATGTTCTAACCATATCATGTAATTGTTTTTAAACCCTCTTTTTACCAGATGTGATTGGATTACTCCTGTATCTCTCCAAGCTATCTTATTATCACAATTGATGCACGGACATAATATCTCCTTGCTCTTTCGCAAATTCGCGTGCTTGTTGGCCGCTTCAATAAAGCTTCTCAAATTTCGAATATACGACGGATGTGGTCTTGGCACATTGTACATCCAACCTCGGTCCATTACCTATCCCTATATTGATTAACATCAATAAAATCATTAATTAATTGAATTCATCGATAAAACATGAAACGAATTGATGTGCATGAAAATGAAACAAACATTGCAGCAATAGGTACCTTGAGGTGAGACAACTGTGTTTCTAAAGAATCTTTAAACTAGATCAACTATTATAAGTCCAAATCTTGTAATTCCTAAGCTTTTCTTCAAATCCGGTCTATATTACAAAATTGAGGCAAAAAATCGCATCAAAATGAGAAAGAAAACAAATGGAGATCATATATATGCATAAACTATTGAAATCAATCAATAAACTCAAAAACAAAACCTTCTCCCTGTAGATCTCAAAAAATACCCGTCGCCGCTACAGTGCTGTGAATGTTCTGGGAGATAGGGTTCTGGAACCCGTGGGGGGCTAGTCCTTTATAGTGTACACACGTCACAGGCGGATATTTAGAAAAAACCGCCTGTGATAGATAACATCACGGGCGGTTTTTTCCTCTGACCGCCTGTGAAGTTAATCTATCACAGGCGGTCGGAATAAACAACCGCCTGTGATGTTATCTATCACAGGCGGTTTTCTAAATATCCGCATGTGATTGTTTACAATATAAAAGTCTTGTTGGTCGGCAGGAACCCTAACTCTTCCTGCCCGAGCTGACATAGTTGCGCCGCCAGGCTGCCGCCGTGTCCCCGTCCCCGAGCACGAGCCCGAGCGCCGCAGTCCCCGTCCCCGAGCCCGAGCGCCGTCGTCCCCGTCCCCGAGCCCGAGCGCCGAGTGCGCCGCCGTCCCTGAGCCCAAGCACCATCGTCCCCTTCCCCGAGCCCGAGCGCCGCTGTCCCCGAGCCCGAGCGCCGAGTCCCCGAGCCCAAGCGCCGCCGTCACGGTCCCCGAGCCCGAAGCGCCGCCGTCCCCGAGCTCTTTCTTCTTCCTCTCGTAGTAAGGTCGAAGTTCAGGTTCCATTTCTTCTAAGTTCATGGCTCGAATTTCCTATATGTGTTTGAATCATATATGTTAATTGATGGCAGATTACTTGTGTTTGAATCATATATGTGTTTGAATACACAGCTGGATATATATGTGTTTGAATCATAGCTTAGGTTAATCAAATGGTTAGGTTAATCAAATGCTTAGGTTAATCAATGGTCAAACACATTAAGGTGTTAATCAATGGCTATCCCTGATTATCAGTGCTTAGATTAATTACTGTTGGTGTTTTCACTTACATATTTTGTTTGGTTGTCAATATGCTTATTGCTTATTGCTTGGTTGTCAATTACTTGCTTAGATTAATTACTGTTAGTGTTTTCACTTACATATTTTGCTTGGTTGTCAATATGCTTATTGCTTATTGTTTGGTTGTCAATTACTTCTCATGTATCAGTTTTTTATTTCTTTTATCCCTGCTGATTAAATGTTTGTATACCATTAAGGTGTTAGTATCCTTCGAATGAAGAATTTTGTGTCCCTCCATCGATTGGGATCTATTTTTATCCCTTCTGATTAAATGTTTTTTCACTTACATATTCAGTTATAAGAAAATATCCATAGTGATTGGGGCAACAAGTCTATTTTTAGTGTTTTTTGACTACCTATCTTTGTTTGATAATCATTAGGCCAAATGTGCTTATGGCCACATACATCATGGAAGTACATAGCCATGACAATGTTATTATCTCCCTATGTTATAAGACTTGTTCTTATCTCCCTTCTAAGTTTTTTGACTACCTATCTTTGCTTCCCAACCCTATGTTATAAGACTTGTTCTTATCTCCCATCTTTGACTTGTTCATAGCCATGACAATGTTATTTGGACCCCTCTTTTTGCCCTATAAGCCACATCCTTGTTTTCCCTCTGATCCCTGCCTTTGTTGCGATCTCAATTTTGATTGTGAGACTTGGTCATTTTCAGTTTCAGAGATGGAAAAAGAGCCACTTGACACGGTTGAGAGCTCAGTTCGAGTCATCGAGACACATGTTGACATCATTCGCAGTCTAGGGACTGATGGGGTTGTGGATACTAGTGAACCGGAATCAGTGTACACACTTAAGACCACTTTGTTTCAAATTGGAGATGTATGCGACATGCTTGAGAAGTGTGCTCTGTCCATCAAAAAGTATGTTGACTCCAAGAGGGCTAAAATTATTCAAGATGAAGCCCTGCAATATGCTGAAGATGATGAAGCTGCAGATGATTTGGAGGAACTCCCAAGCCCAGATCTCCTTACTCAAGCCGACATATTGGAAAAATATTTTGGAATTGAGTATGATAGCGACTAGTCAAGGGGTTGTTGATGTTTAGTCCTAAACAACACGATATGAGTATCGTAGGTTTCACTCTTAGAGATAATGTATTTTGTATGAACCTCTTAGAGAGTGTCAAGTCAATGAACTATCTTCGAGTACTATTGGGAAGTGGATCTCTTTGATGTATTTGTTTTCCCTAGTGATATCGATGGTGCCGAGTAGCACCAAATTTGGACTTGTGTCCATATCTATAGATGCTAGTAGTTGAGCACTAGCGCCTACAATCTTGACTACCTCATCCCTATTCTCTGTTTGGGACTTATATGGAGAATGGCATCGGCTGAATGCCTGAATCGGGTCGGGAAGCATGGAGCAGATAGAAGTGCACTTTCCAATGCAGTTAGACAGAGAAGGCATGGCTGTGATGTTATAATGCTGAAGGACACCAAGAAGAGATTATGGCCTGTCATCCACCACCACTGCCCGTTATTTGTGGGCTTCACCGAGGGCTGGAAACATTTGGTGACAGCAAAAGACCTTCGGACTGGGGACGTCTGCGAGCTTGTTAAGGGGCCAGACGATGGTGAGCCGGTGTACTATGTCCGGATGTGTGGTCACAAAATTTAAAGCCGCCTCGGCTTCATGTGTGCGCTTCTCTTCTCTTAGGTGGGGTGCTAAGTGATCTTAGTAGCCGACATAAGAGAAGAGAAGCGCACAGATGAAGCCGAGGCGGCTTTAAATTTTGTGACCACACATCCGGATAGAGTACACCGGCTCACCATCGTCTGGCCCCTTAACAATCTCGCAGACGTCCCCAGTCTAAAGGTCGTTTGCTGTCACCAAATGTTTCCAGCCCTCGGTGAAGCCCACAAATAACGGGCAGTGGTGGTGGACGACAGGCCATAATCTCTCCTTGGGGTCCTTCAGCATTATAACATCACAACCATGCCTTCTCTGTCTAACTGCATTGGAAAGTGCACTTCTATCTGCTCCGTGCTTCCCGGCCCGATCCTGCCCCGGAGGCGGGTTTGGGCTTTCTGTTTGGGGAGTAAAGGAGGGACACGGAGGCGAGTTTGGGCTTGATTTCTTTTGAATCACCTTTTCTCCAAGTTCCCTTATTGATGGAACCAGTATATCAGACTAACAGTATATCCCTTTATCGATGGAACCAGCTGTGCACTAGGTACCTACTAGGATGGATGTGGTCTGCACCGGTGCGTCTAACAAAGTTGATGAAGACGCGACCAAACTTGAATGGCAGACAACGAGCAGCTCTGGTGAAGGGAGCGGGGATGATAGTTCTAGTGACGACAATCCTTGTACTCCTATACCTCCAAGGAAGAAAAAACACATCAGATGAGATTGATGCCGACTATATTCCCAACGATGAAGAGGTAAATAGAAATATGCCGACTATATTCTAAAAAAATGTTCATATATGAAAGGTCATTAATTGTTTCAATATATAGATTTCAAATGAAGAGAAGAAAGAGGATGCATGTTCTACACGAAACACGGAGGATGCTCCGATGTCTGAATCATCCGTTTCACATAAGCGGAAACGAGGGCGACGAGGTCCCAATCAGATGAAAGAAGGTGCAATTATGTACGTAACAAAACTAAATGCAGAGGGGTTTCCTGAAGAACCACTTGACGTGGTTACAAAGTTTCGAAATTCCTGCGGGTCTACTGTTAGAGATATAGTGCCAATCACACTTCAAAAATGGAAGGATTTAGATGAAGACACCCGCCATAAGCTATGGGCTAAGTTGTCTGAGTCATTCAAGTTCCCAAAAGGCACAGAGGATGCAGTAAGGAAGTCGATGCTCTCTGGTATGGCCAAGATGTTTCGTGGGTGGAAGGCCGATATGAATAGGGAATTTGTTAAGAAGAATAAGGTTCCTCCGCCCAAGAAAATGGGGAAAATCACTCAAGCTCAGTGGGAGGAATTTGTTTGTCAGAAGACCGAACTGAAGGCCAAAGAACTGGGCGAAACTAATTCTCGGAGAGCAAAGATGAACAAACACCCCCATCGCCTGGGGTCAACCGGATATCACCATAAAGTTGTGCAGTGGAACAGGATAATCGAGGAAGCTATAGCTAACGACACTTTGGACCCAATATTAAAAGATATCGATGAGCGAGCTATTCGTTGGATCTTAGGTCGGGCAGGTTTGAGTGAGGACGGCAAACTTTTGCATCCAGAATTGGTAGGCGAAGTTTTGACAAAAATTCAAGAATATGCAGATAAGAGAAAGAAGGGCGAATTTAAGCCTCGAAGGGAGAATGACATACTGAAAGGGAAATGTGCCCTTGGGCCATTTCTAAGTATTTTGGTGATTGAGTGCCAACACAAGTGCTTAAATGTGAATCTATGCCCATGGATGAACAAAGTGCAAATCACAAGTAAAGGTATGTTTCTAAGCCTTAGTACATTGGTTTTGTGTACTAATATACTTGTCTAAGTGTTAGAAACAGAGAGAAGAAGAAAGAGAGAGAGTTGGCTGTGTACAGCCAATAGGCTGTTTCGGTCTGGGGCACCGGACAGTGTCCGGTGCGCCAGGCTGCCTCGGGCGAAGAGGCCGCTCTCGGGAATTTGCCGACGGCGTACGACTATAATTCACCGGACTGTCTGGTGTGCACCGGACTGTCCGGTGAGCCAACGGTCGGCCGGGCCAACGGTCGGCCGGGCCAACGGTCGGCCGCGCGATCTGCGCGAGACACGTGGCCGAGCCAACGGTCGGAAGGGGGCACCGGACTGTCCGGTGTGCACCGGACATGTCCGGTGCGCCAACGGCTCCCAGATCTGCAACAGTCGGCAACGGTCGGCTGCACCGATTAAGGAAATAAATCGGGCACCGGACAGTGTCCGGTGTGCACCGGACTGTCCGGTGCGCCCGACGACAGAAGGCAAGGATGGCCTTCCAGATTTGCTCTCAACGGCTCCTAGCTGCCTTGGGGCTATAAAAGGGACCCCTAGGCGCATGGAGGAGAACACCAAGCATTCCTTGAGCACTCTTGATCACTCACACATCAATCTTGCGCACTTGTTCGACATTCTAGTGATTTGAGCTCCGTTCTAGTGTGCTAGTCTCTTGAGCTCAAGTCTGGGTCTTGTGTGTGCGTATTCGCTGTGATCTTTGTGTCGTGTGTGAGTTGCTAATCCCTCCCTTGCTCCGTGATTCTCTGTGAACATCTTTTGTAAGGGCGAGAGGCTCCAAGCTGTGGAGATTCCTCGCAAACGGGATTGAGAAAAGAAAAGCAAGAACACCGTGGTATTCAAGTTGATCATTGGATCACTTGAGAGGAGTTGAGTGCAACTCTCGTCCGTTGGGACGCCACAACGTGGAGTAGGCAAGTTTTGTACTTGGCCGAACCACGGGATAACCACCGTGTCATCTCTGTGATTGAATTCTTGTGGTTATTGTGTTTTGACTCCTCTCTAGCCACTTGGCATTAACTGTGCTAACGCTTAATCAAAGTTTTGTGGCTATAAGTTTAAGTTTTACAGGATCACCTATTCACCCCCCCCCCTCTAGGTGCTCTCAATTGGTATCAGAGCCGTTCTCTTCAATAAAGGGACTAACCGCCCGAAGAGATGGATCCTAAGGGGAAGGGAATCGTGATCAACGACAAGGAGAAGGAGTTCTTCGTCAACGAGCCAAGAGATGACAAGTCAAACGACTCAGGCTCGGGCCACAGACGCAAAGATGGGAAGAAGAAGAAGACAAGACGCATCAAGGAGATCGTCTACTACGACGACAGCGATGAGTCTTCTTCTTCCCAAAAGGACGACGACCACAACGACTACGAGAAAAGGAAACCGGTCAATTCGAACTTTTCATTTGACTATTCTCGTATTCCACATAATTCGAATTCGCATTTGCTTTCCATTCCTCTTGGCAAACCTCCACACTTCGATGGGGAGGACTACGGATTTTGGAGTCACAAAATGCGTAGTCACTTATTCTCTCTCCATCCAAGCATATGGGAGATTGTAGAGAATGGAATGAAATTTGATAGCTCGGATAGCCCTATGCTTATAAATGAACAAATCCATAGAAATACACAAGCTACTACTGTTCTCTTAGCATCTTTGTGCAGGGAAGAATACAATAAGGTGAGCGGCATGGACAATGCCAAGCAGATATGGGACACCCTCAAGATCTCTCACGAGGGCAACGACGTCACCATGCTCACCAAGATGGAGTTGGTGGAGGACGAACTTGGGAGATTCGCTACGATAAGGGGGGAGGAGCCAACCCAAACGTACAACCGGCTCAAGACCCTTGTCAACAAGATAAGGAGCTATGGAAGCACGCGATGGACGGACCACGACGTCGTCCGCCTAATGCTAAGGTCCTTTACCGTTCTTGATCCTCACTTGGTGAATAATATTCGTGAGAATCCCAGGTACACCAAAATGTCGCCCGAAGAAGTTCTTGGGAAGTTCGTAAGCGGGCGAATGATGATCAAGGAGGCAAGATACGTGGACGACGCGTTGAACGGTCCTATTCATGAGCCTCAACCCATTGCTCTCAAGGCAACAAGGAGCAAGGAGGCTGTAACACCCGGGTTTTAGGGGTCCAAAACCCGGGCGCGAACATAAACACCAGGTGTGCTGGGACCAAGTCTCACACATATGATGCATAGTGGCACAGGATCGAATGTCACATCTTTACTATATAACAGGAGTTCTGTACAGAAATAATTACATCATATGAGGAAACGATCCAGCAACCCAAAGTTGACTGGGAGACGACGACCTAGACCTCTCACGAACACATCGCAGCATCCTCCAAGCGCCTCATCCTGTGGTACCTGCTCTTGACCTGTGGGGGGGTGTGAGACAGCAAGAGTGAGCTCACATACGTTCATCGCTCAACAAGTTGTGGGGAATAATGTGCATGAACTCGCCAAAGGTGGGAGCTCACGTGAAGTGTAAGGCTTACCAAAGAGGATGGTTAGAGCTGAGCATTGCTTTTAAAGTTGGTCAAAATTTTATTAGCAATTACTAAGTATAAGTAAATACCAGCCCAATTAAGTAGTAGAACAAAAGTAACAACATCACCTGCGATGCAATGCATATGACAAATTGAGTTTAAGTTCCATAATTTAATCATGTGAGGGTCCGAGCTGCTCATGACCGTGAGCACGGCTAGTATACCAGTTTTACACTCTGCAGAGGTGGCGCATCTTTACCCACAAGTCATGTTACCCATCTGCCAAGGGATCGCGACTTCCCATACACCTCTACCGAGGAGGCGAGGCAGGGTAACACTACGAGGCCTTTACAAAGTTCCACTAGCTTCAGAAAACCCGCTACAGTTTATAGGAAGCTCCAATGCAGGAATTCCCTTGCAGGACCGCCATCGCAGCAAAATCCTCCCGAGGGTCTCCCTACACTGACCACTCCCCTACTGCCCTTGCCCCTTTCGGGTAAGGTAGTCCTCCACTAGCTTTCCTAATTAATCAGCCAAGGGCGTCCCATTATACCCTTGTGGTAGCACTGTTTTCCCGGGTGGTCGCTCCATGTTCCAATTAACATAATGATCTTATCATGAACGATAAATAACAACGGATAACAAAAGTATAATCATGAGTAATGTATCTTCATACCCAAAACCACATAAAGCACTAGCAAGTACTACCCAAAAAGTTCAGTGGTAACAAGGTATAAAGATAATCAAACTAGGGTAACCTATTGGGTCCCATCAAAATTAACCTATGCAGATCATTATGATTAATTAGAACATGGCTGGGTAAAAAGAAGTGATCAAGGGCACAACTTGCCTGGGACTTGAGATTCCAGTTACCAGGGTGATTCTTCAGATGACTCGTAACCTCGAGCTAGTCGTAGCAATACAAACAAGCATGGTATAGGCAAAATTAACATCACACCAAACATAAGAATGAACTGTGTAATAATATTATACGCTGCGTAATTAGATCGTAGGAACAAGAATCATTAATTTTGGAGTTATAGATTTTAAGTTATGAATTTTCAAAAGTTCTATGTGCTAGGTACAAGATTAGTTAGGAGATTAAAATTAATATGGTTTTCATGTCAAAACAGAGACACAAAATGTTAAACAATAATTTTACAAAATTATAGGAACTGGAATGGATCAATTTGGACTTAATATGAATTTTCTATAAATTATACAAGTTTTTAGCATTTATTTTCTCATTAAAAATCATTTTCTAAATTAATTCCTCCTATTTTCCTGAGTTCTGGGCTGCGCACACAATAACAGAGAACCCGGGGTCTAACTCATAAAATTTCTTAAGACTCATTTTCCCCCGCACTGGACGGCGGGTTGATTATGAAGAACCCCGAGGGCTCTTATGCAAATGTGCTCGCGAAGGGGTATGGACAGACGCTGGCTGTTGGATCGGAGTTCTACGGTCGCGATTAGATCATCCATTACAGCGAAGCGGTATGCTATGCCGGCCTTACGATCTGCGATCAACGGACCGCGTTCAACATAACCGAGATCAACGCGCCACCCTCAGATCACGGATCTACGGTCCAGATTTTAAATACCCGAGATCTACTCCTATCCGTACATCGTCCGATCTACGGTCCGGATTCAACCTTGAACCAATATGGGCTGATCTAATCGCAGACATCCATCGCGGATCCAACGGCTGGCACGCCATCTTCCACCTCCAGCCCACAAGACGGCAGCGCCGGCCTTTCCCCGCGGTAGCCCTTTGCCGGAGTGAAGGCGCTCGTCGCCCAGGTGCACGGACACACGAATCTACGGCAGTTATGCGATGAGCGGATGAAGGTGAACTCCATGGGAAGGTCTTACCGGGATTTCGGACAGAGCAGGGGTCCAGCGTTGAAGAAGTGCAGCACGACGATGATTTCCCACGATGGTGAGAAATCGAAGGGCACCCACTGATCTTCACAGAGCACTGGGGCCACGAGAGAATTCCTGGGGATACGAAGAAGCGCCCGGAATGGTCACCGATGACCCGACGACGCCGGTGGAGGATTTCCTCGATCTCTCGTTGCTCTCTCAGGTGGCGCCAAAATCTCTGTTTCTGGCAGCCGAGATGATGAGAGGATGAGGCGGCCAAGGGATTTTATACTAGAGCAAGGTCCGATTTCTGGGCGATTTTGGCGGGATGCCGGCGGCCCATGCGCTCGGTTTGCTACGCGGAGAAGCTCCCAACAGGAAGATGCAACTGCCATGGCGGTTAGTTGTGATTCGTATTCTGTCGACCGGTATATACGACTGGCGCTACGGTGCGAAGCCCAGGGACCCGGCTGTCAGTGAACGTGGGGTGTTTATGGATGAAGTCATCCCTGACCTCATGGTGACGTTAGCCTCGCTGAAATGAATAAACAAAGGGAAAGGTTGTGCGGTTCGCTGCTGACATGTGGAGAAGGAGCTGGTTGACATGCACATGCGGAGGGGTGCCCATGCGCGGTGAAGTCGGTACCTGAGTGCATCCATCTACGAACGAATCCCATATACCCAGTGGTCATGCATGCGAGGCATGGGAGAAGAACGGGCGAAGTAGTGGCCTGCTCCATGGCGTGGAATTTGTCTTACCAATGACGTGCACGGATGTGTTGGACCAACGAAATAAACAATTTAGAAAAGGGAAAAAAACTCACGCTTGCATGGTTACCTACGTACAAGGGCTGGTGGAGGACTTATGGACATTCCTTTTTCTTTTATCATTTTCATTTCTTTCTATTGTTTTCTTACGTATTTTCTGTTATTTACTTACGTTTCAAGTTTTACTTTCAAATCCGTGGAGTTTTTTATGCACAAACAAATAAAGCTTTCGCATGACAATGCAAGTGTTTTATTTATATATTAATTAATTAATTGTTTGTTTAGTCAAATGCTTCAAATACGAAATGTACACACAATATTCCTTTAGGAAAATATTATTTTGAAGATGTGATAAAAACAAATGTTATTTCAAAAATAATTATTCATTACTTATTATAAAAAAAAGAAATGTAAAATCTCTATCTAGAGATAATTCAAATTCATTTTTTTAAGAATGTTTCTAGTTATATAATTCATGAAGGAAATGATCCACTCAAATAAATTTAGAAACTCTTTCTATTATTTATTTTTGGAGTTTTATTTCTAGTTAAAATTTTCAAATCACTATTATAAATATTTATTTATTTATTTTTACCAAATTTGGGTTTTACAAATCCTACCCCCTTAACAGAAATCTCGCCCTCGAGATTTGTAAGAAAAAGGATGTAGAATAAATTGTTTGTAGTCTATGGGTTAGTTTCTAATTGATTTTAATACCAAAACTCTTTTTTTATCGCAAATTATCAGTTGATTAGGAAAGCAGGGGTCTATATGGGTATAGCCACTTTATTATGCAGGATAAAAGATATTTTAAGGCAGTTATAGGTTTGGGGTAAGAAAGAGTAGGGTAAGAAAAGACTCTATCGAAGATTGTGGCTCTTGATTCTTTTGAAGATCTGGCTTGAATCTTATCCTTCCTTGATTTGATGAGGTCGATCATCTTCGATCTTCGTTCTTGAAGTTGTTATCCGAATTAGGGACATGTAGTTAAGATAAAGTAGTAGGTGGAGCAGCTAGTTTAGTAGATGGCTATGAGTTAAATGAGATTAGTCTGAATCTGGTTTGGTTGTTTGATTCTAGATGGGTGGGATAGGTTATGTAACCTATTATGTAGGTCAAGTTGTTGTGTATGGCCGAGTTGATCTAAGTCACCAATTTAGGCTTAAGGGTATGGCCTTATCTTTTGTAAGAGCATTAAGTAACTTACTCTGGATTAGATCATAATAGATTAGATAAAATCTAGATTAGGTTGGATATGACTGGATTAGACTAGTTAAGATCTAAATAAATTTTGGATTAGCTCATGGTTGTTTTTCTAGAGTGGGATAAATATGCTAATTAGGGCAAGATGAATCCATAAGGATAAGGTAGAATCTTTTGAGGTCAGTTAGATCTATTAGGATGACATAAAATCTTTTCAAGATAAGATGAATCTACTAAGATAAGAAAGAATCTTTTAAGATAAGATGGATCTATCTAAAATAGATACACTTTAATGGAGGATAATCTAGTTTTTTTAATCTTATGAATTTTATTTATTTATATTTATGCCTATATGTATATGTAGATGTAATTGTGGACATTACTCCACAACCCATCACACTCAATCAAAGATCCAAATCAGACAAGTATCATAAGAACAAACATTCAAGTATATAGATACCTATAAAAATAGTTTTGTTTTTGTTCCTAAGATTAGGTCGCCTATTCCTAAAAGTCACTTTAGGCACAGGATTTCAAAGTGTGAAATCCACATTTGTCTTTAGAATGAAAAGGTAAGAATAATCAGAGTAAAGCGGAAATAGATGAGAAAGATTAAGAGAAGTTTAGAAAAGAATCAGAGTAGCAAAGATAAGTAAGTATTGGTTGTCCAGTTCTATCTAGGTTTCGTCCTACAGTCAACATTCCTCTGATACCACTTCTGTAACACCCGGGTTTTAGGGGTCCAAAACCCGGGCGCGAACATAAACACCAGGTGTGCTGGGACCAAGTCTCACACATATGATGCATAGTGGCACAGGATCGAATGTCACATCTTTACTATATAACAGGAGTTCTGTACAGAAATAATTACATCATATGAGGAAACGATCCAGCAACCCAAAGTTGACTGGGAGACGACGACCTAGACCTCTCACGAACACATCGCAGCATCCTCCAAGCGCCTCATCCTGTGGTACCTGCTCTTGACCTGTGGGGGGGGTGTGAGACAGCAAGAGTGAGCTCACATACGTTCATCGCTCAACAAGTTGTGGGGAATAATGTGCATGAACTCGCCAAAGGTGGGAGCTCACGTGAAGTGTAAGGCTTACCAAAGAGGATGGTTAGAGCTGAGCATTGCTTTTAAAGTTGGTCAAAATTTTATTAGCAATTACTAAGTATAAGTAAATACCAGCCCAATTAAGTAGTAGAACAAAAGTAACAACATCACCTGCGATGCAATGCATATGACAAATTGAGTTTAAGTTCCATAATTTAATCATGTGAGGGTCCGAGCTGCTCATGACCGTGAGCACGGCTAGTATACCAGTTTTACACTCTGCAGAGGTGGCGCATCTTTACCCACAAGTCATGTTACCCATCTGCCAAGGGATCGCGACTTCCCATACACCTCTACCGAGGAGGCGAGGCAGGGTAACACTACGAGGCCTTTACAAAGTTCCACTAGCTTCAGAAAACCCGCTACAGTTTATAGGAAGCTCCAATGCAGGAATTCCCTTGCAGGACCGCCATCGCAGCAAAATCCTCCCGAGGGTCTCCCTACACTGACCACTCCCCTACTGCCCTTGCCCCTTTCGGGTAAGGTAGTCCTCCACTAGCTTTCCTAATTAATCAGCCAAGGGCGTCCCATTATACCCTTGTGGTAGCACTGTTTTCCCGGGTGGTCGCTCCATGTTCCAATTAACATAATGATCTTATCATGAACGATAAATAACAACGGATAACAAAAGTATAATCATGAGTAATGTATCTTCATACCCAAAACCACATAAAGCACTAGCAAGTACTACCCAAAAAGTTCAGTGGTAACAAGGTATAAAGATAATCAAACTAGGGTAACCTATTGGGTCCCATCAAAATTAACCTATGCAGATCATTATGATTAATTAGAACATGGCTGGGTAAAAAGAAGTGATCAAGGGCACAACTTGCCTGGGACTTGAGATTCCAGTTACCAGGGTGATTCTTCAGATGACTCGTAACCTCGAGCTAGTCGTAGCAATACAAACAAGCATGGTATAGGCAAAATTAACATCACACCAAACATAAGAATGAACTGTGTAATAATATTATACGCTGCGTAATTAGATCGTAGGAACAAGAATCATTAATTTTGGAGTTATAGATTTTAAGTTATGAATTTTCAAAAGTTCTATGTGCTAGGTACAAGATTAGTTAGGAGATTAAAATTAATATGGTTTTCATGTCAAAACAGAGACACAAAATGTTAAACAATAATTTTACAAAATTATAGGAACTGGAATGGATCAATTTGGACTTAATATGAATTTTCTATAAATTATACAAGTTTTTAGCATTTATTTTCTCATTAAAAATCATTTTCTAAATTAATTCCTCCTATTTTCCTGAGTTCTGGGCTGCGCACACAATAACAGAGAACCCGGGGTCTAACTCATAAAATTTCTTAAGACTCATTTTCCCCCGCACTGGACGGCGGGTTGATTATGAAGAACCCCGAGGGCTCTTATGCAAATGTGCTCGCGAAGGGGTATGGACAGACGCTGGCTGTTGGATCGGAGTTCTACGGTCGCGATTAGATCATCCATTACAGCGAAGCGGTATGCTATGCCGGCCTTACGATCTGCGATCAACGGACCGCGTTCAACATAACCGAGATCAACGCGCCACCCTCAGATCACGGATCTACGGTCCAGATTTTAAATACCCGAGATCTACTCCTATCCGTACATCGTCCGATCTACGGTCCGGATTCAACCTTGAACCAATATGGGCTGATCTAATCGCAGACATCCATCGCGGATCCAACGGCTGGCACGCCATCTTCCACCTCCAGCCCACAAGACGGCAGCGCCGGCCTTTCCCCGCGGTAGCCCTTTGCCGGAGTGAAGGCGCTCGTCGCCCAGGTGCACGGACACACGAATCTACGGCAGTTATGCGATGAGCGGATGAAGGTGAACTCCATGGGAAGGTCTTACCGGGATTTCGGACAGAGCAGGGGTCCAGCGTTGAAGAAGTGCAGCACGACGATGATTTCCCACGACGGTGAGAAATCGAAGGGCACCCACTGATCTTCACAGAGCACTGGGGCCACGAGAGAATTCCTGGGGATACGAAGAAGCGCCCGGAATGGTCACCGATGACCCGACGACGCCGGTGGAGGATTTCCTCGATCTCTCGTTGCTCTCTCAGGTGGCGCCAAAATCTCTGTTTCTGGCAGCCGAGATGATGAGAGGATGAGGCGGCCAAGGGATTTTATACTAGAGCAAGGTCCGATTTCTGGGCGATTTTGGCGGGATGCCGGCGGCCCATGCGCTCGGTTTGCTACGCGGAGAAGCTCCCAACAGGAAGATGCAACTGCCATGGCGGTTAGTTGTGATTCGTATTCTGTCGACCGGTATATACGACTGGCGCTACGGTGCGAAGCCCAGGGACCCGGCTGTCAGTGAACGTGGGGTGTTTATGGATGAAGTCATCCCTGACCTCATGGTGACGTTAGCCTCGCTGAAATGAATAAACAAAGGGAAAGGTTGTGCGGTTCGCTGCTGACATGTGGAGAAGGAGCTGGTTGACATGCACATGCGGAGGGGTGCCCATGCGCGGTGAAGTCGGTACCTGAGTGCATCCATCTACGAACGAATCCCATATACCCAGTGGTCATGCATGCGAGGCATGGGAGAAGAACGGGCGAAGTAGTGGCCTGCTCCATGGCGTGGAATTTGTCTTACCAATGACGTGCACGGATGTGTTGGACCAACGAAATAAACAATTTAGAAAAGGGAAAAAACTCACGCTTGCATGGTTACCTACGTACAAGGGCTGGTGGAGGACTTATGGACATTCCTTTTTCTTTTATCATTTTCCTTTCTTTCTATTGTTTTCTTACGTATTTTCTGTTATTTACTTACGTTTCAAGTTTTACTTTCAAATCCGTGGAGTTTTTTATGCACAAACAAATAAAGCTTTCGCATGACAATGCAAGTGTTTTATTTATATATTAATTAATTAATTGTTTGTTTAGTCAAATGCTTCAAATACGAAATGTACACACAATATTCCTTTAGGAAAATATTATTTTGAAGATGTGATAAAAACAAATGTTATTTCAAAAATAATTATTCATTACTTATTATAAAAAAAGAAATGTAAAATCTCTATCTAGAGATAATTCAAATTCATTTTTTTAAGAATGTTTCTAGTTATATAATTCATGAAGGAAATGATCCACTCAAATAAATTTAGAAACTCTTTCTATTATTTATTTTTGGAGTTTTATTTCTAGTTAAAATTTTCAAATCACTATTATAAATATTTATTTATTTATTTTTACCAAATTTGGGTTTTACAGAGGCGCTACCAAGCAAGGTGGCGCAAGTTGAGGCGGCCGGGCTAAATAATGAGGAAATGGCCCTCATCATTAAGCGCTTCAAGACGGCGCTTAAAGGTCGCAAGGGACAGCCAAGCAAGACCAAGACAAAGGAGAAGCGCTCATGCTTCAAATGTGGTAAGATTGGTCATTTCATTGCTAACTGTCCCGACAATAATAGTGATCAGGACCAAGGGAACAAAAGGGAGAAGAAGAAGCATTACAAGAAGGCCAAGGGCGAGGCACATATCGGAAAGGAGTGGGATTCGGATTGTTCCTCCTCCGACTCCGACAATGAAGGACTTGCCGCCACCGCCTTCAACAAATCAACCCTCTTCCCCAACGAGCGTCACACATGCCTTATGGCAAGGGAGAAGAAGGTGAGTACTCGAGACACCACTTATGCTTCTTCTAGCGATGATGAGTCTAGCGATGAGGAAATAGATTACTCTAGCTTGTTCAAGGGATTGGATAGAAATAAGATTGATAAAATCAATGAATTGATTGATGCCTTGAATGAGAAGGATAGACTCTTAGAGAAACAAGAGGATTTATTGTATGAAGAACATGATAAATTTACAGAAGCACAAAAATCCTATGCTTTAGAAGTTAAAAGAAATGAAATGCTTTCTTTTGAACTATCTACTTGTCATGAAACCATTTCTACGTTAAAAGGTGTCAACAATGATTTAAATGCTAAATTAGAAGTAGCAAGTAAATCCAATTCTTGTGTAGAACATGTTGCAATTTGTACTAGGTGTAAAGATTTTGACATTAATGCTTGTAGTGAACACCTAGTTTCAATTTCCAAGCTTAATGATGAATTGGCTAGTCTTAATGCCCAACTTAAGACTAGTAAGAATGATTTCGATAAACTAAAATTTGCAAGGGATGCCTACACGATCGGTAGACACCCCTCAATTAAGGATGGACTTGGCTTCAAGAGGGAAGCCAAGAACTTAACAAGCCATAAGGCTCCCATTCCCGCTAAGGAGAAAGGGAAGGCCCCTATGGCCACTAGTGCTAAAAAGAACCATGCCTTTTTGTATCATGATAGGAGACAAACTAGAAATACTTATAGAAGTTATAATGCGTACGATGATTTTTCTCATGCTATGTTTGCTTCTAGTTCTTCATATGTGCATGATAGAAATGTTGGTAGAAGGGATGTTGTTCATAATATGCCTAGGAGAAATGTTGTTAATATTCCTAGGAAAGTTAATGAGCCTTCTACAATATATCATGCTTTGAATGCTTCCTTTGCAATTTGTAGAAAGGATAGAAAGGTAATTGCTAGGAAGTTAGGGGCAAAATGCAAGGGTGATAAAACTTGCATTTGGGTCCCTAAGGAAATTGTGACTAACCTTATAGGACCCAACAAGAGTTGGGTACCTAAGTCCCAAGCCTAAATTTGCCTTGCAGGTTTATGCATCCGGGGGTTCAAGCTGGATTATTGATAGCGGATGCACAAACCATATGACGGGGGAGAAGAAGATGTTCACCTCCTACGTCAAGAATAAGGATTCCCAAGATTCAATTATATTCGGTGATGGGAATCAAGGCAAGGTAAAAGGGTTAGGTAAAATTGCAATTTCTAATGAGCACTCAATTTCTAATGTGTTTTTAGTTGAGTCTTTGGGATATAATTTACTATCTGTAAGTCAATTATGCAATATGGGATATAACTGCCTATTTACAAATGTAGATGTGTCTGTCTTTAGAAGAAGTGATGGTTCACTAGCTTTTAAGGGTGTATTAGACGACAAACTTTATTTAGTTGATTTTGCAAAAGAAGAGGCCGGTCTAGATGCATGCTTAATAGCTAAGACTAGCATGGGCTGGCTGTGGCATCGCCGCTTAGCACATGTGGGGATGAAGAACCTTCACAAGCTTCTAAAGGGAGAACATGTGATAGGTTTGACTAACGTGCAATTCGAAAAAGATAGACCTTGTGCAGCTTGTCAAGCAGGTAAACAAGTGGGAGGAGCGCATCACAGCAAGAATGTGATGACCACTTCAAGACCCCTGGAGCTGCTGCATATGGACCTCTTCGGACCCGTCGCCTATCTAAGCATAGGAGGAAGTAAGTATGGTCTAGTTATTGTTGATGACTTTTCCCGCTTCACTTGGGTGTTCTTTTTGCAGGATAAGTCTGAAACCCAAGGGACCCTCAAGCGCTTCCTCAGGAGAGCTCAAAATGAGTTTGAGCTCAAGGTGAAGAAGATAAGGAGCGACAACGGGTCCGAGTTCAAGAACCTTCAAGTGGAGGAGTTCCTTGAAGAGGAAGGGATCAAGCACGAGTTCTCCGCTCCCTACACACCACAGCAAAATGGTGTGGTAGAGAGGAAGAACAGGACGCTCATCGATATGGCTGTAGGATCTAGGACACCGGCTAGAGGGGGGGTGAATAGACGGTTTTGACTAAAAACAACAATACTAAGTAAATTTAATCAATACAACAAGAGGAATAAATTTACTAGTGTCAATAAGTAAACAATGTATGAAAGACAACTACGGAGATTGAATACTTGAAGAACAATAAGCAAAACACTAATCAATTGCAAGGCAATAAGTAATGCTAGAAGGAATAGACACCGAAATTTATCCCGTGGTATCGGTGATTTGCCGATCACCCCTAATCCACGTTGAGGTGGACTTCAAGCTCTCACTTGCTCCTCTATCAAGACACGACTTGATCTTTGAGCCAAGTGGACAAGAAATCACTCAATACCTCGATTCCACTAATGTCACCTTTGCCGCTCCGGCGAGGTAGGCGCGAACCCCTCACAATCAACACCGCGGCTTCTCCACAATCTTCTTGGAGAGCTCGACGGAGACAATCACCCGAGCCGTCTAGGAGGCGGCAACCTCCAAGAGTAACAAGCCAACGACGCTTGCTCGGTGTACCACCTAGTGCCTCAAGAATCACCAAATGATGCAAATGCACTAGGAACCCTCAATCTCTCACTGGAATGCAATCTCAAGCAAAGAGTGTGAGAGAGTGAGTTGGAGGATCACAAATGAGCTCAATGTGTGCAAGGAATGGCCAAGAGAGGTCTCACACACGAGCTACCCTTCTATTTATAGTCCCCCATCTAAAACCAACCGTTATGTGCAAAAGGGGGCAGTTCTGCGCACACGCGGACCGTCCGCGCCCTAGGGCCGGACGGTCCGCCGTACACCATAACGGCTATAATGACCGTTGAAACATGTCAGAGCAGACTCAAAAGGTGGGTCCGGACAGTCCGCCCTTCAAGGCCGGACCGTCCGCGACCTGGCAATTTCAAACACCCGAGCCTCGGATCAAACGAAGTTAACACACGCGGACCGTCCGGCTATAAATCCCGGACCGTCCGCGACCTGAGACAGTACTGTCCGGACTGGTCCCCCGGACCGTCCGTAGTACAAATCTATAAAAACACACAGTCCCTGTCCAAAAACGAGTTAGACACATGCGGACCGTCCGCGCCTCACAGGCGGACCGTCCGCCTATAATTCAGGGACTGACCCAAAGCCACCTTCCTCTGGTCAGGACTGCGGACGGTCCGGCCCTAAGGCCCGGACGGTCCGCAGTGCAAAAGAACACAGAGTCAACACAAATGGTCAAACCTCGGACCCTCTGGAGGATCGCGGACGGTCCGCCCCCAAGGGCCGGACAGTCCGCGCGCCCAAGACTTCTCAAATTTCAAACATGCTTTTGAATGAACTTTTAACTCACGAAATGAGAAGCGTTGTTAGTCCTTATGCAAATGCAACTACTTGATGCTCTATGAGGCACTAAGTTTTACACAGATCTAAGTCATTGACCCCTCTTAATAGTACGGCTATCTAGCCTACTAATCCGGTCAGGTATCTTCTCTAAACTCCTCAAGACCGGCAAAAGCAAAACCTATATTATACCTTTGCCTTCATCTGATCCACAACCAATGCGTATGACTCTTCAACATTTCCTGTTCTATGTGGTCCAACCCTGCATTCTTATTTCTCCAAGAATCGTTAGTCCACAAGTAGTTGTCATTAATTACCAAAACATTACCAAAGGGGCCTAGATGATTCACAATCTCCCCCTTTTTGGTAATTGATGACAACACCACATAGTATATTAAAGAGAAGTTTAGTTTCTCCAAATCTCTCTCATACCTAAGGTATAAGATAGATCTTGGAGATGAGTTTCATAGGACTTATCTTGATTTGAAGTTCTGTCCAAGAGATAGATAAATCCAAATAAAAACTCAGTATGCAAGAAGGGCTCCCCCTAAGTGTGTGCAGAATTATTTGAAGTTGAAGATATAACACACATAATATATTGGAGCTTGATGGAGACTTTCCTACAATCATGGTTATCGAGGCATACAAGAGATGATTCGTAGAGTGAGCGCAGCAATTATAATCACATCTCGATTAACCACACACAGAGTAATTTGAACTAAAACATAGTTCATCCCACAGAATATTACAGATAATAATCCACAGACATACGACATAGAGGTACAGATAATAGTCCACAGACATACGACATAGAGTTAATAGATCAAACCAAGTTCCAAATGCATAAGACATAAACTAAAGCGGCATGAAAAAGGTAAAATGCATATGCATGGTCTTAGTGTCCACATAGAACCACCAACTCCCCCTGAAGGAGACGCCTGACAACTTCTCATCACTTCTCTCCCCCTTTGGCATCAATTGCCAGAAAGGAGAGGCCTTACTGACCACTCGGCAGAGGATGCATGTTGTAATAATGAGTGCTGAAGGTGTCAAACAGGGAGGAGAACTGGCCAAAGTCCTGCTGGAGCTGCTGCTGCCTCTGACTTATATCATGCATGTTGTCAGTTGTAGAAAGATTGTCAAACTGACTGGAGAGAGCACCCATGTTATCTTGAAAACTTTGTTGCATATTATTCAGCCTTGACATGATGGGATCAGTGACATTAGTGTGAATTTGATCACGAAAGTCAGAAAATTCAGAGTTGAGCGCATCCCAGTTGCTGTCAAAGCGAGACTGCATGTCATCGAGGCGGTGATCCACATGTGACATCAACCCCTCAAAGCGAGTATCAATATGAGTCTCCAGCCCTTGCTGCATATTGTGAAAATAAGGATCAAAATATCCTGGAGCAGGCTCCCAATAGTGCTGAGGCTGAGGAGGAGGTGGAGGAGGAGGCATCTGCTGTTCCTCAACATTAGGAGCTGCTCCACCCTCATAGCCAGGGTCTTCCTCATCATCTGGGAATGGAGTGAGTGGCCTGGTGAGAAACCCTATCTCATTCTTAAAAGGCCTGAATGGAGTGTGAACAATCTCGCATGGGCCCTCAAATCTTGTCTTGGATTTGATGAGAGCCATAATGTATGGAGCATATGCCAAGTTTTGATTCTTGTCCATCTTTAAATCATTAAGCTGCCTCATCATGAAAAGAACAATGTTCATGACTTCACCATTCATGATGTGCTGAATTATGTTCCAGAACTTATCTCGAATTTTACTCTTATCACCACTCTTGGGAAGAATGGTGACTCTGGCAATCTTGTTGATGACAGCAGGATGATGTCTGAGTCCTGCTGTTTCTCCAAACCTCCTGGGTATACCGAGCCTGGCTGGCTCATAAAACTGCACAAAATCCTCAAAATTATCTTCAGTATAAAGATCCACCCCAGCAGAAATGGTGCCATAGTCCAGACTGTTGGCAGCGGCAAAGTCAGCAAAAGAAGCAGAATACCGCTTGAAGCCAGTCATCCAGGTGATAGATTCTGCTGCAATATCAATCTCTGAGGTAGCCAAGAATTGCTTAACTGCCATTTCATTGAAATCGGTGCGCTGCCCCATAAACTGATATAACCCACATGTTTCAAATTTGGGGATGAGACCCTCCATGACTGATTGACTGAGCAAGAAGGACCAATCAATCACCTGATGCTTATGAAAATTGGTATCCACCAGGGTGCCCCAAAAGATATCAAACTGCAGCTGAGTGTGGAAAAACTGGACATTTGTATCTGATGGCAGAGCATACTGGTTCACAGTCCGTCTAGAGCAGTACTCAGCCATAGAAAATCTCCGCTTGGGATAAGTCCATCCTTGGATATCAATGGGATAATCTGGATGAACATGAAGAAAATCTTCAGCATCCATGGATTCAGTGCCCCCAGCTGAGGATTGGGCCTCTGAATCAGTGGTCGGTGTATAGTCATCATCATTGCCACGAGGGCGCTTGGATTTAAAGCGACCTGCAAGTTTCTTGCGGAGACCACCAAAACCACTGCAACAAGGTGACAGACATCCATAGATAAATAATTGATACCAATCACCACTTATAAAAAGGAATGGAATGGTAATGCTCTGCCAGGGTCCGGACGGTCCGCGCTAGGGGGCCGGACTGTCCGCGCCAGAGGCCCGGACGGTCCGCGTCCACCGGGCGGACGGTCCGCGACCGACCAGGGGTGACTCCAAGAACCCTAGCCGCCACAAGTGTTCAATTTGATGTTTTTGCAGATAATACCCAGCAAAACAAGTTCAAAATTTTGCATAGCATTGATATTGAGGAGAACTATCAATCCCACCAATCAGATTTTGAAACCCACTGCTCAATTTCAGATCAGAGAAGAAACCCAAATAATCTCAAAGTTGATGAAATTTGATTAAATCCACAAGATTTGAAGATACCGTGATGAAGACATGTTGAGGGAATGTTGCTGCAAGCTGTCGGACTGTCCGCACACAACTGCACTTCACGGTCCGCGCACACTCGACACAAGAGAGTATATGGCGAGTAGAGAGCAAGAGAGATAGAGCGAGTGAGCACAAATGACAAGTCTGCGGCCGCTGATCTACTTTACTGCCCTGTCGCGGACGGTCCGCGCTGGGGCGGCGGACGGTCCGCGCCCTGATGTGTCCAGACGGTCTGCGAAGCTGAACGGACTGTCCATTTCCTGATGGTGCGGACGGTCCGCGGTCCATGGGCGGACGGTCCGCGGCCTGATACTCATTTTGCCAATTGCTGTCCACTTGCTGATTTTGAATTTCGAATCCGAATTGGTGCTCATATATGGACATTTTGACCAATCCAAGAGTTGGTATGCATGCATATACAAATGATGTAATTGAGTAATGCAAGATTTTTGAATTAAACTATCTAGAGCAATTAGAAATGAAAAATGCACAAATAATACCAAATAAATAGCATAAAGAGCATACTTAGACCCGAGATGCAAGACGACACATGTGTGATCAACTTCAAGTCACATTTGAGATATCGATCACATTCATTTCACTTCTTAGAGAACAAAATCTTGTTTCATCCAAAGGTTTTGTAAAAATGTCTGCTAATTGATCATCGGTGCCAATGGAATAAATAGAGATATCTCCCTTGCCAACATGATCTCTTAAGAAGTGATGCCGTATATCAATATGCTTGGTTCTTGAGTGTTGGACCGGATTGGTAGCCAATTTTACCGCACTCTCATTATCACACATGAGAGGCACATTCTTGAAAATAATTCCATAGTCCAATAAGGTTTGTTTCATCCATAATAGTTGAGCACAACAATTTCCGGCCGATATATATTCCGCCTCGGCGGTAGATAGAGCAACCGAATTTTGTTTCTTAGAAGACCATGAAACAAGAGATCTACCAAGAAATTGACAACAACCGGAGGTGCTTTTTCTATCAACTTTGCACCCCGCATAGTCCGAATCCGAATATCCAATTAATTCAAATTGAGCACCTTTGGGATACCATAGACCAATATTGGGAGTATACTTCAAATATCTTAGAATTCTTTTAGCGGCCTTCAAGTGAATCTCTCTAGGAGAAGCTTGAAATCGAGCACACATGCATACACTAAACATAACATCGGGCCTAGATGCGGTAATATAAAGCAAACTACCAATTATTGAACGATAAAGTTTTTGATCAACTATAGTACCTCCTTCATCTAAGTCTAGATGACCATTTGTTGCCATTGGAGTCTTGATAGGCTTAGCATTTTCTCAACCAAACTTCTTGAGCATGTCCTTCAAATATTTTGATTGACTTATAAAAATTCCATCTTTCAATTGTTTGATTTGAAGGCCAAGAAAGAAGCTCAATTCTCCTATCATAGACATTTCAAATTCTTTTGACATCATTTTTCCGAACTCCTCACAAAATAATTCATTAGTAGATCCAAAAATAATATCATCAACGTAGATTTGACAAACAAATAAATCTTTGCCAATTCTTTTAGTGAATAGAGTAGTGTCAACCTTCCCAATTTTGAAGTCTTTGGAAAGCAAGAAATCCCTAAGCCTTTCATACCAAGCGCGTGGAGCTTGCTTAAGCCCATAGAGAGCTTTAGAAAGCTTGAACACATGGTTAGGTCTTTTGGGGTCCTCAAAACCGGGAGGTTGTTCAACATACACTAGTTCACTAATCTTACCATTTAGAAAGGCACTCTTTACATCCATTTGGTAGAGCTTGATATTGTGTGCACAAGCATAAGCAAGTAGAATCCGGATTGCTTCTAATCTTGCTACGGGAGCAAATGTCTCCCCAAAATCCAATCCTTCAATTTGAGTATATCCTTGTGCAACTAATCTTGCCTTGTTTCTTACTACCACACCATCTTCATTGTGCTTGTTGCGAAACACCCATTTTGTACCAATAACATTGTGGTTCTTTGGTCTCTCAACAAGCTCCCAAACTTCATTTCGAGCGAAGTTATTTAATTCTTCATGCATTGCATTCACCCAATCAACATCAAGTAGAGCTTCATCTACACGGTTAGGTTCCATACAAGATACAAAAGAGAAATGTTCACAAAATGAAGCTATGCGAGAGCGAGTTTGAACACCCTTACTAATATCACCCACAATTTGATCAACCGGGTGATCCTTCACAATGGAATGATGAATTCTTGATACCGTTTGATAGTTGCTTGTTGAAGCATTAGGAGGAACCGAAGGTCTTGAAGTACCTAGATCATGAGTATCCATGGTTTCATCGAGTTGTTGGCTTTGGTGATCTTCCTCATTTATAGTTGAGGATGAAGGAATGACAACCACACTATCTTCATCATCATCTTCCTTTGGTTTTATTTCACCAATGGCCATTGTTTTCATTGCATTTATCAATTGAGTTCCCCCAACATCATCGAGATTATCACTCTCATCTTGAGACCCATTTGTTTCATCGAATTCAACATCATATGCTTCCTCAATAATACCATGAGTTTTGTTGAAGACTCTATAAGCCTTACTATTTGATGAATATCCAAGAAGAAAACCCTCATCACATTTCTTCTCAAATTTAGAAAGCCGGCTTCCCTTTCTCAAAATATAACATTTGCAACCGAATACCCTAAAATATGAGATATTTGGCTTTCTACCAATGAGCAATTCATATGGAGTTTTCTTCAAGAGCTTGTGACAATATAGTCTATTTGATGAATGACAAGCGGTATTTATTGCCTCGGCCCAATAAGAATCCGATATATTATATTCCGCTAACATAGACCTTGCCATATCAATAAGAGTTCTATTCTTTCTTTCAACAATACCGTTTTGTTCCGGGGTATATTTGGAAGAGAATTCATGTTTGATACCCTTGTCATCACAATATTGATCAATTCTTGCATTTTTGAATTCCGACCCATTATCACTTCTAACCTTTTTGATGTCAAAGTCAAATTGATTTTGAGCCAATATAGCAAATGACTTGAATGTTTCAAACACATTGGATTTGTCTCGTAGAAAATAAACCCAAGTAAATCTTGAATAGTCATCCACAATCACAAGACAATAAGAATTACCACCAATACTTACAAAAGATGTGGGCCCAAATAAATCCATGTGAAGTAATTCCAAAGGTCGATGAGTGGACATTTGACTTTTATTTGGATGAGTGTTTGCCACTTGCTTACCGGCTTGACAAGAGCTACACAATTTGTTCTTTTCAAACTTCACATCTTTTAAGCCTCGAACTAAGTCATGCTTGGTTAGCCGATTGAGTTGCTTCATCCCAACATGACCAAGTCTTCTATGCCATAACCAACCTAGTGAAGCTTTTGAAAATAAGCAAGTTGTGAGCTTTGCCTCATTAGATGAGAAATCAACAAGATAAAGATTTTCATGTCTAAAACCTTTAAATTTAAGATTGCTACCATCAACGCTAGAGATAATAACATCTTCAACTGTGAAATTGCAACAAAATCCTAAATCACATAATTGAGCTACGGAAAGTAAATTAAAATTCAAAGACTCAACCAATAGCACATTTGATATAGAATGATCATTTGAGATAGCAATTTTACCCAAACCTTTAACCTTTCCTTTACGATTATCTCCAAATGTGATACTATCATAATTTGAGCAATCTTCCTCACTCATTTGGGTAAACATCTTCATATCCCCGGTCATGTGTTGAGTACATCCACTATCCAACACCCAATGATTCCCTCCCGCCTTGTAGTTTACCTACAAAAGGAAATCAATCTCTTTTAGGTACCCAAACTTGCTTGGGTCCTTGGATGTTAGTGACCAAGGTCTTTGGCACCCAAATAGCTTTCTTTTTGTTTCCAACAATTGAAGTACCAACAAATTTAGCATGAACACCTTTTGCATTATGAGAAAGAACATAACAATGCTCAAAACAAGTGGAGGATACATGTTTGAACTTGGGACAATTTTTCTTAACATGTCCCTTTTTGTGACACTTGTGACACACTTTGTCACATTCTTTCACAAACAATGTCTTTTGCTTTACAAAAGCATTCTTTCCTTTCTTGGGAACATATCCAAGACCTTCACGGTTAAGAGAGCATCGTTGACTTCCCAATATGAAATCCAATTTCTTCTTACCACCATATGCCTTTTCTAGGTCATGAGTTAGAGTATTTATTCTATCCACTAACACTTCATTCTCAACAATAATTTTTGATTCATCAAGAGCAATATTATCATTGAGAGAAATTTTGCATTTATCACAAATAGAGTTAGTAGGTAGTGGTTCACTTGTAAGACTATCAAGTAAGTCACAAGTGACTCCAACATCCTTAGTGACCACCTCAACTTCATGCACAATAGATGATTTTTGAGCATCCGCAAGCTTCTCACAATTTTCTTTGAGGTCATTGTGAGAGGTCTTGAGCTCCTCAAAAGACACTTGGAGGTTTTTATACAATTCCTTCAAGGCCTTAAATTTTTCTTTTTCTTTGTGCATGTAGTCATCGGCCTCACCTAACATTCTAACAAGATCATCATATGAATAGCCATCATCATCAACATCATCGATATCATCATCATCATTTATATCATTTAAATCGGTGATGATTTTTACCTTAGCATCTCCCTTTGCCATGAGGCAATGGGGGGATGAGAAGAGTGAGGGAGCTTCCTTGATAGCAATTCCGGCATTAAGCTTGGATGAGGTGTCATCATCATCATCATCCGAGCTATCATCCGAGTCCCATTCAACTAAGTAGGCTTTGCCATCTTTCTTCTTGTTATAGTATTTCTTTTTCTTCTTGTCACTTTCATCTTTGCCCTTCTTCTTCTTGCTTGGACAATTCATGGCAATGTGACCGGGTTCCCCACACTCAAAACATTTTCTATCATTGAAAGCATTTCTTCTAGATGTTTGACCTCTTCTAGGTTGACCTCTTTTCATCTTCATGAATTTATTGAATTTCCTTACAAATAAAGCCATGTCACCATCACTCTCACTTTCATTTTCTTCATCATTGCTATCTTCCTTTTCAATTGCCTTTGAGGCCTTGGCTTTGAGAGCAATAGATTCATTTTTCACCTTCTTTGCCAAACTTAAAGCATCGGCTTGTGACTTCTTAAATATATCTTGAGTGAGAATTTCTCCCAATACTTCGGTTGGAGAGGTTGTAGATAGATCACTCCTTACTAGCATTGTCACAATAGTCTCATATTTCTCCGGAAGTGATCTAAGGAACTTGTGTGTGAAATCCACATCCGGTACATTAAAACCAAGTCCTTTGAGTTCATTTACAATCTCATTCAATCGATTGAACATATCGGATACACTCTCATCTTCTTTCATAATAAATTGCTCAAACTTCCCTTTGCACACATATAGTTTGGCACTCTTCACAATTGTAGTTCCTTCATAAATTTCCATTAGTTTTACCCAAATCTCATGAGCGGTTGTGAGATTCTTGATACGATTGAACTCATTTATATCAAGAGCATCATAAAAGACATTCATGGCTTGATCATTTGTGAGGATATTCTCATTATCACTAACGGATGGTTCATCTTCCTTCAATACAACAAATCCATCTCTAACAATTGGCCAAATTTTTCCACCCATTGCTCTAAGATGCATTGACATTCTTATTTTCCAATAATCATAATTGTTTCCATCAAAGTGCGGTGGCTTCCCAATGTGCACATTGTTGTTACTAGCCATTTTGTCCCACTCCGGGATGATTAGATCCACAAACAATGGAGTCCTCGGCTCCGATACCACTTGTAGGATCTAGGACACCGGCTAGAGGGGGGGTGAATAGACGGTTTTGACTAAAAACAACAATACTAAGTAAATTTAATCAATACAACAAGTGGAATAAATTTACTAGTGTCAATAAGTAAACAATGTATGAAAGACAACTACGGAGATTGAATACTTGAAGAACAATAAGCAAAACACTAATCAATTGCAAGGCAATAAGTAATGCTAGAAGGAATAGACACCGAAATTTATCCCGTGGTATCGGTGATTTGCCGATCACCCCTAATCCACGTTGAGGTGGACTTCAAGCTCTCACTTGCTCCTCTATCAAGACACGACTTGATCTTTGAGCCAAGTGGACAAGAAATCACTCAATACCTCGATTCCACTAATGTCACCTTTGCCGCTCCGGCGAGGTAGGCGCGAACCCCTCACAATCAACACCGCGGCTTCTCCACAATCTTCTTGGAGAGCTCGACGGAGACAATCACCCGAGCCGTCTAGGAGGCGGCAACCTCCAAGAGTAACAAGCCAACGACGCTTGCTCGGTGTACCACCTAGTGCCTCAAGAATCACCAAATGATGCAAATGCACTAGGAACCCTCAATCTCTCACTAGAATGCAATCTCAAGCAAAGAGTGTGAGAGAGTGAGTTGGAGGATCACAAATGAGCTCAATGTGTGCAAGGAATGGCCAAGAGAGGTCTCACACACGAGCTACCCTTCTATTTATAGTCCCCCATCTAAAACCAACCGTTATGTGCAAAAGGGGGCAGTTCTGCGCACACGCGGACGGTCCGCGCCCTAGGGCCAGACGGTCCGCCGTACACCATAACGGCTATAATGACCGTTGAAACATGTCAGAGCAGACTCAAAAGGTGGGTCCGGACAGTCCGCCCTTCAAGGCCGGACCGTCCGCGACCTGGCAATTTCAAACACCCGAGCCTCGGATCAAACGGAGTTAACACACGCGGACCGTCCGGCTATAAATCCCGGACCGTCCGCGACCTGAGACAGTACTGTCCGGACTGGTCCCCCGGACCGTCCGTAGTACAAATCTATAAAAACACACAGTCCCTGTCCAAAAACGAGTTAGACACATGCGGACCGTCCGCGCCTCACAGGCGGACCGTCCGCCTATAATTCAGGGACTGACCCGAAGCCACCTTCCTCTGGTCAGGACTGCGGACGGTCCGGCCCTAAGGCCCGAACGGTCCGCAATGCAAAAGAACACAGAGTCAACACAAATGGTCAAACCTCGGACCCTCTGGAGGATCGCGGACGGTCCGCCCCCAAGGGCCGGACAGTCCGCGCGACCAAGACTTCTCAAATTTCAAACATGCTTTTGAATGAACTTTTAACTCACGAAATGAGAAGCGCTGTTAGTCCTTATGCAAATGCAACTACTTGATGCTCTATGAGGCACTAAGTTTTACACAGATCTAAGTCATTGACCCCTCTTAATAGTACGGCTATCTAGCCTACTAATCCGGTCAGGTATCTTCTCTAAACTCCTCAAGACCGGCAAAAGCAAAACCTATATTATACCTTTGCCTTCATCTGATCCACAACCAATGTGTATGACTCTTCAACATTTCCTGTTCTATGTGGTCCAACCCTGCATTCTTATTTCTCCAAGAATCGTTAGTCCACAAGTAGTTGTCATTAATTACCAAAACATTACCAAAGGGGCCTAGATGATTCACAATGGCAAGGACGATGCTAGGAGAGTTCAAGACTCCCGAGTGCTTTTGGACGGAAGCCGTGAACACGGCTTGCCACGCCATCAACAGGGTCTACCTTCATCGTCTCCTCAAGAAGACGTCGTATGAGCTACTAACCGGTAACAAACCCAATGTATCTTACTTTCGTGTATTTGGGAGCAAGTGCTACATTCTAGTGAAGAAGGGTAGAAATTCTAAATTTGCTCCCAAAGCTGTTGAAGGGTTTTTGTTAGGTTATGACTCAAATACAAAGGCGTATAGAGTCTTCAACAAATCATCGGGTTTGGTTGAAGTCTCTAGCGACGTTGTATTTGATGAGACTAATGGCTCTCCAAGAGAGCAAGTTGTTGATCTTGATGATGTAGATGAAGAAGATGTTCCGACGGCCGCTATACGAACCATGGCGATTGGAGAAGTTCGGCCACAGGAACAAGATGAACGAGATCAACCTTCTTCCTCATCTATGGTGCATCCCCCAACTCAAGATGATGAACAGGTTCATCAACAGGAGGCGTGTGATCAAGGGGGAGCACAAGATGACCATGTGATGGAGGAAGAAGCGCAACTGGCACCTCCAACCCAAGTTCGAGCGATGATTCAAAGGGATCATCCCGTCGACCAAATTCTGGGTGATATTAGCAAGGGAGTAACTACTCGATCTCGATTAGTTAATTTTTGTGAGCATTACTCCTTTGTCTCTTCTATTGAGCCTTTCAGGGTAGAGGAGGCCTTGCTAGATCCGGATTGGATATTGGCCATGCAGGAGGAACTCAACAACTTCAAAAGCAATGAAGTTTGGACACTGGTGCCTCGTCCCAAGCAAAATGTTGTGGGAACCAAGTGGGTGTTCCGCAACAAACAGGACGAGCACGGAGTGGTGACAAGGAACAAGGCTCGATTTGTGGCAAAAGGTTATGCCCAAGTCGCAGGTTTGGACTTTGAGGAGACTTTTGCTCCTGTGGCTAGGCTAGAGTCCATTCGTATCTTGCTAGCATATGCCGCTCACCATTCTTTCAGGTTGTACCAAATGGATGTGAAGAGCGCTTTCCTCAACGGGCCAATCAAGGAGGAGGTGTACGTGGAGCAACCCCCTGGCTTCGAGGATGAACGGTACCCCGACCACGTGTGTAAGCTCTCTAAGGCGCTCTATGGACTTAAGCAAGCCCCAAGAGCATGGTATGAATGCCTTAGAGATTTCTTAATTGCTAATGCTTTCAAGGTTGGGAAAGCCGACCCAACTCTTTTCACTAAGACATGTAATGGTGATTTGTTTGTGTGCCAAATTTACGTCGATGACATAATATTTGGTTCTACTAATAAAAAGTCTTGTGAAGAGTTTAGCAGGGTGATGACGCAGAAATTCGAGATGTCGATGATGGGCGAGTTGAACTACTTCCTTGGGTTCCAAGTGAAGCAACTCAAGGACGACACCTTTATCTCCCAAACGAAGTACACGCAAGACTTGCTGAAGCGGTTTGGGATGAAGGACGCCAAGCCCGCAAAGACTCCGATGGGGACCGACGGACACACCGACCTCAACAAAGGAGGTAAGTCCGTTGATCAAAAAGCATACCGGTCAATGATAGGGTCTTTACTTTATTTATGTGCTAGTAGACCGGATATTATGCTTAGCGTATGCATGTGTGCTAGATTTCAATCCGATCCTAAGGAGTGTCACTTAGTGGCGGTGAAGCGAATCCTTAGATATTTAGTTGCTACGCCTTGCTTCGGGCTCTGGTATCCAAAGGGGTCTACCTTTGACTTGATTGGATATTCAGATTCCGACTATGCTGGATGTAAGGTCGATAGGAAGAGTACATCGGGGACGTGCCAATTCTTAGGAAGGTCCCTGGTGTCATGGAACTCTAAGAAACAAACTTCTGTTGCCCTATCCACCGCTGAGGCCGAGTACGTTGCCGCAGGACAGTGTTGCGCGCAACTACTTTGGATGAGGCAAACTCTCAGGGACTTTGGCTACAATCTGAGCAAAGTCCCACTCCTATGTGATAATGAGAGTGCTATCCGCATGGCGGAAAATCCTGTTGAGCACAGCCGCACAAAGCACATAGACATCCGGCATCACTTTCTAAGAGACCACCAGCAAAAGGGAGATATCGAAGTGTTTCATGTTAGCACCGAGAACCAGCTAGCCGATATCTTTACCAAGCCTCTAGATGAGAAGACCTTTTGCAGGCTGCGTAGTGAGCTAAATGTCTTAGATTCACGGAACTTGGATTGAATTGTAGCATACATAGGTTTATGCCTTTGATCATGTTCATTCTGCATTTTGTTGCTTATTGTGGTGCTCAAGTTGTACAAACACTCCCTGGACCTCACAAGTCCGTTGCAAAGTGATGCACATGTATAGGGGGAGATGTGTTACAACTTGACCCTTTGAGACTAACCATATGCTTGAGTTTGCTTGTTTTAGTCTCAAAGGAGAATTGAAAGGGAAAAGGTGGACTTGGATCATGAAAGACTTCCACTGCACTCCGATGAGAGGGTAACTTATTCCAAGTTCATCTCATGAACTCTTATTGCCATTTGATCTTAATTAAAGATTTTGGTAAGGCAATGGGGTTAAAGGGCCAAGATTGATCCCATTTTGGTGCTTGATGCCAAAGGGGGAGAAAATAAAGGCCAAAGCAATAAATGGATCAGCTACCACTTGAGAAATTTTGAAAATAGTGAAATAGAGCTTTTTGTTTTGTCAAAACTCTCTTATTGTCTCTTGTGTCAAAAGTTGGCTTCTTGTGGGGAGAAGTAGTGATTATGGGAAAAAGGGGGAGTTTTTGAAATCTTTGATCAATCTCTTTTGGAATGACTCTCTTTATGCTTCAACATGTGTGTTTGACTTAGAGATAGAGATTTGAGTTTGATTTGCAAAAACAAACCAAGTGGTGGCAAAGGATGATCCATATATGCCAAAAATGAATCAAAATAGATTTGAAGTTTTAATTGAAGTGTTTTTGCACTTGTTCTAGTTGCTTTATGTTGTGTTGGCATAAATCACCAAAAAGGGGGAGATTGAAAGGGAAATGTGCCCTTGGGCCATTTCTAAGTATTTTGGTGATTGAGTGCCAACACAAGTGCTTAAATGTGAATCTATGCCCATGGATGAACAAAGTGCAAATCACAAGTAAAGGTATGTTTCTAAGCCTTAGTACATTGGTTTTGTGTACTAATATACTTGTCTAAGTGTTAGAAACAGATAGAAGAAGAAAAGGAGAGAGTTGGCTGTGTACAGCCAATAGGCTGTTTCGGTCTGGGGCACCGGACTGTCCGGTGCGCCAGGCTGCCTCGGGCGAAGAGGCTGCTCTCGAGAATTTGCCGACGGCGTACGGCTACAATTCACCGGACTGTCCGGTGTGCACCGGACTGTCCGGTGAGCCAACGGTCGGCCGGGCCAACGGTCGGCCGCGCGATCTGCGCGAGACACGTGGCCGAGCCAACGGTCGGAAGGGGGCACCGGACTGTCCGGTGTGCACCGGACATGTCCGGTGCGCCAACGGCTCCCAGATCTGCAACAGTCGGCAACGGTCGGCTGCACCGATTAAGGAAATAAATCGGGCACCGGACAGTGTCCGGTGCGCCCGACGACAGAAGGCAAGGATGGCCTTCCAGATTTGCTCTCAACGGCTCCTAGCTGCCTTGGGGCTATAAAAGGGACCCCTAGGCGCATGGAGGAGAACACCAAGCATTCCTTGAGCACTCTTGATCACTCACACATCAATCTTGCGCACTTGTTCGACATTCTAGTGATTTGAGCTCCGTTCTAGTGTGCTAGTCTCTTGAGCTCAAGTCTGGGTCTTGTGTGTGCGTATTCGCTGTGATCTTTGTGTCGTGTGTGAGTTGCTAATCCCTCCCTTGCTCCGTGATTCTCTGTGAACATCTTTTGTAAGGGCGAGAGGCTCCAAGCTGTGGAGATTCCTCGCAAACGGGATTGAGAAAAGAAAAGCAAGAACACCGTGGTATTCAAGTTGATCATTGGATCACTTGAGAGGAGTTGAGTGCAACTCTCGTCCGTTGGGACGCCACAACGTGGAGTAGGCAAGTTTTGTACTTGGCCGAACCACGGGATAACCACCGTGTCATCTCTGTGATTGAATTCTTGTGGTTATTGTGTTTTGACTCCTCTCTAGCCACTTGGCATTAACTGTGCTAACGCTTAATCAAAGTTTTGTGGCTATAAGTTTAAGTTTTACAGGATCACCTATTCACCCCCCCTCTAGGTGCTCTCACATACTAACTGCAGCACTAGGCAATCCTGAACACACTGGACGGGCTCGAGGAATCTCTTCTAAGATTTCCTGGAGAGAGGCGTTTCCAGAGTATGCGTCGTCATATAGGAAACACGAGAAGTCGAAAAGGACCCTTGAAGAACTATTGATGAAAGGGTACAAAAGGCTATTAATGACGTGATGAACAAAATGAAGAAAACAGAATGCATATCATTTGAACTCAAGCCAGGCCACATGAGTCCACCTATAGTCCCTAGCAGCGTAGGATCTGTGCAAGACTTCACCAAGTACCCTGTAGACGATATTGTTGAGGACAAGCCTTGCTTTCTTCATATTCCAATCAATCGATCTGGGACAAAAACAAAATAAGCTGCTACTAGTTTGGTAAAACTAGGACTTGTTAACTACAAGGATAATCCTGTCCCGCCACACTATGTTGTGGTCCAAGTTCTAGAGATCACAGACAGTGGTTGTGAAGATTGGGAGATAGACTTTCCAGTTGAGGGGATCATAACTTTGCAGGAGGCAATGAACGAGTTGGTCCTTTGGCATCGACGCGACATCAAGTTGGGTGATGAGCCGATCTTAAGCCGTGTAACGCGTCATAAGTCACCAACGCCAAATTCAACACCAGTGCAACAGAAAGATAGTTCGATCATTCCATACCCCATGGTGCAGGAAAATATGACACCGACCTCCACAAAAATCGTTGAAACTTTCATATCACCTCTTGCGAAGGAACTCGACGAGGGGGACATAGACAAAATTGTTCCTCAGAATGTCGACGCAAACATCAAAAAGGAAGCAAAGGTTGACACCAATGTTGAAGGGCCAACTATTTCAAAGAAAATTCATCAGCGAATCGCCACTGACGATGTCAAGAAACCGTCAGAATCAGTGGCACGCTACCTGCATAAATTGCGGAGAGTTATGACAAATCAATCAAAAGCGGAATCAGCATCTCATGGAGTACGCACACGGTCCCAAATAGACAATTTCGAAGTATGGGAAGAAGATGGAATGATTCATACTCGAGAATCATTACGTCTTAAAACCAATATCTCGATATACAAGAAGGAGGATGTTCCTCCTAAATTTGTGAATGGGAGGCCGTTCTTGACGACGGTGCAACTTTCTAAGTTGTCGACTCCGGAGATTAGAATGCATGAGTGGTACATGGTGGCTAACAACAAATACAAACTCGAGGACTTCACATTTGTTGTGCCAGAAGATGCATTTTGGAGCAATGATAATATAGATCCTGTGCGGCATTTATTCTTTGACGATCTCTGGTCGTTGTACCACCGACAAAGGATGGAAACCAACTACTTAACCCTCTTTTGCTTGTAAGTACCTCTAAACTTTCATATTTGTTAGTTTTGTACACGCACACATAAACGAGAGTCTAACGATTAACATTTTTACACGTAGGATGCAATACATGGATGATAAGAAGAAACAACTTAAGACAGGGTTTCTTGACCCGTTGATGATATCCCAAGCTCGCTACAAAGAAGTTGCTCGGAGATATGGAGAAGAATACAAAGACTTATATGATGCTGAATTTGAGAAATTCGTCAAACAGAATCAGAGAAAGAAAATGAAGGTAATGGCGGCATACATTGGACGAGCCATGTATAATCATGTACAACATGGCAAGGACTTAATAATATCTCCGCACCACTTTAAGTAAGTTCTCGACATGGTTTTGAACTATAAATTATGGCAATCGTGATCTTAACATGTGTTTTCGTTTATGTCTATATAGTGACCACTACATTTGTATCATGATCTTTCCAAAGCATGGTAAAGTCGTGGTCTTCGACTCACTGAGAATGGAAAAGGCTACGTATAATGACTTCTTGAAGATTTTAGATAAGTATGATTATTATTGCACACTTGTACTTATTACAACTTAACAAATGTATTCTTAATCTCACAATGCTATTCTTATATGCAGTGCATACCGTTTTTATTGGAAAGGTCTTGGCGGCGAACATCCAGAGGACAAGCCTAATTTGTCAATATCATTATTTCCATATTGTGATAAACAACCTCCGGGTACTGCCCTGTGCGGTTATTATGTATGCGAATGATGTCGTGTCACCTTTCATTACATGGTCAATCGTGAGGATGTAAGTTCGCTATCATTGTCTATGTTGTAATTTTTATGTTATATTGTTGCTCATCACATTACTCTTAGTACTGCTTGCTTTTTGCTTTCATTGCAGGTTCCTAAATCCAAGATCAATGCTGAATGGTTAGAAAGAGATATGGTTTCCGTCGGGGTGGCTAAGGTTATAAAAGACTTGCTTTACTTTATGCGTCGTGAAGTTCTTCATCAACAAAGGCTATTCTACAATACAAATGGAAATTTGCAACAATTCCCAGAACTAAGTTTGTACACGATATCACAGAGTGTTTAAATCTTTAGTTATAAACTTTAGATGTTTAGTTGTCTATGGAACTTTGAGATGTTGAGTTGTTATGCAACTTGATATGTGTATAAATCTGTGTATGATGGATGAATATGTGTATAGAACCTGTTATGGAACTTGATAGATATAAATCTGTGTATGAAATCTGTGTATTATGAATCTGTGTATGGAATATGTGTTTGAATCTGTGTGTTGAATCTGTTATTAATTCTGTATATGAATCTGGAATCTAAATATGAATCTGAAATCTGTATATTGAAATACAGTCGGACTTATATTTAAAACCGCATGTGATGTGTGTCTGTCACAGACGGTTCTTTTAAACTGGACCGCCTGTGATGTGTTTCTATCACAGGCGGTTCTTTTCAACCGGACCGCCTGTGATATGTGTCTATCACAAGCGGTTTTCGATTGACCGCCTGTGATGTTGTTTTACATCACAGTCGGTGCACCACAAGCGGTTCCTGGAACCGCCTGTGTAGAGGCTAACCGGACCGCCTGTACAGAGGTTTACTGTAGTAGTGTTTCTTTCTATGAATATAGGACCTCTATCATACAATGTAATAAAATAGTAAAGGAACGGTTCACTCTATAAATTATTATTTTTTATATTTTATTCTCGAATATTTATATTTTTAAACAAAACACGATAAATAAATAAAATAAAGAGAGAGTATTTTTAAAGTAGCCTTTGTACTACGTTTGGGAGCGAAGGGTTGTTTAAAAACATCCCGCCGCATTGCACGGCCGGCCCCCGGCCTGTGCGACGCAGCCACGGAACGCGTCTCAGTCCACACACGCAGACACCCGTTCGGATAGGCCCCGCGCTGGCAGGCGCGCCGCGCGCTCCGGACCCGAGCCCGACCGGCGAAGAACGCCCAGCGCGGTGGCGTGCGGTCGGAGCGGTGGAATCGAAGCCCTCCTCTGAAAAATCCCTTTCTTCGCCTATCGCACCGCATCGCGTTTCCGATCATCTGTCCCCGCACCGGTTCCCCCATCCTCCCCACCTTCCTTGCGTGCCGCTGCCGCTTCCACTTCCTCAGTTCCCTCTCCCACTCCACTCGATTCTCGATCCCAAGCAGCGGCGCACGGCGCAACTAACCGATATATTTTTCTATATTCGATTGCGTGCCGCTTTACATCCACGCCTTGAAGAAGGTAGGAGAAGCATATAATTGAAAGAAGCATACAATCATACACCGAACTGATCGAAGAGGGGAAAAGGGGACAATCGGGCGATGGAGGCGTGCTGCTGCTCGTCCTCATCGGCGCCGTCGGCGTCCATCCTCGCCGCCGCGCCGGACGTAGCCCTCCGCCGTCGTATCCCCGCGGCGGCGGGAGGGAGGACGCCGGCGCGCCCGCTGCGCGTCTCCGCGGTGATGCTGGCCACCGCGGTCCCGCGGCGGCGCGGACCGGGCGTCATCAGGGCGGTGTTCGAGCGGTTCACGGAGCGGGCGGTGAAGGCGGTGGTGTTCTCGCAGCGGGAGGCGCGCGGGATGGGGGACGACACTGTTGCGCCGCACCACCTGCTGCTGGGCCTCATTGCCGAGGACCGGACCCTCGTGGGGTTCCTCGGTTCCGGCCTCCGCGTCGAGCGCGCGCGAGAGGCGTGCCGCGACGCCCTGGGTAAGGCCGGGCCTGCGCAAGCGGCCACCGGGCTGGCCACGGACGTGCCATTCTCGGCTGCAAGCAAGCGGGTCTTCGAGGCCGCCGTCGAGTTCTCCAGGAACATTGGCTGCAACTTCATCTCGCCGGAGCACATTGCTCTCGGCCTCTTCGACCTGGACGATCCCACCACCAACAGAATCCTCAAGAGGTTGGTGGTCATCTTCTGTTCCATACTCCACTCGGTTAAGAAACTCTCTGCTATTTTCCATCGTTTTTGGTCAGTGGTATATAAATCACAATAATATGGCTAATTAGCAACAAGACACCAACCTTTGTCAGTGCCTAATAACTTGATAAGTAAGCAATCAGGTTCATTTGGAGTGTGACAACAAATGCATTTAGTTACTTGCGACTAGAGCAATCAGGTGACAACAAGCAACATACCAAATTCAGCAGCATGGCAGCTGGAAATGTAACAGCTACCAACCAGTAGCAACGGCTGGATGCAGTTGATCAAATTCTCAAAAGAAACTTGTGTTTGTCGTAGACAAAAGTAGATAAAACCTCCCTGTTTTGCTTTTCATTATTAGTGTGATTTACTGGTCCACTGCATCCGGTGTAGCTTAGGAGCAGATCCAAGTCAGCTAGCAAAACAGGCACTTAAACGTGTCCAAGGAGAGCTTGCCAAAGATGGCAGAGAGCCAGTGGGGTTATCTTCTTTCAAAGTACGTGAGAGGTCTGCCGCGGGAGCTGGCAAGTCTGCAATTGTCAAGTATTCAAATAAAAAGAAAGGTCAGAGGTTGAACTTCTTTATTGGAGTTTATTCCACTATTCTTGGTGGTAGAGCTGATTGTATAAATTGACTTGTTTTATTTGTCATTTCAGAGAAGAGTGCACTAGCTCAGTTTTGTGTGGATTTGACTATGCGAGCAAGTGGAGGATTAATTGATCCTGTTATTGGTCGCAAGGAGGAGATCGAAAGAGTAGTTCAGATTATATGCCGGCGAACAAAGAACAATCCTATTCTGTTGGGTGAAGCAGGTGTTGGTAAAACAGCTATTGCTGAGGGCTTAGCTCTCAAAATTGCTAATGGTGATGTTCCTATCTTCCTTGTGGTAAGATCCAGTGATGGATAACCAGAATCCCAATCATGCTGTAAAGTATTGAGCAACAACTGTGGTTAATAGTTACCACTCATTTACATAATTTTACAGGGAAAACGTATATTATCATTGGATGTTGCTCTACTTATGGCTGGTGCAAAAGAAAGGGGTGAACTGGAAGCCAGGATTACTAGTTTACTTCGTGAAGTACGCAAAGCAGGTCTTCTGGCTTGTCCAATATAAATCACTGAATGTTGATTTTTTTTGTCGATATGCAATCTTTAGTTAGCTCCCAAATATATGCAGGTGATGTTATGCTATTCATCGATGAGGTCCATACTCTTATTGGATCTGGAATTGCTGGGAGAGGGAGTAAAGGAGCTGGCCTTGATATTGCCAATTTGCTGAAGCCTGCACTCTCTAGAGGTGAATTGCAGGTATGGACTTCACAATATCCAGCTTATTCTATGTTTCCCTTCATGCTTTACACTTAATGCATGATGCTTCTCGTATCGACAGCATTGAACTATTGGTTTGTTTGCTGCACCATTTAACTTGTTGTCTAGAATCTAGATGTGTGTCCCTGTGGGTTGTTATATTGCCCTAATTTTATATAAACAATATATTATATGTTGGAACCAGTACCACTGCACAGGGAATATGCGTGGGAGGTGGGAGGCTGGGGCTTATGTTCCCGGCGGTGGTGAGGCTTAGACGGCGTGCTGTTGCCCTTCTTCCCTGGGCGTGTGAGCAGCGTAGAGAGAGGGAGGGACTCCTGCTAACCTTATCATTAATCAAGAGGCCAGGCTTTATAGCCAAATTCTAACAACCTGTGACTAAGCCATATAAACTGAGTAACAAAGATCGTAAAGACTAGGATGGGTGCTGCCATGGATGCGGTAGCTACATGCATCTCGCGCTCACGTGCGCGCCACCCATCAGCCATGGTTGTGCTTCTTGTATTGGTAAACTTGGCCCACCATAACATTATATGATTTTGTCAGCTGCATTGTCCAAACAGACTAATCATGCACTACTTGTACGTTAGAGATTTCCCTTGAATGATGTATTTTCTGTACTGAAGGACGGGCCTGACGCAGTGGTGAGAAGCTTTCCCACTGAGCCAAAGGTCCTGTTTCCGATTTAGCTTCTTTGCAAAAATGCAGAGGTAAGGCTTGCCTTGGTTATTCCTTCCCTAGACCCCACTCATGTGGGAGCTGCCAGCACTGGATCTGTCCATGTATTTTCTGTACTAATGATCTATTGATTGCATAGCTTATTGGCATGAAGGTTTACTTTTTTTGAGAGAGAATATCAGTGAGGAATTAAGGACACTTTGTGGTAGAATCGTGGTTCTTGTATTTAGGGTAGACTGGTAGACATTCGGTTAGAACTAACTGATCAATTCAGTTCTTCGTTTTTTTCTGAAATATCATGACCCAGAAAATTGCTCTTGGTACCCAACCAGGCAACCATTGTCAACTCAGGTTCCTGCAGACAAAAAAATAAAGCAATAAAAAATCACATGCGTGCTGGCTAACACAACTCGCTGGGGCTGCTCCACCTGCCACCCAACTGCTGCACTGTCTGGAGATCCACCGCCTCACAGCTGCACTGCCTGCAGGATCTTCTCCACCGCTGCTGCTGGAATGAGAGAAAAAGGGGTCAGGATCCACTGCCTGTTCTTGATAGTCCGTGGCCACACAGCCAAACAGATCCAAGCGGAGAGGGAGGACGTGAGGGCTGGAGAGTCGGACTGCCAGAGGAGGCATGGACGCACGGGGTTAGAGCATAGAGGCGCTCTGCTGTTGGGCGTTGGGACCAGGCGAGGCAGGTGTGGGCAGGCTGGAAAAAAGGCTCGACGAGCCTGAGCAGAGCCTACTTTTGTGGCTTGCTCAAGCAGCGAGCCGAGCCGAGCCTGAGCGAGCCCGAGCCGGCTCGCAAGCCAGCCTAATGACATGGTGTTATGTCGTTTCCCTATTACATCATTATGTTATTGATTTATTTTCTTATATTTATGGACTCAATAATAGATATAGTTTAAAATATGTTGCTAGATTTTTTATACATGTTTTTTTATTATATATATATATATATAATGAAAATATACAATTTATACTCTAAATAAGACTTAGTGTGTCGAGCCCGAGCCGAGCCACATTTTCGAGCTCGTAATGCGACTGAGCTGAGCTCGAAACGGCTCGGTGATAGGTATGACTGTGTGGCGCTTACCGCCTGGGGGCTAGGGTCAGGGATAGGTTGGGGTGGTGGGGGTTCTAGGGTTAGTATTGGACTGGTTTGCTTACCGTACTGCTTTTCTTGTTGGGCCTCCGTTTTTTTTGGCTAAATTTGGTTACCTGAGGCTATGAACCGTGTTACCTGGACAAAGTTCGGTTACCTTAAACTCAATACCTAATTAGGAACCAACAAGTTTCGATTTAGGTCCCGGTAATTTGGTTGTCTTTGGTCATTGATTAATTATATGCCCACCACTATTATATTGCTCTTGTTACACTGTAGTGTATGCTTTGTCACTTGAGTGAGATTTGGTTTTATGAAATCCACATCTGCTTGAGGTAAAACAGGTTTTCCAATCTGTGATAGAATATTAAGTGTTTCATGAGCCACCCAGCTGCCTGAGATTTGTTTTCTTTCCCTGTGGTTATTTTTGTCTTTGCTCACAGTGCATTGCGTCGACAACTCTAGATGAACACCGTTTGCATTTTGAGAAGGATAAGGCTTTGGCTCGCAGATTCCAGCCAGTATTGGTGAATGAGCCTAGCCAGGTAGCTCAAATTTCTCTTCCAAAAGCCACTTTGTAGGGTTGGTGTCAGTTTTCTCATTAATTTTTTACATACTCCTACAGGAGGACGCTGTCAAGATATTACTTGGTCTGCGTGAGAAATATGAGACTTACCATAAATGCAAATACACTTTAGAAGGGATCAATGCAGCAGTTTACTTGTCAGCAAGATACATCCCTGACAGGCATCTTCCTGATAAGGCGATTGATCTGATTGATGAAGCTGGCAGTAGAGCTCGGATGGAATCATTTAAAAGGAAGAAGGAAGAACAATGCTCCATTCTCTCCAAGTCACCAGACGAATATTGGCAAGAGATTAGAGCTGTTCAGAGTACACATGAAGTGGTAATGCAATGTTCATGGCAGTTGCAACTTGCAAATGTTTCATATACTAGTGGATGTTTATATTTCACTGTGCATCACATTTCAGGCACTGGCTAACAGGTTGAAGTATTCTCTTGATGAGAATGACAAAGATGATGGTGTTAATATTGAAGTCATAGGGGACAACAAGATTGCTTCGCCATCGATGCCTCCAACTTCAGTCGATGAGTAGGTCCCCTCGTGTCACGTCATACAGAGTAGATTTCACATCCTGCAACTTAGAACCATATAACTTTGGTCACTCATAACTTGCAGACCTATTCTGGTTGGTTCAGAGGAAATTGCAAGAGTTACATCATTGTGGTCAGGGATACCAGTCCAGAAGTTGACTGCAGATGAAACAAAACTTCTAGTTGGACTAGATGATGAACTTAGAAAGCGTGTCATAGGTCAAGACGATGCTGTTGTGGCCATATCTAGAGCTGTGAAGCGATCTCGTGTTGGCCTGAATGATCCTGACAGACCTATTGCAACACTACTATTCTGTGGTCCAACTGGAGTTGGAAAAACTGAACTCACAAAAGCACTAGCAGCGAGTTATTTTGGATCTGTGGGTTATGCCTTCCTTCTTGCATCATTCTCGCGTTCTGAAAAGACATGTTGCATGGATCATGTCTTGAAAAAGTTATTTATTCGATTTGCAGGAATCAGCTATGATTAGGTTAGATATGAGCGAATATATGGAGAGGCATGCTGTGAGCAAGCTTATAGGCTCTCCTCCGGGGTACATGGGATTTGGTGAAGGTGGAACTTTGACTGAAGCAGTCCGGAGAACACCATTCACTGTAGTCTTGCTTGATGAAATAGAGAAAGCTCATCCAGATATTTTCAACATTCTTCTCCAAGTATTTGAAGATGGACACCTGACAGACTCACAAGTACTTCCTGACATCCGCCATTATATTTTTTGTGCAGATCTTTTCAGAACTTAGAGGGTTATACTAGCCAAATCATGCACCTAAGGGGTTATACTAACCACTCACCAAGATGGTTGATATACTTTTACTGTTTTCTACCTTGCTAATGCCTTTGGTGAAATGAATTTGCCGACTCTAAAGATAGAAATAGATTTATCTAAGTTATTTAACACAAGCAGCTTGTTTCCGATGGGCCTTCTCTCTGGGGACCGATAGCGATGCTCATCATTGAACTTTTGCATTAACTACAGGGACGCAGAGTTTCCTTCAAAAATACGTTGATTGTCATGACATCAAATGTTGGTTCAACATCAATCTCAAGCGGAAGGAGGAGTATAGGTTTCTCAACACAAAGGGATACAGAGGAGACCACCTATGCTGCGATGAAATCACTTGTGATGGAAGAGCTGAAGGCATTTTTTCGGCCTGAATTGCTCAATAGATTGGATGAAGTGGTTGTATTCCACCCTCTTGAAAAGACCCAGGTCTGTGGTTACTTTTACTGTTCTGTTCTGTCGTTATTATGTGGTTTTGAATATCGTATCACTCATTCATGAAAGATAGGAGCAAAAAATGTTAGCTTGATACAATCCACTTGCACCTAGAATAAATGTGCAGTTGTGCACTATTTTTTTCCATATGTAGTTCAAACGAGACATTTGTACTCCCGACATTTTGCAGATGATGGCTATTCTCAACCTAATTCTACAAGAAGTCAAGAGTAGACTTCTAGCCCTTGGGATTGGCCTAGAGGTATCAGAATCAATGAAGATCCTGATTTCTCAGCAAGGGTATGACAGAAGCTATGGGGCACGGCCACTTCGAAGAGCCGTTACTCAGCTGGTTGAGGATGTTATCAGTGAAGCAATTCTCTTTGGACAGTTCAAGCCTGGTGACACGATATTGATGGGCACTGATGCCACAGGGAAGCCTTGCTTGAGCCGACTCAATGATCAGACCGTCCAATTGTCCGACACTGCTCCAACAATATGAACATCCCAGCACCCTGTGTATATAGTTGCAGATTACACATTTATTCTGTACATAGAATCCCCATCTCAGCGTGGACATAATCTTCCAGATGTTGGTTTGTCTCCACAACATTATAATGTAAATCTTATCCTTAAATCCAATTGTACATATTTTTATTATTAATGTTAGACCGTGTTGCGTGTATAGGCCTGAGGTCTAGTTCATGTGTAGTGTATATATTGTACTCTTTTTAATATTTAGCTATTCTCATTTATCATGGTATGAGACTAGCTCCAATAAAGATCTCTAAAGAGTCTTGTACCCTAAATTTAGAGGATGAGGTCGTCCTCTACTCCCTTCAGCAGCGTCTTCTAAATGATCATCTAAATTTAGAGAACAATGTTGGATCCTCTATATATAAAGTTTTTCTAACGGTTCTCTATCCATTTGAATACTTTAAACAACCAGTTTAACAAAACTAAAATATGTACAATACATTTAGTAGTATGACAAATACGTATGTACAAAAATTAAAAATTTAAAAATGTCTCTAATATAGGAATTTGCATATAGAGTATGTGATTTAGAGGACGTTGTTGGAGAGCAAGAAGATAGAGTGGATGAAATCTTTTAAAGGAGACTATAAAGGACATATATAGAGGATGTATATAGAGGACATTGTTGGAGACAGTCTCAGGCCAATTCTAACCTTTTTCGGCGGCCGTCCTCCCTCTACTTGTTGGTCTCTTCCTGGCCGCCGATGCTCGATGGCACTAGGGTGTTGTTTGGTTTGTATAGTTGTAACGTGATGAGTAACTGATAACATGAAGAATTGATATTGGTCTATTCAAACTTGTCGGGGACCATAATTAGGGGTACCCTCAAGACGCCTAATTCTCAGCTGGTAACCCCAATCAGCATAAAGCTGCAAAGGCCTGATGGGTACGATTAAGTCAGGGATCAGTCCACACGAGTGACTCGATCACGCTTCACCCGAGCCTAGCCTCGGCCAAGGGCAGCCGACCTCGAGAGACTTCCGTCTCGCCCGAGGCCCCCTTTTTATGGCGGACACATCACCGGCTCGCCCGAGGCCTTGGCTTCGCTCAGAAGCAACCTTGACTAAATCGCCACACCGACTGACCAAATTGCAGGGGCATTTAACGCAAAGGTGGTCTGACACCTTTATCCTGACACGCGCCCCCGGCAGAGCCGAAGTGACCGCCGTCACTCCACCGCTCCACTAGCCAGTCTGACAGAAGGACAGCGCCGCCTGCGCCACTCCGACTGCAGTGCCACTCGACAGAGTGAGTCTGAAAGGCAGACAGGCCTTGCCAAAGGCGCCACGGCGAACTCCGCCCCGCCCGACCCCAGGGCTTAGACTCGGGCTAAGACCCGGAAGACGGCGAACTCCGCTCCGCCCGACCCCAGGGCTCGGACTCGGGCTAAGACCCGGAAGACGGCGAACTCCGCTCCGCCCGACCCCAGGGCTCGGACTCGGGCTAAGACCCGGAAGACGGCGAACTCCGCTCCGCCCGACCCCAGGGCTCGGACTCGGGCTAAGACCCGGAAGACACGAAACTCCGCTTCGCCCGACCCCAGGGCTCAGACTCCGCCCTGGCCTCGGCCGAACGACTTCCGCCTCGCCCGACCCCATGGCTCGGGCTCGGCCACGGCAACAGAAGGCAGACTCAACCTCGGCTTCGGAGGAACCCCCACGTCGCCCTGCCTAGGGCACAGACCGCCACGTCAACAGGAGGCGCCATCATCATCCTACCCCGAATCGACTCGGGTCACGGAGAACAAGACCGGCGTCTCATCCGGCCAGCTCCGTCGGAGGGGCAATGATGGCGCTCCACAAGCTCTATGACGACGGCGGCCCCCAGCTCTCTTACGGAAGCAGGACGACGTCAGCGGGGACTCGACCGCTCCAACAGCTGTCCCTCCGCCAGGCTCCGCCGCACCTCCGACAGCCACGACATCACGCCAGCAGGGTGCCCAGATCTCTCCGGCTGCCACATTGGCATGTACCTAGGGCGCTAGCTCTCCCTCCGCTAGACACGTAGCACTCTGCTACACCCCCCATTGTACACCTGGATCCTCTCCTTACGACTATAAAAGGGAGGACCAGGGCCTTCTCAGAGAAGGTTGGCCGCGCGGGACCGAGGACGGGACAGGCGCTCTCTTGGGGCCGCTCGCTTCCCTCACCCGCGTGGACGCTTGTAACCCCCCTACTGCAAGCACACCCGACCTGGGCGCGGGACGAACACGAAGGCCGCGGGACTTCCACCTCTCTCACGCTCGACTCCGGCCACCTCGCCTCTCCCCCCTTTGCGCTCGCCCACGCGCTCGACCCATCTGGGCTGGGGCACGCAGCACACTCACTCGTCGGCTTAGGGACCCCCCTGTCTCGAAACGCCGACAGTTGGCGCGCCAGGTAGGGGCCTGCTGCGTGCTGACGAACAGCTCCCCGTCAAGCTCCAGATGGGCAGTCTCCAGCAACCTCTCCGGCCCGGGACGGTGCTTCGTTTCGGGACTCTTGAGTTCATGTCCTTTGACGGCAGCTACGACATGATACTTCTTCCACCGCCGCGCGACTACGACAATGGCGGCCGACAACCCACCCTCCGGCGGCGGGATCGACGACGTCTTCCCCGCGTGGTGGAGGAGCAACATTTGGGCTCGCTCCGTTCTCTCCCCCGCCAACGGAGGAGGAGGCGAGGCCGTCAAGGCCAGGCGGGAGGCCGCGCTTCGTCGGCCGTCGAGCGAATCGACGCCCCCGACGCCCCGACGGAAGGCACGCCGGACGTCGACCTCGCGTTCAAGACGGAGGCAAGCGCCGTCCCCCCGCGGCACGCCGACCCCGAGCAAGAAGACGACGCCGGCGCGCTCGCGGAAAGCCTGCAGGACGTCGCCCTCGAACCAGAGATGACGGCACAACCAGTCCCCGATGTGACTACGTCGCTCCTCGTCGACCAAAAGGTAACGACTAACTCCCATCTTGCGTCATTTCGACTCGGCCTCAACCCGCCAAACGACCTCGTTTTGGCGGGCGCTCTCATTGAGGCGAGTGCAACCCCACTGAGGTTCCGTATGCGGTCGCCTTGGGACCGACTGACGGACGTCTCGACCTACGGGCCCTCTGGGTCCGAGGAAGATGATGATCCCAGCATAGGTTGGGATTTCTCCGGACTTGGCAACCCCAGTGCCGTGCGGGACTTCATGACCGCATGTGACTACTGCCTATCCGACTGTTCCGATGGAAGCCGCAGCCTTGGCGACGAGAGCTGCGGCCCAAGCCGCGAATGTTTCCACATCGAGCTAGGGGATCCCTCCGAAGGCAACCATCTTGGCATGCCGGAGGACGGTGATCTCCTTAGGCCGGTGCCTCGCGCCGACAACCCACGGGAGCTAGCTGTGGTCCCCGCTCCGGCGGGGGGTTACGACCCACAACTCGAGCAAGTCCGCGAGGCGCAGGCCAGGCTCAACGAGGGAACAGGAGCGCTTGAGCCGATCCGTCGGGACGTCGGACAGGCATGGGTGGGCCAACCCCTGGCCGGAGAAATACGTCATCTGCCCCAAGGTCTCCAGCACCGCGTCGCCAACGATGTCAGGATCAGGCCGCCGCCCGCGTCCAGCGGGGTTGGTCAGAACCTGGCAACCGCAGCAATGCTCATCCGCGCGATGCCGGAGCCGTCAACCACCGAGGGTCGGCGAATCCAGGGAGAACTCAAGAATCTCCTGGAAGGCGCTGCGGCCCGGCGGGCCGAGAGCACTGCCTCCCGAAGGCAAGGTTATCCCTCGGAACCTCATGTCGCGACTTCCCGATTCATGCGGGAAGCCTCGGTCTACACCGGGCGCACGCGCAACACCGCGCCTGCGGCCCCGGGCCACCTCGGCAACGAGCACCATCGACGCGACCGTCGGGCTCACCTCGACGAAAGGGTGCGCCGAGGCTACCACCCCAGGCGTGGGGGGCGCTACGACAGCGGGGAGGATCGGAGTCCCTCGCCCGAACCACCCGGTCCGCAGGCCTTCGGTCGGGCCATCCGACGGGCGCCATTCCCGACCCGGTTCCGACCCCCGACTACTATCACGAAGTACTCAGGGGAAACGAGACCGGAACTGTGGCTCGCGGACTACCGCCTTGCCTGCCAACTGGGTGGAACGGACGACGACAACCTCATCATCCGCAACCTCCCCCTGTTCCTCTCCGACACTGCTCGCGCCTGGTTGGAGCACCTGCCTCCGGGGCAGATTTCCAACTGGGACGACTTGGTCCAAGCCTTCGCTGGCAATTTCCAGGGCACATACGTGCGCCCCGGGAATTCCTGGGACCTTCGAAGCTGCCGGCAACAGCCGGGGGAGTCGCTCCGGGACTACATCCGGCGATTCTCGAAGCAGCGCACCGAGCTGCCCAACATCACCGACTCGGATGTCATCGGCGCGTTCCTCGCCGGCACCACTTGCCGCGACCTGGTGAGCAAGCTGGGTCGCAAAACCCCCACCAGGGCGAGCGAGCTGATGGACATCGCCACCAAGTTCGCCTCTGGCCAGGAGGCGGTCGAGGCTATCTTCCGAAAGGACAAGCAGCCCCAGGGCCACCCATCGGAAGAGGCTCCCGAGGCGTCTGCTCCGCGCGGCGCCAAGAAGAAAGGCAAGAAGTCGCAATCGAAACGCGACGCCGCTGACGCGGACCTTGTCGCCGCCGCCGAGTATAAGAACCCTCGGAAGCCCCCCGAAGGTGCAAACCTCTTCGACAAGATGCTCAAGGAGCCGTGCCCCTACCATCAGGGGCCCGTCAAGCACACCCTCGAGGAGTGCGTTATGCTTCGGCGTCATTTCCACAGGGCCGGGCCACCCGCCGAGGGTGGCAGGGCCCGCGACGACGACAAGAACGAAGATCACCCAGCAGGAGAGTTCCCCGAGGTCCGCGACTGCTTCATGATCTATGGAGGGCATGCGGCGAATACCTCGGCTCGGCACCGCAAGCAAGAGCGCCGGGAGGTCTGCTCGGTGAAGGTGGCGGCGCCAGTCTACCTAGACTGGTCCGACAAGCCCATCACTTTCGACCGGGCCGACCACCCCGACCATGTGCCGAGCCCGGGGAAATACCCGCTCGTCGTCGACCCCGTCATCGGCGATGTCAGGCTCACCAAGGTCCTGATGGATGGGGGCAGCTGCCTCAACATCATCTACGCCGAGACCCTCAAGCTCCTGCGCGTCGATCTGTCCTCCGTCCGAGCAGGCGCTGCGCCCTTCCACGGGATCATCCCTGGGAAGCGCGTCCAGCCCCTCGGGCGACTCGACCTCCCCGTCTGCTTCGGGACACCCTCCAACTTCCGAAGGGAGACCCTGGCGTTCGAGGTGGTCGGGTTCCGAGGAACCTACCACGCCGTGCTAGGGAGGCCTTGCTACGCGAAGTTCATGGCCGTCCCCAACTACACCTACCTGAAGCTCAAGATGCCGGGCCCCAACGGGGTCATCACCGTCGGCCCCACGTACAAACACGCGTTCGAATGCGACGTGGAGTGCGTGGAGTACGCCGAGGCCCTCGCCGAGTCCGAGGCCCTCATCACCGACCTGGAGAACCTCTCCAAGGAGGTGCCAGACGTGAAGCGCCACGCCGGCAACTTCGAGCCAGCGGAGACGGTCAAGGCCGTCCCTCTCGACCCCAGTGGCAACACCACCAAGCAGGTCCGGATCGGTTCCGGGCTCGACCCCAAATAGGAAGCAGTGCTCGTCGACTTTCTCCGCGCAAACGCCGACGTCTTTGCGTGGAGTCCCTCGGACATGCCCGGCATACCGAGGGATGTCGCCGAGCACTCGCTGGATATTCGGGCCGGAGCCCGACCCGTCAGGCAGCCTCTGCGCCGATTCGACGAGGAGAAGCGCAGAGCGATTGGCGAAGAGATCCACAAGCTAATGGCAGCAGGGTTCATCAAAGAGGTATTCCATCCCGAATGGCTTGCCAACCCTGTGCTTGTGAGGAAGAAAGGGGGGAAATGGCGGATGTGTGTAGACTACACTGGTCTCAACAAAGCATGTCCGAAGGTTCCCTACCCTCTGCCTCGCATCGACCAAATCGTGGATTCCACCGCTGGGTGCGAAACCCTGTCCTTCCTCGATGCCTACTCAGGGTATCACCAGATCCGGATGAAAGAGTCCTACCAGCTCGCGACTTCTTTCATCACGCCGTTCGGCATGTACTGCTATGTCACCATGCCGTTCGGATTGAGGAATGCGGGCGCGACGTACCAGCGGTGCATGAACCATGTGTTCGGCGAACACATCGGTCGCACAGTCGAGGCCTACGTCGATGACATTGTAGTCAAGACAAGGAAGGCTTCCGACCTCCTCTCCGACCTTGAAGTGACATTCCGGTGTCTCAAGGCGAAAGGAGTCAAGCTTAATCCTGAGAAGTGTGTCTTCGGGGTGCCCCGAGGCATGCTCCTAGGGTTCATCGTCTCCGAGCGAGGCATCGAAGCCAACCCGGAGAAGATCACGGCCATCACCAGCATGGGACCCATCAAGGACTTAAAAGGGGTACAGAGGGTCATGGGATGTCTCGCGGCCCTGAGCCGCTTCATCTCACGCCTCGGCGAAAGAGGTCTGCCTCTGTACCGTCTCTTAAGGAAGGCCGAGTGTTTCGCTTGGACCCCTGAGGCCGAGGAAGCCCTCGGCAACCTGAAGGCGCTCCTTACAAAGGCGCCTATCTTGGTGCCTCCAGCGGACGGAGAAGCCCTTTTGGTCTACGTCGCCGCGACCACTCAGGTGGTTAGCGCCGCGATTGTGGTCGAAAGGCAAGAGGAAGGGCATGCATTGCCCGTTCAGAGACCGGTCTACTTCATCAGCGAAGTGCTGTCCGAGACTAAGATCCGCTACCCACAAGTTCAAAAGCTGCTGTATGCTGTGATCCTGACAAGGCGGAAGCTGCGACACTACTTCGAGTCCCATCCGGTAACTGTGGTGTCATCCTTCCCCCTGGGGGAGATCATCCAGTGCCGAGAAGCCTCGGGTAGGATCGCAAAGTGGGCAGTGGAAATCATGGGCGAAACGATCTCGTTCGCCCCTCGGAAGGCCATCAAGTCCGAGGTGTTGGCGGATTTCGTGGCCGAATGGGTCGACACCCAGCTGCCAACGACTCCGATCCAACCGGAGCTCTAGACCATGTTTTTCGACGGGTCGCTGATGAAGACAGGGGCCGGCGCGGGCCTGCTCTTCATCTCGCCCCTCGGAAAGCACTTGCGCTACGTGCTGCGCCTCCATTTCCCGGCGTCCAACAATGTGGCCGAGTACGAAGCTCTGGTCAACGGATTGCGGATCGCCATCGAGCTAGGGGTCAGACGCCTCGACGCCCGCGGTGATTCGCAGCTCGTCATCGACCAAGTCATGAAGAACTCCCACTGCCGCGACCCGAAGATGGAGGCCTACTGCGACGAGGTTCAGCGCCTGGAAGACAAGTTCTTCGGGCTCGAGCTCAACCACATCGCTCGGAGCTACAACGAAACCGCAGACGAGCTGGCTAAGATAGCCTCGGGGCGAACGACAGTCCCCCCGGACGTCTTCTCCCGGGATCTGCATCAACCCTCCGTCAAGCTCGACGACACGCCCGAGCCCGAGGTACCCTCGGCTCAGCCCGAGGTACCCTCGGCACAGCCCGAGGTACCCTCGGCCCCCGAGGGCGAGGCACTGAACGTCGAGGAAGGGCAGAGCGGGGCCACGCCAGATCAAGATTGGCAGGCCCCGTACCTGCAATATCTCCGTCGAGGAGAGCTACCCCTCGACCAAGTCGAGGCTCGGCGGGTAGCGCGACGCGCCAAGTCATTCGTCTTGCTGGGCGACGAAGAGGAGCTCTACCATCGCAGCCCCTCGGGCATCCTCCAGCGATGCATCTCCATCGCCGAAGGTCGGGAACTGCTGCAAGAAGTGCACTCGGGGGCTTGCGGCCACCACGCAGCGCCCCGAGCCCTTGTCGGAAATGCTTTCCGGCAAGGCTTCTACTGGCCAACGGCGGTGGCTGACGCCACTAGAATTGTCCGCACCTGCGAAGGGTGCCAATTCTATGCGAAGCAGACACACCTGCCCGCTCAGGCTCTACAGACAATACCCATCACCTGGCCCTTCGCTGTATGGGGTCTGGACCTCGTCGGTCCCTTGCAGAAGGCGCCCGGGGGCTACACGCACCTGCTGGTCGCCATCGACAAATTCTCCAAGTGGATCGAGGTCCGACCTCTGAACAGCATCAGGTCCGAGCAGGCGGTGGCGTTCTTCACCAACATCATCCATCGCTTCGGGGTCCCGAACTCCATCATCACCGACAACGGCACCCAGTTCACCGGCAAAAAATTCTTGGATTTTTGCGAGGATCACCATATCCGGGTGGACTGGGCCGCCGTGGCTCATCCCATGTCGAATGGGCAAGTAGAGCATGCCAACGACATGATTCTACAAGGGCTCAAGCCTCGGATCTGCAACGACCTCAACAAGTTCGGCAAGCGATGGATGAAGGAACTCCCCTCGGTGGTCTGGAGCCTAAGGACGACGCCGAGTCGTGCCACGGGCTTCACGCCGTTTTTCCTGGTCTACGGGGCTGAAGCTATCTTGCCCACTGACCTGGAATACGGCTCCCCGAGGGCGAGGGCCTACACCGAACAAAGCAACCAAGCTAGCCGAGAGGAATCGCTGGACCAGCTTGAGGAAGCTCGGGACAGGGCCTTACTACACTCGGCGCGGTACCTGCGACGCTACCACGCCCGAGGGGTCCGGTCCCGAGAACTCCAGGTGGGCGACCTGGTGCTTCGGCTGCGACAAGACGCCCGAGGGAGGCACAAGCTCACGCCCCCCTGGGAAGGGCCATTCGTCATCGCCAAAGTTCTAAAGCCCGGAACATACAAGCTGGCCAACAATCAAGGCGAGATCTACGGCAACGCTTGGAACATCAAACAGCTACGTCGCTTCTACCCTTAAGATGTTTTCAAGTTGTTCATATACCTCGCACCTACGCAAAGTTTAGTCGTCAAGGAAGGGTCGGCCTAGCCTCGGCAAAGCCCGACCCTCCCTCGGGGGCTAAAAGGGGGGAGACCCCCTCTGCGTCGAATTTTTCCTCGAAAAAGGATCTCTTTTTAGCAGGATTTATTTCGTGCTTCTTGACTACTTCGGAAAGCGGATCCTGGAAACGACGAGGTACACGTAAGCAGCCAAGGCTGACCGAGCCGAGGGACTCCTACGCCTCCGGGATACAGATACCTCACTCATCACCTTCTGCGATAAGTAACTTGCGCTCGGATAAAGCGACTCCGTGGACCGAACAAGTCATCACGTTCGGAAGCTCTCCTGCCGAAGCAGTCCTTCAAGCTTTCTCGACCAAGTCGGGGACAGGGCCTCATGGACGGGTGAAAGTACGCGTAAGCGGCAAGGCCGACCGAGCCGAGGGATTCCCACGCCTCTAGGATACGGATACCTCACTCGTCCCTTCCGCGAAAAGCAACTCTCGCTCACACAAACATCCCTGTTACCGACAGAGTCTAGATGCTCGAAACAAGGGAAAAAAAGACGCAGCTTCGCAAGCGCGGCGAGGGTGTGTTTTTCTGGCCTCGGCGGCCGCGGAAAGCACACGCTACAAGATGATCTGATCCTGCAGGCTCGGGTCTTCACGCTGAAGGGAGCCGTAGCACCCTCGGCATCGACGACGTCTTCAGCAAAATCCGACCCGACCTCGGGCGGCGACGCGGTCCAAGGGCTCCTCCGGGAATCCGGCCCGAGCAGGCGGCTCAACCGGTAACCCCTGGGGCCTCGGTCAATCGACTTCCAAGGGCGCCAGCCCGACCCGAGGCCTCGACTGATCGGCTTTGGCGTCGGCTCCGCTGACGGACAACACAGCTAGGCTCCGGCCAACCAGGTTCCCATTCTCGAGCCAACTCCGCCTCTGTTCATACTGATATCGCTACCCCTGGCCTCGGTCCACCGAAGGGAGGCCGAGGGGTCTCTCTAACTAAGCTGGAGGAGCCCCAGACAACAAGGCCGAATGGGCCGAGGGATCCCTACGCCTCCGGGATACGGATACCTCACCCGTCACCTTGACACGGGGCGACTCATGCTTGGTAAAGCGGTTCAGATAATCAATAGGCGAGACTTAGTGCTCGAAAATGAGGAAAAAACACGGCTCTGTGCCGAAATTACATACATGTTCAGGCCCCGACAGCCGCAATGAACAAAAAGCACTGGCATTCGAAGTGCCACTAACAACGGAACTCCGGTTCCCACCTCCGCAGGTACGAACAACCCCCCTCCGAGGGGGAAGGCCTGCGGAGTAACTAAAGGACGATGAGCGGCTCGCTGCCGCCCGTTCCAACCGCGACGACAACCACCCCTGCCCTAGACAGCGAAGCGGCTTAGGCAGCAGCTTCGGGGCAGGTGTCACGGCAGGAGGGCTCCCCCCCGCTGAGGACGAGAACCAGCCATTCAGGCAGGGAGACGGAGACCCAGGGCCACTAGCGCCCTGCATATCCCGGCATGGCTGGAGGAAGTCTCCGTGGGGCTCAAGGACGCCCTTTACCCCCGGGCACGGGGGGAAGAAAAGGGCAGCCGACCCACGCGGGGGCGGCCCCCCGACTCGCCTCATCTTCCATCTTGGCCTGGATGACGAAAATCCTTGAGGCCGAGGGAGGAGTAGAGGCCGCGGCCTGGCCCGCCTTCCCCGCCGTCGGACTAGTGGTCACCATCTTGGGTGACCGCCGGTGGCGGGGTATGGCCAGGCTGCGTGATGAAAATCCTTGAAGCCGAACGATGGCTGAGAGGTACCAACTCCCATGGAGTTGCGTTCCTCCAACGAGGAGGCGGAAAGGCGGCGGATACCCCCCATCCGGGGGCTTGGAAGATGGGAAGACACGACGCTTAAGGGAGGAAGAAGACATGGTTGCCTTCCGAAAGGAGTCTCCCTCCTTTTAAAGGCAACACTCCCTACGTGCGCCCCCAGGCGCCGCGGGCCGAGTCTTCTCCAACACGCTCCAAGGCCCTCCCCTGCGACTCGGGGGCTGGGTCCCGCATGTCATGCAAGCCGGCTCAAGGCAGAAGAAGCCAAACCGCCGCGCGTGGTGCGCACGACCGTCCAGCGGTTACAAGCGACCCCCCATTTTCGCCCAGACCAACGGGCAGAAGGGGCGGGCAGCCATGCAGGCGGCATGCAGCCGCGCCAGATGGACGCGCTTCTCTGACTTCTGACACGCCAGCTCGGGAGCCCAGGCCCACGCGTCAAGCAACCGGCGCGCCGGTTGCTGCATGCCAGCAACCGCACCGCCACTCGTGCCACCATCGCGCCTCTTCGGTTGCGGAGCCTATGCCGCGACTCGAGGCGACCCAACAGTGCCAGCCTGGCACGTCGGTCAAAGCGACCAAAAGTGGGCCGGCAGTAATAGCGGTGGCAGGCGGGCGGGCGCAGCGGTCACGTCCTCAGCCAGGCTCACGTCCCATCCCGGGACAGCAAGAGAGCCTTCTCTCACGGCGTGGAGACGGTGCACCCGTGACCCGTTCCTCGAACGGATCGCACACGCGCAACGGCCGCCCCGCCAACCACTCGCCCCGTCGCATTTACTCCGCGGCGGGACAGGCGGCGTCTCTGACGGGAAGAGCGCGCGACGCTTCACCTTCGCCATAATAACCGCGTCAGAAAAGGTACGCCACGTCGACCGATTTCATATCCTTTTCCGTTTTCCTCTTTCTCTATCTCTTGCAACAGGGACCGGGAAAGGGGGATACCCCGAAAGGGATCCTTCTCCGCGAAGGAACCGGGCTCCGAGCCCCCCGTTACTGATCAGGGGTTCGAAGGCTGGCCCTCCGAAGGGTTCAACAGTCGCCTCAGATCGCGTGGGCCCGACACCCACTACTGGTCAGGGGTTCGAAGGCCAGCCCCCCGAAGGGCTCCATGGCCGCCTCAGGCTACTCAGGCTCCGCGCCCATTACTGATCAGGGGTTCGAAGGCTGGCCCCCGAAGGGTTCACAGTCGCCTCAGACGCCGAGCGAGGGATGACCAGGGGTACGTTCGATACATAACCGAGGCTCGGGCTGCGCTCCCGAGGTACCCTAGGACATTTCCGAGACCAGCGGGAACGATCTTGTAACGGAATCCCATCGGAGGGAGGCATCGAGCCCTCGGACCCCATCGCCAGGGGACCGGGTTCGGCAAATCACCCGCAGGTACTTTTGGGCGTGCCTCTGGGCCCCTAGCCGACCCCCAACGAACGGGGCACGGACGTCCACTCGGATTACCCGCTTGCAGCTCACCGGAGACACCATGTTCGGTGCCCATCGAGGGTAACATGGCGCACTCCCCCCCTCCTCCTTGCGGAAAGGCGACGTAGGGGCGTATGTAAAAAGTCGAGTCTGTCCCTGACCGTCCTCTCGCCCTGTGCAGAGGCTCGGGGGCTGCTCTCGCAAAAACCGGCTCCGGCCAAATCGTTGACAGCGTCAACATACCAGCCCGAGAGCTTGGGCCCCGACCGTGCACCCGGGCTACGGCCAGTTCGCATGAGGGAACGACCAGACCAGCCGAAGCGTTAAGCGAAGTATTAAGACCTCGAAGGAGTGTAACCACTCCTCCGAGGCCTCGGGGGCTACACCCGGCGGGTGCGCTCGCGCGCACCCACCGGAACGAAATGCAACCGAGAAAGGCTGGTCCCCTTGCAAAAAAGTGCGACAAAAGCCTCCAAGCGAGTGCTAACACTCCCTTCGAGGCTCGGGGGCTACTGTCGGGGACCATAATTAGGGGTACCCTCAAGACGCCTAATTCTCAGCTGGTAACCCCCATCAGCATAAAGCTGCAAATGCCTGATGGGTACGATTAAGTCAGGGATCAGTCCACACGAGTGACTCGATCACGCTTCACCCGAGCCTAGCCTCGGCCAAGGGCAGCCGACCTCGAGAGACTTCCGTCTCGCCCGAGGCCCCCTTTTTATGGCGGACACATCACCGGCTCGCCCGAGGCCTTGGCTTCGCTCAGAAGCAACCTTGACTAAATCGCCACACCGACTGACCAAATTGCAGGGGCATTTAACGCAAAGGTGGCCTGACACCTTTATCCTGACACGCGCCCCCGGCAGAGCCGAAGTGACCGCCGTCACTCCACCGCTCCACTAGCCAGTCTGACAGAAGGACAGCGCCGCCTGCGCCACTCCGACTGCAGTGCCACTCGACAGAGTGAGTCTGACAGGCAGACAGGCCTTGCCAAAGGCGCCACGGCGAACTCCGCCCCGCCCGACCCCAGGGCTTAGACTCGGGCTAAGACCCGGAAGACGGCGAACTCCGCTCCGCCCGACCCCAGGGCTCGGACTCGGGCTAAGACCCGGAAGACGGCGAACTCCGCTCCGCCCGACCCCAGGGCTCGGACTCGGGCTAAGACCCGGAAGACAGCGAACTCCGCTCCGCCCGACCCCAGGGCTCGGACTCGGGCTAAGACCCGGAAGACGGCGAACTCCGCTCCGCCCGACCCCAGGGCTCGGACTCGGGCTAAGACCCGGAAGACACGAAACTCCGCTTCGCCCGACCCCAGGGCTCGGACTCCGCCCTGGCCTCGGCCGAACGACTTCCGCCTCGCCCGACCCCATGGCTCGGGCTCGGCCACGGCAACAGAAGGCAGACTCAACCTCGGCTTCGGAGGAACCCCCACGTCGCCCTGCCTAGGGCACAGACCGCCACGTCAACAGGAGGCGCCATCATCATCCTACCCCGAATCGACTCGGGTCACGGAGAACAAGACCGGCGTCTCATCCGGCCAGCTCCGTCGGAGGGGCAATGATGGCGCTCCACAAGCTCTATGACGACGGCGGCCCCCAGCTCTCTTACGGAAGCAGGACGACGTCAGCGGGGACTCGACCGCTCCAACAGCTGTCCCTCCGCCAGGCTCCGCCGCACCTCCGACAGCCACGACATCACGCCAGCAGGGTGCCCAGATCTCTCCGGCTGCCACATTGGCATGTACCTAGGGCGCTAGCTCTCCCTCCGCTAGACACGTAGCACTCTGCTACACCCCCCATTGTACACCTGGATCCTCTCCTTACGACTATAAAAGGGAGGACCAGGGCCTTCTCAGAGAAGGTTGGCCGCGCGGGACCGAGGACGGGACAGGCGCTCTCTTGGGGCCGCTCGCTTCCCTCACCCGCGTGGACGCTTGTAACCCCCCTACTGCAAGCGCACCCGACCTGGGCGCGGGATGAACACGAAGGCCGCGGGACTTCCACCTCTCTCACGCTCGACTTCGGCCACCTCGCCTCTCCCCCCTTCGCGCTCGCCCACGCGCTCGACCCATCTGGGCTGGGGCACGCAGCACACTCACTCGTCGGCTTAGGGACCCCCCTATCTCGAAACGCCGACAAAACTTGTTACTACTTGTGCTCGAGTGTGAATCCTTGTTGTTGCTATTTATGTTACATTTCATGAATCAAACAACACCTAAGCCTCTATGGTTGTCGCTAGCTCGCCCCTCTAGTCGTCGCTAGCCATCCCTCTCCTTCCTCTGGTTGTTGGCCTCCAAAGCTATTTTCAATAGCTTTCTTATCCTATTTTTCTATTTTACCTTTTATTTCAAACTTCACTATATAAACAGTGCTATCTATAATGCAAAACAATGTTTTGCACAACTATATAAACGATCTGTTGGACACAACCTTAACTACCGCTGTGAACCCTCTCTTCTTGGCTATTGGCTCCTCTCTGGCTGCTGCCACCAACCCTCCCTCTCTGCTTGTCGTTGTCTGCCCTCTCATGGTCAGTGTGCTAGTCTCGTCTTATGGAGGCCTTTCTTTCTCTCATCCCCTCCTCTCTCCTTGGTTGATCTTTAGCCACTGCCACCCATCCCCTCTCTGGCCACCGACACCACCCTCTTAGGCCTTGTTTGGTTACAGGGAGATTGGAGGGGTTGAGGGGGATTAAATCCATTTCCATTCAATTTTGACTAGCAAAGGATTTAATGCAAACAAATGTTGACTTATCCCTTATAGTTCGGGTTGATGATGAGTGATTGTCAATGGGTAACTCTCTGGGGTAGTTAGTGGGTTGACCAAAGTTTGAGATTATGTTTATGCAACCATGTAGGTCGACTTGTGGTGTGCAGGTGTGGAGCACAGGGACGGTGGTCGACGGCTAAGGTGAAGGCATGCGAGCTCATGCTGATGGAACGAGAGCGGTGAAGGACAAGTGTTGTGTCTTGGCTGACAGACCGAATTAGCCGGGTGACTAGCCGTGGTGGCTGACACCTGGGACACACTCGCGCAAGGACTTGGCGGAGCGAGCCTTGTTGCCGGTGCGGTTGAGGACTGATGGGACACGTGTCCAGGACGTGGGGAACGCGCACGCGATGCGATACTCACGACGGTTTGGTGGTTTGAGCCTCAAAACCACTCAACACTACGGATAGCGGGTTTTACTGAATTTGGGCCTCAAAACTCGACGGCGGCGGTTCCAGTGGGAATCGGCAGCGACACGTGGCATCACAGCGAAAGGTGCGCCAAGGCGAAGCAACTTTTGTGGAGCGTGTGGTCGTCGGATCGAAAACCTAGGAATTGGTCCATTTTGCCTCCGGTGGAGTAGATAAGCTCTATGTAAATAGGGATAGTTTAGTAAATGAAAATAACCCTCTAGAAATAGAGGGGGTGTTGTTACAGTCATCTCCTGGTTGCCATTTTGTTGGGACTTCACATTTTAGAGCTCCTAGTTTTCTCTCTAGGTAGACACCTGTTGAGCCGAGGGATCCACAACGATTTTGTAATCGACAATTGTTTTTTTATCTGCAAGTTTAATCAGAGGAAGGGTCGCCAATATAGCCATAGTGTTCGTTCACTTCTCCATATCAGTTTTGCATCCTAGCTGAAATTTAGAGTTGTTTTGTTCTCTTGTTCTTCCTTTGGCCTCTCTTGTGTTTTTGTGGAAAACCCTTGAATCACTTGAAAATATTTGGTTTGGGGATTTGTTTGTGGGTGAAATATACTCCTAAGATCACTACTTATGACCTATTGGTGCAATTTGTGGTTCTGATCTTTGCTGATCTAGTTTTAAGTTCGTTCTAGAGAACCCCACCAAAACCCCAATTTTGTTCGTATTTTCAGATCTGCGGTTGATTCAAAAGTTTGATTGGGCTCAAAATTTGTGGAGACCTTGAAAACATATTTCTATAGGTATGTGTAAAATTTCATCTCAATCGGCATTCGTTTGCTTCAGTTTCTCATCCAAGAACATAATTTCGTGTTGCTGAAATCAACACTTGTTCATGACACGGTTTTGGACCGATTCGGACTTTTCGGTGTCCGCTTCGCGATCCGTTTGTTTTGCTAGTCTCGTGTGAGTATTAGAACATTTTGAAATCACTGGTTTGCTGATGTGAGTTTGGTTTAAGCGCTTACTTCATTTCAATTGAAGTGAAGTGCTCATTTTCGTATTTGGCAGCAAAAAATTGATTGGCTCCCATTCACCCCCCCCCCTCTGGTTGCCTCACCGATCCTTCATTTAATCCTCTCAAATTCTCTTAAATCCACTCCTAACAAACAAAGCCATCAATGGTCGACATGCCTTTTTCCCACAGGGAGACCTCCCCCTTCTCATCCCTCTCATTGGTCGTTTCTGGGCTGGTATCATCAGCATCGCCATTGTGTTCGTTGATATCGTACATTATCTACATTGTCTAGGTAACAATACATATTTAGCGTATTTGGTTTGAGGAATGAGGTAGTCCATCATCTTCTCACTCCTCACTTTCCTGTTTGGTTTTTAGAATGGAATGAGTTGCTCCATCACCATTTCATTCCTTATAGGCTAATAATTAGTAATAATATGAAGAATGAGTTCATTGTGCCAAATTTGTGGAATGGACTCATGATGCCACCTCATCTAGAATGTATTGACTCTTCAAACCAAACACCCCCATAATTTTGTATGTTCCAACATGTCATCCAGTTCGGCTCTCTTTGGCCTCAACCAATGTTATGTCCTTTTGCCTATACAATCAGAGAAGCAGATAATTGGTTTGTCGGCTCAAATCATAGCAATTGTTGAGTTTACTATCTCCACATTGCATAGCGTTGTATCGTCTCGTGTGCCAATATGTCAGCTCGAGGATACAAAACTAGCCAAGGTGACATTGGATGCGACAACAAGGCTCGGGTTGAGGTGTTGTTTTTGCACGAGGCTCGGGTTGAGGTTTCATTTTGTCCTAGACTGTGTATACATTGGTATTCGCGCTGTAGGTTCAAGTGCCCCGTCATGGCTTTGGGGATGTCCTAGTGAACCTCGTATGGACAAATGCAACATCGAAGGCGATGATAAGGCTCAGATTGAGGTGTCATTTTAGTGCAGACAATGTGTATACCAGGCGTCCATGTTATGGGTCCGAGTGCCCCCATCATGGCTTTAGGGCTGTCGCCAGTGAGCCTTGTACGTAGAGGTGTCAATGGGATCTAAGTTTTACTTTATAAAATTTAAGGATCAAATTGAATTAGAATTGGACTCTACTATATTCATTTTTGAACTAAAATTAATTTAGGGCCCTAAGCAATTGCGAAGAAACATTTGGATCATGATCCATTACCACCCTACTTGTATGGCATTAGAGTATAAGGAAACACTATGCTACCTTCGCAGAGGACAATAAACTTCATCTAGTCAATAACCAAGCTTGTCCAACAACTCTTGCTTCCTCCATAGGCCTAGTAAAGCAGTGAAGGGAGAAAAATAGATCAAGCAAGCCATCAACGCGTGTCTAGAGATGACCTTGTTGTGCTATGTCAACCTCTTCAAAGGTGAGATGTTTGCATTCATGGCATCGCCTTCCGTGGGCTTCGGACTATTGGCATCCCCATCACACCGATTGCAAACTTGGCATTATAATCTTGGCCGAACTAAAGAAATGGCATCGCCTACTCCTGATCGCCATTATCAACATCGACTTGCCCTCCATGCCCCTGCCTCTATTCTCCTTTTACCTTAGCCATCATATTCCCTCCTCCCATTTGTGGACATCGTATAATGCTTCTTTCCCCGCCGCCGCTGCCGTGTGGAGTCGCCTGTAACCACCGTCGCCGCCACCATGTGGAGCTGCCTATAACCGTCGTCCAATTGTCCGACACTGCTCTAACAATGTGAACATGTTAGCACCCTGTGTATATAGTGGCAGATTACACATTTATTCTGTACATAGAATTCCAATCTAAACATGGACATAACCTTCCAGATGTTGGTTTGTCTCCCCAACATTATAATGTAAATTTGATCCTTAAGTCCAATCGTACATATTTTTCTTATTAATGTTAGATTGTGTTTGTCTATGGGCTTTAGACTATCTCCAACAAACTCTTTATCACACCCCTATCTTATTCCCTATTTCAAAATCTACTCTACAAACTGTGAAATCTATAGTGCAAAATAGTACTTTACATGACCATCATGGTTCTTAAGGCGGTAAGGCGAGATAAGGCGTTGGACCACCGCCTAGACGCCTAGGCGATGCCTAAGGCGAGCAAGCCGATGCCTTATCAACCTGAGAATCAGCAAAATAGTGCCATTGAGGAGGAAGAAAAAGAAAAAAAAGAAAAAGAAAAAAGGAGAAGGAAGGGGTAGGAGGCCCAGCCCACCAGCCAGCCCATATAGTCCTTCCTCTGGCAACCCTAGGTTGCCTCTCTCCCCCACCATTCAGCTGTTGCTGCCCCCGATTGAGCCGCCGCCACCACAGATTCGCCGTCGCCGTCGATTTGGACGCTGCCGCCAACGATTCAGCCTCCGCCGCCTTGGATTTGGGCTCCGCCGCTCCCGATTCGGCGTTGCCACTCTGTAACGGCGCCACCCCTTTCCCTTCCCCTCTGCCCTATACCCTCTTGTTGATTCTTACCTAGGCGACGGGGACGCCTTGGATCATTCGGGCGCCTGGACGCCTAGGCGACGCCTTTAAAACAAGGATGACCATTTATACGGTCTGCTGAAGATGGCCTTAGTCCTAGCTCATATGTAGTGTATACATTGTACTCTTTTTGATATCTAGCTACTCTCCTCTATCATGGTATGAGGTCAACTCTAAGGCCTCCTTTGGATCAAAGGATAATTTCCTGAATCCTGTGTTTTTAAACTAATTCCTCTCAAATTCCTATATCATTCTCATGAAATTCCTATGTTCTAAAGGAGCCATCACCTTTTTTGTGGTCATCGCCCTTCCTTTCTCTAGCTATTGGTCACTCCCTAGTCGATGATGTCGCTAGGCCTCTCTCCCTAGCTGTCGTTAGCTTACCCCTCTTGTCGCTTCTAAGACTATTGTCAACAGATCATGCATATGTGTCACACCCAGGTTCTAGGGATCCAAAACCCAGGCGCGAAATAATCACCAAGTGTGCTAGGATCAAGTCTCACACAAAATAGTTAAATAATTACATCATACGAAGACATCGATCCAGCAACCCTAGTTGACTGGGAGACGACGGCCTAGACCACTCACGAACTCATCACATCATCCTTCATGCGCCTCATCTAGTGGTACGTGTTCTTGACCTAGGGGGAATGTGAGTACATCATGGGTGAGCTCACATACGTTCATCGCTCAATAAGTTGTGGGAAATAATGTGCATGAACTCACCAAAGGTGGGAGCTCATGTGAAGTGTAAGGCTTACCAAAGGAGGTGGTTAAAGCTGAGCATTGCTTTTAAAGTTGGTCAAAATTTTATTAGTAGTTACTAAGTATGGGTGGATACCAACCCAATTAAGTAAGATATCACAAGTGATAATAACACCCGCGATGCAATGCATTTGACAGATTACATTTAGTTCCATAAATTAATCATGCGAGAGTTCTAAGCTGCTCATGACTACGAGCATAGCTGATATACCAGTTTTACACTCTGCGGAGGTTGCGCCCTTTACCCATAAGTCGTGTATCCCGTCTAGCAGGGTTAGCTAGACCCTTAGACACTTCCGAGGTGAATGGCTAGGGATCCACTATGAGGTCTTTACAAAGTTCCACTAGCTTCAGAAAACCCGCTACAGTTTCTAGGGAGCGCAGTATAAGAATCCCCCGACCGAAAAGCCATCGCAGCATGATCGACCCAAGCACCTCCCTATACCTACAACTCCCCTACTGCCCTTGCCCCTTTCGGGTAAGGTAGTCCTGCACTAGCTTTCCTAATTAGCCAGCCAAGGGCGTCCCATTCCACCCTTGTGGTAGCACGGATATCTCAAGTTAAGCTCCATGTTCCAATTAACACAATGATCTTGTCATGAACAATAATTAAAACAATAGTATAACTAGAACATGTTTATAATGTAATATTAATCCCAAAATTAGGTAGAGCAATAGCAAAACTATCCAAAAGTTCAGTGGTAAGCAAGGTGTGGGATGAACAAGTCTAGGGAAACCTATTAGGCCCCATCAGATTAACCTGAGCATGTCACAGGGATTAACAGGAACATTATTGGGTAAAGAAAAGTGATCAAGGGCACAACTTGCCTGAGACACGAGATTCCAGGTACCAGGATGAACTTCAGATTCTCGTGACCTCACCGTTATTCGTAGCAATACATACAAATAAACAAGAAGTACATAAAAATAACAGCACACCAAACATGAGAACAAACAACGTAATAATATTCTACGTGATGCTACGAGATCGTAGATTGGGGAACCACTAAAATCGGAGTTATGGTTAAAAAGATATGGTTTTATGAAGTTTTAGGTGATTAACCAATAAAATTATATTCTATGTAGATTAATATAAATCATGTGAGGAAATACTACAAATAAATAATCAATCTCATTTTAACCCAAGTTACAATCCGATTAGAGATTATATCTTGGTCAGTTCATAATTATGGACATCTTTAATTTTGATTAGTATGGTTAATGAAAGTCGCCTAGAGGGGGTGGATAGGCGAAAACTGAAATTTACAAACTTTAAGCACACTTCAAGCCGAGGTTAGCGTTAAAATAAAATCCGAGTCCGGGAGAGAGGGGAAAACAGATCAATCAAGAAAGTAAAGTGGATGACATGGTGATTTGTTTTATTGAGGTTCGGTTCCAATGAACCTAGTCCCCGTTGAGGTGGTCACAAAGACCGGGTCTCTTTCAACCCTTTCCCTCTCTCAAACGATCACTTAGACCGAGTGAGATTTCTCCTTAATCAAACGGCTCACTTAGACCCCACAAGGACCACCACACACTTGGTGTCTCTTTCATTGATTACAAGTCACTTAGAGAACAAGAATGAGGAAGAATAAAGCCAACCAAACAACAAGAGAAACAAAGAAACACAAGAATGATCCTCTCACAAGTCCTAAAGACTAGAATTGATTTAGGGACTTTGATCGGATCGAAGGCTTTGATTTGTGTCTTGGAGTGTTGTGTTTTGCTCTTGTATTGAATGGAGTGTGATGAATGCTTGGATGGTTGGAGTGGTGGTGGTTGTGGGGTATTTATAGCCCCCAACCACTAAAACAACCGTTGGGGGTGGCTGCTGTCGATGGGCACACCGGACAGTCCGGTGCGCCACCGGACACTGTCTGGTGCGCCAGCCATATCACTCAACTGTTAGGGTTCTGGCGAATTCGACCGTTGGAGCTTTGTCTTCTGGGGGCACCAGATAGTCCGTTGCAGCACCGGGCAGGCACTATTCACTGTCAGGTGCGCCTTCTGTGGCTGCTTTGACTTCTGCGCGAACTGTCCGCGCACTGTAGCGTTGCAGGCGACCGTTGCAGTCGACCGTTGCTCTGGCTAGCCGTTGCTCCGCTGGTGCACCGGACAGTCCGGTGAATTATAGCGGAGCGGCGCTTCTGAAACCCGAAGGTGAAGAGTTCAGAGTCGTACGACCCTGGTGCACCAAACACTATCCGGTGGCACACTGGACAGTCCGGTGTGCCAGACCAGGGTGATCTTCGGTTTCTTTTGCTCCTTTCTTTTGAACCCTAACTTGATCTTTTTATTGGTTTGTGTTGAACCTTTATGCACCTGTGAAATATAATCTAGAGCAAACTAGTTAGTCCAATTATTTGTGTTGGACATTCAACCACCAAAATCATTTATAGGAAAAGGTTAAACCCTATTTCCCTTTCAATCTCCCCCTTTTTGGTGATTGATGCCAACACAAACCAAAGCAAATATGTAAGTGCATAATTGAACTAGTTTGCATAAGGTAAGTGCATAAGTTGCTTGGAATTAAACCAATATTTACCTTCTACTAGATATGCATGGTTGGTTTCTTTATTTTAACATTTTGGACCACGTTTGCACCACTTATTTTGTTTTTGCAAATGCTTTTGGAAAATCATTTCAAAGTCTTTTTGCAAATAGTCAACGGAATATGAATAAGATTTCGAGAAGCATTTTCAAGGTTTGAAATTTTCTCCCCCTGTTTCAAATGCTTTTCCTTTGACTTAAACAAAACTCCCCCTAAATAAAATTATCCTCTTAGTTTTCAAGAGGGTTTTAATAGATATCAATTGGAACTTATACTTAGGTACTAATTTTGAAAATATACCAATTGAGAATCATCATACCAATTTGAAATATATCAACTAAAAGTTTTCATCATAAGATACCAATTGAAGAGACAAACATAAATCATCATTTCGAATTTTTTTGAAGTTTGGTGGTGCGGTCCTTTTGCTTTGGGCTAATACTCTATCCCCCTTTGGCATTAATCGCCAAAAATAGAGACTTTGTGAGCCCTTGTTACTTTCTCCCCCATTGGTACAAGTAATATGAGTGAAAGATTATACCAATTTGAGAGTGAAGTGGAGTGATGGCGAAGGGTAAATGATACCGATAGAGTGGAGTGGAAGCCTTGTCTTCGCCGAAGACTCCATTTCCCTTTCACTCTACGACTTAGCATAGAAATACACTTGAAAGCACATTAGTCGTAGACATAAAAGAGATATGATCAAAGGTATATAAATGAGCTATGTGTGCAATGTTTCAATCAAAGTTTCGAGAATCAAGTATGTTTAGCTCATTCCTAAGTTTGCTAAAGGTTTTCTCATCTAAAGGCTTGGTAAAGATATCGGCTAATTGTTCTTTGGTGCTAACATAAGCAATCTCGATATCCCCCTTTGTTGGTGATCCCTCAAAAAGTGATACCGAATGTCTATGTACTTAGTGCGGCTGTGTTCAACGGGATTATCTGCCATGCAGATTGCACTCTCATTGTCACATAGGAGAGGGACTTTGCTCAATTTGTAGCCATAGTCCCTGAGGATTTGCCTCATCCAAAGTAATTGCACACAACAATGGCCTGCGGCAATATACTCGGCTTCGACTGTAGAAAGAGCTACTAGTTTTGTTTCTTTGAAGCCCAAGACACCAGGGATCTCCCCAGAAACTGGCAAGTCCCTGATGTGCTCTTCCTATCAATTTTACACCCTGCCCAATCAGCATCTGAATATCCTATTAAATCAGAAGTGGATCCCTTGGGGTACCAAAGTCCAAACTTAGGAGTATAAACTAAATATCTCATGATTCTTTTCACAACCCTAAAGTGAACTTCCTTAGGATCGGCTTGGAACCTTGCACACATGCATACAGAAAGCATAATATCCGGTCGAGATGCACATAAATAGAGTAAAGATCCTATCATCGACCGGTATACCTTTTGATCTACGGATTTACCTCCTGTGTCGAGGTCGAGATGCCCATTTGTTCCCATGGGTGTCTTGATGGGCTTGGCATCCTTCATTCCAAACTTGGTAAGTATGTCTTGAATATACTTGGTTTGGCTGATGAAGGTGCCTTCTTGGAGTTGCTTGACTTGAAATCCTAGAAAATACTTCAACTCCCCCATCATACACATCTCGAATTTCTGTATCATGATCCTACTAAACTCTTCACAAGTAGATTTGTTAGTAGACCCAAATATGATATCATCAACATAAATTTGGCATACAAACAAATCCTTTGCAATTGTTTTAGTAAAGAGAGTAGGATCGGCTTTACCGACTTTGAAGCCATTAGTGATAAGGAAATCTCTTAGGCATTCATACCATGCTCTTGGGGCTTGCTTGAGCCCAAAAAGCGCCTTTGAGAGCAACATGGTTAGGGTACTCACTATATTCAAAGCCGGGAGGTTGCTCAACATAGACCTCTTCCTTGATTGGTCCATTGAGGAAGGAACTTTTCACGTCCATTTGGTAAATCTTAAAGCCATGGTGAGTAGCATAGGCAAGTAATATACGAATTGACTCAAGCCTAGCTACAGGTGCATATGTTTCACCGAAATCCAAACCTTCGACTTGTGAATATCCCTTGGCAACAAGTCGGGCTTTGTTCCTTGTCACCACACCATGCTCATCTTGCTTGTTGCGGAATACCCACTTGGTTCCTACAACATTTTGGTTAGGACGTGGAACCAAATGTCATACCTCATTCCTCGTGAAGTTGTTGAGCTCCTCTTGCATTGCCAGCAGCCAATCCGAATCTCTTAGTGCATCCTCCACCCTATATGGCTCAATAGAGGACACAAAAGAGTAATGTTCACAAAAATGAGCGACTCGAGATCGAGTTGTTACCCCCTTATGAATGTCACTGAGAATTGAGTTCATGGGGTGATCTCTTTGAATCGCTTGGTGGACTCTTGGGTGTGGCGGTCTTTGACCCTGTACTTCTTGATCATCTTCCTTGTCTTGATCATTGTCATCTCCCCCTTGATCATTGTCCTCCTCTTAAGGTGGCTCATCCTCTTGATCTTCATCTTCATTGTCATGAGCCTGATCCTCATCTTGAGTTGGTGGAGATGCTTGATTGGAAGATGTCGGTTGATCTTGTGCATGAGTGGGCTCTTCGGTTTCCTTAGGACACACATCCCCTATAGACATGTTCCTTAGCGCGACGCACGGAGCCTCTTCGTCATCTAATTCATCAAGATCAACTTGCTCCACTTGTGAGCCATTAGTTTCATCAAACACAATGTCACAAGAAACCTCAACTAATCCAGTGGATTTGTTGAAGACTCTATATGCCCTTGTGTTTGAGTCATAACCAAGTAAAAAGCCTTCTACAGCCTTAGGAGCAAATTTAGATTTTCTACCTCTTTTAACAAGTATAAAACATTTGCTACCAAAAACTCTAAAATATGAAACATTGGGCTTTGTACCGGTGAGGAGTTCATATGATGTCTTCTTGAGGATTCGGTGAAGGTAGAGCCGGTTGATGGAGTAGCAGGCGGTGTTAATCGCCTCTGCCCAAAACCGGTCCGGAGTCTTGTACTCATCAAGCATGGTCCTCGCCATGTCCAGTAGAGTTCTATTCTTTCTCTCCACTACACCATTTTGTTGAGGTGTGTAGGGAGAAGAGAACTCATGCTTGATGCCCTCCTCCTCAATAAAGCCTTCAATTTGAGAGTTCTTGAACTCTGTCCCGTTGTCACTTCTTATCTTTTTTATTCTCAATCCGAACTCATTTTGAGCCCGTCTCAAGAATCCCTTTAAAGTCTTTGGGTTTGTGATTTTTCCTGCAAAAAGAACACCCAAGTGAAGCGAGAATAATCATCCACAATTATAAGACAATACTTACTCCCACCGATGCTTATGTAAGCGATTGGGCCGAACAAATCCATGTGGAGTAGCTCAAGCGGCCTGTCGGTCGTCATGATGTTCTTGTGAGGATGATGGGAGCCAACTTGATTTCCTGCTTGACATGCACAACAAACCCTATCTTTCTCAAAATGAACATTTGTTAGTCCCAAAATGTGTTCTCCCTTTAGAAGTTTGTGAAGATTCTTCATCCCAACATGGGCTAGTCGGCGATGCCAGAGCCAACCCATATTAGTCTTAGCAATTAAGCAAGTATCGAGTTCAGCTCTATTAAAATCAACTAAGTATAGCTGACCCTCTAATACTCCCTTAAATGCTACTGAATCATCACTTCTTCTAAAGACAGTAACACCTATATCCGTAAAAAGACAGTTGTAGCCCATTTTACATAATTGAGAAACTGAAAGCAAGTTATAATCTAAAGAATCTACAAGAAAAACATTGGAAATGGAATGGCCAGGTGATATAGCAATTTTACCAAGTCCTTTGACCAAACCTTGATTTCCATCCCCGAATGTGATAGCTCTTTGGGGATCTTCGTTTTTCTCGTAGGAGGAGAACATCCTTTTCTCCCCTGTCATGTGGTTTGTGCATCCGCTATCAATGATCCAACTTGAGCCCCCGGATGCATAAACCTGCAAAACAATTTAGGCCTTGTTCTTAGGTACCCAAACGGTCTTGGGTCCTTTCACATTAGAAACAAGCACCTTGGGTATCCAAACATAAGTCTTGGAGCCCTTGTGTTTGCCCCCAACATATTTGGCAACTATTTTGCCTGATTTGTTAGTAAGCACATAAGAAGCATCAAAAGTCTTAAATGAAATATTAGGTTCATTTGATGCAGTAGGAGTTTTCTTTTTAGGCATTTTAACATGGGTAGAATGCCTAGAGCTAGATGCCTCATTCTTGTACATAAAAGCATGATGGGAAACAGAATGAGACTTCCTAGCATGAATTCTCCTAATCTTATGCTCAGGATAACCAGCAGGATATAAAATGTAACCCTCGTTATCCTGAGCCATGGGAGCTTTGACCTTAACAAAGTTAGACAATTTTTTAGGGGCATTAAGCTTGACATTGCTTCCCTGTTGGAAACCAATGCCATCCTTAATGCCAGGGCGTCTCCCATTATAGAGCATGCTTCTAGCAAATTTAAAATTTTCATTTTCTATCTCATGCTCATTAAATTTACTAGTTAGTTGTGCTATATGATCATTTTGTTGTTTAATTAAAGCAAGGTGATCATGAATAGCATCAACATTAATGTCTCTACATCTAGTACAAATAGCAACATGTTCAACAGTAGATGTAGAGGGTTTGCAAGATTTTAGTTCATCAATCTTAGTATGTAAGATAGCATTCTCATTTCTAAGACTGGAAATAGAATCATTGCAAACATTTAAGTCTTTAGCCTTAGAAATTAAATTATCATTATCTGTTCTAAGGCTAGAAATAGATTCATTCAATTTATCAATCTTAGCAATTAAACTAGCATTTTCATTTCTAAGATTGGTAATTGAATCATGACATATGCTAAGCTCCTTAGTCAAATTTTCATTTTTCTCTATTTCCTGAGCGTAAGCATTCTTCACCTTAACATGCTTTTTATTTTCTTTAATAAGGAATTCCTCCTGGCTGTCCAAGAGTCCATCCTTCTCATGAATGACACCTATCAATTCATTTAATTTTTCCTTTTGTTGCATGTTAAGGTTGGCAAAAAGACTAAGCAAGTCATCTTCATCTTCACTAGAACTACCCTCATCACTAGATGTAGTATACTTGGGGGTGGTTCTAGTTTGTACCTTATTTTTCTTGTCGTCCTTTGCCATGAAGCATTTGTGGCCGACGTTGGGGAAGAGAAGTCCCTTGTTGACGGCGATGTTTGCGGCATCCTCATCGGAGGAGGAGTCGGTGGAGCTCATGTCGGAATCTCATTCCCGACACACGTGGGCATCGCCGCCCTTCTTCTTGTAGTACTTCTTCTTTTCCTTCTTCCTCCCCTTCTTGTCGTTGTCCCTGTCACTATCACTAGACATAGGGCATTTAGCGATAAAATGACCGGGTTTACCACACTTGTAGCACACCCTCTTGGAGCGGGGTTTGTAGTCTTTCCCCCTCCTTTGCTTGAGGATTTGACGGAAGCTCTTGATGATGAGCGCCATCTCCTCATTGTCGAGCTTAGAGGCGTCGATGGGGAGCCTACTTGATGTAGACTCTTCTTTCTTTTCCTCTGTCGCTTTGAATGCGATGGGTTGCACCTTGGGTGTGGAGGTGCCACCTTGCTCCAAGTTGACAATTTGTTTGGAGTCTTTGATCATCAATTCAAAGCTCACAAACTTCCCTATTACCTCCTCGGGAGACATTAGCTTATATCTAGGATCACCACATATTAATTGAACTTGAGTAGGATTACGAAATACGAGTGATCTAAGAATAACCTTGACCATTTCATGGTCATCCTATTTTATTCTCCCGAGATTGTGCACTTGGTTGACCAAGGTCTTGAGCCGGTTGTACATCGCTTGCGGCTCCTCTCCTTGGTTAAGGACGAATCGACCGAGCTCCCCCTCGATCGTCTCCCGCTTGGTGATCTTGGTCACCTCATCCCCTTCGTGCGCGGTCTTTAGTACATCCCAAATCTCTTTGGCACTTTTTAGCCCTTGCACCTTATTATATTCCTCTCGACACAAGGAGGCGAGGAGTATAGTGGTTGCTTGGGAGTCAAAGTGCCGGATTTGGGTGACCTCGTCCGAATCATATCCTTCATCCCCTACGGATGGTACCTGCGCTCCAAACTCAACAATATCTCATATGCTTGCGTGGAGTGAGGTTAGATGATGCCTCATTTTATTACTCCACATACAATAATCTTCACCATAAAAACCGGTGGTTTGCCTAATTGGACGAAAAGTAAAGGAGTGCGTTTAGAAATGCGAGGATAGCGTAGGGGGATCTTACTAAACTTCTTGCGCTCATGTCGCTTAGAAGTGACGGACGGAGCATCAGAGCTGGAGGTGGAGGGTGACGAAGAGTCGGTCTCGTAGTAGACCACTTTCTTCATCTTCTTTTTCTTGTCGCCACTCTGATGCGACTTGATGCGGGGAGGTGATTCCTCCCTTCCTTTGGCGCCGGACTCTCTTGATGGAGCCTTCCCGTGGCTTGTGGCCATTTCCATCTCCCTCTTAGCGGATCCTCCCGACATCATTTCGAGTGGTTAGACTCTAATGAAGTACCGGGCTCTGATACCAATTGAAAGTCGCCTAGAGGGGTGGATAGGCGGAAACTGAAATTTACAAACTTTAAGCACACTTCAAGCCAGGGTTAGCATTAAAATAAAATCCGAGTCCGGGAGAGAGGGGAAAACAAATCAATCAAGAAAGTAAAGCGGATGACACAGTGATTTGTTTTAGCGAGGTTCGGTTCCAGTGAACCTAGTCCCTGTTGAGGTGGTCACAAAGACCTGGTCTCTTTCAACCCTTTCCCTCTCTCAAACGGTCAATTAGACCGAGTGAGCTTTCTCCTTAATCAAACGGGTCACTTAGACCCCACAAGGACCACCACACACTTGGTGTCTCTTGCTTTGATTACAAGTCACTTAGAGAACAAGAATGAGGAAGAAGAAAGCCAACCAAGCAACAAGAGCAACAAAGAAACATAAGAATGATCCTCTCACAAGTCCTAAAGACTAGAATTGATTTAGGGACTTTGATTGGATCGAAGGCTTTGATTTGTGTTTTGGAGTGTTGTGTTTTGCTCTTGTATTGAATGGAGTGTGATGAATGCTTGGATGGTTGAAGTGGTGGTGGTTGTGGGGTATTTATAGCCCCTAACCATCAAAACAACCGTTGGGGGTGGCTGCTGTCGATGGGCGTACCGGACAGTCCGGTACGCCACCAGACACTATCCGGTGCGCCAGCCACATCACTCAACCGTTAGGGTTCTGGCGAATTCGACCGTTGGAGCTTTGTCTTCTGGGGGCACCGGACAGTCCGGTGCCGCACCAGACATGCACTGTTTACTGTCCGGTGTGCCTTCTGCGGCTGCTCTGACTTCTGCGTGAACCGTCCGCGCACTATAGCGTTGCAGGCGACCGTTGCAGGCGACCGTTGCCCTGGCTAGCCGTTGCTCCGCTGGTGCACCGGACAGTCCGGTAAATTATAGCGGAGCGGCGCTTCTAAAACCTGAAGATGAAGAGTTTAGAGTCGTACGGCCCTGGTGCACCAGACAGTCTGGTGCGCCAGACCAGGGTGCTCTTCGGTTTCTTTTGCTCCTTTCTTTTGAACCCTAACTTGATCTTTTTATTGGTTTGTGTTTAACCTTTATGCACCTGTGGAATATAATCTAGAGCAAACTAGTTAGTCCAATTATTTGTGTTGGGCATTCAACCACTAAAATCATTTATAGGAAAAGTTTAAACCCTATTTCCCTTTCAGTTAATCTACTACATCCATGTTAAATAAACATCTAATTATAAAAATGTATGATATGATAAATATAACATTGTGATGAAGTAGGTAATTTATACCGGAACCAACGCAATTTAAATGGGTTAAATCGAAGTTAACATGATCCAAATATGAATTATCTAAGCTTCTAGGATTACTTTTATCCTTAAAATCATTTTCGAATTCTAATTTTATAGATATTCATGTGATATGGATGGCGACCACTATTTGTAAATTCCTCGGAGTCTAACATGCAAAATATCAGGGTCTGTATGTAATGGTCTTTACATATGGTGGATGACGGGTTGATTTCAATGAACTTCAGGGTTTATTTTGCAAAATGACGCGCACGAAGGGGTACGGGTAACGTTGTGTTGTGCGATCAAGGTTGGACGCGCGAGATTAGATTGTATCCTCATCGAACCGGTATACGCTCTGAACTACCCAATCTTGATCTGATGGGTTGGATTAAACACTGAACGGATGCCCAGCGACAGCGGTCGGATCCTGATCCCACGGTCTCCCTTTAAAACACTGGCGCGAGAGCCACGGCTGATGGATCCAAGATCAACGGCCGCAAGGAGCTGAGCTAAACTGGTACACCTGGGATTTTCGCAGTCGCCCAAACTCGAATCAACGGCCAGGATTTCCCCCCGTTCTCTTCACTCACCCCGCCCAACCCAAGACGGTGGCGCACGGACCGCCGCGGTGGCACCATGGCCGGAGTTGCCCCGAATCCCGGTACATCGCACCAATCTCTGATTCGAAGAGTGCTACATGATGCTCTACACTATATGAATGCAATGAACCATTACATACCCTTGATGTGTCACAGAAGGTCCTGGCCATGGCAAGCGGCGGTCGGAGGTGATCTACGCGCATCGGCGAGCAATTCAGGGCACACCGTGGTCCCATCCACATTCGCGATGCCATCCCAACCTTCCCAAGGCTCTCCTAGACCCTACAACAGGACCTCGACGAGGGTGGACGCGTGATTCAATGACGGCAGATCTCTCTCCCTCTTTGCTCTAGTTCACGGCGATGATGGTGTTCGGCTATGGATTGAGGGAGGCGAGGCTTGGTTCCCCATTATATACCGAGGAGTGCGAGAGACCGGGAGGTCGGTTATGTTGAGGCGCGGACTAGGCCATGGTCGGCACCAGCCCCGCGGAGCTCGCAGTGTTTGTTGCGGGAGCGATGGAGGGGATAATGCTAATGAACCGGGCCCACATGTCGGCGATGCAATGCGCGCGAGATGCGGATGTGGGGGTGTTGGCGCGCGGGGTCCACAGGTCGGTGAGCCAAACATGATCGCGCGCGCGGGGACTTGGTCTGCCCAGCTGGTTTGGGAAACAGGGCAGCCACGCGCGGTGGAAGTATGACAAGTCGGGCCCGCACATAAGTGACCAAAATAAAAGAAAAGGGGAAGAGAATGGAGTGGGTCGTGCGGGATGAGAAGTGGAGTTGGGCCGTGCAAGAGATTGGGTCGAGCTAGGTATTCGGCCTAGAGAAGCTGGTAGGTTTTGTCCTTTTCTTTATCTAATTTCTATTTTTAGTTTTATCTCCCTTTCGAATTTGAAATTCAAATTTCAGATCCAAATTTAGATGCAACAATCAGAAACTCAACATAAATGAAATATATATATATATATATTGATTATTTTAATCCTTTGTTTAGGCCAACAAATGACATGCACACATTTTTATTTTATTTTAGGAAAAATATTACTTTTGAGTATTTGATCAAATGTCAAGTAAAAATATCCATTACCTTACTTATTTAGCGGAAAACAATGTATTCTCTTTTACCAAGAGCCACTTTATCTTGAATACATTTAAGAGGATTCTTTAAATTTCTTGCGGATAATAACTTGTCCTACTAGATTGAAGATATTCCTATTTTATCTTATGTTTACTCGATTTCTTAGTATTACTTCCTATAAAAGACATAGAAGGAATACCCAAACTTTTAGCTCTGTTTTAGGGTTTACAATATGGTTGGGCAAAACACAAAGTAAAGTTTTAAATAGGATATAGAGATGAGTAAGCTGGTGAAGATAGCCTAACCTTCCCTTCTAACGCTCCCTCTCCTTTCTCTAGTTGCCGATCTCTCCTTAGGCGCCACTGTTAGCCCTACCTTCCTGGCTGTCACTCCTCTTTGGTCACCACCACATGGCAGGTGCGCCTGTCTCCTCTCCTACGAAGGTTTCTCTCTCTCATCTCCTCTCTCCTTGGTTGATCTCTGGTTGTCACCGTCTGTCTCATTATTTGGCCACCGACACCAACCCTCTCATATATGGTTGGCATGCCCTTCTCCTCCCCTAGGGTGACCTCCCCCTCTCATCCCTCTCATTGGTTGAATCTAGGCTGGTATCATCAGCATCGTCCTTATGTTCGTATGTACATTCTTTACATTATCTGGGTATCGATACACATAAGTTTGTATGTTCCAACATGTCAACCAATTATTCTCTCTCTGGCCTCAACAAGTGTTAAGCCTTTCTGTCTTGCTATACAATTATAGAAATAGATAATAGGTTTGTCATCTCAAATCATAGTGACTATTGAGTCTACTATCTCCACACTACACATTGTTGTATTGTCTCGTGTGCCAATATGCCATCAACTCGAGGATACAAAACTGGCAAAGGCGACATTGGAGGTGATGATGTGGCTCAGGTTGAGGTGTTGTGTTCTCACGAGGCTCAGGTTGAGGTGTCATTTTTGCCTAGGTTGTGTTTACAATGGGTGTTGGTATGTAGGTCCGAGTGACTCGTCGTGGCTTTAGGGATGCTGCTAGTGAGCCTCGTATGGACAAAGGCAACATCAGAGACGATGACAAGGCTCAGGTTGAGGTGTTGGTTACTTGCAGACTATGTGTATACCAGGTGTCTGTGCTATGGGTTTGAGTGCCCCCATCATGGTTTTAGGGATTGAAAGGATCACGATGCCCAAGAGGGGGGGTGAATTGGGCTTCTCTAAAATTCCAACAAAAGTTAAACCCTAAGCATGAGCCCAACTTCACCCAACTACTAGCAATAAGTAAATACTACTAGAAAAACAACAACCCTAGGTCATTACTACAAATACTAGTTATGCAATTGCACAAAGTAAAATGCTCAAAGAATGGAATGTAAAGTAAGGGTAAGAAGACTCCTCCATTTTTTGCCGAGATATCGAAGAGTCGGCACTCTTCCCTAGTCCTCGTTGGAGCACCCGCGTAAGGGTATCGCTCTCCCTTGGTCCTTGCAAGAACCAAGTGCTCTCTATAAGATGATCCTTTGCCACTCCAACGCGGTAGATCCCTCACGACCGCATACAAACTTGAGCCGAGTCACCAACAAGTCCTCCGGGGTGATCACCGCACTCCAATCGCCACCAAGCTGTCTAGGTGATGCCGATCACCAAGAGTAACAAGCTATAGACTTTTACTTGAACAAGAGAAGCCTAATGCATGTGGTGTGTGTTCTAGGTGGCTCTCATGCGCACGACACTAATGTGGTCCTAACACGGGATTATGATTTTCTAATCACCTCACTAGGCTTTGTGGTGCTTGCAATGCACTAGCAATGAATACAATTGAATGTGGGCAGCAAGACTCTTAATGTGGCGGGTGGAGGGGGTATAAATAGCCCCAACCATCAAAACTAGGCGTTACTGTAGGCTGCTGCGCATTAGCGCACCGGACAGTCTGGTGCGCCACCGGGGAGCCAAACGGTGCGCTGCAACGGCTAGTTCTAACAGTTAGCCGTTGCTCTGACAGCACACCGGACAGTGAACAGTGACAGTCCGGTGTGCACCGGACAGTCCAGCGCACGCACTAAAATTCGGCTTCGCGAACTTGTTGCTCTCAGGTTTCTCGGGGCAGAGGGCTGGCCCCACTGTTAGGGGTCGCACCGGACAGTCCAGTGCCCCTAAGACAGCAAAACCAACTTCTTTTCCTTTGGTTTCTCTAACCCGATCTCGTTCTAACTTGTGAGTGTGTTATAGAGTGACACCTAGCACTAGTTGTGAGTGTGAACATGCACCAACATTACACTAGAATTCTCTTGGTCAAACTAGTCATCCACAACCCATCTTTATAGTACGACTAAAATAAAAATAGAAGACCTAATTCTATACCAAGTGTCTATAACTCCTTCGACACTCGGAATATGAAGACTTTCATCTTTTGATTTGTCTTTTTCAGCCGTCGCTTTAAGTTTTCATGTGAGGGATTGTTTTCACCGTTGCAACGCAACCTTCTGTAATGCGAGCTAACTTACCATTTGCTCTGCAAAACACACATTAGTCATATATAATCTTATGTTGTCATTAATCACTAAAACCAATCGGGGGCTAGATACTTTCAGGGTTGTTGCCGGTGAGCCTTTATTGGAGGATAAGGAGACACTATGCTACCTTCACCAGGGGACGGTGGTAAGTCTGCACGTGAGATAACGCTGGCAAACTTCATCTAGTTAATAACCAAGCTTGTCCAACAACTCTTGATTCCTCCACAGACCTAGTAAAGCCATGGAGAAAAGGAGGCTGAGTAAGCCATCATTGCGCGTCTAGCAACAATTGCTTGTCCAAGTGGTGACACATAGAGCAGAGCAATGCAAGTGCTCATGAAGTGGTTGGGCGTCCGATAAAAGGAAGCGAAACTCTGGGGATGACCATGCTGCGCTATATCAACCTCTTTAAAGGTTCATTGTCTAACCATTTCACAAAGGCTCTAGTGGCACTCGGCGGCCATATAATGCTTTCTTGCACCATATAATGCTTTCTTGCACCGTCACCGTCTGTTTTGCTCGGGGACTCTTCAAGCCATGCTAGGGAAAATTGTTATAGATAGGACTAAATGACGGTGTGGGGAGTGACCTAGTATATAATCTTGTCATAGATACTAGAAGCACCATTGTCTACAAAACCAAGGTTCTATGGGAGCATGTTAGAGCCTTTGGCTGTTGTTCATCATGGGAAATTGAGCTGCTTGTGATCAACTGACATGTGGTGGGCGTCATTGGTTTGTGTGTTGCCTCTATGTATAAATGGATTGATGTGGGTTAGTGTTATAGGAAAATTTTCCATGTGACCCATTGGAAAAAGAATTGAAACCCTAGTAATTCTTAGGTTCCTACTTGATGCATGGAAGCGTTTGGTTCATGCGAAAGCTCCGTAGAAAAAAAACATTTGAAAAGTTCCTACATTATATGACAAAAACTGTAATACAATCGAGCTTTTGGTGCAGCCAAACTATCAAAAGTCATGAACAATTCTTAATAAATCTATAGATGTATTTTACTCCATTCAAATTTATAGTTCATTTGACTTTTTTACCCCAAGTTTGACCAGGTCGTCTTATTAAAAAATATAACTATTATTAATTTTTATTGTATATAGTTAAGCATATAGTATACTTTATGTATGCCTTTGAATTTCCATTTTTTCGAAAAACTTTGAATAAGATAAGCCGATCAAACTTGGCAGAAAAAGTTAAACGAATTATAAATTAGGACGGAGAAATATTAGTCACTTCACTAATATATCAAATATTAAGTTTTAACTCATCCTATGATATAAAAAATAAATTTTATCATCTTTAATTTTTCATATTAGATAAAATTTTCTTTTTTATACCTTTTAATATAGGCTAAATAATTTAAAAAACATGACTTTAAATAGTTTAATTGCAAGACGACTGCATGAAAAAATATAATTGCAAACAATTTTTACCAAATTTTCATCGGCTTTGGCCTATATTTTTTGGCTCGTGAGGCAAACAACTCTCTAAATTCCTCTATTTTTCAGTCCTATATGTCACACATGTATTTCTATCATATTTCATATACTTTTTGTCTTTTCTATTCCTAATTTTTTAATCCTGTATTCCAAAGGAGCCTGAACATGTGATGCATTTAAAGGCTACAATAGAAACTTCACTGCATTTCGAATTCCTGTTTCTACAACTCCAATCCGTGGTTCTTCTATTCCTACATTTAGATAATCACACATCTAACGCAGAAACTGATCAATTCATTTGAAATTCCAACATGTGTGCTTATATTAATCAGGCCGCAAAGCCTTATGCAGGACACAGCTTAGCAAAGGGCTAAACGTTACAGATCAGAACCAAACTACCATCCAGAAGCCAAATAAAATGTGCGAATTGCAGTTTCCCTTCGTTTGACATCCCTAAACTAGTAGTAAAATCTGGATTGATCAGCATAAACCTTTGAGAATACAAAATTCTGTCATTCCAAGATCAGAGTGATTTGCAAACACTTCGGCTCAAAAAAAAGCGTGAATGATGACTAGAAAACATATACTAGTAAGCACAACCAAATACTGCTCCAAAGAGGTCGTCACTGAATAGCTAAATTAAACGGTTCTCCTGGTCCAATTTCTGCAACTCGAGGGGGAAAAGAACTGGCACCGTGAGGCAGTGCCGCAGTGCCGATCACTTAATTTGCTTTTGTCAACTCTGGATCTCTGCAAAATGTATAAAAAGTAGGAGATCAAGAAAAGGAACACTAAATGCTAAAAAACCAGATTTTCTTTTGTAAACCATTCCATACCTTTTAATGTGATCAAGTATGAGGAGCCTGGGGCCAGGCGGGATCTTCACATCTCTGAGAGCACTGGCATGATAAACATGTATTTCCAATAAGCACAGCAACATTTTTTTAACCCACAAATTGTTTCTCTGAGTTGAGCGGAAACTATTAGGTGTTTGGTTTGAGGAACGAGGTAGTCTATCTTCTCACACTTCACTTTCTTATTTGGTTTGTGAATTTAAATGAGTTGATCCATCATCATTTTATTTCTCATAGGCTAATAATTAGTAATAATATGAATGGTTTCATTCCACTAAATTTGTGGAATGGATTCATAATACACCATCTCATCTAGAATAGATTTATTCTTCAAACCAAACACCCCTATATGGACCAAATAATAATAAACTGCATAAATCCTAGATACTCTGGCACAAGTTGCAAAGGACCCTAGATTAATAGCACAAACCTCAAAATCCATTCAAAATACCTGAGAGTTTTACATTTTGTGCCACAGCTCCGATTTCTGTAATTTAGGGTTTTAAAAGGAAAACATTTACCTGTCCGTAAGAAGGGGCAAGGTTTGATCAGTTAGGAGACCCTTCTTGAAGTTCTTCTCATAGTTCTGAAGGCCTAACTTTTGCAGCATGCTTCTTCCACGAGAATAGTATGTATCTCCACTCTGTGGCTGTGAAAATTTTTGAGAGATCTACAAAACAGATCAAATTGGCAATGGTTAGAATGATCTACTCGAGAGCCAAGTGACAGTTTATAAAGCAGAAATTTTGCTACAGTACTACACAGGATACAGAAGGCAAGGACTGGTAACATTTCCAACACGGAGGAAACAGCAACAACAACGACAAGACTTAATAAGCAACAAGTCAACTCCATCAGCAATAGACATCCCCAGACCCCAGATTCTTACCATGAAAAAACCACCTTGAAATACAGCAAAACCAACACCAGTTGTAATTGCATTAGCTACTGGATTTGGGGTCCCCATTCCACTCACGATGGAGAATAGAGCCCCAGAACCAAAAGCTGCTGCCATGCTACATGCAGAAGAGGAAATCGTCAATCATGTAAATAAAAAAATGATCTATAACTGAGACAGACATCTAAACAAACCTGTTGAAGATAACTGCAATAGTGCAATTTGAGCACAACGAGTTCAACTGGAATTAAATGTGCAATCTGATTTATTTTTCTTGGAAAAAGATTAAGCTGAATGGATTGCTGCATTATAGCTCACAACAACAACAACAACAACAAAGCCTTCCAATCCCAAACAAGTTGGGGTAGACCATAGCTGAAACCCAACACAAACCATAAGTCAAGGTTAAAGCACATGAATAGTTATTTTCCTTGAACTCCTATTGAAGGCTAAATCTTTGGATATATTTCATCCTTTTAAGTCTTCCTTTACTGTCTCTTCCCATGTCAACTTCGGTCTTCTCCTGCTTCTCTTCACATTTCTGTTACGTCTTAGGATTCCACTACGCATTGGTGTCTTGAACGGTCTTCGTTGGATATGTCTAAGCCATCTCAACCAGTGTTGGACAAGCTTTTCTTCAATTGGTGCACCTCCTAGCCTATCATGTATGTCATTGTCCTAGACTCGATCCCTTCTTGTATGGCCACAAATCCAACGCAACATACGTATTTCGCAACAATTATCTATTGAACATGTCGTCTTTTTGTAGACCAATATTCTACACCATACAACGTTGTAGGTCTAATTGTCGTCCTATAAAACTTGTCTTTAACTTTTGTAGCACGCTCTTGTCACATAAAACGCTAGATGTTTGACGCCACTTCATCCACCCTTCTTTAATCCTATAGCTAACATCTTCATTAATATCCTCGTCTTTCTGTAGCAATTATCCTAAATACCAAAATGTATCCTTTTGGGGCACTACTTGACCTTTCAAATTAACATCTTCTTCCTTTGTGTAGTAGTGCCAAAGTAACATCTCATATATTCGATTTAAGTTCTATTGAGTCTAAAACCTTTGGACTCTAGAGTCTCCCCCGCCATAACTCTATCCTATTTAGTTCTGTCCAATTTTCATCAACTAGCATTACATCATCCATAAAAACCATTCACCAAAAGATATCTCCTTGTATATCCTTTGTGACCTCATTCATCATCTAAGGGCTCAAAACAGACCCTAGATATAGTCCTATTCTAGTCAAGAAGTCATCCATGTCTCCATAACTTGTTCAAACGCTAGTCACAACATTGGTATGCATATCCTTAATGAGTTTAATATACTTTGTTAAAACTTTATGTTTGTCCAAAGCCCATCACATAACATTCCTTGGTATTGTGGTATTTTGTCGTAAGCCTTCTCCAAATCAATAAAAACCATGTGTAGGTCCTTCTTTTGTTCCATATAATCACTTGTCTTATTAAGAAAATAGCTTATATGGTTGACCTTCCGAACATAAAAACAAAATTGGTTTATAGAGATTCCCATTATTTCTCCTAGACAATGCTTTAACTCTCTCACATAACTTCATAGTCCGGCTCGTCTAATTAACATAGTGCCCAGCTCACTTGACATAGTGCTTAGATTATGACACGACACGTCACCAAGGAAGTTGCGACACAACCCTTTCTTATTTAAGACCATATCCAGGTTCCAATATGGCGCGTCGTTAGGAGAGTTGCGCTCCAACGGATTTCTTTCAGGTTTCGTCTCCATTAAGATGACAAGGTATAGCGTTGGTTTGAAAGCTATCACAACCTCTTCCTTTACTAGGGTTTGGGACCTGCTATGCTTAGCGCTGCATCATAGCTCAGGACAAAGAAAACTTGTAAAGTACAGATAAGTAAGGTTAATTGTTAAGCTAGTTGTCATTGACTACTGGAGGCAGGCAGGGAGAATATTAAACATCTATAGAAGTAAGGTGTGCAATGTACAACATACATCAAAGCTCTCATGGGACCTGCAACTGTTCTTTTTTATAAAGGAAACTTGCAAATAATAACAGAAGAGTAAATTAAACAGAACCCAGAAACGCTTACCTGCCCTGGACATCCTCCACTCCTCTTATCCTTCTCATGACACAAGATATGCCAGCATTCGCACCAGTCATGACCGCAAAGTTTCGTGCTTGCACCAGGGGTCCACCCGCTAAAGCCTATAATTCAAATTTAAACATTAAATAAAATGCTTGAAGTGGACGATATTTTCCTTTCGTCTGTCCTGGATGTATGACAATTGCGTTTAGACTTTAGAAGCAATGGCCAATCTGTGCAAAGGGACCCTCTGGGATACTTTTACTCATATCGAAAGAAGAGCATTCGCTTTTCGTCCTTAAAGAAAAATGTTATCACATGCATAGAAAAAAAAGAAGCTATTTTGCTTTTGTTTTTGAATAAAGACATAGAGTTTGCTTGCTTCCGGGGCAAACTAAAAATATATCATCTCGACAAAAAGATGCCATAAAGCCAGTTCGTATTTCATATCAGAGATTATCAGTGCCCCATTACGAAAAAAACAGTTAACAATTTCTTAAGATTCTAAAGAAATTCATAATAACATTAATTAAAACGATGCGTTTCGGTAGTTCAGTCTGCAAAACGGTTGCGCATAGAGACCTCAGGCCAGTACCTGCGCTTGCTTGAAGGAGGCCAAGACCTTTGGGTCGGTCCCCGGCGGCGGCGGCGGCACAGGAAGCGCGGCCCCGCCGTCGGGCGCAAGCGTGCCCATGAGCCCGCCGAGCGCGGCGCCCTGCACGGCGCCGACCGCCGTGACCACGGCGGCCTCGACGTGGGTGGGCTGCTTCGCTAGCCACGCCCGCACGCCGGCCTCCAGCGACCTGACGCGGTCGGTCCACTCCGCCAGTGGGTTGGTCATGCCCATGCCCCGCGCTGCTGCCACCTGCGACGATGAGGATGCCATCACCGTCAGCGGCCGCCGCTTCTGGCCCGCCTTTTCCATCTAGCCGACCAAGAACTCTCGCCGCCTCTCCTCGGTGCTTCGCGTCGCTTGTGAAGGAGGGAGCTGCTGCAGGGCTGCTTTATCCCCTCCTGCTCTTGGATGCCCCGCGGGCGCTGCGAGCCCGTCGGCCTCGCCTGAATTGACCAGCACTCGACCTTTTTCCCGTTCCACCAAACCACCCCACAAAATCGCGAGTGTGGATCACATGGGCCGGTTTGTTTGGGCCAGCGATTCGTCGGGCCCGTGTTCAGACGGGGAACTAAAGAACATCCCTTCACGATCAAAGGAAAATGCTCATATTCGGCATTCGGGATCGGGAGACGAACTATCAGCAATGTTGTATCCTTTCAAAATAAATGCACACTACGTTTCCCAAAAAATAGATTTTATTAAATTTAACTGCTAATATAAAAATAATATCAATATTTATATCTCTAAATAAGTTTATTATAAAAATAATTTCATGATCTTTATAATCATATGACAATGCTTACTTCATATGATAAATATTAGTACTTTTGTGTATATATTTAGTTAAATTTTAAAAATTCTAACTCTTTGATAAGGCTTACTTCAACAGGTCAGCTAGATGGGCATCCAAAGCAAAATAGTTGCCGCATAGGTAGTGTAGCGTGTCCACCAGGGAAGGCAAAAGGAGCAACCATTTTGAATAAGATAAAAGAGAAAACCTAAATTGTATGCTAGCAAGGAGGGCAACTATTTTATACCTGTTTCAATGACAGAATAGTCTCACCATTCACCAATCCAATACCAGTACTATTTAGTATAAATATAGAAGATAAAATGGTTTCTCTGTTGAATACACTCACAATTTGGATGACCACCTAAATCATTAGTAACAGCCAAAAGATCGAATGCCTAGCTTCTTTTTGTTGGAGGCAGCCTAAGAGATTTTAGGATAGAGTATATGACTAGAGGTGGTAATGAACCATGATCCAAATTTTTTCACAAATTATTTAAGCCCTTGATTAATTTTAGTTAAATTGAATATAAATAAAGTTTATCCTAATTCGATCCGATCCTTAAATTTTATAGTGTAAAATTTAGAGCTCGTTATCATCTTATATATGATTTCTGGTGGCAAGCGCAAACCTTACAGGGTATCTCGGTGATAAATGACTCAATCAAAATGCATAGACAATTTAGATTTTAGAGGCGTTGAGCTTTTTAGGGCCTGTTTGGAAATGCTGTTTTAAAATACTGTAGTTTTGAGATACCATAGTTTACAATTGTACATGACATAAATACTACGGTATTGCTTTACCACAGTAAAACTGCAGTATTGCTCAAAACCGAGATCTGTTTGGTTTTATTGGAAAAACAAAGTATATGTAGAGAGAAGAGAAGAAAACTGAGGTCTTGAGTGGAGTTTCGAAAACTCCAAAAATACTACAGTTTTGGGTAAACCATGGTATTTAAAACTGAGTTTTGACTGTACAAACCAAACACCTTTTGAGCTCCAATACTATAGTATCATCAAATACCATAGTATTATTTCAAAACTGCAAAAATACTACAATTCCAAACAGGGCCTTAACCTCGCCATGCTTGCACGACAGGGTAGGGTTTTGAGGACAATATACATTCGATATGGTGATTTCTTAGAAGACACAAGTAACGGTTAATGTTTATGGTTATATTTTATACTTCTCATCTTATAAACTTTTAAATATTAAATAAAAGTCTTTTATAAATTGAATATCCAATAATCTCTACTCTCTACTAATCCTTAAGGCAATAGTGTAGACTAGGCACAACCATGCCCCCGCCTCCATCTCGATCGTCCGATTGCCAACCCCGCCTCCATCCCAAACCGTCTGATTGCCTCGCTCCCGCTCCCGCAGCCGCACCCGCCGCCACGGGCACCCGGCCATGCGCGCAGCCGCCCCAACCCTCGCTCTCAGGCGCCGCGGATTCTGCCACCCGCCCCCGCAAACGCCGCCATGGATGTCGGCCGCATTCGCGGATTCTGCCACCCGCCCCCACAAACGCCGCCATGGATGGTGGCCGCATCCTCGACCCGCTGCTCTCGGGCGCCGTGGATTCCGCCTCCCTCCTGCGTTCTCATCCCACTCGGCCCCCTCCTCGCACAGCTAGCCGCATGCCAAGCATGGCGGACCCGCCTCCCCATCCGCACCCTAACCACTTGCTCCTCGTGGCCTCCACCATCCCATTCGTGGGAGCCGCATCCACGGCCGGGCCAGCCTCCCTCATCATCGGCCCCTACTTAGTACCGTTCCTCCTCCCCACTTCCGCCTCCGCCTCCTTCGGTCACGTCATCTCTGGCAAGCTCTATGCCCCATCCCACGCCGCGCTCGCCGAGCTTGATGCCTTCGAGGCAAGCGCCTCGCCTCCTCGTCAAAATCGTTGTTCCCTGTCCACTGGTTTGGTTTTTTACATTTCCTATGACTTGCCACTCATATTTCCTACGACTTGCCACTCACATTTGTGATCTTGCTTGAAGTCTAATTTAATTAAGCTAGGGCACCAATCTGAAGGCATTTCTTATTTATTATGACTCATGATACTTGTTGATGTACCCTTGAAATCCGTTGGTGTATGCTTGCAAGAATTTCTAATATTACACATTTCCTTTTATATATAACTGCATCTGACAATTCACCAAAGCTAACTTTTTATTTTTGCTTTGTTTCAGTCTGGCAGGAAATAAGTTCTTCTGCAATTCCTCAATTATACATGGTTGTTCAGATCTAACAACAATTACTAATGGTAACTGCTTGCCGTTGCCATAGGCATATTAATGTTTTTTGTATGTGTGCATTTCGGAATCCTGAAAGGTGAAATCCGAGTTCATGATGGCCCCGGACACCGTAGAGAAACAAGTTCAGGAGTATCAAACCAAACTTGTTGCATTGGAGGAACAATTATCTAAGAGTGTAGTGTGTTGGTTCACCATTATGTGCATTGTATGAATAAGGTCGACTTCAGTAAAGTGTTAATTAGCTATATGAATTACAATTATCATTTCAAGATATTACAAACACTCAAATGTGACCCACCCTCAAAGATATATCTACAACAGGTTATTTACATGCATGAGGTAGGAAACTAGGGACAACAAGTAGTATTGATGTTGCCTTTTGTTCTAAGCAACCTGGATTCAGATTTTAGCATTATTTTGCTAGAAGTAGAATCAACAAACTACAATTTATTGTTGTAGAGGACAAAAGGATGCAGCTCCTGGATAAACTTAAGTACATGGAGCGAGAATTGGTAGCAACCAAAGGGTGGGAGAGTGCATTACAAGAATGACTACTAAAGGAGTTGGGTGACTATCAGGAGCGTATTGTGGTCAAGTAATAAAAATAAATGAATTTGAGGTTATCTTTTTACCCTTTACCATATTCTTTTTAGTAGAAACCCTCTTTTGACACATGATATGCATCTTTTCATTTGTTATATCCATCTATTCCTTTCAAGGAACTTCAATGCAGGAGTGCCTTGACTGCCTCATGTCTGCCATATTTACTATTGCATCATATATAACATTGAAAGTGCTTTGGGTTGATACAACAAGTATCATGCTTCATGTTTGTTAGGGTGTTGTTTCCTTTCAGTGCATTTTGTCCCTTTCTCGGGGTGGAGGTAACATAAAACATGTGTTTTTATTATGCAATGTCATGGTGGTAATCCTATGTCAGATCTATGAATTAGTGTTTATAGCCATATTTAAACTACACTTCGTCAATATCATATTTTTATCAGTGCACATGAATAGTGACATGCTTCATGCTACTGCAGGTACAACCCAATAGACCGGTTCTAGGATCGGTACAAAATCATCAATATCATCCACGAAGGAATTGATAAAAGACATGGAAGGGAATTTGCATCGATTATCTAAAAGCTCAATAAGGGAGAAGAAAACCCTCAAGAAGGAACTTCATATGTGAAAGAAGACCTATCCAGATCTGCTTCCAAAAATAATGCTAATGTTCGTATGTTTATACTATTGCAATATCTATTTGTGGTTGCCTGTTGACTCATCTATTTGAAACATTGAGGTTCATATGAGATCAGGTAGTACTGCTCACCCTAGATTCTTTTCTTATCCGTCTCTGCGTAGCAAAGAAACTAACCTAGAATCAGAGCAAAGAGATTACACGAAGGAGGGAGCACCGTAGCAACGACAACAGTAGAAAGATCGTCAGGGCCGCTCGCCTGTCTGGAGAGAGGAACGCAACAAGAGATGGACAAGACCATGAACAAGGTGGGTGCTTACTGGCTGGAGCCGCCGGTCAACAAGGAGATCTCCTCGGCAGGCGACGACCTTGAAGTCTGTGAGACAAAACCATTCTTTCTTGTAGCTCATCATTTGTTTGGTTTCTTTTTGTTCTAGCATCGTCTAGCTCTCACACATAGCATGTTTGTACCTACGCCCTCTAATGGATATACCAGCTCAAAGTTAGAACATCCATGGATGGATCGGTTAGTGATTTTAAAAGTTAGAGCATCCATGAATGAATAACTTTAGTCTCTGTAATCCGTTTATCATGGCAGGTTTAATTAAAGTTGTGATACTTGTGAGAGATTTTCAGATGGGGGGACAAAGGGAAAAAAGCTTGTGCCCTTGTCTTGTCTCTTCTTTGCTGATCGCATCGCCGATGTTTCCTAACTCTAACTACATACAGTCACTCTAGACCAGCGTCAGGGATGGAGTGAAATGGTTGGTGACCAAGCTGAAGGGCAAGATGCAGAAGCCATTAGTGGACCTACTTAGCACAACCTCCCTGTGGGCCTGTTCCCAAGCAAGACAACCAACTATACGAGTTCACGTTGGCTCCGAGCTGTGGTTTGATGCCACGGTGTCAGGTATGTTGGGCGAGGGCCGCCTCACGCAGAGGTGGACAGGATCAAGACCAAGGTGCTCGTCTGAGCTAGGGTCACCATTGTTAAGGCCGTCGCCGCCAAGGTCGAGATCAAGTGGTCGTGCAACCGGGATGCCTACGAGGTCGTCAGGGGCGGCATCACCGTCGACGAGTTTGCTGCACATCGAGATGGACAGATGGTTGCTTTTAGTTGCAGGAATAAATTCTGCAGTCATTAGCTACCTGGGAGATCTACATGCACTGTACATCATGTATTTTGTGCTTTGCTGTGAGAATGTGTAACATATGGAAGGATTCAGAACGTGTGCTCATTGCATATGATATATGTCTCGTGTCAGATTTGAACTACAAAACATCCCAAGCAGAGCTCGAATTAGCTCAAATGATCTATCAGATTTTAAACAGAAGAGTGTGAAATAACACACGAGAAACGAGTTTACTAGCAAGCTATTGTTCTGTATATACGCGGTGGACTCGAATCGTGTGATGTGTGCTGACAGATTTGGCTAGGACAAAAGGAATGCTTAGTTTTTCTGGTTTCAACGTAGATCATCTTTACCACTTTATGCAAAAATTAGATAAAATTAATACTTTATGCAAAAAATTTAGGTTAAATTACACATAATAGTGGTTTGGACCTTTATTGGCTTTAAATCCACACCAATCTAACCAACAGAACATATATTTTTGTGTTTTGTTAAAACAAAGTCTATCAATAGGTAGTGGTTTGAATATTTGTTTGCTCTACATCCACATTCATCTAACCAACATAACCCACATATTTTTGTGATTTGTTAAAATAAAGTCTAATCATCTGATATATAGAAACCATAGCAATGCACGGACACTTAGCTATAATAAAATTACATATTTATCTCGCCAATATAATAGTTTTAGGGTGGTATTTTACTACATGGATTTTACATATCGTAGTGATGTTTGTCGTTTCGTATCTATATTTTATACTATTTTTTATTTCCGTAGCAACGCACGGGCACGGACCTAGTATATATATATATAAAAACATGCAGGTGAATGGGTCTCTACTCTATATTGGATTTTGTCCCAGGGCCCAAAAATCAGAAACAACCCTGATTAAACACGATCATACAAAGCCACTACACCAAAATAGTGAACTTCCTAGAGCCTAAACCCTAGGAAGTTAGCCCTAAACTCTAGAAAGTTAGCTAAACTCTCGAAAGTAAAGTCATCCTGTCGAAAGTTTAGCTCTTGGAAATTTTTTTTCAGAAGTTAGCTTAACTTTCTAGAGCCCTCTAGGAAGTTAGCTAACTTCCTACAGCCAAAGAAACCTCTCGGACGTTAGTAGGTTCTCGAAAGTTAGTAGCTTCACGCCGTCATTAAGAGCAGTATTTTGCTACCTCAAGAATTTTTACATATGGTTGATTTGCTCTTAGTGTGTAGCTTTAGAAACTAACTGCAAACTTTCTTTGAACATGTCATTATCTTGTGTCTATTAAGACTAATAATTTTTTTGTTTCGATATATATCTCTACTAATCCTTAAGACGATAGCGTAGACCAGGCACAACCGTGCCCCCGCCTCTATCTCGACCGTCCGATTGCGTCCATTCCCACCGTCCGATTGCGATGCCATCCTCGCTCGCGAGTCGTGCCTAGCGCCGGATCCGCTCCCGCTCCCGCTCCCGCAGCCGCCTCCATCCCCGGGTTCCCCGCGAAGCTAGAGCTCGGGAACATGCAGAACTGGCCTCCTGCCAGAACAGGCCCGTCCAAGTCGTTGTTGGAGACGTTGAAGTAGGAGAGGAAGTGGAGGCTCTCCAGCGCCCAGGGGATCTCGCCCGTCAGGCAGTTGCTGGCAGGTCCAGCACCTCCAGGTTCGTGAGGTTGTCGACGGCCTGTGGAACCTCCTCGCGCAGGCTGTTCAAGCTCATGTTGAGCTACATGAGTCCCTTCAGGCGGCCGATCTCCGGCGGCACCGTGCCGGTGAGCCCGTTATCGCCGAGGTTTAGCAGCTTAGGGCAGTAGTTCGCCCTGTGGTACTTGAGCGATGCGGCCATGTAGACGGGCAGCGGGAACGCGGCCTGGCTCGAAGACCCATCGTCGTCGTCGTCGTCCACGGTCGTCTCAGACCTCAGCATCGGTAGATCCACCAGCGCTGTCGGGATCTCCCCCGCGAGGCTGTTGTTGGACACGTCCAGAACAAACAGGAGGCTCAGGCCGCTGACCCAGGCCGGGATCGAGCCGGTGAGCCGGTTGCTAGACAGGAACAACTCTCGCTGGTTCTCGAGCCCTGACACCCAGCAAGGGATTTCTCATGACAGCGAGCAGTCCGCCAGGGACAGGACCTGGAGGTTCCGGTAGCCGTCGATCGTCTCGTCCTCCGGCATTGCCTCGCCTCTGAAGTTGGTGTCGATCAGCAGAGTCGTGAGGCTCGGAGCGCTCTTGAGGATCTGGAGCGCGTTCGTGACGTTCGTGAACAAGTTGTTTGTCAGGGACAGGAACCTGAGTGACTTGAGCCTGCCAATCCCCGGCAAGAGCTGGTCGTGGAAGCCGTTGGAGGACAGTCGGAGCGTGATGAGGTCGTTGCACGAGTACAGGCTCTCAGGGACTATGCCGGTGAAGTTGTTGTCCATGAAATCTAGAACTTTTAGCCTGGGCAAGGAGGAGAAGTCGATGCTGTTCAGGTCTTGAAAGTGCATTCATCCCTTTTGTGAGTTTTGGTGATTTGGATAACAACACATTTAAAGGTCTAACAAGTTTGCTAAGTGTTGAACAGGAAATTCAGTATGATGAACATACTTGAATAGTGTATAATGATCAGTGAACAAGGTTCAACACAAGGTCAAATAACCAGTGAGACAATGCAAATGGATATAATATGGTCTCTATATTGGTTTGAATATATGGACAAGTCCTGAGAAATCACTATGCATAAATATGATCATAATAGAGGTTGAAGTGATTAAGAGGATTGGTCAAGCCAAAGTGAATAAGATATGAGGAATCGTGAATTGGCTTGACCATATTACTATTAGTCCATATATGAATATATGAGAATCAAACTAGAGTTTGATTGATCTTAGCAGTTATATCTAGATGACATTCAAGCAAGGTTCACAATATTGAAGAAATGATTCTCTCAATGAATGCTCAATAGGATGTGACTCAAGAATGGCTTGATAGGGTGAAGATAGCAAGGAAAGGGCTTCGAGGAACTAAGCGAAGGTGAAGGCCAAGCGACGGCTTGTAGACCGAGGTACCATGGCTAAGGTGAAGAAGAGAGTACTTGCACTAAGTCGATGAACTAATCAGCTATGAAGAGTTACAACATGTTGATGCATCAGTAAGGTGACTTGAAGCCATGATTTGAACTCATATATGGTGAAATGGCACAAGTCACAGGCTAGATTTGTGTTTGCTTCAAAAGGTGAGACAAAGATGTTTGTGATCCTTATGAAGCAACATCATGGAGAAATCACACTTGAGACACCAATGACTCAAGGAGTTTACTTAATTATATTTTATTTGACTTGAGTATAGGAATCGTCGTACTATCAAGGGGGATCCATAAAGAAGGTTGGTGTTGGTACTAAAGCTCAAAATCCTTGATCTAAAACTTCCATTTTACCCTTGTTAATCCTTAGTGAAAGTACGTAGCACAGCCTTTTTAAGTCTATCTTGGTCAAAATTGATTTTTGGAAAAACAGGTTCAACCGGTTTTTGCACTGTTCACCTTTTTGGAAAATACTGGTTCAGCCGGACACACAACCGGACACTCAACCGGTTTTTGTCTGGTGGAAACAGGTTCAACTGGTTTTTGCACTGTTCACTTTTTTCTGCCAGTCTGCTGTGTCAGCCAAAAAGTTGTGCGCAGCTTTTTGAAAAACCGGTTCAACCGGTTTTAGGACCGGTTCAACCGGTTTTTGGGCAGAAAAGTCAAAAACGGCTAGTTTTGGAGCCCCACCTATATATACTCACTCCTACCTCTCTCCCCATAGAACAACTCGACTTGGACTCCATTCCTAACCTGAGAAACACCTCCCACTCTCTCTCACACACCTCTTGCCTCTCCCATTTCAAATCTTTGGAGAGAAATCTTTGAGTGAGTTTAAGAGCTGCGGTTTTTGTGCTTCATCTCCAAATCTCTCTTGCTCCTCTTGATTCGAGCTTTGGTACTACATCGAGTTCTTTGTGGATTCATTACTCTTGGAGCTTCTAGCTCCTAGACGACTAGGTGTCTCTTGTGAGTCTCCAAGTCTTGTGGAAGACCACAAGAAAGTTTGTATTACCCGCTCGCTTGAGCAAAGATTATTGTGTGGGCTTGACCTTTGTGGTCAGCAAAGGGAGGATTAGGGTTGAAAGAGACCCGGCTCTTTGTGGGCGCCTCAACGAGGAAGTAGGGTACCTTGGTGGTGTGACCGAACCTCGGGATAAATCTTGTGTCCCTTGTGTTCTTGCTCATTGTGTGTTTGTGTTCTTCGTTCTCTCACCATTCCGTGAAAGATTTGTTTATATCTTTTGGTGTGTGGATTTTGAGAAGTGCCCTTCTCAGATTTACTACTTTGAACCCTGTGGATCATTTAGAACATCTCATTTCCAAAGTTAACTGGGTGAATTTTGAGATCAATTCAGTTTTACCCAGTTTGCTTCTAGTTTTTGTTGAAAAAGTTTTAACTTGCCTATTCACCCCCCCTCTAGGCAACTTTCAATTGGTATCAGAGCCTAATCCTCGTTCTAACGCTTAACCGCGTGAGGAAGAGATCATGTCGGGGGGACTAAGAAACGAAAGTGCTTCTAAGCTTGAAAAAGTTGAGGTTGCCTCGACTTTATCTTTTGGTGCAGATGTTGATCCTAGGGCAATAGATCTTGCCATGAGAATCGCCGAAAGGATGTTCCTTAAAATGAAGGAAGATGAGGCGAAGAACAAAATTGAAGAAGAAAATGATCGATGGAGACCAAACAACGAATCCACCTCTTCACAAGGTTCGTCTTTCAAATCCACTTCTCATATGTGCTTTATTGCTAATGGGAGTGACAGTGAAAGCGAAAGTGAGGATGAGGAGGAGCAAGAAAGTGATAGTGAAGATGAGGATGATCTTCAACAATTCTTCGCTCAGCTAAGCAAGAAACATCGGATGAGCTTGCTCAAACTCATGAAAAGAGCGGAAGAACAAAAAGAAATGCTTCATAAGCAAGAAGACTTCCTCATCAGAAAAATTGAAGACTTAGAGAAGTTGACCAAAGAGCATGAGAAGCTAAAGTGCTCTCATGATTATTTGGTCCAAAGGTATGAAGACATTTCAATTGAGCAAATTAAAGTTGTTAATCATTCATCATATATTGCTCAATTAGAAAATAAAAATGCTATGTTCAAGAACACGATAGAAAGGCTAAATATTGAAAATCTAGGTTTGCAAGAAAAACATGATATGCTTGTGTGCTCTCATAATAAATTTATGGATTCACATATCATGTTAGAAATGGCTCATGAGGTTGTGTTAACTAATTTGAAATCATACCAACCTCACATATGCACATGTACTCAAGTACAAACTATATTATCATGTGCTAACAAATGTTGCTCTCAAGAAAGCCAATCTTCCATTGAGCTAGAAATTTCAGGAATTAGTGATATTTCTATGACACAAGAAAATAAAGAGCTCAAGGAAGAAGTTGGAAGGCTAAGAAGGAGCTTAACTCTTTTGAAGGGAAAGTGTCATGCTCAACCTTCTCAAGATAACCGTGATAATATGGTGAAAAAGCTTGAGAAGGGGACAACCGTAGCATGCACAAAACCCCTTCAAAAGAATACCAAGCTTTCCAAGAAGGGCATGAGCAAAATCTATGGTGAGAAAATTAATGCTCATATGATTTGCTCTAACAATGTACCTATGTGCTTAAACAAAGAAAGATCAAAGAGAAGCGATAGGAGGTGCTATGGATGCAAGGAGAAGGGCCATGAAATTGATTCATGCCCCCACATGAAGAATTAAGACCTTGCACGATCAAGAAAGATGACCATCAAAAAGGATGAAAGCAAAAGGCAAATGCATTGCAAGGACAAGCATCGCATTTGCTACAATTGCCGTGAAAAAGGTCATCTATTCAAGGTTTGTCCAAAGGGTAAAACTCCTAAGCCTAACTTGTTAATACATTCAAATATGCTTAGGAGACCCAAATTTGACTCTTGTGCTAGAAAGGTGATGAGTTCACCATATTCTAGGGCCAAGGCTATTTGGGTGCCTAAGTCCTTATTGGCTAACCTTGATAGACCTATCATGAGATGGGTACCAAAATGTACTTAATAAGTTTTGCAGGTACCCAGAGATGATATGAAGCTTTGGGGTGCTTGAGCGGTTCAACTCAATTCTTATCTCAAGCTATCAATCTTACATTGTCTATCCTTTAAGATTGACCCAAAGATGAATTGAGTTGTTATATCACTAACTTCATATTCATCTCTAGCAAGAACTTGTGTTGTAGGGAATAAGGATTAACCTTTGTGGGAATCAAGCAAAATGCCTACAACTAAGTGATATCCAAAGGATGGTAAAAATTAAATCTTAGGTGCACATTGCTTTTATTTATTATATTCCTTTGTGTCTTTTGTAGCCACATAGGAAAAATGAAGCACTTGAGAATGAACTTAAAAGATTTTACCTTGCTTTGGAAAGGATCTAATTATATGGTAGATTGCAAGTTCATATTTTTATATTGTGACAATCTACATGCTTTAAATTGATTGTACGTATCTTGTGGCATATTTCAAGTTAATCATTATATTATTGCCATGACCTAGACATAAAGAGTATTATCCCATGTTCTTAAATGAATAGAGTGCTAAGTAAGAAATTCAAATTCTTATAGCACTTACCAAATGGGGAATTCTCTATATGACTAGAGTTGTGAGACTAATGTTTCTATCTAAGTGTTTATGTAGTCTCACAACATGAAAATGTGTTTCCCAAATGGAGTGTGCCATTCAACATTCAAAGAAGATCGAACCAATACTATGTGATGTATTCATTCTTGTTTAAATTGGTTTTGAGTCTTCTACATTAATCACTCACCATGTTATGAATTAGAGTTGCCCTATAAACTTAATTAAATAATCATGCTACTTTCATCTTTTTTCAATTGATGTTATGCATGATGCTTGTAAGGGTAATTTAGTTCATATCATGAGGTTTCCTTATTTTAGTAATCTTCTTGTCATTCATATACTAGAGGTTGCTAAATAGGAAACTATTGCTTGTGTTACTAATGCAATCTCTTTTAAGCTATTTCATGAAATTCATAAGTAGAGATTGTGCTCTTTAAATTAGTAAAATCACAAGCTTTAAAGGTTAATCTTCACCTAAAAGAAAGATTAGGAATGCTCAAGGCAAAGGTATGGAACTAATTGCTTCAATTGGTAGTTGATCAATAGTAGTTCCTTTCAAGTGGCATACTTTCAATTAGTAATAATCTATTTTATGAAAAGAAATGTCAATATGAAGGTTAAATTCCTTTTGGATTAAATTTGTAAATTGGTGCATATTGTTAATTCACTCATCCATGTGCATTAACTTAAAAGGAATTTAATTTATGCCTTTATGCCTCATAAATGATGATTTATTTGACATTCATATATAAATATCATCATTCATTAAATACTTCATTGTACTACTAATACCTCTTTTCAAAGTGCTTTTTTTACTAGTTTTAAAAGGAAAAGAGATAACAAGCTAAAGAAGGAAGTCTCCACAATTGAAGAAAAGAAGAATACTTAGATGACACCATCTCATATAGTAAGATCTTTCAATTGATATAACAAATGGTACATTCTATATGGTGGTAAGTATTCTTAGGCATAAGTTAATTCATTGCAAATTTTTCATGCCTTGACCAATATATGTAATGTACTCCTCTTGAGAATCTTCATTGAATTGAAAGTGCATTTGATAAGTCATTCAAATACTTGATGCACATATCTAGTGGGAGCACATTATATATATCTTGTGTCGTAGAGAATAAGTTTCCCTTGAGTAAGCTATACTAAGACAATCCAAAATGATAAATTTGTATCTCATTCATATGGATTGTAATCTTTGTTTTCTAAATAGCTACTCTTGATGCAGTTTAAAATTCCCTTATCGTTAAATCTAAAAGTGCATAAGAATCTTTTTATTGATATTCATGACATACATATGCACTAACATGGATATGATTTTTAAACTATAAAAGGTACAATTAGTGATCCATACTCTCTAAAATTTGGAAACCCATATTTTCATATCTTAGAAATCTACTTAAATCGGTATCCATATGCTTCACATTGAATTGGATCACTAAGTTGTAAATTCCATGCATAACTTGTCTTCATGTTATGAATGCTTGTGCGACTAACCTTGATAAGCTAGGTGCACCCAAGGTCAAGATAGGTTCATCATCGAGAAGGCAACACAACGATGTATCAAGAAAAGGAGAAAAGACTCCTATTCTTAACTCTAGTTTTTTTGTGTGATTAAATATTGACTTGAAACCATGTAAGATGGATGTCAAGTATATGTGGATGCCTACAAAAAGAGAAAGGCCACAATAAGGAATGTGTGGGTACCCAAGGCTCTTACTACTAATCTCAAAGGACCCAATTCAAATTGGGTACCAAAATACGAAGCTTAATCTTGTTTTGCAGGATCACTCCTTAAATGAATCAAGTTGGGTGCTTGATAATGGATGTATAAATCATATTTGGAGATAGTAGCAAGGGTGGTAACAACTGAATCTCAAGTGCATATTATTTTCAAATCTTATCTCTTTTGTGACTTGTGTAGCCACTAAGGAAGAAGAAGCACTTGAGGATACACATCAGTTGTTGATTATGAAATAAAGGTCCAATTGGAAGATTAATGAATATTATCATATGGTCAACAATCCAAAATTATGTGACGTATTTTCTATCTAGTTAATTTGGATTTTATTCTTCCATATTAGACACTCACCATAATATGGATTAAGTCAGCCCTTTAAACTTCATTGAACAACCATGCATATTATCCATGTCATTCAAAATATATTGTGCATGAGGGCTCAAGGGAAATTTAGTCCATATTATGAGGTTTCTCTATTTTAGCAACTCGTTTGACTTTCACATATAAATGGTTGCTAAATAAGAAACTAGTGCTTGTGCTACTAATGCCATCTCTTGTGTTGAGTTTATCCATAGAAAATCTATGTTGAGAGATGGTGCTTATTTTAAAATTGGATAAATCACAAGCTTAAAGGATACTATTCAACTAAAGTAAGAAGAAGTTGATAAGAAGCCAAGGTATGAAAACTTCCTCTCCTTCAGTTGTTTTAGTATTCTATCCTTAGTGGGATGTACCATAGTATAGGTTAAATTCCTTGCAATATAAAATGTTCAATAGTGCATATAACTTTGACATCAACTATATGTGTGCACTAATTTAAAGGAATTTAGTCTATCCTTTTGGGTTTCAGTAATGATGATTCATTTGCCATCCACATATAAGGATCATCATTTGTGAAACCCGCTCTTGTGTTTCTAATGCTCTCTTTTCTAAGTGTTTCAACAAGGTTCTCCCAAGTTCTTTGAAGATGAATTCAAAATCTACAAATATAAGAGTCTTGGTTGTTTCAATCATTGAGTTTCAATTGATATCATATCAAGTATGATCGAACCAAGAAAAGATGAATAAAGTTCAAGATCACTTGGTTGGATGAAATCATAAAAGAAAAGAAAGCACAGTCATTCAAGAAGAGAGTTACACTTTTTGTCAACCAAATAATGAAGATGTAGTGACATATTTATGTGATATCCTTCATTATGAGGTTTGAGGTTCATATTAGCATGTTTTACCCTTTAGGATTTCAATTGATATACTTTCAGTTCTTAAACTTTCAATTGGTTTGATTTTCATCATCTATGTAAAGCATGTTATGTTAAACCAAGATATAGTGCAAACATCTCCTTTAACCTCGTATTGTTGATGTGCATAAGTGTACTTTGTGTACTCTTGCATGCACAAATTGAGGAAGAGTTTAGCCTATATCTTGTGAGGCTAATGATTTCTTCAAGTTCATGTTTTGTAGTCTCACACCTTGGAGAACATCAAATGAGGATGAGTGGTTCCAAGGAAATGATCAAATATTTACCACATGTCACCCATGGATTAGTTCTATTGGGGAACGATATGTGTTCTCTAGCATAAATTCAATTGTTTCAAATATATTATGCCTTGACCAAGATATATGGTGAACTCCTCTAAGAATCTTAATTGAATCAAGTGCATGTTACAAGTAATTCGAGTACTTGATGCATACATTTAGGGGGAGCTCATTCTATATCTTGTGTCCTTAAAGACTAACATTTTCTTTTAGTGAATTTGTGTAGTTCTTTGAAGAGAATGAGTTTCTCTTGATCGTTTAAAGAGGATAAGTTTCTCTTTGAAATGTCAAGCCTATCAAAAGCTAAGATAGAAATTCATGATTATAATGAAGACCATATGGCATGGAACAAAGGTGTGTCACTCCATGTACTATTGTATTACATTTGTGTATCTAGGCTCTTACAAGTTAGTGTATGCATGTATATGCAATATCTTAAGTCACATCATAAGGTTGCACTTGAATCCTGGCTTAAAATATTGCATATCATGTCTATTAGTATACCGTTTGATTATGAGTAATTCCTTAAATTGGTGCAATTTCATATTTTCATACTTTATTTGTACCAAGGTTCAAATTGTAGAACTTAATCCCCTGGCCTCACAAGTCCAAGTGCATAAGCTAAACAAGTATTCATCACTTGTATGCACACATTTATGGGGAGAATGGTCTATAATTTGAATCTTTGAGACTAACTTCATTTTCAAGTCTATTATGTGTGTAGTCTCAAATTAGAAAGGAATCTTCAAGCAAAGACAATCGCTTCCACTGCAAATTTTGATGGGTATCAAAGATTCTTTGCTCTAATAAATGTATCTTCTATACATTTCATAAGAGAATGAGTTTCTCTTGTATATGCCACTCCAACATCATCTAAAATTGGTAAATATGTATCACATCTTTTTGGATTACAAATATCTGAAGTAGCATAGCTTATAGATTCTCCTGTCTAGAACTTAATTGATTAAATAATGCACATGTTTCTTATGTTGCATGATTATGTTCAATTGATACTCCTTTTATGCCAATGGTACTTTAAGTTGCAAATAAGTACTCTCAACAGGTATCAATTGAATTCATATATATGTGTGCACTAAAACTTGAGGAGAACTTAGTGTAATATGCAATTAGTGATCTGATTATCTATCAAATTGTATCAATTGGTGGTTTTCAATTGATATTTTTCGTACATAATCACTAGTTGTATAATCCATACTTGTGCAATTTTCATGCTGCCTCTTGTTATAAGAAAATGCTAGGTGACATCTAGACTCCAGGTATCAAGATTTATCTTTCAATTAGTATGACAATATTCATTTGATATCTTGGACCTATGTCACAATTATGCCAACAAGAGATTGCAAAATGAACTCTAAATACAACACAAGTGTGGAACACCCCTTTGAAAAGGTAAAACGCAAAGGTACATCACTTATGACACTTCTCCATTACCTTTGTGCTACATAAGGACCCTTTGTATGATAGTGTGTTCAAATCTTGATTAATCATAATTTCTACCCTTTATATTCTTTTTATTTTTTTGGAGATTTATGACAAAGGGGGAGAAATTGTGCATTAAAGCTTACCTTTAGTCTTATGTAACTAAGTGTAAGAAGACTTTTGAAAAGGGGGAGAAATAATTGACAAAAGGGGGTTGAATCATAAGTAAAACATAAGATGAAGGAAATTGATGAGTGCATAATATGTCATGAGCATCACGTTTATTTATGACACAAAGCACCCTATGAATAGTATGATATAAGTTGTCTTCACTCTTTGACCCAAATATGTGGTTTTGTCATTTGAGTACAAAATTGGTATTTTCTGAAATGCACATATTTAGGGGGAGGAAACTATATTATAGGATTCAAAATCTTATTTATCAAATCTTATGTAAGCTTTAAATATGTTGTCATCAATCACCAAAAAGGGGGAGATTGAAAGTGCATTCATCCCTTTTGTGAGTTTTGGTGATTTGGATAACAACACATTTAAAGGTCTAACAAGTTTGCTAAGTGTTGAACAGGAAATTCAGTATGATGAACATACTTGAATAGTGTATAATGATCAGTGAACAAGGTTCAACACAAGGTCAAATAACCAGTGAGACAATGCAAATGGATATAATATGGTCTCTATATTGGTTTGAATATATGGACAAGTCCTGAGAAATCACTATGCATAAATATGATCATAATAGAGGATGAAGTGATTAAGAGGATTGGTCAAGCCAAAGTGAATAAGATATGAGGAATCGTGAATTGGCTTGACCATATTACTGTTAGTCTATATATGAATATATGAGATCAAACTAGAGCTTGATTGATCTTAGCAGTTATATCTAGATGACATTCAAGCAAGGTTCACAATATTGAAGAAATGATTCTCTCAATGGATGCTCAATAGGATGTGACTTAAGAATGGCTTGATAGGGTGAAGATAGCAAGGAAAGGGCTTGGAGGAACTAAGCGAAGGTGAAGGCCAAGCGACAGCTTGTAGACCGAGGTACCATGGCTAAGGTGAAGAAGAGAGTACTTGCACTAAGTCGATGAACTAATAGCTATGAAGAGTTACAACATGTTGATGCATCAGTAAGGTGACTTGAAGCCATGATTTGAACTCATATATGGTGAAATGGCACAAGTCACAGGCTAGATTTGTGTTTGCTTCAAAAGGTGAGACAAAGATGTTTGTGATCCTTATGAAGCAACATCATGGAGAAATCACACTTGAGACACCAATGACTCAAGGAGTTTACTTAATTATATTTTATTTGACTTGAGTATAGGAATCGTCGTACTATCAAGGGGGATCCATAAAGAAGGTTGGTGTTGGTACTAAAGCTCAAAATCCTTGATCTAAAACTTCCATTTTACCCTTGTTAATCCTTAGTAAAAGTATGTAGTACAACCTTTTTAAGTCTATCTTGGTCAAAATTGATTTTTGGGAAAACAGGTTCAACCGGTTTTTGCACTGTTCACCTTTTTGGAAAATACTGGTTCAGCCGGACACTCAACCGGACACTCAACCGGTTTTTGTCTGGTGGAAACAGGTTCAACCGGTTTTAAAATAGGTTCAACCGGTTTTTGCACTGTTCACTTTTTTCTGCCAGTCTGCTGTGTCAGCCAAAAAGTTGTGCGCAGCTTTTTGAAAAACCGGTTCAACCGGTTTTGGGACCGGTTCAACCGGTTTTTGGGCAGAAAAGTCAAAAACGGCTAGTTTTGGAGCCCCACCTATATATACTCACTCCTACCTCTCTCCCCATAGAACAACTCGACTTGGACTCCATTCCTAACCTGAGAAACACCTCCCACTCTCTCTCACACACCTCTTGCCTCTCCCATTTCAAATCTTTGGAGAGAAATCTTTGAGTGAGTTTAAGAGCTGCGGTTTTTGTGCTTCATCTCCAAATCTCTCTTGCTCCTCTTGATTCGAGCTTTGGTACTACATCGAGTTCTTTGTGGATTCATTACTCTTGGAGCTTCTAGCTCCTAGACGACTAGGTGTCTCTTGTGAGTCTTCAAATCTTGTGGAAGACCACAAGAAAGTTTGTATTACCCGCTCGCTTGAGCAAAGATTATTGTGTGGGCTTGACCTTTGTGGTCGGCAAAGGGAGGATTAGGGTTGAAAGAGACCCGGCTCTTTGTGGGCGCCTCAACGAGGAAGTAGGGCACCTTGGTGGTGTGACCGAACCTCGGGATAAATCTTGTGTCCCTTGTGTTCTTGCTCATTGTGTGTTTGTGTTCTTTGTTCTCTCACCATTCCGTGAAAGATTTGTTTATATCTTTTGGTGTGTGGATTTTGAGAAGTGCCCTTCTCAGATTTACTACTTTGAACCCTGTGGATCATTTAGAACATCTCATTTCCAAAGTTAACTGGGTGAATTTTGAGATCAATTCAGTTTTACCCAGTTTGCTTCTAGTTTTTGTTGAAAAAGTTTTAACTTGCCTATTCACCCCCCCCCTCTAGGCAACTTTCAGGTCTCCATGGAAACCATTGCTCTGGAGAATGACGGTTCTGAGACTCGAGCACCTGCTCAGACCTGGTGGTAGCTCGTCGGACATGCTGTTGTGCTCTAGGAGAAGCTCCTCCAGCCTCTCGAGCCACTCGATAGAGTCCGGGATGCCGCCCGTGATGAGTTTGTTCTCCGCGAGGTCGAGGACGACCAGACTCCTGAGCTCGGCTAAACGCTCGGTGCTGAGCGCTCCCTGCAGATGGTTGTTTGGGAAGGAGATGTGCTCGAGAGAGGTCGCATCTTGGAGCTCGTCCGACAGAGTCCCGTGGAGTTCATTGTGGTTGGCCTTGAGCACTTGTAGCGCGGAGCAACGGTTGAGGTCCATGGGCATGCTTCCGTTGAGCTGGTTGAAGCTGAGGTCGAGCACCGACAGGAATGGCATTCTGGCGCAGATGGTGCTGGGAATCTCTTCGGTGAGGCTGTCGTTGCTCACGTTGAGAGCGACGAGGTTGGTCATGCCCGCTAGTGTGAGCGGCGGGATTTGCCCTGTGAGCTGGTTGCTTGAGAGTTGAGACGTTGAGTAACTTGATAGGCTGTCGTCCCTGTCTGGTGGACGTAGATGGTAGCTCGGGGAGATCACCATTCAGGTTGTTGAAGCTGACGTCGAGGACGAGTACGCTTCTGGACAGCAGTAGCTCCGCGAAGAGGCCATCAGAGAGTGAGTTGAGCGACAGGTTGAGGCGTAGCAGGCTAGGCATCTCACCGAGCGCCGACGAGATGTGGCCCTCGAGGCCCAGGGAAACCAGCGAGAAACCAGCGAGACTTCTATGACGGCACCGTCGATGTCGCAGGTGATGCCCTTCCACGTGCACCAATCTGTGTCGTTCCTCCAAGAAGTGGCGAGGTCGGAGTCCTGCGAGAGCCCCTGGAGAAACTTGAGGAGGGAGACCCCGTCCTGCTCCGTGCTGCTCGCACAGCCGGTGGGAGAGAGCAGAGAGAGCAGTGGCAGCAGAGCAAGAGCAAGAGCAAGCGATCGTGCCGACCATGGTCCACCTGCTGCTCTGTTGTTGTTCTGTGAGGAGTGGCAGTGGAGTGGCCGCATGGTGTCTATCTTATTCTTCCATGGACCAATCGGCACAGAGCTCAGAATGCTTTGATCAGCTCCAGCATCTCGAAGCTCTAGCCGCACCCTGTTCATGGGTCGTGGAAGATGAGAGGAAGCAGGTTGGTTGGTCTTTCAATTATTGGATACCTTTTCTGAAGCGTGGATATTGTGTTGTCGATGTCGAATCTGGATTCCCGATGCAGTCTCTGAGCTTTCACCACCATAGACAAGTTAACTTTTTCATCAGGTTCCTGTGTTCTTAATGATGTAACCTACTTATTTTTTTATAACCTACTTATTCTTTTATATATCCAGACAATTGCTAATGTTGGTAGTGGTGTCAGCCTCCCTGATCTATCCTGAAGCGATAAAATGAAGGACGAAGGCAAGCACTATTTCTAGGTGAGGTTCTAGAGATTTATTTACTGATGATGTGTTATTGTTGCTGATTTCTTGGGGTGTCCTTAAATCATGTTCTCAGAGATGTTCTCAGAGAATCATGTTCACCGGCTCTCTGTCTGGGACAGTGCAGAACACGCACTGGCAGTCTCTAGAGCAACCATGAATCTGTCCCATCTCCGGTCAGTTAGAATATGCAACATTGGAGACTGGCTCGTGCCTACTGTTCTAGACTTACCTGTCCTTCAAGTATTAGATCTAGAGGGATGCCGTGATCTGAGGATCGACTAACCTGACTGCATTCTAAGCTTGTTTCATCTGAGATACCTGGGTTTCCGCAGCGCAAGTGGTTATGGGCTGAACCAAACTCAAGCAATACAAGCCGCTTAGGTCATCTTCAACAGCTTATACTCTACGAACAGTGTCATGATAAGAGTTATGAGTCACAGGGGTATACGAGGGCGCAGAGCTCATTGACTATAAGCCTTTGTATTCTATATTGTTGAATATAATTTTCCAATTATCCCTTGTCTTTGTGTTGTTGACTACGGTAATTGTAGGATTCATCATTTTATGCCACCAGATTGTTATTTTTACTGTTAGCTGCATGTCACATGATGACATGACACATGAGTTTCTTCACCAATATTGATTTTTATTAGTTTTAACTACAAATGAACTGCATCGACAAGGATTAGGTTTTCTACACATATTGTTATAGTCTGACCCATGTATGTTGTTTGATTGATTTCATATCTGAAAGACATCAAAAGTGTCATGAGGGATATGTGATTGACACCCGCAATAGGTATTTTCTTATGTGAAATTGGACTACACATTTCCCTACTCTTTTGTGATAGAACACATTTAGGTTGTCTCTATTTGGTTTGTGCACATGTTTACTATGATGGTAACATTCAGGTGTCCTTAGTCTCACTAATTTTCTTAACTTGCTGTAATCAGGCTTCCAAGTCTGTCATTCCCTTGGAGGAGGCACTGGATCTGGAATGGGCACGCTTCTCATTTCAAAGATCAGAGAGGAGTACCCTGATCAGATGATGCTAACATTATCTGTCTTTCCCTCGCCCAAGGTGTCAGACACTGTTGTTGAGCCATACAATGCAACCCTGTCTGTCCATCAACTGGTTGAGAACGCTGACGAATGCATGGTTCTTGACAACGAAGCACTTTTTGACATTTGCTTCCGAACTCTAAAGCTGACGACCCCTATCTGTAAGTTGATTTGAGCTCAAGTTTAATTTTTCTATTTTCAAAATGTGTTATTTGCGATATGCATTTTGCAACAATATATTTTTGCTCAATAATTTCATTGAGTTTTTATTTATTCGTATTGTTTGCAGATTATATACACATGGCTGCCTAAATAAAAAAGAAGCTGGCATTTGATCTGTACCAAATTTCAATCAATGATTTCGCTTCTTAGTGTTTTTAGAAATCATGTTGTCATTTAGTATTTTGAACCAAGTTCAGAGCTAATCGGATCGATGTCTTTCAAGTGCCAGAGCAATTCCAGAGAGAGAACAATGATCGTCGCCGCCGCCAGTGCGATAGGCGCGACCATCACGTCGTGCCCACGCTTCACCACACAAGCGGCTCCTCTTCACAATCGCCGTCACTGGAATAGCAGTTATGATCGGCTCCATACTGTTCCAAAGGGACGAGGGTTTCTAGCTCCAGTAGGCATGGGCTCGTTCTGTCAAGTTGCTTCTTGACTGGGAGAGTCATGCGGTCATGCCACAGGAAGGTGGTATTAATGTATAATAACTCGTCGAATCAATTGCAATAACTAGAGTTTGTTAGGGAGTATAGCCTAGGCATGCATTCGTCAAAAGGCGAAGTTATGTTCTGCCCCTGCTAGTTCTGAGACTTGTGTTTGCTTTGACACTGCACTTGAATTTGTTCATCTGTAAGTCAGAGACGAGTTATACAATCGTCCAGTGCCATATCTAGAATTGCGACACGGTGCAGCAGTTGTTAATACTTTGGCTTGTATCATGTAATGATACTTTGTTGTTGGAATGAGTATAGTGTATCAATTTGTGGGGAACTGGATCGTCTCCGAATGTTGTATCGGTGTTGTCAGCTACGGAGTACATCATGTAGGTTGAAGCGCTCGGTTTGGTTTGACTGCTATGAACTGCATGAGACACTCATCAAATCAATCTACCTCTGTCGTACAAGGCTTTGGCTTGGATTTAAGATTGGTGTAAGCACATGCCATACAAGAGGTTCGCAGAAGCGATTATCATCGCCTCAAAGAAATATAAGATTGCCTATAGCAAGAAACGTACTGGATGGACAAAGGATATTTTAAGTGGAAACATACAATTCAACCTGGTGTTCCAATTGACTTAAAAGAGTATTTTCTCCGTACCATCTTCTTAGCAATTTCAATTTTTTCTACGATTTCTATTGTATATAACTTAGTTGGCAAAACATTATTCTATAGGCTTAACACCAGCTACCTTATCCTACAAGCTATGGCCATGTGGGGCAATGATAATCGAATGAAATTTGTTAGGGTGAGTGGAGTACGTTCCTTTCATATTCAAACATACATTCCAGTTACATAATAAAAAATTGACGTTTTTGTTCTCTTATATGTCTTATGTGTAGAATGCAAAGATTCTTCGGAGGAACTTTATTATCGAACTGTTAAGTTACGAGGAAAATTCGTGCAGATATGCCATCCCAGCAAATATACAACAGAGAGTTAACAATATTGTTAAAAAAGATTAGATTAGTGTACAAGGTGTCAACATATTTACTTATGATTAAGCATTATATATTTACTCTTTAGAAATTATTTGTGTGATTCCATTTTAATCTATTTGGGTAGACATATTTATAACGTTCTGTATCTATATTTAATAATCACATATTTTGCCGTCACTATTGTACTCACGCCGCCCGTCGCCAGGGCCCTAAGTCCATTAAAGGGTCGCAATTTGTGTTCCGTGGCATCGCACGGGCACGTTCCTAGTATATATATATCTACTACTCCTTATGTCTTTAGTGTAGGCGTCCACAGTTGTTGGTTCTGCCATCACGTCCGATTCCCCTCCCCACGCCCGCAGTCGCCGCCGCCGTCCTCGCTCGCGCCCGCAGTCCCCGCCGCCGTCCTCGCCCGCAGTCCCCGCTCCAGCAACGCCCGTGCCACCGCACCCCTCAGCCACCCGTCCTCATCCATGCCCGTGCCTGCATCCCCCATCGCCACAGCCGAGGTCCCCCTCCCCTCCGACCACACGCCCATGCAACCGCCATCCAAGCTCCGACGCAGATCCCGCCCATGCCACCGCACCCCTCCCCATCCCTGCCGCCGTGCGCATACTCCCCCAACTGCCACCCCTGCACCTCCCTCCCCCTCGCGACGCTCGCTCCTCCTCGCGCAAACCCTAGCCTCCTCTTCACACTACCCTGCTCGCCCGCCTCGGCGCGGACATGCGCATCATCGACTTGCTCTGCTGGTGGTTCTAGGGCGGGAGGGTGCCATTGAAGGCGGAGGAGCGTAAGGTGCGGGAAGGCGTGCCTGTCGGCCGAAAACTCGAGGACGTGACAGATGATCTGACCGGAGGTCGTGCAGGTGGTTCCAGTGTGGGACGACGGGAGCAGGTGGGGCAGTCCAGGGCGGGCGGGCGGCCTTGGCGAGGAACACCACGGGGGCCACGACTGAGGCGACCGGTGATGGGCTCGAGCCCTCGACGCCAGCGCCATGGAGGGGGCACCGCGGTGGCTTGGACCGGCTCACCTCCCTGCCGGACATGTGGGCCATCGGCAGTAGTTCCCCTTAAATCTAGATCCAGCGGCTGCTCGAGCGACCCGCCGTGAACGGAGTCCTCTCTATCCTCACCTGCGACAGCGACGGCAAGGTGAGCGAGTGGGTAAACAATCATTAGCTAACCAGAATATAGCTAGAGCGCATATACAGAGTCACAAATTGAGGAATCCATGTTGTTGATATCCTTTGTCCATTGCTCATGACACATCGATGAAATGTTGTTCTTTGCCATCATTCACTATTTATTTATGATGATTCTGTTTGTGCTTCATACTCCTAACATTTACCTTTCCATTTTCTATATTTTGTCAGTATGCACATTCAGTTCTTTGGGTGACAAATTTTCAATGTTTGAATGGAACAACGATGAGCAAAGATATGAGATCAGTTGTTTTTAATCTTTGATGAGGGAATTATAAGAACTACATCTATATACTTTCTCAAATTTGAAATGGCTATTACTTACTGTTATGATTACAATTGTTTGAGATGTCTACACTTGTTATTATTTAGTATTTACTGTGTTGACACTTTGCATTACACCATCAGCAAAACTTGGAAGAGTTGATTATCACATTCAACCACAAGAATTCCCACTATTATTGGATTTAGTATTCAGAATCTATAAATGGTATGATCGCCGTGCCACCCGTCCCCGCCCCCATCCGTCACGCAGAGATTTCCTACTCTCCGAGACTCCCCCACCACACGCAGAGATTTCCTCCTCCCCAAGACGCCCCCACCGTCGTGTCCGTCACGCAGATATTTCCTCCTCCCCAAGACGTCCCACCCCACATGCCCGAGTCGTCGAGGCATACTCCTGCCTGGCTCCGACATCCACGCACATCTCCATCTTGCCTCGGCGTTGTCCTCTCGCCATGCCGCAGCACACGTCCGCAGCGACGTCCATCTCGGCGCCGGCCTCGCGCACCGTCTATAGCTCCCTTCTAGGAGTTGTCTCACCGGCGATGGCTCCCGACTCCGCTCCTCCTCTCAGTTCTCCCTCCACGTTTCACCTTCTCTCCCTTCCTCTTCGAGCATCGTCCTCCTCGCCTAGATCCGGCAGTCACGCCACACACTGTCTCTCTGTCTGTACATTTGGATCTGTTAGATCTGTGAATAGAATATTGCCGTTTCTTTTTCTGTGGTTTCCTCGCAGATGAAGGATGTGATTCTTCCTCTTTGTTGGGTCCCCACATTTCCTACCCCACCTACTATCGCTCCTTAAAATTTGCACCATCTGTTGCTGATCCTAATTGCCACCGGGCTGGTTGGTTGGTTGCAAGCAGGGAGGGGCTGGGAGAGCGCGACGTGCAGTCGTCTACCATAACTTCCTGGTAAGCAATGCCACCACCACGACCTCTCCGTCTATGCACGCTTCCTCTTCTGTTTAATGTTCTTCGCGTCATCTCATTCTTATGACTGAGTTTGATAGAATCGTGAGATGTGTGGTAGCACATTTGGATATGTGAATAGAATATTTTTCGTTTATGTTTCTATGGTTTCTTGGCAGATGGAGGCGGATACATTCACGATATGTGAATAGAATATATGTCTGGCGAGTAACAAAACCCCACCCACTTACAAGCATTGATATTCTATTTTTTACATTTACTGGATGCGAAGAAACAAATGTGCTACATGCTTAGTAGATCCTTGAAACTCACGTGGACATGGTGAATGCGTCTGCATTCTATAGTCGGTGTCAAAGAAAACAGGGTCATTTTTAGATGTACCAATATGTGTATGTGGTATGTATAGTTCGTAACTTATTTGTTTTAAAATGTTCCACCTTTCTGGAAAAAATATTCTCTCTGTCTATAAAAAAATATATGATTCTGATTTTGAGAATCTTAATCAAGTTGACATGGATGGACTAATAATGGACCAGCAAGTTAGCTTGCTTGTGGTCGGGCAAGATGTTTTCAAATCAAAAGCTAAGGTAATAATATGTACTTGTACTTTTCAAGTGTCTCCATAGGTTAATGTATATGACATCAGCATTTACTTCATAAGCATGTTTGATTTGGTCTTCTAGGTGGGTTCAGTTTGAACAACCCTGACCCATACCTCTTGCAAGGATGCATATAGCCTGCTTCAGAACTTGCACATAAGGTGACTTCTGGTAAGTGTATTTTCTATGTGAAGTTTTCCGTGTAAATTACAATCATATTCTTATTATATTTTTCATGACGATATCTTTTGTATACTTAATGTGGTTTCTCATCAGCTCATGGATATCCTGTTAGATACAAGCAACCTTTCCAAGTAGTGTTCAGAGCAGGTGAAGGGAAGCAACCTTACATCCAGTAGGCCTAGCTCAACAAGAAATGTTATGAAAAAGAGCCCACCGTCTATCGTGGTGAAGCTTTCTAAAAGCAGATAGCAGTCAAACTCGATACACACGTTCATCTGCCTCAGCAGCTATTAGTTTGCTTGTTGCACATGTTGGAGATTCTAGAGCCATTATTTTCAAAGGACAGGGTAAGTTTATTGTCGTAACACGGCATATCTCAGTGTCCGTTCCTATGCTTCCACTTGTACCAGAAACTTTCTATATGATGTGTATTTTCCTAGACGAGTTTTTCCCATGAAAAATAGATATATTAGAAATGTTTCTTGTGCTGAATCGGAATCAATTTCTCAAATGAGCTGATGCGACAAGCCATAATGTCTGTCTATGTGATATTTATAGAAACGTTTCTTGTGATGAATCCATATTCTCTCACAAACATTTTGGGTTCAGTTTCTTAGAAATGTTTCTTGTGCTGAATTGGAATCAGTTTCTCAAATCGTTTGTTAGGATTTCAAGCTAATCACAAGAAATGTTTACTCAACAATTTGGTGATATCAAATCTCTACTATTATATGACGGTATAGTGTGGGCGTGTACACCCCTACACCATGCCCTCGCCCCCTTCCTCACAGCCAGTAGCGGCTTCGGGCCCGCATGTCATACTAAGCAAGTCCCGCGACGCGCGCCTTGGTAATTTTGTCGACTTTTTTAGCCCTTAGCAATTGGAGGAAACAGATGACGGCTAGACCTTTTTAGCGTCACGAATGGGCTGCTGATAGTCGGGTGGGCTAGACCTTTTTAGCGTTACGAATGGGCTGCTGATCGACTCACATTCCATAGGTAGATCTGGCCAGCAAAAACCTCGACTGGAATTTTTGTAATCCTGTTTATCATTGTTGTACCTTGTGCGACGTCTGGGGCTCGTCCGCATGCGGCCAGCCAGGGAAGAACGTCAGCGTGAGATTGGTGCCTGCTGCTTTCGCTCTCACGTCCGATGCTTCCCTCCTCTCGTAGTGTTCGACGCATTCAACACACAGGGTCGCAGTTGGCACGCCATCCTCTTCTCTGGGTGCATGATCCTTGCGCTCAGCCGACCTGCTAAGACTGCAGACAACAAGGACAAATGCAACTAGACTTCAGTTGTTGTGTATAGTTTTTTTTTTTTTTGAAGAAACGAGATGTGTATTTATTTTAGGACAGAGGGAATATGTAGTAGTAGGATAAATATGAGTTGTGCAGATTGTTTGCATTGGAGATTCTGAATCCTGCTAAGGGAATGAAAAATGGGAACATGCCCGTATACATAAGTTATCGTGATAATTATATGTATTCGTTACAATGTACGGGCACTCACCTAATATTAATATATATATATATATATATATATATATATATATATATATATATATATATATATATATTATTCCTCCTACATATATACGTGAACGATTTACGCAAAGCGTGAGCAATATAGAATAGGACCAAATACATCAGGCTTCTGCATCATGCGATACAGGGAGCTCACGGATACAAATCGATAATTGCTTCGCCTGTCTTTTTATCTTTTTATTTTTGAGGTGGCTGAAATTTAAAATAATTTTAGATAATACTTTTATAACACTAACTAGTATAAATAAATTGTTATTTTTATAATTTATTATTTTTATGCCGTGGCATATTAAATTTATTCTTAACTGATTATAGAAATATTTATAATTCATGTTTTTACAACGCAAAGATTTCATTGGATTTATAATTTTATCTAACAGATTTTTATTTTCAGAAAAACTAACAGCTTATAGTTACCAAAATCATAACAATATAAAATATACTCACTCTGTTTATAAATATATCTGTTTATAAATATATGACACCGTTACTTTTTAAAAAAACTTTAATCACTCATCTTATTCAAAAATTAATGAATTGTCATTTTTTGATTTATTTTATCACTAAAGCTAGTTTGTGTCTGATTTAAAATTTTATATTTATGAATAAATATTTTAAATAAACGAGTGATAGAGTTCTCGAAAAATAATTACGGTGTTATACATTTGTGAACGGAGCGAGTGAGGTAGTACGTAATAACCATAGTCCGAATAAAAACTAAAATTGAGGCCGTCACAATCAATAGCTCTGTACGAAAGCATGGAACTGGAGCAGATCTCTGCCGATCAATCACAGAGCAAACACACACTGCCAAGCAATCACAGAGATATCTGTGACTCTGTCCACCGCTCGAGCTCAGTCTTTGAAGATCCCAAAGGACGGGTTGACGATGGAGAAACCCCCGTCGAGGAGCAGGTTGTGTCCGCTAATGTACCGTGCGTCGTCGCTGGCGAGGTAGAGCACGGCGGCTGAAATGTCCGCCACCCGCAGGCGCACACCCTTGAGGTTGGCAACGGCCTCCATGGCTTGCTCGAACGATTCCCCCTCCAGTCCCACATACCCCGTGGCGAGGGGTGTGGCGGCCGCGGCGGGTGAGACGCAGTTGACCCGGATCCCATGGCGCCCCAGCTCCGCCGCGGCGTTCTCCGTGAGCGCCACGAGCGCGCGCTTGGCGCACGTGTACGCGTGCGACGCGGCGCCGGCCACCGCGGATGCCAGGCTGGACGTGCCGATGATGCAGCCACCGCGGCCGGCGGGCACCATGACCCGCGCCGCGTGCTTGGTGCCCAGGAACGGGCCGACGAGGTTGACGGACAGCACGCGCTCGAAGTCCTCCTTGGTGTTCTCTCGGATGTTGTGGCACGCCGCTCCGCCGATGCCGGCGTTGTTGAACATGATGTCCAGCGCACCGAACCGGGCCACGGCATGGTCCACGGCCGCCGCGACGTCGTCCTCGACGGTGACGTCGCAGTGCACGTAGCTGGCGGCGTCGGCTCCCAGCTCGGCGCAGAGGCGGGAGCCAGGCTCGTCCTGGATGTCCGCCACAACGACGCGCGCGCCGTGCTTCACGAAGAGCCGCGCCGTGCACTCCCCGATGCCGCTGGCGCCGCCGGTGATCAGCGCTACCTTGCCGTCCAGCCTGCGCGCGTAAACCCGTTGGTAAGAAATTGACCAGCCGTCGTGTAACCTATACAACTAAAACATCTCTAAAGCAATCGTTCCCCCGCAGTCGCTGCGCCCGGCAGATCAAACACGCCCCGCTCGACTGCTCCTGCAACCAAAACACCGCGCCGACAGGTGAGACCGGGCAAAGATTCGGCGGCCCAACCCAGCCTTCACGTGCCTCCTCTTTCCATCCCTAGACTGCCGCCGCCGCTTCTCCTCTCCCCCATCCATGAACCAACGTCGCCTCTCTTTCATTCTTCCGCTCCACCACACCCTCCCCCAATTTCGTCGGCTCTCCCACAACCTCTCCAGCACCCACATGTATGAATTTTAGCGTCACCGCGAGGCGTCTATAGCTCTGCACTACCCTCCAGCACCCACATGTATGAAATAGAAAGGTTTCTCTTGATGCCTGAATGTTAATATTTATATCATGTTCCTTAATCTGATGGGAATTGACTACAGTTTTGCTTCAGTTTTTAATTATTTTGTTAAGTTTAATGATCCCATGCCTTTGACGTGTCAAGCGGTTTTGTTGCTGGTAACGCTGTTTTGTCAGACTGCCTCCAGCAATACACCCTAAATAGTTATGTACTCTAAATTTAGAGTACGAAACGTTCTCTACACCGTCCAACAAGAAACTCTAAAAGAAACTCTAAAATATAGAGGACGTACGGTGAACTCTAAACATAGAGGAGTCTTTGCGTGCGCTATCCGCCTGGTCAGCACTGGGCCCGCTCTTCAATGTGGTCATTCGTCTACAGCTACCTCCGCTGGCCGATTAATTCTATTATTTTTTTTGCGTGTAAACCTAATAGTAGCAGGATTTTTGCTAATTGGGAATATTAGATTAGTATTATCAGTTTATGTCCAATATATATATAGATATGTACGTAGACGACGTTATAAAAAACGATTAGTAATGTCGGTTGCAAAATGTAATTATTATAATTAGTTCCTAATTCATTTTTATAAAATTTCTAGAAATAAATAACTTTATTTTTCCATTACGCACATAAGTTCAAATTGTATTAATATCAAAAAATGAGTATTAAAAATGAGTATATGAATTCTGTTATCACTGTAGATATAGAGTACCGAATTTAGAGGACGTTGCTGGAGTTGGCGAAGATATAGAGGACGAAACTTTTTAGAGAGTTCTGTAAAGGACAGAGAATATTCCTTTAGGGGATAGAATTTAGGGGACGTTGCTGGAGACAGCCTCATAATGTCCAATTGTACATGCATTTTCCCTGCATCTTTTAGACACAGCTCAAATCTGAAACAAGTAAAACAGAACACTGGTAGCAACATATGTATTATAGTGAAATGATGATTTTTATCTGCTCCCCTTTTATCTGCATGGTTCAGAGTCTCCTATTTTTTATTACTGCTACTGGTTAAATTTATGTCAAAAGGTCTCTAGCATATATTATAAGGCAAACATGTAATATTCCTACAAAAAATGTATTATATTTGGTAGAAAAGTGTATAACATCATACTACCTCCGTTCTCGAATATTTGTCGTCCACTAGTTCATTTTTTAACTAAACCGCGACAAATAAAAAAAACGGATGGAATAATACTCTAGAATTTGACATGTATAAGCTTCGATTCGATGGTTGACCTACTTTGTTAACCCATGGTTGAGCAGCATGATCTAATTAAATGTTCACTCCAGTTGAATATAACACTAATGACTTTTTGCAATGTTTGTGACCACATAGAGCTGCAAATTGTTTGTGAATTGCATAAGCATGGTCGTTAGCTAATGACATTCAATCAATAATAAGTACTTTTTTGGCATCTTTCTATCTGGAGAGGACACGGTTCCTGGTAGCGAAGTGAGAAGTTCCTCTTCTGATAGATTGCGCTTTATTACAAGCAAAATGATAAGCAGCCTTTTGACACTTCAGCATCGAGTTTTGAAAATAGTTACTTGTGGCTGGTGCAATAATGATTTTAGTGGGTTGATTTTTCTGTCCGACAAGTTTAGTTTGAAAATTTGAATGCAAATGTGCTGCACTTATTGATGGACTGGCCTTCCTGTTTTTTTTTTTCTACTCTGTTAGTTGGTGTTTAAATATCTGAAGAAAGGTTTTGATTTGCTTATGATTTGGGGATGTGAGAAAGTTTTAGCAATTTCTCAAGCTAATCACACCAGTTACTTGTTGACTGGCATTTGTTTTTTCACTTTTTGCTCTTGTGGAAATCGGCACTAGACCACATATCCATCTAGTGTCAAAAGGTATCATGCTTCCGACTTTCCAAAATCTGTGGTAAATTAGCTTACCTTCTTGGTTCTTAGAGATTCTAGTTCGTGTGCTCATTGGTGTGTAGATTCTTTTGAGTATGCTTTCCCTGAGACATTTTTTCCCTTCTTCATGTGTTTTCTTAACGATCTCTTGCGTTTCCAGAAGAGCCATGTTAGCTTCGTCTGTTTTCTTATGATCAGAACTGCTACTTTCAGGTGGGCTGCGGCAGCCCCCCTTGCTGTGCTGCTTTATGCCTCTATGCTGTTTGATCCTGGTTAACTGGAGCTTTGCAGGTACAACAGCAAGATCATCAGGTCAGGCTGATTATTTGGCTTGCATCAATACAATCTCCTTATAGATGCCCCATGTTTCTTTTGATTGTAAGATGCAAGGTGTATATTAACAGGACCTGTTTGGATCTCCTTCTCTATACTTTAGAGCTAAAGTTTTTAGACATGTGTTGTCTAAAGTTAGCTCTAAATTTTAGCCAACCTCACGTTAGAGCTTTTGACCTTAAAACGGAGCTAAAATAATTTTAGAGCTCTAAAGTTTAAGGGAGGGAATCCAAACAAGCTCTTGTTCTTTCTCCTCTCAGTTCTTTGTTGATGTTTGGCTCGTTGCTCAGCCACTAGCTAAATGAAATATTATTGACTTTGTTTAGTACTTTTTGTGTTTCTATCATATTACCACGAAGAGGTTGTTCAAGGACCTTGTCCAGGATAAGGCACTGATATTTCCCTAGAATGATGAATTACTGTGGAGTACAGGAGTAGCGCAAGAAGTTTGGGGATTCCATTTACTAGCTTACGTATGTGTGTCACCAGAGTTTAATGGTGATTATTAGATTCTCAGTTGTTTCCTTGTTTGGAAGATTGGCACTTGTATCATTTGAACTCCGATTAAGGTTGATGGAGACGTGGAGTTGCCCTTAGCCGCTTATCCATTATGGTTGGCATTCCAGCTGGAGACTACTATAATGGATGGTTCTTATTTTTTTTTTTGACAAGTGATGTGTTGGATTTCTCTGTTTGTGTACACCTTGTTGCATATAATATCGCCCCTTTGACAAGTAATTATTCACGCTTCAATATTGATGATTGGCTACAAATGAAACATTGTGAATGTACACTCACAAGTATCATGTTTTGGTAACAGTATAATATTGGTCCAAACTTCAATTATTATGGTATTATTATTTTTTATTTTTTTCGGTAGTCACATAAGGGTCTAGCTTACAGATTGGAAAGAAAAATAGTCAGATGATTGAATCAGTATGTACTAGTTTGAGAACTCTTTTTTTAAGGGAGTTCTATTTTTCTAAAGAAAAGTAAACTATTTTTTCTTGAAAAATTGAAATCCCTTAAAAAATGGTGTTTCCGAACTAGCCCTATGACAGGATAATACGGGAGGTAACTAGCAGTGTTTCTTACTTTCTTGCAGCGGGAGGAACTTGATCGGAGCTGTCTGCCATGGCTCTACCCTCTGGAGTCTGCTCTGCTGCGAAGACGAGGGTCTAGTTTCTACGACTTCCTTGCACACCGGCCTGGAGCAACTTTGTTGGGAGTAGTTGATATTTTTATACAGCAGTGCAGCAGATGCTAAGCAAGTAAGACGGGCGATGTCATTGTTCTGTCGACGGGCATCTCTGTGTTCAGATGCCCCTCGGTCTCATAGGGCAAGGCCATTGTCGGGTTGTGAGAGCTGCGAAGTGGCGGCCATTATTTTGGGATTCAGCTCCGGATTGTTTCCTCCGAAGCCCGGCTGGCGCGCAAATGTTTTTTCAAAGGCAGTAGGCCGAAAATGCTACGATATACGTGTTAGGGGTGAAAACTGGTGGATATGGACGGATAGTAATTTATCATGTATCCTACCCTAATGTATTTAAAACGGATTCGAGATCGGATACGGATAGTTGAAACGGAACGGATACGGATATATGGACCGGATATTTATCCGGGCGGATAAGTGACGGATACAGATATTATTTTATCGAATATCAGATACTTGTCGGATAATGCATTAATTGGTTATCGTAAAATATTCTTGTTCGACCACGAAATTGCAAGTAAATTATCAATACTAATAAACATTTAATAGAAGATAATCTCAAGTTCCCGCATAAAAATGGTAACGTGAAGTATTGATTATGTTGAAACTTGAATACTTAGAGTGATTTCTCGTGTAACTCACGCAATAAGTGGAAATAAAATATAAGAAACATTGACACCATGTGGATTTTATGGTCTCATTATTTTTTATGACTATATGTGACCATTTGTTGTACCTTCGTATAATTTCATGAATTTCTGAAGTTATTTGTACATTATTAATTTCTTTCTACATAAAATCATCAAAATATAATTAAAATTCATAAAATAAACTAGTTTTGACCCAAAATTGCAAAAAGCTTACCAAATAAATAAACATTCTATTCAAATATAATATCAAGTCCCCACATAAAAATGATAAGTGAAATATTGATTATTTTGAAACTTCGATACATAAAATGATTTCTCGTGTAACTCACGCAATAAGTGGAAATAAAATAGAAGAAACATTGACATCATGTGGATTTTATGGTCCCATTATTTTTTATGACTATATGTGGTCATATGTTGTACCTTCATATAATTTCATGGATTTCTGAAGTTATTTGTATATTATTAATTTCTTTCTACATAAAATCATCAAAATATAATTAAAATTCATAAAATAAACTAGTTTTGACCCAAAATTGCAAAAAAAAACTTACCAAATAAATAAACATTCTATTCAAATATAATATCAAGTCCCCACATAAAAATGATAAGTGAAATATTGATTATGTTGAAACTTCGATACATAAAATGATTTCACGTGTAACTCACGCAATAAGTGGGAGTGGAATGGAACAAACACCAACATCTTGTGGATTTTATAGTCCAAATGTTTTTGGGAACTATATGTGGATATATGTTGTGTCCCCGTAAAAATTCATGATTTTTTAGACTATTTGGTGTATTATTAATTTATTGTTGTAGAAAATCATCAAAATACAATTAAATTCCTAAAAAAATTGTAGCTTCGACCGAAAATTACAAATAAGTTACCAATATTAATAAATAGTTTATAAAAAGATAATCTTAAGTTCCCACATGGAGATAATCTTAAGTCCCCACATAAAAATGATAAAGTCTATTATTTTGATCTAAATTTAGACATTATTTCAATGATTTTGGCTTAAAGATATGTTTAAACAAAAAATATAATGTACTACAAAGTTATAAATCTCTTCGAACTCTACAATTTTCATATAAACTTTATCTTCATCCGATTTCATATATAAAAGTTATGATTTTATAAGTATATTATTATGCAGAAAAAGAAAAAAATGGGTACCCGAATTCGACCCGAATATATGGGTATTTCTCGCTCCGTATCCGATCCGAATCCGAAGCTGCACTATTCGGATATTAACCGTATCCATTCCGAATATAAAAATATCCGAATCTGTATCGAAAAAACGGGTATTTGCACTATTCGTATCCGGTACCCGACGGATATACCCGACCCGTTTTTACCCCTGTACAGTGCCTTCATCGATTAGTCCATACGTGTACAGACTACAGTGTTGGGTACTGTGTTTTGGGTTGGGTACGGTTGGCACGCAAAAAATCCGAAATAAAGTTTTATGAGATTATCAAGTTTTTGACGTACAAGGGCGTGTTAGAAAAACATTTAGGTGTAGTTTGGTTCAGGTATTATTACGATAATAGTAACGAGAGTTCTTATCGGCGGTAATGGTTATTAAGGAATAAAAAACACCACTTGTCTAAGGCCAGGGGCGGATTTAGGCCTCGGTCCACCTGGGCCGTGGCCCGGGGAGCGGTCCAAATATCCTATTATATATAATTTTTTTAGCCAAAAAATTTAGGTCAAAATACATTTCGGTTCAAAAATGTGCCTAAAAGTCCTCTTGGTTGCAGCGATTGAGCCTGAGCCCTGATGTTGGCAGCCTCCCTCAGACGCTCGAGTCACAAGAACACAGGCTCTTTCAATTATTTCGCAAACCTGCGCCGTTGTGCTTCCTATATTGCCAGCGGCGCGGTCACCTCCCTCCAGTCCTCTATCGCTCTCTACGCCTTAAGGCTCCACGGATCCGACAAGGGCACAAGACAGCAACCTCCTAGGCGGCTGGGCGGGCTCTCACTCGGGCATCCGCCACCGCTAGTCTGGCCTCCGCCTCCGCCAGTCTGCCTCTAGCTTCCCTGCGAACCTGTAGTAGTGCCGCACGCGCGACCTGCACTGGCGTCGCGCCACCGCACAAATCCGCCCCTATCATTGAAAGTCGCCTAGAGGGGGGGTGAATAGGACGAATCTGAAATTTACAAACTTTAAGCACAACTACAAGCCGGGGTTAGCGTTAGAAATATAAACGAGTCCGAAAGAGAGGGCGAAAATAAATCACAAGCAAATAAGGTGGATGACACGGTGATTTGTTTTACCGAGGTTCGGTTCTTGCAAACCTACTCCCCGTTGAGGTGGTCACAAAGACCTGGTCTCTTTCAACCATTTCCCTCTCTCAAACGGTCACTTAGACCGAGTGAGCTTCTCTTCTCAATCAAACGGGACACTAAGTCCCCACAAGGGTCACCACACAATTGGTGTCTCTTGTCTTGGTTACAATTGAGTTGGAATCAAGAAAGAATGAAGAATAAAAGCAATCCAAGCGCAAGAGCTCAAAAGAACGCAATTGTCTCTCTCACTAGTCACTATTTGATTGGAATGATCTTTGGACTTGGGAGAGGATTTGATCTCTTGTTTGTGTCTTGTATTGAATGTTATAGCTCTTGTATGAGGTGTGAAGGCTGAAAACTTGGATCATTGAAGTGTGGTGGTTGGGGGGTATTTATAGCCCCAACCACCAAAAGAACCGTTGGTGAGGGCTTCTGTTGCATGGCGCACCGAACAGTCCGGTGCGCCACCGAACACTGTCCGGTGCGCCAGCCACGTCACCCGGCCGTTGGATTCTGACCATTGGAGCTTCTGACATCTGGGCCACCGGACAGTCCGGTGGTGAACCGGACAGGTCCTGTAGACTGTCCAGAGCGTCTTCTGGCTCTGCTCTGACTTCTGCGCGCACTGTAGCGCATTAACTGCTCTCTTCAGACGACCGTTGGCGCGAAGTAGTCGTTGCTCCGCTGGTGCACCGGACAGTCCGGTGCTACACCGGACAGTCCGGTGAATTATAGCGGAGCGGCTTCCAGAATTCCCAAAGGTGGCAAGTTTGGAGTCTGGTTCCCTGGTGCACCGGACATTGTCCAGTGGCACACCGGACAGTCCAGTGCGCCAGACCAGGGCACACTTCGGTTGTCTTTTGCTCTTTTGTTTTGAATCCTTTCTTGGTCTTTTTATTGGTTTGTTGTGAACCTTTGGTACCTGTAAAACTCATAATCTAGAGCAAACTAGTTAGTCCAATTATTTGTGTTGGGCAATTCAACCACTAAAATCAATTAGGAAAGGTGTAAGCCTATTTGTCTTTCAATCTCCCCCTTTTTGGTGATTGATGCCAACACAAACCAAAGCAAATGTATAAGTGCATAATTGAACTAGTTTGCATAATGTAAGTGCAAAGGTTACTTAGAATTGAACTAATATATATTCTCATAAGATATGCATGGATGCTTTCTTCTATTTTAACATTTTGGACCACGCTTACACCACTTGTTTTGTTTTTGCAAATGTTTTGGAAATTCTTTTTCAAAATTCTTTTGCAAATAGTCAAAGGTATATGAATAAGATTTTTGAGAAGCATTTTCAAGATTTGAACTTTCTTCCCCTTGTTTCAAATGTTTTTCCTTTGACTTAAACAAAACTCCCCCTTAATAAAATCCTCCACTTAGTGTTCAAGAGGGTTTTAGATATTAATTTTGAAGAGGGTATACCAATTTGAAATTATATCACAAATAAGATACCAATTTGAAAAAACACTTCTTTAAATACAAGTTGAAAGACTAAATTTTTGAAATTGGTGGTGGTGTGGTCCTTTTGCTTTGGGCTAATACTTTCTCCCCCTTTGGCATGAATCGCCAAAAACGAATACTTGAGTGAAATATAAGCCCTTATTTTTCTCTCCCTTTGGCAAATAATTTATGAGTGAAGATTATACCAATGTGGAGAGCGGTGCGGAGCGACGGCGAAGGATGAATAATTCGATGGAGTGGAGTGGAAGGCTTGTCTTCGCCGAAGACTCCAATTCCCTTTCAATCTATGACTTAGCATGTAATGCACTTGAAACCTCATTAGTCATAGCACATGAAAGAGACATGATCAAAGGTATATAAATGAGCTATGTGCAAAAATATCAATCAAAATTCCTAGAATCAAGAATATTTAGCTCATGCCTAAGTTTGGTAAATGTTTGCTCATCTAATGGCTTGGTAAAAATATCGGCTAATTGTTCTTTGGTGTTAACATATGCAATCTCGATATCCCCCTTTTGTTGGTGATCCCTTAAAAAATGATACCGAATGGCTATGTGTTTAGTGCGGCTATGCTCAACGGGATTATCCGCCATGCGGATTGCACTCTCATTATCACATAGAAGAGGAACTTTGGTTAATTTGTAACCATAGTCCCTAAGGGTTTGCCTCATCTAAAGCAATTGCACGCAACAATGGCCTGCGGCAATGTACTCGGCTTCGGCAGTAGAAAGAGCGATAGAATTTTGCTTCTTTGAAGCCCAAGACACCAGAGATCTTCCCAAGAACTAGCAAGTCCCTGATGTGCTCTTTCTATTAATTTTACACCTTGCCCAGTCAGCATCTGAATAACCAATTAAATCAAATGTGGATCACCTGGGGTACCAGAGGCCAAACTTAGGAGTATAAACTAAATATCTCAAGATTCGTTTTACGGCCCTAAGGTGAACTTCCTTAGGATCAGCTTGGAATCTTGCACACATGCATACGGAAAGCATAATATCCGGTCGAGATGCACATAAATATAGCAAAGATCCTATCATCGACCGGTATACCTTTTGATCTACGGATTTACCTCCCGTGTCGAGGTCGAGATGCCCATTGGTTCCCATGGGTGTCTTGATGGGCTTGGCATCCTTCATCCCAAACTTGGTGAGTATATCTTGAATGTACTTCGTTTGGCTAATGAAGGTGCCCTCTTGGAGTTGCTTTACTTGAAATCCTAAGAAGTACTTCAACTCCCCCATCATAGACATCTCGAATTTTTGTGTCATGATCCTACTAAACTCTTTACATGTAGATTCGTTAATAGACCCAAATATGATATCATCAACATAAATTTGGCATACAAACAAATCATTTACAAGTGTTTTAGTAAAGAGAGTAGGATCGGCTTTTCCGACTTTGAAGCCATTAGCAATAAGAAAATCTCTTAGACATTCATACCATGCTCTTGGGGCTTGCTTGAGCCCATAAAGCGCCTTAGAGAGTTTATAGACATGGTTAGGGTACTCACTATCTTCAAAGCCGGGAGGTTGCTCAACATAGACATCCTCCTTGATTGGTCCATTGAGGAAGTCACTTTTCACATCCATTTGATAAAGCTTGAAGCCATGGTAAGTAGCATAGGCAAGTAAAATGCGAATTGACTCAAGCCTAGCTATGGGTGCATAGGTTTCACCGAAATCCAAACCTTCGACTTGTGAATATCCTTTGGCCACAAGTTGGGCTTTGTTCCTTGTCACCACACCATGTTCATCTTGTTTGTTGCGGAAGACCCATTTGGTTCCTACAACATTTTGGTTAGGACGTGGAACTAAATGCCATACCTCATTCCTCGTGAAGTTGTTGAGCTTCTCTTGCATCGCCAGCACCCAATCCAAATCTTGAAGTGCTTCCTCTACCCTGTGTGGCTCAATAGAGGAAACAAAAGAGTAATGTTCACAAAAATGAGCAACACGAGATCGAGTGGTTACCCCCTTATGAATATCGCCGAGGATGGTGTTCATGGGGTGATCTCGTTGGATTGCTTGGTGGACTCTTGGGTGTGGCGGTCTTGGACCCTCGTCATCTTCCTTGTCTTGATCATGGGCATCTCCCCCTTGATCATTACCCTCCTCTTGAGGTGGCTCATCTTCTTTATCCTCATTTTCATCATCCTGAGCTTCATCCTCATCTTGGGTTGGTGGAGATGCTTGCATGGAGGAAGATGGTTGATCTTGTGCATGTGGAGGCTCTTCGGATTCCTTAGGACACACATCCCCAATGGACATGTTCCTTAGCACGACGCACGGAGCCTCTTCATCATCTAGCTCATCAAGATCAACTTGCTCTACTTGAGAGACATTAGTCTCATCAAACACAATGTCACAAGAAACTTCAACTAGTGCAGTGGACTTGTTAAAGACTCTATATGCCCTCGCGTTTGAATCATAACCAAGTAAAAAGCCTTCTACAGCCTTAGGAGCAAATTTGGATTTTCTACCTCTTTTAACAAGAATAAAACATTTGCTACCAAAGACTCTAAAATATTAAACATTGGGCTTTTTACCGGTTAGGAGTTCATAAGATGTCTTCTTGAGGATTCGATGAAGATATAATCGGTTGATGGCGTAGCAAGCGGTATTAACCGCCTCGGCCCAAAACCGATCCGAAGTCTTGTACTCATCAAGCATGGTTCTTGCCATGTCCAATAGAGTTCTATTCTTCCTCTCCACTACACCATTTTGTTGTGGCGTGTAGGGAGAAGAGAACTCATGCTTGATGCCCTCCTCCTCAAGGAAGCATTCAATTTGAGAGTTCTTGAACTCTGTCCCGTTGTCGCTTCTAATCTTCTTGATCCTTAAGCCGAACTCATTTTGAGCTCGTCTCAAGAATCCCTTTAATGTCTCTTGGGTTTGGGATTTTTCCTGCAAAAAGAACACCCAAGTGAAGCGAGAATAATCATCCACAATTACAAGACAGTACTTACTCCCGCCGATGCTTATGTAAGCTATTGGGCCGAATAGATCCATGTGGAGTAGCTCAAGCGGCCTGTCGGTCGTCATGATGTTCTTGTGTGGATGATGAACACCAACTTGCTTCCCTGCTTGACATGCGCTACAAATCCTGTCTTTCTCAAAATGAACATTGGTTAGTCCCAAAATGTGTTCTCCCTTTAGAAGCTTGTGAAGATTCTTCATCCCAACGTGGGCTAGTCGGTGATGCCAGAGCCAACCCATGTTAGTCTTAGCAATTAAGCAAGTGTCGAGTTCAGCTCTATCAAAATCAACTAAGTATAGCTGACCCTCTAACACTCCCTTAAAAGCTACTGATTTATCACTTCTTCTAAAGACAGTAACACCTATATCCGTAAAAAGACAATTGTAGCCCATTTTACATAATTGAGAAATGTAAAGCAAATTGTAGTCTAAAGAATCTACAAGAAAAACAATAGAGATAGAATGGTCAGGAGATATAACAATTTTACCCAATCCTTTGACCAAACCTTGATTTCCATCCCCGAATGTGATAGCCCGTTGGGGATCTTGGTTTTTCTCGTAGGAGGAGAACATCTTCTTCTCCCCTGTCATGTGGTTTGTGCACCCGCTATCGATGATCCAACTTGAGCCCCCGGATGCATAAACCTACAAAACAAGTTTAGTCCTTGTTCTTAGGTACCCAAACGGTCTTGGGTCCTTTCACATTAGAAACAAGCACCTTGGGTACCCAAACACAAGTTTTTGACCCCTTGTGTTTGCCCCTAATATATTAGGCAACTACTTTGCCAGATTTGTTAGTTAGCACATATGATGCATCAAAAGTTTTAAATGAAATGTTGGGTTCATTTGATGCAATAGGAGTTTTCTTCTTAGGCAATTTAGCACGGGTTGATTGCCTAGAACTAGATGCCTCACTCTTATACATAAAAGCATGATAAGAGCCAGAGTGAGACTTTCTAGAGTGAATTCTCCTAATTTTGCACTCGGGATAATCGGCAGGGTACAAAATATAACCCTCGTTATCCTGAGGCATGAGAGCCTTGCCCTTAACAAAGTTAGATAATCTTTTAGGAGGAGCATTGAGTTTGACATTGCCTCCCTATTGGAAGCCAATGCCATCCTTAATACCAGGGCGTCTCCCACTATAGAGCATACTACAAGCAAATTTAAATTTTTCATTTTCTAACTCATGCTCGGCAATTTTAGCATCTAATTTTGCTATATGATCATTTTGTTGTTTAATCATAGCAATGTGATCATGAATAGCATCAATGTTAATATCTCTACATCTAGTGCAAATAGTAACATGCTCAATGGTAGATGTAGAGGGTTTGCAAGAATTTAATTCAACAATCTTAGCATGTAAAATGTCATTCTCATCTCTAAGATTGGAAATGGAAACATTGCAAACATCTAATTCCTTAGCCTTAGCAATTAATTTTTCATTCTCATTTCTAAGGCTACCAAGAGAGGCATTTAATTTTTCAATCTTAGCAATTGAACTAGCATTATCATTTCTAAGATTGTCAATTGAATCATTACAAACATTTGATTTCTCAACCTTAGCAATTAATTTGGCATTTTCATTTCTAAGGTTGGAAATAACATCATGGCAAGTGCTTAGCTCACTAGATAATTTTTCATAATTTTCTACCTCTAGAGTATAAGCATTTTTAACCTTAACATGCTTTTTATTTTCTTTAATTAGGAAGTCCTCTTGGCTATCCAGGAGTTCATCCTTCTCATGAATATCACTAATCAATTCATTTAATTTCTCCTTTTGTTGCATGTTTAGGTTGGCAAAAAGAGTTAATAAATCATCCTCATCATCACTAGACCTAGCCTCATCACTAGATGTTGCATACTTAGTGGAGGATTTAGATTTTACCTTCTTCTTCTTGCCGTCCTTTGCCATGAGGCACTTGTGGCCGCCGTTGGGGAAGAGGAGGCCTTTGGTGACGGCGATGTTGGCGGCGTCCTCATCGGAGGAGGAGTCGGTGGAGCTCTCGTCGGAGTCTCATTCCCGGCAAACATGGGCATCGCCGCCCTTCTTCTTGTAGTGCCTCTTCTTTTCTCTTCTCTTTCCCTTCTTGTCGTCACCCATGTCACTATCACTAGATAATGGACATTTAGCAATGAAATGACCGGGCTTACCACACTTGTAGCAAACTTTCTTAGAGCGAGGCTTGTAGTCCTTCCCTCTCTTTTGCTTGAGGATTTGGCGGAAGCTCTTGATGATGAGCGCCATCTCCTCATTGTCGAGCTTGGAGGCGTCGATGGGGATCCTACTTGGTGTAGAATCCTTCTTTTTTTTCCGTCGCCTTGAATGCGATAGGTTGCACCTCGGGTGTTGAGGTGGCGCGTTGCTCGATGATTTTCTTGGAGCCTTTGATCATTAATTCAAAGCTCACAAATTTTCCTATCACTTCCTCGGGAGACATTAGTGTGTATCTAGGATCACCACGAATTAATTGAACTTGTGTAGGGTTAAGAAAGACGAGTGATCTAAGAATAACCTTGACCATTTTATGGTCATCCCATTTGGTGCTCCCGAGGTTGCGCACTTGGTTCACCAAGGTCTTGAGCCGGTTGTACATCGCTTGTGGCTCCTCCCCTTGGTGAAGCATGAAGCGACCGAGCTCCCCCTCGATCGTCTCCCGCTTGGTGATCTTGGTTACCTCGTCTCCTTCGTGCACGGTCTTGAGCACGTCCCGAATTTCCTTTGCGCTCTTCAACCCTTGTACCTTATTATACTCCTCTCGACTTAGAGAGGCGAGGGGTATAGTAGTGGCTTGGGAGTTGAAGTGTTGGATTTGTTCGACCTCCTCTGAGTCGTAATCCTTGTCTCCCTTCTTTGGTACCTGCGCTCCATACTCAACAATATCCCATATGCTTTTGTGGAGTGAGGTTAGGTGATGCCTTATTTTATCACTCCACATAGAATAGTCTTCACCTTCAAGCATATGTGGTTTGCCTAATGGAACAGAAAGTAATGGAGTGTGTTTTGAAATACGAGGATAGCGAAGGGGCATCTTACTATACTTCTTGCGCTCATGGCGCTTAGAAGTTGCGGATGCCGATTGCGAGCCGGAGGTAGAGGGTGACGAAGAGTCGGTCTCGTAGTAGACCACCTTCTTCATCTTCTTCTTCTTGTCACTCTTCCTTTGGGACTTGATGGAGGAAGAGGATTCCTCCTTGTGCTTGTGGGCGGACTCCCTTGAGTGTGTTCTCTCCGAGCTTGCGGACTTGTCGCCGGTCCCGATCTCCCTCTTAGCGGATGCTCCCGACATCACTTCGAGCGGTTAGGCTCTAATGAAGTACCGAGCTCTGATACCAATTGAAAGTCGCTTAGAGGGAGGGGTGAATAGGGTGAATCTGAAATTTACAAACTTTAAGCACAACTACAAGCTGGGGTTAGAGTTAGAAATATAAACGAGTCCGAAAGAGAGGGCGAAAGCAAATCACAAGAAAATAAGGCGGATGACACGGTGATTTGTTTTACCGAGGTTCGGTTCTTACAAACCTACTCCCCGTTAAGGTGGTCACAAAGACCGGGTCTCTTTCAACCCTTTCCCTCTCTCAAACGGTCACTTAGACCGAGTGAGCTTCTCTTCTCAATCAAACAGGACACTAAGTCCCCACAAGGACCACCACACAATTGGTGTCTCTTGTCTTGGTTACAATTGAGTTGGAATCAAGAAAGAATGAAGAAGAAAAGCAATCCAAGCGCAAGAGCTCAAAAGAACACAATTGTCTCTCTCACTAGTCACTATTTGATTGGAATGATCTTTGGACTTGGGAGAGGATTTGATCTCTTGTTTGTGTCTTGTATTGAATGTTATAGCTCTTGTATGAGGTGTGAAGGCTGAAAACTTGGATCATTGAAGTGTGGTGGTTGGGGGGTATTTATAGCCCCAACCACCAAAAGAACCGTTGACACTGTCCGGTGCGCCAGCCACGTCACCCGGTCGTTGGATTCTGACCGTTGGAGCTTCTGACATCTGGACCACCGGACAGTCCGGTGGTGCACCGGACAGGTCCTGTAGACTGTTCGGTGCGCCTTCTGGCTCTGCTCTGACTTCTGCGCGCACTGTAGCGCATTAACTGCTCTCTGCAGACGACCGTTGGCGCGAATTAGTCGTTGCTCCGCTGGTGCACCGGACAGTCTGGTGCTACACCGGACAGTCCGGTGAATTATAGTGGAACGGCTTCCAGAATTCCCGAAGGTGGCAAGTTTGGAGTCTGGTTCCCTGGTGCACCGGACATTGTCCAGTGGCACACCGGACAGTCCGGTGCGCCAGACCAGGGCACACTTCGGTTGTCTTTTGCTCTTTTGTTTTGAATCCTTTCTTGGTCTTTTTATTGGTTTGTTGTGAACCTTTGGTACCTGTAAAACTCATAATCTAGAGCAAACTAGTTAGTCCAATTATTTGTGTTGGGCAATTCAACCACCAAAATCAATTAGGAAAAGGTGTAAGCCTATACCCGTGATTCTCCCCTATTGTGAGTAATTGTTCCCAAATGTCTGATCCACTTTCCCTACTTGCCATAGTTTAACTGGATTGTTTTAAATGTTACTACCCCGTTCTTAAATATTTATCGTCCGCTAGTTAATTTTTAAACTAAAATGTGCAAAATGAAAAGACGAGTAGTACATTATTGCATTTGTAGAATGATCCGGGACGTTAATTTTACGGAGCTCCGCCACTTATCTTAACTTTAGGTCACGGTGTAATCTAATACAGGCCGGTCCATCCAAACATCCAATGACGCAAATAGATAGATCACGGAACAAAAACGTCCAACTAAACAGCACCTTAAGACAATATAACTCGAATCAAGTAAAAAGAGAGGAAAAGAAGAAAACGGCCCATACCCTGCAGAATCGGCCTGGCCGGCCGTGCCTACCCATCCAGGCCCGTTTCACTGTAGGAGAATTGGTGCCTGGTGGTTTCATCGCCTTACTAAAGTGTAGCTCTGTCATATTGAATGTCCGAATGATAATTACAGTTATTAAATGTAACCTAATTATAAAAATAATTACATGGATGAAGATTAAAATAGGAGACAAATCTATTAAACCTAGTTATATCAATATTTATACTTATAATTGATATTTAAATATTTTATGTGACATGAATTAAACTTTAGTTGGGGAACCAAACATCACCGTGTTCAACAGGTAGTCGTGGTAATGGATTGCTATCCAAATGTGTTTTTCACAATTTATTTAAGCACTTAACCAATTTTAGTTTAAAATGAATAGAAATAGAGTATGATCCTAATCAAATCCGATCCTTAACATTTATAGTGCAAAATTTAGAGCTCATTACCACCCCTAATTTATAGTGCAAAATTTAGAGCTTATTACCACCCCTACGAGCAGTTCACCCATATAGTCACCTAAAACACTGTTTACACTATAGACCGCATCGTTTGTATAGTGGAGTTTGAATATGATGATGTTGATGCTGCTGGAGATAGTCTTAGACCGGTTTTTCCATATAGTCTAAAATCAAATTGATTTTAGATTGAGACGAAAACAAATACTTATTTGGATATTAATTTTTTGTTCTTTTTTCTTTGATAACGAATATGATATTGAATCTACTATGTGAATTCGTAATCTTGTTTTTAGCATTGAACTCGTAAAGATTCATAAAAGGTAAACCTCAAATTTATCATTCTCAAATGATAAATATAAAATTCAGATACAAATAATTTTTCATCCTTTTGTTGTAACGAGCAAATAACGTATAAATAATTTATACAATAATTTATTCTTATTTGTAGTAACGTATTTAATAATATAATAAAAGATTAACATCAATTTTCATACATATCTATTAGAAAATTTTAAATTTGTCCTAGCAATTCGAATATCCACTTTCATCTTAATTTTAGATCTATTTCGATGCATGGAACTTAAAAACATGTTTTCGAGTTGTTTTCTAATGGGATAAGACATATTCTCTCTCTATCTCTACTATATTTAAGCGTGAGTTCTTTGTGTGTTGCCGCTCCAGCGAGCGCATCGAGCAAATAAATTTTTCCCTCCCGTGCAGAATATCCTAAAAAATGGGGTTTTTGGAATGTGGGGGATTCGATCCTTGCTCGTTAGGTATTAAGCGCTTGACTTCTTCTGTGCCATATAAAGTAGAGATGTAAATATATATATTTACTAATAATTTGAAAATAAAAAATATAACAGTATTTAAATAAATATTTCATTTAAAAAGAATTTATTTATATGATATATAGAAACCGTAGCAATGTACAAGCAACTAATAATTAGGTGCCATTTGTTTCATGAGGATATTACGTACATACATGATCCATTACACTTGCTAAAAAAAATGAAAAAAAGAAGTGTTTTTAGGGATATGGCTGATCTTACCAACCACGCCCTCCCTCACAAAAGACATGTGTTTACAGCCTTACAGGTACGGCTGATGGCTCGTCCGTGGAAATGCTTAAATCTAGTCGTTTTTATTGCATAGAGCTCATATGATATGGTGCTCTAAAATCAAGTTATTTTTTTTCAAAAAATCTAAAAAATGTCTGGTTTGTCTTTGGATTCTTTAGTTGCTTTTTATTTTAACACTAACATTTCAGCTGCTGAGATTATTGTCGGGTCGCCGAAGGAAGGCTGGACTGGACAGGACAGGACAGTTGGCCGACCGCGCAGGTACACAGCTCAACTGCGGCACACATATCGCCGTGTTATCTGCCGCCCTGTCCATTCAGCATGTCGTTGATCTTATCAAACCGAGCGGCACAAGGACCACCGTGCACGGCGCTTCTCCCCTACCAGCTGATCGATCGCTCTCACAGGCGGATGACAGGGAATATCGTTGCTAAGGACGATTATTATGTACTGTACGAATACATGCATGCATGTCTCTCTCTATGTGACAGCTAAGCTTGGTGTGATATCCTGGCTTGGCTCCGGTGGACGATGATATTCTGTAATAAAATTAATTAATAGAGTACTTATACCAATAAGGTGTGTCTTCTTTTCAGAAGCATATCTCCGTTTTTTGGTCTAGAGCAATTTTAATTTTAAGATGAGTGGCTGAACGAAAAGTCTTCTGTGTGTGCATGAGTGAGGACTGTGAGTCTGTAGGGATGGTCTATAATTCTAGAGCATCGATAGAAGTAAATACCATCGGTCCAGGAATAGACGGGGTGTTACACTTTGGCAACAACACCCCAGCAGCTCGCCTCGGCTGATGAATCAATCAACAAAACGGAGAACGGAGCCTCTCCTGGGCCCTGGCCCGTATTCGACGCGCCTCTAGCTAGCTGGTTATAGCAGCATCATGCATGGCAGACGATGCTTGATTGCTGATTGCTACCTGCTGTGTCCCTCCCTCCCCTGCTTGTATAGTTGTATTAATCTGGCGACCCTTGAGCGCCTACGTACTGACGCGTACTGTGTGTGTACTCTTGTACACTCCAGTTTCCACAGGCAATACCAATACGTATATATACGCACCTAGCTGCTACCGTACCTACCTTGAGCTGGCGTGGTCGCCGTGTGCGGTGTTAGTGGTACATTGTTATACTGTTGACGCACATGCACACTGCACGTTCTGACGTTGACGTGAAACGCGACACATATATATCTGCAACGAACCCTTGCCCTTGCTCATCAGTTTACCGATACCGATGCAAACAAATAAACAAACAAAAAACAAATTAGGAATTACGATCGACTGAACACCCTGCGCTGCGTAGACACTAGACACTGATCAAGCACGCGCATCCGCCATGGCAGCATTGATTGGACGTGCACATGCAGTCATGCATGGATGGAGCCCGGCCAGATGGGGTGCGCCGTGCGCGCATCACGTGGGCAGGCAGCGCGGCGGTGCCCATATGAGGAGGCGCGCGTCTCTCATTTCATTATTCGGGAGCGAGGAATCTCGGGCACAGCACGGCCGCGCTGCAGTCAATCGAAGCAACGAGGCGATCGAGCTAGCTAGCACACCCGGACGACGCCACGACGGTTTGCTCATAATCGCCGCGCGGCCTGTCACGATCACGCACCAGCCAGCACCGTCTGGTGACCAGCATACATGTACACGGCCGGCGGACCATCGGTAACTGGTGGTACCACGGTTCACAGCACACGCATCTGAGATGCAGACGGACCAGCGTGCGCATGTGTACACGTGCACATCAGCACATGTACCGCTTCCGCTTCCGCCCAAGCTAGCAAACCGTGCCGCCCGGCCCGGCTGTTTTAGAAGAAGGCAACAACAACAAAACGGGAGCGGCAATCTCCAGCAGGCCTGCTAGCACGATCACGATTCACGACTCCTCTAGATCTAGGCCGGTTCGTACGTGCCGACTGCCGAGGCCCCGCCCGCCCGGCCGGCCGTGAACCCGCATACAGCATACCGCAACTACGGCAGCGCGGTGACGGCACGGGCGCACCGTCGGCTGCCGGCTTCTGCCAGCACTGGGCAGGCCCGTGGGCGATAGCGTACGAGACGACGGCACGGGGTCTAGAGGCTCTGCTCTGGTCGCGGGGTAGCACGAGAGCGTGGGATGTGTGCAGATGCATGCATGCAACCAGCAATGCCGCCGCAGTAGGCAGAGGAAAAAAAAGGCTCTGGTCACACTCCTCCCTCCGTCCCCAGCAGCGCAGCGCAGCGCAGGCTATGGCAGACTGGCAGTTGGCAGTGGCAGCCATATGGTGCCGTACTGCACGTTGCTGGAGTACGGCCTGCACCTGCTGCTCCTGTGCTGCCACAAAGCTACCATTATTTTTTACATCCATTGCTTTAAGGGTACAGTAACTAGTTAGGTATTGTCTAGTTCATGAAATATAATGTAAATGACAACGGCATGGTTTTTTCTTATTTTAAAATTACTAGTATATATATTTATAGTACATATCTTTTATATAACATAAACTAACAAGTGGTGTAGTGGTTAGGAGGCGCTAGTTTGTTCCTTGTGGTGAACTAGGGCAAACCCCGGTGACCTCCTTGTGGTGAACTAGGGCAAACCCCCGTGACCGTGAGTGTGTAGGTTTTGGATTTTTTTCGTGAGTCGGAGGAGCCTGCTTGTGGAGGAAAGACGGCGCACGAAAAAACTCACACAATAATTTAGTAAATCCGAGGCTAGATTCATGAATTATGCATCCTACAAACTCGTTTTTTCATATGTTATAGAAAAAACACGGATAACAACAATAATAAAATAGTTTATTCTAACTAAAATACATCTCTATCTATTGGCTAAATAGACACTTTTCATATTGGATATTATATTCACTCGTGAATCTACTCCATATTGAAACTCAGATCTAGATTTAATTTTTAAGTGATGAATTATCCCAAACAAGCATTTAGCTAGGTAAACCATAGATTTAAATGTACTTTTTAGATTTAGTTTTTAATATCGTGAAGCTGCTCCAATTAAGCGGAGCTGTACCAGATAAGCATCTACTAGAACTGATCTGTGTAGTAACAACTGTCCGCTGCACTGCTGCAGACACTAACGGAATATGTCAAGTCTAGCATAGCATCAAGGCTACTACGTACGAATTATTGCCCACTGCGTTCGCCACATGCCTCATCAAATCGACGGGAGCCAGACCATTCTACAGTACCAACGCATGCATGGCTGACGTTCAACTGTACAGTACTCCTTTCCATATCATGTTCCAATTTCCTTGAAAAGTGAAATCACATATAAAAAATATATAGAGGGAATCGCAAAAAATTACAGCATCAAATACATATACTAAAAAATATAATTAATAAAAATTTAATAATTATTATTTGGTACACAAATATTGTTATTTGTTATATAAATTTTGTTAAACTTACGTTTTAACTCTTCAAAAATTTAGATATGTTTTTACTGTTCAAAAAAATAAATTGGATATGTTTTGACTCTTAAAAAATTGGAACGACGGATGGGGGGTGCAAGTGCGACGAGTTTCGAGAGAGGATTAACGAAAGTACTAATGATAACAATCATAACATGAAGCATACGATGAATTGCCCAGACAAATACTCCAGGGGTTGAACAGATTAACAAGTTCCACAGTCTATTGCCACTGGAGACAGGAATCCCAAATGTAAAGGCAGTAGCTATAGCTAGATCCATAGCAACATTTCCAACATAAACAGGACCAGGTTCTGCTTAAAAATCGTAAGGCATGGACATGAGAACACTAATAAAGATGGAGACATTTATGTAGTACTAGTATATATGGTCGAGGGATGGATGATGATTCACCGGCCATTGATCGCTTACGCAGCGGCAGCATCAACCCCATGAAGCTACCCCCGCATGCATGCTGCCGCTGCCGTTCACGCGGCTGTGGGCGCGGCCATGATGCTCTTGCTGGACGAGGAGCTGGTCGGCCTGAGCGCCCTCATGGGGCTCGCCAGCGCCCAAGCCCAGCTCCGGTGGCTCCGCGAGCCGGAGCCCCTCGCGCTCCCGCTGGCGCTGGCGCTGGCGCCGTCGGGTGCCGAGAGCCAGTAGGATGACGAAGGCGGGGCCGCGGCGCCCAGGCCGCCGCCGAAGAAACCGGCGCACTTGATGCGGTGGTGCTGGTCCTGGTCCTGCTCGTGCTCCTCGCCGCCGCCCAGGTGGCCCAGCGCGGCCTTGGGCTTGGGCTCGCGGTGGGACTCGACGCGCCGGAGCGCGCAGTCGCCGAAGCCGGTGGAGAGGCGCTCCAGGAAGTCGCCCGAGAAGCTGCGGCTGCCGCAGCCCACGGAGCGCGAGCGCGCCACCTTCCGCCCGAACGACGACGACGACGAGCCCTCGCTCCGGCGGCCCGGGCTCTCCGGCTCCACGATCGCCTCCAGCCGGCCCCCGAGCGACGCCGACGAGGCCGACGCCACCGACACGGAGTTCCTCCTCGCGGCGCCGCCGCCGGCCGCCGAAGCCGAGGACGCGCCGCCCTTGTGGCTGCCTGACGACGACGAGAGGTGGAGGAAGGACCAGAAGCTCTTCTTGCGCGGGCTGTCCGCCGTGACCGCGGGCGGCGGCAGCGGCTCCTCCGGCCGCGGCGCGACCGACTTGCTCCTCTTGAGCCCGCCGCCGGCGCCGCCGCCCGCGCTCTGCGCGGGCATCACCTTGCGCGACGCCGCGGGAGGGTAGAGTGGCGGCGGCGGCGCCTCGGAGGAGGCGCGGTTGGACGGCGGCGGCGTCGTCGAGGACGGCGACGCGGCGGAGACCGGCTGCTGCGGCGGCGGGTGGAAGGGGCTGGACTTGGACGACGAGACCAGCATGCCGAGCTTCTCCTGCAGACAGAAGGCGCAGATGCCGCCGGCGCCCGCCCCGGCCGCCGCTGCCGCGCCTGGCGGGTACGGGTGCTCGCTGCAGTACACCGCGCCGTCCTGATCCGCTGCCGCTGCTGCCGCCGCCGCCACTGTCGCCGTCGTGTCCGCCGCTTTCTCCTCCATTCTTGAATCTGTCTGCGCTCAAGCTGCCGCTGCTGGACGGATCTTGGCTATGCGAGGACAAGTCCGCGCATCACTGCCGCCGCTTGCTGTTGAATCGGCGAGCTAGCTAGCTAGCTAGCTCTTATTGGACAGAAGAAGCAGCAGAGGATGTGATGAGCTCCTCTTCACACCCGCCCGATCTGCGCGCACTGGCGTGGAGAGACAGGCAGGGGAGGCAGAGAGATTGGGAATGGAGTGCAGTGAGCGGCACGGGCGCACAAGCGGATGCGGAGGAGCAGAGAGACAGGAAGGGGTGGCGTGGTGCTCTCTTGTGCTCCGCTCGCGCCGCTGCTGCGCCTTTGCCCTTATTTTTAGCGCCACTCCCGCCTGTTTCTTTTTGTCCTGGTTCGTCGCAGACAGTCTGGGGACCACCCATGACGAGGCGGAGCACGTGGGGGTGGGGCATCTCTCTGAGCCGCTGCAGCAGCCCTGCCCCCGCAGAGACTCGTCAGGAGGCGGGCGTTGATGGCACAACGGATCCCCTGCATAACCACGTTTTGGAACCCAGAAATTACCGTTGCTGATCCCACGCTTGGAGCTTAACAACGGGACCATTTTGGGGCTTGGGACGGATCACGGTCAATGGATGCTTCACGCCTGGAAGCGAGATGGAGCGTAACAAAAATAAAAAAAACTATACGTTTTCAGGGATTTCCGTGTAGAAGCAAAACATGTGTGGGCAGGACACGGTTTGACTTTCGAGAGCTTTCTTGCAGGACGAGAGTAGCATGTTGTCACATCACATGTAAGGTCTAGTGTCGTGCGAGTCTAGCTGGGTCGTCATTCACTTGTGTTCCAGCATCCACGCTGCGAACTGCTCTTCTAAAAACTTGGGCTTCTAAGGGCCGGTCGAGTGCAGCTCGACCGTGCGCTGTTCGACACGCAACGATGCGCGCGCCTACAAGCGGGGTCATGGAGAACGGATGATCCAAAACGGCGGCTGTTCTGTTGCATCACCGCTCGCAATGTCATGTACGTTCTATACATACTGCCCAGTTTGATCGGCTCCACAGTCTGGTACCACACCACACCACCAGCAGCAGCCACCACATGCGTGGTGGGGTCGCGTCGCGGCCGAGCCGACGCTGATGCCCGACCTCCGATCCACTGTCCGCATGTGCCTGCACGAGCCCGCTAGCGAGGCAGTGTTTCACTACCATCAATTTTATGTCCGCTGTGGAAGGAGATACTTGCGCAGATCATCGTCGCCACGAGCCCACAAATCGGCATCGCGACAGGAGCGAGTGGCGCGGGCCTTTCTGTGCCGGGCCTATGGCACGATCGTGTAACCCCCCCCCACCCACCACGGTCAAACGTGCCACACCTGCTAGTTACTGAAGAAACGAATCCTATCTATCTAGCTACCTGTAGCGCTATATTCCAGGGTGACCCATCGATCGACCAACACCAAACTGATGTGAAGTGGTAAAGTGTGTGCAGTGTGCCCAGCCTTTGGCGAATCCTTGGACGCGACTCGATGGAGGCTGTGTGAGACACTGGCGTTTTCGTGCCGGCCGTTTTCCTCCCTCCCATCTGCAATGCGCAGGGGGTGGAGAATGGAGGTAACATGGACAGCCACATGGGCATGCATCGGTACCTTCTTCTGCCACGCCCAGCACCGTCAGTTCCGTTGCGAAGATACTGCACATGCGTGTGCGGACTGCCGAGTAAAAAAAAAAAACTGAAGCTGTCCGTCCCCGTCCATGTTCATCGGTATCCGTTCGACGGTTCCAGTGAGTACTTGGCCGATGCTGCCGCGAAACTGCGCACGTACGTGCGACAGTCATTACTCCCGATACCCCCAACGGGCCAGGGCCGAGGTCTAGACATGGCCACATATTGACGCTGTCTTAGAGATGTACCACCTAACGATGCTTTCTGTTGCAGCGTGAACGGTCCACGATTTTGAGCTGGACGTTACACGACCGGGATATAGGAGTGGTGTCTTTTCTACGTCGTGCCGGACGATCTACGATGACGCAGGGTCGGCTTCCTCGTCGTTGGAATCTAGATCTTGTCCCATGGGTAAGAGACCTTAGAGTGCTCCGGATCGATAGTGTTAGAGTATATGGTTAGGCACATGTGGCCCATGTACAAACACTATATACCCTCTAGGGTTAACCCTAATAATCTAATTCATTACCTTAACATGGTATCAAGCTAGGTTTTCCTCCCTCCCTCCCCTACAACCGCCGCCGCCACTCCTCTCTAGGCGCGCGCGCCGCACCACTCTCCTCCCATGGCTAGCGAGCAGCGGCCCCCTCTCTCCCCCTCCACCTTCCCTCCCCTCTCCTCCTGGGCGCGGGCTGCCTCCCCTGGCAGGCGCGCTGCCGCCGCCTCTCCTGGTCGCGCGGACCCTGCCACCGCTGCCGCCGCCGTGGGTGGGCGCGCCCCCACGGCCCATCCCCACCCCTCCCAGCCGCCGCCGCTGCCTCCCCTGCGGGCGCGCAGGCGCTGGTGGCAGGGGCGTGGGGGTCCGTTCCCGCCTCCCCTACGCTCGGGCCGGCGTGGGGGGTAGGGCCTAACGCCGCCGGTGGGGCCCTCACCGTTGCGGGCACCGCCTCGGCCCTTGCGGCTGTGGCGGATGCGGTTCCCGCGGGTGTTGCCGGTCCGGAGGACCCTCCCCCGCCAATCCCCACGTCGCTGGTCTTCCTCTCTCCCTTCGTCCATCATGGTAGCGAATGGCTCGTGTCTTCCTGTCACATCTGTGGGTGTCACCGGCCCTCCCGGCTCTTTTCGCATTCCCGATGTTCTTGTTGCTCCTTCTTTGGTCCACAATCTTCTTTCTATTCGTCGTTTTACCGTTGATAATTCTTGTTTTGTCGAGTTTGACTCTTATGGTCTTACTATGAAGGACTCGGCAACGCGGCGCCCCCTCCTCAGATGTGACAGCACCGGGCCCCTCTACACCCTTCGGCTCCCGCATGCCACCTCTTCTTCGTCCTCGTCACCTGACACTGCTGCTGTTTTTGCCGCCACCACATCTTCTACTACCTGGCATCGTCGGCTTGGACACCCCGGACGTGATGCCTTGTTGCAGCTTACTCGTAGTGCCACTATCCCATGTACTAGATCACTTGAGGAGCATCTGTCGGCGTTTCGACCCCGGGGGGTCCCTGGACCGACGAGTAAATTGTCGCTGCGTGTCCCAGCCCAGATGGGTCGATGCGAGACGGAACACAATGGGGAAAACAGTAAGGGGAAACCGCGACCTCGTGTTGTCCTGCGCCCAGGGCGGATGCGCTTGCAGTAGGGGGTTACAAGTGTTGCGAGGGAGAGAGAGCGAGAGCCTTGTGCGTCTGCCCGTTCTCCCGCGCGGCCACCTCCTCCTACGAGAGCCCTGGACCTTCCTTTTATAGATGTAAGGAGAGGGCCCAGGTGTACAATGGGGGGTGTAGCAATGTGCTAACGTGTCTAGCAAAGGAGAGCCAGAGGCCTATGTACATGCCGTCGTGGCTGTCGGAGAGGTGTTGCTGCCCTGTTCATGCGATGTCGTGGCCATCGGAGGAGTGCTTGAGCCCTGTGGAAGTACAGTTGTCAGGGCTGTCGGAGCCTTGCTGACGTCTCCTTGCTTCCGTAGGGGGCTGAGAACCGCCGTCGTCATGGAGCACGCGGGGTGCCATCATTACCTGTTTTACCGGGGCGAGCCAGATGGGACGCCGGTCTTGTTCCCCATAGCCTGAGCTAGCTAGGGGTAGGGTAATGATGGCCCCCCCTGTGATGTGGTCGGTCCGAGCCCAAGGTCGGGCGAGGTGGTGGCTCCTCCGAGGTCGAGGCTGAGTCCGAGCCCTGAGGTCGGGCGAGACGGAGACCGTCTTCCAGAGTCGAGGCTGAGTCCGAGCCCTGGGGTCGGGTGAGGCGGAGACCGTCTTCCGGAGTCGAGGCTGAGTCCGAGCCCTGGGGTCGGGCGAGGCGGAGTCTGTCTTCCGAGGTCGAGGTTGAGTCCGAGCCCTGGGGTCGGGCGAGGCGGAGACCGCCTTCTGGAGTCGAGGTTGATTCCGAGCCCTGGGGTCGGGCGAGGCAGAGCTTCCTATGGCGCCCGAGGCTGGACTTAGCTGCTGTCGGCCTCACTCTGGCGAGTGGCACAACAGTCAGAGCAGAGCAGGCAGCGCTGTTTTCCTGTCAGGTCAGTTAGTGGAGCGGCGAAGTGACTGCTGTCACTGCGGCCTTGTCGACTGAGGAGCGTGCGTCAGGATAAGGTGTCGGGCGATCCTTGCATTGATTGCTCCTGCGATACGGTCGGTTGGCGTGGCGATCTGGCCAAGGTTGCTTCTCCGTGAAGCCTGCCCGAGCTGGGCCTCGGGCGAGTCGAAGGTGCGCCCGTTGCTTGAGGAGACCCTCGGGCGGGGCGTGAATCTGCCTTGGTTTACTGTCCCTGCCCGAGGCTGGGCTCGGTCAAGACGAGATCGTGTCCCTTGAGTGGACGGAGCCTTGACCGGAATCGCGCCCATCAGGCCTTTGCAGCTTTGTGCTGATGGGGTTTACCAGCTGAGATTAGGAGTCTTGGGGGTACCCCTAATTATGGTCCCCGACAGTAGCCTCCGAGCCTCGAAGGGAGTGTTAGTACTCGCTTGGAGGCTTTTGTGCACTTTTTTGCAAGGGGACCGGCCTTTCTCGGTTGCATTTCGTTCCGGTGGGTGCGCACGAGCGCACCCGCCGGGTGTAGCCCCCGAGGCCTCGGAGGAGTGGTTTGACTCCTTCGAGGTCTTAATGCCTTTTGTGATGCCTTGGCCGGTCTGGTTGTTCCCTCATGCGAACTGGTCGTTGCCCGGGTGCATAGTCAAGTTCCAAGTTCTCGGGCTGGTATGTTGACGCTGTCAACGGTTTGGCCGGAGCCGGGTTTGCGAGAGTAGCCCCCGAGCCTCCGCACAGAGCGAAAGGACGGCCAAGGACAGACTCAGCTTTTTTCATACGCCCCTTTGTCGCCTTTCCGCAAGGAGGAGGGGGGGGAAAGCGCCATGTTGCCCTCAGAGGGCGCCGATCATGGTGTCTCCGGTGAGTTGCTAACGGGTGATCCGAGTGGACGCCCGTGCCCCGTTCGATAAGGGTTGGCTAGTGGCCTAGAGGCACGCTCCAAAAGTACCTGCAGGTGATTTGCCGGACCCGGTCCCGTTTGATAGGGTTCGAGGGCTCGATGCCTCCCTCTGATGGGATTCCGTTACAGAATCACTCCTGCTGGTCTCGGAAATGTCCTAGGGTACCTCGGGAGCGTAGCCCGAGCCTCGGCCATGTATCGGACGTACCCAGAGTCATCCCTCGCTCTGCGTGCTCTGAGGCGGCTGTCAAACCCTTCGGGGGCCAGCCTACGAACCCCTGATCAGTATTGGGCGCGGAGCCCGAGTGGCCTGAGGCGGCTGTCGAACCCTTCCGAGGGGCCAACCTTCGAACCCCTGACCAGTAGTGGGCGCGGAGCCCGAGTGCTCTGTGGCGGCTGTTGAACCCTTCCGAGGGGCCAGCTTTCGAACCTCTGATCAGTAGGGGGGCTCGGGGCCCGCTTCCTTCGCGGAGAAGGATCCCTTTCGGAGTATCCTCTTTCCCGGTCCCTGTAGCAAAAGAGAGAAAGGGGAAGAGGAAAAGGATACGAAATTGAACGACGTGGCATACCTTTTTTGACATGGTCATTATGGCGGAGGTGAAGCGTCGCCTGCTTCGCCTGCCAAAGGTGCCGCCTGTCCTGCCGCAGAGTTAATGCGACGGGACGAGTGGTTCGCGGGGCAGCCGTTGTGCGTGCGCTAGCCGTTCGAGGAACGGAACACGGGCGCGTCGTCTTCACGCTGTGAGAGAGGGTTCTCTCGCTGTCCCAGGAGGGGACGTGAGCTTGCAGACGACTTGACCGCTGCTTCCGCCCGCCTGCCACCGCCATCACTGCCGGCCCACTTTTGGCCATATCGACCGTCGCGCCTTCTCCTGCGGCGGACTAACCCGTGGCCGATGCACCTGGTTGGCACTGTTGGGCCATGCGCGGGGTTGCCTCGAGTCGCGGCACCGGTTCCGCAGTCGAGAAGGCGCGGTACTGGCGCAAGTGGCGGTGCAGTTTTTCGCACGTAGTAACCGGCGCGCCGGTTACATGACGTGTGGGCCTGGGCCTCCATGCTAGACGCGTCGAAGTCGAAAGGGTGTGCCCCCTTGGTGCGGTTGCATGCCGCCTGCATGGCGGTCCGCCCTTTCACCCGCTGGTCTGGGCGAAAGTGGAGGAGCGCTCGTAACCGCTGGGCAGTTACGCGCTCCACGCGTGGCGGTTTGGCTTCTTCTGTCCTGGGCCAGCTTGCATGACGCGTGGGACCCAGCCCCCGTGTCGCAGGGGGAGGACCTTGGAGCGTGTTGGTGAAGACTCAGTCCGCGACGGCTGAGGACGCAAGTGGGGAGAGTCGCCTTTAAAAAGGGGGGCGACCCCCTTGGATGGCAGTCATGCCTTTGCACTCCCCTCATGCATCGCGTCCTTCCACCTTTCGAGCCCCCGGATGGGGAGCGCCCGCGTTGCTTTCGTCTTGCTGTCGTTGTTGGAACGCAACTTCGCGGAAGTTGGTACCTTTTAGCCATCGCTCGGCTTCAAGGATTTTCATCAGGCAGCCCGGCTGCATCCCCTTGCCGATGGTCACCCAAGACGGTGACCACCAGTTTGATGGTGGGGAGAAGCAAGCCGGGCTGCGGCCTCTGCTCCGCCCTCAGCTTCAAGGATCTTCATCATCCTTGCTGGGGCGGAGGGCGAGCTGAGCCGGAGCTCTACCTCCCGCACGGGTTCGTGGGCCACCTTCTCCTTCAGCATTCAGGGGAGAAGGCGCTCACCGGCCTAGCGGAAGGGGCGGACTTCGACAACGCGGGGCCGAGGGGCCGCAAGCGTCGTCAGCTCTAGCATGCCTGGTTCGCTGGCTCAGCTGGCTCTGGCACGACTTCCGGTGCCACCTCCCACCGCTGGGCGCAGTGTGACTATCTGCCCACTATACGGGCGGCTGTTGCGCTGCGCGCATCAGGGGACCGCCCAAGACGTCGCGCGCCGCTAGGGCGGCGTTCGTGTTCTTGGGCTGTCCTGCCCTTGCTCCGGCACGACACCTTCGTGCGGAGGTCGGTGCTCGCCCGTCCGGGAGGACTTGAGTGGAGATCTGCCGGCGGGCAGGCGGCTGCCGTCGTCGGTGCTGAGGTGGTGGCGGCTGGAGAAGTCCTCGTCGCCGATGAGATCGCCGCTGTTATTCGCGCTCCGTCCCTCGGCTCTTTGGCTTTGATAGCTTGTCCTCGCCCTCGTTGGGGATGTGGGCGAGGGCCTTATCGCAGCAGCGTCTGCCCTGAGGTCATCGCTGCTGCTGTTTGGCCGCCCGGAGCGGAGGTCGTTGTCGCTGCTGCCGGAGTGGGCGGCGGCGAGCCACCTAGGATTTTGTCGTCCCGCAGGCCCTCCAATGTGGGGGTTTGTTCGTACCTGCGGGAGTGGAACCGGAGTTCCGTTTGTAATGGCATCTTGAGTGCTGGTGTCTGTTCATTATGGCTGTCGGGGCCTGAACATGTGTGTATTTGGGCGTAAATCCATGTTTTTTCCTCATTTCGAGGACTAGGACTCGCCTGTCGGCTAGCTGAACCACTTAACCAAGTGTGAGTTGCCTCGTGCGGAAGGTGACAAGTGAGGTATCTGTATCCCGGAGGCGTAGGAGTCCCTCGGCTCGGTCGGCCTTGCCGCCCGAGGCTTCTCTTGCTCAGTTAAAGAAACCCTCGGCCGCTCTGTGATGAGCCGGAGCCGGAGGCAGCGGTGTCAGCATGGACAGAGGCGGAGTTGGCTCAAAAAAGAAGACTTTGTCGGCCCAGGAGCAGGTGACTTCCCAGGCCAAGGAGACGTAGCAGCGGCGGCTGGAACCCGGCCAGGTCGTCCACTGGTGGAACCAACCCTGGAGTCAGGCTGCGAGGCCATGAGCCGGGCTGATGTCCTTGGGGGACAGCTGGCTGAGGCTACGGAGCGGCCGGTCGAGCCATCTGCTCGGGCCGGGTTCCTGGAGGAGACCCCGACGACGATGGCCCAGGCGCGGTGTTGACATCTTTCTTCGAGGTGGAGATCCTTCGACCGTGTCGCCGTCCGAGGCTGGGTCGGACTCCGCCGAAGGTGGAGTCGATGCCGAGGGTGCTGTTGCTCCCCCTATTGATGTCTGAACCTGCAGGAACAGTTTATCTGTAGTGTGCGTATGTTTTCTGCGGCCGCCGAGGCCCAAACATACCGTCGTCGTGTTGTAAAGCTGCGTTTCTTTTCCCTTCGTTTCGAGTATCAGGACTTGTTCGTCGGTAACAGAATCGTTTATCCGAGCGAGAGTTACTTTTCACGGAAGGTGATGAGTGAGGTATCCGTATCCCGGAGGCGTAGGAGTCCCTCGGCTCGGTCGGCCTTGCCACTTACGTGTACTCTTACTCGTCCGTAGGATTATGTTATCGATATAGTCGAGAAGGCACGAAAAATCGTTTCGGCAGAAAAGCTTTCGAGCGTTAAGACTTGTTCGGCCAGCGGAACTGCTTATCCGAGCGTGAGTTACTTATCACAGAAGGTGATGAGTGAGGTATTCGTATCCCGGAGGCATAGGAGTCCCTCGGCTCGGTCGGCCTTGCCTGCTTACGTGTACTCCGTCGTTTTCAGGATCCCACTTTCGAAGTAGTCGAAAAGCACGAAAGATGTTCTGGCAGAAAGATTTTTTCTGAGGAAAATTTTGACGCAGAGGGGGTTCACCCCTTCTAGCCCCCGAGGGAGGGTCGGGCTTTGCCGAGGCAAGGCTGACCCTTCCTTGATGGTTAGACTTTACTTGTGTATGTAAACGAGGTATATGAACGACTTGAAAACATCTTAAGGGTAGAAGCGACGTAGCTGTCGGATGTTCCAAGCATTGCTGTAGACCTCACCTTGACTGTTGGCCAGCTTGTATGTTCCGGGCTTCAAAATCTTGGCGACGATGAACAGCCCTTCCCAGGGAGGCGTGAGCTTGTGGCGCCCTCGGGTGTCTTGTCGTAGCCGAAGCACCAAGTCGCCCACCTGGAGGTCTCGAGACCGAACCTCTCGGGCGTGGTAGCGTCGCAGGGACTGCTGATACCTTGCCGAGTGTAGTAAGGCCATGTCCCGAGCCTCTTCCAGCTGGTCCAGTGAGTCTTCTCGGTTGGTCCAGTTGCTTCGGTCGTCGTATGCCCTCGTCCTTGGGGATCCGTATTCTAAGTCTGTGGGCAAGATAGCCTCGGCCCCATAGACTAGAAAGAACGGCGTGAAGCCCGTGGCTCGGCTTGGCGTCATTCTCAGACTCCAGACCACCGATCAGGGGAGTTCCTTCATCCATCGCCTGCCGAACTTGTTGAGGTCGTTGTAGATCCGTGGCTTGAGTCCTTGCAGAATCATGCCGTTGACACGCTCTACCTGCCCATTCGTCATGGGGTGAGCTACGACGACCCAGTCCACTCGGATGTGGTGGTCCTCGCAGAAGTCCAGGAACTTTCTGCCAGTGAACTAGGTGACGTTGTCGGTGAAGATGGAGTTCGGGACTCCAAAGCGATGGATGATGTTGGTGAAGAACGCCACCGCCTGTTCGGACCTGATGCTGTTTAGGGGTCTGACCTCAATCCACTTGGAGAACTTGTTGATGGCGACCAACAGGTGCGTGTAGCCCCCGGGTGCCTTCTGCAAGGGACCGACGAGGTCCAGACCCCACACAGCGAACGACCAGGTGATGGGTATTGTTTGCAAGGCCTGAGCAGGTAGGTGTGTTTACCTTGTGTAGAATTGACACCCTTGGCAGGTGCGTACAATCCTAGTGGCGTCGGCCACCGCGGTTGGCCAGTAGAAACCCTGTCGGAAAAGGTGTTTCCAACAAGGGCTCGAGGCGCAGCGTGATGGCCGCAAGCCCCCGAGTGTATTTCTTGTAATAACTCCTGACCTTCGGCGATGGATATGCATCACTAAAGGATGCCTGAGGGGCTGCGGTGGTAGAGCTCCTTTCTGTCACCCAGCAAGACGAACGACTTGGCGCGCCGCGCCAGTCGCCGAGCTTCAGCTTTGTCGAGGGGTAGCTCTCCTCGGTGGAGATATTGCAGGTACGGGGTCTGCCAGTTTTGATTAGGCGTGACCCCATTCCGCTCTTCCTCGACGCGCAGTGCCTCACCCTCGGGGGCCGAGGGTGTCTCAGGCTGAGCCGAGGGTGCCTCGGGCTGAGCCGAGGCCTTCTCGGGCTTGGGCGTGTCGTCGGTCTTGACTGAGGGTTGATGTAGATCTCGAGAGAAGACGTCCGGAGGAACCGTTGTCCGCCTCGAGGCTATCTTAGCTAGCTCGTCCGCAGTCTCGTTGTATCGTCGGGCGATGTGGTTGAGCTCGAGCTCGTAGAACTTGTCCTCCAGGCGTCGAACCTCATCGCAGTAGGCTTCCATCTTCGGGTCGCGGCAGTGGGAGTTCTTCATGACTTGGTCGATGACAAGCTGCGAGTCGCCACGAGCGTCGAGGCGCCGGATCCCTAGCTCGATGGCGATGCGCAACCCGTTAACTAGAGCCTCGTACTCGGCCACGTTGTTGGACGCCGAGAAATGGAGGCGCAACACGTAGCGGAGGTGTTTCCCGAGGGGCGAGATGAAGAGCAGGCCCGCGCCCACTCCTGTCTTCATCAGTGACCCGCCAAAAAACATGGTCCAGAGTTTCGGTTGGATCGGAGCTGCTGGAAGCTGGGTATCGACCCACTCAGCCACAAAGTCCGCCAAGACTTGGGACTTGATGGCCTTCCGAGGGGCGAACGAGATTGTCTCGCCCATGATCTCCGCCGCCCACTTTGCAATCCTACCCGAGGCCTCTCGGCACTGGATGATCTCCCCCAGAGGGAAGGATGACACCACAGTCACCGGATGAGACTCGAAGTAGTGCCGCAACTTTCGCCATGTCAGAATTACCGCGTACAGTAGCTTCTGAATTTGCGGGTAGCGGATTTTGGTTTCAGACAGTACCTCACTGATGAAGTAGACCGGCCTCTGGACGGACAATGCGTGCCCCTCTTCTCGTCTCTCGACCACGATCGCGGCGCTGACCACCTGAGTGGTAGCGGCGACGTAGATCAAGAGGGCTTCTCCGGCAGCGGGGGGCACCAAGATGGGCGCGCTTGTGAGGAGCGCCTTTAGGTTCCCGAGGGCTTCCTCGGCCTCGGGGGTCCAAGTGAAGCGCTCGGTTTTCCTTAAGAGGCGGTACAGAGGTAGGCCTCTTTCGTCGAGGCGCGAGATGAAACGGCTCAGAGCCGCAAGGCATCCCATGACCCTCTGTACTCCTTTCAAGTCCTTGATGGGCCCCATGTTGGTGATGGCCGCGATTTTCTCCGGGTTGGCCTCGATGCCCCGCTCGGAGACGATGAAGCCCAAGAGCATGCCTCAGGGGACTCCAAAGACACACTTCTCGGGATTGAGTTTTACGCCTTTCGCCTTGAGACATTTGAATGTCGTTTCGAGGTCGGAGAGGAGGTCGGAGGCTTTCCTTGTCTTGACTACGATGTCATCGACATAAGCCTCGACCGTTCGACCAATGTGTTCTTCGAACACGTGGTTCATGCACCTTTGGTACGTCGCACCCGCGTTCCTCAAACCGAATGGCATAGTAATGTAGTAGTACATGCCAAAAGGTGTGATGAAAGAAGTCACGAGCTGGTCGGACTCTTTCATCCTGATTTGGTGATACCCTGAGTAGGCATCGAGGAAGGACAGGGTTTCGCACCCAGCAGTGGAATCCACGATTTGATCGATGCGAGGCAGAGGGTAGGGAACTTTCGGACATGCTTTGTTTAGACCAGTGTAGTCTACACACATCCGCCATTTCCCGCCTTTCTTTCTCACAAGCACAGGGTTGGCTAGCCATTCGGGATGGAATACCTCTTTGATGAACCCTGCAGCCATCAGCTTGTGGATCTCCTCGCTTATGGCTCTGCACTTTTCTTCGTCGAATCGGCGCAGAGGCTGCTTCACGGGTCGGGCTCCAGCTCGGATATCCAGCGAGTGCTCGGCGACATCCCTCGGTATGGCAGGCATGTCCGAGGGACTCCACGCAAAAACCTCGGTGTTCGCGCGGAGAAAGTCGACGAGCACTGCTTCCTATTTGGGGTCGAGCTCGGAGCCGATCCGGACTTGCTTGGAGGCGTCGTTGCTGGGGTCGAGAGGGACGGACTTAACCGTCTCAGCTGGCTCAAAGTTGCCGGCGTGGCGCTTCGCATCTGGCACCTCCTTGGAGAGGCTCTCCAGGTCGGCGATGAGGGCCTCGGATTCGGCGAGGGCCTCGGCGTACTCCACGCACTCCACGTCGCATTCGTACGCGTGTCGGTACGTGGAGCCGACGGTGATGACCCCATTGGGGCCCGACATCTTGAGCTTGAGGTAGGTGTAGTTGGGGACGACCATGAACTTGGCGTAGCATGGTCTCCCCAACACTGCGTGGTAGGTTCCTCGGAACCCGACCACCTCGAACGTGAGGGTTTCCTTTCGGAAGTTGGAGGGAGTCCCGAAGCAGACGGGCAAATCGAGTTGCCCAAGGGGTTGGACGCGTTTCCCTGGGATGATCCCGTGAAAGGGCGCCGCGCCGGCCCGGATCGAGGACAAATCGATGTGCAGGAGCCCGAGGGTCTCGCGTAGATGATGTTGAGGTTGCTGCCTCCGTCCATGAGGACCTTGGTAAGCCTGACGTTGCCGATGACGGGATCGACAACGAGCGGGTACTTTCCCGGGCTCGGCACGCGGTCGGGGTGGTCGCCCTGGTCGAAGGTGATGGGCTTGTCGGACCAGTCTAGGTAGACTGGCGCCGCCACCTTCACCGAGCAGACTTCCAGGCGCTCTTGCTTGCGGTGCCGAGCCGAGGCGTTCGCCACTTGCCCACCGTAGATCATGAAGCAGTCATGGACCTCGGGGAACTCTTATGCCTTGTGGCCCTCCTTCTTGTCGTTGTCGTGGGCTCTGCCACCTTCCGCTGGTGGCCCGGCCTTGTGGAAGTAGCGCCGAAGCATGACACACTCCTCTAGGGTGTGCTTGACGGGACCCTGATGATAGGGGCATGACTCCTTGAGCATCTTGTCGAACAGGTTGGCGCCTCCGGGAGGCTTCCGAGGGTTCCTGTGCTCGGCTGCGGCGACAAGGTCTGCGTCGGCGGCGTCGCGTTTCGCTTGCGACTTCTTCTTGCCCTTCTTCTTGGTAACGCGTTGAGCGGACGCCTCGGGGACGTCTTCCGGTTGGCGCCCCTGAGGCTGCTTGTCCTTCCGGAAGATGGCCTCGACCGCCTCCTGACTAGAGGCGAACTTGGTGGCGATGTCCATCAGCTCGCTCGCCCTGGTGGGAGTCTTGCGACCCAGCTTGCTCACCAGGTCGCGGCAAGTGGTGTCGGCGAGGAACGCGCCGATGACATCCGAGTCGGTGATGTTGGGCAGCTCGGTGCGCTGCTTCGAAAATCGTCGGATGTAGTCCCGGAGGGATTCTCCCGGCTGCTGGCGGCAGCTTCGGAGATCCCAGGAGTTCCCAGGGCGCACGTATGTGCCCTGGAAGTTGTCGACGAAGGCTTTGACCAGGTCGTCCCAGTTGGAGATCTGCGCAGGGGGCAGATGCTCCAGCCAGGCTCGGGCAGTGTCGGAGAGGAACAGGGGAAGGTTGCGGATGATGAGGTTGTCATCGTCCATTCCACCCAGCTGGCAGGCCAGCCGATAGTCCGCGAGCCACAATTCCGGCCTTGTTTCCCCCGAGTACTTGGTGATGGTAGTTGGGGTTCGGAACCGGGTCGGGAACGGCGCTCGTCGTATGGCCCGACTGAAAGCTTGCGGACCGGGTGGTTCGGGCGAGGGGCTCCTATCCTCCCCGCTGTCGTAGCGTCCCCCATGCCTGGGGTGGTAGCCTCGGCGCACCTTATCGTCGAGGTGGGCTCGACGGTCGTGGTGGTGGAGCTCTTTGCCGAGGCGACCCGGGGCCGCAGGCGCTGTGACCCGCGTGCGCCCGGTGTGGACCGAGGCTTCCCGCATGAATCGGGAAGTCACGACGCGATGCTCCGGGGGGTACCCTTGCCTTCGGGAGGCAGAGCTTTCGGCCCGTCGGACCGCGGCATCCTCCAGAAGATTCTTGAGCTCTCCCTGAATACGCCGCCCCTCGGTGGTGGATGGTTCTGGCCGACCCCACTGGAAGCTGGGGGCAGCCTTGCCCTGGCATTGTTGGCGATGCGGTGCTGGACGTCCTGGGCCAGATGACGCGCTTCTCCGGCTAGTGCTCGGCCTGCCCACTCCTGCCCGATATTTGGCCGAATCTGCACAAGTTGTCCTGCTTCCTCGTCGAGCCTGGCCTGCATCTCGCAGATTTGCTCGAGCTGTACGTCCTGACCCCCCGCAAGACTGGGACGACAGCTAGGTCCCAAAGGATGTCAACGCGAGGAGCGGGCCTAGTGGGATCGCCGTCCTCTGGCATACCAAGGTGGTTACCTTCGTCGAGACTGAAAGTCGCCTAGAGGGGGGGGGGGTGAATAGGGCGAAACTGAATTTCTCAAAAATAATCACAACTACAAGCCGGGTTAGCGTTAGAAATATAATCGAGTCCGCGAGAGAGGGTGCAAAACAAATCGCAAGCGAATAAGGAGTGAGACACGTGGATTTGTTTTACCGAGGTTCGGTTCTCGCAAACCTACTCCCCGTTGAGGTGGTCACAAAGACCGGGTCTCTTTCAACCCTTTCCCTCTCTCAAACGGTCCCTCGGACCGAGTGAGCTTTTCTTCTCAATCACTTGGAACACAAAGTTCCCACAAGGACCACCACAAGATTGGTGTCTCTTGCCTCAATTACAAGTGAGTTTGATCGCAATGAAGAATCAAAGAAAGAAGAAAGCAATCCAAGCGCAAGAGCTCGAAAGAACACAAGCAAATCTCTCTCACTAATCACTAGGGCGTTGTGTGGAGTTTGGAGAGGATTTGATCACTTGGGTGTGTCTAGAATTGAATGCTAGAGCTCTTGTAAGTAGTTGAAGTGGGAAAACTTGGATGACTTGAATGTGGGGTGGTTGGGGGTATTTATAGCCCCAACCACCAAACTAGCCGTTTGGTGGGGCTGTCTGTCGCATGGTGCACCGGACAGTCCGGTGCACACCGGACAGTATCCAGTGCGCCAGCCACGTCACCAGGCCGTTGGGTTCCAACCGTTGGAGCTCTGACTGCTGGGCCCACCTGGATGTCCGGTGGCACACCGGACATGCACTGTAGAGTGTCCGGTGCGCCACTTCGCGCGTGCCTGACTTCTGCGCGCTCTGGCGCGCATTTAATGCTGTAGCAGGTGACCGTTGGCGCTGAATAGTCGTTGCTCCGCTGGCTCACCGGACAGTCCGGTGTACACCGGACATGTCCGATGAATTATAGCGAAGCGAATTCCCGAAGCTGGCGAGTTCCTGAGGCGCTCTTCCCTGGGGCACCGGACACTGTCCGGTGTATACCGGACAGTCCGGTGAATTATAGCGGAGCACCTCTGGATTTTCCCGAAGGTGAGGAGTTCAGCGTGAAGTCCCCTGGTGCACCGGACACTGTCCGGTGGCACACCAGACAGTCCGGTGCGCCAGACCAGGGCACACTTCGGTTATCCCTTTGCTCTTTTTGATGAACCCAATTCTTGGTCTTTTTATTGGCTAAGTGTGAACCTTTGGCACCTGTATAACTTATACACTAGAGCAAACTAGTTAGTCCAATTATTTGTGTTGGGCAATTCAACCACCAAAATCAATTAGGAAAATAGGTGTAAGCCTAATTCCCTTTCAATCTCCCCCTTTTTGGTGATTGATGCCAACACAAACCAAAGCAAGTATAGAAATGCATAGTTGAACTAGTTTGCGTAATGTAAGTGCAAAGGTTGCTTGGAATTGAGCCAATATAAATATTTATCAGATATGCATGGATTGTTTCTTCAATTTTTGACATTTTGGACCACACTTACACCACTTGTTTTGTTTTTGCAAATTCTTTTGTAAATCCTTTTCAAAGTTCTTTTGCAAATAGTCAAAGGTAGATTAATAAGATTTTGCGAAGCATTTTCGAGATTTGAAATTTTCTCCCCCTGTTTCAAATGCTTTTCCTTTGACTAAGCAAAACTCCCCCGAAATGAAATTCTCCTCTTAGTGTTCAAGAGGGTTTTGATATATAAATTTTGAAATACTAGTTTCTCCCCCTTTGGAACATAATAAGATACCAATTTGAAATTTCCAATTGAAAATCATTTTAAAGTTAGGTGGTGGTGCGGTCCTTTTGCTTTGGGCTAATATTTTCTCCCCCTTTGGCATGAATCGCCAAAAACGGAGTCATTAGAGCCCTTGGAATTACTCTCTCCCCCTTTGGTCATAAATAAATGAGTGAGGATTATACCAAAGACGGAGTCCTTTTCTCCCCAAAGATGGAGAGTTGCACGGAGTGACGGCGAAGGATGAGTTACGGAGTGGAAGCCTTTGTCTTCGCCGAAGACTCCAATTTCCTTTCAATACACCTATGACTTGGTTTGAAATAGACTTGAAACACATTAGTCATAGCATATGAAAGAGACATGATCAAAGGTATATAAATGAGCTATGTGTGCAAATCAACAAAAGAAGTTCCTAGAATAAAGAATATTTAGCTCATACCTAAGTTTGTTCATCAAGAGGCTTGGTAAAGATATCTGCTAATTGATCTTTAGTATTAATGTATGAAATCTCGATATCTCCCTTTTGTTGGTGATCCCTTAAAAAGTGATACCGAATGGCTATGTGCTTAGTGCGGCTATGCTCAACGGGATTATCCGCCATGCGGATTGCACTCTCATTATCACATAGAAGAGGAACTTTGGTTAATTTGTAACCGTAGTCCCTAAGGGTTTGCCTCATCCAAAGTAGTTGCGTGCAACAATGTCCTGCGGTAATGTACTCGGCTTCGGTGGTAGAAAGAGCTACGGAATTTTGCTTCTTCGAAGCCCAAGACACCAAGGATTTTCCCAAGAACTGGCAAGTCCCCGATGTGCTCTTTCTATTGATTTTACACCCCGCCCAATCGACATCTGAATAACCAATCAAATCAAATGTGGATCCCCTAAGATACCAAAGCCCAAACTTAGGAGTATAAGCCAAATATCTCAAGATTCATTTTACGGCCGTAAGGTGAGCTTCCTTAGGGTCGGCTTGGAATCTTGCACACATGCATACAGAAAGCATAATATCCGGTCGAGATGCACATAAATATAGCAAAGAGCCTATCATCGACCGATATACCTTTTGATCGACGAATTTACCTCCCTCGTCGAGGTCGAGATGCCCATTGGTTCCCATGGGTGTCTTGATGGGTTTGGCATCCTTCATCCCAAACTTGCTTAGAATATCTTGAGTATACTTCGTTTGGCTTAGGAAGGTGCCCTCTTGGAGTTGCTTCACTTGAAATCCTAAGAAATACTTCAACTCCCCCATCATAGACATCTTGAATTTTTGTGTCATGATCCTACTAAATTCTTCACATGTAGACTCGTTAGTAGACCCAAATATAATATCATCAACATAAATTTGGCATACGAACAAGTCATTTTCAAGAGTTTTAGTAAAGAGTGTAGGATCGACCTTTCCGACTTTGAAGCCATTAGTGATAAGGAAATCTCTAAGGCATTCATACCATGCTCTTGGGGCTTGCTTGAGCCCATAAAGCGCCTTAGAGAGCTTATAGACATGGTTAGGATACTCACTGTCTTCAAAGCCGGGAGGTTGCTCAACATAGACCTCTTCTTTGATTGGTCCATTGAGGAAGGCACTTTTCACATCCATTTGATAAAGCTTAAAGCCATGGTAAGTAGCATAGGCCAATAATATACGAATTGACTCAAGCCTAGCTACAGGTGCATAAGTTTCACCGAAATCCAAACCTTCGACTTGGGAGTATCCCTTGGCCACAAGTCGAGCTTTGTTCCTTGTCACCACACCATGCTCATCTTGCTTGTTGCGGAAAACCCACTTGGTTCCTACAACATTTTGGTTAGGACGTGGAACTAAATGCCATACCTCATTCCTAGTGAAGTTGTTGAGCTCCTCTTGCATCGCCACCACCCAATCCGAATCTTGTAGTGCTTCCTCTATCCTGTGTGGCTCAATAGAGGAAACAAAAGAGTAATGTTCACAAAAATGTGCAACACGAGATCTAGTAGTTACCCCCTTATGAATATCGCCGAGGATGGTGTCGACGGGGTGATCTCGTTGGATTGCTTGGTGGACTCTTGGGTGTGGCGGCCTTTGTTCTTCATCCTCCTTGTCTTGATCATTTGCATCACCCCCTTGATCATTGCCGTCATCTTGAGGTGGCTCATTTGCTTGATCTTCTATTTCATCTACTTGAGCTACATCCTCATTTTGTGTCGGTGGGGATGCTTGCATGGAGGAGGATGGTTGATCTTGTGCATTTGGAGGCTCTTCGGATTCCTTAGGACACACATCCCCAATGGACATGTTCCTTAGCGCGATGCACGGAGCCTCTTCAATACCTATCTCATCAAGATCAACTTGCTCTACTTGAGAGCCGTTAGTCTCATCAAACACAATGTCACAAGAAACTTCAACTTGTCCGGAGGACTTGTTAAAGACTCTATATGCCCTTGTGTTTGAATCATATCCTAGTAAAAAGCCTTCTACTGTCTTAGGAGCAAATTTAGATTTTCTACCTCTTTTAACAAGGATAAAGCATTTGCTACCAAAGACTCTAAAATATGAAATATTGGGCTTTTTACCGGTTAGGAGTTCATAAGATGTCTTCTTGAGGATTCGGTGTAGATATAACCGGTTTATGGCGTAGCAGGCGGTGTTGACCGCCTCGGCCCAAAACCGATCCGAAGTCTTATACTCATCAAGCATGGTTCTTGCCATGTCCAATAGAGTTTGATTCTTCCTCTCCACTACACCATTTTGTTGTGGGGTGTAGGGAGAAGAGAACTCATGCTTGATGCCCTCCTCCTCAAGGAAGCCTTCAATTTGAGAGTTCTTGAACTCTGTCCCGTTGTCGCTTCTAATTTTCTTGATCCTTAAGGCGAACTCATTTTGAGCCCGTCTCAAGAATCCCTTTAAGGTCTCTTGGGTATGAGATTTTTCCTGCAAAAAGAACACCCAAGTGAAGCGAGAATAATCATCCACAATTATTAGACAGTACTTACTCCCGCCGATGCTTATGTAAGCAATCGGGCTGAATAGATCCATGTGTAGGAGCTCTAGTGGCCTGTCAGTTGTCATGATGTTCTTGTGTGGATGGTGAGCACCAACTTGCTTCCCTGCTTGGCAAGCGCTACAAATCCTGTCTTTCTCAAAATGAACATTTGTTAATCCTAAAATGTGCTCTCCCTTTAGAAGCTTGTGAAGATTCTTCATCCCAACATGGGCTAGTCGGCGGTGCCAGAGCCAACCCATGTTAGTCTTACCAATTAAGCAAGTGTCGAGTTCAGCTCTATCAAAATCTACCAAGTATAGCTGACCCTCTAACACTCCCTTAAATGCTATTGAATCATCACTTCTTCTAAAGACAGTGACACCTATATTAGTAAAAGGACAGTTGTAGCCCATTTGACATAATTGAGAAACGGAAAGCAAATTGTAATCTAAAGAATCAACAAGAAAAACATTGGAAATGGAGTGGTCAGGAGATATAGCTATTTTACCAAGACCTTTGACCAAACCTTGATTTCCATCCCCGAATGTGATAGCTCGTTGGGGATCCTGGTTTTTCTCATAGGAGGAGAACATCTTTTTCTCTCCTGTCATGTGGTTTGTGCACCCGCTGTCGATAATCCAACTTGAGCCACCGGATGCATAAACCTATAAAACATGTTTAGTTCTTGACTTTAGGTACCCAAATGGTTTTGGGTCCTTTGGCATTAGAAACAAGAACTTTGGGTACCCAAACACAAGTTTTTGATCCCTTGTGCTTGCCCCCAACATATTTGGCAACTACCTTGCCGGATTTGTTAGTTAAAACATAAGATGCATCAAAGGTTTTAAATGAAAAGTTATGTTCATTTGATGCACTAGGAGTTTTCTTCTCAGGCAACTTAGCATGGGTTGGTTGCCTAGAGCTAGATGTCTCACCCTTATACATGAAAGCATGGTTAGGGCCAGAGTGAGATTTCCTAGAATGAATTCTCCTAATTTTGCTCTCAGGGTAGCCGGCAGGGTACAAAATGTAACCCTCGTTATCCTGAGGCATGGGAGCCTTGCCCTTAACAAAATTAGATAACTTCTTAGGAGGGGCATTAATTTTGACATTGTCTCCCTTTTGGAAGCCAATGCCATCCTTAATGCCAGGGCGTCTCCCTCTATAGAGCATGCTTCTAGCAAATTTAAATTTTTCATTTTCTAAGTCATGCTCGGCAATCTTAGCATCTAGTTTTGCTATATGATCATTTTGTTGTTTAATTAAAGCCATGTGATCATGAATAGCATTGACATCAACATCTCTACATCTAGTACAAATAGAAGTGTGCTCAACGGTAGATGTAGAGGGTTTGCAAGATTTTAATTCTACAACCTTAGCATGTAATATATCATTTTTAGTTCTAAGGTCGGAAATAGTAGCATTGCAAACATCAAATTCTTTAGCCTTGGCAAGCAATTTTTCATTCTCAACCCTAAGGCTAGCAAGAGATATGTTCAATTCTTCAATCTTAGCAAGCAAATCATCATTATCATTCTTAAGATTGGGAATTGAAATATCACAAACATTTGAATCAACCTTAGCTAATAAATTAGCATTTTCATTTCTAAGGTTGTTAATTGTCTCATGACAAGTGCTTAGCTCACTAGATAATTTTTCACATTTTTCTACTTCTAGAGCATAAGCATTTTTAACTTTAACATGTTTTTTGTTCTCCTTGATTAGGAAGTCCTCTTGGGAGTCTAAGAGATCATCCTTCTCATGGATGGCACTAATTAATTCGTTTAATTTCTCTTTTTGTTGTATGTTTAAGTTGGCAAAAAGAGTGCGCAAGTTATCTTCCTCAACACTAGCATTTTCATCACTAGAGGATTCATATCTAGTGGAGGATTTAGATTTAACCTTCTTCTTTTTGCCGTCCTTTGCCATGAGGCACTTGTGGCCGACGTTGGGGAAGAGAAGTCCCTTGGTGACGGCGATGTTGGCGGCGTCCTCGTCATCGGAGGAGTCGCTAGAGCTTTCGTCGGAGTCCCACTCACGACAAACATGGGCATCGTCGCCCCTCTTCTTGTAGTACCTCTTCTTTTCCTTTCTTCTCCCCTTCTTGTCGTCGCCCCTATCACTGTCACTAGATATAGGACATTTTGCAATAAAATGGCCGGGCTTACCACATTTGTAACACACTTTCTTGGAGCGAGGTTTGTAGTCCTTCCCCCTCCTTTGTTTGAGGATTTGGCGGAAGCTCTTGATGACGAGCGCCATTTCCTCATTGTCGAGCTTGGAGGCGTCGATTGGTTGTCTACTTGGTGTAAACTCCTCCTTCTTCTCCTCCGTTGCCTTAAATGCAACCGGTTGAGCTTCGGACGTGGAGGGACCGTCAAGCTCGTTGATCTTCCGTGAGCCCTTGATCATAAATTCAAAGCTCAAAAAATTCCCGATTACTTCCTCGGGAGTCATTAGTGTATATCTTGGATTGCCACGAATTAATTGTACTTGAGTAGGGTTAAGGAAAATAAGAGATCTTAGAATAACCTTAACCACCTCGTGGTCATCCCACTTTTTACTCCCGAGGTTGCGCACTTGATTCACCAAGGTCTTGAGCCGGTTGTACATATCTTGTGGCTCCTCTCCTTGGCGAAGACGGAATCGACCGAGCTCTCCCTCAATCGTTTCCCGCTTGGTGATCTTGGTGAGCTCATCACCCTCGTGCGCCGTCTTGAGCACATCCCAAACTTCCTTGGCGCTTTTTAGTCCTTGCACCTTGTTGTACTCCTCCCTACTTAGAGAGGCGAGGAGTATGGTTGTGGCTTGGGAGTTGAAGTGCTCGATTTAGGCCACCTCGTCCTCATCATAATCCTCATCCCCTACGGATGGTACCTGTGCTCCAAACTCAACAACATTCCATATACTTTTGTGGAGTGAGGTTAGATGAAATTTCATTAAATCACTCCACCTAGCATAATCTTCACCGTCAAAGGTTGGCGGTTTGCCTAATGGAATGGAAAGTAATGGAGTATGTCTAGAAGTGCGAGGATAGTGTAAGGGAATCTTACTAAACTTTTTGCGCTCATGGCGCTTAGAAGTTATGGAGGGCGCGTCGGAGCCGGAGGTAGATGGTGATGAGGTGTCGGTCTCGTAGTAGACCACCTTCCTCATCTTCTTTATTTTGTCGCCACTTCGATGCGACTTGTGAGAAGAAGTCTTCTTCTCCTTCTTCTTCTCCTTCTTCTTCTCCTTGTTGCGGGACTCTCCCGATAGAGCTTTCTCGTTGCTTGTAGTGGGCTTTTCGCCGGTCTCCATCTCCTTCTTGGCGTGATCTCCCGACATCACTTCGAGCGGTTAGGCTCTAATGAAGCACCGGGCTCTGATACCAATTGAAAGTCGCCTAGAGGGGGGGGTGAATAGGGCGAAACTGAAATTCTCAAAAATAATCACAACTACAAGTCGGGTTAGCGTTAGAAATATAATCGAGTCCGCGAGAGAGGGTGCAAAACAAATCGCAAGCGAATAAGGAGTGAGACACGTGGATTTGTTTTACCGAGGTTCGGTTCTCGCAAACCTACTCCCCGTTGAGGTGGTCACAAAGACCGGGTCTCTTTCAACCCTTTCCCTCTCTCAAACGGTCCCTCGGACCGAGTGAGCTTTTCTTCTCAATCACTTGGAACACAAAGTTCCCACAAGGACCACCACAAGATTGGTGTCTCTTGCCTCAATTACAAGTGAGTTTGATCGCAATGAAGAATCAAAGAAAGAAGAAAGCAATCCAAGCGCAAGAGCTCGAAAGAACACAAGCAAATCTCTCTCACTAATCACTAGGGCGTTGTGTGGAGTTTGGAGAGGATTTGATCACTTGGGTGTGTCTAGAATTGAATGCTAGAGCTCTTGTAAGTAGTTGAAGTGGGAAAACTTGGATGACTTGAATGTGGGGTGGTTGGGGGTATTTATAGCCCCAACCACCAAACTAGCCGTTTGGTGGGGCTGTCTGTCGCATGGTGCACCGAACAGTCCGGTGCACACCGGACAGTGTCCGGTGCGCCAGCCACGTCACCAGGCCGTTGGGTTCCGACCGTTGGAGCTCTGACTGCTGGGCCCGCCTGGATGTCCGGTGGCACACCGGACATGCACTGTAGAGTGTCCGGTGCGCGACTTCGCGCGTGCCTGACTTCTGCGCGCTCTGGCGCGCATTTAATGCTGTAGCAGGTGACCGTTGGCGCCGAATAGCCGTTACTCCGCTGGCTCACCGGACAGTCCGGTGTACACCGGACATGTCCGATGAATTATAGCGAAGCGAATTCCCGAAGCTGGCGAGTTCCTGAGGCGCTCTTCCCTGGGGCACCGGACACTGTCCGGTGTACACCGGACAGTCCGGTGAATTATAGCGGAGCACCTCTGGATTTTCCCGAAGGTGAGGAGTTCAGCGTGAAGTCCCCTGGTGCACCGGACACTGTCCGGTGGCACACCAGACAGTCCGGTGCGCCAGACCAGGGCACACTTCGGTTATCCCTTTGCTCTTTTTGATGAACCCAATTCTTGGTCTTTTTATTGGCTAAGTGTGAACCTTTGGCACCTGTATAACTTATACACTAGAGCAAACTAGTTAGTCCAATTATTTGTGTTGGGCAATTCAACCACCAAAATCAATTAGGAAAATAGGTGTAAGCCTAATTCCCTTTCAGAGACCCCCTAGATTGACGTGGAAACATTCACGACTTGGGCCACAGTCCTCGTCGCCGAGGCTGTGGCTACTATCGGAGCAATCGGAGAGGCAGTAGTCACATGCGGTCATGAAGTCCCGCATGGCACTGGGGTTATCGAGCCCGGAGAAATCCCAACCAGAGTCGGGCTCGTCATCTTCCTCGGGCCCCGGGGGCCCGTAGGTCGAGACGGCCGTCAGTCGGTCCCAGGTTGACCGCATATGATACCCCAAAAGGTTCGGATATGCCTTTATGAAAGCATCCACCGAAGCGGGGTCGCTTGGTGGGTCGAAGCTGAATCTAAAAGGCACAGGATGGGAAACGAACGGTACCTCTTGATCGATGGATGGTGACGAAGTCGCGTCGGGGACGGACTGCACCGTTATCTCAGGTACGAGGCTAACGCCCAGCAAGTCCTTCGCGAGCGTGCTGGCGTCGTCCGTCTGCTTAGGGTTGGCGTGTTGTGGGGAAACGACGCTCGTCTTCGTCTCAGACGCGAGGTCAACGCCCGACGTGTCCCGCGCTGGGGCACCGGCGCCGTCGACTCGCTCGACAGCCGACGAGGTGCCGCCTCCTGCTTGGCCATGCCTGCCCTGCCTCCTCCTCCGTCGGCGGGGAAGGTGACAGGACAGACCCGGATGTAGCTCTTCTGTCACGTGGGGAAGACGTCGTCGATTCTGCCGCCGACGGGCGGGCTGACGACCGCCATTGTCGTTGTCGCGCGGCGGAGGAAGGAGTATCATGTTGTAGCTACTTGATTAAATCATAATCCCAGGTTAAACAAGGAGTAAGGTTGGAAAGGTTATCTAAATAGGTAACCCGTCAAGTTATGCATATATATATCCGAAAGAGTAAACTTTATTAAATATATTGTTGGGATCAAACAGAGTATGTAGAGGGAGAAGTCCACTTGCCTTGCTTATTGAAGAACTTGAGACTCTTCAACGATCTGAATAGATCTTGATTCTTAACTACTAGATCAACCACTGAATATCACACAAACAAACAAGAAGAGCAAACACCATTCAATAACATACAACATTCACCATACGTAAAGCTAAAAGAAAGCCTAACGAAAAGAGCGTTTGCTTTTCAAAAACATTACAAGCAAGGGTTATAATAAAAATGTATTGTTTTCAAAAATGTGTGATCTATACTTTATAAAACAAGACATGAGCTTAAAAATATCTTAATTAAACTATACAAATATTATGTTCACTAATTTAATCTTTTATAAAACGTCATACGCGATACGGCTAGATTAAGGGTTTATAACACGATAAACACGTTATAACGATATTAAACCTTTTTAACCTTTTTAGAAAAGATATAAGTTATATATCTAGGATTAATGCGTTATGAAATACATTGTTAATTTATGAAGCATTATAGAACATACAATTCATTGTTAAACCTATCACTTATGATAAATTAAGATATAAGTCTAAATATGTTTTATGTGAAAAGGTAATTATTATTATTAAACACCTATTTATGGAAAGTTATGGTATATGCCTTAAATGAACTTTTATGTAAAAGACAATGAACAAACAACTATCTTTTAATTTCATTTGAAAACACATAGCCTATATTATTATATTCGAAGTCAATATTAAATAACATTTTAAGTTATAAAGGAACTTAAACTCTTATCCTTTAGAAAAAGCTAAGTGACTCGTATATAATGTGAACTAAATTCTATGAAATCATTAATCATGCCATAAACCTAGTTAAGAACAAATTGACTATAGGTTTGATTAGTAAATTATGATAAAGGATAATTAATCTATTAATTATCTTTAATTCTATTATAAGAACAAATGATCTAGGTAATTAGAATGAATACTATATTTATTGGTATATTATTAACTATCATTTTAGTTATGACGGTGTGAGCACTTAATTAAGCCATTATATCATTATTAGAAAAGTTATATAACATATTACTATTTAGTACGGCTATACTTAAACATCTATAACGAATCTTATTAAATCAAAATCATGATGTCTATTAAAAGGTCATTTTACAGTTAGAAACAAATTATCTAATTCTTTAGTAAGAAACATATATTTATCAACATACTATCAATTTCTTTATTATAAAAATATGAGCGCCTAATTAAGCCATTTTAATATTATTATAAATTCTACTCTTTCTGTTTTCTCCTTTCTTTTCTAAATAGAATTTATACGTATAACTAAGAATTGTTTATTTATAATTCTTCTGACATTAATATACTAAGAATTAATTGTAAATTACTAAATGAGACTTTTAATAACCTATTTATGGTTATTATGGCATAGATAAATATTTTACTAATTCTAAGTAATTAAGTACTATACTTATGAATACTTTTATTATGAATAAAAATATATATTTTCATTTGTCCGGAAATACGTGGCTTAGTATTTCTTCTATTTCAATTTCTTATATCACTAAAATCATACTAACCAATTATCGCTCCACACACTAAAGCGAAATCAATTATAAACATTTCTATTATGAAAATCACTAAGTTAGTGAATAGTGACCGTGTTCATTTTTAAAATTATACGCATATTCAAATTAGTGTCGCAGGGTCGATTTTGACTACACGTATAAAACGAAATCTCTAAAATCGTACACGTGAATCACATCGTCTTAATATTACAACAATAATTCACAAATTAATTCAAACATGATTTTAAAAATGAATTCAGATGGTTTTGGTTCTCTTCAACCTTGAGTGAACGGATGACGGCGTGGGCACGGTTGTCGGGTGCTGCGTGGGCGAGCGGGTGCAGAGGCACGGCACGCGGGGTCGGTCTTCGGCTTCGGGGGGCGCGGTCGGGGCTGCACGGGGTGGGGCACGGCTCGGCTGCGGTTGCGGCGCGTCGGGCAGGTCGGGTGGAGCGTCGGCACCTGGGGCAGGGCGTCGGACTTCGGCCGGTCAGGTCCTCCTGGCGCGACATGTTGGCTCGGGTCGCGCCTAGGCGCGGTGCTCAGGGCGCGTGGGTGGCTTCGGTCTCTAGCATCGGCGTCGGAGCTGCGCGCGGGCGGGTGAGAGCAGAGGGAAGAGAGGAGAGAGAGAGAGAGCCGGTTGGAAGAGAGAGGGAAACCAGGGGGCGGCGGCGGCTGTTGCCAGGGAGCCAGAGGGCGCGCGCGCTAGGTTAGGGAGCAGGGGCGGCCGGCTTCTTCATGGGCCAAATGGGCCAAATTCGTTAGGGTTTCGTTTTTTTCTTTTTCTTTATTTGTTTTCCTTTTGTAAATTCGAATTATATTTTTAAGTAACCCTAAATTTCATAATAATCACAACAAAACTATTTATAAATAAAATATTTTTTGGACTAATAATTATTATGTTATTTATTTACTAGGATTTTTATTTAACAAGAAATGCTATTCAATGACCAAAATCAATCATGAGCATCCAAAAATCATTCCAAAGGCAAATAAATGACACACGCTTAAAAGAAAATTCATTACCATAAATATCATTACTAAACTAAATGCACTATTTTTATTTAATGATTTTTATAGTGTTACAAATCTACCCCTCTTAAAAAGAATCTCGTCCTCGAGATTAAGAAAGGCTAGCACGAAAGCAAAGGAGATACATGGTTATTTGTAGGTTCTTAGTTCACATTGAACTCTTCTAATATCAAGGAATTTCCTTACTTCTTTGCTCCGCAATGTATACTAATCAAGCGACCTTCATCATCGTATTTATAAAATGGTGGGTCTTCTGGACTATTGCTTAGGTCATGCTTGGCAGCTTTCTTCTTTATTCGGTCTAGACGCTTCTTGGGGCATTCGTGAATAAGATGTCCTTCATTTTTGCAATAATAGCAAGCACCTCTTGCTTTGAGTTCTTTGCGAGTCAACTTTGCTTGACCAACAGGAGGTGAAGGTTGATTAGGTGTATGTATCTCATGTAGCTGAGCCTGACTTGATTCTTCTGTTTGGGTATCCATGTGTTTCGTGGCTTTTGCCTGTGGTTGAGGGGGACTAATCATGTATCCAAACATTTTCCTATTCCTTTTGTTGTTCTTCATTCCATTCATTGAATATCTCTGTGACTCATTTTTCTCGTTCATAGTCGTTAAGGTAGGAGTATTGTCATTGGCATCATTTACTTCATTTCCATTGGGGTTCATCATCTAGTCAGAGGGTAAAAGAGTTAGTGAGACAGACTGCATAAGAGGCTTTTATGACATTAAGATAAAGATCTAACCAACTTTTTGATTTCCAATATAAGATTAGTTAAGGAACAAAGATGGTTTCAGATTTCCGCCTAGCTTCATCATACTACAAGAGTTTACAGGTGTTACATTCCTTAATAAAGATCTTTTGATCTTTATAGATTTCAAAGCATGATATCCAAATCATCTTTCTAATCCAAGAGTATTTCTTTGAGGACAAATTGAGAGAAAGACTTGAGCGGGACTTTTAGGGCAACTAGAATAGAGCATCACATTGTTTGCATATAGCAGATGACACCATACTTTATTCTCTTTATAAAGAGGCAAAACACAATAAGTGCGAAAGATTCTCCAAATTTATTCATATATCACTTAGCACAAATAAAAATCTTGAAAGGGGCAACATCTTGACATTTTTTTTCTTCGTGAGACATACCCCTTCTTCTAGCTAAACGATATATTATTCTTCCTTGATAGATGTACCAATCTGAGTTGGAGGTCGATTGTCTTCAACTACTATTCTTTCACCAGACGGGGTTTCCAAACACATGGTTCTCTTAGTATGTTGGATTACTGCTTTAGTTCTTTGTAACCAATTCTTTCCAAGAATCACATCCTTTCCCATTGATTCTATCACTATAAGATCAGCTGGAAAATCTATTCCATTGATTTTAACACTTACATTTGGACATATGTAGTTTACTAACATTTTTCCTTCGAGTGCACTGATGGTCTTCCTTGATCTCAAGGGACACTTAAAGATACCATACTTTGTTGCAAACTGGGCACTGATAAAAGAATGTGTTGTACGAGGATCATACAACACGGTGGCGATGGTTTTGTGAATGACTAGTGTTCCAAAAATCACTGCATTATCATATGGAATAGTTTCTGTCATTGCATAACTTATCCTTCCTGTGGACTCTTTCTGTTGTTTATTCTTTGTTGATGCATGGGTTTGAGGGTGTTGTCTTTTCTTTTGGACCTTATTGATCTCCACATCCTTCTTAGGACAACCATTAACAAGATGGCCGATATCACCACAGCCAAAGCAAGCACGACTTGATAAGTTATATGGTGGAGTTGTCTTTACTGTGTTGGTAAAAGTTTCTGTGCATTTTTGTTCATATTCCATGTCTGAAGACTGAGATAGCTTCATCTCGGAGGTGATCTGTAGTGAACTCTTCTCAGGATAGTTACGGAAGTAATGACCTTCATGTCCACATTGATAGCAAGGTTTTCTTGAAGTTATTTCTTGACTTTTTCCATGTTTCCCTTTTTGTTTCTTGGATCTGATGCGACGACGAGGCTGAAACTGTGTGCAAGTAATAGTCCATCCATCAATGTAACACTCTTGTTTTTCTTCTTGGGGCTTGGCATCCTTGTGATGTTTCCTTTTTGGAATACTTTGCAATTCATCAACTGACAGTGCATTAGGTATGGGAGAATCTGCTATTAGTTGTTCTTGGGGAGACATTTGTTTGTTTATGCCAAAAAATAAAATTCGATTCTTCTGTTTTGTAGTTTCACTTTCGTTTGTACTGATCTGGCGACAAGGAATTCCATAGTACTCACAACAACAACATGTTCCAAGGTTACTTGTCTGTTGGTTTGGTGGTGCATCCTTTTGTGTCTTGAATGTCTGTTCATCAACTGTTTTATTTATAGTGTTGTTTTGACTTGCCAACACACCACATTCTTTGCATTTAGTGACATCACTTGCAGTTGACATTCCAAGGTCTGACATCTGTATGGGTATGGAAGAATGGAAGGGACGAAAGGGTTGAGTAAAGACATATTATAGAGAGCAGAGAAAACCCATCTATCTAAGGTTTTTCCTAGCTAATTGATGCCATTGTGGACAAAAGTCACACAATACACCAACAATCATATCAAAGAAGCAAATCAAACAAGGGCACAAAAACAACTAACATGAACTCAAGCATACCGGCACAACTCAATCCAATTCTACTCATTCAACCAAACAAAAGGTGAGACAAGGTTTGGAATAAGAAAGATATTATAAAATCAAGGAGTCGGGAAAGAAATAGCAAGGAGTTAGACAATACATATTTATTGGTGGCCAAAAGAGAAATAAGATAACCGTGAACTATTAAAGTGAGGATAAATGATACAACCAAGGATATGAAGTGAGTTAGGGAGAAAGCGTTATCAAGGAGAAAAGTAGAGATGCAGAGATTTAATATATCAAGGTAGATATTGCCCAAGGGTGGCAATATAATGGCAAGAAAACAAAAGTATAAGAAGTCAAGGGTTATATAGCAATATTAGGGATTAGAAAACCACTGTAATATAATATAATATCGCCATTACCGATCTAGTCGAGAATCTTAATACTAAAGAACAATCCTATCAACCTAACCAAGAAGAATGGTAATAGATCCAAAGAATCCATAACAAAACTTCTTGCGGAGTGGGGTTAAGACAGAGAATAGGGCATCGTCGATGGCTTCGAAAAGGTTTCTTCTAGCAAACTTCGCTTCAAGTTACGCAATCCTAGCTTGATCATCTTGCAATGCTTCTCATTAGAACCTTCTGATAGACGAAGAATCAGACAAGAAGAGTTGAAAATAAAAGAAACGAGTTTTGATATAAAGTAAGTTTTAATGGAAGAAATTAGACCATGTTTTGAAATACTGACTGGGCTTTCCATTTCTAACTAATCTAGCGACCTACGGTCACATTGCTTTGATACCACTTCTGTCACACCTGTTTCCAAGGGGCAGAGCCGGGTGCATAGCATATGTGTGCTAGGATCTATTTCCACACATATGTTGACGTCGCAAGTGTAATATATCAAAAGAACAATGCATAAAAGCGTAAATAACGATTATATTAACATATTACACTTTGAACAGACATAATGTCTTAACCTTTATTCATCAAAGTACAGCGAAACAAGGACATCCATCCACAGGAAGATGACCGGGGGTATCACTAGACTAGCATCCATGGAGCTCAGCATCATAACTTCATCTGCAAACTTCTGATCAAAATTAAGCAAGGGTGAGCTCACTTATGGTCGGGGCTCAGCAAGTGGGGAAAAAACTAATGCAAGTTTAACAAGGTGAGGCTAAGGTTGAGCAGTAAGCATTTTAGTTGGTCAACATTTTATTAACAACACATGTCTTACTAATAAGTGTGAATTCCAAGTATTCCCATTAAACAAAGGTATAAGAGTATATCAAAAACACTTAAGTGAAACCACTTAAGCAAACCATTGGCAGATCATCGGATCTCGATTTATTTTCATCTTCAAGTTCAATTATCATGTGAGGAGTCTAGGCTGCTCATAACCGTGAGCACGGCTGATATATCAGTTTTACACTCTGCAGAGGTGGCACATCTTTACCCATGAGTCACGATTCCCTTCAAGCCCGGGTTAGCTAGACCCATGTTCACTTCCGAGGTGAATGGCCAGGGTCTCACTACGAGGCTTCTCCCTAGAGTCCTCATTACGCAAATGTTGGAAATGGTCAACTGCATAAGGTACACCTACCGTAACCAACATATAGTCCAGTCCACAGGGTAAAGCTTTGGGAACTATGCCCGTATCCAATCTGCCTGAGCCGGTACTATAAGCGCTTGCCAGGTGCCCCCGTTCCTGGTCGACCACGACCAACACCCAACATAAGACTTCCCTAGTTATTTAGCCAAGACCAGAGCCATGATAGTTATCATGGTAGCACTATATTTTCCCGGGTGGTCGCTCCATGTTCCAATTAATATGCAATAATCTTGTTTAACCATCGGGTTAACAACAATAATGTAAACTTACCATTTTGGAACATTAATATCATAAGCGGGAGTGACTGCATAAAGTTAAGTTGTAGCAATAGCATAGCTACTTGATTAAATCATAATCCCAGGTTAAACAAGGAGTAAGGTTGGAAAGGTTATCTAAATAGGTAACTCGTCAAGTTATGCATATATATCCGAAAGAGTAAACTTTATTAAATGTATTGTTTGGGATCAAACAGAGTATGCAGAGGGAGAAGTCCACTTGCCTTGCTTATTGAAAACTTGAGACTCTTCCACGGATCTGAATAGATCTTGATTCTTAACTACTAGATCAACCACTGAATATCACACAAACAAACAAGAAGAGCAAACACCATTCAATAACATACAACATTCACCATACGTAAAGCTAAAAGAAAGCCTAACAAAAAGAGCGTTTGCTTTTCAAAAACATTACAAGCAAGGGTTATAATAAAAATGTATTCTTTTCAAAAATGTGTGATCTATACTTTATAAAACAAGACATGAGCTTAAAAATATCTTAATTAAACTATACAAATATTATGTTCACTAATTTAATCTTTTATAAAACGTCATACACGATACGTCTAGATTAAGGGTTTATAACACGATAAACACGTTATAACGATATTAAACCTTTTTAACCTTTTTAGAAAAGATATAAGTTATATATCTAGGATTAATGCGTTATGAAATACATTGTTAATTTATGAAGCATTATGGAACATACAATTCATTGTTAAACCTATCACTTATGATAAATTAAGATATAAGTCTAAATAGGTTTTATGTGAAAAGGTAATTATTATTATTAAACACTTATTTATGGAAAGTTATGGTATATGCCTTAAATGAACTTTTATGTAAAAGACAATGAACAAACAACTATCTTTTAATTTCATTTGAAAACACATAGCCTATATTATTATATTCGAAGTCAATATTAAATAACATTTTAAGTTATAAAGGAACTTAAACTCTTATCCTTTAGAAAAAGCTAAGTGACTCGTATATAATGTGAACTAAATTCTATGAAATCATTAATCATGCCATAAACCTAGTTAAGAACAAATTAACTATAGGTTTGATTAGTAAATTATGATAAAAGATAATTAATCTATTAATTATCTTTAATTCTATTATAAGAACAAATGATCTAGTTAGAATGAATACTATATTTATTGGTATATTATTAACTATCATTTTAGTTATGACGGTTTGCGCACTTAATTAAGCCATTATATCATTATTAGAAAAGTTATATAACATATTACTATTTAGTACGACTATACTTAAACATCTATAACGAATCTTATTAAATCAAAATCATGATGTCTATTAAAAGGTTATTTTATAGTTAGAAACAAATTCTCTAATTCTTTAGTAAGGAACATATATTTATCAACATACTATCAATTTCTTTATTAGAAAAATATGAGCGCCTAATTAAGTCATTTTAATATTATTATAAATTCTACTCTTTCTATTTTCTCGTTTCTTTTCTAAATAGAATTTATACGTATAACTAAGAATTGTTTATTTATAATTCTTCTGACATTAATATACTAAGAATTAATTGTAAATTACTAAATGAGACTTTTAATAACCTATTTATGGTTATTATGACATAGATAAATATTTTACTAATTCTAAGTAATTAAGTACTATACTTATGGATAGTTTTATTATGAATAAAAATATATATTTTCATTTGACCGGAAATACGTGGCTTAGTATTTCTTCTATTTCAATTTCTTATATCACTAAAATTATACTAACCAATTATCGCTCCACACACTAAAGCGAAATCAATTATAAACATTTCTATTATGAAAATCACTAAGTTAGTGAATAGTGACCGTGTTTATTTTTAAAATTATACGCATATTCAAAGTAGTGTCGCAGGGTCGATTTTGACTACACGTATAAAACGAAATCTCTAAAATCGTACACGTGAATCACATCGTCTTAATATTACAACAATAATTCACAAATTAATTCAAACATGATTTTAAAAATGAATTCAGATGGTTTTGGTTCTCTTCAACCTTGAGTGAACGGATGACGGCGTGGGCACGGTTGCCGGGTGCTGCGTGGGCGAGCGGGTGCAGAGGCACGGCACGCGGGGTCGGTCTTCGGCTTTGGGGGGTCGCGGTCGGGGCTGCACGGGGTGGGGCACGGCTCGATCGCGGTTGCGGCGCGTCGGGCGGGTCGAGTGGAGCGTCGGCACCTGGGGCAGGGCGTCGGACTTCGACCGGTCAGGTCCTCCTGGCGCGACGGGTTGGCTCGGGTCACGCCTAGGCGCGGTGCTCAGGGCGCGTGGGTGGCTTCGGTCTCTGGCATCAGCGTCGGAGCTGCGCGCGGGCGGGTGAGAGCAGAGGGAAGAGATGAGAGAGAGAGAGAGAGAGAGAGCCGGTTGGAAGAGAGAGGGAAACCAGGGGGCGGCGGCGGCTGTTGCCAGGGAGCCAGAGGGCGCGCGCTCGCTAGGTTAGGGAGCAGGGGGCGGCCGACTTCTTCATGGGCCAAATGGGCCAAATTCGTTAGGGTTTCGTTTTTTTCTTTTTCTTTATTTGTTTTCCTTTTGTAAATTCGAATTATATTTTTAAGTAACCCTAAATTTCATAATAATCACAACAAAACTATTTATAAATAAAATATTTTTTGGACTAATAATTATTATGTTATTTATTTACTAGGATTTTTATTTTACAAGAAATGCTATTCAATGACCAAAATCAATCATGAGCATCCAAAAATCATTCCAAAGGCAAATAAATCACACACGCTTAAAAGAAAATTCATTACCATAAATATCATTTGTTGGGGGCCTTCGGCTTCCAAAGGTCCTCAAAAACGTGATTTGACAATGTTTCTGGAGTGTAATACATGAACAGGTACCTTCGGACATGGACCCTTCGGACATGTCAAAATCGTTGTATGAAGAAACTCAAGGAGAACGAAGGATGAAACAGAGCTGAAGCTGTGTGCGAGGAAGCTTCGGCATGTTGGCATAAAAGAGGAAACCGACTTAAAGAGGAAAAGACTATCTAGACCCCGACAAATTACTATAGAGTCATTATCAAATGCAAAGGGTCTGGATGTAATTTTACATGGGCTGCGACCCGTGCCTATAAATAGGTGAACAGTACTCCCGTACTGTTCACGCTGACTTGGCATTCGCTTTTGCGTCACGCTTGTACTTTTGCTTTCCTTCAAGCCGAAGGTACATTTGTAATTTGTTATCATTTCTATAATAATAAAAATAGAAATGAGCTAATAATAATATTTAAGTATTTATGTTATTTCTTATGCTTTATGTGGATCCCTTTTTCATTATTTGTTATACTGATGAAGGTATGTCCTTCATAACCTTCGTTCGAAACTCATTATATCCTACGGGAAATAATGCTTCGAAGGACGAAGGACTTTAACGTTTAACGATTTTTGTGTTGTCTTATTCTTAACTCATAGCATTTAAGGACAAGTCCCCAACATTGGCGCCCACCTCCGGTGAACCCTTTTTGACCACCTTCGGCAAGCATCGACCTCCGTCATGCCGCCAAAGAAAGCTTCAGCAATAGGGGTTGCTGCTCTGCAGCCGCTGGACCCGAACCAGGAGCCCAAAGCCAGAAGAGGAAGGCCACCAGTCCAACGCCTCAGGAGGACGATCTGGACCAAGAAATCAGGAACATGGAGATGCTGCATCAACAAGTGCAAAGGAAGAAAGAAAAGATGGCCCGGCAAGCTGACCTACAAAGGCAGATAGACGAAGCCTCTGAAGAAGTTCGTCATCTTACGCAAGATGAGCAGAACCGGAGGCCCCAGTACAGAGAGCTTCACCAAGAGGGCTTCGTCAACGAAGATGACTGGTATGAGGATTTCCATCATGGAAATTTTGCTTTTGATGATGCTTCTCCTCTGTCAGCAGAACTGCAGGCTACACGTTGGCCCCCGTCTTACAAACCACCTTAGCTCCCAATGTATGACGGACACTCAGATCCGAAGCAATTTCTGATGACCTACGAAGCAACCATATCTTCATATGGTGGCAATACTGCAGTCATGGCGAAGTCCTTCGTCATGGCAGTCAAAAATGTTGCACAGACCTGGTACTCTTCTCTTCGGCCAGGAACAATCACATCGTGGCAAAAGCTGAAGGACATGCTCATCACCAGCTTTCAAGGGTTTCAAATGAAGCCGGTCACTGCTCAAGCTTTGTTCCAGTGCACTCAGGATCATGAAGAATACCTTTAGGCGTATGTCCGAAGGTTCTTACGACTGAGGGCGCAGGCGCCAACAGTGCTTAATAAAATTGTTATCGAAGCCATGATTAAGGGGCTTCGGCCAGGACCTACAGCCCAATACTTCGCCAGGAAACCCCCTCAGACCCTAGAAAAACTGCTTCAGAAGATGGATGAATATATCCGAGCAGATAATGACTTTCGGCAGAGGAGGGAGGAAGCTTACAGGTTCTCTGAAATGACCAAGGTCTTCGGAGGGAGAATCCGCCCTAGGCACGTCAGATCTATCCATTCTACTCAAACTGACGATAGGGGAAGTCAGCAACAAAGGCCACAGTATTCCTCTCAAGCTTCGGGGCAACAACAGAACTATCCTCGGCCCCCAGCTCCAAGGGGCAGAGGCGCCAGGGGCTTCGGAGGAAGGTTTGGGGATCAGCCCAGGAAAATTTACTGCCTATTTTGCGGTGAGGACAAGGGCCATACTACCAGGATGTGCCATGTCACCATTCAAAAACAGAAAGAGATAGCAGAAGCTGCAGCCCAACAGAGCCAGCCGAAGCAGGTTATGCATACTGCTTCGTACCACTCACCATACATTCCAGAGTATGTGGGTAACCATCCTGCAGTTTCTGTTGCTTCGGCAAGTCAACCTCAGGCATCTTGGCAACAGCCCCCACCTCCACCACCAATGCAACCCGCTTATCCCCAGGGCCAGCAGCCAGAAGGGAGTCAGCACAATCACCAGCAGAGAGACTTTAGGGAGCAGTCCGAAGCTCGCACAGTCAACAGTACTGTGCCAGAATCAAAGCACATCTACTAAGATATATCCTACCTTTGAAACAACTTTTACATTTGTTATCATTTGCCTTTTCAATAAAGAGCAATCATTGAAAACCTAGTTCTTTTGTTGTTTTCAATTTCTTGTAATAGCTTCGTCATTATCATAATGAATATACTCAATTTCAAACATCGATGAAGTTCTAAAGGTCTTGAAGAAGGAATGCATTGCAAGATATTGTCGAAGCAACAAAAGTCATTCTTAAGGGAACGCAGTGTAAGTTTTCTGCTCAAAAGTCGTTCCAAAGGGAATGCAGAGCTTACAACGAAAAATAAACGCTGATACCGCCGAAATAGAAGGCGAAGAAGCTCCTAAGGGAGGCTTACAGCGAAAAGTCAACGCTGACATACCGAAAAATGGCAAAAAGATTGTGTGCTCCACTGGGGAATGTGTGTGGGCCTTCGGTGCAAATATCATTTTGCATATCATTACATCATTACATCATGTGCACAGCATAGCATCATACATCATATTGCATCAATGGCACAAGAAGGGGATGCAATATGGACCTTCGGAAAGATAGACAATGTTGACCAACAATATTGAGCTTCTGAGATCGTTTCGAAGAAGTGCCAAGGCACAATATAGGTTTTCGAGAAATACAGCTTCGTCACTTTGATATGAAAAGGAGATCCATTGTTCACAAAGCATAAATGTTTTTTCGGAAACTGTAATATTTTTACGGAATATGGATATTCTTCACGAAGCATGAAAAGAAGGGAAGGTGTTTTTTCGCCGAAGGCTCAAAACGGTATGTACGTAAAGTTTCATGCATCGTAAAGAGTTGAATCATAAATAGCTTATATATTACATTCAAAATTACAAAATATTACACATATCATCTAGCAAATATTACATTCCAAATGTCTTTACAATAACAGCTAGTCTTCTCTCAAAACTACTTCTGCAGCTTCGTTTAGTAGTTGATCAACAACTTTATCCATAATAGCTTCGGCCATTTTTCTAATTTCATCATCTTCCTTTGCTCTGGGGTCCGCCAATGGCTCGGCGGGCTCTGGGGGAGGAGATAGTGCAGTTGTGATGCAAACCGTAAATAAGTTCGAAGTTATAAAATTAGAACATAAAGTCAAAAGCTATTAATTAATACCTATTCGCCTCTCAAGATCCACACTTTTCTCAGCGGCCTTTGCTACTTCTCTAGCATCGTGAATACCTTTTTCACTTTTCCTTATAATTTCTCGAGCCATCTCCCGACCGCCATTCTCCCAGATGTCGGTGAAAAATTTTCCACCAACCAAGCTTGCTTCGGCTGAGGGGTCTTTTATATCTTCAATACATAAGACAGCTTCGGTTTGTGCCAAGGATTTCACATGTTCGCAGCCTCCCCTTTCCAAGATAGCGGCTATCCCACTAGCACCCGAGCAGGCGCATATGTCCCCACGGCCACTTAAAATTTCTTCAAAAGCTTCGGCCTCGCCGTTGATCCAGTCAATTGGACCTTCGGGATCTCCAAGTACAAAGTTGCTTTCATTCGAATATGCGCCGACACTGGCGAAACTAGTCTTAATTGTTTCCACGCATTTCATGGATTTTTCATAACATCTTTCTTTTGAAGTCCAAAGTTCTGCAGTTGTTTTCTCCCAATGATTCTTCTAGTAATCGCTGGCGTCTCGGTCAGCTTCGGCAGTTGCACACTTCAATTTCGCTTCAGCCAGCTGTTTCTGAAGATTTTCAATTTCGCACTTCTGGGCTTCAGCTTGGGCCTTGGAAGTAGCTTCGTCTTCTTTTATTTTGTTAAGCAATGAATTTAATATTTTATCTTTCTCAAGACCTTCGTTCCTTAGCTCAATCACTTTGGTACGAAGGTTATTTAATGCCATGGTACATCCTTCGTCTTCAGCGCTTTTTTGCGCTCTGAGGGCATTGCTATGAATAAGGCCCTGCAATAGGAATATGGTATTAAGAAATAAACACACGAATTTTTAACCACGCAAAAAGTTTATTTTCTCACCTTTAAGCTGTTGTACGCTAAGCTGTCGGCCAATTCATCTTTTGACAAGACCGAGAGCCCATCTTCTAGAGTTGGTAATCCGAAGCTTCTTGCCATCTCCCGGCAGACAGAGATCTCCTTGCTGTCTGGGAGACAATGCAAGAAGTCTTCTTCTCCGCTGCCATTGAATATCAACGCCCCTTTCAGATATTTTAATTTCTGGGCATAATGATGAGCTTCTCGCTTTTCCTCTTCAGATAGCATTTTACCCGAAGCATGTCGTACAATATAATCGGCAATTTGGAAGATGCTTCGGGAGTTGAAGAAAGAGTTTTGTTAGTCAGAATTTGCTTTAAAGTTTCCTTTGTATTTTCTCCTTCGGTTTCCAAGGATTTCTCCTTGGCAGACTCTGAAGGTCCAGTTTCAATTTTGGCCTGGTGCTTCGTAGTTTCGGTTCCAGCGGCTGTTGTTTCAATTTGTGCCTTTTGAGCTTCGGCAACTTTTTTCAGAGTAGAGCTTGAAGACTTTATTGTCTCTAGTACATCCAGAACGTTGACCATTCTTTTTCTTTTGGGGATCACCGCTGGACCTTTCTGAGCTTGTGGCAATCCAACTTCTGCCGAAGGGCTTAAAATTTCTGATATTTTTGTCCCTTCAGCTTTCGGCTCTTCAACAATTTCAGCCTTCGATGTTGCAGTCAGCTCTTCAGCTTTCTGCGTAGGTATAGGTTTTTTTTTGCTTCAGTAGCCGAAGAAGCTTCGCCGACAAACTCGGGCACTATGGCCGGCTCAATGTAGCGTGGCCGGTGGGTAAGAACCTTCACCTTTTTTCTCTTCGGCGCTGGTTCACTAGGAGCGGCCGAAGCAACTTCCTTCACAAAAACTGTACCTTTTCTTTTCTGACCCCTCAACGGGTAACGATAGTCAGGATAGACGAATCTGATAGCATCGAAAACTCTGTTCAGCCTCTTCTTTTTCTGGCCTTCGAAGGCCGCTGATAGCGCAGTATCTTCTGCCTTTGAGTATGGCCCGAGCAATTCATCGCTTGTAGCTTCAATACATTTCAGCCAATCATCATCTGGCTCGACAAATTTACCCTCGTATCTAAAGGTGAACTTCATCCTAACCAGCCCACCTTCGTCAGGCTTGGTGATAGTCTCTTTTGGCATTTCCCACTTTTCTACAAGCAGCCATACTCTGAAGGCTATGTGCTCCTGGACTAAATCCCTTGTCCTAATGAAAGAGCAAACTACGCCGAAGGCCCTCTGGCATTCTTCGACTGCTTCGTCAACTTCCACCTTCGGTTTTCGAAGGCCGAAGCGCTGCCAGATAGGGCGCATAATGATATCTTTAATATCTTCTCGCGCCTTCAAGTCGTTTTTCACATAGAACCATTCCTTCATCCAGTCTCCGGGCCATCTCTTCCGAAAAGTCGGCACGGGACAGCTTGAACCAGAGCGAGCACCGAAGCTATAACAACCAAAATTGTTGTGATATTGCTCTTTACCCCCACGGTTTCGTCTCATACACTAGCTCGTGTATATTGCAGAAACTTTTTGCATTCGGTTCCAAGCCCTGGCTCTTCACGGCCCATACGAAGATTCTCATTCTTATGATCGCTTCGGGCGTAATTTGATGAACGTACACTTGATAAATCTTTAAAACCTCAACCACAAATTAGCTTAATGGAAACCAAAGCCCAGCTTTAAAAAAGCTTCGGATGATCACAACTTCATTCTCTTCGGGAGCAGGCACAGTCCTCTCTCCGTCATCAGCCCTTACAATAGACATGTCCCGAAAATATCTTCCCCTCATATTATCGAGATGACTCTGTTTAATAGCTGATTTTCCGAAGACTGAGTGGCTTGGTCGCCATGGTCGGTCTTTGGAGTCTTCACCTCCGCTTTCCACATCATAACTATCACTATCACCAGTATCTTCAGATAAACCTTCCAAAATATCCCTTGTAATCTTCTCTGCATTTGTCTTTGATATTGATTCAATAAAGCCAAGATTCTTCTCCTCAGAGAGGCTCAGTTTCATTTCGGCAACAACTTTCTTTTCCTGAGACATCTCTTCGAAAATGCCGAAAATGTGCTCGCACGACCGAAGCTAAAAAATCTAGGAAGCTCGACAAGTGTTTGTAGGCAAAGAGCTATTTGAGCAGGCAAAGCAGATGGCAAGAAAGCGTACCAAATGAGTTCGCGGTCGGATCATATTTATACACCCAGGGCGATGCAAATGGGAGGGTCCCTCTTGTCATTGACTGTTGCTATTCTAGCAAAGGGAAGGTGTTTTTTCGGACCTTCGGCTTAGGGCCTTCGTCCATATCGCAATCTGAATTTATTATCCTAACAAATTAATATTGCAAGGGGCTACTGTTGGGGGCCTTCGGCTTCCGAAGGTCCTCAAAAACGTGATTTGACAATGTTTCTGGAGTGTAATACATGAACAGGTACCTTCGGACATGGACCCTTCAGACATGTCAAAATCGCTATATGAAGAAACTCAAGGAGAACGAAGGATGAAACAGAGCCGAAGCTGTGTGCGAGGAAGCTTCGGCATGTTGGCAGAAAAGAGGAAACCGACTTAAAGAGGAAAAGACTATCTAGACCCCGACAAATTACTATAGAGTCATTATCAAATGCAAAGGGTCTGGATGTAATTTTACATGGGCTGCGACCCGTGCCTATAAATAGGTGAACAGTACTCTCGTACTGTTCACGCTGACTTGGCATTCGCTTTTGCGTCACGCTTGTACTTTTGCTTTCCTTCATGCCGAAGGTACATTTGTAGTTTGTTATCATTTCTATAATAATAAAAATAGAAATGAGCTAATAATAATATTTAAGTATATATGTTATTTCTTATGCTTTATGTGGATCCCTTTTTCATTATTTGTTATACTGATGAAGGTATGTCCTTCATAACCTTCGTCCGAAACTCATTATATCCTAAGGGAAATAATGCTTCGAAGGACGAAGGACTTTAACGTTTAACGATTTTTGTGTTGCCTTGTTCTTAACTCATAGCATTTAAGGACAAGTCCCCAACATCATTACTAAACTAAATGCACTATTTTTATTTAATGATTTTTATAGTGTTACAGCCGAGGGCCTCCACACCTCTACCTACCTCCTCAACTATCTCCCTTCCACTACGTGCCCGGCCCCCACTCCTCGGTAGGACTGGGCATAAAACCCGAGCCCGAAGCCCGTTACCCAAAATACCCGAACTCGTACCCATTTAGCCCGAGGCCCGTTACCCGAACAACTCCAACGGGTAACAAAACTGAATACCCGAACTAAGTTTGGGCCTAATCGGGTATTAACCTGCGGTACCCGAAGTACCCATTCTACCCGAAATTCGCCAGCACGCGCAGGCCGAGCACTAGCCACTAGCCCAACTGCGGCACAGCCCACGGGCCACAGCCCAGTTGATAGCCTACTACGCAACCCAACCCTAGCTCCCTGACCGTGGAGTCCCTAATCCCTAATTTCCTATCCAGCACTCAATCGCACCAGCGGCGGCGCCCCCAGCGACGTCCTCCCAGTCGGCAGGTGCAGCCGGCCAGGCCGCTGTAGGCGCACCGCACATTCGCGCACCAGCTACAGCTAGTCAGCAGGGCGGCAGGCGCAGCAGCAACCAGTCAGGCGCAGGGCGGCAGCCGCCAGCCGGCGAGGCGGCCAGCCGTGCGGCACTACAGCCACACGCCCACGCGTCGTCAAGCCTCCACGACTTGGTTTTTTCCTTGCTTGTTGTTGTTGTCGTCCTCCACGACTTGCTGCTTGGAGCCTTGCAGCCTTGGAGCTGTAGACCTGCTACGCCGAGACACCGAGTTGCCTTAGCCTGTAAATCTTGTGCATGATTTATAATAGCGAGTACCCGAATTTTACCTAAACCCAAACCCGAAATTGCGGGTACCCGAAACTTCGGGTACGAGTACGGGTTTAACTGTTAGAAACCCGAAATATAAAAAACCCGAAAAACCCGACCCGAAATTTCAGGTAAACCCGAACGCCCATCCCTACTCCTCGGTACCCCTCCACGCTATGACCACCTCCGTGTCTTCGGGTGTGCTTGCTACCCGAACACCGCTACCACTGCTCCTCACAAGCTCGCACCTCGTTCCACCCTCTGTGTGTTTCTCGACTACTCCCCATACCACAAGGGTTGCCGCTGCTTTGACCTCTCCTCTCGCCGGGCCCTCATCTCTCGCCATGTGGTGTTTGTTGAGTCCATTTTTCCTTACTCCACCACACCCACACCACCTTCCTCCGACCCTAACCTTGACCTCTTCACTCCTTTTTGAGAGCACCTAGAGGGGGTGAATAGGTGATCCTGTAAAAACTTGAAACTTAAAGCCACAAACTTGATAAAGTGTTAGCACAATGAAATCAAGTGGCTAAGGAGAGGAGTTCTTGCAAACCACAAAGAGATCAACACAGAGAGGCACAGTGGTTTATCCCGTGGTTCGACCAAGTCCAACACTTGCCTACTCCACGTTGTGGCGTCCCAAAGGACGAGGGTTGCACTCAACCCCAAGTGATCCAAAGATCCACTTGAATACCACGGTGTTTCTTTTCCTTTTACTATATCCCGTTTGCGAGGAATCTCCACAACTTGGAGTCTCTCGCCCTTACAATGAGTATCAAAGTGAAAGCACTAGAGTAAGGAAGGGAAGCAACACACACAAATCCACAGCGAACACGCACACACACGGCCAAGACTTGAGCTCAAATGAATATCACAAAGTTCTCACTAGAACGGAGCTCAAATCACTAGAAATGTCAAACAAGTGCGCAAAGACGAAGTGTGAATGATCAAGGATGCTCAAAGTGTGCTTGGTATACTCCTCCATGCGCCTAGGGGTCCCTTTTATAGCTCCAAGGCAGCTAGGAGCCGTTGAGAGCAATCCAGGAAGGCAATTCTTGCCTTTTATCGACTGGCACACCGGACAGTCCGGTGCACTACCGGACACTGTCCGTTGCGGATTTCTTTCCTATTCTGGCGCAGCCGACTGTTGAAGATTTGGAGCCGTTGGCGCACCGGACACTGTCCGGTGCACACCGGACAGTCCGGTGCCCCCTGACCGTTTGCTCGGCCACTCGTCACGCGCGGATTGCGCGGCCGACCGTTGGCTCACTGGACAATCCGTTGCACCACCGGACAGTCCGGTGAATTATAATCGTATGTTGTTGACTTGATTCCCGAGAGCGGAGACTTTGCCGCAGCCGACTCACCGGACAGTCCGGTGCAGCACCGGACAGTCCGGTGATTTATAGTCGTACGCCGCCGTCGAGACCCGAGAGCAGGCAGTTCACTAGACGCCAGCCTGGCGCACCGGACACTGTCCGGTGCACCACCGGACAGTCCGGTGCACCCAGACTGAGCAGAGTCTTGGCTGCTCGAGCCAAGTCTTTTCCAATTGTATTTTCTCTGATTCTAGCACTTAGACAAATATGTTAGTACACAAAAACCAATGTACTAAGTCTAGAATCATACCTTTGTGTTGATTAGCACTTCTTCCACCATTTGGCATAGTTTCATACTCAAACCACTTGTGTTGGCATATGATCACCAAAATACTTAGAAATGGCCCAAGGGCACATTTCCCTTTCAATCTCCCCCTTTTTGGTGATTTATGCCAACACAACAAAAAGCAACATCTAGAAGTGCAACATCAATGCAAATGAGAACACACATTTGTTTTGATTCAAATTTGGCATAGTTGGATCATTCTTTGCCACCACTTGGTTTGTTTTTACAAATCAAACTCAATTTCCTATCTCTAAGTCAAACACACTTGTTGAGGCATAAAGAGAGGTATTCCAAGAGAAATTGATCAAAGATTCAAAAACTCCCCTTTTCCCATAATCAACCAATCTCCCCACAAGGAACCAATTTTTGACAATAAGAGACAATAAGAGAGTATTTTGACAAAGCAATAGTTCTAACTCTACTATTTTCAAAATTCTCAAGTGGTAGCTGATCCATTTCTTGCTTTAGCCTTATTTTCTCCCCCTTTGGCATCAAGCACCAAAACGGGATCAATCTTGGCCCTAAAACCCCATTGCCTCACCAAAATCTTCAACTACGAGTAAAAAGGCAATAAGAGCATGAAGATGAACTTGGAGTAAGTTACCCTCTCATCGGAGTGTAGTGGAAGTCTTTCATGGTCCAAGTCCACCTTCCCCTTTCAATCCACCTTTGAGACTAAATCAAGCAAACTCAAGCATATGGTTAGTCTCAAAGGGTCAAGTTGTAGCACATCTCCCCCTAAATATGTGCATCACTTCTCACATGGACTTTTGAGGTCCGGGGAGTGTTTGTACAACTTGAGCACCATAAACAAACAACAAAATGTATAACGGAACATGATCAAAGCATAAGACACATGTATGCTATAAATCAATCCAAGTTACGCAAATCTAAGACATTTAACTCACTACGTAGCCTGCAAAAGGTTGACTCATCTAAAGGCTTGGTAAAGATATCGACTAGCTGGTTCTCGGTGCTAACATAAAACACTTCGATATCCCCCTTTTGCTGGTGGTCTCTCAAAAAGTGATGCCGGATGTCTATGTGCTTTGTGCGGCTGTGTTCAACAGGATTGTCCGCCATGCAGATAGCACTCTCATTGTCACATAGGAGTGGGACTTTGCTCCGATTGTAGCCAAAATCCCGAAGGGTTTGCCTCATCCAAAGTAGTTGCACGCAACACTGTCCTGCGGCAACATACTCGGCCTCAGCGGTGGATAGGGCAACGGAAGTTTGTTTCTTAGAGCTCCACGACACCAGGGACCTTCCTAAGAATTGGCACGTCCTAGATGTACTCTTCCTATCAACCTTACATCCAGCATAATCGGAGTCTAAATATCCAATTAAGTCAAAGGTAGACCCCTTTGGATACCAGATCCCGAAGCAAGGCGTAGCGACTAAATATCTAAGAATTCGCTTAACGGCCACAAGGTGACACTCCCTTGGGTCGGATTGAAATCTAGCACACATGCATACGCTAAGCATAATATCCGGTCTACTAGCACATAAATAAAGTAAAGACTCTATCATAGACCGGTATGCTTTTTGATCAACGGACTTACCTCCTTTGTTGAGGTCGACATGTTCGTCAGTTCCCATTGGAGTCTTTGCGGGCTTGGCGTCCTTCATCCCAAACCGCTTTAGCAAGTCTTGTGTGTACTTTGTTTGGGAGATGAAGGTGCCGTCCTTGAGTTGCTTCACTTGGAACCCAAGGAAGTAGTTCAACTCGCCCATCATCGACATCTCAAACTTTTGAGTCATCACCCTGCTAAACTCTTCACAAGACTTTTGGTTAGTAGAACCAAATATTATGTCATCGACATAAATTTGGCACACAAATAGATCACCATCACAAGTCTTAGTGAAAAGAGTTGGATCGACTTTCCCAACCTTGAAAGCATTAGCAATTAGAAAGTCTCTAAGGCATTCATACCATGCTCTTGGGGCTTGCTTAAGTCCATAAAGCGCCTTAGAGAGCTTACACACGTGGTCGGGGTACCGTTCATCCTCAAAGCCAAGGGGTTGCTCTACGTACACCTCCTCCTTGATTGGCCCGTTGAGGAAAGCGCTCTTCACATCCATTTGGTACAACCTGAAAGAATGATGAGCGACATAGGCTAACAAAATGCGAATGGACTCTAGCCTAGCCACAGGAGCAAACGTCTCCTCAAAGTCCAAACCTGCGACTTGGGCATAACCTTTTGCCACAAGTCGTGCCTTGTTCCTTGTCACCACCCCGTGCTCGTCTTGTTTGTTGCGGAGCACCCACTTGGTTCCCACAACGTTTTACTTGGGATGAGGCACCAGTGTCCAAACTGCATTTCGCTTGAAGTTGTTGAGCTCTTCCTGCATGGCCAACACCCAGTCCGGATCTAGCAAGGCCTCTTCTACCCTGAAAGGCTCAATAGAAGAGACAAAAGAGTAATGCTCACAAAAATTAACTAATCTAGAGCGAGTAGTTACTCCCATGCTAATATCGCCCAAAATCTGGTCGACGGGATGATCCCTTTGAATCGTCGCTCGAACTTGAGTTGGAGGTGCCGGTTGTGCTTCTTCCTCCATAACATGATCATCTTGTGCTCCCCCTTGATCACACGCCTCCTCTTGATGAACCTGTTCATCGTCTTGAGTTGGGGGATGCACCATTGTTGAGGAAGAAGGTTGATCTTGCTCCTTTTGTTCCTGTGGCCGCACATCTTCAATCGCCATGGTGCGTATTGCGGCTGTTGGAACGTCTTCTTCATCTACATCATCAAGATCAACAACTTGCTCTCTTGGAGAGCCACTAGTCTCATCAAATACAACGTCGCTAGAGACTTCAACTAAACCCGATGATTTGTTGAAGACCCTATACACCTTTGTATTTGAGTCATAACCTAACAAAAACCCTTCTACAGCTTTGGGAGCAAACTTAGAATTTCTACCCTTCTTCACTAGAATATAACATTTTCTCCCAAATACACGAAAGTATGACACATTGGGTTTGTTACCGGTTAGGAGTTCGTATGACGTTTTCTTGAGGAGGCGATGAAGGTAGACTCGGTTTATGGCGTGGCAAGTCGTGTTCACGGCTTCCGACCAAAACCGCTCGGGGGTCTTGAACTCTCCAAGCATCGTCCTCGCCATGTCTATGAGCGTCCTGTTCTTCCTCTCTACCACACCATTTTGCTGTGGTGTGTAGGGAGCGGAGAACTCGTGCTTGATTCCTTCCTCCTCAAGGTACTCTTCCACTTGAAGGTTCTTGAACTCCGACCCGTTGTTGCTCCTTATCTTCTTCACCTTCAGCTCAAACTCATTTTGAGCTCTCCTTAGGAAGCGCTTGAGGGTCCCTTGGGTTTCTGTTTTATCCTGCAAAAAGAATACCCAAGTGAAGCGGGAAAAATCATCAACTAAAACAAGACCATACTTACTTCCTCCTATGCTTAGGTAGGTGACGGGTCCGAAGAGGTCCATATGAAGCAACTCCAAAGGTCTTAATGTGGTCATCACATTTTTGGTATGATGAGAGCTTCCCACCTGTTTACCTGCTTGACAAGCTGCACAAGGTCTATCTTTTTCGAAGGTTACATTTGTTAGACCTATCACATGTTCTCCCTTTAGAAGTTTGTGAAGGTTCTTCATCCTCACATGTGCTAGACGGCGATGCCACAGCCAGCACATGCTAGTCTTAGCAATTAAGCATGCATCTAGACTGGCCTCCTCTTTTCAAAATCAACTAAATAGAGTTTGCCGTCTAATACACCCTTAAAAGCTAATGAACCATCACTCCTTCTAAAGACAGACACATCTACATTTGTGAATAAGCCATTATATCCCATATTACATAATTGACTAACGGACAACAAGTTATATCCGAGCGATTCAACTAGAAACACATTAGAGATAGAATGCTCGGAAGAAATAGCTATTTTTCCTAGTCCTTTAACCTTGCCTTGATTCCCGTCACCGAATATGATTGAGTCTTGGGAATCTTTGTTCTTGACGTAGGAGGTGAACATCTTCTTCTCCCCCGTCATGTGGTTTGTGCATCCGCTGTCGATAATCCAGCTTGAGCCCCCGGATGCATAAACCTGCAAGGCAATTTTAGGCTTGGGTCTTAGGTACCCAACTCTTGTTGGGTCCTATAAGGTTAGTTAAAATAGCCTTAGGAACCCAAATGCAAGTTTTATCTCCCTTGCATTTTGCCCCTAATTTTCTAGCAACCACTTTCTTATCCTTTCTACAAATAGCAAAGGAAGCATTGCAAACATGGTAAATTGTAGAATGTTCATTACTTACTTTCCTAGGTATATGAACAACATTTCTTCTAGGCTTATGATGAACAACATTTTTCCTGGCCAAATTTCTATCATGCATAATAGAAGAACTTGAAGCAATCATGGCATGAGAATCAAAAGCATCATAACTTCTATGAACATTCCTAGAATATCTCCTATCATGGTGCATAAAAGCATGGTTCTTTTGAGCACTATTAGCCATAAGGGCCTTCCCTTTCTCCTTGGCGGAGATGGGAGCCTTATGACTTGTTAAGTTCTTGGCTTCCTTCTTAAAGCCAAGCCCATCCTTAATTGAGAGGTGTCTACCAATCGTGTAGGCATCCCTTGCAAATTTTAGTTTATCAAATTTACTTTTGCTAGTCTTAAGTTGAGCATTAAGACTAGCCACTTCATCGTTTAATTTAGAAATGGAAACTAGGTGTTCACTACAAGCGTCAATATTAAAATCTTTACACCTATTGCAAATCATAACATGTTCTACACAAGAGGTTGATTTATTAGCCATTTCTAACTTAGCATTCAAGTCATCATTGATACTCTTTAAGCTAGAAATAGATTCATGGCATGTAGACAATTCACATGAAAGCATTTCGTTTCTTTTAACTTCTAAAGCAAGAGAGTTTTGTGCACTTGCAAATTTATCATGCTCTTCATATAAAAGATCTTCTTGCTTTTCTAAAAGTCTATTTTTCTCATTCAAAGCATCAATCAATTCATTGATCTTTTCTATCTTAGATCTATCTAATCCTTTGAACAAGCTAGAATAATCAATTTCATCATCATCACTAGAGTCCTCATCACTAGAAGTAGAGTACTTGGGAGTTTCTCTAGTGATTACCTTCTTTTCCTTTGCCATTAGGGAAGTGTGGCGCTCATTGGGGAAGAGCGACGATTTGTTGAAGGCAGTGGCAGCGAGTCCTTCATCGTCAGAGTCGGACGAAGAACAATCCGAGTCCCACTCCTTGCCAAGGTGTGCCTCGCCCTTAGCCTTCTTGTATGCCTTCTTCTTTTCTTTCTTCCCACCTTTCTCTTGTTCCTAGTCATTAGTGTTGTCGGGACAATTAGCTATAAAATGACCACACTTACCACACTTGAAGCAGGAGCGCTTCCCCTTCGTCTTGCTCTTGTTTGGGTGCTCCTTTCTTCCTTTAAGTGTCGTCTTAAAGCGCTTGATGATGAGGGCCATTTCTTCCTCGTTAAGCCCGGCCGCCTCAACTTGCGCCACCTTGCTGGGTAGCACCTCCCTGCTACTTGTTGCTTTGAGAGCAATGGTTTGAGGCTCATGGATTGGGCCATTTAGTGCCTCATCAACATATCTTGCCTCCTTGATCATCATTCGTCCGCTTACGAACTTTCCAAGTATCTCCTCGGGCGTCATCTTGGTGTACCTAGGATTCTCACGAACAAGATGAGGATCAAGGATGGTGAATGACCTTAGCATAATACGGACGACATCGTGGTCCGTCCATCGCGTGCTTCCATAGCTCCTTATTTTGTTGACGAGGGTCTTGAGCCTGTTGTACGTTTGGGTTGGCTCTTCCCCCCTGATCATTGCGAACCTTCCTAGTTCGCCTTCCACCAACTCCATCTTGGTGAGCATGGTGACGTAATTTCCCTCATGCGAGATCTTGAGGGTGTCCCAGATCTGTTTGGCGTTGTCCAAGCCGCTCACCTTATTGTACTCTTCCCTGCACAAGGATGCTAAAAGAACAGTAGTAGCTTGTGCATTTTTATGAATTTGTTCATTGATAAACATGGAGTTATCGGAACTATCAAATTGCATCCCATTTTCTACTATCTCCCATATACTTGGATGAAGAGAAAACAAGTGGCTACGCATTTTGTGACTCCAAAATCCGTAGTCCTCTCCATCAAAGTGTGGGGGTTTACCAAGTCGAATAGAAACCAAATGAGCATTTGAATTATGCGGAATACGAGAGTAATCAAAAGAAAAGTTCGAGTTAACCGTTTTCTTTTTCTCCTCGTATTCGTCGTCCTTTTGAGAAGAGGAAGATTCGTCGCTGTCGTAGTAGACAACCTTCCTGATGCGCCTCTTCTTCTTTCCATCTTTCTTATTTTGACTCGAGCCGGAGTCATTGACTTTGTCGTCCCTTGGCTCGTTGAAGATGGACTCCTTCTCATTGTCGTTGACCACCATCCCCTTTCCCTTAGGATCCATCTCTTCGGGCGATTAGTCCCTTTCTTGAAGAGAACGACTCCGATACCAATTGAGAGCACCTAGAGGGGGGTGAATAGGTGATCCTGTAAAAACTTGAAACTTAAAGCCACAAACTTGATTAAGTGTTAGCACAATGAAATCAAGTGGCTAAGGAGAGGAGTTCTTGCAAACCACAAAGAGATCAACACAGAGAGGCACATTGGTTTTTCCCGTGGTCCGGCCAAGTCCAACACTTGCCTACTCCACGTTGTGGCGTCCCAACAGACGAGGGTTGCACTCAACCCCTCTCAAGTGATCCAAAGATCCACTTGAATACCATGGTGTTTCTTTTCCTTTTACTATATCCCGTTTGCGAGGAATCTCCACAACTTGGAGACTCTCGCCCTTACAATGAGTATCAAAGTGAAAGCACTAGAGTAAGGAAGGGAAGCAACACACACAAATCCACAGCGAACACGCACACACACGGCCAAGACTTGAGCTCAAATGAATATCACAAAGTTCTCACTAGAACAGAGCTCAAATCACTAGAAATGTCAAACAAGTGCGCAAAGACGAAGTGTGAATGATCAGGGATGCTCAAAGTGTGCTTGGTATACTCCTCCATGCGCCTAGGGGTCCCTTTTATATCCCCAAGGCAGCTAGGAGCCGTTGAGAGCAATCCAGGAAGGCAATTCTTGCCTTCTGTCGACTGGCGCACCAGACAGTCTGGTGCACCACCGGACACTGTCCGGTGCGGATTTCTTTCCTATTCTGGCGCAGCCGACCGTTGAAGATTTGGAGCCGTTGGCGCACCGGACACTGTCCGGTGCACACCGGACAGTCCGGTGCCCCCTTCTGACCGTTTGCTCGGCCACTCGTCACGCGCGGATTGCGCGGCCGACCGTTGGCTCACCGGACAGTCCGGTGAATTATAGTCGTACGCTGTTGACTTGATTCCCGAGAGCGGAGACTTCGCCGCAGCCGACTCACCGGATAGTCCGGTGCACCACCGGACAGTCCGGTGATTTATAGTCGTACGCCGCCATCAAGACCCGAGAGCAGGCAGTTCACTAGACGCCAGCCTGGCGCACCGGACACTGTCCGGTGCACCACCGGACAGTCCGGTGCACCTAGACTGAGCAGAGTCTTGGCTGCTCGAGCCAAGTCTTTTCCAATTGTATTTTCTCTGATTCTAGCACTTAGACAAATATGTTAGTACACAAAAACCAATGTACTAAGTCTAGAATCATACCTTTGTGTTGATTAGCACTTCTTCCACCATTTGGCATAGTTTCATACTCAAACCACTTGTGTTGGCACATGATCACCAAAATACTTAAAAATGGCCCAAGGGCACATTTCCCTTTCACTTTTCCGACTGACGTGGTGCTCGAGCCACCTATTCTTCCTCTTTCTGCAGGTACTTGCTCGCCGCCTACTACTCCCGGCCCGGTGCCTTGCCCGGGTCCGGTTGCGTCACATACGATGGTGTCGCATCTCCGTGGGGCTCCGTCTCCGGCCGCCTTGGGTCAAGCGGGGCTGTCGGGACTGCCCCGCCTGCGGGGCCGGCGGAACCGGCCCCTCTGGCTCGCTTTGCACAGCCGGTGCGCGTCTACCAGCGCAGGCTGACGCCGCCAGGGTTCGCACCGCCGGCGCCGCCGTCCCTACCGGTGACCCCTTCCCCGGTGGAGTCGCCGGTGGCCCAGTCCCCACCGGGGACGCCTACACCTCTGTCGCGTCCACTCGTGGCACGTGTCCAGACGCCGGTGTACCACCCACCGCTCCTTCACCGAGACTCGCGGCACGTTCACCTGATGGTGACGTGGCACGCGGCTGGTACCCTGCCGCCCCGGGTTCTAGCGGCTACACGCAGAGACTCACAGGTCTCTCCGGTACCCTCCTTCGTCCGCACAGCCCTACTGGACCCCCACTAGCGTGGGGCGATGGAGGAGTACGCGACGCTTGTCGCCAACCATACATGGGATCTGGTGCCCCGTCTGCCCAGCGCCAACGTGGTCACCGACAAGTGGATCTGGACGCACAAGCGGCGCGCCGATGGTACCCTAGAATGGTACAAGGCTCGCTGGGTTCTTCGGGGCTTCACTCAGCGCCACGGAGTCGACTACTGAAAGGGAAATAGGCTTACACCTTTTCCTAATTGATTTTGGTGGTTGAATTGCCCAACACAAATAATTGGACTAACTAGTTTGCTATAGAATATAAGTTTTACAGGTGTCAAAGGTTCACAATAAACCAATAAAAAGACCAAGAAAGGATTCAAACAAAGAGAGCAAAAGGCAACCGAAGTGTGCCCTGGTTTGGCGCACCGGACTGTCCGGTGTGCCACCGGACAGTGTCCGGTGCACCAGGGAATTCCAGTCCGAACTTGCCACCTTCGGGAATTCTGGGAGCCGCTCCGCTATAATTCACCGGACTGTCCGGTGTGCCAACGGAGTAACGGCTACATAACGCCAATGGTCGTCTGCAACGACAGTTAATGCGCTACAGTGCGCGCAGAAGTCAGAGCAGAGCCAGAAGGCGCACCGGACAGTGCACAGTGACTGTCCGGTGCACCACCGGACTGTCCGGTGGCCCAGATGTCAGAAGCTCCAACGGTCAGAATCCAACGGCCGGGTGACGTGGCTGGCGCACCGTACAGTGTCCGGTGGCGCACCGGACTGTCCGGTGCGCCATACGACAGCAGCCTCCAACAACGGCTACTTTGGTGGTTGGGGCTATAAATAACCCCAACCACCCACCATTCATTGCATCCAAGTTTTCAGACTTCCTACACCTTACAAGAGCTATAGCATTCAATACAAGACACACCAAAGAGATCAAATCCTCTCCCAAGTCCAAAGATCATTCCAATCAAATAGTGACTTAGAGAGAGAGTGACTTGTGTTCATTTGAGCTCTTGCGCTTGGATTGCTTTTCTTTCTCATTCTTTCTTGTGATCAACTCAATTGTAAACGAGGCAAGAGACACCAATTGTGTGGTGGTCCTTGCGGGGACTTAGTGTCCCGTTTGATTGAGAAGAGAAGCTCACTCGGTCTAAGTGGCCGTTTGAGAGAGGGAAAGGGTTGAAAGAGACCTGGTCTTTGTGACCACCTCACGGGGACTAGGTTTGCAAGAACCGAACCTCAGTAAAACAAATCATCGTGTCCCACTCTTTATTTGCTTGCGATTTGTTTTTCGCCCTCTCTCTCTCGGACTCGTTTATATTTCTAACGCTAACCCCGGCTTGTAGTTGTGCTTAAGTTTATATATTTCAGATTCGCCCTATTCACCCCCCCCCTCTAGGCGACTTTCAATTGGTATCAGAGCTCGGTGCTGCATTAGAGCCTAACCGCTCGAAGTGATGTCAGGAGATCACGCCAAGAAGGAGGTGGTGGTCGGTGAGAAGACCGCTACAAGCCACGGGAAGGCTCCATCAAGGGAGTCCGCCAACAAGGAGAAGGATGGATCCCCTTCGCACATTAGATCGCACAAGAGTGGCGAGAAGAAGAAGAAAATGAAGAAAGTGGTCTACTACGAGACCGACTCTTCATCGCCCTCTACATCCGGATCCAACACCGCGTCCATCACTTCTAAGCGCCAAGAGCGCAAGAAGTATAGTAAGATTCCCCTACGCTATCCTCGCATTCCTAAGCATACTCCATTACTTTCCGTCCCATTAGTTAAACCACCGACATTTGACGGTGAAGATTATTCTAGGTGAAGTGATATGATGAGATATCACCTAACCTCACTCCACAAAAGTATATGGGATGTTGTTGAGTTTGGAGCACAGGTACCATCCATAGGGATGAAGATTATGATGAGGACGAGGTGGCCCAAATCGAGCACTTCAACTCCCAAGCCACCATTATACTCCTCACCTCTCTAAGTCGAGAGGAGTATAACAAGGTGCAAGGGTTGAAGAGCGCCAAGGAGATTTGGGACGTGCTCAAAACCGCACACGAAGGAGATGAGGTGACCAAGATCACCAAGCGGGAGACGATCGAGGGGGAGCTCGGTCGGTTCATGCTCAACCAAGGCGAGGACCCTCAAGCCATGTACAACCGGCTAAAGACCTTGATGAATCAAGTGCGCAACCTCGGCAGCTCCAAGTGGGATGACCATGAAATGGTCAAGGTTATTCTAAGATCACTAGTATTTCTTAATCCTACGCAAGTACAATTAATTCGTGGTGATCCTAGATATAAGTTAATGTCTCCCGAGGAAGTTATAGGTAAATTCGTGAGCTTTGAGTTGATGATCAAAGACTCAAAGAAAATCATCGAGCAAGGCGCCTCCTCCACACCCGAAGCACAATCGGTCGCATTCAAGGTGACGGAGGAGAAGAAGGAAGAGTCTACATCAAGTAGACTACCCATTGACGCCTCCAAGCTCGACAATGAGGAGATGACGCTCATTATCAAGAGCTTTCGCCAAATCCTCAAGCAACGAAAGGGGAAGGACTACAAGTCCCGCTCCAAGAAAGTGTGCTACAAGTGTGGTAAGCCCGGTCACTTTATTGCAAAATGTCCATTATCAAGTGACAGTGACAGGGATAACGACAAGAAGGGCGAGAGGAGAGAAAAGAGGAGGCATTACAGGAAGAAGGGCGGCGATGCTCATGTGTGCCGCGAGTGGAACTCCGACGAGAGCTCCACCGACTCCTCCTCCGACGAGGACGCCGCCAACATCGTCGTCACCAAAGGGCTTCTCTTCCCCAACGTCGGCCACAAATGCCTCATGGCAAAGAACGGCAAAAGGAAGAAGGTAAAATCAAGATCCTCCACTAAATACGCATCCTCTAGTGATGAAGATAATTCTAGTGATGAGGAGGATAACTTGCTCACCCTTTTTGCCAATCTTAACATGCAACAAAAGGAAAAATTAAATAAATTAATTAGTGCTATTCATGAGAAGGATGAACTCTTGGACACCCAAGAGGACTTCCTAATTAAGGAAAACAAGAAGCATATTAAGGTTAAAAATGCTTATGCTCTAGAAGTAGAAAAATGTGAAAAATTTTCTAGTGAGCTAATCACTTGCCATAATGTGATCTCAAACCTTAGAAATGAAAATGCTAGATTAATTGCTAAGGTTGAGAGTTCAAATGTATGTGATGATTCAATTACCAATCTTAGAGATGATAATGCTAGTTTACTTGCTAAGATTGAAAAATTGAATGCCTCTCTTGCTAGCCTTAGAAATAAAAATAAAAAATTAATTGCTAAGGCTAAAGACTTAGACGTTTGCAATGCTTCTATTTCCAATCTTAGAGATAAGAATGCCATTTTACATGCTAAGATTGTTGAACTTAATTCTTGCAAACCCTCTACATCTACCGTTGAGCATGTTACAATTTGCACTAAATGTAGAGATGTTAACATTGATGCTATTCATGATCACATGGCTATGATTAAACAACAAAATGATCATATAGCAAAATTAGATGCTAAAATTGCCGAGCATGAATTAGAAAATGAAAAATTTAAATTTGCTCGTAGCATGCTTTATAGTGGGAGACGCCCAGGCATCAAAGATGGCATTTGCTTCCAAAAGGGAGACAATGTCAAACTTAATGCCCCTCCTAAAAGATTGTCAAACTTTGTTAAGGGCAAGGCTCCCATGGCTCAGGATAACGAGGGTTACATTTTATACCCTGTCGGTTATCCCGAGCACAAAATTAGGAGAATTCACTCTAGGAAGTCTCACTCTGGCCCTAATCATGCTTTTATGTATAAGAGCGAGACATCTAGTTCTAGGCAATCCACTCATGCTAAATTGCCTAAGAAGAAAACTCCAATTGCATCAAATGAACCTAGCATTTCATTTAAGCCTTTTGATGCATCTTATGTTTTAACTAACAAATCCGGCAAAATAGTTGCCAAGTATGTTGGGGGCAAACACAAGGGGTCAAAGACTTGTGTTTGGGTACCCAAAGTTCTTGTATCTAATGTCAAAGGACCCAAAACCGTTTGGGTACCTAAAATCAAGAACTAAATTTGTTTTGTAGGTTTATGCATCCGGGGGCTCAAGTTGGATCATCGATAGCGGGTGCACAAACCATATGACAGGGGAGAAGAAGATGTTCTCCTCCTACGAGAAAAATCAAGATCCCCAACGAGCTATCACATTCGGGGATGGAAATCAAGGTTTGGTCAAAGGATTGGGTAAAATTGCTATATCTCCTGACCATTCCATTTCCAATGTTTTTCTTGTAGATTCCTTAGATTACAATTTGCTTTTCGTTTCGCAATTATGTAAAATGGGCTACAACTGTCTTTTTACGGATATAGGTGTTACTGTCTTTAGAAGAAGTGATGATTCAGTAGCAATTAAGGGAGTGTTAGAGGGTCAGCTATACTTAGTAGATTTTGATAGAGCTGAACTCGACACTTGCTTAATTGCTAAGACTAACATGGGTTGGCTCTGGCATCGCCGACTAGCACATGTTGGAATGAAGAATCTTCACAAGCTTCTAAAGGGAGAACACATTTTGGGACTAACCAATGTTCATTTTGGGAAAGACAGGGTTTGTAGCGCATGTCAGGCAGGGAAGCAAGTTGGTGTTCATCATCCACACAAGAACATCATGACGACTGACAGGCCACTCGAGCTACTACACATGGACCTATTCGGCCCGATAGCTTACATAAGCATCGGCGGGAGTAAGTACTGTCTAGTTATTGTGGATGATTATTCTCGCTTCACTTGGGTATTCTTTTTGCAGGAAAAATCTCACACCCAAGAAACTTTGAAAGGATTCTTGAGACGAGCTCAAAATGAGTTCGGCTTGAGGATCAAGAAGATAAGAAGCGACAACGGAACGGAGTTCAAAAACTCACAAATCAAAGGCTTCCTTAAGGAGGAGGGCATCAAGCATGAGTTCTCTTCTCCCTACACGCCACAACAAAATGGTGTAGTGGAGAGGAAGAATAGAACTTTATTGGACATGGCAAGAACCATGCTTGATGAGTACAAGACTTCGGATCGATTTTGGGCCGAGGCGGTCAACACCGCTTGCTACGCCATCAACCGGTTATATCTACACTAAATCCTTAAGAAGACATCATACGAACTCCTAACTGGTAAAAAGCCAAATGTTTCATATTTTAGAGTCTTTGGTAGCAAATGCTTTATTCATCCAAATTTGCTCCTAAGGCTGTAGGAGGCTTTTTACTAGGATATGATTCAAACACAAGGGCATATAGAGTCTTTAACAAGTCCTCTGGACTAGTTGAAGTTTCTTGTGACATTGTGTTTGATGAGACTAACGGCTCTCAAGTAGAGCAAGTTGATCTTGATGAGCTAGATGATGAAGAGGCTCCGTGCTTCACGCTAAGGAACATGTCCATTGGGGATGTGTGTCCTAAGGAATCCGAAGAGCCTCCAAATGCACAAGATCAACCATCTTTCTCCATGCAAGCATCTCCACCAACTCAAGATAAGGATGAGGCTCAAGATGATGAAGTAGAAGATCAAGAAGATAAGCCACCTCAAGAGGAGAGCAATGATCAAGGGGGAGATGCCCATGATCAAGACAAGGAAGATGAACAAGACCCAAGGCCGCCACACCCAAGAGTCCACCAAGCAATTCAACGAGATCACCCCGTGAACTCCATCCCCGGTGACATTCATAAGGGGGTAACTACTCGATCTCGTGTTGCTCATTTCTGTGAACATTACTCCTTTGTGACTTCTATTGAGCCGCACAGGGTAGAAGATGCATTAAGGGATTCAGATTGGGTGTTGGCGATGCAAGATGAGCTCAACAACTTCACGAGGAACGAGGTATGGCATTTAGTTCCACGTCCTAACCAAAGTGTTGTAGGAACCAAGTGGGTCTTCCGCAACAAGCAAGATGAGCATGGTGTGGTGACAAGGAACAAAGCCCGACTTGTGGCCAAGGGATACTCACAAGTCGAAGGTTTGGATTTCGGTGAAACCTACGCACTCGTAGCTAGGCTTGAGTCAATTCGCATTTTACTTGCCTATGCTACTTACCATGGCTTCAAGCTTTATCAAATGGACGTGAAGAGTGCCTTCCTCAATGGACCAATCAAGGAGGAGGTCTATGTTGAGCAACCTCCTGGCTTTGAAGATAGTGAGTATCCTAACCATGTTTACAAACTTTCTAAGGCGCTTTATGGGCTCAAGCAAGCCCCAAGAGCATGGTATGAATGTCTAAGAGATTTTCTTATCACTAATGGCTTTAAAGTCGGAAAGGCCGATCCTACTCTCTTTACTAAAACACTTGCAAATGATTTGTTTGTATGCCAAATTTATGTTGATGATATCATATTTGGATCTACTAACGAATCTACATGTGAAGAGTTTAGTAGGATCATGACACAAAAATTCGAGATGTCTATGATGGGGGAGTTGAAGTATTTCTTAGGATTTCAAGTGAAGCAACTTCAAGAGGGCACCATCATTAGCCAAACGAAGTATATTCAAGACATTCTAACCAAGTTTGGGATGAAGGATGCCAAGCCCATCAAGACACCCATGGGAACTAATGGGCATCTCGACCTCGACATGGGAGGTAAATCCGTGATCAAAAGGTATACCGGTCGATGATAGGTTCTTTACTCTACTTATGTGCATCTCGACCGGACATTATGTTTTCCGTATGCATGTGTGCAAGATTCCAAGCCGATCCTAAGGAAGTTCACGTTAGGACCGTAAAACGAATCTTGAGATATTTAGTTTATACTCCTAATTTTGGCCTTTGGTACCCCAGGGGATCCACATTTGATTTAATTGGGTATTCCGATGCTGATTGGGCAGGGTGTAAAATTAATAGAAAGAGTACATCAGGGACTTGCCAGTTCTTGGGAAGATCTCTAGTGTCTTGAGCTTCAAAGAAGCAAAATTTCGTAGCTCTTTCTACCGCCGAAGCCGAGTATATTGCCGCAGGCCATTGTTATGCGCAATTGCTTTGGATGAGGCAAACCCTTAGGGATTGCACACATAGCTCTTTTATGTACCTTTGATCTCATCTCTTTCATGTGCTATGACTAATGTGGTTTTCAAGTGTATTTTATACAAAGTCATAGATTGAAAGGGAATTGGAGTCTTCGGCGAAGACAAGGCTTCCACTCCACTCCATCGAATTACTCATCCTTCGCCGTCGCTCTGCACCGCTCTCCAACTTTGGTATAATCTTCACTCGTATGTTCTTTACCATAGGGGGAGAAAGTAGTTTCGAGGGCTTATATTTCACTCAAGTATCCGTTTTTGGCGATTCATGCCAAAGGGGGAGAAAGTATTAGCCCAAAGCAAAAGGACCGCACCACCACCAATTTCAAAGATTTGTATTTAAAGAAGTTCTTCAAAAGAGTTTCAAATTGGTATCTTAGTTTTGATATAATTTCAAATTGGTATAACCCTTTCAAAATTAATATCTAAAACTCTCTTGAACACTAAGAGGAGGATTTTATTGAGGGGGAGTTTTGTTTAGTCAAAGGAAAAACATTTGAAACAGGGGGAGAAAATTTCAAATCTTGTAAATGCTTCTCAAAATCTTATTCATTTACCTTTGACTATTTGCAAAAAGACTTTGAAAGAATTTACAAAAGTACTTGCAAAAACAAAACAGGTGGTGCAAGCGTGGTCCAAAATTTCAATATGAAGAAAGCATCCATGCATATCTTATGAGAATATATATTGGTTCAATTCTAAGTAACCTTTGCACTTACATTATGCAAACTAGTTCAATTATGCACTTATATATTTGCTTTGATTTGTGTTAGCATCAATCACCAAAAAGGGGGAGATTGAAAGGGAAATAGGCTTACACCTTTTCCTAATTGATTTTGGTGGTTGAATTGCCCAACACAAATAATTGGACTAACTAGTTTGCTCTAGACTATAAGTTTTACAGGTGCCAAAGGTTCACAATAAACCAATAAAAAGACCAAGAAAGGATTCAAACAAAGAGAGCAAAAGGCAAAACCGAAGTGTGCCCTGGTTTGGCGCACTAGACTGTCCGGTGTGCCACCGGACAGTGTCCGGTGCACTAGGGAATTCCAGTCCGAACTTGCCACCTTCGGGAATTCTGGGAGCCACTTCGCTATAATTCACCGGACTGTCCGGTGTAGCACCAGACTGTCCGGTGCGCCAGCGGAGTAACGGCTACACAGCGCCAACGGTCGTCTGCAACGGCAGTTAATGCGCTACAGTGCGCGCAGAAGTCAGAGCAGAGCCAGAAGGCGCACCGGACAGTGCACAGTGACTGTCCGGTGCACCACCGGACTGTCCGGTGGCCCAGATGTCAGAAGCTCCAACGGTCAGAATCCAACGGCCGGGTGACGTGGCTGGCGCACCGGACAGTGTCCGGTGGCGCACCGGACTGTCCAGTGCGCCATACGACAGCAGCCTCCACCAACGACTACTTTGGTGGTTGGGGCTATAAATAACCCCAACCACCCACCATTCATTGCATCCAAGTTTTCAGACTTCCTACACCTTGCAAGAGCTATAGCATTCAATACAAGACACACTAAAGAGATCAAATCCTCTCCCAAGTCCAAAGATCATTTCAATCAAATAGTGACTTAGAGAGAGAGTGACTTGTGTTCATTTGAGCTCTTGCGCTTGGATTGCTTTTCTTTCTCATTCTTTCTTGTGATCAACTCAATTGTAAATGAGGCAAGAGACACCAATTGTGTGGTGGTCCTTGCGGGGACTTAGTGTCCCGTTTGATTGAGAAGAGAAGCTCACTCGGTCTAAGTGACCGTTTGAGAGAGGGAAAGGGTTGAAAGAGACCCGGTCTTTGTGACCACCTCAACGGGGACTAGGTTTGCAAGAACCGAACCTCGGTAAAACAAATCATTGTGTCCCACTCTTTATTTGCTTGCGATTTGTTTTTCTCCCTCTCTCTCGGACTCGTTTATATTTCTAACGCTAACCCCGGCTTGTAGTTGTGCTTAAGTTTATAAATTTCAGATTCGCCCTATTCACCCCCCCCTCTTGGCGACTTTCAACTACGACGAGACCTTGAGTCTGGTTGTGAAGTCGGCCACCGTCCGCACTGTGCTCTCACTGGCCCTCGCTCGCTCCTGGCCCGTTCACCAACTCGACGTCAAGAATGCCTTCCTGCACGGCGCCCTCACCGAGACTGTCTACTGTTGTTAGCCAGCAGGGTTCGTGGACTCCTCTCGCCCTGACATGGTCTGCCAGCTCAACAGGTCTCTATTTGCGCCGAGGGTTGATGATCAGAACACATCAGATGCGTCGATGATGGCCATAAATCAAGGAGGACAACATCTGACTACTATGTGAACTATTGGTGAGCATGAACATGACACACCAATTATTCTGCAGAGACATGTAAGTACTTTATAAACTGTTTGGATTTTCATTAGTGTAGCTTATATTGCATATGATAGAATAATTGAATCAAGGGTAATACTATGCAGCTAGATGGTATGACATGTTATATTGTGCATACGATGGAAAATTAGGTCGGGCACCATACATCGTACATGTTATTGATATTTGTACATACATACATATATTTTATTTATTTGCACAGGAAGTTACACTTGATTCGAGGTTGGTACCTAAAGTTGGTATGACCTTCAGTGGTGTGGATGAAGCATATCAATTTTATAGTAGGTATGCATATGAAGTTGGCTTCCCATTGAAAAAGTATAGGGAACGGAAAAATTGTAAGTGGTTGAATTGCTTGATGGAAGGAAAGAGTGCGGTAAGGGGAATATCGAACCCAAAGGTACGTAATACCAGCTCGAAGCGGACGCAATGCAAGGCCAGTATGAAACTTAAAAAAAATTATGATGATGCCAAAGGGATAGTTATATCAGTGTGTATTGATCTGTTGCATTTGGATCATAATCATGAATTTTTTAAGAAGGATACATAAAAGAATCAATTACAATGCAACAAAACGCATGATCCTGAATACATGGAGTTCATAAGTTCAATGCAGGAGAGTCGAATCCCGCAGCATTGTATTATGGATTATGTTTCAGAAATGCACGGTGGTCTTGAGAGTGTGCCTGTAACAGAACATGACATGTATAACTTGTAAGTTTATAATATTATTAGATTCTAATTCAGGATTGAAATTTGCATATATGTTGATTTCACCCAATGCTAAATATTGACAATAATTACAGAAAAAAGGCAAAGCAACGAGAGAGAAATGCAAATGATGTGGTTAAGCTACTATCTTTTTTTGCATTATGCAAAAAGGATAATCCACAATTTTTCTCTGACTTCCAATTGGATAAAGAGGAGAAGATTTTGAGCATATTTTGGTCACATGCAAGCCAGCAAGGGGACTACATGGATTTTGGTGATGCAGTCACATTTGACACAATACATAAGACTAATCTGTACGAAAAACCACTAGGTATCTTTGTTGGTTCAAACCACCACCTCCAGTGCACCATATTTGCCTTCGCATGATTGGGGGATGAAACTATTGATATATTTGAATGGGTATTCAACGCCTTCAAAACATGCATGGGAACCGAAGGGCCACGAGTGATGCTGACAGGTACGACTGATAATAATGCAGGAAATTTATATACATAAAATATGTTTTAAATTTGATTTTTTTTCTTTCTAACATGGAATAAGGTTCGTACAAATTTTGACATCTATGAATGCAGACCAAGATCTTGCAATGCCAGTAGCACTCGAGAGGGTTTTTCCAAACACAATACATCGGTTGTGTCTATGGCATGTGCAAAATAGGTATATACCTTTTCTAAACGAGTTGTATGCAAGGTTTGAGGAAATGGACTTTAAGACAAGGTTCCAATCTATAATATATCATCCTTTGACTGAGTTGGAGTTCGAGACTGCATGGTCAATGATGCTTGAAGATTTCCATCTGCACGATAACATTACTCTCAACAAAGATGTATGGAATACGTAAGGATTGGTGCCTGCCTTTTTCAAAAATGATTATTGTGGGCTAATGTTGTCTACACAGAGTAGCGAAAGCATGAACAAGCTTGTGTAAAGTGCACATGTCGATGCAAACACTCTGCTACATCAATTCGCCAAGCAAATGATGAAACTTCTACACAGTAGGAAGATGAAAGAATCAAAAGAAGCAGTGTGAAGCATGGTGAGTACAAAAATGTTATGAAATATATTTATATATTATATAAGTGTCATCTAATCTGAATTATATACGACACAAGGTCAAAAGGAAACAAACACGCTATATATGTTTGAGATAAGGGTTGCAAGATGATACACAAGGGTTGTGATGAATAAATTCCAGGAGTCTTTGAAATATGCAACTACGTTCAAGATGATGCATGATCAAGAAGGGGGTGCAAATGATTGGGTAGTGCAACATACAACAAGATCGAAGAAAATTATGTGGGGGACAACACCAATTCAAAGTGACAGCTAATGAAGAATCCGGAAAGTATACGTGTGAATGCAAACATTGGGAACATACAGGTATGGAGTATGAAATAGTAATTATATAAATTTATATGAAAAACAAATAAAAAATTATTATGATCGTTATTGTTTTTATAGGACTATTTTGTGTACATGTATTACGCGCGTTTATGCATCTTCAGATTGAACGAATACCTAAGGAATACATTTTACAACGATACACCTACTCAGCAAGGCAAGATGTTCTGTTTTCAAGAGATGATAGGAATTTCAAGGGAAAGGATGGAGAAATAAAATCATATAGACAGAAGACGTTGCTAAAAAAGCAATGAAAGTAGTGCATCATGCTAGTTTATCAGAGACAGGTAATGATAGAGCCCTAGCAGTAATGGATGAGCTTCTCGAGGTACTTTCGCGTTTGGAGACAGATATAGGAGTTGAGGAGACTTGTGGAACTAGTGGGGGAGATGGTATACAAGTATGTGATGTTTTACTGTAAATATTGTTAACATAGTATTCATACTAATACATTGATGAGGTATAAAACAATAAAATATCAGGACGATGATGAAGACAATAGAGACGTTGAAAGAGATGGTGAATTGGGTGAAAGGAATAGCAAGGTATTGATTATATTGTTGTGTATGTTGAATTGTAACTGATGTATACTGAGCTTTGAACCAATTATTCAGGAAATTCAAGAAGTATATAATATACTTGAAGGGGGTGTGGACAATGTTCAAATCCCTATACCTATACGTTCCTTTGAAGATGTAATAACTTTAACAACTATATTGATTTGCGGTTGTACATACAAATGATTTATTGGTTTGTGCTATTGGCTTATGTTTGAGCTTAAAAATGTGTTGGCGGGTACATGTTAATTTGCAGGATCACGCAGATATGAATGAGAGTGGTGGCCATGAACAAAATGATCATACCAGAAAGGTAATAATGGTATTAGAGAGAATGCGGGACTGCATAATATTATGTGCTGAAAAAATCTATACTTTTGAATCGCAGAAACTGGATTTTGCAGTCGATGGTATAAGCTTGGCAAGACCAAATAACTCAAAACCCAAGGGAAGAACAATCAAGGGGAGTGAACAAAAGGTTATTAAATTGGGAGAAAAAAGGTACAAAGAAAATGAACATGAAATGCCAGAAGTGTGGTATTGTCAATGGTCACAACAGTAGGACATGTTTGTCATTGGAGGAGAATAGAGCACGGTTAGCTAGCCTTGCTGGGCGTAAGAGAGGACGACCTCATGGAACTAGGAACAAGGTTGCAAGTAACGCTCTTCATTGGAATGAGACAACAACATCAAAAAAACACGCAATTGATATCGACAACAGTGAGTCACGCAGTGATTAGTATGTTGTATGTGATACGAACAATTTTTTTTTTGCAATAAACATTGCATGTGTCACAAATGATTTATATACAGTTGATTGTTGAAGTCTATAAAATGTAGCGTATATTCTGTACTCATGTTGCATATTTGGTACTAATAAAACATCGTATACAACCTGATATGATAACAGTAAAATGTATAAACTATATGACCAGAAATGTGATGAATGAGCAATATGCATCGTGAATAACAAATAACAAATAGTGTGAAAATGATCGGCATACCAATAAGAAATGTGGTATGCATAAACCATGTATGCAAATTAACAAAAGAAGAATGTCATAACATCTAAAAGATCATATTTAAACCCACTAACGTCATAACATCTGATGTTCACAAAACAGAAAATCATCATCGCAGCCTAACCAAAAGTATCCGACGAACTGATGTTCACAAAAGTATCTGGATAACATCCTAATACAAGGTAGCATAACAACTGTTCTAAACATCCCATGTAAGGAAGCTTCCTAACATTGCTAACTAATATGGTTGACCAAAATACCACAGTACGATACATGGCCCGCTCCATGACTTAGTTCTGACACATGGTTAACTACTTGCGCGCAAACATAAATCTCTGGATCTCTATTGGAAGTGGCAGCGCCTTGTTCATGCAATGAAATGTGAGATAATATAGGGCATGAGCACGTAGGTCTCGAGAATTGTCCTGCAATAAAAGCATAGCATTAATTATACACGTATATAGCTAACATGCACAACGATGGCAACCTGAAGATAAATATTTAGCATAATCACTTACTGGTTGAGTGTAAGAAGTGATAACACATGCATTGTGATCATAATACTTCATGTAACTCATTACATAAAAGCCACAGTCGTTTGACCCTGTTCTCATTGTTGGACAATTTGATGGCATATCCATTGGAAAGTTACCAAATTTGGGGAAGGATGCATTGGGGCAAACATGTTGTAACGCTTTGCTCAACCTAATCATTATAACCCTAGCCCATGGGAATTTCCTTCCACCTAAATAGATTGGGTCATAATGGTAGTCCTTCCATGTAGTGCCACCGAGTTGTATACCATACGGATTCAAATCTAAAATATGTATACACTGATTCTGTAGGTTGATTACATACAGTGACCAATGTCCCCTACTAAGCATAGGTACCAATATCTGTTGATGAAAAAAATGTAAATAAGTTACATGTTGCTGTTACACTGCCATGATGAGTAAAAAGTACATGTAATAAGAATATGTGTTTGCAAAGGAAATATACTAATGAACATGTGAAAAAAGAATACTGAGGCATACCAATTTGCATTTATCCAGATTTACCAACGAAGGCAGTGTGTTATGTAAGCAATTCTGTAACACATTTTGGTCAAACGACTGAGGATTTTTACTATGACGTTCCTGCTCTTCAAAATTTAGCAGAGCCTAGAAACAATATAGAGAGTGTGTCAGTATATTCAGTGAATAATTACAATAATTGTGAAGAACATACCCCAACATTGACATCAAGTATTAATCTATTAGAAGTCATAGTTCGACGATGATTTTTGGAATCATCACGAACACACTCAATGAAGCACTGCATGAACACGTTCTCAAGACACTTCGCCTTTGAGAAAGATTCAAAAATATCGAGACAGTTTCCACTGTATTCACTGTAATCTATGACAACCCTGTATGAAGAATATCGTTATATATTCATATTACATACGTGAAACAAACTAATAAATACGGTCTTCATAATTTGTGTAACATGTACCTGCTTTGGTCCATGTCCTTGGAACAGAGTAGATCCCATAGAGAACGAACACAATCAAGCTCTGTAAGGAGTGGAGCAGTTCCAGAAAGTGTTGTCCCTTTCAGTGTATCATCCTGAGATACAACCTGGTTATAAGTGTTTGGACATTAGAATAATTAGTGTAATGGCATAAAGTGCATTATAGAAGATGTATGTTATTATACTGACATGAGAAGTTGGGGTCTGATCAAAACTGGTCCACTGTCATTGTGTTCCATGTCATCTATTGCCATTTCACTTCTCTACTCAAAGGTATATGCTTAGTAACTTATGTAATATTTATTGTACTAATGTAATCGTAAAATGGAAGTATAACATGAAACAAAGACTGCTAAACAAATATTTTTTTGCGGTGTCACGTCAAATATCGGCAAAAGGTCGACATATTTGATCTCGTAAAGGTGCAAGCTGATGTGGGGGAAGGTGTGATATTTGTGTTCCTCAACATGTTGTTTTGAACATCAAAGCAGAAATCTTGTTGACAAATAGTGTGGTTCATGTCCAGCTAAAAAGAAATATGCAAACAATGTACGTTGTGATACCCGTTTTGCAAAGAAGAGAAGTTGGGGGTTGTTCTTTTTGTTTTTTTCCTCATCCAATTGTTGTTTTGGGGATTTGGAATTTTGTGAACAACATTCGCAACTAGGGCAGTAGAATTTATTTGGTTTGACGTTTGCGTTGCAGTCGGGAGCTGTCGCGTGGGATAGTTGGGCCGCAATTGGTGTTTCGGCCCATTAGCCCTCCCAAACCCTAGCCGCCACCCTCCTAACTACCCCCCCCCCCCATGTGTAGCCGCCCCCCCCCCCCACTCCTCCTTTCCCCTTGGCCGCCGCCCCCCTGCCCACCTCCTCCTCTCTCCATTGTTGCAGCCACCAAAACCCTAGCCCCCCCCCCCAATCCCCTCCTCCGTAGGTGCTACTCCGTGCCGCTCGGATCTTCGTCTCTTGGTGCGAATCTCCAATCGTTTTGGTGGAGGGAAGAAGGGAGGAAGGAAAAGGGGAGAACCCAAGGTGATTTTTTCTTTGTGTTCATCCCTTGTTCATTTGCGCTGCGATTCAATTGATTAGATGTTGCGTTTGCGATTAGATAGAGGGGGGCTGTCCAGAATTTTGCGTGGTGGATGAACAGCGGTAGTTCCAGCAGTTTTTAGGTTTTTTTTCGTGAAGATTTAATGGGGATCAATTTGGGAATCTTGTAGAACCTTGTTTTATCTTTCCAACGAGTATTTATGCTCTCAATTTAGAGTTATAAATTAAAAGTTATCATCGTTTGAATCCGGGTATGTGGCTGTCCAGAAAACAGATTTTTCAGAGTGATGAACAGCAGCAGTGTTAGCAGTTTCTGGAGATTTTTCGGGAGCAATTAGTGTTAATCAGTATGAGAATCTTGTAGAACTTTGTTTTATCTTTCCAACGAGTATTTATGCGCTCAATTTGGAGTTATAAATTAAAAGTTATCATCGTTTGAATCCGGGTATGTGGCTGTCCAGAAAACAGATTTTTCAGAGTGATGAACAGCAGCAGTGTTAGCAGTTTCTGGGGATGTTTCGGGAGTAATTAGTGTTAATCAGTACGAGAATCATGTAGGGCTTTTTCTTATCTTTCCAACAAGTACTTATGCGCTCAAATCTGAATTATATTTTAAAAGTTATCGCTGTTTGAATCAGCGTATGTCGCTGCTCAAATCAGAAAAAAAACAGATTGCAGGGTTTATTTTGAGAGCCGTTTAGAGGTAAGTAGATGTTAGAATTCAATCATGAGTTGTATACAAAACTTGTGGGAAATTTTATGTAGTTGTCTCTGAAGTTTTTGTTTATCATCACTGCTGTCCTAAATTTTAAGTTATGGAATTGTTAAGCAGCGCCGCTGCAGTTTGGTTAGTGAGGGGAGAATTGTTACCGCGGCGGGGTTTGAGATTGCGCGTAGGTGCGGTGTTGTCTTTGAGTTTTTTTTATGAGAATTTGGTGCACTAAGTTGGGTGTCAAAAACAGGTGGTGGACTTCCGGATCGTTCTTAGGGATTTTGCCCGAACTTCGGTAAAGGCAAGTAAAACAGTGATGGTTATTTCGTCTTTTGATTGAAGAGTCTTATACTTGATTATGTTTGTGCTATTTGTGTTCGTATCCATATTCCTAATTGGGTACCATCGTTTGAAATTATTCCTGTTTTATTGATTATACATGTGGAGGGTGGGTTTGATCATGTTACCCATGTGGTTATTGATGTGAAATGGGTGGAAGTATATGTCTAGCACATTTTATTTGGGAAGAACTCATGTTGTTGACATGCATAATGCATTCATCATCCATTGCATTGAAGTTTCGTCGTGATCTTATGGTCCGACCGTACCGGTACAATGAGCATCATATGTTTCCCGAGAAGGGGTATGATGCAGCTTCATATCCTTAGAGGTATGAAGGCAGAAGTCATAGTGCAACTGTAGCCATGTGCATTCATGGGTGAAGTGTGGAACCTATTTTGGTGATGTGGATAAGGTGGATCTTTACTTTGTAATTCATCTTGGCATTGAGTAATTGATTACTTGCTTACTTGCTGCAAATTAATATTTGAGAAAGAAGTTGGGAACCATGTGGTTGCTTATGCACGGTTGGCTTGCATTGTCCAACTGTTGTTTGTTTTTTTTTTACTTGCTGAGATGTGTCATCTCACTCTTGCATTGTCTGATGCAGGCACCTGATCTTTGCTTTGGGAAAGAAGGGACGTAGCAGCGCGGCCACCACACTTTTAAATAAAGGAATAACTGATTAATAATGATGTTAAACAGGAAGGGTCAAGTCTAGGGAATTATTACATTCTAATCTTTCATGGTAGTTGAACTGTTTAGTTTGGTGGGCTGAGTTGTCTATCTTTTGTCTGGTCATGAATGTTCATTTCTACCGTTGCATTTTGATTATACTATGTCAATTATCTTTCTTTTATATCCTGTATAAACTATATGCTTCCCTTGTTATGCTACTTTCAAGGGAGGTGCTGCCGGATTTTGCAATACTTTCTTTCTCTATGTGTTGCATAAGTTTTGTAGAAAGGTTTTTTTGGTATCATCCATTGTGTGGGATCAGTGGGGTGTTACAGTTGGTATCAGAGGTATAGGCTGTAGGTCCTAGCAAGTGGAGTAGTAATAAATTGACACACTGCACATGTAGGATGGGTTTTCGGTCTTGCTATTGATATGATTATGTTATTCTTTGTGCTAGTTTTGACATTATCTAGAGAGATGCTATGCTTATCTCATATACTTATTATTCTCATCCCTGTGGCTACAGCTATGCCGCCTCGTAGAGCTCGGGGTAGTCCGCAAGCTCCTAGTGGGGACTCGATGAGTCCGGCGGCAATGTTAGCCGCGATGCAGGCCATGCAGCAGGAGTTGGCCCTTCTGAGGCAAGCCATTCCTGTCGCCCCTGCAGGTGCTGCTCAGGGTGCTGGAGGTGGAGAAGTGCCCGGGGGCGCTGTCCCTGCGGGTGCTGTTCCTGGTGGCGGGGCCGAGGTGCCTCTTCCAGTCAGCGGTCTTTCTCTGATGCAGTGGATGGGCATGAAGATGGATTCTTTTGATGGCAGTGGTACTCCGGTCGAGGCGACAGATTGGCTGACTTATGTGGAGGATAAGATGAATGTCTTCGAGATTGCTTATGGAGATCGGGTTCGCTTTGGCACTCAGCTGCTGAAGGGTGAGGCGTAGATTTGGTGGAGAGGCGTGCAGGCAGCGCACTCCTCCTCACCAGGAGTCCTATCATGGGATGTTTTCATCAGGCAGTTCGAAAGGAGATTCTACCCGGTCACCTTTCTGGAGAAAATGAAGATTGACTTGCAGTCCTACAAGCAGGAGAAGAAGTCTGTCACAGAGTATGAGGTGGGCTTCAACAAAATGGTCCGCTTTGTCCCTCATGTGGCTTATAATGAGATGGAGAAGGCGAGCCAATTCCGTCAGGGTCTGAAGCCTTCTATCAGGCATGCTCTGGGGGCCTTTCCGTTGGTGGACTTTCGTACCACAGTGGAGCAGGCGCTGGGTGTGGAGATGCAACACCAGTACACCATGGAGTCGCAGAAGTCTTCGGGTGTTGATCAACCTCGTAGCCAGGACACGAGGAGGGGCAGCACTGGAGGTCTAGCTCACAAGAGGGGCAAGTCTCAGCATCAGCGCCACCATCCTTACCGTGGCAAATCTTCTGACTCAGGTACTTCAGGAGGAAGTACTCAGAGGTTTCGGGCCGTTCCTAAGCCCGGGTTGGGGCTGGTGTGTTTCCGCTGTGGATATGCGCATCGCCGTGCAGAGTGCCAGTGGAGTGGCAGGTGTTCTATCTGTAGTCAGGACCACAAGGATGTGGTGTGTAGGAGGAATCCCAATGGGAAGCTCAGATGGGAGCCGATAGCTTCCTCCTCTTCTCAGGGCACTATCAATATGATGTCAAGTGCTGAGCAGCAGTTTTCAGTTCCTCTTCCTCCACAGCAGCTTTTTGTACCTGGGACTTCTCAGTTCGTGCCGATGCAAGGATTTCCGCAGTATCAGGTTGTGCCTACTCCTGCGCCGTCTACCCCTGTGCTGTCTCAGTTTGGAGCTCCGCGCCAGCCTCCTCCGGTGGCTCAGTGGGGTTCTTCTGTTAATTTCACTCCGGGAGCTTCCTCTTCTGCGGGTATTTTTGGAGCTTATGTGCTACCCGCTACGGATGGCAAGGAGCAAGGAGACGTGGTGACAGGTACGATTTCAGTTGATTCATTTGTAGCCCATGCTCTTTTTGACTCTAGCGCTAGCTATTCGTTTGTTTCGGAGGATTTTGTGTCGCGGGCTGGTCTTTCGGTGCAGAGGTTGGGTCACCCAATTTTGGTCAGTTCTGCTAATGGCTCCATTAGTAGTTGTTCAGTTTGTCAGGGGTGTTCCGTCATTCTTGCTGATGAGGTTTTTTCGGCTAATCTGGTGGTGATTTCCTTGGGGGCATTCGATGTTATCTTGGGTATGGATTGGTTATCCCAGTATCGCGCGGTTATATCCTGCTTCTGGAAGACAGTGTTATTGCAGGCGCCGTCGGGTAAGGAGGTGGTATTCTTGGGAAGTTCTCCGAAGTTCACATTATCCTTGTTGGCGCAATTGCTTCCTGATCGCTGGTCAAGGAAGTCAGGGATCTTTTTCTCTATGGTGGTGGAGGGCGAGGCTGCCTTGCGGGTGCAGGACATCCGGGTGGTGTGTGACTTTGCTGACGTGTTTCCAGCAGAGCTTCCAGGCATTCCTCCGGAGCGCGATGCAGCTTTTGAGATTAAGCTGATCCCGGGTACGCAGCCTATTCATAAGGCCCCGTATCGAATGGCTCCAAAGGAGCAGATTGAATTAAAGCGGCAATTGGATGATCTGCTGGCTAAGGGCTTCATTAGGCCTAGCAGGTCTCCATGGGCTTCCCCAGTATTGTTTGTTGAGAAGAAGGATAAAAGCAAGCGGCTGTGTGTGGATTATCGCGCTTTGAATCAAGTGACAATCAAGAATAAATATCCGCTTCCCCGAATTGAGGTCCTCTTTGAGCAGTTGAGGGGTGCCCAGGTGTTCTCCAAAATTGATTTGAACTCTGGTTATCATCAATTGAGGATTCGTGAGGAGGATATTGAGAAGACTGCCTTCTGCACCAGGTATGGGCATTATGAGTTCATAGTCATGTCCTTTGGCTTAACTAATGCCCCTGTTGCGTTTATGGAAGCAATGAATAGGATGCTGCATGAATTCTTGGACGATTTTGTGGTCGTATTCCTGGATGATATTTTGATTTATTCAAAGACCGAGGTCGAGCATGATCAGCATCTCCGTCTCGTTCTGGGTGCCCTAAGGAAGAATCAATTCTATGGCAAGTTGAAGAAGTGTGCCTTTTGGCTATCTGAAGTGGCTTTCCTGGGGCACGTGATTAATCAGCAGGGTATTGCGGTTGACCCCAAGAATGTTGCGGCTGTAGTGGAGTGGAAGAGACCTTCTAGTGTCTCTGAAATCCGAAGTTTCTTGGGGCTTGCTGGGTATTATCGGCGTTTCGTACCAAATTTTTTCAGCATTGCTAAGCCTTTAACTAGGCTCTTGGGGAAGGGTGTTCCCTTCGTCTGGTCCGGCGAGTGTGAGATCAGTTATCAGTCATTGAAGAGCAAGTTGGTGGACGCCCCTATCCTAGCTTTGCTTGAGAGTGGTAAGCGTTTCACAGTTTATACGGATGCTTCGCGTATTGGTCTTGGCTGTGTGCTGATGCAGGAAGGCAGGGTGATTGCTTATGGCTCAAGGCAGTTGAGGAAGCATGAGGGGAATTATCCAACTCATGATCTGGAATTGGCTGCGGTGGTTTTTGCTCTAAAGTCGTGGAGGCATTACCTTTATGGCGAGGCTTGTGACATTTTCACTGATCACAAAAGTCTCAAGTATATTTTTACTCAGAAGGAGCTGAATTTGAGGCAGCGTCGGTGGCTAGAATTGATTAAAGATTATGATTTGTCCATTCATTATCACCCAGGGAAGGCAAATGTGGTGGCGGATGCCCTTAGCAGGTCCGGGGTTCCAAAGGTGGCCTTGCCGTTGATCACTGATCTGGACCGTTTGGGGATCGCTTTGTGTTATGTCGGCACCGCTAGCGAGGAGACTCAGTTGCTTATTCAATCCTCTCTTATGGAGAGAGTGCGTGCGGCTCAGCAGGATCGTCTTTTGCAGGAAGCCCGAAGGAGGGTTGGCGATGGTAAACCGCGGGAGTTCACCATTGATGAGAATGATTTGGTTCGTTTCAGGGGCCGTCTTTCTGTGCCTCAGACATCAGAGGTGAAGCTGGATATCCTGCGAGAAGCTCATAAAATGCCTTACACCGTCCATCCTGGCGAAACCAAAATGTACCGAGATTTGAAGCAAAACTTCTGGTGGAAGCGGATGAAGGTTGACATTTCTAAGTATGTGGCCGCCTGTGAAGTATGTCAGCGCGTGAAGGCCGAACATAAGCGGCCTGCAGGTTTGCTGAAGCCATTGGAAATTCCAGAGTGGAAATGGGAGCATATCACCATGGATTTTGTGGTGGGACTACCTCGTTCCCCTCGTGGCAGGGATGCTATTTGGGTGGTAGTGGATCGCTTGACTAAGTCTGCGCATTTTATTCCCATGAAGACCACGAATTCAGCTTCAGATTTGGTTCCCTTGTATATGAAGGAAGTAGTCAGGCTTCACGGGGTACCTAAGTCTATTGTTTCTGATCGAGACTCCAAATTTGTATCCAAATTCTGGGAGAGTCTCCACAGTGCATTGGGCACCAAGCTTTCGCTTAGTGTCGCTTTTCACCCTCAGACGGATGGTCAGTCAGAGCGAACAATCCAAACCTTGGAGGATATGTTGCGTGCTTGTGTTCTGTCATGGAAGGGTAGCTGGGAGGATCATCTTGCTCTGGCAGAGTTTGCGTATAACAACAGCTACCAAGCTAGCATCAAGATGGCACCATTTGAGGCTTTGTATGGCAGGCGGTGTATCTCTCCTCTGTGCTGGGAGACTTTGGGAGAGAGATCCCTGGTTGGTCCTGATTGGGTTCAGCAAACTTCTGAAAAGGTTCGGGAAATTCGTCAGAATATTTTGGCAGCTCAGAGTCGTCAGAAGAGTTATGCTGATGTGAGGAGGCGGGATCTAGAATTTGCTGTGGGTGACCAAGTCCTTCTCAGGGTATCACCCACTAAGGGAGTTGTTCGGTTCGGTGTCTCTGGGAAGCTCAGCCCAAGATACATTGGACTGTTCACTATCTTGGCCCGAGTGGGCAGCCTGGCTTATCGCTTGCTGCTGCCGGATTCCATGGCAGGGGTACACCCGGTTTTTCATGTCTCTATGTTGAGGAAGTTCTTGCGGGATCCGGACCATCAGATTGAGATGGAACCAATTGCGGTGCAGCAGGATCTGACTCTGGAGTGCCGTCCGGTGCGTATATTGGAATTCTCGGAGCGTGTGTTGAGGAGGAGATCAATTAAGTATGACAAGGTCTTATGGTCTAATCAGTCAGAGCGCGAGGCTACGTGGGAACTTGAGGAGTTGATGCGGCAGAAGTACCCGGAACTTTTCGTTGTGGGTAAGTGTTGTTGATTCGCTAATCTTTTCTTGTGTCATTCCGATAGAAGCGTCAGAATTCGAGGTCGAATTCTTTTTAAGAGGTGTAGAATGTGATACCCGGTTTGCAAAGAAGAGAAGTTGGGGGTTGTTCTTTTTGTTTTTTTTCCTCATCCAGTTGTTGTTTTGGGGATTTGGAATTTTGTGAACAACATTCGCAACTAGGGCAGTAGAATTTATTTGGTTTGACGTTTGCGTTGCGGTCGGGAGCTGTCGCGTGGGATAGTTGGGCCGCAATTGGTGTTTCAGCCCATTAGCCCTCCCAAACCCTAGCCGCCACCCTCCTAACTACCCCCCCCCATGTGCAGCCGCCCCCCCCCCCACTCCTCCTTTCCCCTTGGCCGCCGCCCCCCTGCCCACCTCCTCCTCTCTCCATTGTTGCAGCCACCAAAACCCTAGCCGCCCCCCCCCCCCCAATCCCCTCCTCCCTAGGTGCTACTCCGTGCCGCTCGGATCTTCGTCTCTTGGTGCGAATCTCCAATCGTTTTGGTGGAGGGAAGAAGGGAGGAAGGAAAAGGGGAGAACCCAAGGTGATTTTTTCTTTGTGTTCATCCCTTGTTCATTTGCGCTGCGATTCAATTGATTAGATGTTGCGTTTGCGATTAGATAGAGGGGGGCTGTCCAGAATTTTGCGTGGTGGATGAACAGCGGTAGTTCCAGCAGTTTTTAGGTTTTTTTTCGTGAAGATTTAATGGGGATCAATTTGGGAATCTTGTAGAACCTTGTTTTATCTTTCCAACGAGTATTTATGCTCTCAATTTAGAGTTATAAATTAAAAGTTATCATCGTTTGAATCCGGGTATGTAGCTGTCCAGAAAACAGATTTTTCAGAGTGATGAACAGCAGCAGTGTTAGCAGTTTCTGGGGATTTTTCGGGAGCAATTAGTGTTAATCAGTATGAGAATCTTGTAGAACTTTGTTTTATCTTTCCAACGAGTATTTATGCGCTCAATTTGGAGTTATAAATTAAAAGTTATCATCGTTTGAATCCGGGTATGTGGCTGTCCAGAAAACAGATTTTTCAGAGTGATGAACAGCAGCAGTGTTAGCAGTTTCTGGGGATGTTTCGGGAGTAATTAGTGTTAATCAGTACGAGAATCATGTAGGGCTTTTTCTTATCTTTCCAACAAGTACTTATGCGCTCAAATCGGAATTATATTTTAAAAGTTATCGCTGTTTGAATCAGCGTATGTCGCTGCTCAAATCAGAAAAAAAAAACAGATTGCAGGGTTTATTTTGAGAGCCGTTTAGAGGTAAGTAGATGTTAGAATTCAATCATGAGTTGTATACAAAACTTGTGGGAAATTTTATGTAGTTGTCTCTGAAGTTTTTGTTTATCATCACTGCTGTCCTAAATTTTAAGTTATGGAATTGTTAAGCAGCGCCGCTGCAGTTTGGTTAGTGAGGGGAGAATTGTTACCGCGGCGGGGTTTGAGATTGCGCGTAGGTGCGGTGTTGTCTTTGAGTTTTTTTTTTATGAGAATTTGGTGCACTAAGTTGGGTGTCAAAAACAGGTGGTGGACTTCCGGATCGTTCTTAGGGATTTTGCCCGAACTTCGGTAAAGGCAAGTAAAACAGTGATGGTTATTTCGTCTTTTGATTGAAGAGTCTTATACTTGATTATGTTTGTGCTATTTGTGTTCGTATCCATATTCCTAATTGGGTACCATCGTTTGAAATTATTCCTGTTTTATTGATTATACATGTGGAGGGTGGGTTTGATCATGTTACCCATGTGGTTATTGATGTGAAATGGGTGGAAGTATATGTCTAGCACATTTTATTTGGAAAGAACTCATGTTGTTGACATGCATAATACATTCATCATCCATTGCATTGAAGTTTCGTCGCGATCTTATGGTCCGACCGTACCGGTACAATGAGCATCATATGTTTCCCGAGAAGGGGTATGATGCAGCTTCATATCCTTAGAGGTATGAAGGCAGAAGTCATAGTGCAACTGTAGCCATGTGCATTCATGGGTGAAGTGTGGAACCTATTTTGGTGATGTGGATAAGGTGGATCTTTACTTTGTAATTCATCTTGGCATTGAGTAATTGATTACTTGCTTACTTGCTGCAAATTAATATTTGAGAAAGAAGTTGGGAACCATGTGGTTGCTTATGCACGGTTGGCTTGCATTGTCCAACTGTTGTTTGTTTTTTTTTTACTTGCTGAGATGTGTCATCTCACTCTTGCATTGTCTGATGCAGGCACCTGATCTTTGCTTTGGGAAAGAAGGGACGTAGCAGCATGGCCACCACACTTTTAAATAAAGGAATAACTGATTAATAATGATGTTAAACAGGAAGGGTCAAGTCTAGGGAATTATTACATTCTAATCTTTCATGGTAGTTGAACTGTTTAGTTTGGTGGGCTGAGTTGTCTATCTTTTGTCTGGTCATGAATGTTCATTTCTACCGTTGCATTTTGATTATACTATGTCAATTATCTTTCTTTTATATCCTGTATAAACTATATGCTTCCCTTGTTATGCTACTTTCAAGGGAGGTGCTGCCAGATTTTGCAATACTTTCTTTCTCTATGTGTTGCATAAGTTTTGTAGAATTCAAGCATAAAGCCATCTGGAATTTTGCATGATACTTATAATAATGGTAATAAACATCATTAAACATTTCATGCTTAATGATGTTTACTAAGCAAGTGTAGTATCATGCAAAATTCTAGATGGCTTTATGCTTGGTATTGAAAACATTTAGATTAATTGATTCAATCATACCACACAATCAATACATCCGCATATCCAACAGATTAATGTTTAGAGTTCTGTGTATTATGCATGCAATTTTGACTAAAAAACATGAAGCACGTGGACCGTCCTCCGAATAATCCCAAACGTATAACAATTCAGTCAAGCCAGGAGTGTTTCAGCGTTGACATTCCGTGCGCAGAACAGTCCAATCCAAGTCAAATTGTGGGAAATCCTCCAAATGTTGACAGTCAAACTTTGATCAAAGAAACAATAGAGGTGGATTCTGATGACGATGACTTTATGCCAGCTGTTAAGAAGCGTAATGTTTCTGAAAGCCATACAAGAGTTTTAAGAAAAGTTGTGACAAAGAGGATAAAAGCGGAGGATCTTTCCCGACAGGTTAGTTTTATGCATACTCAACAAACAATATCATATTCGTAAGATTCTCATTTTTTTGATAATAACACAATTGTTTTTGGATCTATATTTTATAACAGAGGCTCAATGTCAGATGCAACCCACAAGATGTGATTGCAAGCATTCACATATTGAATGACAGACAACGTCAGGCCATAAGACGTTAAGGGTTCTCTAACATTCTTGATATGACAGTAGATGCGCTGTGTAGTAGATCCCACCTTCGCTGGTTGATGGATAAGCTTGACCACAAGGACATGATAATTCGTCCTGGTCTAGGAAAGGAATTAAAAATCACAAAGGACACTGTGCATCTTATCCTTGGTGTACCAAATCATGGTGGTGGAAAACCATTGGGGATTGACGAAGCAGTTGCAGCAAGTAATTTGAGGGCAGAGCTTGGTTTGGCTAAAGACGAGTTCAATGTGACATTGCTACAAGATCGTTTAAGGAAAGGGGAGGATGATGACCTTACCATCAGATGTTTCTTCCTTATCTTATTCAACTGTCTGTTGTTTCCAACTGCTAGCTGGGGCATAACAAACCATGAAGTGCTTCTGACTAAAGAAATGCACAGTTTCCACGAGACCGATTGGTGCCAGCTTATATTTAATGACCTTTGTGAAGCGGCGAAGAAGTGGCGTAACCGAAGCACCACAAACGTATCCACGACGATATACGGATGCTAAATTGTTGTCCTTGTAAGTATAGAGTTTGCCTTATGTACATATATTGCAATTTTTTAGCTCATTGTTTTTTTGTGGGGCATGATATATCATATTTTATGATGTTTGTTATGTTTACTTACACAGCCCTTGCACATTGAAATATTTTCTGTAGTTGTATTACCTGGATCACCTGCATGCAACCGTTGCCCCTCAAAATAAGCTTGGTACACCTCGCATAAAATTCTTTGATAAGAATATCATAAAAGCATTGACTAAAGCCGACAAGAGGAAGGCACGCCATGGGGCCGAACCTTTCGGATATTGTGAAGTAAGTTATTCATATTTAAACAAGTGTATTTTATGACAAAGTTTATGTCAAATATATGTGCTTAGTTTTGAGTACCATTGTTTGCAATACAAACTCATGGTCCAGTTCAACTTTCACTTACATTTTATATTTAGTTTCGAAGCTCGACCGAGACATGTTATTCAGTTGTACCTCAGCTCGATCGCCAATCTGAGGCAAGTTTTTGCTGTATTATATACATGTTTTTAAGATTTATGAAACAGATGGATTAGGATTGTTGTGATGGACTCTTACTATTTTTTCAGAACAACCAACCAAAGTGCAAGACCAACATTTTTTATGCTCCGCGCCCTGCCCCTACTCCTCGGCCCACCTTTAACATCCAACTTCTATCGATCAAGGATATGATGTCAAGTAAGATCAACCAGCTCCCTCCTCGTCACCGTACTAAATTCACAGAGAAACTTGCTGGATATGACTTAGAGGTTGACAAGGCATGCTTAGCCATAAAAGACAACCTTAACAAAATTGTTGAGAAGCAATATGATATAGCAGACAACTTTATAGAGCTGATCGACGAGGTACTACGTGCTGAGTCTGATAATTTAGAAGATGAGATAGATAAGCCAGAGCAATCGCGACATTCAGATGAATCAGTAGGTCAGTCATATAATTATCACTTTTTTCATACATTCAGAACATTACACAGACTACATGTGCATAGGTTTTTTTATATGCACAGTAAACATCATTTGTTATTTTTAGTATATGCAGCAACATTTACTCTATAATGCAAGTTTTGATATACATTATTTATATTATAATTTTGTATAAGGACACACTGTCCATGCCACCCAACCCACACCGGATCTGTCATCCCAAGCATCGCAGCTTGAGACCCAGCTGGGTGGTACCCAAGTTGAAGAAATTCATGAAAGACAATAGCATATTCGGAGAGTATTTGAGTCTTGTCCTGACGAAGCGGACGTTGATACAGGACATCAGGTAATATATACAATCCCATGAGCTTTTTACGTATTATACGTACATTGTTTGCATATTTCTTTTTAGCTGGACACGAACCACACTATTTGTCAACAGGATTTCTGCTTTGATGTTCGAAACATGTTGAGGAACACAAATATCACACCTCCCCCCACATCAGCTTGCACCTTTACGAGATCAAATATGTCGACCTGTTTGCCGATATTTGACGTGACACCACAAAAAATGTTTGTTTAGCAATCTTTGTTTCATGTTATACTTCCATTTTACGATTACATTAGTACAATAAATATTACATAAGTTACTAAGCATATACCTTTAAGTAGAGAGGTGAAATGGCAACAAATGACATGGAACACAATGACAGTGGACCAGTCTTTGATCAGACCCCAACTTCTCATGTCAGTATAATAACATACATCTTCTATAATGCACTTTATGCCATTAAACTAATTATTCTAATGTCCAAACACTTATAACCAGGTTGTATCTCGAGATGATACACTGAAAGGGACAACACTTTCTAGAACTGCTCCACTCCTTACAGAGCTTGACTGTGTTCGTTCTCTGTGGGATCTACTCTGTTCCAAGGACATGGACCAAAGCAGGTACATGTTACACAAATTATGAAGACCGTATTTATTAGTTTGTTTCACGTATGTAATATGAATATATAACGATATTCTTCATACAGGGTTGTCATAGATTACAGTGAATACAGTGGAAACTGTCTCGATGTTTTTGAATCTTTCTCAGAGGGGAAGTGTCTTGAGAACGTGTTCATGTAGTGCTTCATTGAGTGTGTCCGTGATGATTTCAAAAATCATCGTCGGACTATGACTTCTAATAGATTAATACTTGATGTCAATGTTGGGGTATGTTCTTCTTCACAATTATTGTAATTATTCACTGAATATACTGACACACTTTCTATATTGTTTCTAGGCTCTGCTAAATTTTGAAGAGCAGGAACGTCATAGTAAGAATCCTCAGTCGTTTGACCAAAATGTGTTATAAAATTGCTTACATAACACACTGCCTTCGATGGTAAATCTGGATAAATGCAAATCGGTATGCCTCAGTATTCTTTTTTCATATGTTCATTAGTATATTTCCTTTGCAAACACATATTCTTATTACATGTACTTTTTACTCATCATGGCAGTGTAACAGCAACATGTAACTTATTTACATTTTTTCATCAACAGATATTGGTACCTATGCTTAGTAGGGGACATTGGTCACTGTATGTAATCAACCTACATAATCGATGTATACATATTTTAGATTCGAATCCGTATGGTATACAACTCGGTGGCACTACATGGAAGGACTACCATTATGACCCAATCTATTTAGGTGGAAAAAATTCCCATGGGCTAGGGTTATAATGAGTAGGTTGAGCAAAGCGTTACAACATGTTTGCCCCAATGCATCCTTCCCCAAATTTGGTAACTTTCCAATGGACATGCCATCAAATTGTCCAACAATGAGAACAGGGTCAAACGACTGTGGCTTTTATGTAATGAGTTACATGAAGTATTATGATCACAATGCAGGTGTTATCACTTCTTACACTCAACCAGTAAGTGATTATGCTAAATATTTATCTTCAGGTTGGCATCGTTGTACATGTTAACTATATACGTGTATAATTAATGATATGCTTTTATTGCAGGACAATTCTCGAGGCCTACGTGCTCATGCCCTATATTATCTCACATTTCATCGCATGAACAAGGCGCTGCCACTTCCAATAGAGATCCAGAGATTTATGTTTGCGCGCAAGTAGTTAACCATGTGTATGCTTTTGCAACCCTTATCTCAAACATATATAGCGTGTTTGTTTCCTTTTGACCCTGTGTCGTATATAATTTAGATTAGATGACACTTATATTAATATATAAATATACTTCATAACATTTTTGTATTCACCTTGCTTCCCACTGCTTCTTTTGATTCTTTCATCTTCCTACTGTGTAGAAGTTTCATCATTTGCTTGGCGAATTGATGTAGCGGAGTGTTTGCTCATGTGCGCTTTACACAAGCTTGTTCATGCTTTCGCTACGCTGTGTAGACAACATTAGCCCACAATAATCATTTTTGAAAAAGGCATGCACCCAGTCCTTACGTATTCCATACATCTTGTTGAGAGTAATGTTATCGTGCAGATGGAAATCTTCAAGCATCATTGACCATGCAGTCTCGAACTCCAACTCAGTCAAAGGATGATGTATTATAGATTGAAACCTTGTCTTAAAGTCCATTTCCTCAAACCTTGCATACAACTCGTTTAGAAAAGGCATATACCTATTTTGCACATGCCATAGACACAACTGATGTATTGTGTTTGGAAAAACCCTCTCGAGTGCTACTGGCATTGCAGGATCTTGATATGCATTCATAGATGTCAAAATTTGTACGAACCTTATTCCATGTTAGAAAGAAAATAAAATCAAATTTAAAACATATTTTATGTATATAAATTTCTTGCATTATTATCAGCCGTACCTGTCAGCATCAATTGTGGCCCTTCGGTTCCCATGCATGTTTTGAAGGCATTGAATACCCATTTAAATGTATCAACAGTTTCATCCCCCAATAATGCAAAGGCAAATATGGTGCACTCGAGGTGGTGGTTTGAACCAACAAACATACCTAGTGGTTTTTCGTACAGATTAGTCTTATGCGTTGTGTCAAATGTGATTGCATCACCAAAATCCATGTAGTCCCCTTGCTGGCTTGAATGTGACCAAAATATGCTCAAAATCTTCCCCTCTTTATCCAATTGGAAGTCAGAGAAAAAATGTGGATTATCCTTTTTGCATAATGCAAAAAAGATAGTAGCTTAGCCACATCATTTGCATTTCTCTCTCGTTGTTTTGCCTTTTTTCCTGTAATTATTGTCAATATTTAGCATTGGGCGAAATCAACATATATGTAAATTTCAATCCTGAATTACAATCTAAAAATATTATAAACTTACAAGTTATACATGTCCTGTGTTGTTACAGGCACACTCTCAGGACCACCGTGCATTTCTGAAACATAATCCATAATACAATGCTGCGGGATTCGACTCTCCTGCATTGAACTTATGAACTCCATGTATTCAGGATCATGTGTTTTGTTGCATTGTAATTGATTCTTTTATATATCCTTTTTTAAAAATTCATGATTATGATCCAAGTGCAACAGATCAATACGCACTGATATAAGTATCTATTTGGCATCATCATAAATTTTTTTAAGTTCCATACCGGCCTTGCATTGCGTCCGCTTCGAGCTGGTATTACGTACCTTTGGGTTCGATATTCCCCTTACCGCACTCTTTCCTTCCATCGAGCAATTCAACCACTTACAATTTTTCCGTTCCCTATACTTTTTCAATGGGAAGCAAACTTCATATGCATACATACTATAAAATTGATATGCTTCATCCACACCACTGAATGTCATACCAACTTTAGGTACCAACCTCGGATCAATTGTAACTTCATGTGCAAATAAATAAAATATATATGTATGTACAAATATCAATAACATGTACGATGTATGGTGTCTGACCTAATTTTCCATCGTATGCACAATATAACATGTCATACGATCTAGTTGCATAATATTACCCTTGATTCAATTATTCTACCGTATGCAATATAAGCTACACTAATGAAAATCCAAACAATTTATAAAGTACTTACATGTCTCTGCAGAATAACTGGTGTGTCCTGTTCATGCTCACCAATAGTTCGCATAGTAGTTAGATGTTGTCCTCCTTGATTTATGGCCATCATCGACGCATCTGATGTGTTCTGATCATCAACCCCCGGCGCCCTCAATATTGCTGGTGGAGTAATTGCCCCTCCGGCAGTATCTGTTTGCCCATGTGCAGTAATGGCAGGAGGCAAACTGGTTCCCTCCTGGTTGATCTTCCTGCACCATTGATACGATCTCCAAACATGGATTTGATCGATGAACTGATGTCGGCGTCATGTACTCTCTGATCAGCTCTTTACCCCATGGCACCGCCATCTTCTAGCTCCGTTTACTTCCTTCTGCCTGTCGCACCCTAACACACGATTCTTGTTGTCTAACGTTTTTGGAAGCATGGGATTCTTTCCTTTTCCCATGCATATATCCATTATCGTGGGCGCGATATTCACAGCGATTTTGAGTGTGTATCTGCTACAATATAGGATCGTGGGCGCGATGATCGTGGGCGTAACAGCAATTTATGCAAGTTCGACGTAGGTCGTATGCTATCGTAAACTCTGTTTAGATCCACTTCCATAATACTCGGGTGACACGTCACCGGCCCACGTCCAGAATGATGGCCCACGTTCTGTTACGCAATATTTATCCAACATTTATACATGCATAAATGCACCCCACCATTCGGTGTGTCTGGCTCGGCGCATTCCGATCCGGCTCGTTTACACAACCTGGTCGGCTCCCCCCGCACCTATCGGAAGCCCAGGGCTCCCATTACCATCAGCCTTTATATATATATATAGTTTATATATTAAGAGCCCTGGGCTTCCAATAACTAGAGGAAGCCCAGGTCGGACGGTGCAATCCGGTCGAGCCGGACCAGGTCCGGACGTCTATAAAACAGGACCCGAAGTGCTAGGGTTCAATTTTTTACGCTCCACCCCGATTCATTAGCGACACCGTGTGGGATGACGACGGTTGCCCCAGAGCGTGCGCGGCGGTGGACCCCCAACCGGTGGCCGTAACTCCATAACCTCGACGCACGGTGGCGGAGGTTCCTCGCACGGGGACGCACGGTGGCGGCGGTTCCCAGGTCGGTGGCGGCGGCTCCCCGATCCAGAGGGCGAGCGACAGCGGGGCCCTTGTGCGGGCAAGCGGCGGCGTCCCCGAGGCCCCGAGGAGGCGGCACTTCCAAGGCCGACGAGCAAGCAGCGCCCGTCGACGTGCGAGTAGCGACGGCGACGTATGAGGCGCGATGTTCGAGCGAGCGGCGTCACGGAAGACGCGAGATGCGCGCAGCGATGATCGCGCGTGACATCCTCCGATCCGGCGCAGTTTGGGCAGCCCGAGTGACGACTTACATTTGTGCTTGTGTCATCGACGACGTCCTCCGGCCACTACCTACTTCGATTCGTGTTTTTTTTATTATTACGTTTTATACCTACCACATGTATTATTTACGCTAAAAACTATGCGATTTTATGCTTGAACACGGAGTTCGTATATCAGTTTACTGCATGCATATTTTTTGCATGCACATTAGAAAGGCAATTCCTTTGATTTATGTTTTTCGTAATTTGCGCGTATGGAATGGAAATTCACACGTTTTTTAACCATAATTTTTGGATCTGTATAAAAATAGAAACCGCATGCATGCGGCTGTCATGTTTTTCGGATCTGCCATAAAAATAGGATCGTAATAACAACCTATTATAGCTATCAACCTCTCACATTAGCTCGTTATTAACGCTTATAATTGAGAGAGTTTATGCTCAAAACTTAAGGTTTTTACGTTCCACCCGTAGATGCGTCCACCAGTGAACAACATGCCAGAATTTTTACGCAGTGTAACAAATTGCATAAATACCTACACCGTATAGTATAATTTGTATCAGTATATATCATAAACTAGATCTAATGTGTTTAGTTGCATGGCTGTTGGTGAATCCTATATTTATGAAATAAATAAAACATTAAATACGATTTTTTGTTTCTATGTGTGCACAGTGTACTTCATTTCCTTTCATTGCACATTATTTCCATTATAAATTCGTAACGAATTGCATAAATACCTACACCGTGTAGTATAATTTGTATCAGTATATATCATAAACTAGATCTAATGTGTTTAGTTGCATGACTGTTGGAGTGATCCTATATTTATGAAGGAAATAAAACATTAAATCTGATTTTTTTTGTTTCTATGTGTGCACAGTGCACTTCATTTCCTTTCATTGCACATTATTTCATCATAAATTCGTGCGCATGCAGCTGGTAACAGATTTTTACGCAGTATACCGAATTGCATAATTATCTACACAGGGTAGCATATTTAGTAGCAGTATATATCATAAAATGGTCCTTACGAGTATAGTTGCATGACTATTGCAGCGATCCTAAATTTATGAAGGAAATAAAGCATTTAAAAATAGAAACCGCCACATATATCTTTCCTAAATTTACGCGCATGCAAGGGAACGTGTTTGACTCATGCATGCATTTCTTTTTTGCGCGCACAGACGTGGGACGAGTGGCGCAACGGACAGCCTGGTTCAGTCGGCGCGCTGGATTGAACCAGGTTATAGGGGTGATCGGCCTGAGCTTCATTTAACTATTGAAAACTCAGGGCTCCCGTTATATATATATATATATATATATATATATATATATATATATATATATATATATATATATATATATATATATATATATATATATATATATATATATATATATATATATATATATATATATATATATATATATATATATCGAAAAAAAACCTTGATCACCGCACCTCCACGAGTACCGAACAAGAGTGAGGCCGCAGTAATCATCACAAACAGCAGCAAACAAACCAATAATTCCCAAACAAGGAACATAATCAGCAGATGACACAAACAAATTATATCATGATTCAAAGAGGAAACTAACTTTTTGGTCCTACAAAAATATCCAGCTTCCTTTCTTGGTCCTTTCTTTTCTGAACTTATTAGCTACAAGGTCCGAAAAATATATTCACTTAATCATACGGCGCTTCCGTCCAATCTGTTAGGGCTTGTTTGGGAGTAAGGGTAATAGAGGGGATTGGAGGGGTTAGAATCCCCCACTATTCAATTTTAAATAGTGGGGGATTATAGCCCCCTCAATCCCCTTCATTTCACTTGCTCCCAAACAAGCCCTTAGGGTGTACTGTAAAAGTTCTCCCTTGTGAGGATTATAAACCGTCTAAATTACCCTTCTCCCTTTGCTTCCTCGTAGGGATGGCAGTGGGTACGGGTATGAGTAAATAACCGCGGATAATTATCCATTGGATATGGGTATAGTGAAATTTGATATCCGCGAGTACGATTATGGATATAATAAGGTATCCGAGGATATTTTTTTCGCGGGTATGGATATCCAGTATCCATACCCGTTACCTAATGGATATCTAACATGTGGGTCATCCGGATTTATATATTATCATAAATTCTTATTTTTCAATTTTTATCCATAACATGTTGTTTAGTGCTAAAATTATCATTTAATGCTATTGGAATGATAATTATTTTGAAATATAATAAAATTATTGTTTGGTGTTCAATGCTAAAATTATAGTGGGCGGGCGGGTAACGGGTATCCACTGGATAGCGGATACCCGGCGGGTACGAGTATGGATACAGATCCATACCCACGAACGTTTATGGGTACGGGTATGGGTTGAGTTTTGTCTCGCGGGTATGGATTTGCGAACTATATATCCGTGTACTACCCGCCCGATTGCCATCCCTACTTCCTCGTGTAACTCTACCACGAAACAGTTGTGAAAAAAAGTGGATGTATTTTATGCTCATGCAGCCTCCGTACTTGTCGTGGGGCGAATACCACGGGTATGACGTGGCGCGGGAACAATGAGAGGCGACATGTACAGCCGATTGAATTCGTCTGGCCTTCATGAGGGAGACCTCTCCTATCCGACCACCAGACGTGGAGGACAAGTGATAGACGTTTTCTGTCTCACTCGACCCCCGACCACCAAGGGTCTATGGGCTAAACAACTCTGCCTCATAATTCAGCCTCGCTCGACCCCCGAACATAGAGAGTTGAGGGATGAGCGACTTGGCCTAGGAGTTCTGCCTCATCCGACCTCAGACCCCCAACCGCTAAGGGTCTGGAAGCCGGGCAACCTTGCCCTAAAGTTTCGCCTTGCCTGATTCCAAGGGCAAGGGGTTGGATACTTCGCCCAACCACACATGCTTAGAATCCTCGGGATAGTACCATGAAGACCACTGCGGACATGGGAACATGTAAGCCAGACTTTGACACAGGCGTGCAGCATGAATGACGGTACAAGAGTTAGTATGTCAGGATGCGAGCGTCACTTGTCATGGCGTAGAGACTAACACCGGCTCCAGTGGCGAAGCTAGAGAAAAGTTGAGGAGGGTGCAATTACCTTATGGATGCATAAACATCATGTGATGGGGGTACATATAAAGTAAAAATTTGACCATTATAACTAGTTCTGTATCTTTTAGGGGGTGCATCTGCACCCCCTAAGCTGAATATAGCTTCGTCCCTGACCGGCTCAACCACTCCGTAGTTGGGAAGTCAACAAAGGACACCGGGTAAACCTAGGGGCGATAATGAGCTCTAGATTTTACACTATAAAATTTAAGAATCAATCGAATTAGGATTGGACTCTATTCCTATTTATTTTTGAACTAAAATTATTTAAGGGTCCTAACTTATTGTAAAGAAACATTTAGATCGTCGTCTATTACCACCCCTAGAGTAAACCACAATGAGACGTGACGAAGTATAATGGCAAGCTTCGGGCTGGCGTTGGCGTGGCTACAGTACCCTGATGGAGGAAGGAGGCATCATATACGGTATCCCTTGGCTGGCGGGAACCCCGGAGGACAAGCTGCACAACAGCACCCGACCTTCACTCGCTTCAACCAACCCTTCGAATCATGTAACGGGATCCTTCTATCACCTTGGTCTAAAGGAAGAGAAGGACCATAGTTCAAGACGAGAGAAAACATACGCGTGTTCGCTAGGGTCGCACTCGGTGAAATAGTAGCGTGTCCGTGAGGGAAACGATGATCGCTAGGGTCGCCAAGGGCATACAGTAGCCGTCTTCATGGAAGTCGTTGTCACAGAAGGGATCCCGGGCATGGTCGCCTTTGCCATCAACACCATGGCTGCTACAATCCTGTTATTATGGTTGCACGGAGTTCTCGGTGAGGTCCACGTCATCCTCCATAGACTAGAACTTCTCCATCCGCGCAATGCGCTTGTCGTGGGAGTCCATCCGATTGCCAAGGGTGGTGAGCTGCTCTAAGATGCAATCCAACTTTGCCGCAATATCCGCAAGATCAGTACATGGTGGTAAATGCCCTAGTGCTTTTCTTTGATACCAAATTGATACAGAGCTGGGTGCACAAGGGAGAGTACAGGAGCGGCTAAGACTGAGAGTTGGAGCGTTGGGGGTAGCGAGGCCAGTCGTGGGTGTCAACAATGGCGAGGCCAGAGTTCTGTGTCGCCACTGTTGAAGGAAACCACACATGCTTGTGTGGGTGTTTATTCCTTCTTCGATAATTCTTGATTACAATCTAAAGTGCCCTTTGTAGTGTAGGTACACTTGCCTAACAATAATTGAACACATCTATAATCTCTCCTAAACCACCCCAGCCCCTCACACGCCTGAGCCTGAAGGGCGCTTAGGACGGTGCCTATACTGTCGACCAACAAAGGAGTCGACAATAATGTTAGAGTCCACTACACAACATTAGCTACGAAGTGTGAAGAACACCGAGGCTCTATTTGGTTTAGCTATAGAATCATGAAAAATCCGATTCTAGTTGTGAGCTGTGAGAAAGATGTTGTGAGCTGACAATTGTGAAAAAACTAAAATTTGTTTGGTTGAAATAACTCGAAACTATAGATTATATAAGAGTATGGCACCTTGTAACATGGATAACAAGAATCTGAAAAATCTAGGTAGGAGGTGATTATGAATTGAACTAGAGGAATCTATGTGTGGTTGAGATTCTAGATTTTTATGAGCGAATCTAGTTCAGGAAGCTAAACCAAACACGCTCTATGCCTTCATGTAAAATACTTATTATGTATAACTCGGCCGGGAAGGGAAAGACCGCCCTCCCGGTAATATATTAAGAAGAGACCGAAACAATGGTCCTGGCCGAGAAAATTCCCGAACCCTGGCCCCCCATCACTAACGGGCCGACGTCAACTGTCCACTCTGCAACGGCCCAACCGGAGGGTGGCGCATAGGACATCGTAACCCGAGAACGGATGGGGCACAGCGAGGGAATTTTTTTAACCAAGCCTGAAAATTCGCTTCCAAGGGGAATCGAACCCAGGACTTGGAGGTGCTACTCGGAAGTCCTTAACCACTAGGCTAGAGGCCCTTTCACACTTATTATGTATAACTACGTAGGGTAATTTCATTATCCATTTACTAGCATCTCTTACTCAGTCATCTTGAATATAAGATACGTAATTTCATTGTCCATTTACTAGCATCTCTTACTCAGTCATCTTGAATATAAGATCTTAATACATTTAGTGGGGAGAAATATCCTAACTTACTTAGTTCACCTTATAAGCCTATATTGTTTACCTTTAATCCAAATTGATTACAGACTAAAATATCTGGGAAGGAGATCTTGCCTTTGCCAATGGGTTAAGATAGTTTGTCCACAAAAGCTCCTATTGCCAGTGCCATGCATCCTTCCTCCACCGGCCAAGGTAACATAACTCCTTAATTGCCAACGTCTCGTATCATCTGTCAGCACAATAGAACTTAACATGCTCAACAGATAATAGATTACACATGATAAAATATGATAAAATTAATAATGATATGCAGGTCAACCAGGGCATCTTCAGTATAGAAGCATACACTTTTCCATTGCTGCAGAAGGATCAATATGAAAAACCATGAACAGTCAAAACATTTCTGTGTACTAATAAAAATCAAACCAAACCAGGCACAAGCGGTGAGATCGTGATTAGGTCATAGGCTAGGCCTATGAGGCTATGCATTCAAACACCAAGGTGACCATATATTGTTTAGTCAAATTGGCATCAGGAGTTGCTGACCCAAGACTCACCTCCTATCTGTCATACTATTAGTGTGTTTAGTTCGAGAAATAAGGTAGTTCGTCATCTTCTCCCTACTTATTTTTTTGTTTAATTTGTGGAATGAAATGAGTTGATCTATCGCCATTTCATTCCTCATAAACTAATAATTAGTAATAATATAAGAAATAAGTTTATTTCACTAAATTTGTGGAATAGACTTATGATACAACACCTCATATAGAATGAATTGATTCTTCAAACCAAACACCCCATAAAGTTTTGTTCCTAGTTAGAAATGCTGAATTGCCAAGACTCCTTTCATACAGCTTAGCAGCTTTACCGTATCCAGAATCTATCATTCTATTTCTATTCCTTATAAAGTTTCCTTCTATCAAAATATCTTGGTTCAAAAATACACCATATAAATACATATCTTCACTTTTTTCTGAACTATAGTATGGATCTAAAATACTAAGACAGTCGCGCTGAAGTGCAATCTACCTTTTTGTTACTCACAATGCATCATTAAATCCTGTTGCTCTTCACTGTTACTAACATTTCTGTACGCAGACTGCTGGGTGATCATGGGCGAAGTAGTCTTGGACCAGAATTTGAAGATGTCCATGAAGCAATTACATCAACAAGAGTTTCAACGTCTTTTGAGATCTGTGCTCGTAGAATGCCTGAGTCAGTACCCAAAGTGGTGCCAACCTCCTTAGCAACAGCCTCCCATGGTGTGCCTGTTGTCAGATTTGTCAGAAGTTCACCTCCGCGGTTCACTGCATCAGCCATTGCTGGTGGAACATCAGGAAGAACCTGAAGAAACACAAGACAATTACTTTTTCAAGATTATAAAAAAAACTTTGTTCCAGCAATGGCTTTGCCAGTAGCTCTAAAACATGGAAACCTCAAAAGAAAAACAGTACCTGTTGTAATGGTAACCCATGATCCCCAGGAAGTGATCGAATTGACATATCAAGCAATGAGCTAATAGCTGCTTCAGAGCTTAGTACTTGTGCAAGGGTAGAGGTTTCATCAATTTGATCATCTTTAAACTTTATTAAGAGATTCCGAGAAATTCCATAGTAGGATTTTATCTAAAGAAAATCATGATGTGCCAGTAAGACAGCATGCATAGAACAATTATAGAATAATTCACAAGAGAATCTCAGCATAAACAGATTGAAACATAAACACATAAGAAAACCCTAAGGTTGCTTATAAGTGAAGCTTGAACTGAGAATTCTGATACTCTAATAAATAGGTATTGACAGAGATGTCACAGGCTTACAACACTGTAAAGCACCAGACATAAATTGAGATAATGTTCACAGATTTTATCTGTGTTCTGATTCTGATAAACACAAGGTATGTTTAGAGAAGATATCATTTGAAAAGTAAACTCACATTGACTAGTATTACAATAAATGTCACCATTTCCCGCGGGTGGTTTACATAAAATTTTACATTTCAAATATTCAAAAGAATAGTGCTAACGTACCAGGCGGCGTGTCTCTTCTGGTTTTGGAATGAAGTCCTCCCGCCCTTTTATTAGGTCCATATACAACGGAGGAAGTTGTTGAAGTAAAGGTAGAAGTTGCTTAACAACAGGTGGGCTTAGATTCTCAAGCTGCTTAATAGCTGCTTCTGCCTATTATGCCAAAATTATAAGCTAGTAAGGTACATAGATTGAAGATTCATGAAGGAAATATAAACACATCCAGCTAGTCTTCACATGAGAGAGCAATTTATGTTGTGTGTTTAGGAGAGTGTCATCTGTTAGAATATCTAAGGAAAAAATAGAATAATCTATAGAATTCTTAATTTCACATCCTTCAGTCACTGTTAATTGGTGAATCTCAGGAATTATCTTCCATACGCAATATGGCACTTCTAAGACATTTAGCTAACCCTAAACCTTTTGGTGGCACTTTTGGTGGCCTGGTCCTAGGGGGCCGCCAGTTGTGGGGCCTTATATTCAGTTTATGTTAGCCTTTACTTTCTTCTTAATATAATGATACGTAATTCTCCTGCGTGTTCGAGAAAAAAATGGAAGGCATCGAGACAGGAAATAAGGTAAAAGGGCCAAAATGGCAAATCATAACACGCAGTATAAAAAAGTGAAAAAAAAAACTCAATTTATATGGAATGTGTGCCACCTCAATTGACATTCTTACGAGTAGCAAATCCTCAATTTTCCAATAAGAAAAGTAAATGGATAGGATTTATCCAACATTCCAACAAGTATAAGAAGACAAGTTGTCCCTAAAGAAAATGTATATGAATTCATCATACCATGGAGTGGAGAAGAAAAACAACCTCGAACTATCTTCCACTTATCTTTTTTTAAAAAAAGAGGTAATGCAATTCCCATATTTAAAAGTTAGAATTATGAAATAGAATGCCGTACAAAGCTAAAAAAAGAATATTGTGGTAGTTTTGTGGTATTCAATAGAAGTTGTTTGATTTATTGGACACACAGGACATTCTCGTTAATACAGAAAAGGTTCAAGAGTATTTCTGTTACTCGGGACGATCTGCAAAACAGATGTGTACCCCAAATTGCATATTGACAGTGCAAGCATGAAAAAGTAACTAGCATATAACGTCCTCAACATTTGGAGGAACAATTTTGACATCAAAGTCACAGAAACAAATCATACCCCAAATCGGATTGTTGGATACGATGCCAATTGGGAGAATATAGGGCCAAAACTCTGTGCCATAGGAACAATTACAGGTGAAAATAGTGGGATCGCAGAGCTTGCCTCCTGCAACAAATGAAGGGCATATAAAGAGGTAATTTTTCCATAAGCATATTTTTCTGGAACATGAAATTTGAGAAGAAGAGTTGGACACAACCTTCTCTAACTCGAAGCACAAAAAACGAGATGGTACAAAATGCCACCTGATAATGGCATATATGGTTCTGAAAACTAGTTACTTTTTTAGAGTGGACGCGCTAACCAGTTCAACCAAAAAGCTTAAGCTATTAGAAGGTAGGCAGTGCACTTGTACACTTCAACAATTGCATGTCACATTCAAAGAGCCACATCACATGTTAAAAATGATAGCACTGTTCTGTAAAGGAATCATACAAAACATCTCCCATGTCTTTTGCATTTACATACGATGTATGAAAATAGAACTTGAAATAGCAAGAAACATCTCAGCTAGTGAAGCAAAAACATCTGGAATATGCAGTTCTGAAGTATCACATGCAACCAGTTATTTTAGATAATTTAGTTATAGTACTAGATATCCTATGCTCAAATATATGTTTCACGGACCAACTCCAAGTTTATGTACATTTGGACAGAGGACTAAAACTGAGTCAAATTTGTAATGATACATGCAGGCATGTAGCTAAAGAAATAGTAACCATAGCCACACCTGGATGGGGAAACCGAGTTCAACCCTAAAGCTTAAGTTGAGTTGCATGCACTGACCAGTTCAACCCTAAAGCTTAAGTTGATGGGGAAACCGAGAATTTACTTATATTCTAACAATCTCCCTCACGTGGAGACCCCCTCAGACCTCAACGTGGAATAGGTTCGAGCAACAATTATTTTTATTTAATTGCGCTAATCAGGATTCAAGCTAGAGACATCTGACCTTGATACCATATTGAGTTGCATTGCATATACTGACCAGATCAACCCAAAAGCTTAACATGATGGGGGAGAAGTGGACAATTCACTTATATTCCAATAGGTAGGAGTAGGATGAATGGCAAGATATGCAAAAACATACCTTGTTGTTAAAGGACATCAGTACATTTCCACTTCGCTGCACAGCATATCTTGATCCTGGAGTACAAACCATTAGGAAGACAAATTATATAATTGTAGCAAAAAGAAAAGGACAAAAGGAGAATATTTCATAAACAGGAATTGGAAATAGATGTGTCTTACCAATCAACATGTGGATAACAGATCCCAATGAATGTCCAACACCAAACGTTGGGAGATCATTTACCTGTTTAAAATTTCATATACTTAGTACAATGGACAGAATCCTGATTTATTAAGCAGATAGTTTTACTTACAGGCTCATCCAAGTTTCTCAAACACCTGTCAAACTTAAATTGAACTTCATCTGCAATGAAGAAATGGTCAAAGCCGCTCGCATAAGGTGTAGCAATCACCAAAGCTCCCCTAGAAAACGAAAAGATAAATGAGCATTTTTGCAGTGGAAATAGGGAAGCAACTGTATAAGTCATAATGGAAGGAATTGGATTAGATCAGTAGTCAGGTAATGACAGAGTTATCTGTATTTTTTATTCATAGATGAACAAACATAGGAGTACTCCTTAAAGCTCACATGAACAAGTGAGAATATTAGTTTAGCAGTATGCTCCATCGTTTCAGGACATTCGTTTGGCAATGCTTTGTTTGAGAAAACAAGCTCAAAACACATGGAAGTACAACTGTACAACCCAGGTGCGAAAGTTGAGCTAACTCTCTGTACTTTTCATAAAGTTCAGATATTACTCTTCCTCGATGACAAGAAGATCACAAAGCTTAATCATCCAAAATAATAAAATAGCTCATAGGAAACAAACTTGGGTGGTTTGACACTGCTTTTAAACATACCTGTTCGCGAGACACTCGAGGAAGAAGCGGTATGTGATCTGGGGAGCGGCTCCGACAAAAATTCCTCCAACAAAGTGGACAACAAATGATGGCTCCAAGGACTTCGGTCTCAACACCCATGATCCCTAGCATAACAATCAGCACTAATAATCAATACAATCCGGATAAAGTTATAAACACAGAACGCAACTGTAGTGAAGGCTAGAGCCACCGAAACGCACCTCGACTTCGGTCCAATCTCCAGTCGAACCCCAGCCTTCCCGGGACTGCTTTGCCGCCTCCGTGATTACCCTACGCGCCGTCCCCTCCGCAGTGAGATAAGACCGGCGCCAAGGTTCGAGAAGAACAGATAAAACCACAGAATGATCCACTGCCTACCTCTCGATCTGGGAATAGAGCTGTATCGACCCGTCGGAAGGCGCTGCGGAGGTCGGTGGCGCGGCGGGGCGAGGGCCATCTGCGTCTGGAGACGAGCAGCACGAGATGGCGCGCCTCCGCCTCCTGCCCCTCCCAATCGACGCCACGACTCTACCCCGCGACTCCGTGAAGAGGCGCACGGGCGCGGACGACGCAGAAGCCGCGCCGCCGCACCCGTGCATCCGCAAGGCTGACGATGGCGGCTGAGACGCTGCCGCCATCCTTATCATCTCTCCCGCGCCCCCACTCCTCCTGCCACAACTTTAACCGTACGGATTTTTTCTCGTTGCGTCTCCCGCTTCAACCACCAGCTACGAGGGCCGAGTGCGGCTGTCACTCGGAAAGCGGAGGGCGTGCGGCGACTCCGCCTCGTAACGACTGCCGCGAAACGGGAGCCGCACGATGCAACCGATGCGGCGTGCGGATCGTCCGATCCGTTCCCGTTTGCCTTTCTCTGCACACCATCCCGCAGCGCATCGCGCACACCACACCCACTCCAACTATACATGTCCAAACAGCGCGGCTGCCTGTTTAGCCCGAAGTCCGGCAAGTTTTTAGCCCGGTCACGGCCCGGTTAAGATCGTGTCCGGACTAGCACGGTCCGATCCGCGTGCTGGGCTTGGACGCCATATGCGGCCCACGTGCTTTGGCACGGCTCGGTACGGATAATGGATCGGCTCGTTCTCAGCCCGCGCCCCATCTCACAAACTTAATCCAAATCCCCGCGACCCTGCCCAGGCAGCCAGCCAGCCCCAGTTCTACCGCCCCTGTCCCGACTTCGTCTTCGTACGGCTGTGCTTGGCGATTTTCTTCCTCTCGGCTCTGCCTCCGCGTCGCGACGTCGCCTCGGTGCCTGCCTCGGTGCCTCCTCCCACCGTCGACGGCCGACGGCTCACCACCTCCGACGTCTCTGGTGCTCCCTGACTCCCTATCCTCCCTCCCTCTGTCTCCCTATTCCTAACCCTCACCCTAATCCCATTCGGATCTGGTGATTGGTGATGCTCGTTCATCGTTGGTGCTCCTCGCTGGTCGGCTGGTGCTCCTCGCCTCCTCGGATCGAGTTGTAGCTTGACAGCTGGTCGGTTGGTGCTCCGTGCGGTGCAGGTGCGTGTTTCCCTTCCTGATTCTTCACTGTCTCCGGTCCGGTGGTCCGCGGCTCCGCGCCTTGTATGGTCACTGGCTCACTGCCTCACTAGTGCCCCTGCTCCTCGCCTCCTCGGATCGAGTTGTAGCTTGACAGCTGGTCGGTTGGTGCTCCGTGCGGTGCGGGTGCGTGTTTCCCTTCCTGATTCTTCACTGTCTCCAGTCCGGCGGTCCGCGGCTCCGCGCCTTGTATGGTCACTGGCTCACTGCCTCACTAGTGCCCCTGCTCCTCGCCTCCTCGGATCGAGTTGTAGCTTGACAGCTGGTCGGTTGGTGCTCCGTGCGGTGCGGGTGCGTGTTTCCCTTCCTGATTCGTCACTGTCTCCGGTCCGGCGGTCCGCAGCTCCGCGCCTTGTATGGTCACTGGCTCACTGCCTCACTAGTGCCCCTGCTGGCTGCTTGGACATCTATAATTTTGTTCTGTTTTCATTTTCCTCCCATTCTCGCCCTCCTTCTAACCTGTCCGGTTGTCCGACTTTCTCTAGTGCTCGGCTGGTCCTTGCTCGTTGGTCGCTCTGCTCGGCTGCTCCTCGGACCTCGGCTCCGTTCTGTCGTGTCTGGTGCTCTGGCTTGAAAAGGTTTGTTTAATTTTAGCCCTTTAATTCTTGTAATCGTCTGGATAGTTAGATGTACATTTAATTTCATTTTGTTGCCTTGAACCTTGTAGCTGTTGAGGTAGCCGGAGCCGATTGTACGTTGTAGCCGTTGAACCTCCTAGTCGTCGGGCTCGTGTCCGTTGTAGCCGTCGGGCTCATGGACCTTGACGCGGCTGCAGAGGAGGAGGAGCGCAAGCTCGAGGACTATAATGATGTTGAGGATGCTATGTTCTTCATTGGTTTCAGTGAGAATGAGACCCATGGAGATCCTATTCAGATCGATACTGTCGCCAGCTCTGGAATAGGGAATGGCACAGGCTCCACGAGCCTGCCAGAGTTAGTCCCTGATCCTGATGCTGGTGGAAGGAACTCGAACTCAAAGAAAAGGTCCAAGTGCTGGAATGACTTTGATGAATTGACTAAGATTGTGATGGTAAGTGAAAGTCGCCTAGAGGGGGGTGAATAGGGCGAATCTGAAATTTACAAATTTAATCACAACTACAAGTCAGGTTAGCGTTAGAAATATGAGCGAGTCTGAGAGAGAGGACACAAAACAAATCGTGAGCGAATAAAGAGCAAGACACGATGATTTGTTTTACCGAGGTTCGGTTCTTGCAAACCTACTCCCCGTTGAGGTGATCACAAAGACCGGGTCTCTTTCAACCATTTCCCTCTCTCAAACGGTCCCTCGGACCGAGTGAGCTTCTCTTCTCAATCAAACGGGAACAAACTTCCCCGCAAGGACCACCACACAATTGGTGTCTCTTGCCTTGGTTACAATTGAGTTGTTCGCAAGAAAGAATGAAAGAAGGAAGCAATCCAAGCGCAAGAGCTCAAATGAACACAGCAAATCTCTCTCACTAATCACTAAAGCCTTGTGTGGAATTGGGAGAGGATTTGATCTATTTGGTTGTGTCTAGAATTGAATGCTAGAGCTCTTGTAAGTAGTTGGAAGGTGGAAAACTTGGATGCCAATGAATGTGGGGTGGTTGGGGTATTTATAGCCCCAACCACCACAAAGTGGCCGTTGGAAGGCTGCAGTCGCATGGCGCACCGGACAGTCCGGTGCGCCACCGGACACTGTCCAGTGCGCCAGCCACGTCAGCAGACCGTTGGGGTTCGACCGTTGGAGCTCTGTCTTGTGGGCCCGCCTGGCTGTCCGGTGGTGCATCGGACAGGCCCTGTAGGCTGTCTGGTGTGCCACTCGCGCGTGCTCTGCTCCTCTGCGCGCGCAGGCGCGCATTTAATGCATTGCAGTCGACCGTTGCGCGCGAAGTAGTCGTTGCTCCGTTGTTACACCGGATAGTCCGGTGAATTATAGCGGAGCGAATTCCCGAAGCTGGCGAGTTCAGAGTCGCTCTTCCTTGGAGCACCGGACAGTCCGGTGAATTATAGCGAAGCACCTCTAAGAATTCCCGAAGGTGAAGAGTTTAGCTTGGAGTCCTCTGGTGCACCGGACACTGTCCGGTGATGCACCGGACACGGTCCGGTGGCACACCGGACAGTCCGGTGCGCCAGACCAGGGCACACTTCGGTTATCCCTTGCTCTCTTTGTTGAACCCTTTTCTTGGTCTTTTTATTGGCTTTTTGTGAACCTTTGGCACCTGTAGAACTTATAGACTAGAGCAAACTAGTTAGTCCAATTATTTGTGTTGGGCAATTTCAATCACCAAAATCAATTAGGAAAAGGTGTAAGCCTAATTCCCTTTCAATCTCCCCCTTTTTGGTGATTGATGCCAACACAAACCAAAGCAAATATAGAAGTGCATAATTGAACTAGTTTGCATAATTGTAAGTGCAAAGGTTACTTAGAATTGAGCCAATATTTTCATTAGATATGCAAGGATTGATTCTTTTTCTATTTTAACATTTTGGACCACGCTTGCAACACATGTTTTGTTTTTACAAAGGTTTTGGAAATTCTTTTCAAAGTCTTTTGCAAAGAGTCAAAGGTAAATGAATAAGATTCTTGAGAAGCATTTACAAGATTTGAAATTTTCTCCCCCTGTTTCAAAATGTTTTTCCTTTGACTAAACAAAACTCCCCCTTAATGAAATCCTCCTCTTAGTGTTCAAGAGGGTTTTGATGTTAATTTTGAAGAGGGTATACCAATTTGAAATTATATCACAAATAAGATACCAATTTGAAAATACTTCTTTAAAACCAAATTGAAGGACTAAAATTTGTGAAATTGGTGGTGGTGCGGTCCTTTTGCTTTGGGCTCATGCTCTCTCCCCCTTTGGCATAAATCGCCAAAATGGAATCATTAGAGCCCTTTAGAACTACTTTCTCCCCTTTTGGCAAACAATATATGAGTGAAGATTATACCAAAGTTGGAGAGTTGCTCGGAGCGACGGCGAAGGATGAGTCATGGAGTGGAGTGGAAGCCTTTGTCTTTGCCGAAGACTCAAATTCCCTTTCAATACACCTATGACTTGGTTTGAAATTCACTTGAAAACACATTAGTCATAGCATATAAAAGAGACATGATCAAAGGTATGTTAATGTGCTATGTATGCAAAACATTAAAAGAAATTCCTAGAATCAAGAATATTTAGCTCATGCCTAAGTTTGTTAAAAGTTTATTCATCTAGTGGCTTGGTAAAGATATCGGCTAATTGATCTTTAGTGTTAATATATGCAATCTCGATATCTCCCTTTTGTTGGTGATCCCTAAGAAAATGATACCAAATGGCTATGTGTTTAGTGCGGCTATGCTCAACGGGATTATCCGCCATGCGGATTGCACTCTCATTATCATATAGAAGAGGAACTTTGGTTAATTTGTAACCGTAGTCCCTAAGGGTTTGCCTCATCCAAAGTAGTTGCGCGCAACAATGACCTGCGGCAATATACTCGGCTTCGGCGGTAGAAAGAGCTACGAAATTTTGCTTCTTTGAAGCCCAAGACACCAAGGATCTTCCCAAGAACTGGCAAGTCCCCGATGTGCTCTTTCTATTAATTTTACACCCCGCCCAATCGACATCCGAATAACCAATTAAAGCAAATGTGGATCCCCGAGGGTACCAAAGCCCAAACTTAGGAGTATAAACTAAATATCTCAAGATTCGTTTTACGGCCGTAAGGTGAGCTTCCTTAGGGTAGGCTTGGAATCTTGCACACATGCATACGGAAAGCATAATATCCGGTCGAGATGCACATAAGTAGAGTAAAGAGCCTATCATCGACCGGTATACCTTTTGATCGACGGATTTACCTCCCGTGTCGAGATCGAGATGCCCATTGGTTCCCATGGGAGTCTTGATGGGCTTGGCATCCTACATTCCAAATCTGTTTAGAATGTCTTGAATATACTTCGTTTGGCTAATGAAGGTGCCTTCTTGGAGTTGCTTCACTTGAAATCCTAAGAAATACTTCAACTCCCCCATCATAGACATCTCGAATTTCTTTGTCATAATCCTACTAAATTCCTCACATATAGATTCGTTATTAGACCCAAATATAATATCATCAACATAAATTTGGCATACAAACAAATCATTGACAAGAGTTTTAGTAAATAAAGTAGGATCGGCTTTTCCGACTTTGAAGCCATTAGTGATAAGAAAATCTCTTAGGCATTCATACCATGCTCTTGGGGCTTGCTTGAGCCCATAAAGCGCCTTAGAGAGTTTGTATACGTGATTAGGGTACTCACTATCTTCAAAGTCGGGAGGTTGCTCAACATAGACCTCTTCCTTGATTAGTCCATTGAGGAAGGCAATTTTCACGTCCATTTGGTAAAGCTTGAAGCCATGGTAAGTAGCATAGGCCAATAATATACGAATTGACTCAAGCCTAGCTACGGGTGCATAGGTTTCACCGAAATCCAAACCTTCGACTTGGGAGTATCCTTTGGCCACAAGTCGAGCTTTGTTCCTTGTCACCACACCATGCTCGTCTTGTTTGTTGCGAAAAACCCACTTGGTTCCTACAACATTTTGATTAGGACATGGAACTAAATGCCATACCTCATTCCTAGTGAAATTGTTGAGCTCCTCTTGCATCGCTACCACCCAATCCGAATCTTGTAGTGCTTCCTCTACCCTGTGTGGCTCAATAGAGGAAACAAAAGAGTAATGCTCACAAAAATGTCCAACACGAGATCTAGTGGTTACCCCCTTATGAATGTCGCCGAGGATGGTGTCAACGGGGTGATCTCGTTGAATTGCTTGGTGGACTCTTGGGTGTGGCGGTCTTGGTTCTTCATCCTCCTTTTCTTGATCATTTGTATCTCTCCCTTGATCATTGCCGTCATCTTGAGGTGGCTTATTTCTTTGATCTTCTCCATCATTAACTTGAGCTTCATCCTCATTTTGAGTTGGTGGAGATGCTTGCGTGGAGGAGGATGGTTGATCTTGTGCATTTGGAGGCTCTTCGGATTCATTAGGACACACATCCTCAATGGACATGTTCCTTAGTGCGATGCACGGAGCCTCATTATCACCTATCTCATCAAGATCAACTTGCTCTACTTGAGAGCCGTTAGTTTCATCAAACACAACGTCACAAGAAACTTCAACTAGTCATGAGGACTTGTTAAAGACTCTATATGCCCTTGTGTTTGAGTCATATCCTAGTAAAAAGCCTTCTACAGTCTTAGGAGCAAATTTAGATTTTCTACCTCTTTTAACAAGAATAAAGCATTTGCTACCAAAGACTCTAAAATATGAAATATTGGGCTTTTTACCGGTTAGGAGTTCATATGATGTCTTCTTGAGGATTCGGTGTAGATACAATCGGTTGATGGCGTAGCAGGCGGTGTTGACTGCCTCGGCCCAAAACCGATCCGAAGTCTTGTACTCATCAAGCATGGTCCTTGCCATGTCCAAAAGAGTTCTATTCTTCCTCTCCACTACGCCATTTTGTTGTGGGGTGTAGGGAGAAGAGAACTCATGCTTGATGCCCTCCTCCTCAAGGAAACCTTCAATTTGAGTGTTCTTGAACTCCGTCCCGTTGTCGCTTCTAATTTTCTTGATTCTTAAGCCAAACTCGTTTTGAGCCCGTCTCAAGAATCCCTTTAAGGTTTCTTGGGTATGAGATTTTTCCTGCAAGAAGAACACCCAAGTGAAGCGAGAATAATCATCCACAATAACTAGACAGTACTTACTCCCGCCGATGCTTATGTAAGCGATCGGGCCGAATAGGTCCATGTGTAGGAGCTCAAGTGGCCTGTCAGTCGTCATGATGTTTTTGTGTGGATGATGAACACCAACTTGCTTCCCTGCCTGACATGCGCTACAAACCCTGTCTTTCTCAAAATTAACATTTGTTAGTCCCAAAATGTGTTCTCCCTTTAGAAGTTTGTGAAGATTCTTCATTCCAACATGTGCCAGTCGGCGATGCCAGAGCCAGCCCATGTTAGTCTTAGCAATTAAGCAAGTGTTGAGTTCAGCTCTATCAAAATCTACTAAGTATAGCTGACCCTCTAACACTCCCTTAAATGCTATTGAATCATCACTCCTTCTAAAGACAGTAACACCTACATCTGTGAAAAGACAGTTGTAGCCCATTTTGCATAATTGAGATATGGAAAGCAAATTGTAATATAAAGAATTTACAAGAAAAACATTGGAAATTGAATGGTCAAGAGATATAGCTATTTTACCCAATCCTTTGACCAAACCTTGATTTCCATCCCCGAATGTGATAGCTCTTTGGGGATCTTGGTTTTTCTCGTAGGAGGAGAACATCTTCTTCTCCCCTGTCATGTGGTTTGTGCACCCGCTATCGATGATCCAACTTGAGCACCCGGATGCATAAACCTACAAAACAAGTTTAGTTCTTGACTTTAGGTACCCAGATGGTTTTGGGTCCTTTGGCATTAGACACAAGAACTTTGGATACCCAAACACAAGTCTTTGATCCCTTGTGTTTGCCCCCAACATATTTGGCAACTACCTTGCTGGATTTGTTAGTTAAAACATAAGATGCATCAAAAGTTTTAAATGAAATGTCATGAACATTTGATGCAGTTGGAGTTTTCTTTTTAGGCAATTTTGCACGGGTTGATTGCCTAGAACTAGATGTCTCACCCTTATACATAAAAGCATGATTGGGGCCAGAGTGAGACTTCCTAGAGTGAATTCTCCTAATTTTGCTCTCAGGATAACCGGCAGGGTACAAAATGTAACCCTCATTATCCTGAGGCATGGGAGCCTTGCGCTTAACAAAATTAGATAATCTTTTAGGAGGGGCATTAAGTTTGACATTGTCCTCCTTTTTGAAGCCAATGCCATCCTTTATGCCAGGGCGTCTCCCACTATAGAGCATGCTTCTAGCAAATTTAAAATTTTCATTTTCTAAGTCATGCTCGGCAATTTTAGCATCTAATTTTGCTATATGATCATTTTGTTGTTTAATTAAAGCCATATGATCATGAATAGCATCAATGTTAACATCTCTACATCTAGTGCAAATAGTACCGTGCTCAGTGGTAGATGTAGAGGGTTTGCATGAATTAAGTTCAACAATCTTAGCACGTAAAATATCATTGTTATCTCTAAGATCGGAAATTGTAACATTGCAAACATCTAGTTCTTTAGTCTTAGCAATTAATTTTTCATTTTCAATTCTAAGGCTAGCAAGAGAACCATTTAATCCTTCAATCTTAGCAAGTAAATCAACACTATCATTTCTAAGGTTTGGGATTGAAACATCACAAACATTTGAATCAACCTTAGCAATTAAATTTGCATTCTCATTTCTAAGGTTGGCAATTAAATCATGGCATGTGCTTAGCTCACTAGTTAATTTCTCACATTTCTCAACTTCTAGAGCATAAGCATTTTTAACCTTAACATGCTTTTTGTTTTCCTTGATTAGGAAGTCCTCTTGGGTATCCAAGAGTTCATCCTTTTCATGGATGACACTAATTAATTCATTTAGTTTTTCCTTTTGTTGCATGTTGAGGTTGGCAAAAAGAGTACGCAAATTATCTTCCTCATCACTAGCATTTTCTTCATCACTAGAGGATTCATATCTAGTGGAGGATTTAGATTTAACCTTCTTCTTTTTGCCGTCCTTTGCCATGAGGCACTTGTGGCCGACGTTGGGGAAGAGAAGACCCTTGGTGACAGCGATGTTTGCGGCGTCCTCGTCGGAGGAGGAGTCGGTGGAGCTCTCGTCGGAGTCCCATTCCCGGCAAACATGAGCATCGCCGCCCTTCTTCTTGTAATACCTCTTCTTCTCCTTTCTTCTTCCCTTCTTGTCGTCGCCCCTGTCACTGTCACTAGAAATAGGACATTTTGCTATAAAGTGACCGGGCTTACCACATTTGTAGCAAACTTTCTTGGAGCGGGGCTTGTAGTCTTTCCCCCTCCTTTGCTTGAGGATTTGGCGAAAGCTTTTGATAATTAAGGCCATCTCCTCATTGTCGAGCTTGGAGGCGTCGATTGGTTGTCTACTTGATGTAGACTCCTCCTTCTTCTCCTCCGTCGCTTTGAATGCGACCGGTTGTGCTTCGGAGGGGCCATCAAGCTCGTTGATCTTCTTTGAGCCTTTGATCATCAATTCAAAGCTCACAAAATTTCCTATTACCTCCTCGAAAGACATTAGTGTATATCTAGGATTTCCTCGAATTAATTGAACTTGCGTAGGGTTAAGAAAAACGAGGGATCTTAGAATAACCTTAACCATCTCATGGTCATCCCATTTTTTGCTCTCGAGGTTGCGCACTTGGTTCACCAAGGTCTTGAGCCGGTTGTACATGTCTTGTGGCTCCTCCCCTTGGCGAAGTCGAAAGCGACCGAGCTCCCCCTCGATCGTCTCCCGCTTGGTGATCTTGGTCACCTCGTCTCCTTCGTGCACGGTCTTTAGCGTGTCCCAAATCTCCTTAGCACTTTTCAACCCTTGCACCTTGTTATACTCCTCTCGACTTAGAGAAGCGAGGAGTATAGTTGTGGCTTGGGAGTTGAAGTGTTGAATTTGGGCCACTTCGTCCTCATCATAATCTTCATCCCCTACGGATGGTACCTGTACACCAAACTCAACAATATCCCATATACTTTTGTGGAGTGAGGTTAGGTGATATCGCATCATATCACTCCACCTAGCATAATCTTCACCATCAAATGTTGGTGGTTTGCCCAATGGGACGGAAAGTAATGGCGTATGTTTAGGAATGCAAGAATAGCGTAGGGGGATCTTAATAAATTTCTTGCGCTCATGGCGCTTAGAAGTTACGGACGGCGTGTCGGAGCTGGAGGTGGATGGCGACGAGGAGTCGGTCTCGTAGTAGACCACTTTTCTCATCTTCTTCTTGTCATCGCTCCGACGCGACTTGTGTGAAGGGGATTCCTTTTCCTTCCCCTTCCCTTTGTTGTAGGACTCTCCCGATGGAGCCTTCCCGTGGCTTGTAGCGGGCTTCTCGCCGGTCACCATCTCCTTCTTGGCGTGATCTCCCGACATCACTTCGAGCGGTTAGGCTCTAATGAAGCACCGGGCTCTGATACCAATTGAAAGTCGCCTAGAGGGGGGGTGAATAGGGCGAATCTGAAATTTACAAACTTAATCACAACTACAAGCCGGGTTAGCGTTAGAAATATGAGCGAGTCCGAGAGAGAGGGCGCAAAACAAATCGTGAGCGAATAAAGAGCAAGACACGATGATTTGTTTTACCGAGGTTCGGTTCTTGCAAACCTACTCCCCGTTGAGGTGGTCACAAAGACCGGGTCTCTTTCAACCCTTTCCCTCTCTCAAACGGTCCCTCGGACCGAGTGAGCTTCTCTTCTCAATCAAATGGGAACAAACTTCCCCGCAAGGACCACCACACAATTGGTGTCTCTTGCCTTGGTTACAATAGAGTTGTTCGCAAGAAAGAATGAAAGAAGGAAGCAATCCAAGCGCAAGAGCTCAAATGAACACAACAAATCTCTCTCACTAATCACTAAAGCCTTGTGTGGAATTGAGAGAGGATTTCATCTATTTGGTTGTGTCTAGAATTGAATGCTAGAGCTCTTGTAAGTAGTTGTAAGGTGGAAAACTTGGATGCCAATGAATGTGGGGTGGTTGGGGTATTTATAGCCCCAACCACCACAAAGTGGCCGTTGGAATGCTGCAGTCGCATGGCGCACCAGACAGTCCAGTGCGCCACCGTACACTGTCCGGTGCGCCAGCCACGTCAGCAGACCGTTGGGGTTCGACCGTTGGAGCTCTGTCTTGTGGGCCCGCCTGGCTGTCCGGTGGTGCACCGGACAGGCCCTGTAGGCTGTCCGGTGGTGCACCGGATAGGCCCTGTAGGCTGTCCGGTGTGCCACCCGCGCGCAGGCGCGCATTTAATGCGTTGCAGTCGACCGTTGCGCGCGAAGTAGCCGTTGCTCCGCTGTTACACCGGACAGTCCGATGAATTATGGCGGAGCGGATTCCCGAAGCTGGCGAGTTCCGAGTCGCTCTTCCTTGGAGCACCGGACACTGTCCGGTGGTGCACCGGACAGTCTGGTGAATTATAGCGAAGCGCCTCTGAGAATTCCCGAAGGTGAAGAGTTTAGCTTGGAGTCCCCTGGTGCACCGGACACGGTCCGGTGGCACACCGGACAGTCCGGTGCGCCAGACCAGGACACACTTCGGTTATCCCTTGCTCTCTTTGTTGAACCCTTTTCTTGGTCTTTTTATTGGCTTTTTGTGAACCTTTGGCACCTGTAGAACTTATAGACTAGAGCAAACTAGTTAGTCCAATTATTTGTGTTGGGCAATTTCAACCACCAAAATCAATTAGGAAAAGGTGTAAGCCTAATTCCCTTTCAGTAAGAAAGTCAGGTATGTTGCTCGTTGCAAGCACTGTAAGCAAACACTTACTGCTCGATCTACTTCTGGTACTGGTCATTTGCTTCGTCATAATTGCCCTGCTAAGAAAGCACATGAGCGCTCTGGGCAAGTCCAATCTATGCTTAAGTACAATGCTCACGGTACTTTGCAACGTTGGGAGTACTCTGATTCTATTGCTAGGACTGAACTGTGTCGTTTGATTGCTAGGGATGACCTTCCTTTATGGCATGGTTCTACTCCTGCTTTTCATTGTTATATCAATCGTTCTCATAACCATAGATTTGTGCATGTTTCTAGACAGACCACTGCTAGGGACATGGTTAAATTTTATAATAAACGTATGGTGAACTTAATTGGAACTTTTAAAAATGATGTTGGTTCTGTTTGTCTTACTTCTGATATTTGGTCTGGCAAGGCAAAGGAGGATTACTTAAGCGTAGTAGCTCATTTTGTTAATTCTAAGTGGGAGGCGCGGGCTGCACGAGCCGATACAAAACAAGCCATTTGGAGGTCTATTGCTTGCATCCACTCGTACCGCCAAACGCATATATCCGACCAGCTAGGCTCAGGCAAGCGTGCATCTACAGACATAGGGAACCAATGAGCCGGAAGATCTTGAGGTTTTCAGGCCAATCTCGGTCCTATGGGCAAGGAGGGAAGACTAAGGTGAAATTATCTTCTGGAGTCGATTTGTCCAAGGAGAGGGCAGTCAAGGAGTATCGAAGACAGCACGACTTATGTTATACCTGTAGTGAGAAGTTTGACCTTGAGATTACAAATGCAACTTAATGCTATAACTATAGAAGAGTTGGGTATGACCTTGACTAATGAGGTCCTTTTTTAGTTGGAGCATAACGAGTCAGAAGGAGCAGATGGTCCCAACCTTTCTTTGAATGTCATAAGAGGTACTGCTAAGGAAGCATGTATGAGGGTCAGAGCCTTGGTGGGTAATCAGACCATGTTGATTTTGGTCGATTCCGGTAGCTCCACCAGTTTTATTAGCAAGAATTTTGTGGACCGGTTGGGTTTGCAAACTCATTCATGTTCTGTCGCCAGATTGTAGGTGGCTAATGGCGATTTCCTCAGTAGTGCAGCCCAGGTACAACAGTTGGCTTGGTGGACAAATGGTCACACATATTATAATGATCTCAGAGTTTTGGAGCTTGGTGCTTATGATGTTATTCTTGGTTTTGATTGGCTTGAGTCACACAGTCCCATGAACTGTGATTAGGGTAACTGAGTCCTCACTTTTGAAGATAGGGGAGAGCCGGTACAGTTAGTTGGAGATATGACTGAAGTCAATGCAGTGAGGGAGATCTTGGTGTTACAGATTGAAAAAAGTATCAAAGGTAATAATATTTGGGTATTGGCCTCGCTGGAGCCTGCATTTGATACAACAGTGATGACTCCTTCTGATATACAAGTGCTGGTGGCTGAATATCAGGATATTTTTGCTATCCCAACTTCCTTGCCTCCTTCTCGAGCATTTGATCACCACATTCCACTTATACTGGTTCTATACCAGTTAATTCTTGGCCCTATCGCTATTCTCCTTAGCACAAAACGGAAATTGAGAACCAAGTGGCAACATTACTAGCTACATGTCTGATTATGCCTTGTAACACCCTAAATTCCTATTTAGGTAATTTAGAAGAATTCCAGATAGAATCAAATGAAAATGTCTTATAATGAGGACTTTTCTTACCTTTGAAATTTCTCTTCGTAAAATAAAGAAATGATAAACATGGAATCTTGAATTAAACTACACATTTAAAAAGAAGTATTGTCTTGCAATAAATGAGGGCACCATTAATTTGATCCACTTTAGGTTTGAATCTTTACACTAGAGTTCGAATTTGAAACTCAAAAATAAAATAAAATAAAATAAAGGTTTTCAATTTGTTTAATTATAGGAGTTACTTCTTTTATATGCACACAAGCATTTATCTAAATAGATAAAATAGTAAAATAATTAGTATACAATTATACATGCATCATGTTGGTTCTTTGATTTGTGTATTTTTCTTACTCTTAAAATTTCAAACTAAGTTTTCATTTAAATTCGAAAACAGAAATTTGTAAATAGAAATAACATGGAAAAAAAGAAAAGGAGAAAGAAAACACATGAAGACTCTTGGGCCGAATACCCTGCTTCTCAGCCCAAACTGTTTCCCTTTTGGCCGGCCCAACACTTCCCTGCACAGCACCGACCGGCTGGCATGCGGGCCCGCCCGGCCAGACTCCCATACCGCGCGCGCGTATGCCCACTCCCTTCGGCGCCGACGTGTGGACCCTGGGTGCAGCCGCGCTGCATCCACGCGGGTGAGCGAACGAGAGTGTGTCGGTCGCTGACAGATGGGGCTGCCTTGTCAGTTGTATCTCCTCCAAGAGTTCGGTACGGAACAGATCACTGGATGGCGCTGGGAATCTTGGATCGTTGGCTCCTGGGCGCCCCAGGGCCTTATATACTAGCCAACGCTACCCCTCTAGCCGTGTCTTGGCCTTGGAAGCAATCTCTGGCCGAGATTGTAACCACCAACGAGCTACAAGGAGAGGGATTTGGCTGCCGCCGTGGTAAAATCATGGGTACAACGTGGACGAGCCCGCGATGTTCGGCCTGGGACATTCGCGGTTGCACAAGGATGGTGTCTGTGTCCTCTCCGTGCGGTACAAGGGGTGGGGTAGCAATGAAATTTGCATCGGAGTTCATCCGCCGTCGTCGGACCTCCCGCGCCGTGGCCGGAGAACATCATCATCTTCACAATCGGTATGTAAACCCTAGATCATTTGTTGGGATCCCACCTCCGTGTAGAACCTGTTAGATTCGATTTTGGAGCTCCGGAGGATCGGAGTACCCCACGCCGGCGAGCTCTCCGCCATGGGGAGCTCAGCGCCACCTCTGCTTGGCACCGAGGGGGGAAGTCATGCCTAGGCCGTTCATTGTTTGATTAAGGGCCAAGTTTTGATCTCTGAGTTACCCTTTCGATGTTCAGGTCTAGTCCGTTTGATGGGTGATGCATGGCTTAGATTTGAAGGTGATGCCCCTTCGCTTAAATAGGATCTGGGTCGCAGATTTTTTATCCGTGGGCTAGAATCACGTACCGGTTCGTTATGTGGACCGATTTAATCACAGCTATCAGATACGGATCCAACGGCTAATGCGTGTGGATACCCCTTCGGCGTGGTAAAACTTCAAAAGAGTCTTCGAGTTTTTGATAAATAAACCTGCCGTCCTCGTATTGAAAGATCAATGCGCTTAGGTCGTGAAATTTACAAAGTAATCCCTGTAATTTTAGGAAATAGTGGCCACAGTCCGAGACTATTTAAATTAAGTAAAATAAATCAGAGATAATGATTTCTAGTATAAAAATAATTCTAGAAACTTATTTAATTTATATTTAATTCATTTTAACTCCTTTTTGATCTATTCCAGTTGCATTAGGTTCACATTAATATTGTTTATCATCTGGTAACCTTAGTTTGTTAGGAAACCTAGGTTAAAATTATGCACTTAGTTTCTCTTATATCCAACACTTAAACCTTCAGAAAATCATAACTCTGTAACTGTAACTCCGAATTTAGTGGTTCTCGAACCTACGATCTTGTTACGATGCGTAGAACATTATTATGTAGTTTGTGCTTATGTTTGGTGTGTTGTTAATTTTTCCTATACTATGTTTGTTTGTATTGCTACATGTTGAGGGTCTGCTTCGTCGCTGAAGGTCTCATAAGAAGAAACACCTTCGGAAGATTGACACGAAGCCGAAGCTATCAATCAAAAGGCTTCGGAGCATATTTCCAAATGCACCGACTTAAAGATGAAATGACCAACTGGCCCATGATAATTTGTATTATTGTAAACCTTTGTAAAGGGCATGCATGTAATTCTCCACAGGCTGCGTCCTATGCCTATAAATAGATGAACAGTACCCCCGTACTGTTCACGTTATCCTGTAATCGCTCACGTGCAACACTTGGATTTTTTTCCTTCTGTCAAGCCGAAGGTACAAATGTAATTAAATATCATATTTAAATATTCAAGTTTGTATAATTATAACATATGAATGATATTATGTGTTTGTTCGTGTTATCTTTCATGTTTCATATGTTTCATCTTTCATTATCTTATAACCGTGATGATGAAGGTATGTCCTTCATGACCTTCGTCCGAAGATCGTTATATCCTAAGGGAAATAATGTTTCGAAGGACGAAGGACTTTAACATTTAATACTTTGTGTTGCCTTGTTTTTGATTCATAGCATTTGAGAACAAGTCCCCAACATTGGCGCCCACCTCCGGTGAACTCACTTTCACTTTTGAGCTGATGGCTTCGTCTAACAACCAAGCTGAAGCTGCTTCGGCTACGAAGCTGGTGCTCCCAATAACAGGCGGTTCATGCTCAGAGCCAGCCAACAAGAAGCAGAAGAAGGAGGCTCAGAGAAGGGTGCAGCATGTTGGGGCGCAGGGACCCTTCATCAAGTCAAAATGGCCCCACATTCCAATTACCTTCTCCCAGGAGGACCTTCAGCTCAAGGATTATCCTCATAATGATGCTATGGTCATATCTTGTTTCATTAAGGGATTTCTGGTCCACAATGTTTTGGTTGATACAGGTAGTGCAGCTGACATCATATTTGCTAAGGCCTTCAGACAGATGCAGGAGCTAGAGGACAAAATTCATGATGCTACACACCCTCTTTGTGGCTTCGGAGGAAGACATATTACAGCGCTCGGCAAAATCACGATGCCAGTGACCTTCGGCTTCGTCCACAATACAAGGACTGAACAAGTTGTGTTTGACATCGTTGATATGGAATACCCCTACAATGCAATCATTGGTCGTGGAACACTCAATGCTTTCGAAGCAATACTTCATCCAGCATATCTATGCATGAAGATACCTTCGGAACAAGGACCCATTGATGTTCATGGTAGTCAGGAAGCTGCTAGAAAAGATGAAGGAAACTGGACAGATTCAAAAGCAATCCACAACATAGATGGAAATGAAGCTTGTGAACAGTACAAGTATAGAAGAGAGAAGGCTGCCTCGGATAATCAGTCGAAGCCTATGCTTCTATGTGAAGACATAGCAGAGCAGAAGGTACTGCTGGGATCTCAGTTATCTGAAGAGCAGGAGAAAACCTTGATAAGGTTTTTATTCAACAACAAAGATGTGTTTGCTTGGTCAGCCAATGATCTTTGCGGTGTCAACAGAGATGTCATTGAGCATTCACTCAATGTCGACCCATCTTTCAGGCCAAGAAAGCAGAGGCTTCAGAAAATGTCCGATGACAAAGCTGAAGGTGCTCAAAACGAAGTGAAGAGGCTTCTTAGTGCTGGCGTTATCAGAGAGGTCAAATACCCAGAGTGGTTAGCTAACACTGTTATGGTGAAGAAGGCAAATGGTAAATGGAGAATGTGCATCGATTTTACAGATCTTAACAAGGCTTGTCCAAAGGATGAGTTCCCATTGCCAAGAATAGATTCTCTAGTAGATGCAGCAACTTCATCAGAGCTTATGAGTTTATTAGATTATTACTCAGGCTACCACCAAATCTGGATGAAGAAGGAAGATGAGCCGAAAACCAGCTTCATAACCCCCAGTGGTACATATTGTTATCTTCGGATGCCTGAGGGGCTCAAGAATGCTGGAGGAAGCTTCAGCAGAATGACAGCCAAGGTCCTTCATTCTCAGATAGGCAGAAATGTGCTAACATATGTTGATGACATCATAGTAAAAAGCACGAAGCAAGAAAATCATATCACTGATCTACAAGAAACATTTGCTAGGCAAGCTGGCCTGAAATTAAATCCTAAAAAATGTGTCTTTGGAGTAAAGAAGGGTAAGTTCCTTGGTTGCCTAGTTTCAACGAAGGGGATCGAAGCTAATCCAAGCAAGATCGAAGCCATACTTCAAATGGAACCACCAAGTACGAAGAAAGGGGCCCAACGGTTGGTAGGAAGATTAGCTTCATTGAACAGATTTATATCTAGATCAGCAGAAAGAAACTTGTCATTCTTTGAAATACTAAAGTCAGCCGAAGTCTTTCAGTGGGGCCCAGCTCAACAGAAAGCCTTAGAAGAGCTGAAGCAATGCCTGATTGATCTAACAACATTAACTCCACCCGCGCCAGGGGCTCCTTTACTATTATATGTGGCAGCTTCGCATTCTGCAGTAAGTGCAACACTTGTGCAGGAAAAACTTGAAGGACAAACTAAAAAGCAAGCCCCAATATACTTTGTCTCCGAAGTCCTCAGTTTATCAAAGAAAAACTATACAGAATTGGAGAAGGTGCTATATGTTGTCTTAATGGCCTCCAGGAAGCTACGACACTACTTTCAAGCATTCCATATAATTGTTCCTTCACCACAGCCTTTGAAGGATATTATGAGGAACAGAGAAGCTACTAGAAGGATTGGAAAGTGGGCTGCGGAACTCAATGAATTCAACATTGATTATGTGCATAGATCCTCGATCCAGTACCAGGCGTTAGCAGACTTCATCGCTGACTGGACGCCAGGGGCTCAGGAAGAAGAAGCAAATAAAGATGCCGAAGCTTGGACAGTGTTCTGCGACGGTTCCTGGGGGAACCTTCGGAGCAGGTGCAGCTGCTGTTTTAGTTGCACCTTCCAAAGTCAGAACATGCTATGCAGTAAAACTTGATTTCAGTTGCACAAATAATATTGCTGAATACGAAGCTTTGCTTTTGGGGCTTCGGAAGTTAAAGGCTATGGGGATAAGAAGGGCGGTTCTTAAAATCGATTCCTAAGTTATTTCTGGTCATGTTGACAAGAGTTGTAGAGCAAGAGACCCGAAGCTTGAGAAATACTTGGATACAGTTTGAAGGCTTGAAGCTTCTTTTGAAGAGTTTTCTGTCAAGAATATTCCACGAGAAGAAAATGAGCACGCTGATCTGCTAGCCAGGTCAGCGGCACAGGGGCTGCCTTTACCTTCGGAAGTATTCTTTGAGACAATAAGAGCACCTTCGATGGAACTTCTTGAAAGAGCGGTGCTCAATATATCTCCTGTTCATAGTGAAGATTGGAGAACCGAGATTATATCTTTTCTCCAAGGCAACTGCCTTTCAGATGACGAAGCTTATAACAAAAGAATAGAGGCAAGAGCCCGACCATATGTAATAATAGAAGGGGAGTTATACAAACATGGAGTCTGCTCTCCACTGCCCAAATGTCTATCAGAGCTGAAGGTATAGAATTGATTAAGGAAATACATGCAGGATTGTGTGGATCTCACATTGAATCTAGACCTTTGCTGGAGAAAGTCTTCATACAAGGATTTTATTGGCCGAAGGCAGCTTCGGATGCAGCGAATCTGGTTCAAAAATGTGAAAATTGCCAAAAATGCGCAAGAGATCAGAAACAACCTTCGTCGTTAACCCAACTGATACAACCAACCTGGCCATTGCAAAGATGGGGCCTGGATTTGTTAGGTCCACTTCCACCAGCACAAGGCAATTTAAAATATGTTGTAGTGGTTGTAGAATATTTTTCCAAGTGGATTGAAGTGAAGCCTTTGGCCACAATAACTTCGGTCACAGTCCAGAAATTCTTTTGGCAAAACATTGTTTGCCGCTTCGGCGTACCAAAGGCTATAACTGTGTACAATGGAACACAGTTTGATGCCGAAACCTTCAAGGAATTCTGTGATCAAATTAGCACGAAGATCCATTTTGCGTCAGTCAGACATCTAGAATCAAATGGACTTGTCGAAAGAGCAAATGGTATTATAATGACAGAAATAATGAAGTTAATTTGTAACCAGCCCAGAGGAAAGTGGCCAGAAGAGTTGATTAAAGTGGTGTGGAGCCACAACACGACTGTATCAAGATCAACAGGTTTTACGCCATTCAAGCTATTATTTGGTGACAAAGCCATAACCCCAGAAGAAGCTAAAACGGGGTCAATAAGAACAACAACTTCGACTGAAGACGAAGCTGATTATCATGTGGCAAAAGACACTATAGAAGGGGTCAGACTTCAGGCTGTCGAAAATATTAATAAATATCAAGCTGAAACAATAAAATGGCACGACAGAAAAGTCCGGCTAAAAAATATTGTTGGGGACTTATTCTCAAATGCTAAGAGTTAAGAACAAGGCAACATAAAAAGTGTTAAACGCTAAAGTCCTTCGTCCTTCGAAGCACTATCTCCCCTCGGATATAATGATTTTCGGACGAAGGTTATGAAGGACAAACCTTCATGGGCACAATAAATAATGAAGAAGGGTTCATATGCAAGATATAAAAATAACATAAACGCTTTAAACATTATTATTAATTTATTCTTATTTACGTTACTATATTAACAATAACAAATTATAAATGTACCTTCGGCTCGAAGGAAAGCAAGGGTACAAGCGTGACACAAAAGCAAATGCCAAGTCAGCGTGAACAGTATGGGGATACTGTTCACCTATTTATAGGCACGAGACGCAGCCCATGTAAAATTACACCCATGCCCTTTACATTTGCTAATGACCCTATAATAATCCATCGGGGTCTGAATAGCCTTTTCCTTTTTAAGTCGGTTCCCTTTTCTGCTGTCATGCCCAAGCTCTCCTGCACATAGCTTCGGCTCTGCGCCAACCTTCGTGTTCTTTGTGCCTCTTCATGTTGTAGTTTTGATCCAAATCCGAAGATACCTGTTAATGTATTATACTCCAGAAGCATTGTTAAATCATGTTTTTGAGGACCTTCAGAAGCCGAAGGCCCCCAACAGTAGCCCCTTGCAATATTAATTTGTTAGAATGTAAATTCAGATTGCGATATGGACGAAGGCCTTAAGCCGAAGGTCCGAAAAAACACCTTCCCTTTGCTAGAATAGCAATAGTCAATGACAAGTGGGGCCCTGCCACTTGCAACGTATTGGGCGTATAAATAAGAACGCACCGCGAGCACATTTAGCACGCTTTCTTGCCGTCTGCTCTTGCCTTCCTAATTTTTAGCTCTTTGCACACCAACGCTTGCCTGACTTTTTAAATTTTTAAGCTTCGTCTTTGAGAGCACTTTCTTAGCATTTTTGAAGATGTCTGAAGACAAGAAAGCTGTCGCTGAGTCGAAGCTAAGCCTTTCCGAAGAGATGAATCTCGGCTTCCTTGAATCAATAGCAAAGACAAACACAGAGAAGATTACTAAGAAGATTTTAGAGGGCCTATCTGAAGACACTGGTGATAGTGACAGTTACGATGTGGAAAGTGGTGGTGAAGATTCTGAAGATCGACCCTGGCGACCAAGCCATGCAGTTTTTGGAAAATCAAGCATTAAACAAAGCCATCTTGTCAATATGAGGGGTAGATATTTTCGGGATTTATCTATTGTCAGGGCTGACGAAGGAGAGAAAACTTGTCCGACTCCCGAGGAGAATGAAGTCGTGATATTTCGAAGTTTCTTTAAGGCTGGGCTTCGGTTTCCTTTGAGCAGTTTCGTGGTAGAAGTTTGAAATCTGCCTTCATCAAATTACTCCCGAAGCAATCATAAGGATGGGAATCTTCGTATGGGCCATGAAGAGCCAAGGTTTGGAGCCAAATGCAAAAAGTTTCAGTAGCATGCATGAGTTATTATATGAAACAAAACCCTGCGGTAAAGAGCAATACCATAACAATTTTGGCTGTTACAGCTTCGGTGCCCGCTCTGGGTCAAGCTGTCCCGTGCCGACTTTTCGGAAGAGATGGCCTGGGGACTGGATGAAGGAATGGTTCTATGTGAAAACGACTTGAAGACACGAGAAGATATCAAAGATATCATCATGCGCCCCATCTGGCAGCATTTTGGCCTTCGGAAACCGAAGGTGGATATTGACGAAGCAGCCGAAGAATGCCGGAGAGCCTTCGGTGTAGTTTGTTCTTTCATCGGGACGAGGGATTTGATCCAGGAGCATATTGCCTTCAGAGTATGGCCACTTGTGGAAAAGTGGGAAATGCCAAAGGAAACCATCAGCAAACCTGACGAAGGTGGACTAGTTAGGCTAAAATATACCTTCAGATATGGAGATCAGTTTGTCGAGCCAGATGATGACTGGCTGAAATGTATTGAGGCCACAAGCGATGAACTGCTTGGACCATACTCGAAGGCAGAAGATACTGCACTGTCTGCAGCCTTCGGGGGCCGAAAGAAGAAAAGACTCAATCGAGTATTTGATGCCATTGGGTTCGTCTATCCTGACTACCGTTATCCAACACGGGGTCAAAAAAGGAAAGATACAGCTTCTGTGAAGGAAGCTGCTTCAGCCGCTCTTAATGAGCCATCGCCAAAGAGGAAAAAGATGAAGGTTCTTACACACCGGCCACGGTATATTGAACCGACCACAGTGCCCGAGTTTGCCGGTGGAACCTCTTCGGCCACCGAAGCCAAGGAGCCGACTCCCCTGCCGAATATTGAAGAGCCGATCATAATGCCGGAGATGGAGAAAATAGAAGGACCGAAGGCTAAAGAAAGAAGGACATCTGAAATTTTAAGTCCTTCAGCAAAAGTTGAAGTACCAAAAAGCCAAAAGGGTCCAGCAATGACCCCCAAAAGAAAAAGGATGGTTAATGTACTGGATGTATTGGAGACAATAAAGTCTTCAAGCACTACTCCGAAGAAAATTGCCGAAACTCCCGAAGTGCAAATCAAAGCCTTTGGTGCCGAAACTTCAAAGCACCAAGCTGAGACTGAAGCTGGGCCTTCAGAGCCCGCCAAGGTGAAATCCTTGGAAACCAAAGAAACAGAAGCGGCAGAACAAGTTTTGGCTGAAGAAACTGGCACTGCCGCCCCCGAAGCATTTTCCGAAGCTTTCAATTATATTTTACGACATGATTCGGGGAAAGAGTTGACTGAAAAAGAAAAGCAAGAGGCTCAGTTCTATGCCCAAAAACTGAAATTTCAAAAGGGGGCGTTGATATTCAACGGCAGCGGAGAAGAGGACTTCTTGTATTGTCTCCCTGACAGCAAGGAGATTTCTGTCTGTCGGGAGATGAGCAAGAGCTTCGGATTCCCAACATTAGAAGACGGGCTCTTAGTGTTGTCAAAAAACGAGCTGGCCGACAGCTTGGCGTACAATAGCTTAAAGGTGAAAAAATGAGATCTTTGTATTATTACTTGAAACCAAAATTTTTCGTTTGCCTGAACTTATTAACGCATTTTTACAGGGCCTTATACTTAGCAATGCCCTCAGGGCACAAAAATATGCCGAAGACGAAGGGTATACCATAGCCTTGAGCAACCTTCGTTCCGAAGTAATTGAACTAAGGAATGAAGGTCTCGAAAAAGATAAAATATTACATTCGTTGGTGAATAGAATAAAAGAAGACGAAGCTGCTTTCAAAGCTCAAGCTGAGGCTCAGAAGCGCGAAATTGAGGATCTTCGGAAACAGCTAGCCAGAGCTAAAGAAGAATGCACGGTTGAAGAAGCCAAAACGAGAAATTAGTGAACAATGGGCAAATCATCTAGAGAAAAACATTGAAGAGCTTCGTGCATCCAAGAAAAGGTGTTATGAAAAATCTGTAGAATGTGTTAAGAAAATAAAAACCAGCTTCGCCAGCGTTGGCGCATTCTCAAGTGAAGAAAATTTCATAAGGGGCAACCCCGAGGGCCCAATTGGATGGATCAGCCACGAAGCTAAAGCTTTTGAAGAAGTTTTGAATAGCCGCGGAGACATTTGTGCCTTCTCAGGTGCTAGGGGGATTGCCAATGTTTTGGAGAAAAAAGGCTGCGATCACGTGAAATCCTTGGCACAAACCGAAGCCGACTTGTCCCCTGAAGACATAAAAGACCCTTCAGCCGAGGCAAGTTTGGTTGGTGGAAAAATTTTCACCGACATCTGGGACAATGGTGGCCGGGAGATGGCCCAAGAAATTATACAAAAAAGCGAGAAAGGTATTCATGACGCTAGAAAAGTAGCAGAGGCCGCTGAGAAAAGTGCGGATCTCGAAGGGCAGATAGGTATTGACCAGTAGTTTTTGGCTCTTTGTTGTAATTTTTTGATTTCGAACTTGTTTACACTTTGTAACACAGCCGCACTTTCTCCTCCCTCAGAGCCTGCCGAGCCATCGGCGGTCCCCCACGCGAAGGGGGACGACGAAATTAGAAAAATGGCCGAAGCTATCATGGATAAAGTTGTTGATCAACTACTAAACGAAGCTGCAGAAGTAGTTCTAAGGGAAGATTAGATGTTATTGTAAAAATATTTGGAATGTAATATTTGTTTGAACAACATGTGTAATATTTTGTAACTTTGAATGTAATATATAAGCTATTTATGGTTCAATTCTTTACGATGCATGAAACTTTACATACATACCGTTTTTTGAGCCTTCGGCGAAAAAACACCTTCCCTTCTTTTCATGCTTCGTAAATAATATCCGTATTTTCATAAAGACATCCAATCGTCGTAAAATTAGTAATCAATAGATCTTTTTATTTTGGAGTTTGACGAAGGTATGCTTCTTCGATAATTATTCTTGTGCCTTGGCTCTGTTTCTTCGAAACAATCTTCGAATATCAACATTGAACCCCCTTCTTGCGTCATTGATGCAATATGATGTATGATGTTATGCTATGCAAATGATGTGATGATGTGATGTTATGCAAAATGATATTTGCCGAAGATCGATGTTTATTTTTCACTGTAAGCCTCCCTTAGGAGCTTCTTCGCCTTTTACTTCAGCGGAATCAGCGTTTATTTTTCGCTGTAAGCCTCCCTTAGGAGCTTCTTCGCCTTTTACTTTCAGCGGAATCAGCGTTTATTTTTTTGCTGTAAGCCTCCCTTAGGAGCTTCTTCGCCTTTTACTTTCAGCAGAATCAGCGTTTATTTTTCGCTGTAAGCTCTGCATTCCCTTCGGAACGACTTTTGAGCAGAAAACTTACGCTGCGCTCCCTTAGGAACGACTTTTTGTTATTTCGGAGATTCTTCTTGTAGCCATAAATTCTTATGCTTCGGCAACTCCGTTATTCTGTGAAGAAGGTATATTTTTACTGTGGCGAAAATGAAGCTATTACGAGAAATTGAAAACGACAAAAAGCACTTAGGCTTTCAATAATTGTTCCTTATTAAAAAGAAAATGATACTGAATGTAAAAACTGCTGCCGAGGTAGGATATTTGTTAGTAAATATGCTTCGATTCTGGCACAATACTATTGACTGTGCGAGCTTCAGATTCTTCTCTGAAGTCCCGTTGGAGGTGGGTATGCTGACTCCCTTCTGGCTGCTGGCCTCGTTGCATTGGTGGTGGAGGTGGAGGCTGTTGCCAAGATGCTTGAGGTTGGCTTGCCGAAGCAACAGAAGCTGCAGGGTGGTTGCCTACATACTCTGGAATGTAAGAAGAATGGTATGAAGCAGTGTGCATAACTTGCTTCGACTAGCTCTGTTGGGCTGCAGCTTCTGCTATCTCCTTTTGTTTCTGGATGGTAACATGGCACATCCTGGTGGTATGGCCCTTGTCCTCACCACAGAATAGGCAATAAATCTTCCTGGGCTGATCCCCAAATCTTCCTCCGAAGCCCCTGGCACCTCTGCCCCTTGGAGCTGGAGGCCGAGAATAGCTCTGCTGCTGCCCCGAAGCCTGGGAGGAATATTGCGGCCTCTGCTGCTGGCTTCCCCTGTCATCACTCTGAGTGTTATGAATCGATCTGACATGTCTAGGATGAATTCTTCCTCCGAAGCCCCTGGCTATTTCGGAGAACCTGTAAGCTTCCTCCCTTCTCTGTCGAAAGTCATTGTCAGCGCGGATGTATTCATCCATCTTCTAAAGTAGTTTCTCCAGAGTCTGAGGAGGCTTCCTGGCAAAGTATTGGGCTGAAGGTCCCGGCCGAAGCCCCTTAATCATGGCCTCAATGACAATTTCATTGGGCACTGTTGGCGCTTGTGCCCTCAGGCGTAAGAATCTTCGGACATACACCTGAAGATATTCTTCATGATCTTGGGTGCATTGGAATAAGGCTTGAGGGTGACCGGCTTCGTTTGAAACCCTTGGAAACTGGTGATCAGTATATCCTTCAGCTTCTGCCATGATGTGATTGTTCCTGGCTGAAGGGAGGAGTACCAGGTTTGTGCAACATTCTTGACGGCCATGACGAAAGACTTCGCCATGACTGCAGTATTGCCACCATAGGAAGATATTGTTGCTTCGTAGCTCATCAGAAACTGCTTCGGATCTGAGTGTCCGTCGTACATGGGGAGTTGAGGTGGCTTGTAGGACGGAGGCCAAGGTGTAGCTTGCAGTTCTGCTGACAGAGGAGAAGCATCATTAAAAGCAAAATTTCCATGATGGAAATTCTCATACCAGTCATCTTCGTTGAAGAAGCCCTCCTGATGAAGCTCTCTGTGCTGAGGCCTTTGGTTCTGCTCATCTTGAGTAAGATGGTGAACTTCTTCAGAGGCTTCGTCTATCTGCCTTTGCAGGTCAGCTAGCCTAGCCATCTTTTCATTCGAAGCACCCCTCGGATATAATGATTTTTGGACGAAGGTTATGAAGGACAAACCTTCATGGGCACAATAAATAATGAAGAAGGGTTCATATGCAAGATATAAAAATAACATAAACGCTTTAAACATTATTATTAATTTATTCTTATTTGCGTTACTATATTAACAATAACAAATTATAAATGTACCTTCGGCTCGAAGGAAAGCAAGGGTACAAGCGTGACGCAAAAGCAAATGCCAAGTCAGCGTGAACAGTACGGGGATACTGTTCACCTATTTATAGGCACGGGACACAGCCCATGTAAAATTACACCCATGCCCTTTACATTTGCTAATGACCCTATAATAATCCATCGAGGTCTGAATAGCCTTTTCCTTTTTAAGTCGGTTCCCTTTTCTGCTGTCATGTCGAAGCTCTCCTGCACATAGCTTCGGCTCTGCGCCAACCTTCGTGTTCTTTGTGCCTCTTCATGTTGTAGTTCTGATCCAAATCCGAAGATACCTGTTAATGTATTATACTCCAGAAGCATTGTTAAATCATGTTTTTGAGGACCTTCGGAAGCTGAAGGCCCCCAACAAATATCAAGCCAGGGCATCTGGTGCTTCGGAGAGTGGCTAATCCAGACACAGTAGGCAAACTACAGCTGAAGTGGGAAGGACCTTTTCTGGTCGTATCTTTGTCAAGGCCCGGTTCTTACAGACTAAAAGATATGGATGGCAATGATATTCTTAGGTCTTGGAATGCGGATGAGCTTCGGCGGTATTATGTATAGATTCATGTAATCTTTTTCTATTTTTTCTATGGCACCCTTTTCCTTTCCGAAGGGGGAAAGGTTTTTAATGGGGCCATAGTTTGTAATCTTTTCCTTTTTTCATTCAGCTCCATGAGAGCAAAATCCCCCAAAATATGTAAATGTAAAATCTGAGCATGCACCATCGAGTGCAGAGAAAAAGAGGAAACAAGGAGAAGCTCGAAAGTCGTCCCTAAGGGGATGCAGAGCATGACTAAACTACAAAAAGCCGTTCCTAAGGGAGCGTAGCGTAAGTTTTCTGCTCAAAAGTCGTTCCTTAGGGAATGCAGAGCCAAATACCGCCGAAATATAAGACGAAGCGCGAAAAGTCAACGCGAATACCGCCGAAATAGAAGGCGAAAAAGTTCAAAAGACGTTCCTTAGGGAATGCAGAACTTACACTGAAAAATAAACGGTGCAGCCGAAAAATAAACGGCAAAGAGATTTCAGTCATTCCTTAGGGAATGAAGGTTGAGGATGGAGCTTCGAATGTGTGTGCTTGGGCATTCATTTGCACGATACATTACATCATACATTGCATACATAAACATTCATTTAGACATACATAGGATCATCATCATCATCATACCATACAGATACAAACAGTTGCTTCGGCTCTAAGAATGAAGCTTCGAAAGCAGAATCATGCTTCATTGTGTAGAAAAGAAGGGAATGTGTTTTTCGCCTTCGGCTCAAAAAGTACAAGTTTCGTTCACATCGAAGCACTTCACACATTGATGGAAAGGTAAAAATATATTACAAGGTATGGACAAAATTTACAGAGTAGAATCTAATTCTTAAATTACAATATTCTTTACAAAGGTTAATACAAGAGCTCTTAGAGTTTTTTCACAGCTAGCTATTCAAGCTTCATCACCATCTATTGAGCTTCGGATTGTCTGCTAAGCTTCGGCTTTGTGCTCCTCAGCTTCGTCATCCTGTACATATTAGTGTTATAAGGAAAATTCAAGTTTAAAGGAAAAGGTAAGCACAAGGTATGATTTTGTTACCGGCTTAAGATGACTTCGAACTTCGTCACCAGCTAAGCTTCGTCCACCCTTCATCCATACTAGTTTTATAAATCTGTTTCCTATGCTTTGGGCAAGACTGGGAATATCAATCAGATCTGCTGGTGATAAGCTAAAGTTGGGTCTATTGACAATCTTTCCATGTGTGCAACCAGATTTCAGGAAGGCAACAGCTGTGCCCCGAGAAGCTACCAGGGCACAGAAATCACCGTGTCCGGCTATAATTTCATCAAGGGCATCAACTTCACCCTCGATGTGTTCAAAGGTTCTTGGCAGGTCTTCAATCGAAGGACTAAATTTTTCATAGCCAGCTCCAACCGAATTGAAGATCTGCTTCAGCCGTTGCACACATCGGTTACTGAACTCCAGACATTTGTTTTGAAGCTTTATCAATGATTTTTGCAAATTTGAACTTTTTTCAACCTCAGCCTCAAATTTTGCATCGAATTTCTGTCTTTCTTGTTCGAAGCTCTCTGACTTTGAGAGAAGCACCGTATTCAACTTTGCAATTTTAGCTTCAGCTTCTGCTAGTAAACCCTCTGCTGTCTGAAGTTCGAAATCCTTCTTTTCAAGAGCAGCTGCTTGATCTTTTATTTTGTTTTCCAAACCCTCAATTATGACTTCATACTTTTTATCTTCAAGATCTTGTTGCATCTTCAAAGCTTTACTCAATAGCATACTCTATGCAGAAGCAACCTTCGTTAGAAAACACTTTCGTTGTTAAAAACAATAAAAAGTCGGAGAAAAGTTTTTACCTTGAAATTAGAATAGAATAAACTATCGACGATATGCTGTCATCGGTAGCGGCTGATGTCGGTCTCGAGCTTCGGAAAACCAATACTCTTTGACAGAGTACCGATAACCTTTGCTCTGGTTTGATCTCGGAGGCAGCCTAACCTTTCATCGTCAACACCGCCGAAGAGTAATGCCCCTGGTTGATACCCGCAGGATATGGCATAATCTTTCAACTCTTCTTTCTCAGCCTTCGATAATTCTTGCCCAATTAAGTTTTGAAAGTTAAAATTTTCTTCTTCTGAAGCATCTTCGGCTATTTCCTTCTCCTTCTCAGGTACTGTAGCCATGGTTTCTTCAGCGGCTACAATAGCTTCTTCTATGGCCATATCCAGAAGTATCTTATCAATATTAGAGAGTGCGCTTTCTAGATTTGCATCCTCGGCCAGTTCAGCTTCAGCAGTTGCAGCCTCAGTGGGTGCAACTTCGATAGCTATAGTGCTCTCGATAGCTGGTGCCTTTGAAGCCAAAGCTGGTCGTGGTGTCTCTTCAATAGCTTCTGTCACAGTAATAATTCTTCGTTTTTTCGGCCCAGTTGCCTTCTTCGCTATCGAAGGCTACTTCTTCTTCTAAAAAAGGTTCGTCAGATGTGGCGCCAGTGGACTTAGCTTGATAGGCAAGGATTCAGTCATTACCTTTAGAATTTCTGCCACGTCGGTAGCAGAAGGTGTTGCAGGAGTTTCTTCTTCTATATCAGTCGCCTTGTGCTTCGGTGCCGTAGCTTTTCTCTTCTTCAGAGCAACTGCTGTCGGCTCAGGGCTCAATTTCCTCTTCTTCAGGTTTTCTTCATCTTCTTTTACCATTCTAGCGGTCTGTCTGCCCACAACACTAACAACTCTTTTTCTTTTTTTGCCCTTCGACAACTTTGTTCAAACGTTCATAATCAGGATATTCAAAATTTAGTGCATCCATTACCCGATTCAATCTTCGCTTTGGACAAGCGCCGAAGGCTGCAGTTAGTAACTGATCTTCTTTTTTCGTATAGTTCCCTAAAATCTCATTACACATAACTTTGATCGTGTCCAACCATTCTTGGCAGGGTTCCTTGAAGTGTTTTTTGAACTTAAAGTGATAAGGCAGCCGAACGAGTTCACTCTCTTTCTTCTCTTTTTCAAGCTTCGACATACCCCACTTCCTCAGCATTGGGAATACTCTGTTGGCTAAGTATTCCTAGACTAGATCCCTAGTTCCAATATGTTCAGACACAATTCTAAACTCATATACATCATCTTGGCATGGATCCCCTAGTGTCATGTTGCACTGAGGCCTAGTCAGCCCGAAGATTAGCTTCAGTGGGCTCTGAACTAGCTTCTCCTTTTCCTCATCAATTTTAGCATAAAACCATTCAGACTTCCAACCGGTCGGCCATTTAGTACGATAGCTGACCACCGATGTCTTCATATCCTTCCAATAAGCAAAATTATAGCAGCCGAAGTTCTCATGCAATCCGTCTTCTCTAGTCTTCGTCTGATAATGAAGTTCATGTACCCGACAGAATGCTTCAGCGAGCGGCTCTACCCCATGACTTCGGAGAGCCCAGATGTACACGCTGAGCCTAACAATGGCGTTAGGGGTCAGCTGATGAAGGTAAACCCCGAATTTTTCCAAGACTTCCGCAATCATTCCATGTAGAGGAAATCTCAACCCTGCTTTGAAGAAGCTCTTAAAAACTACAACTTCATCATTTTCTGGTTTCGGGATAGTCTCTTCCCTGCCAAAGCGAACCAACCCCTTCTCGGCTTCTCTGAAGTAGCCTAGCTTCATCATCATAGTCATATCAGCTTCAGACACTGTCGATTTCCCAAAATCCAGATGGCTGGGCTTCGATGGCAAAGTGATGTTATAATCAATCTCTCCTTCATTAGCATCACCCTCTTCAATATCTGCCTGCTCGGTTTCGGCAACGGGTGATTCTTCGTCAGCAGCGCCTTCAGTCACAACCAATCCCAACTGCCTCATAACTTCGGAGATCAGAGCAGTTTCAGCAGCTTCGGCTTCCTCTCCGTCGCGAGTAACCCTAGCTGTTGAGCGTACCCTGACCATTTGATGTTGAATTTCTTGCGTTTTAACGAAGTTGAAATTTTTTATCTTTGCCGAAGCTCCCTCTTGTCATGAAGCTAGAGCAAAATTGTAACACCCTAGGTGTTACTTAGGGTTTTCAATTAAGCCTACACTATTGAACCCATCATCACATGTGGTTTAGTTTGAGCATAAGACACCAAACTTGGGGGGTCAAGATCCTAAGTAGGTGTAACCCATATTAAAAGTCATGCTTTGGCCTTATCATGCACCTAAAGAGGAGAGAATGGCTCAAACCCTAATTCAAATCCCTTTAGGCAAATGGAGCCCTAGAGGGGAGTATAGCAAAAAGGCTATGTAAACCACATTATCATGACTTGGGCTAATTATAAAAGTTGTAGTACACTTAATACCCTACAAAAATAGTAAGAGTGTGACCCCAAAAAGGCTTCAGAAAACCCCAAAAAGGTCACCAAAGAGAAGGGCATAAAAGAAAAATCAGATTTTCCTCAATTTCAAAACCAACCCTCTTTCAAAGATCAAACATGTTCACCTTTTTCCAAACCTCAAAACCATAGGGCCCAAATAACAAAATGGTGCCTAAAGACCCCTAGAACACCCTCGAAAAATTTGAACCCAACCCTAAGTTGTTTGACACGACTTGACATAGTTTTTCTCTCGGGTTGGACAACTCAGACAGAGCCAACTTCACACCACAATATCTCTCAACCCCGACCATATCTTTGCTTGGAACTCACATGGAAAAGATAGGATATGGTGCAGAGAAGAGACCTTACACGGGATTTTTGCTGAGATCTACACGCTAAGGCGACCAAACAGGCCTTTGAACACCGGCAGAACCAAACCACCACGTGTTCGACGTGGGCAGGCACTCGGGAACGCGCCTAGAGCACGCCCGCACGCGCAGCCCCGCGCGCCCTCGGCCGCCCGCGTGCCCACACCCGTGTCGTGCCCGCGAGTGGCTATAAAGCCCGCCCTCATGCACGGCCACCTTCCCTATCACCCCCTCTGCACCGCGCCTAGCTTTCCCGAGCCAGCCCGCGGCTCCAGCGACCTCCCCGTGACCCGTCAGAGCCGCTCGAGGGCGCCCACCGTGGCCAAACCACTCCTGCTTACCTCCGCTCGATCCGAGCCCTTAGATAGCTTCCTCGAGAGGCCGTGAAGCTTTCCCAAGCTTGAGCCGAGGACCAGCCCCACAGGAACAGTGCGAGCACGCTCGCCGGAATTCGTAACCCCGCCGGAGCACGTGGACCGGGTAACCCACTGAACCATTTCTTGATTCCTTGCGCGCATAACTTCTACATCACCCAGAGGAGCTCCTCGTGCACCTTGATTGCACCCTACCGCCGTGGTTTGGCCGGAGTAGGTGCCGCCGATGACCTCCGCCGCCTGTGCTCATGGCTAGAGCAGCTCCAGCCACCTCCGACGCCGACCCGCACACCGACGTGACCGCCGTGACCTCCCCGACGTCACCGACCACCCCACCGGAGCTCTACTGCCGCCGGTAAGCCTCACCGCCGTGATCTTTGCCCCGGTTACTGTTGCAGCTAGCCAAGGATCGCGGGTTAGATATAGGATAAGTTCAGGGGGTTATGCGTAAGGTCAGTGACTCATGCGAATAGTAGACCGAGGGCTGATTTGTGAGAGAAAAGGGGGAAGAAAACCCAGGGACTTCAGCGCAAATTTGCTTTTCTTTTCCTATTTCGAATTTACTTTTCTTTTAAATACTACAGAGAACTTGATAAATACATAACTTGATAAATGCTCATCCAAATTTAGTCAAACCAATTTTTCTAGACTTTGTGAAATATAAACTATCAAGCAAAAATAGTAAACCCCATGGTTCCTGTAATGTTTTCTAGAGTTTTGATTTAAATAAGAAAACTGCCCAAAACTTAATAATAAAGAGAAAAATAGAAATGTTGTTAGACCAGGGTTGAGAAAAATAGTGGAGACACTAATCTAGTAGTTACACTGTTTAAAATTAATAAACACCCCAGTATACAAGGTTAAGGAAGATTTATTCACTAAAACTTGTTTATGCTCAAACTTCGGAAAATAAAAAAAGGGATTAAAAATGGAAACTAGAGGGCAACCATACTTTTCCTAGCATGCCTAAGTGATGTAGTTCACAAGAAAAATCTGTTGAACCATAGTCCACTGAAAAGAAATTGCACTCACATTTATTCATGGAAAACAGAGAAAACATTGAAAAGTCATAAGAAAATAATCCTAAGGAGAAAACACCCCTACCTTAGGAATGACTGCTTTTGTGCTAAGAAGAACCTAGGAAAAATACAAGTTCTGTTGTTTGATACTTTTCAAATAACAAGTTAGTTATAAGTGTCTTTTTGGCATTAAAATTTAGAAAATCATAACTAAATAACCACTAAGTAACCCTCTATGATTTTTGGTACAGAAGCATATTATTACCCATAGATACCAGAAACAATAACTCTTAGTACAGAACCCACACCTAGTGAAGAGTTGTAGTGCAAAGTGACCCCTCTGCCCCAACTTTTGTTAATTTTGTCCATGGCACATTCTATTTATTTTTGACCTCAAATTTATAGGACAGACTACAGTGACCAATATTAACCCACTGTAATTTTTACAGAATTTTTGGAAAATTTAAAATCACTGTTGTAGTTCAAACCCACCTTAAGAGCATAAATAGAAAATGAAAAGGGGAATTAGTAGTGGAGATTAATGTTACCCTAACCAACCCAGCAAAACCCCTTGAGTACCTACTAAAACCTTTAAGGGGCAATCCAAGTCTTAATCCACTATGTTTGCCTCTAAGCAAAACCTCAAACCTAGGTTGCTAAGTATAAACCACTAAGAGCTCCTTATAACAAGGAAACCCTAAGTTATCAACTAACTTAGTTTTTCTTCACTATGCATAATGGTTACTAAATTCTGCATATCATAGCATACAAATATCTTATTCATTGCATTCGATAGATTGCAACCTCGCTGACGGAGAGTACGTGCTCATCCCTGAGCAAGGAGTTGATCGGGAAGGAGTCCAGGAGCCAGCACCAGAGCCTGCCACCGAGGATCTCCCCGCAGCCCCAGCTTTGGAAGGCAAGCCCCAGTTTTATGCATAACCTATTATATATGCTATTTTACTGCACTTAATGTTTGTAGGCTTGTACTGTGCACTTAAGTGTAGGAGTTGACTGAAACCCTAGTTGCATGAACTCAGGATTCCTTTTGAGATGGATACTAGTATGCTAGGTCGAGTAGCTGCTTTGCTAATTAGGGATCTCGGTAGAAGCCGAGTGATTTTTCTAGCACTCGCGAGGTCAGGAATTGGTTGTATCCATTTGTATATCGTACTGATGATGGTCTGTGGACAACGGTCCATGGGGATGCGTTGTCTACGAGACGAAAATTGGAATAAGGATTAAGGTGTGGTACCGTGTGTCAAGCATTTGAACGTACTAAACATATGCCGAGAAATATGGTAAATCGGTAAGCCTAGTACCTGAGTGAACCTGCCCGCAGACTTTACCCCTCACGCGACCTGAGACGTGGTCTCCCATTCCGGTTATGGTGGGTACAAGTGCGGTCACTGCACGACGGCAGTCAGGGTCAGTGAGGCATTGTACGCCAAGGCGGTGAGCCCTGATCTGTTGCCAGGGAATCGATGGGGATGGTTGATGTGTGTGGGGACGGAGTGCCTCGCCACGTCGTGTGTTTAGGTTTACCTTGCAAGGTTGAAACTCGATTCGAATCGTCTGCTTCTCGCAGCTAATGAGACTGCTTGATCCATGCTGCTACAGTGAGTAACAAGTGGAAATGTGATGACTTGGAAAAAGTGGTTGATTGCTAAATGTTTGATACCTTGTATGATTAGATAGGTACACATTTAGTCTTAAGAGAGTCACACTAAAAATTGAAAAAGCTAAAAGTTGATTTTTAGACTCAGCTAGTGCTTCTGGCAAGCAAACCCCTCAGCCAAACAGCTGCATGTCTAGAGGTCGAGGAGTAGACTCCTCACACCGGGTAAGTATAGATGAGTATTAGTATACTCAGCCTTGCTTGTGGAATAATTTTACAGGTTCTCTGGAGGACATGGTTGCTGGAGTGACTTGGCCGTCCATCTTGCCACCGGGTTGGACTGTCGAGTGGGACCCTACCTCGGCTGAGGAGGAGCATGAGGAGTGATGGGACAGGCTTCCCCATCCTTCCACGTATTTATCGTTAGTTTTATTCCGCTGCAATCCGAACAATGATCACTACTTTTGTTAAAACTCCGATTAAATACTCCTTATTGTATGGTTTTATTCTTTATTGTATTTGCTCTGTGCCTCACCTCCGAGTGAGTATGTGGTACTTGATCCTGTTAGTGGCCTCGTCGGACTAGATCCGAGGGACTGACGTTTTATTCCTATTTAAGTGTGGTCTAGCCTTTAAGGTGGGACTTAGGCACTTAAGTTGGAATAATTCAGGCGGTTCCGCCACAGCTGGTATCGGAGCTCGTACCACCAAAGAGGAATCAATAAACTGCAAATACCACCCTTTTCAAAAGTAAAACTTGTTAGAAACAAATGTTGGATAGATCGTCAGGACGATAAGGATAGACCTAGGACGTGAAGCCTTAGGATGATAGAGGGGTAGCTAGGTGGCTATTTGAGTAAGCCCTACAGGCTACTATAAGGGATGGGAGCTTTTCCCTATTCCCTCTAAGTTGAAATGAGGTCGATAGGCCGAGCATGCATGCATCCTTTACTTAAACTACTTGAAAATTTGGTGAAAACCTTAATACTTGATAATGACATATTAAGTACATTCAGTAACATTGTCGTAACCATCAATAGGCCAAGCCTTGATCCCCTTTTTACTTTTATAATTCTTTTTCTTTTTCGCTTACGCTTAACAGTACACAGATGACTTCTCACGGATCCTCGGATGGAGGGAACTGTTGGGGACTTGTTCTCAAATGCTATGAGTCAAGAACAAGGCAACATAAAAAATGTTAATCGGTAAAGTCCTTCGTCCTTCGAAGCATTATTCCTCTCAGGATATAATGGTTTTCGGACGAAGGTTATGAAGGGCATACCTTCATAAATATATTATACAATGACGAAGGATGAATTATAAGGAATATAATGAACAACATAAACAATTATGTCTTATTATCATGTATAAACAGAAATAACCGTTGAATTACAAATGTACCTTCAACTTGAAGGAGATGAAAGTACAAGCGTGACGCAAAAGTGAATGCCAAATCAGCGTGAACAGTACGGGGGTACTGTTCACCTATTTATAGGCACAGGACACAGCCTATGCAAAATTACATTCATGCCCTTTACATTTGATAATAATTCTATTGTAATCTATCGAGGTCTGAATAGCCTTTTCATCTTTAAGTCGGTTTCATTTTGTTGATATCACGCCGAAGCTTTCCTGCTCACACCTTCGGCGCTGTATCAACCTTCGTATTATTCTGGTCTGCTGTGATACCGACTTGAGTCCGAAGATACCTGTTCACACATTAAACTCCAGAAATACTGTTAAATCCTGTTTTTGAGGACCTTCGTAAGCCGAAGGCCCCCAACAGTAGCCCCTCGCAACATTAATTTGTTTAAAACAATAAATTTAGATTGCGATATGGACGAAGGCTTTACGCCGAAGGTCCGAAAAAACACCTTCCCTTTGCTAGAATAGCAACATTCACTGACAAGCGGGGTCTTTCAACTTTCAACGCACTGGGCGTATAAATACGGTCATACCGCAAACTCATTTGGCACGCTCTCTTGTCATCTGCTCTCGCTCACTCGATTTTTAGCTTTTGCACTAAGATTTTCTGAGCTTTTAGTTTTGAAGCTTCGGCTTTGAAAACAGTTTTTTAGTGTTTCCGAAGATGTCTGGAGATAAGAAGGCTGCTGCTGAGACGAAGCTGAGTCTTGACGAAGAGAAAAACTTGGGGTTTCTTATAGCGATGTCGAAGACCAACACGGAAAAAATCACCAAGGAGATTCTAGAAGGTTTGTCTGAGGATACTGGTGACAGCGACAGTTATGATGTGGACAGTGGTGGTGAAGACTCCGAAGATCGTCCCTGGCGACCAAGCCATTCAGTTTATGGTAAATCAACTATCAAAGAGAATCATCTTGTCAACATGAGAGGAAGGTATTTCCGGGATTTGTCCATTGTGAGGGCCGACGAAGGGGAGAAAACTTGTCCACACCCTGAAGAGAATGAAGTCGTAGTGTACCGAAGCTTTTTGAAAGCTGGACTGCGATTTCCCTTGAGCAGCTTCGTCGTGGAGGTGCTGAAAATCTTCGAAGTCTATCTTCATCAACTTACCCCCGAGGCAATCATAAGGCTGAATATCTTCGTGTGGGCCGTGAGAAGCCAAGGTCTGAAGCCTGATGCAAAAAGCTTCTGCAATATACACGAATTATCATACGAAACAAAACCTTGGGGTAAGGAACAGTATCATAATAATTTTGGCTGCTACAGTTTCGTTTCTCGGTCCGGGTCAAGCTGTCCCGTGCCAACCTTTCGGAAGAGATGGCCCGGCGACTGGATGACAGAATGGTTTTATGTGAAGAATGACCTGTCAGTACGAGAAGATATCAAAGGTATAATTATGCGCCCTATTTGGCAAAGCTTCAGCCTTCGGAGGCCGAAGGTTGAAATGAATGAAGCTGCCGAAGAATGCCAGAGGGCCTTCGACGTTATCTGTTCTTTTATTGGAACGAGAGATTTAGTACAAGAGCATATTGCCTTCCGGGTATGGCCGCTCGCGGAGAAATGGGAAATGTCGCAAGAAACCATAAAAGAGGCCGACGAAGGTGGACTTGTCAGACTGAAGTACACCTTCAAGTTCGGAGATAAATTCGTTGAACCAGATGATGACTGGTTAAAAAGTATTGAAAATTTAAGTGATGAACTGCTTGGGGCTTATTCGAAGGCCGAAGATACTGCAATGTCAGCAGCCTTCAGAGGCCGAAAAAAGAAGAGGCTGAATCAGGTATTTGATGCAATCGGGTTTGTCTACCCTGACTATTGCTATCCCATTCGAAGGCAGAAGAGAAAAAACACAACCTCTGCAAAAGAAGAAGCTGCAAGTGCTCCTAGCGAGCCAGAACCGAAAAGAAAGAAGATAAAGGTCCTCACACATCGGCCGCGCTATATTGAACCAGCTTCGGTGCCTGAGTTTACCGGAGAAACCTCTTCGGCCACCGAGGCTAAAAAGCCAACCGAACCAACCTTGCTGCCAGAAGTTGCAGAAATGGCCGAAGCGCCAACGACGATAGAATTGGAAGAACCGAAGATTTTGCTACCAGAAACCAAAGAAATGGCCGAAGCGCCATCCACAGAAAAAATGGAAAAAGTGAAAAAACCAACTGAAGAAAAAACATCCGAAGTTGTGAGTCCTGCAGCAAATGTTGAGACAGTAAAAAATCAAAAAGTGCCAGCAGTGACTCCGAAAAGAAAGAGAATGGCTAATGTGCTAGATGTACTGGAAACAATCAAATCTTCAAGCACACCTCCGAAGAAGGCTGCTGCCATTCCTGAAACAACAACTGAAATTTCTGATACTAGAGCTCCAGAGCAAGAAACTGAAGCCGAAGCTGGGTCCTCAGAGCCCGCGAAGATAAAATCCTTGGAAACTGAGGAAGAAAAAATAACAAAGCCAACTTTTGTTGAAGAAATCGGTGTCGTTGCCCCCGAAGCATCCTCCAAAGTTCGTGATTATATTGTTCGTCATGCTTCGGGGAAAAAACTATCAGAAAAAGAAGAGCAAGAGGCCCAGCGCTACGCCCAAAAACTGAAGTATCCAAAGGGGGCGTTAATATTCAATGGTAGTGGAGAAGAAGACTTTTTGTATTGTCTCCCTGACAGCAAGGAGATTTCTGTCTGCCGGGAGATGAGCAAGAGCTTCGGATTCCCAACTTTAGAAGACGGGCTCTCGGTGCTGTCGAAGAACGATCTGGCCGACAGCCTGGCCTATAATAGCTTAAAGGTGCGACAAATGGGATCCTTGTATTTTTTGTTAAGACCAAAATTTTTCATTTGTTTAAATCTATTGACACACACATATTTCTCTTTGCAGGGCCTGATACTTAGCAATGCCCTCAGGGCACAGAAAGATGCTGAAGACGAAGGGTGTGCTATAGCCCTGAGCAACCTTCATTCCGAGGTAATCGAACTGAGGAACGAAGGTCTCGAAAAAGATAAAATATTACACTCATTGATAAATAAAATAAAGGAAGATGAAGCTGCTTTTAAAGGTCAAGCTGAAGCTCAGAAGCGCGAGATTGAAGATCTTCGGAAACAACTGGCCAGAGCCAAGGAAGAACGCATACTTGAGGAAACAAAGCGAGAACTCAGCGACCAATGGGCAGATCACTTAGAAGAAACTGTTGAAGAGCTTCGTTCGTCCAAGAAGAGATGCTATAACAAATCTATAGAGTGTGTTAAGAAGTTAAAAGCTAGCTTCGCCAGGGTCGGCGCCTTCTCAAGCGAAGAAAACTTTACGAGAGGCAATCCCGAAGGTCCCATCGAATGGATCGACCACGAAGCTGAGGCCTTCGAAGAAATTTTAAATAGCCGTGGAGATATATGTGCTTTCTCTGGTGCCAGAGGAATTGCCACCATTTTAGAGAAGAAGGGCTGCGAACATGTAAAAATTTTAGCACAATCCGAAGCTGCTTTGTCCTTTGAAGATGCAAGAGATCCTTCGGCCGAAGCTAGCATGATCGGTGGAAAATTTTTCACTGATATCTGGGATAATGGTGGCCGAGAAATGGCAGGAGAAATTATTCAAAAAAGTGAAAAGGGCATTCACGATGCTAGAGAAGTGGCTGAGGCTGCTGAAAAGAGCGCAGAGCCCGAAGGTCAATTAGGTATTAACTAATAGTTTTTATTGTGTTGTAATTTTTGGTTTTAAGCTTTGTTTGCCATTTGTAATAGCAATGTAGCCGTATCCTGTCCTTCTTCAGATCCTGCTAAAGCGTCTCCGGGCCCTCAGCCGAAAGGAGACGACGAAATTAAAAAGATGGCTGAAGCCATTATGGACGAAGTCGTCAATCGGCTCCTGAATGAGGCTGCAGAAGTTGTTCTGAGAGAAGATTAAATACTATTGTAAATTAAACTTCTGAAATGTAATATATTGTAACATTTTGTAATCCTGAATGTAATATACCCATTTTTATTGCTCAATTCTTTACGATGCATGAAACTTTACACGTACCGCTTTTGAGTCTTTGACGAAAAAACACCTTCCCTTCTTTTCATGCTTCGTGAAGAGGAATTTTTCTTTGTCACAACAATATCCAGTGTTCTGATGAATAATATCCAGGCTTCGTGAAGATACTTTCCGAAGCTATACTTCCGAAGATCAATAATGTATCTCCTTGTGAAATTATGATTTTTCCCTTTTTTCAAAACGTTCTTCTGTAGATTAATATGATGTCCACCTCTTGTGCCATATGCAACATGATGTATGATGCTTATGCTATGCGAAATGATGCGATGATGTTATGCTGTGCAAGATGGTGTTTATTCCGAAGATACACACATTCCTGCGACAAAACACATAATCTTTTGAATCAGCATTGTCTTTTTACTATAAGCCTCCCTTAGGAGCTTCTTCGCCTTTTACTTCAGCGGAATCAGCGTTTATTTTTCACTGTAAGCCTCCCTTAGGAGCTTCTTCGCCTTTTACTTTCAGTGGTATTCGCGTTGACTTTTCGCGCTTCGCCTTTTACTTAGGCGGTATCAGCGTTGACTTTTCGCTGTATGCTCTGCATTCCCTTTGGAACGACTTTGGAGCAGAAAACTTACACTGCGCTCCCTTTGGAACGACTTTTTTGTGACTTCGGCAAACTTACTCTGCGTTCCTTAGAACGACTTTTTGTTGCTTCGAAGACTTTTCGATAGTTCGAAGATCCTCTTTGTTATCACAAGTCTTTAAACTTCAACAATTTAAGCCTGTGAAGAAAATATATTTTCCTTGTGGGAATCAACGAAACTATTTACATGAAACCTAAACAATGTCCTTTATTACAGAAAATAAAACTGAATGAAAAAGATTGCTATTAAGGTAGGATATTTGTCAATAGATGTGCTTTGACTCTGGCACGGTGCTGTTGACTGTACGAGCTTCGGACTGCTCTCTGAAGTCCCTTTGGTGTGGAGCATAGTGGCTCCCTTCTGGCTGCTGGCCTTGTTGCAGCGGAGGTGGAGGCGGAGGCTGTTGCCAGGAAGCTTGAGGTTGACTCGCCGAAGCAACAGAGACTGCAGGGTGGTTGCCCACATATTCTGGGATGTAGGGCGAATGATACGAAGCTGTATGCATGACCTGCTTCGGCTGAGCCTGTTGTGCTGCCGCTTCGGCTATTTCTTTTTGCTTCTGGATGGTAACATGGCACATCCTGGTGGTATGACCTTTGTTCTCACCACAGAATAAGCAAAAGATTCTTCTCGGTTGATCGCCAAATCTTCCTCCGAAGCCTCTGGCGCCTCTGCCTCTTGGAGCTGGTGGTCGGAAGGAGCCTTGCTGTTGCCCCGAAGCCTGTGAGGAACATTGTGGCCTTTGCTGTTGGCTCCCTCTATCATCATTTTGTGTAGAGTTATGAATTGATCTAACATGCCTCGGGTAGAACCTCCCTCCGAAGCCCCTGGTCATTTCAGAAAACCTGAAAGCCTCCTCCCTTCTTTGGCGAAAATCATTATCGGCCCGAATGTACTCGTCCATCTTCTGGAGCAGCTTCTCCAAAGTTTGAGGAGGCTTTCTAGCGAAGTACTGAGCTGACGGTCCTGGCCGAAGCCCCTTGATCATGGCCTCAATGACAATTTCACTGGGCACCGTTGGTGCCTGTGCCCTCAAATGCAAGAACCTTCGGACGTACGCCTGAAGGTATTCTTCGTGATCCTGGGTGCACTGGAACAGAGCTTGAGCAGTAACCGGCTTCGTCTGAAACCCTTGGAAGCTAGTTAACAACAAGTCCTTCAGCTTCTGCCATGAAGTGATCGTTCCTGGTCGAAGGGAGGAATACCAGGTTTGAGCGACACTCCTGACAGCCATAACAAAAGATTTGGCCATGACTGTAGCATTGCCACCATACGAAGATACTGTTGCTTCGTAGCTCATCAAAAACTGCTTCGGGTCTGAGTGGCCATCGAATACGGGAAGCTGAGGCGGCTTGTAGGACGGAGGCCAAGGTGTAGCCTGCAGCTCAGCGGACAGAGGAGAGGCATCATCAAAAACAAAATTCCCGTGATGGAAATTGTCATACCAGTCATCTTCGTTGGGAAAACCCTCCTGATGAAGGTCTTGGTGGTGAGGCCTTCGGTGTTGCTCATCCTGGGCAAGATGACGAACTTCTTCAGAGGCTTCGTCTATCTGCCTCTGCAGTTCAGCTAGCCTGGCCATCTTTTCTTTCTTCCTCTGCACTTGTTGATGAAGCATCTCCATATCTCTGATTTCTTGATCTATCTCGTCCTCTGGTGGTGTCGGGCTGACAGCCTTTCTTTTCTGGCTTCGGGCCTCCCGAAGGGAGACTGTTTCCTGATTGTGGTCCAGCGGTTGCAGAGCTGCAGCCCCAGTCGCTGAAGCTTTCTTCGGCGCCATAACGAAGGTTTATGATCGCCGAAGGTGTGCAAAAAACTCAAAGAGTGGAAGTGAGTTCACCGGAGGTGGGCGCCAATGTTGGGGACTTGTTCTCAAATGCTATGAGTCAAGAACAAGGCAACATAAAAAATGTTAATCGGTAAAGTCCTTCGTCCTTCGAAGCATTATTCCTCTCAGGATATAATGGTTTTCGGACGAAGGTTATGAAGGGCATACCTTCATAAATATATTATACAATGACGAAGGATGAATTATAAGGAATATAATGAACAACATAAACAATTATGTCTTATTATCATGTATAAACAGAAATAACCGTTGAATTACAAATGTACCTTCAACTTGAAGGAGATGAAAGTACAAGCGTGACGCAAAAGTGAATGCCAAATCAGCGTGAACAGTACGGGGGTACTGTTCACCTATTTATAGGCACAGGACACAGCCTATGCAAAATTACATTCATGCCCTTTACATTTGATAATAATTCTATTGTAATCTATCGAGGTCTGAATAGCCTTTTCATCTTTAAGTCGGTTTCATTTTGTTGATATCACGCCGAAGCTTTCCTGCTCACACCTTCGGCGCTGTATCAACCTTCGTATTATTCTGGTCTGCTGTGATACCGACTTGAGTCCGAAGATACCTGTTCACACATTAAACTCCAGAAATACTGTTAAATCCTATTTTTGAGGACCTTCGTAAGCCGAAGGTGTGGGGGATAGATATCCCCTGGGTCCACTAAAGAAGTAAAAGGCCTCACGAAAGGCCCGAGGGCCCAATAATTCGTAAGGTCATTCTTTCGTGGGCCTGGGGAAAGACAACCAACAAAGAAGAGAAGACGTGAGACCGGATTGGTGCAAACCCGGACGGCCCACAACGGCGAACGAATAAATCGCAACAGAGACCCAACTTTCCCGCGCTGGAGCCCCCGTGCAACGGAGCCATGCGAGGATAAGTCGGCGAGGGTTGCGTAGGGATAAACTCAAGAGGTTCACTATCTTTTAGCTACTTGATGTTATCATATCACATGTACTGCCCCACGGTCGAGTATATAAGGCCTAGGGGGCACCCCTTCAGATCGTTGGACCCTGTTTTACTTAGCCACCCACGTAAACTCTCTGCGCCCTCTATCCAGAGAGCCCTCTTGTAACCCCGCTCATATACTCACCAGGACGTAGGGTGTTACGCACTTCTAAGCGGCCCGAACCTGCAAATCTTGTCCATTGTCCCTCGTGCGATCGGCACGAACCATTTTGCTACAGTCGTTGACATCGTCCTACTCCTAAAAACACCTTGAGGGGCAACCCCGGGTGTGCGGTCGGACCCAAAACACCGACAGCTAGCGCGCCAGGTAGGGGGTGTGTCGACGATCCAAGCTAGCTCAATGGCCATCACCTTCCGCAGCAAGATCACCGTGCGTCCCGGATTTGTATTCTGCTTCGGGACAATCTCATCTGTGGCAGACGAAGAAGGAATTCTACACCGCATCGCAGATCTGCCGGAAAAGAAGTTTCCTCCAACAAACTCCGAAAATGCTGGAAAGACGCTACCTCCGGCTCTTCGGAAAAAGATCGTCTCCGGGGAGGCTGGAGCTAGAAGCTTGCTGACCCGGAAGACTCCGCTGTCTACTTCCCCGACGAAAGAATGGACACGGGTCGCGAGAAAGAAGGAGACCAGGGAGAGGCAAGTCGTTCTTCCCGTTCCTCCGGCCTCAAAGGAGAACGGAAAGAAAGTCGCCGTGACAACAGTACCGTTCTACCCCGACGTCCTCTTCATCGGGAGAGCAGAGTCGCCCGCCGTCTCTGACGATGAACCGACCATGCCTGGAGAAGAACCACCTCAGCGAGAATCCCGCCGACGAAGGAACCGACGCAGGAACGTTCGACGACATCACGCAGCCGGAGAACGGGATCCGGAGCAGCCTGTCTCGCGAGACGAGGTCTCAGAGATAGGAGAAACTCCGGAAGAACGCGTCTTCAGGGAACGAAGGAACTCCCGACGACGTGATCGCCGGCGGACTCAGGAGCAAGCCGAGCAAGATGCAAGGCAACGACGCGAGAATCCGCTCTTCGGGCGCAACCTGAACCCCGACTTCGCCCGAGCCATGAACACGCCGAGCGAAGTCGGAGGCGTTCTAGCTCGGATAGCTGACGGACTTCCTCGGACTCCCGACGCCGAGGGATACCGACGCCTGTTAACTCAGGCGGCCAACCATCTTCTACCGCTCGCTCACCCGCCGAACGATTTGCGACACGCCATCAACAGTCGCCGAGACGCGCGAAGCTCTATCAATGCTTCGCGCGAACGGCGGCATGAGAACAAAATTCGCCGTCGGGAGGAGTATGACCGAGATCATGGCTTCCCGACTCAAAGCCAGGCCACCCGAACTGAGTCGGCAACAGCTTCAACTGGCGGTACCACCCGGGGACGGTCGAGGAACCACCACCGCCACTCCTCTCCCCGGGACAGACGTCATCCCCGACGACAGGAGGACACGTGCGGAGTATCCGCCCTTACTCCACGCCTTAGGGCCATCCAATGGCCTCCCAACTTCAAGGTATCCAATGTCGACAAATATGAACCTAAGCAGGATCCAGGGGGTTGGTTAGCCGTCTACACCACCGCTGCTCGGGCTGCCGGGGCATCCGAAGACGTCATGACCGCGTATCTGCCCATCGTCCTTGGGCAAGATGCGCTGCAGTGGCTACGACATCTACCCCGACACTGCATCGACGACTGGGGAGGCTTCAGTCGACGTTTCACCGCCAACTTCCAGTCTCTCTCCGACAAGCCAGCGCAACCATGGGACCTCAAATCCATCAAGCGCCGGGGGGATGAGACTCTCCGGTCATACCTTAAAAGGTTCCAGACCATGAGAAACCGCATCCCCGAGGTCACGGAGGCGGCCGTGATCGAGGACTTCTACAGAGGATCTAATGACTCGGCTTTCGTCCGAGCCATACTACAAAAGGCGCCGACTACCTCCGAGGAGCTGTTCCGGGAAGCCGACCTCTACATCACCGCCGACGAGCGGGCCCAGGATCTCATCGGAGGAGCAAAGCCCGCACCGGCAGCACCACGACGCGACGCGAACCAGCCACCCGACAAACGCTGGGAGAAGAGGCCTCGTGAAGAAGTACACGCCGCCGGACCACCCGCCTCTCGCGCCCGAGGAGGGCCTCGTGGAGGCGAGCGCACACTGGACGACATCCTCGACGCCCAGTGCCCGTACCACAAGGACATGCGCCATACTCTCCGTAACTGCCGGGACTTCAAGCACTCCGTCGGACATGGTCGACCCTTCCAACCCCTACCACCTCCTCCACCGAGGGGAGGACCAGATGAACCACGACAGCCCCATCAGCCGGAGGAGGGGGGAGGAGGAGCTTTCCCACGCGTTGACAGGGAGGTCAACATCATCTTCGGCGGACATGGGTCGCAGGAGAACAAAAGACAACAAAAGCTCAACGACCGCCGGATACTGGTGGCGACCACCGGCCCTCCCGCCCCATACCGGTGGTCGGAGCACCCGATCACTTTCACTCGGGAGGATCAATGGCTCAACTTTGACCATCCAGGCAAATACCCGCTCCTCGTCGATCCGGTGATCCGAGAGAGCCGGGTAAAGAAGGTGCTAGTGGACGGGGGGAGCAGCATCAACGTCACCTTCCCCCGTACGCTCCAAGGCTTGGGAGTTCACCTCAAAGAGCTCCACGAGTCAGACACTCCTTTCTTCGGCATCGTGCCGACGGAAGGGGAATACCCGCTGGGCCACATCTACATGCCGGTCACCTTCGGGACTCTGGATAACTACAGAACCGAGTTCCTGAGGTTCGAGGTGGCGAACTTCGACTGCGGGTACAACGCCATCATCGGGAGGCCGGGGCTGGCCAAATTCATGGCCATCCCGCACTATACATACATGATACTGAAGATGCCAGGACCGCAAGGAATCATAACTGTGCGCGCCGACTTCCAAGGCGCCGCAGAATGTTTCCGAGTGGCCATCCAAGCAGCCCTCACCACCAAGCCGTCAACGGTTCCTTCTACACCGGCGAACTCTAAGCCTGAGGAAGACCTCGCCGTACCGGCAAACGAAGCTCAGGCCGTGACCTCTATGCGGCCGACTGAAGAAACCAAGCGGATCAACCTGGGGTTTGCTGATGAGCGCAAGACGGCCATCATCAGCTCCAGTTTGAATGACAAATAGGAAAGCGCGCTCGTCCAGTTCCTGCAAGATAACCGAGACGTATTCGCATGGCAACCTGCGGATATGCCGGGAGTCCCGAGGGAATTGGCCGAGCACAAATTGAAAGTCTATCCTCAGGCGAGGCCGATCCGGCAAAAGCTGCGTCGTTTCACGCCCGACAAGAGAGAGGTCATTCGTGCCGAGTTAGCTCGCTTGGTCGCGGCTGGATTTATTAGAGAAGTATTACACCCCGAGTGGTTAGCCAACCCTGTTCTTGTACTCAAAAAGAATAAAGTGGATTGGCGCATGTGCGTCGACTATACTGATCTCAACAAACACTGTCCGAAGGATCCCTTCGGGCTCCCGAGGATAGATCAGGTGGTGGATTCCACCGCTGGGTGTTCTGTGCTGTCTTTCTTAGATTGCTATTCCGGGTATCATCAGATTAGTTTGGCAAAAGAAGACGAGGAGAAAACGGCGTTCATCACCCCGTTTGGTGCTTTCTGTTATACCTCCATGCCGTTCGGCCTCAAAAACGCTGGAGCGACTTATCAGAGAGCCATTCAAACATGCTTAGCCGATCATTGGGGCAAGCGTGTGGAGGCTTACGTAGATGACGTGGTGATCAAAACGGAGAATCCGGAAAACTTCATCGAAGACTTACAGCTGGTTTTCAACAGCCTGAGAAGATATAGATGGAAGCTCAATCCTGAAAAATGTGTTTTCGGGGTACCAGCAGGAAAGTTGCTCGGATTTATTGTCAGCCACCGGGGAATTGAGGCTAATCCAGATAAGATTGAAGCTATCATGAAGATGGAAGCTCCTCGGTCGCAAAAGAAGGTTCAGCGACTCACCGGATGTATGGCAGCCCTGAGCAGATTTATATCCAGGCTGGGAGAAAAAGGTCTGCCATTTTACAAACTACTCAAGAAGGTGGATAAGTTTCAATGGACTTCAGAAGAACAAGAAGCTCTAGACGCACTGAAGAAATTCCTGACAACACCACCAGTACTGAAACCGCCCCGGCGAGCTACGCCGACTCAACCGGCTGAAGATTTGCTGCTATATATCTCTTGCACGACTCACGTGGTAAGCACTGCGTTGGTAGTCGAGCGAGTGGAAGAAGGGCATGCCTATCCGGTACAACATCCTGTTTACTTCATCAGTGAGGTTCTAGGCCCATCGAAGAAAAAGTATCCTCAGGTTCAGAAGCTATTATATGTAGTACTTCTAACTGCCCGCAAGCTGCGTCACTACTTTGACGATCACAAAGTCATAGTAGTTACTGGTTTTCCAATAGGGGACATTCTTCAGAACAAGGAAGCCATTGGCCGAATAGCCAAGTGGGCTTGCGAGTTGGGATCCCATGATATCGAGTTCCGACCTCGCACTGCCATCAAAACTCAAGCACTGGTCGATTTCGTATCAGAGTGGACAGAACAGCAAGTTCCAGACAATCCAGAAACGGCAGAAGTATGGCGAATGTATTTTGATGGCTCGCTGAAGCTGCAGGGAGCAGGAGCAGGGATTCTCTTCACTGCACCTGGAGGCGAGCACCTCAAGTATGCTCTCCAGTTGCTATTCCCGGCCTCTAACAACGCAGCCGAGTATGAAGCTTTGATACACGGATTAAACATCGCCATATCACTGGGCGTCAAGAGACTGATGGTGTATGGAGATTCTCTGGTAGTCATCAGTCAGATAAACAAGGAATGGGATTGTTCAAGTGATTCAATGGGAAAATACTGCGCCGTCGTCCGAAAGCTAGAAAATAAATTCGAGGGTCTGGAGTTTCATCATATAGAAAGAGATCGGAACACGGCGGCCGATATACTGTCCAAGCTCGGATCCGGTCGGACTCAGGTCCCGCCCGGGGTCTTCGTGCAAGAAATTCTCCAGCCGAGCATCTCGACGGATCAAATAGAAGAGTGCAACATCATAGATCAACCCGAGTCAGACTCTGATGACTGGAGACAACCGATTATTAAGTATATAAAGAATGAAGAAGAACCAGATGACAAGAACTTGGCAGAGCGCATTGCCAGACAATCAGCTCACTATACACTCATTGGGGAGGTATTATACAGGAGGGGCGCGTCAGGCGTCCTCATGAAGTGCGTTCTCCCGTCCACCGGGAAGCAACTTCTGGAGGAAGTCCATGCAGGGCAGTGTGGAGTACATGCAGCATCCAGAACACTAGTCGGGAAGGTTTTCAGGTCAGGATTCTATTGGCCGACGGCGAAGAACGATGCAGCCGAGTTAGTTCAGAGATGTGAAGCTTGCCAATACCTGTCAAAGCAACAGCACATGCCAGCACAGCAGCTACAGACCATACCAGTAACTTGGCCTTTCGCATGCTGGGGATTGGATATGATTGGACCTTTCAAGAAAGCTCAAGGAGGATACACCCATGTATTGGTGGCAATTGACAAATTCACTAAATGGATAGAGTTCCAGCCCATTGCCTCTTTAACCTCTGCTAAAGCCGTGGAATTCATACAAAGCATAATATTCAGATTCGGGATACCAAACAGTATCATTACTGACTTGGGATCCAACTTCACCAGCTCAGAATTCTTTGACTTCTGCGAGCAAAAGAGCATTCAGATCAAGTACGCATCTGTAGCACATCCAAGAGCCAACGGGCAGGTTGAGCGAGCCAACGGAATGATATTAGAGGCACTCAGGAAAAGGGTCTTCGATAAGAATGAAAAATTCGCAGGAAAATGGATAAGAGAGCTGCCTTATGTTGTTTGGAGCCTGAGAACCCAACCTAGCCGAGCCCTGCATGGAAACACTCCTTTCTTCATGGTCTATGGGTCGGAGGCAGTGCTGCCTGCCGATCTCAAGTTTGGGGCGCCAAGATTGATCTTCGAAAGCATAGCAGAAGCCGAAGCCACCAGGCTGGAGGATATTGATGTACTAGAGGAAGAACGACTGAATGCAGTAATCCAATCAGCACGATACCAGCAGACTATAAGGCGCTACCACGACAAAGCTGTGCGGCAACGTTTCTTTTCGATAGGAGACCTCGTCCTCCGCTGAATTCTAACGGGGGAGGGACGGCACAAGTTATCACCCTTATGGGAAGGGCCATTCATAGTAGCAGAGGTCACTCGGCCCGGATCGTATCGCCTCACCCAGATGGATGGCACAGAAGTTGGGAACTCTTGGAACATAGAGCACCTCCGAAAGTTTTACCCCTAGCTGTATTTCAAAACAGCTGGGGCGACCATGTATTCTGTATAGTGGAAATGCGTCATCAATAAAGAGAGATTTCAAAGATACTCGGCTCGTTTACGATTGACTTGCATTCTTACTTAACTCGGGGTGACCACTATGCCCTACAAACGGAGCAATCGACTTAAGTCGGCAACGACTTAAGGCGGTGCAACATGCTCACGCTTACTTAACTCGGGGTGACCACTATGCCCTACAAACGGAGCAATCGACTTAAGTCGGCAACGACTTAAGGCGGTGCAACATGCTCACGCTTACTTAACTCGGGGTGACCACTATGCCCTACAAACGGAGCAATCGACTTAAGTCGGCAACGACTTAAGGCGGTGCAACATGCTCACGCTTACTTAACTCGGGGTGACCACTATGCCCTACAAACGGAGCAATCGACTTAAGTCGGCAACGACTTAAGGCGGTGCAACATGCTCACGCTTACTTAACTCGGGGTGACCACTATGCCCTACAAACGGAGCAATCGACTTAAGTCGGCAACGACTTAAGGCGGTGCAACATGCTCACGCTTACCTAACTCGGGGTGACCACTATGCCCTACAAACGGAGCAATCGACTTAAGTCGGCAACGACTTAAGGCGGTGCAACATGCTCACGCTTACTTAACTCGGGGTGACCACTATGCCCTACAAACGGAGCAATCGACTTAAGTCGGCAACGACTTAAGGCGGTGCAACATGCTCACGCTTACTTAACCCAGGGTGACCACTATACCCTACTAGCGGAGCTATCGGCTAAAGTCAGTGGTGGCTCAAGCCGGTGCAGTTTACTCGCGCTTGCGCAACCCAAGGGATGACTTCCATATCCCGAAAACAAACTTCATAATCATCATGCAGCGTTACCACAAATTTGCAAATTAATAAATTCGGATACAATAAGAGAGTGATAATGTCATTCGAATGATAAGCCAATAACCTCTAACGAGTACTTGATCATGCTAACCGCGCGCTAATAGCACGCGAAATGTTTCTTTATTTTCCAATGTCTTTCTCAGGAACGACTGACGAAGAAGGGCGATTCGAAGAATCGGGGGCAGCATTCACATCGGCTCTTATGTCTTCAGGGACAACCACGCCGGGTCTTCTCATCAAGATTCGTCCCGCCCGAATAGCCTTGTCTAGGGCTTTATCACGCTGAGCTTTGAAAGTGACAGCAGTTTCTTCGGCAACTCTAGTAGCCAGCTGAGCAGCTTCTAACTCCTGAGCAATGGATTTCTTAGAAGCTCGGAGTCCCTTGATGGTGGCATCCTTTGCTGATAGCAACTGCGTAAGGCGGGTCACTTCGTCCGAAGATTCTTGCAGCTTGCAACGCTGATTGTCCAGTTCTTCCATCGTAAAACGGTGGCTCCTCTCCAAGATGGTTAGCGAGTTGCTGGAATCTCGATACAATCTGTCCAGATTGTCGCGAGAAGCAGCAAGGATGCGTTTTTCTTCCTACAAGCAAAAATCAACTCATTCAGAATCCAAGAGCATGATAAGGCGAAGCACGGTTTCGTAAGTTACCTTTTCAGAGTCAAGCTGAGCATGAAGAGAAGAACTCAGAGCGTTGGCGTCATCCAAAGCTGCGGAGACCTGACTCAATTCAATCTGGCTCTGAGAATACTTCTCCTCGAAGTCAGCGCACCGACGAGCCATTTCAGCTTGATCTTGGGAATGTTTTTCTTCAAGAACTATAATCTGCCGAGTCATCCCTATCAAGAGGTATTCAAACAAAATGAGGTTGGAAGGTAAAACAATCCACGAACAAGAACAAAGAAGAAGAAGAAAGGGCACTAACCAGCATTAGTTGCCTCCAACTCGGATACACGACGATGAAGCAACACCGGATTCCAACGCTCAAGAGATGAAGCCACTTCTGGGATGGAAGCACCCTGCGATTTCAGCTGACTGGCCATTCCATCCACCAAAGCCTGATAAGAAGAGCGGATGAACATAATGACAACAATTCAGGCAACGTAAAGGTCAAACTAAAGCGCAGCACAACACCTGGAGGTTGGAAAAGAGAGAAGGGATCCCCAAGTCAGGAGAAATCAGCTGGTAACCAGGTACCAGACCACCACCCGAAGCAGCTTGCAGCAGACCAGCAGGAACGAGCTCAGTACATTCAACAGAGCCTAACGCCAGACCAGTGGGGATGCAGCCCTCTAAAGCGACCCCCTGATCCGGAGTTTGGGCCACCACCATACCGCCAGAGTGTGGAGGTGAACCCGCATGAACGTCCATGGAAGTGCAGGAAGGAGACCTCGCTCGGACACCCTCGGGGGCTGGGTCAAAATTGGCACTGCCCACTTGAGCCGGATCATCACCGGCAACACCCTCGGGGGCTGGGCAGTGGCTTATACTCCTCACCCGAGCTAAGTCTTCCCCGGCAACATCCTCGGGGGCTGGGCACGTGTTAGCACTATTCAAGGGGTCCAAACTCTCTGCCGTAACCACCTCTAAGGTTGACGGGCTTTCAGCTACTTCCATGGGATCAGGACAATCCAAGTCAGCATCCCGACCCTCGAGATCATGCTCTAAGGTCGACGAGGCACGGGATGACCTCAACCCAGCATCTGGCACGGCTGCACAAGTCTCTGTTGCATCAACATCCACAGGTTCTGACAACAAGTTCTCCGGGACCATATCCTCTAGAGTTTGATCAAAGTTGGCCATGGACAGTTCTTGCAGACCAATAAGGGCAGACAAAGCAGGAGAAGGAACTCCACTACTTCCACCGCTAGCGACGAACTGCCGACTGTTTTTCCGAGTTAATGGAGTTTCATTTTCTTCCTCCTCATCTTCCACAGTAACAGCGCAAACAGCATCCTCATTGGGGTCAGCAGCAGGCGGAGCACACCCATTGGGATCAATGTCAGCAAGGCCAGTTGCAGTCATTTCTTCAGCAGCAGGAGCTAAGGTACTGGCGTCCTCGTCAAAGCTGGATACTCGCCGGAGGCGTCTTCTCTTCTTCTTCTGCTCATCAGCAGAAGGCTCAGGATGACTAGTTCGACTAGGGTGCCTCGGGCGAGTACTGACAGGTTTCGGGACATCCAAGGTTGTATCAACCTCTGGAAGGGGCACCACTGCCAACGTACCATCAGGAGCAACATCAGATGAATCCTCAGCTAGCAGATCAAGCATGTCATTTATGTCTGCATCACTAGGGTTCAGGGGCACTTCAAAATAAATCTGCCGTTCATCATCAGGTATCTCCCCGAGCGAAGCAACCAAAGTACGGACCTCTTCAGCAGAGGGTCGCACTCTAAGACCCAAATTGCTGTCAGTCACGGGCGGATTGGACACAAAAAGGGTGAAAGCTTTGGGAGAAGGTAGGTTCCAAGCCGAGTATGCCACTGGAGCACCAACATTTGAAACTTTACCCCTGAGGATCATCTCAAGTCGGCTTACCAAGTCAACAAAAGGAATTCTCCTATTGGTAACTCGGGTTGAGTCGGCCAGCCCTCGATACAGATATGCCGGATAGGCCCTGTCTTTCAGCGGCTGAATGTTCTTGAAAACAAAATCTGTGACCACAGCTTCGGCAGTCAGACCTCTCTCTTTCAGTAATCCGACTTCAGTAAGCAACACGCCTGCCTCGACCACTTCTTGATCCGTGGGAGACTCAGTCCAACTCGGAGTACGAACGTCTGGCTGTCTTCCTGACCGGGAGGGGAGAGAATTTCCATAATTATCAACTATAAACCACTCCAGACGCCAACCTTTAATGCTATCTTTGAGGGGTATCTCGAGATACTCGGTCTTCCGCCCACGGCGCATCTCCAAACTGGCACCTCCGACCAACTGATGTTGCCCCCCGGCCATCCTAGGACGGCAGTGATACAGATACTTCCATAAACCGAAATGCGGCAGCACGCCGAGATAAGCTTCGCAAAGGTGAACGAAAATGGAGATTTGGAGAATGGAATTAGGGTTCAAATGAGTCAGGTTGATGTGATAAAAATCAAGGAGGCCACGGAAAAAAGGAGAGATGGGAAGGCCGAGGCCGCGGAGAAGGAAAGGAGCGTAAACTACTGACTCGTGGGTATCTTCGGTTGGGACAGTAGTCCCGTGGCAAATCCGCCAAGAACAGAGTTCCCGCGGAGGAAGAACCCTGATGGAGACAAGACGGAGGAGCTCAGCTTCGGAAATAATAGACATATGGTTACCTGCGAAGGGTAACTGACTGTTGGGGTCGATTGCGGGGATCACTGCAGCAGACGAGTTCGCAGTTTTCCTCTTGGGCGCCATCTTGCTTCTCACTGGCAAACAGAGTAGGAGGCGAGTGGCAGAGAAGATTTAGATGCGGAAATGCAAGAACTAGGGCACGGAAAGCAAAGGCGGCTAAAAGCGCAACTCTTATGGGATATTCTTGAGCCAGATACCGCTTCAAAAAGTGCCCAGTCATCACCCAGCAGTTATTTCCGGAAAAGTCGGCGTGCCACCTCACCACTCGGATATTATCCTCAAAATAACCCGCGCGGCTGGCTAGTACTCGGCGCTGCTTCTAAGGCGCTAACCCCGTATTCAATCGCTCGGCATTACTTCTAAAATGCCGACGCCGACCTTCAAATCGCTCAGCGTTGCTTCTAAAACGCTGACCCCGTATTCTATCGCTCGGCATTACTTCTAAAATGCCGACGCTGACCTTCAAATCACTCAGCGCTGCCTCTAAGGCGCTAACCCCGTATTCAATCGCTCGGCATTACTTCTAAAATGCCGACGCCGACCTTCAAATCACTCAGCGTTGCTTCTAAAACGCTGACCCCGTATTCTATCGCTCGGCATTACTTCTAAAATGCCGACGCCGACCTTCAAATCACTTAGTGTTGCCTCTAAAACGCTGACCCTGTATTCTATCACTCGACATTACTTCTAAAACGCCGACGCTGACCTTCAATCACTCGGCGCGGTTTCTAACACGCCGACCTCGTGTTCAATCGCTCGACGTTACTTCTAAAAACGCCGACGCCGACCTCCAATCACTCGGCGTTGCCTCTAAAACGCTGAACTTGTATTCTATCGCTCGGCATTACTTCTAAAATGCCGACGCCGACCCTCAGTCACTCGACGTGGCCTCTAAAACGCCGAACTCGTGTTCGATTGCTCGGTGTTACTTCTAAAACGCTGATGTCACCTTTCAGTCGCTCGGCGTTGATTCTAAAACGCCAATACCGACTACAATATTACTCGGCAGCTACTTCTGGAAGCGTCGATGTGACGCGCAAGTTATTCATCTACAATATCAAAAGAACCAGTCCAACAATCAGAGAAAGCGAACCATCGAGATGGGGCCAACGACAGTTCTTCATTAAGGGGAAGTTAATAAGTTTACAAACCAACTCTTCACGAGTTGGTGCTTCCCTACTTCTACTCTACATTACTACTACTACTAAACTACACTATACTACTCTACATTACTACTACATTATTCTAACTATACTAATATCTAAAGACCAGTGGCGTTTAGCCACTGGCCCTGCCGCCGCTGCCCTTGCCGCCGCCGCCTCCGGTGCTGCCCACGCTGCTGCCGCCCTTGGTGCCGCCCTTGCCGCCGCTACCTCCGCCGCCGTTGCCGCCATCACCGTCGCCGTCGCCACCGTCGTCGTCGTCGCCGTCGTCGTCGCCGTCGCCGTCGTCGTCGTCGTCATCTTCGTCCTCGCCGCCGTCCGAGTCCTCCTCGTCCGAGGAGAACTCAGACTCATCCGAGCCCTCGAGCCCGGAGCGCTCGACGGCCCGGATGTACGTCCAGACCTCCGCCGCAAGCCCCTGGGAGTCGTCTGAGTCATCAGACGACTCACGCAGGGGGATGGGAGCCGGAGACCCCTCGGACTCAGAGGAGAACTCCTCCTCTGAGTATTCCGAGTCACCAAACTCCTCCGATGGAGGAGTCGGCTCACGCTTGCGCTTGTTGTTCTTGCCCATGGTGGAAGCAGACAGAAGGGAGGAGAAGAAGGCAGCAAAAAGCAGCGGAGAGATGTGAAAAAACCAGAGAAGCAAAGGTGTTATTTATAGAAGGGAAAGGCAACCGCTCACTTCCAACCGCGGTCACTGAACAGTCGCAAAGCATTCAATAAGCACTCCCACCCATCTGAAGACACGTCAGACGGCGGACGCCGTTTCATGCAACACTACACCCATTGGGACTCCAGTCAACAGTGCAAAGGATATGATTACACTAGCCGTCCCATCGCATTACTACTCAGAAGCAGCCGGCTAAAACACTCAGCGTACCAAGCCGTCCCTTGCCCACACCCATTGGGGGGACGCCCAGGAATTATCAGTATATTTTTCAAAACGATCACATCCGTGCAGGGCATGCAGTGAATACCTCAAGACAAAAATGAGATATCAGTAAGGATCAGAGGAAAGCCAAATATAGCTAGCAAAGTACAAGATATGGCCGACAGAAGCGACGTGAAGACCAGACAGAGAACGTCCGTCAAACGTCCAATCAATCGCAGAAGCAAATAAATTGCACTACCTAGCAAGATATGGATGGATTGCAAACTCGGCTGCTAAAGACAAAATATACGCTGACCTCTGCAGCAAAATATTGATGATATAATGCTGACCTCCAAAGCATAATGCAAAATAGCTTCATGCCAGTTTCTACAAACGAAAGGAAGACCTTCGAATGGATTATCCTTAAAAAATCCATTTGAAGGTCGGGGGCTACACCCATTGGGTGCACCTCCGGTGCACCCCGTGGATTATCATTCCAAACCGATATAGTGCCGGCTTCTAAGGCGTGGGACACGATCGAAAAGACCAATCCTCAACCGAGATACAGGAGCGCACATGGAGATAATTTCTGGGGAAGACCTTCGAGTAGATTATCTTCTAAAATCTACTCAAAGGTCGGGGGCTACACCCATTGGGTGCACCTCCGGTGCACCCAATGAAGTTCAGAACCCCACAAATCAAAATGCCGACCTCTAAGGCACAAGCACAGAACTAAACTTCGGTCGAACGAGTGATCGGAGCAAGAGCAGGCAACAAGAAGTTATTTTTTGGACCTTGGATCTTTGAGTAGATTACCTCTAAATCAACCCAAAGATCGGGGGCTTGTGGGGGATAGATATCCCCTGGGTCCACTAAAGAAGTAAAAGGCCTCACGAAAGGCCCGAGGGCCCAATAATTCGTAAGGTCATTCTTTCGTGGGCCTGGGGAAAGACAACCAACAAAGAAGAGAAGACGTGAGACCGGATTGGTGCAAACCCGGACGGCCCACAACGGCGAACGAATAAATCGCAACAGAGACCCAACTTTCCCGCGCTGGAGCCCCCGTGCAACGGAGCCATGCGAGGATAAGTCGGCGAGGGTTGCGTAGGGATAAACTCAAGAGGTTCACTATCTTTTAGCTACTTGATGTTATCATATCACATGTACTGCCCCACGGTCGAGTATATAAGGCCTAGGGGGCACCCCTTCAGATCGTTGGACCCTGTTTTACTTAGCCACCCACGTAAACTCTCTGCGCCCTCTATCCAGAGAGCCCTCTTGTAACCCCGCTCATATACTCACCAGGACGTAGGGTGTTACGCACTTCTAAGCGGCCCGAACCTGCAAATCTTGTCCATTGTCCCTCGTGCGATCGGCACGAACCATTTTGCTACAGTCGTTGACACCGTCCTACTCCTAAAAACACCTTGAGGGGCAACCCCGGGTGTGCGGTCGGACCCAAAACACCGACAGAAGGCCCCCAACAGGAACGCACATTCCCACACGGACGGACTTGCACGAGAGGCTTTTCCCCGTATCTTGTGGGAGGTACTTCAGGGAGCCGGTTACACGACGCCTTCCCAGTACACGATGCAGCTGTTCGAGAAGCACCGGGTGCCCCGCTGTAGGGTGAGGATGACCCTGGAGCCACATCCCTTGCAGCCAGGCTGGCGTTCGTTGGACTCCGAGTCTTTCGGATACCGGGCTGAGGATACTATCGAGACGATTGCTCTCCACGGACTGACCACCTTCTTTGGTTTTCACCCCTTGGAGCTGTCTACTCATCCCATTGGCTTGTTCCCTGCTGAGAAGGAGGACGACCCAATGTGGAAAGATCGAGTGGAGCATGCCAAGGATATATGGGCCCTTTACCCAGGGCAGACTGCTCACTTGACGGTGCGATGCATAGATGATCTGTATCGTCTGCAAGTGATGCGAGGAGAGGCAATGTCTCAGCTAATGGCATTGTTGGAGGCTACCAAGATCACCTTGGATAACATAGAGGAACTTGTGGTAGACCTATCCACTGGATGGTAGAAAAGGACCTACAGGTGGAACAGATGTCCAACGAGATCCAGGAGCTTGAGGAGCTAGTGGGAACCAGGGAGAACACCATTGAGGTTCTAGAGGATCAGCTAATCAACACTCAGCAGCAACTCGCAGAAGCTAACCAACATTTGGATATGCACCACCAGGAGATCCAGGACATGGAGGCCAACGAGGATGTCGACATCGAGGGAGGAGAGGAGCCGGAGCCTGCATCCAGCTTGGACACTGCTGGCTCAGGGAGGCCACCTTCCCCCGAGTCAAGCGTTGCCTCGTTTGTCCATTGAGTTGCAGGGATAGAGTTAGAAGTGTGTGGCGATAGAACTCCTCGAAGCTAGCTTAGCTTTTGCACCCTTGGGGTACTAGGCTAGACAGAGTTGAGTCTTTTGGATCACTGATGTAATCGTAACAAACTCTTTTGGAAGTATGGATGATGAATGATGTCGGCTTTAATTTATGAAGACAAGTTTTATGCCACGAAATATCTTTTATGAATTATGCAAGAAAATATTGGTTTTACCCTTTCAAATCTTTTGCCACATATGAACCCTAACGTCAGAAGTATGATATTGAGAGCATCCTTAATTTTTTTCAGATGACAGGAAGAGCGCGTCGTGGACAGAATGAACGCATTCCTCCACCACCGCCACCGCCTCCTACCCTGCAAGAACTGATGGCTCAGCAGAATGAGATTCTGTGACAGTTGGCTCAGCGTCAGCTGCCACCTCAGCATTATGGTGGTGGTGACCACCATGAGCGTCCCCCAGCAGCAGCCACTTATCAGGAGTTCCTCAGTACGCAGCCTCCGTTGTTCACTCGGGCTGAGGATCCGCTAGATGCTGATGTATGGCTTAGGGTAGTGGAATCCAAATTCCCACTACTCAATGGAGTTTGTTCAGATGTGACTAAGGTCAGGTTCACCACCCAGCAGCTTCGCGGACTCGCGCGGACATGGTGGGACCACTTCCTTGCTATGCAGCCAGTTGACCATGTGGTGGAATGGAGAGAGTTCAAGGCAACTTTCAGGGGGCATCATATACCAGCAGGCATTATGGACCGCAAGCTCAATGAGTTTTTGGCACTCACTCAGGGAAATCGGACAGTTGCAGTACGCTCAGGCCTTCAATGACCTCTGTCAGTATGCTGGATACCACGCAAACACTGATGAGAAGAAGTGGGACAGGTTCAGGAGGGGCCTCAACACTAAGCTCCGCGACCGTCTCAACATCGTCAGGGCCAACAGTTACAATGAGTTAGTCAACATGGCCATTTCTCAGGAGGACTGCATCACAACCCGTCAGGCAGAAAAGAAGAGGAAGACCACTGTGGCAGGATCATCAGCTCAGCCACAACGCTTCAGGATTGTATCTGACACTAAGAACAGGGGACCTCAGCAGCAGCAAGGACGTTGGGTGATTCGACCACAGCAGCAGCAGCAGGCACCCAACCGCTCTCAGCCCCCAGTTCAGAGGAACAATCAGCCATAGCAGCAGCAGTACCGTCAGGCCAATGAAAACAGATGTTTCACTTGTGGTAACACTGGACACTATGCCAAGAATTGCCCCAGAAATCAGCAAAGACAGGGACATAATTCCAACCAGAATCAAGGCAAGAGGCAGACGGTGCAAGTAAGGCAAGGCAGGCTAAACTTCACCACCATGGCTGACATTCCAGAGGGAGCACCCGTCGTGACTGGTATCTTTTACGTTTTGAGTAATCCTGTAATCATTCTTTTTGATTCTGGTGCATCACACAATTTTATCAGTACAAAATTTAGTGCCAAATGCCAGTTACCTTTCCATCACACCAATGGGGGTATTACAATTTCTACACCATGAGGCAGGGTTGCCACCTATCAAATCAACAGGCATGTGCCTATAAAGTTTGGTAGTCTGATAATTAAAACCACCCTCCTCATCTTGGGTTTGGATAGTGTGGACATCATTTTGGGAACTGACTGGCTATCCAGGCATCAGGCAATACTTGATATTGCAGCAAGGGCCATTGAGATTCACTCCCCTACTTGTGGCGAGACTACATTATATTTGCCTAATCAGGGTTGTACCCGATCCTGTGCCTTCACCATGATAGAGTCACCCGTCAAAAGGATTCCAGTGGTCTGTGAATACCCAGATGTTTTTCCAGACGAATTGCCAGGGATGCCACCCGACAGAGACATAGAGTTCGTGATTGAATTACAACCCGGAACTGCCCCTATATCCAAGAGACCCTATAGGATGCCTCCAGCAGAGTTGGCGGAATTGAAAAAGCAGTTACAAGAATTGTTGGACAAGGGGTTCATTCGCCCAAGTACTTCACCATGGGGATGTCCCGCCTTATTCGTGAAGAAGAAAGATGAGAGTCTGAGATTGTGTGTCGATTACCGCCCTCTCAATGCGGCGACCATCAAGAACAAGTATCCATTGCCTCGCATTGATGTATTGTTTGATCAGTTGGTGGGAGCCAAAGTATTCTCCAAGATAGACCTTCGCTCTGGCTACCATCAGATCAAGATACGGGCCAGTGATATTCCGAAGACGGCCTTCTCTACCAGATATGGGCTTTACGAGTACTTGGTGATGTCTTTCGGACTGACTAATGCCCCGGCTTATTTCATGTATTTGATGAATTCAGTCTTTATGCCCGAGCTGGACAAGTTTGTGGTGGTCTTCATTGATGACATTCTGGTTTATTCCAAGAATGAAGTCGAGCACACTAAGCATTTGCATACCATACTTCAGAGACTGCGCGACCATCAGTTATATGCTAAGCTGTCCAAATGCGATTTCTGGCTGAGGGAGATTAAATTTTTGGGTCACACCATTTCTCAGGATGGGGTATCAGTTGATCCTGAAAAAGTCCAAGAAGTGATGAATTGGAAACCTCCTACCACTGTACGACAAATTCGGAGTTTTCTGGGATTGGTAGGGTATTATCGGTGATTTATTCCGGATTTCTCCAGGATTGCCAAGCCAATGACTGAATTGATGAAGAAAGGAGTCAAGTATGAATGGAGCCAGAAATGTGAGGATGCCTTTCATACACTTAGGCAACAGTTGACAACAGCACCCGTATTAGCTCAACCTGACAACACCAAACCATTTGAGGTTTATTGCGATGCTTCCGGTACTGGATTGGGATGTGTCTTGATGCAAGACAACAGAGTCATTGCCTATGCATCCAGAGCACTCAGACCCCATGAGCAGAACTACCCCACACATGATCTAGAGTTAGCAGCCGTAGTTCATGCTCTCAAGATTTGGTGACATTACTTGATGGGAACTCATTGTAATATCTATACTGATCACAAGAGTCTCAAGTATATTTTTACTCAGGCATATCTTAATATGAGGCAGAGAAGATGGTTGGAACTCATCAAGGACTATGATTTGGAAGTGCATTACCATCCTGGCAAAGCCAACGTTGTGGCAGATGCTTTAAGTTGGAAGGCCCAATGCAACTGTGTGATCATGGACTCTAAGATCGGCACTCTGTGTGACGAGTTATGCAAATTGAACCTAGAAGTCATTCCCTCAGGTACGTTGAGTTATGTCTCAGTGGAGCCCACCTTACATGAGCAAATAATCATGGCACAAATTGGTGACAAGGGTGTTCAAGTCATTAAGGAAATGATCGAACAAAAGGTGGACAAATACAAATGCTTCCGTCAGGACAACAAAGGAATTATATGGTTTGGAGACCGATTGGTTGTTCCTAAGAACCCCGAGCTCAGAAAGAAAATAATGGATGAGGCTCACCTTTCCAAATTTTCCATGCACCCCAGCAGTAACAACATGTATCATGATCTCAGATCCTTGTACTGGTGGACCAGAATGAAAAGGAAAATTGCTAAGTATATATCTGAATGCGACACTTGCCAGAGAGTCAAGGCCAGTCATTTGAAGGTAGCAGGCACCTTATAGCCCCTTCCCATACCATCTTGGGAATGGGAGGATATTTGCATGGATTTCATTGTGGGATTGCCCGATACCTCCCGACACCACTATTCTATTTGGGTCATTGTGGATAGGTTGACCAAAATAGCGCATTTCTTGCCAGTACATACCACACACCGGACAGAAAAGTATGCAAAAATTTATATTGACCAGATAGTTCGTCTGCATGGAATACCAAGGACTATTGTGTCTGACCGAGGAGCACCATTTGTAGCACGTTTCTGGGAGCAATTGCAAGAATCACTTGGGACCCATGTAATAAGAAGTTCAGCATACCATCCTCAGCCAGATGGTCAGACAGAAAGGGTGAATCAGATTTTGGAAGACATGTTGAGGGCATGTGTGTTGCACTATGGGAAGGATTGGGACAAGTGTCTTTCCTTGGCAGAATTTTCTTATAATAACAGCTACCAATCCAGCCTAAGGATGGCACCTTTTGAGGCCTTGTACGGGAGAAGGTGTAGGCCACCGCTAAATTGGTCACAAGCTGGAGAGAGGGAAATTTTTGGATTTGACCTGGTTCTTGAAGCAGAGGAGAAAGTCAGAGTCATTAAGAAGAACTTAGAAGCTGCTCAGGCCAGACAAAAGAGCTATCATGATAAGAGGAGGAAGCCTCAACAGTTTGAAGTGGGAGATCATGTTTATCTTAAGGTGTCACCCACCAAGGGGGTTCAGAGATTTGGAATCAAGGGCAAGTTAACTCCTCGCTACACTGGGCCCTATGAGATCAAAGAGATTTGTGGACCTATGGTGATGCGTCACGATGCCCGATCTTCACGACGTAGGATCAATCTTCAGATAACTAGCTTCAAAGAAGCCAAGATAACTTGCTGCAAGCAGCGATAACTAGTGCAACCTGACAAATAAAACTCGAAGCCAACCACCGTCTTTAACCGGCAGCCTGAATCGAGGATTCGCCCAACCACACTCTCAAAGAACCAACCAACACAGCCTACAATCAATCGAGGAGACCTCGAAGGGAGTAGGAGCACCAATTGGGAGCGGATGAAGCCGCCGCTTCTGCAATCCCGCGAAGGAATTCACAAGAGCAAAGGGGTAGAGATCACTCTCAATATTTGTTAGCACACAGCTGAACAAAGGGTTCTGTTTTAGATTATCATAAGCTGCCTTACATCATAGACATAGGGGGGTATTTATACTAGTAACAACCAGCCTTAGCGAGGTATAAATACGAAACAAAAGTATTTTCACGTGCTAATGTGAAGGAGCCTCTTCGGGAGATCTACAGAGCTGATTTCCGTGTGGCTGTTTGACTTCTGCGCAACCTTCAGTATTTTGACAATAACTTCTTCTAGGAATCTTCAAATGACGTGGGGCTGGATACATTGGAAAGCTGACTTGATAAGATTTCTCACCATATATAGCATGCTTAATGAAACTTCGTAGAATGATGCAGTTTAATACAAAAACTTGGTCATCAAGCTGACTGTTGACCTTTTGACCAGTCGGCACTAAAGTAGGTCGGCTGCCTTTCTGGTAGATGTGGTTAAGTCGGCTTTAGAAGAATTGGAAACTAGACTTCAAGAGCTTTCCAAAAAGTACTTATGGGCCCTCATAGCTTTTGGGAATCAAAAGATATGACTGTTTCTTCTGGACGGTTCTGTTGCGCTGGACTCACTCGGATATAGCTCTTCTTGCTGATTCGCCCTTGATATGTTTTGTCCTTCCTCTTTGGTGAACCTAAGTAATATCAACATACACGACTTAGGTAGCATAAAATTCTCATTATCGTTTAAATGAAATTCATAAAGTAGCGCGTGCACCTCTTGCTGTAGCTTCTTAGCTCGGCTACGTGTAATTGGTCCATCAAAGGCTTGAGTTGGTGATGATGTTGGTTGTACTTGAGTTGATGTAGTATGACTTGGGGGTTGTAATGTGTTACTTAATGGCATGGTCATATCATCCTCCACCCCTTGAAAAGGAGTCGTCTTCGACCCTGAAGTGTCTTCACTTGTATATGGTAAGAGGTCAGCAACATTGAACGTGTTGCTCACGCCATAGCTTGGTGGAACATCTATCTTGTATGCATTATCATTGATCTTGGCAAGAACACAAAATGGACCATCCCCTCGTGGCATCAATTTGGATTTGCGCTGCGCAGGAAAACGCTCCTTGCGCAAGTGAATCCAGACCAAGTCCCCCGGTTCAAATAACACTTTCTTCCTATGCTTGTTCATACTTGCAGCCTTGCGCACTGCTTTGAGCTCAATTGCTTCCTTGGTCTTCTCATGTATCTTGTTTATATATGCAGCACGCTTGGAAGCTTCCATATTAGTTCTTTCCTGCAATGGAAGGGGCAACAAATCTATGTGAGCAATAGGTTTGAACCCATATACAATTTCGAAGGGGCATAAATTAGTTGTAGAATGTACTGCCCTATTATAAGCAAACTCCACGTGTGGCAAACATTCCTCCCAATCCTTCAAGTTCTTCTTTACCATTGTTCGCAACGGCATTGACAATGTACGATTCACCACTTTAGTTTGGCCATCAGTTTGGGGGTGGCATGTGGTGGAGAACAAAAGTTTAGTCCCAAGCTTTGCCCACAATGTTTTCCAAAAATAGCTCACAAACTTCACATCACGGTCAGATACGATGGTCTTGGGCACTCCATGTAGTCTCACGATTTCTCTGAAAAACAAATTAGCAACATGTGAAGCATCGTCGCTCTTGCTGCATGGAACAAAATGAGCCATTTTTGAAAATCTATCAACCACAACAAAAATAGAATCTCTCTTTTTTCGAGTCATTGGCAGTCCTAAAACAAAATCCATGCTTATGTCTTCCCAAGGAATTTTAGGAGCGAGTAAAGGAGTATATAAACCATGAGGGTTCAATTTTGACTTAGCTTTGTGACAGGTGACACAACGCTCCACAAATCTGATGACGTCTCTCCTCATCTTGGGCCAATGGAAATGATCACTGAGCATTTCATAAGTCTTCTTTTGTCCAAAATGACCTGTTAGACCTCCTCCATGTGACTCCTGCAATAAAAGCAATCTAACCGAAGAATTTGGTACACAAAGTTTGTTAGCTCTAAACAAAAATCCATCATGTATATGATATTTTTCCCAACCTTTTCCATCTTTACAATGATTGTATGTTTCTGAAAATTCAGGATAATCATTATACATTTCTTTCAAATTTTCAAGACCCAAAACTTTTACCTCTAGTTGATTCAACAACACATTCCTTCGAGACAAGGCATCAGCGACCACATTGTCCTTACCTTTCTTATATTTCACAATGTATGGAAATGTTTCGATAAACTCAACCCATTTGGCATGACGACAGTTCAGTTTGGCTTGCCCTTTCAAATATTTTAAAGCTTCATGATCAGAATGAATAACAAACTGTTTTGGCCATAAGTAGTGCTGCCATGTTTCAAGCGCTCAAACCAAAGCATACAATTCTTTGTCATACACAGAATAATTTAATTGAGCACCTCCCAAATTTTCACTAAAATATGCTATAGGTTTTCCTTGTTGCATTAAAACTCCTCCTATCCCAATCCCACTAGCATCACATTCTACTTCAAAAGTTTTAGTGAAATCAAGAAGAATAAGTACAGGTGCTTCAGTCAAACGTTTCTTCAATTCTTGAAAAGCATCTTCTTGTGAGTTTCCCCATTTAAATTCAACACCTTTCTTTGTCAATTCATTTAAAGGGGAAGCGATGGTACTGAAATCTCGCACAAATCTTCTATAAAAACTAGCAAGACCATGAAAACTTCTTACTTGACTTACATTCGTTGGAGCCGGCCAATCCTTGATGGCTTTCACCTTGGATTCATCCACCTCTATTCCTTTTGCTGAAACAACAAAGCCAAGAAACACAACATGGTCTGTGCAAAAACTGCACTTCTCAAGATTAGCAAATAATTTCTCCTTTCTAAGCTCATCTAAAACTTGTCGAATGTGTTTCACATGTTCATCAAAAGACTTGCTGTAAATTAGAATATCATCGAAGTAGACAACAACAAATTTTCCAATGAAAGTTCTTAAGACATGGTTCATTAATCTCATAAAAGTACTAGGAGCATTAGTCAACCCAAAAGGCATCACTAACCATTCATACAACCCAAATTTTGTTTTAAATGCAGTCTTCCATTCATCTCCAGTTTTCATTCTTATTTGATGGTATCCACTTCTCAAATCAATTTTAGTAAAAATTGTTGAACCACTTAATTCATCAAGCATATCATCTAGCCGTGGAATAGGATGGTGATAGCGAACGGTAATATTATTTATACTTCTACAATCAACACACATCCTCCAAGATCCATCTTTCTTAGGTACTAAAATCACAGGAACAGCACAAGGGCTTAAGCTTTCACGAACAAAACCTTTATCAAGAAGTTCTTGTACTTGCCTTTGTATTTCCTTAGTTTCTTCAGGATTGGTTCGATATGCTGGACGGTTAGGAAGTGCAGCCCCTGGAATAAGATCAATTTGATGCTCAATCCCTCGAATTGGAGGTAGTCCAGCCGGTGTTTCTTGTGGAAACATGTCTTCAAAGTCATGCAAAAGATCAGCCACAACACTAGGAAGAGATGTTATGTCGTTAGGAGAAATCAAAACATCTTTGTTCACAAGTACAAAGAGTACTTGATATGGGTTGTTCCTCACTTCTCTCAGTTCAGATTTTGTGGCTAGCATAACTAGATGTTCTCCCTCTTCCTTCCTTTTATCTCTTGAATTTGGCTTGTAGCACTCGCTCACCGAATTGTGGATGGCACTCAATTTCTTTTGCTCTTCTCCTCCTCTACTTGCTGCACTAATTTCAGCTTTCTTTTGTAAATGTTCAGCCAGGATTTGTTGAGGGGTCATAGGCTTGAGTACAAACTTTCTCCCTTTCAGATCTAGAGTGTATTGATTTGTTCTTCCACAATGCTGAGAATATCGGTCATATTGCCAAGGTCTTCCTAGCAGCATGTGACACACAGACATGGGTGCAACATCGCACTCCACTGTGTCAACATACTCTCCAATCTTGAACGGAACTTTCACCTTATAACCAATCTTGATATCACCCAATTCATTCAACCATTGGACATGATATGGATGAGGGTGTCGCTGCAACTTCAAACCAAGCTTTTCAACCATCTCACGACTTGCAAGATTATGGCAGCTCCCTCCATCAGTGATCACCTTTACTACTTTGTCTTGCACTTTTGCTCGTGTTTGAAAAAGATTATGTCGCTGTCCAATTTCAGCTTGTTTCATTTGAACACTCAAGATTTGTGTAACCACAAGAGTAGTACCATGCTCAAATTCACATCCCGTATGTTCTTCAGATTTATCAATGTCATCTTCATTTCCTGCTTCAGCTTCCTCTTCACTAGCTGATGTATATTCTCCATCATCAGTCACAAGGATCACACGATTATTTGGACACTCCTTTATGACATGACCACAACCTCCACACTTGAAGCACTGAATACCACTACTCTTGGCTGTTGAACCCACTGATGTTGAAGTGGATGCTGCTGGTTTATAACTCGTGTTTGGAGCAGCACCATTCTTTCCACTAGAATTGCCTTGAATATTGGATCGCAAGCCTCCAGTTGAACCTTTTGTCGCTGAGGATGCAGCAGTAAACCTTGAGATCGATTTGCTTCCTCCAGTCATGGTTCGTGCACCATATGATAAGGGCTTGCTATTCTTAGCATCTTGTTGCAGCTGGCATTCAGCTTTGGTGGCTTGATGTACCAAATCAATAAGACTTTGGTACGGCTGAAACTCAACAATACGCTGAATGTTGCGATGTAACCCAGCCATGAAACGTGCAATGGTTTGCTCTTCGTCTTCATACACATTGGCTCTAATCATGGCCTTCTCCATCTCCTTATAGTACTCCTCAACAGAGAAACTTCCTTGCCTCAAATTCTGCAATTTATCAAAAAGATCACGCCGATAATGCTTCGGCACAAAACAAATTCTCATTTCTTGCTTCATCTCTTGCCAAGTAATAATAGGGTCCTCTCCATCTTCTTCACGATCACGAAGAAGTTGCTCCCACCAAATCAGGGCATATCCTTCAAACTCAAGAGATGCCATTGCAAGTTTCTTCTCCTCTGAATAATTATGTAGGCGGAAGATTTTCTCCACCTTCAATTCCCATGTGAAATAATCTTCAGGATCAGATCTACCATCAAATTTTGGCATGGTAAACTTAAGTTTTCCAAGTCTCTCTTCTTGGTTGACGCCTCTATGATGACGACGACCATAGCGATGTTGGGACTGATCATCATCATTCCCAAATTCAGATTCCTCATTGTCATCATTTCTTCGATTCCGACCTCTTCCTCTACCACGTGCAACACCTTGATTTCTCCTCCCATGTTCACTTGCCCTTCTAGAATAATTTCCTTCACCTTCTTCCCCATCTTCATCATGGTTTCTTACACCATCAGGGAGTCAACAATGACCTCTGATTTCAGCCATAAGTGTCTGAAGATCTTGTGCCAATAGATCTTGCTTGGCTTCTATGCTTTGTTTGAGTTCATTGAATTGTATCATGGTGACACATTCTTCAATCTCAACATTGGGATCCATCTTCCTGTGAAGTTAGTGGTGACAAGGCAACAAATATAGGTGGAATATGAAGCTATATAGAATCTCACAACCTCACCACACTTACCAACCAAATCTCTTATGAGTTCCCTGCGGGTTGCAAGAAAATGTGTGGTGGTAACAAGAAAGTGGTGGTTAAGAGAATACAAGACCAGAGTACCGATTACAATGGCTTATATGTGGAGCTTGGTGGGAAATAATAAACAAGGGATGCAATCTGAATCCTAGTTGTTGTAAAGTTAAATAACCATCCAACTAGAAGTTCCCTGCCTAGTGCTGACCACAAGATACGAGTGATGTAAATAGATCAAACACACGCGTAAGAAATTTCAGATTTGATGCAGACAAGGAGTATGATTGGAATGCAAGTATTGCAGTCAGATCCAACCAAAATTTTGCACCAAATGACAATAGCAAACTGGTTGAACAACTTGATAAAACTTTCAGCACTTGTGCACATAAACAAACTGATTGTTCTACTTTTCTTCCACAATCTTGTTCAACACTTTTTTGACACTTTTTTGATACTCTTTTTTTATAGAACTAAACACAGAGATCTGATATGATATTGCACACTTTATAATACTTAACAAAGAACTCAACCAGCAGCTATAACTTAAATAGGATCAAAGTTAACGCGAAGGAAATGATGAGGGTTTTTCAGATTTTTCTTTTTATGGATATTTTCAGATATATATAAGAGGCTCAAAGGAAACACAAAGGATAGAGTGACCAACAACTAAACAAAGATTATAAGGACTGAAACTTAACAAAACTCACTGGAACAACATATTGAAACAAAGGGCTATGGCAAAAATATTTTATGGCTTTTTGGTGGATAGGACGAACACAAAATATATGTAGCTAAGGGTAAAGAATCCTATCGTGGCAACTGAGGCTCTGATACCAGATGATGCGTCACGATGCCCGATCTTCACGACGTAGGATCAATCTTCAGATAACTAGCTTCAAAGAAGCCAAGATAACTTGCTGCAAGCAGCGATAACTAGTGCAACCTGACAAATAAAACTCGAAGCCAACCACCGTCTTTAACCGGCAGCCTGAATCGAGGATTCGCCCAACCACACTCTCAAAGAACCAACCAACACAGCCTACAATCAATCGAGGAGACCTCGAAGGGAGTAGGAGCACCAATTGGGAGCGGATGAAGCCGCCGCTTCTGCAATCCCGCGAAGGAATTCACAAGAGCAAAGGGGTAGAGATCACTCTCAATATTTGTTAGCACACAGCTGAACAAAGGGTTCTGTTTTAGATTATCATAAGCTGCCTTACATCATAGACATAGGGGGTATTTATACTAGTAACAACCAGCCTTAGCGAGGTATAAACACGAAACAAAAGTATTTTCACGTGCTAATGTGAAGGAGCCTCTTCGGGAGATCTGCAGAGCTGATTTCCGTGTGGCTGTTTGACTTCTGCGCAGCCTTCAGTATTTTGACAATAACTTCTTCTAGGAATCTTCAAATGACGTGGGGCTGGATGCGTTGGAAAGCTGACTTGATAAGCTTTCTCACCATATATAGCATGTTTAATGAAACTTCGTAGAATGATGCAGTTTAATACGAAAACTTGGTCATCAAGCTGACTGTTGACCTTCTGACCAGTCGGCACTAAAGTAGGTCGGCTGCCTTTCTGGTAGATGTGGTTAAGTCGGATTTAGAAGCATTGGAAACTAGACTTCAAGAGCTTTCCAAAAAGTACTTATGGGCCCTCATAGATTTTGGGAATCAAAAGATATGACTATTTCTTCTGGACGGTTCTGTTGCGCTGGACTGACTCGGATATAGCTCTTCTTGCTGATTCGCCCTTGATATGTTTTGTCCTTCCTCTTTGGTGAACCTAAGTAATATCAACATACACGACTTAGGTAGCATAAATTCTCATTAGTGTTTAAATGAAATTCATAAAGTAGCGCGTGCACCTCTTGCTGTAGCTTCTTAGCTCGGCTACGTGTAATTGGTCCATCAAAGGCTTGAGTTGGTGATGATGTTGGTTGTACTTGAGTTGATGTAGTATGACTTGGGGTTTGTATTGTATTACTTAATGGCATGGTCATATCATGTGGCATATCAATTGAAGTTGCCACCCCATATGTCAACAGTTCATGATGTGTTCCACGTATCTCAGCTGCGAAAGTGTGTCCGCTTACCCACGGAAGTGCTACCTGAACCAGAATTGGAGATAGAACTAGACTTATCCTATCAAGAGCACCCCGTCAAGGTATTGGATCAAAAGGAGAGATCAACGCGGGCAAGGTCGATCAGGATGTATAAGGTTCTGTGGAGTCACCATTCAGTGGAAGAGGCTACGTGGGAGACTGAGGATTTTCTACGTTCTTGCTTCCTCGACTTTCTGCCCAAAGGAGTCGGTACGTAATCCAAAACCCCACCCCACCTGCCCTTTGAATCTAAATGTAAGAAAAACTTAGATGTTAAAGGTATTGTAAGCTTTGAAAATGACTTTAAAAGGGTTTCCTCCTGAAGTGGAAAAGAGAATGACATTCGAAGAGCAGTTAACTAGAGAAACTTGGATAAAGAAAAATGCAACACCCCATCACACCTTCTTGGTACCCCCTCTAAAGGACCCCTACCCAAAATCTCGGGACGAGATTCCTTTAAGGGGGGAGGGCTGTAACACCCCAGGTGTTACTTAGGGTTTTCACTCAAGCCTACACTATTGAACCCATCATCACATGTGGTTTAGTTTGAGCATAAGACACCAAACTTGGGGGGTCAAGATCCTAAGTAGGTGTAACCCATCTTAGAAGTCATGCTTTGGCCTTATCATGCACCTAAAGAGGAGAGAATGGCTCAAACCCTAATTCAAATCCCTTTAGGCAAATGGAGCCCTAGAGGGGAGTATAGCAAAAAGGCTATGTAAACCACATTATCATGACTTGGGCTAATTATAAAAGTTGTAGTACACTTAATACCCTACAAAAAATAGTAAGAGTGTGACCCCAAAAAGGCTTTAGAAAAACCCCAAAAAGGTCACCAAAGAGAAGGGCATAAAAGAAAAATCAGATTTCCTCAATTTCAAAACCAACCCTCTTTCAAAGATCAAACATGTTCTCCTTTTTCCAAACCTCAAAACCATAGGTCCCAAATAACAAAATGGCGCCTAAAGACCCCTAGAACACCCTAGAAAAATTTGAACCCAACCCTAAGTCGTTTGACACGACTTGACACAGTTTTTGTCTCGGGCTGGACAACTCAGACAGAGCCAACTTCACACCACAATATCTCTCAACCCCGACCATATATTTGCTTGGAACTCACGTGAAAAAGATAGGATATGGTGCAGAGAAGAGACCTTACATGGGATTTTTGCCGAGATCTACACGCTAAGGCGACCAAACAGGCCTTTGAACACTGACAGAACCAAACCACCACGTGTTCGACATGGGCAGGCACTCGGGAACGCGCCCAGAGCACGCCCGCACGCGCGCCCCCGCGGGCCCTTGGCCGCCCCCGTGCCCACACCCGTGTCATGCCCGCGAGTGGCTATAAAGCCTGCCCTCATGCACAGCCACCTTCCCTGTCACCCCATCCGCACCGCGCCTAGCTTTCTCGAGCCAGCCCGTAGCTCCGGCAACCTCCCCGCGACCCGTCAGAGCCGCCCGAGGGCGCCCACCATGGCCAAACCACTCCTGCCCACCTCTGCTCAATCTGAGCCCTCGGATAGCTTCCTCGAGAGGCCGTGAAGCTTTCCCAAGCTTGAGCCGAGGACCAGCCCCACCGGAACAGTGCGAGCACGCTCGCCGGAATTCGTAACCCCGCCGGAGCACGTGGACCGGGTAACCCACCGAACCATTTCTCGATTCCTTGCGCGTATAGCCTCTACATCACCCAGAGGAGCTCCTCGTGCACCTTGATTGAACCCTACCGCTGTGGTTTGGCCGGAGCAGGTGCCACCGACGACCTCCGCCGCATGCGCTCGTGGCTAGAGCAGCTCCAGCCACCTCCGACGCCGACCCACACACCGACGTGACCGCCGTGACCTCCCCGACGTCACCGACCACCCCACCGGAGCTCTACTGCCGTCGGTAAGCCTCGCCGCCGTGATCTTTGCCCGGTTACTGTTCCAGCCAGCCAAGGATCGCAGGTTAGATATAGGATAAGTTCAGGGGGTTATGCGTAAGGTCAGTGACTCATGCGAACAGTAGACCGAGGGCTGATTTGTTAGAGAAAAGGGGGAAGAAAACCTAGGAACTTCATCAAAAATTTGTTTTTCTTTTCCTATTTCGAATTTACTTTTCTTTTAAATACTGTAGAGAACTTGATAAATACATAACTTGAAAAATGCTCATCCAAATTTAGTCAAACCAATTTTTCTAGACTTTGTGAAATATAAACTATCAAGCAAAAATAGTAAACCCCATGGTTCCTGTAATGTTTTCTAGAGTTTTGATTTAAATAAGAAAACTGCCCAAAACTTAATAATAAAGGGAAAAATAGAAATGTTGTTAGACCAGGGTTGAGAAAAATAGTGGAGACACTAACCTAGTAGTTACACTGTTTAAAATTAATAAACACCCGAGTGTACAAGGTTAAGGAAGATTTATTCACTAAAACTGGTTTATGCTCAAACTTAGGAAATTAAAAAAGGGATTAAAAATGGAAACCAGAGGGCAACCATACTTTTCCTAGCATGCCTAAGTGATGTAGTTCACAAGAAAAATCTGTTGAACCATAGTCCACTGAAAAGAAATTGCACTCACATTTATTCATGGAAAACAGAGAAAACATTGAAAAGTCATAAGAAAATAATCCTAAGGAGAAAATACCCCTACATTAGGAATGACTGCTCTTGTGCTAAGAAGAACCTAGGAAAAATACAAGTTCTGTTGTTTGATACTTTTCAAATAGCAAGTTAGTTATAAGTGTCTTTTTGGCATTAAACTTTAGAAAATCATAACTAAATAACCACTAAGTAACCCTCTGTGATTTTTGGCACAGAAGCATGTTATTATCCATAGATACCAGCAAAAATAACTCTTAGTACAGAACCCACACCTAGATAAGAGTTGTAGTGCAAAGTGACCCCTCTACCCCAACTTTTGTTATTTTTGTCTAGAGCATATTCTATTTATTTTTGCTCAAATTTATAGGACAGACTACAGTGACCAATAGTAACCCACTGTAATTTTTACAGAATTTTTGGAAAATTTGAAATCACTGTTGTAGTTCAAACCCACCTTAAGAGCATAAATAGAAAATGAAAAGGGGAATTAGTAGTGGAGATTAATGTTACCCTAACCAACCCAGCAAAACCCCTTGAGTACCTACTAAAACCTTTAAGGGGAAATCCAAGTCTTAATCCACTACGTTTGCCTCTAAGCAAAACCTCAAACCTAGGTTGCTAAGCATAAACCACTAAGAGCTTCTTATAACAAGGAAACCCTAAGTTATCAACTAACTTAGTTTTTCTTTACTATACATAATGGTTACTAAATTCTGCATATCATAGCATACAAATATCTTATTCATTGCATTCGATAGATTACAACCTCGCTGATGGAGAGTACGTGCTCATCCCTGAGCAAGGAGTTGATCGGGAAGGAGTCCAGGAGCCAGCACCAGAGCCAGCCACCGAGGATCTCCCCGGAGCCCCAGCTTTGGAAGGCAAGCCCCGGTTTTATGCATAACCTATTATATATGCTATTTTACTGCACTTAATGTTTGTAGGCTTGTACTGTGCACTTAAGTGTAGGAGTTGACTGAAACCCTAGTTGCATGAACTCAGGATTCCTTTTGAGATGGATACTAGTATGCTAGGTCGAGTAGCTGCTTTACTAATTAGGGATCTCGGTAGAAGCCGAGTGATTTTTCTAGCACTCGTGAGGTCAGGAATTGGTTGTATCCATTTGTATATCGTACTGATGATGGTCTGTGGACAACGGTCCATGGGGATGCGTTGTCTACGAGACGAAAATTGGAATAAGGATTAAGGTGTGGTACCGTGTGTCAAGCGTTTGAACGTACTAAACATATGCCGAGAAATATGGTAAATCGGTAAGCCTAGTACCTGAGTGAACCTGCCCGCAGACTTTACCCCTCACGCGACCTGAGACGTGGTCTCCCATTCCAGTTATGGTGGGTACAAGTGTGGTCACTGCACGACGGCAGTCGGGGTCAGTGAGGCATTGTACGCCAAGGCGGTGAGCCATGATCTGTTGCCAGGGAATCGATGGGGATGGTTGATGTGTGTGGGTACGGAGTGCCTCACCACGTCGTGTGTTTAGGTTTACCTTGCAAGGTTGAAACTCGATTCGAATCGTCTGCTTCTCGCAGCTAATGAGACTGCTTGATCCATACTGCTACATTGAGTAACAAGTGGAAATGTGATGACTTGGCAAAAGTGGTTGATTGCTAAATGTTTGATACCTTGTATGATTAGATAGGTACACGTTTAGTCTTAAGAGAGTCACACTAAAACTTTAAAAAGCTAAAACTTGATTTTTAGACTCAGCTAGTGCTTCTGGCAAACAAACCCCTCAGCCAAACAGCTGCATGTCTAAAGGTCGAGGAGTAGACTCCTCACACCGGGTAAGTCTAGCTGAGTATTAGTATACTCAGCCTTGCTTGTGGCATAATTTTACAGGTTCGCTGGAGGACATGGTTGCTGGTGTGACTTGGCCGTCCATCTTGCCACCGGGTTGGACAGTCGAGTGGGACCCTACCTCGACAGAGGACTAGCATGAGGAGTGGTGGGACAGGCTTCCCCATCCTTCCACATATTTATCGTTAGTTTTATTCCCCTGCAATCCGAACAATGATCACTACTTTTGTTAAAACTCCGATTAAATACTCCTTAATGTATGGTTTTATGCTTTATTGTATTTGCTCTGTGCCTCACCTTCGAGTGAGTATGTGGTACTTGATCCTGTTAGTGGCCTCGTCGGACTAGATCCGAGGGACTAACGTTTTATTCCTATTTAAGTGTGGTCTAGCCTTTAAGGTGGGACTTAGGCACTTAAGTTAGAATAATTCGGGCGGTTCCGCCACAAAAATGATCCTTCGGTTCAGAATGCAGTGAGCAAGCTTCAGCTATGGTCAAAATTTTTGGCAGCACAACGATGCAATAGCAGTAAATGTTGTGGTAACTTCACACTTACCCGTCTGTTTATATAGTGCTGTAGGTGGGAAGGTGAATCGTCAAGCCGCTCGCACCCGTTGAACAGTCACCCGCACTCGCTGAACGGTGGACCATAGTGCCCAAGAAGCCGAATCGCCAGATCGTGCGTACCCGTTGCATGGTGGGACCATCCTTCACTCGGAATATTTTAATCGTTTCTCAGCAACGAGCTCAGGGAAGGTGTTTTTTAGACCTTCGGCATTCCGAAGCCTAAGAGAATTTTTCACGGGTCGAGCTCGTCACGAAAAACGATCTGGCACCGTGAAGGGGCTACTGTTGGGGGTCTGCTTCGTCGCCGAAGGTCTCATAAGAAGAAACACCTTCGAAAGATTGACACGAAGCCGAAGCTGTCAATCAAAAGGCTTCGGAGCATATTTCCAAATGCACCGACTTAAAGATGAAATGACCAACTAGCCCATGATAATTTGTATTATTGTAAACCTTTGTAAAGGGCATGAATGTAATTCTCCATAGTACCCCCGTACTGTTCACGTTATCCAGTAATCACTCACGTGCAACACTTGGATTTTTGCCTTCTGTCAAGCCGAAGGTACAAATGTAATTAAATATCATATTTAAATATTTAAGTTTGTATAATGGTAACATATGAATGATATTATGTGTTTGTTTGTGTTATCTTTCATGTTTCATATGTTTCATCTTTCATTATCTTATAACCGTGATGATGAAGGTACGTCCTTCATGACCTTCGTCCGAAGATCGTTATATCCTAAGGGAAATAATGTTTCGAAGGATGAAGGACTTTAACATTTAATACTTTGTGTTGCCTTGTTCTTGATTCATAGCATTTGAGAACAAGTCCCCAACACTACACTTAGCAGCAAGGTTACGAGTTATTTGAAGAGCAAGTTGGTACCTGGAATCTCGAGTCTAAGGCAAGTTGTGCCCTTGATCACTCCTTTTTACCTATTAATGTTCGCTGTTAATCACTATGACATGCTCAGGTTAATTTGATAGGACCTAATAGGTTTTCCTAGCATTGTTTATCCCCCACCTTGCAAACAGATGAATTATTCGGTAGATTGGCTATTGCTCTACCTGGTTTTGGAAAACTAATGTTTTATTATGATCATGTTCCAATTATGTTATTGTTTATTTATTGTTCATGATAAGAACATATTGTTAATTGGAACATGGAGAATCACCCGGGAAAACAGTGCTACCACAAGGTGAAAGGGAAATAGGGTTTAACCTTTTCATATAAATAATTTTGGTGGTTGAATGCCCAACATAAATAATTGGACTAACTAGTTTGCTCTAGATTATATATTCTACAGGTGCTAAAGGTTCAACACAAACCAATAAAAAGATCAAGTTAGGGTTCAAAAGAAAGAAGCAAAAGAAACCGAAGGGTGTCCTGGTCTAGCGCACCGGACAGTGTCCGGTGCGCCAGGACCGTACAGATGCGAACTCTTCACCTTCGGGTTTCTGTGGCCACGCTCCGCTATAATTCACCAGACTGTCCGGTGTGACACCAGAATGTCCGATGCACCAGCGGAGCAACGGCTAGCCAGCGGCTGCAATGGTCGCCTGCAACGCTACAATGCATGAACAGTTCGCGCAGAAGCCAGAGCAGCCACCAGAGGCGCACCAGACAGTGCACAATACCTGTCTGGTGCGGCACCGGACTGTCCGGTGCCACAAAAAGACAAAGCTCCAACAGTCAAACCCTAACGATTGGGTGACGTGGCTGGTGCACCGGACAATGTCTGGTGGCGCACCGGACTGTCCGGTGCGCCCATCGACAGCAGCCTGCCCCAACGGTTGAATTGGTGGTTGAGGGCTATAAATACCCCCAACCACCTCCACTCCAACCATCCAAGCATTCACAACAGTGCATTCAATACAAGAGCAATACACTTCACTCCAAAGACACAATTCAAGTGATCGATCCGCTCAAAGTCCTGAATCCATCTCTAGAGCATTAGGACTTGTGAGAGGATTCTTTGTGTTCCTTGTTGCTCTTGTTTGCTTGGCTTGGCTTTCTTTTCTTTCTCACTTCTTACTGTCAAGTGCTTTGTAAGCGAGGCAAGAGACACCAAATGTGTGGTGATCCTTGCAGGGTCTAAGTGACCCGTGAGATTAAGGAAGAAGCCTCACTCGGTCTAGGTGACCGTTTGAGAGAGGGAAAGGGTTGAAAGAGACCTGGTCTTTATGACCACCTCAACGGGGACTAGGTTCTTTAGAACTGAACCTCGGTAAAACAAATCACCGTGTCATCCGCTTTATTTTCTTGGTTGATTTGTTTTCCCCTATCTCCTAGACTTTATATTCGCTCTAACGCTAACCCCGGCTTGTAGTTTGTGGATTAAGTTATAAATTTCAGATTTCGCCTATCCACCCCCTCTAGGCGACTTTAAATTGGTATCAGAGCCCGGTACTTCATTAGAGTCTAACCACTCGAAATGATGTCGGGAGATCATGCCAAGAGGGAGATCGTGACCGACAGCGACAAATCCGCAAGCTCAGGGAGAACTCATTCGAGGGAGTCCAGCCACAAGCATAAGGAGGAGTCCGCTTCCTCCATCAAGTCACAACAGAGTGGTCACAAGAAGAAGAAGATGAAGAAAGTGCTCTACTATGAGACCGACTCTTCGTCACCCTCCACCTCCGGCTCCGAATCATCATCCGTAACTTCTAAGCGCCATGAGCACAAGAAGTATAGTAAGATGCACCTCCGCTATCCTCGCATTTCTAAACGCACTCCTTTACTTTCCGTTCCCCTAGGCAAACCACCATTTTTTGATGGTGAGGATTATTGTATGTGGAGTGATAAAATGAGGCATCATCTAACCTCACTCCACAAAAGCATATGGGATATTGTTGAGTATGGAGCCTAGGTACCAAAGGTAGGGGACAAGGACTACGATTCGGACGAGGCTGGCCAACTTCGACACTTTAACTCCCAAGCCACAACTATACTCCTCGCCTCCTTGTGTCGAGAGGAGTATAATAAGGTGCAAGGGTTAAAGACGGCCAAAGAAATTTGGGACATCCTCAAAACAGCGCACGAAGGGGACGGGGTGACCAAGATCACCAAACGGGAAACGATTGAGGGAGAGCTCGGTCGATTCATACTCAACCAAGGAGAGGAGCCACAAGCTATGTACAACCGGCTCAAGACCTTGGTGAATCAAGTGCGCAACCTCGAGAGCACAAAATGGGATGACCATGAAATGGTCAAGGTCATTCTTAGATCACTCGTCTTTCGTAATCCTACTCAAGTTCAATTAATACGTGGTGATCCTAGATATAAACTAATGTTTCCCGAGGAGGTTATAGGAAAGTTTGTGAGCTTGAATTGATGATCAAAGGCTCCAAACAAATCATCAACTTGGAGCAAGGCGGCATCTCCACACCCGAGGTGCCACCCGTCGCATTCAAAGCAACGGAGGAGAAGAAAGAAGAGTCTACATCAAGTAGGCTCCCCATCGACGCCTCCAAGCTCGACAACGAGGAGATGGCGCTCATCATCAAGAGCTTTCGTCAAATCCTCAAGCAAAGGAAGGGGAAAGACTACAAGCCCCGTTCCGAAAGGGTGTGCTACAAGTGTGGTAAGCCCGGTCATTTTATCGCTAAATGCCCTATGTCTAGTGATAGTGACAGGGACAACGACAAGAAGGGGAGTAAGAAGGAAAAGAAGAAGTACTACAAGAAGAAGGGCAGCGATGCACACGTGTGTCGGGAATGGGACTCCGACATAAGCTCCACCGACTCCTCCTCCGACGAGGATGCCGCAAACATCGCCGTCAACAAGGGACTTCTCTTCCCCAACGTCGACCACAAATGTTTCATGGCAAAGGACGACAAGAAAAATAAGGTACAGGCTAGAACCACTCCCAAGTATACTACATCTAGTGATGAGAGTAGTTCTAGTGATAATGAAGATGACTTGTTTAGTCTTTTTGCCAACATTAACATGCAACAAAAGGAAAAAGTAAATGAATTGATAGGTGCCATTCATGAGAAGGATGAACTCTTGGATAGCCAAGAGGAATTCCTTATTAAGAAAAATAAAAAGCATGTTAAGGTAAAGAATGCTTATGCTCAGGAAGTAGAGAAAAATGAAATTTTATCTAAGGAGCTTAGCATTTGCCATGACACTATTTCGAACCTTAGAGCTGAGAATGTTAGGTTAATTGCTAAGGTTGAAAAATTAAATGTTTGTGATGATTCAATTGTCAGTCTTAGAGATGAAAATACTAGTTTAATTGCTAAGATTGATAAATTAAATGAATCAATTTCTAGCCTTAAAAGTGAGAATGATAAGTTAATTTCTAAGGCTAAAGATTTGAATGTTTGCAATGTTTCTATTTCCAATCTTAGAAATGAGAATGCTATTTTACATGCTAAGATTGATGAATTAAATGCTTGCAAACCCTCTACATCTAGTGTTGATCATGTTACTATTTGTACTAGATGTAGAGATGTTAATATTGACGCTATTCATGATCACCTTGCTTTAATTAAACAACAAAATGATCATATAGCACAATTAACTACAAAAATTAATGAGCATGAGATAGAAAATGAAAATTTTAAATTTGCTAGAAGCATGCTCTATAGTGGGAGACGCCCTGGCATTAAGGATGGCATTGGTTTCCAACAAGGAAGCAATGTCAAGCTTAATGCCCCTAAGAAATTTTCTAGCTTTGTTAAGGGCAAGGCTCCCATGGCTCAGGATAACGAGAGTTACATTTTATATCCTGCTGGTTATCCTGAGCATAAGATTAGGAGAATTCATGCTAGGAAACCTCATAATGTTTCACACCATGCTTTTATGTATAAGAATGAGGCTTCTAGCTCTAGGCAATCAACCCATGTAAAATTTCCTAAAAAGAAAACTCCTACTGCATCAAATGAACCTAATGTTTCGTTTTAAACTTTTGATGCATCCTATGTTTTAACTAACAAATCAGGCAAAATAGTTGCCAAATATGTTGGGGGCAAACACAAGGGCTCCAAGGCTTGTGTTTGGGTACCCAAGGTGCTTGTTTCTAATGTGAAAGGACCCAAGACCGTTTAGGTACCTAAGAACAAGACCTAAATTGTTTTGCAGGTTTATGCATCCGGGGGCTCAAGTTAGATTATTGATAGTGGATGCACAAACCACATGACAGGGGAGAAAAGAATGTTCTCCTCCTAAGAGAAAAACGAAGATCCCCAACGAGCTATCACATTCGAGGATAGAAATCAAGGTTTGGTCAAAGGACTTGGTAAAATTGCTATATATCACCTGACCATTCTATTTCCAATGTTTTTCTTGTAGATTCCTTAGATTACAATTTGCTTTCAGTTTCTCAATTATGCAAAATGGGTTACAACTGTCTTTTTAGGGATATAGGTGTTACTGTCTTTAGAAGAAGTGATGATTCAGTAGCATTTAAGGGAGTGTTGGGGGTCTGCTTCATCGTCGATGGTCCCATAAGAAGAAACACCTTCGGAAGATTGACATAAAGCCGAAGCTATCAATCAAAAGGCTTCGGAGTATATTTGCAAATGCACCGACTTAAAGATGAAATGACCAACTGGCCCATGACAACTTGTGTTATGATTGTAAACCTTTGTAAGGGGTATGAATGTAATTTCTCACAGGCTATGTCCTATGCCTATAAATAGATGAACAATACCCCCGTACTGTTCATGCTATCCTGTAATCGCTCGCGCGCAACACTTGGATTTTTGCCTTCCGTCAAGCCGAATGTATAAATGTAATTAAATATCATATTTAAATATTCAAGTTTATATAATGATAACATATGAATGATATTGTGTGTTTGTTCGTGTTATCTTTCATGTTTCATATGTTTCATCTTTCATTATCTTATAACTGTGATGATGAAGGTACATCCTTCATGACCTTCGTCCGAAGATCGTTATATCCTAAGGGAAATAATGCTTCGAAGGACGAAGGACTTTAACATTTAATACTTTGTGTTGCCTTGTTCTTGATTCATAGCATTTGAGAATAAGTCCCCAACATTGGCGCCCACCTTTGGTGAACTCACTTCCACTTTTGAGCTAATGGCTTCGTCCAACACCCAAGCTGAAGCTGCTTCGACTACGAAGCTGGTGCTCCCAATAATAGGTGGATCATGCTCAGAACCAGCCAACAAGAAGCAGAAGAAGGAAGCTCAGAGAAGGGTGCAGCATGTTGGGGTGCAGGGACCCTTCATCAAGTCAAAATGGTCCCACATCCCAATCACCTTCTCCTAGGAGGACCTTCAGCTCAAGGATTATCCTCATAATGATGCTATGGTCATATCTTGTGTCATCAAGGGATTTCTGATCCATAATGTTTTGGTTGATATAGGCAGTGCAGCTGACATCATATTTGCTAAGGCCTTCAGACAGATGCAAGAGCCAGAGGATAAGATTCATGATGCTACACACCCTCTTTGTGGCTTCGGAGGAAGGCAGATTACAACGCTCGACAAAATCACGATGCCAGTGACCTTCGGCTTCGTCCATAATACAAGGACTGAATAAGTTGTGTTTGACATCGTTGATATGGAATACCACTACAATGCAATCATTGGTCATGGAACACTCAATGCTTTGGAAGCAATACTTCATCCAGCATATCTATGCATGAAGATACCTTCGGAACAAGGATCCATTGCTGTTCATGGTAGTCAGGAAGCTGCTAGAAAAGCTAAAGGAAACTGGACAGATTCAAAAGCAATCCACAACATAGATGGAAATGAAGCTTGTGAACAGTACAAGTATAGAAGAGAGAAGGCTGCCTCGGCTGATCAGCCAAAGCCTATGCTTCTATGTGAAGACATAGCAGAGCAGAAGGTACTGCTAGGATCTCAGTTATCTGAAGAGCAGGAGAAAACCTTGATAAGGTTTTTATTCAACAACAAAGATGTGTTTGCTTGGTCAGCCAATGATCTCTGTGGTGTCAATAGGGATGTCATTGAACATTCACTCAATGTCGATCCATCCTTCAGGCCCAGAAAGCAAAGGCTTCGGAAAATGTCTGATGATAAAGCCGAAGGTGCTCGAAATGAAGTAAAAAGACTTCTCAGTGCTGGTGTCATCAGAGAAGTAAAATATCTAGAGTGGCTAGCCAACACTGTTATGGTGAAGAAGGCAAATGGTAAATGGAGAATGTGCATCAATTTTACAGATCTTAACAAGGCTTGTCCAAAGGATGAGTTCCCATTGCCAAGAATAGATTCTCTAGTAGATGCAGCAACTTCATCAGAGCTTATGAGTTTACTAGATTGTTACTCAGGCTACCACCAAATCTGGATGAAGAAGGAAGATGAGCCGAAGACCAGCTTCATAACCCTTAGTGGTACATATTGCTATCTTCGGATGCCTGAGGGGCTCAAAAATGTTGGAGGAAGCTTCAGCAGAATGACAGCCAAGGTCCTTCATTCTCAGATAGGCAGAAATGTGCTAACATATGTTGATGACATCATAGTAAAAAGCACGAAGCAAGAAAATCATATCACTGATCTGCAAGAAACATTTGCTAATTTCAGGCAAGCTGGCCTGAAATTAAATCCTGAAAAATGTGTCTTTGGAGTAAAGAAGGGTAAGTTCCTTGGTTTCCTAGTTTCAACGAAGGGGATCGAAGCTAACCCAAGCAAGATCGAAGCCATACTTCGAATGGAACGCCAAGTACGAAGAAGGGGGCCCAACGGTTGGCAGGAAGATTGGCTTCATTGAATAGATTTATATCTAGATCAGCAGAAAGAAACTTGCCATTATTTTAAATACTAAAGTCAGTCGAAGTTTTTTAGTGGGGCCTAGCTCAATAGAAAGCCTTCAAAGAGCTGAAGCAATACCTGATTGATCTAACAACATTAACTCCACCTGCGTCAGGGGCTCCGTTACTATTATATGTGGCAGCTTCGCACTCTGCAGTGAGTGTGGCGCTTGTGCAGGAGAAATTGGAAGGACAAATCAAAAAGCAAGCCCCAGTATACTTTGTCTCCAAAGTTCTAAGCTTATCAAAGAAAAATTATACAGAATTGGAAAAGGTGTTGTACGCTGTCTTAATGGCCTCCAGGAAGCTTCGACATTATTTTCAAGCATTTCATATAATTGTTCCTTCATCACAGCCTCTGAAGGATATTATGAGGAACAGAGAAGCTACTGGAAGGATTGGAAAGTGGGCTGCGGAACTCAACGAATTCAGCATTGATTATGTGCATAGATCCTCGATTCAGTCCCAGGCGCTAGCAGACTTCATCGCTGACTGGACGCCAGGGGCTCAGGAAGAAGAAGCAAATAAAGATGCCGAAGCTTGGACAGTATTCTGCGACGGTTCCTGGGGAACCTTCGGGGCAGGTGCAGCTGCTGTCTTGGTTGCACCTTCCAAAGTCAAAACATGCTATGCAATAAGGCTTGATTTCAGCTGCACAAATAATATTGCTAAATACGAAGCTTTGCTTTTGGGGCTTCGGAAGTTAAAGGCAATGGGGATAAGAAGGGCGGTCCTTAAAACTGATTCCCAAGTTATTTCTGGTCATGTTGACAAGAGTTGTAGAGCAAGAGACCCGAAGCTTGAGAAATACCTGGATACAGTTCGAAGGCTTGAAGCTTCTTTCGAAGGGTTTTCTGTCAAGAATATTCCACGAGGAGAAAATGAGCACGCTGATCTGCTAGCCAAGTTAGCGGCGCAGGGGCTGCCTTTACCTTCAGAAGTATTCTTTGAGACAATAAGAGCACCTTCGGTGGAACTTCTTGAAAGAGCAGTGCTCAATATATCTCCTGTTCATAGTGAAGATTGGAGAACTGAGATTATATCTTTTCTCCAAGGAAATTGCCTTTCAGATGACGAAGCTTATAATAAGAAAATAGAGGCAAGAGCTCGACCATATGTAATAATAGAAGGGGAGTTATACAAACATGGAGTCTGCTCTCCACTGCTCAAGTGTTTATCCAGAGCTGAAGGTAGAGAATTGATGAAGGAAGTACATGCAGGATTGTATGGATCTCACATTGGATCTAGACCTTTACTGGGGAAAGTCTTCAGACAAGGATTCTATTGGCCGAAGGCAGCTTCGGATGCAGCGGATCTGGTTCAAAAATGTGAAAATTGCCAAAAATACGCAAGAGACCAGAAACAACCTTCGTCGTTAACCCAACTGATACAACCAACTTGGCCATTGCAAAGATGGGGCCTGGATCTGTTAGGTCCACTTCCACCAGCACAAGGCAATTTAAAATATGTTGTGGTGGCTGTAGAATATTTTTTCAAGTGGATTGAAGCGAAGCCTTTGGCCACAATAACTTCGGTCACAGTCCAAAAATTCTTTTGGCAAAACATTGTTTATCGCTTCGGCTTACCAAAGGCTATAACTGTGGACAATGGAACACAATTTGATGCCGAAACCTTCAAGGAATTCTGTGATCAAATCAGCACGAAGATCCATTTTGCGTCAGTCAGACATCCAGAATCAAATGGACTTGTCGAAAGAGCAAATTGTATTATAATGACAGGAATAATGAAGTTAATTTTTAACCAGCCCAGAGGAAAGTGGCCAGAAGAGTTGATTAAAGTGGTGTGGAGCCACAACACGACTGTATCAAGATCAATAGGTTTTACGCCATTCAAGCTATTATTTGGTGACGAAGCCATAACCCCAGAAGAAGCTAAACGGGGTCAATAAGAACAACAACTTTGACTGAAGACGAAGCTGATTATCATGTAGCAAAATACACTATAGAAGGGGTCAGACTTTAGGCTATGGAAAATATTAATAAATATCAAGCCGAAACAATAAAATGGCGCGACAGAAAAGTCCAGCTGAAAAATATCAAGCCAGGGCATCTGGTGCTTCGGAGAGTGGCTAATCCGGACACAGTAGGCAAACTACAGTTGAAATGGGAGGGACCTCTTCTGGTCGTATCTTCGTCAAGGCCCGGTTCTTACGGACTAAAAGATATGGATGGCAATGATATTCCTAGGTCTTGGAATGCTGATGAGCTTCGACGGTATTATGTATAGATTCATGTAATCTTTTTCTGTTTTTCTATGGCACCCTTTTCCTTTCCGAAGGGGGAAAGGTTTTTAATGGGGCCATAGTTTGTAATCTTTTCCTTTCTCATTCAGCTCCATGAGAGAAAAATCCCCCAAACATGTAAATGTAAAATCTGAGCATGCACCATCGAGTGCAGAGAAAAAGAAAAAACAGGGAGAAGCTCGAAAGTCGTCCCTAAGGGGATGTAGAGCATGACGAAGCTACAAAAAGCCGTTCCTAAGGGAGCGCAACGTAAGTTTTCTGCTCAAAAGTCGTTCATTAGGGAATGCAGAGCCAAATACCGCCGAAATAAAAGGCGAAGCACGAAAAGTCAACGCGAATACCGCCGAAATAGAAGGCAAAGAAGTTCAAAAGACGTTCCTTAGGGAATGCAGAACTTACACCGAAAAATAAATGGTGCAGCCGAAAAATAAACGGCAAAGAGATTTCAGTCATTCCTTAGGGAATGAAGGTTGTGGATGAAGCATCAGATGTGTGTGTTTGGGCATTCATTTGCACGATACATTACATCATACATTGCATACATAAACATTCATTTAGACATACATAGGATCATCATCATCATATCATACAGATACAGACAGTTGCTTCGGCTCTAAGAATGCAGCTTCGAAAGCAGAGTCATGTTTCATTGTGTACAAAAGAAGGGAAGGTGTTTTTCGCCTTCGGCTCAAAAAGTACAAAGTTTCGTTCACATTGAAGCATTTCACACATTGATGAAAAGATAAAAATATATTACAAAGGTATGGACAAAATTTACAGAGTAGAATCTAATTCTCAAATTATAATATTCTTTATAAAGGTTAATACAAGAGTTCTTAGAGTTTTTTCCACAGCTAGCTATTCAAGCTTAATCACCATCTATTGAGCTTCGGATCGTCTGCTAAGCTTCGGCTTTGTGCTCTTCGGCTTCGTCATCCTGTACATATTAAATTGTTATAAGGAAAATTCAAGTTTAAAGGAAAAGGTAAGCACAAGATATGAATTTGTTATAAGGAAAAGCTTAAGATGACTTCGAGCTTCGTCACCAGCTAAGCTTCGGGCAAGACTGGGAATATCAATCAGATCTGCTGGTGATAAGCTAAAGTTGGGTCTATTGACAATCTTCCCATATGTGCAACCAGATTTTAGGAAGGCAACAGCTATGCCCCGAGAAGCTACCAGGGCACAGAAATCACCGTGTCCAGCTATAATTTCATCAAGAGCATCAATTTCACCCTCGATATGTTCGAAGGCCCCTGGCAGGTCTTCAATCGAAGGACTAAATTTTTCATAGCCGGCTCCAACTGAATTGAAGACCTGCTTCAGTCGTTGCACACATCGGTTGCTGAACTCCAGACATTTATTTTGAAGCTCTTTCAATGATTTTTGTAACTTTGAACTTTTTTCGACCTCAGCCTCAAACTTCATTCCAAGTCTTTGCTTTTCTTGTTCGAAGTTTTCTGACTTTGAGAGAAGCTCCTTATTCAACTTTGCAATTCTGGCTTCAGCTTCTGCCAGTGAGCCCTCCATTGTATGAAGTTCGAAATCCTTCTTTTCAAGAGCAGCTACTTGGTTTTTTATTTTGCTCTCTAAATCTTCAATTATAACTTCATGCTTTTTATCTTCGAGGTCCTGTTGCATCCTCAAAGCTTTACTCAATAGCATACTCTGTGCACAAGCAACCTTCGTTAGAAAACACCTTCGTTGTTAAAAACAATAAAAAGTCGAAGAAAAGTTCTTACCTTGAAATTAGAATAGAATAAACTACCGACGATATGCTGTCGTCGGTAGCGGCTGATGTCGGTCTCAAGCTTCGGGAAACCAATACTCTTTGATAGAGTACCGATAACCTTCGCTCCAGTTTGATCTCGGAGGCAGCCTAACCTTTCATCGTCAACACCTCCGAAGAGTAGTGCCCCTGGTTGATACCCACAGGATATGGTGTATTCTCTTAACTCTTCTTTCTCAGCCTTCGACAATTCTTGCCCAATTAAGTTTTGAAAGTTAAAATTTTCTTCTTCTGAAGCAGTTTCGGCTATTTCCTTCTCCTTCTCAGGTACTATAGCCGTGGTTTCTTTGGCGGCTGCAACAGCTTCTTCTGCGGCCATGTCCAGAAGTATTTTATCAATATTAGAAAGTGTGCTTTCTAAATGTGCACCTTCGGCCGTTGCAGCTTCGGCAGTAGCAGTTTCAATAGGTGCAGCTTCGGCAACTGTAGCGATCTCGATAGCTGGTGTCTTTGACGCCGAAGCTAGCGGTGGTGTTTCTTCAATGACCTCGGTCACGGTAATAATTCTTCGTTTTTTCGGCCCAGCAGACTTCTTCGTTGACGAAGGCTCCTTCTTCTTCTTCTTCTGTAAAAGCTTCGTCAGGTGTGGCCCCAGTGGACTTAGCTTGATAGGCAAGGATTCAGTCATTACCTTTAGAATTTCTACCACATCGGTAGCAGAAGGCGTTGCAGGAGTTTCTTCTTCTATATCAGTCGCCTTCTGTTTTGGGGCCACAACTTTTCTCTTCTTCGGAGCAACTGCCTTCGACTTAGGGCTCAATTTCCTCTTCTTCAAATTTTCTTCATCCTCTTTTACCATTCTAGCGGCCTGTCTGCCCACAACACTGACAACTCTTTTTCTTTTTTGCCCTTCGGTGCCCTTATTCAATCGCTCATAATCAGGATATTCAAAATAAAGAGCATCCATTACCCGATTCAATCTTCGCTTCGGTCGGGAGCCGAAGGCTGCAGTCATCAACTGATCTTCTTTTTTCGTATAGTTGCCTAGAATCTCATTGCACATAACTTTGATCGTATCCAACCATTATTGGCAGGGTTCCTTGAAGTGTTTTTTGAACTTAAACTGATAGGGCAGCCGAACGAGTTCACTCGTCTGCTTCTCTTCTTTAAGCTTCGGCATACCCCACTCCCTCAGCGTTGGGAATACTCTGTTGGCTAGGTATTCCTGGACTAGATCCCTAGTTCCAATATGTTCAGACACAATTCTAAATTCGTACACATCATCTTGGCATGGATCCCCCGACGTCATGTTGCACTGAGGCCTAGTCAGCCCGAAGGTTAGCTCCAACGGGCTCTGAACTAGCTTCTCTCAGCCCGAAGGTTAGCTCCAACGGGCTCTGAACTAGCTTCTCCTTTTTCTTATCAATTTTAACATAAAATCATTCAGATTTCCAACCGGTCGGCCATTTAGTATGATAGCTGACCACTGGTGTCTTCATATCCTTCCGATAAGCAAAATTATAGCAGCCGAAGTTCTCATGCAATCCGTCTTCTCTAGCCTTCGTCTGATAGTGAAGTTCATGAACTCGGCAGAAGGCTTCGGCGAGCGGCTCCACCGCTTGACTTCGGAGAGCCCAGATATACACGCTGAGCCTAACAATGGCGTTAGGGGTCAGCTGATGAAGGTAAATTCTGAATTTTTCTACAATCATTCCGTATAGAGGAAATCTCAACCCTGCTTTGAAGAAGCTCTTGAAAACTACAACTTCATCATTTTCTGGTTTCGGGATAGTCTCTTCCCCGCCAAAGAGAACCAACCCCTTATCGGCTTCTCTGAAGTAGCCTAGCTTCGTCATTATAGTCATATTAGCTTCAGACACAGTTGATTTCCCAAAATCCAAATGGCTGGGCTTCGATGGCATAATGATGTTATAATCAATCTCTCCTTCACTAGCACCACTCTCTTCAATATCTGCCTGCTCGGCTTCATCAGCAGGTGCTCCTTCGTCAGAAGCGCCTTCAGTCGCAACTAATCCTGATTGCCTCATAACTTCGGAGATCAGAGCAGTTTCAGCAGCTTCGGCTTCCTCTCCGTCGCGAGTAACCCTAGCTGTTGAGCGCACCCTGGCCATTTTATGTTGAAATTCTTGCGTTTTGACAAAGTTGAAATTTTTTATCTTTACCGAAGCTCCCTCTTGTCACGAAGCTAGAGCAAAATGATCCTTCGGTTGAGAATGCAGTGAGCAAGCTTCGGCTGTGCTCAAATTTTTTGGCAGCACAATGATGCAATAGCAGTAAATGCTGTGGTAACTTCACACCTACCCGTCTGTTTATATAGTGCTGCAGGTGGGAAGGTGAATCGTCAAGCCGCTCGCACCCGTTGAACAGTCACCCGCACTCGCTGAACGGTGGACCATAGTGCCCAAGAAGCTGAATCGCCAGATCGTGCGTACCCGTTGCATGGTGGGACCATCCTTCACTCGGAATATTTTAATCGTTTCTCGGCAACGAGCTCAGGGAAGGTGTTTTTCGGACCTTCGGCATTCCGAAGCCTGAGAGAGTTTTTCACGGGTCGAGCTCGTCACGAAAAATGATCTAGCACCGTGAAGGGGCTACTGTTGGGGGTCTGCTTCATCACCGAAGGTCCCATAAGAAGAAACACCTTCGGAAGATTGACATAAAGCCGAAGCTATCAATCAAAAGGCTTCAGAGTATATTTCCAAATGCACCAACTTAAAGATGAAATGACCAACCGGCCCATGACAACTTGTGTTATGATTGTAAACCTTTGTAAGGGGTATGAATGTAATTTCTCACAGGCTATGTCCTGTGCCTATAAATAGATGAACAGTACCCCCTACTGTTCACGCTATCCTGTAATCGCTCGCGCGCAACACTTGGATTTTTGCCTTCTTTCAAGCCGAAGGTATAAATGTAATTAAATATCATATTTAAATATTCATGTTTATATAATGATAACATATGAATGATATTGTGTGTTTGTTCGTGTTATCTTTCATGTTTCATATGTTTTATCTTTCATTATCTTATAACCGTGATGATGAAGGTACGTCCTTCATGACCTTCGTCCGAAGATCGTTATATCCTAAGGGAAATAATGCTTCGAAGGATGAAGGACTTTAACATTTAATACTTTGTGTTGCCTTGTTCTTGATTCATAGCATTTGAGAACAAGTCCCCCAACAGGGAGTATTAGAGGGTCAGCTATACTTAGTTGATTTTAATAGAGCTGAACTCGATACTTGCTTAATTGCTAAGACTAATATGGGTTGGCTCTGGCATCGCCGACTAGCCCATGTTGGGATGAAGAATCTTCACAAGCTTCTAAAGGGAGAGCATATTTTGGGACTAACAAATGTGCATATTGAGAAAGACAGGGTTTGTAGCGCATGTCAAGCAGGAAAGCAAGTTGGAACCCACCATCCACACAAGAACATCATGACAACGGACATGCCATTAGAACTACTCCACATGGATCTATTCGGCCCAATTGCTTACATAAGCATTGGCGGGAGTAAGTACTGTCTAGTAATTGTGGATGATTATTATTGTTTCACTTGGGTATTCTTTATGCAAGAAAAATCACAAACCCAAGAGACTTTAAAGGGATTCTTGAGACGGGCTCAAAATGAGTTCAGATTGAGAATCAAAAAGATAAGAAGCGACAATGGGACGGAGTTCAAGAACTCTCAAATTGAAGGCTTTCTTGAGGAGGAGGGCATCAAGCATGAGTTCTCTTCTCCCTACACACCTCAACAAAATGGTGTAGTGGAGAGGAAGAATAGAACTCTACTGGACATGGCAAGGACCATGCTTGATGAGTACAAGACTCCAGACCGGTTTTGGGCCGAGGCAATTAACACCGCCTGCTACTCCATCAACCGGCTCTACCTCCACCGAATCCTCAAGAAGACATCATACGAACTCCTTACCGGTAAAAAGCCCAATGTTTCATATTTTAGAGTCTTTGGTAGCAAATGTTTTATACTTGTTAAAAGAGGTAGAAAATCTAAATTTGCTCCTAATGATGTAGAAGGTTTTTTACTTGGTTATGACTCAAACACAAGGGCATATAGAGTCTTCAACAAATCCACTGGGTTAGTTGAAGTTTCTTGTGACATTGTGTTTGATGAGACTAATGGCTCTCAAGTAGAGCAAGTTGATCTTGATGAACTAGATGATGAAGAGGCTTCGTGCGTCGCGCTAAGGAACATGTCCATTGGTGATGTGTGTCCTAAGGAATCCGAAGAGCCTCCACAAGCACAAGATGAACTGTCATCTTCCATGCAAGCATCTCCACCAACTCAAGATGAGGATCAGGCTCAAGATGATGAAGATCAAGAGGATGATCCACCTCAAGAGGAGGACAATGATAAAGGGGCAAATCAAGTAAATGAAGACAAGGAAGATGATCAAGAGATACAGGGTCAAAGACCTCCACACCTAAGAGTCCACCAAGCGATTCAAAGAGATCACCCCATGAACTCCATTCTCGGTTACATTCATAAGTGGGTAACAACTCGATCTCGATTCAAAGAGCCGTACAGGGTGGAGGATGCACTAAGAGACTCGGATTGGGTGTTGGCAATGCAAGAGGAGCTCAATAATTTCACGAGGAATGAGGTATGGCATTTAGTTCCACGTCCTAACCAAAGTATTGTAGGTACCAAATGGGTATTCCACAACAAGCAAGATGAGCATGGTGTGGTGACAAGGAACACAACCCGACTTGTGGCCAAAGGCTATTCACAAGTCGAAGGTTTGAATTTTGGTGAAACCTATGCACCCGTAGCTAGGTTTGAGTCAATTCGTATATTACTTGCCTATGCTACTTACCATGGCTTTAAGCTTTATCAAATGAACGTGAAAAGTGCCTTCCTCAATGGACCAATCAAGGAAGAGGTCTATGTTGAGCAACCTCCCGGCTTTGAAGATAGTGAGTATCCTAACCATGTGTATAAACTCTCAAAGGCGCTTTATGGGCTTAAGCAAGCCCCAAGAGCATGGTATGAATGCTTAAGAGATTTCCTTATCACTAATGGCATCAAAGTCGGAAAAGCCGATCCTACACTCTTTACTAAAACCATTGCAAAAGATTTGTTTGTATGCCAAATTTATGTTGATGATATCATATTTGGGTCTACTAACAAATCTACCTGTGAAGAGTTTAGTAGGATCATGATTAAAAAATTCGAGATGTCTATGATGGGGGAGTTGAAGTATTTTCTAGGATTTCAAGTCAAGCAACTCCAAGAGGGCACCTTCATCAGCCAAACCAAGTACATTCAAGATATACTTAACAAGTTTGGAATGAAGGATGCCAAGCCCATCAAGACACCCATGGGAACAAATGGGCATCTCAATCTCGACACGGGAGGTAAATCCATAGATCAAAAGGTATACCGGTCGATGATAGGATCTTTACTCTATTTATGTGCATCTCGACCGGATATTATGCTTTCCGTATGCATGTGTGCAAGGTTCCAAGCCGATCCTAAGGAAGTTCACCTTAGGGCCGTGAAAAGAGTCATGATATATTTAGTTTACACTCCTAAGTTTGGTCTTTGGTACCCCAAGGGATCCACTTTTGATTTAATAGGATATTCGGATGCTGATTGGGCAGTGTGTAAAATTGATAGGAAGAGCACATCAGGGACTTGTCAGTTTCTGGGGAGATCCCTGGTGTCTTGGGCGTCAGAGAAACAAAACTCAGTAGCTCTTTCTACCGCCGAAGCTGAGTACATTGCCACAGGCCATTGTTGCGCGCAATTACTTTGGATGAGGCAAACTCTCAGGGACTAAGGCTACAAATTGAGCAAAGTCCCTCTCCTATGTGACAATGAGAGTGCAATCTGCATGACGGATAATCCGTTGAACACAACCGGACTAAGCACATAGACATTCAGTATCACTTTTTGAGGGATCACCAACAAAGGGAGGATATCGAGATTACTTATGTTAGCACAAAAGAACAATCAGCCGATATCTTTACCAAACCATTAGCTGAGAAAACCTTTAGCAAACTTAGGAATGAGCTAAATATTCTTGATTCTCGGAATTTTGATTGAAACATTGCACACCTAGCTCATTCATATACCTTTGATCATATCTCTTTTATGTCTACGACTAATGTGTTTTCAAGTGTATTTCTATGCTAAGTCGAAGATTGAAATGGAAATGGAGTCTTAGGCGAAGACAAGGCTTCCACTCCACTCTATCGGTATCATTTACCCTTCACCGTCACTCCACATCACTCTCAAATTGGTATAATCTTTCCCTCATATTTACTTGTACCAATGGGAGAGATAGTAAAAAATAGGGCTCACCAAGTCTCCGTTTTTGGCGATTAATGCCAAAGGGGGAGAGAGTATTAGCCCAAAGCAAAAGGACCGCACCACCACCAATTTCAAAATTTTCAAGAATTTTTCAAATTGGAATCTAAAATGTATTTGATCTTATTAAATTTAGTATTTACAAAAATTGGTAAAACCCTCTTGAACCCTAAGAGGAGCATTTGATTTAGGGGGAGTTTTGTTAAGTCAAAGGAAAAGCATTTGAAATAGGGGGAGAAAATTTCAAAATTTGAAAATGCTTCTCGAAATCTTCTTCATATACCTTGGACTATTTGCAAAAAGACTTTGAAAAGATTTTCCAAAAGAATTTGCAAAAACAAAACAAGTGGTGCAAGCGTGGTCCAAAATGTTAAATAAAAGATAGCAAACCATGCATATTTAGTAAAAGTATAAATTGGTTTAATTCTAAGTAACCTATGCACTTACCTTATGCAAACTAGTTCAATTGTGCACTTGTATATTTGCTTTGGTTTGTGTTGGCATCAATCACCAAAAAGGGGGAGATTGAAAGAGAAATAGGGTTTAACCTTTTCCTATAAATAATTTTGGTGGTTGAATGCCCAACATAAATAATTGGACTAACTAGTTTGCTCTAGATTATATATTCTACAGGTGCTAAAGGTTCAACACAAACCAATAAAAAGATCAAGTTAGGGTTCAAAAGAAAGGAGCAAAAGAAACCGAAGGGTGCCCTGGTCTGGCGCACCGGACTGTCCAGTGTGCCACCGGACAGTGTCCGGTGCACCAGGACCATACAGATGCGAACTCTTCACCTTCGGGTTTCTGTGGCCACGCTCCGCTATAATTCACCAGACTGTCCGGTGTGCCACCGGACTGTCCGGTGCACTAGCGGAGCAACGGCTAGCCAGCGCAACGGTCGCCTGCAACGCTACAGTGCGCGGACAGTTCGCGCAGAAGTCAGAGCAGCCGCCAGAGGCGCACTGAAAAGTGCACAGTACCTGTCTGGTGCGGCAACGGACTGTCCGATGCCACAAAAAGACAAAGCTCCAACGGTCAAACCCTAACGGTTGGGTGACGTGGCTGGCACACCGAACAGTGTCCGGTGGCGCACCGGACTGTCCGGTGCGCCCATCGACAACAGCCTGCCCCAACGGTTGAATTGGTGGTTGAGGGCAATAAATACCCCCAACCACCTCCACTCCAACCATCCAAGCATTCACAACAGTGCATTCAATACAAGATCAATACACTTCACTCCAAAGACACAATTCAAGTGATCGATCCGCTCAAAGTCCCGAATCCAACTCTAGCGCATTAGGACTTGTGAGAGGATTCTTTGTGTTCCTTGTTGCTCTTGTTTGCTTGGCTTGGCTTTCTTTTCTTTCTCACTTCTTACTCTCAAGTGCTTTGTAAGCGAGGAAAGAGACACGAATTGTGTGGTGATCCTTGTAGGGTCTAAGTGACCCGTGAGATTAAGGAAGAAGCCTCACTCGGTCTAGGTGACCGTTTGAGAGAGGGAAAGGGTTGAAAGAGATCCGGTCTTTGTGACCACCTCAACGGGGACTAGGTTCTTTAGAACCGAACCTCGGTAAAACAAATCACCGTGTCATCCACTTTATTTTCTTGGTTGATTTGTTTTCCCCTGTCTCCCAGACTTTATATTCGCTCTAACGCTAACCCTAGCTTGTAGTTTGTGGATTAAGTTCTAAATTTCAGATTTCGCCTATCCACCCCCTCTAGGCGACTTTCACAAGGGTGGAATGGGACGCCCTTGGCCAAGTAATTAGAAAATCTAGGGAGAGATTACCTTACCAGGAAGGGGCAAGCGGGGAGGTGTCGCTGCTAGAGTATAGGGAGGTCCTCAGGTCGAACTGTCTGTAAAGTTTTTTGGACGAGGGATTCCTATGCTTCCTTCTTCCTGAATCCGTAGTGGGTTTTTTCAAACTAGTGAAACTTTGGAAAGGCCTCGTAGTGCTACCCTGCCTCGCTTCCTTGGTAGAGGTGTATGGGGTCCGTACAACCCCGTGGCAAATGGGTAACACAACTTGTGGGTAAAGATGTGCAACCTCTGTAGAGTGTAAAACTGGTATATATATCAGTCGTGCCATTGGGTGAAGCTGTCTAACCCTGATGGAAGAAGGGTGGAAGACATTGGGCGAAGCTGTCTAACCAGTAGAACATCATGCTCATGTGTTTATAATATTGAATATAAATTGTACATATCTATATATGATTTTTTTAAAATAAAATAAATAATCGTGCTGGGCCGGGCCGAGGCTATGGCCCAAGCACCGCACGATGCTCGTGCCGGGTTGCCCCAGGCACTATTAAATGGGTCGTGCCTCGGGCCGGCTCGCCAAACACGACCCATTTGGTTATCTATACATCCACACGAAAATGATGGTCCTCGCCTCAGTTGCCACCACCTCGTTTGCCATTCTACTTCTTTTCTCTCTCCCCTCATGCCTCCACCTCTGTGCCACCCCATTCTGGGCAGAGGGAATAGGAGCAAACACCTCCTCCCCGTATTCGTCCGACACTAGCCCCGACACCGACTCGCGCAGTGGCTATTGCACGTCCATGAGGACGTTTCACATCATGCGTGCACCATCGTTTTCGCCGTCGTCAGACGTTCCATTCGTCTTCCTTGCCTTTGCCCTGTTCTTCCACCCCAACCTACTGCCCCCGCCCACGGTCGCAGCCACGAGCCAACCGACGCTCGTCGACGTGGGTATGGGGCGAGTCGGTCATGCTCACTACACGACAGTTCACTTACAGCGACCTACAGTTGGTTGCTAAAACGGCCTTCAGCGACCTATGGTTGGTCGCTAAAAACTTTTAGCGACCCATAAGGATGGTCGTTGTAAGTGCCGTCGCTAAAGGCTTTAGCGACCGACATCTTTTTAGCGACCGACCCTCCGTTGCTAATATTGTATATTTAGCGACCAACCGTGGGTTGTTGTACCATAGATTTAGCAACCAATCGTGAGTCGTTATACTATACATTTAGCAACCAACAAAAAGTTGCCCCTAATTATAGTCGTTAATAATGATAATATACCATTAATTAGCATTCAACAACTGTTATATATACAAAAGCATCACAAATCACCAATTTTTATACACATAATCACATAGATATACAAATTTAATTAGTATTGCACAATGATAGATCCACATCACATAAACCATCAACAAGCACCACAACAAAATCATTCACAAAACCTACACATGTTATTATGTTTTGCACATATTTGCAAACACTTTACAAAATCATTCACAAAAGTACTAACGCTTCAAGTGATTCGCAAAAGCCTTCATTGAGCAACTCAACAGGATTTTCCATAGATCTTTCTCTGCAGCTTTTGCCGCTTCATTGAGCAACTCAACAGGATTTTCCAAATAACTTATGTATTCAGAAGAGAGACGTGGAGAAATGTTTATATCCAGCTGCCCAAAGAAAAGATTCACTCAAACAATGCTCATACAAAATTACAAAATATCACTATTTAGTGCTCGCATCAGAAAACTTGCAAGTCAAATTGAGAAGAATTTTCAGGTTCACCTGAACATCTTTGTATGGTACTGGGACTAGGCAAAACTGATCAACCTGAAAGAGTTGAAGCAATCCTGTCAGAATTATCATGGGCAATAGCATGTCATGCAGAACTTATAGCTAGAACTTAGCTAAGAAATTACTTGATTGCTATTATAAAGGAAAGCAATCATCCCCAATAGTTGTACTGTTGGAAATCGAAATAGCAAAATACAAATGTTCTTAACTATATTTTCAGTAATCTGAAGGACTAGCCAAACAGCTTTAACTATCCTTCGAGTACTCTGAAGATTCTAATTACAATAATGTGCACCCGTGATGAATCAAGCAAAGAATAGACTGGCTTGAAAGGAGGACATGATAAGGAGACTTGTACACGAGCAAGTAGTTCAGAATAGGAATTATCTTCTTGACCATGTAAGATGCATCTCGCAATACTGAGAAGTGGTCAACTCTACTGATGCAAATTTGCAAATGTGTAGCAGATGATTATATGCATTATTAATGACTTTTGTCATATCCAACTTCTATGTTACCAATGTGGTAAGAGAAACCTGTCAGACTTTTGTCATTATTAGCAGATGATTATATGCATTATTAGCCTAACATAAATGAACCTGGCTATGCAGTTCATATATGTGCTCAGTAGCAGCAAAGTAGTTAAGAGATGGCAAGGTCAGGAATCACCTTTGTCATTAGCCCCAATATAAATGACTTGGCCCATCATGTCCAGCTCCAGGAGCAGAGGAACCTAAAAAATCTTCATGCTTCCATCAGGCTCCTGTTATTCCAGATCCCTGAATATTTTAGCATAACCAGAGAAACATATCAAATTAATGCCAATATGTTGCCAAGTAAAGAAGCCTACGGGGGCATGGGCGTCCTGCGCCAGCGGGGGCATGGGCGTCGGCGCCGTCACGGCCTCCCCGCGGTACGCCACGTACGCCGCCAACCGGTCGTACCGCGCCGCCGATCGCCCGCTCGGGTTGCCGAGCACCAGCGTGAACTGGAACGATGCGGCCAGCGTGGTGGCCGGCGCCTGGCCCGTGCCCGCGGCGATGTTGGCGGTGGCGTTGTACAGCGCCAGCACAGCGACCGAGGTGACGGCGAAGGTGGGGTGGGACGGGCGGTACACGACGTAGAGCACCAGCATGGTGATCCCCGCGGCCAGGAGCAGGACGAGGTGACCGCCCGCTCGGGAGGCGCTGGCGGCGTTCTTGGCGCGGGCTGGCGTCGGCTCGCAGGGGCAGGGCACGGGTGGCCGGGGTCGCCTGGCGGTGTCGGGTCTTCCTGGGCGCAGGCGGGTCGAGGCAGTCGGGGCATCGGGCGTCGCGTGTGCTTGATCCTTGGCGCGGTCGCGGTAGAGAGAAGAGAGAGGGAAGAGAAGGGAGGAGAGAGAGGCCGGGTGGGAGAAGCAGGTGGCGGCAGCCAGAGGAAGGAGGCGCGCGCGGCTAGGTTAGGGTTAGGCGGCAGCTGCTTGTTGGGCCTTGGGCCGTTAGTTAGGTTAGGTTTTAGCTTTTTTCTTTTTCTTTTTTTCTATTTCCTTTTTCTAAATTTGAAATATATTTTTAAATAACCCTAAAATTTATAATGATGAAACCAAAATTATTTATAAATAAAATAGTTATTTTTGTACTAGTACTTATTATATTATTTATTTGCACTACCGGAATCCGAGGCTTTGCCGAGTGTCGGCCTCTTTGCCGAGTGCCTTTTGTCGGGCACTCGGCAAAGCAGGCTTTGCCGAGAGGCGCACTCGGCAAAGTTAGGCTCTCGGCAACGAGCCTCTTTACCGAGTGCTGGACACTCGGCACAGGACCACACTCGGCAAAGGTGGCGCTCGGCAAAGGGCCGTCAGCGGCCATCCTAAAGCTGACGACCGTCAGTCTTTGCCGAGAGTCGAGGTTTGGCACTCGGCAAAGTGTTTGCCGAGTGTTTTCTAGGTTTTGCCGAGTGCCTAAGGCACTCGGCAAAGGAGCTGTGTCCGGTAGTGTTGGATTTTTACTTAACAAGAAATGCTATTCCATATCCAAAATCAATTAAGTGAAATAAAAAAATCATTGAGTAGTTAAAACAGTCACATGTCAATCAATAGCGACCAACCGTCGGATGTCCACCTGTCTCTATAGCGACCAACCTTGAGTAGTTAAATTTCTAGACTTTTAGCGACCAATGGCCCGTCGCTACAAATGCATTTAGCGACCAACTGTCGGTACATAACTTTTAGCGACCAACCGTCTGTCCCTAATAAGGGTCGCTAAAGATCAACTGTCATATAGTGGCTCCTAGCCTTTCTCCGTGCGTGCCGTCGAGGAGGACATGGTGGCACCTGCCACGCTTAGGTTATCTTAGCGATGAAGAGTCCAGGTCTGAGATATTGGACAACTAAGGCCCGTTGTGTGGCAGCAGTCGGCATATGCTACGGAGTTGGTGGTGGTGTTGTCTCGCTTCGGCGGGTCCAGGGCTGGGAAGACACTCACATTCTCTCGCCCTTCTCGGACTGACGCCTGGTGCGGGTGCCTCTTGATTTGGAGCTGCTCCGGCTAGGTTTCTTTCTCCGCTTGCATGCTCTCTTCCTTATATCTAGCGGTATACTACCTATGTCACCTCCAGGTGCCCAGGTCTTCGTCGTGTCCTTCTCCGGCAACGAACAGGTATGCCGGTCTCTTCCCTTCCCCTCCTGCTCTACGAAACCTTGTAAGTGGGGGAGGCGAGGGATGGGGTATCTGATTTGCTGCCTATGGTACCCGTGTGTTTATACAAAATATTATGCGAAGAGTGGAGACAACCAATAAAAAATCTTTAGATCTTTTTGGTGGATAATTTACGTGGGTATTGTTGTGAGCCGTCGCAACGCACGGGTAACCGACTAGTGTGTTCCTAATATTTCTGTGAACAAAATTAGACCACTCATGCTATATATATTTCAAACAAAAAATAATATATTTAAGATTAAGACTATTAACATATAATTAGTGTCATTGACATGTAATTGGTGTCTATTTATTAATTTTAACATATAATTAGAGTCTATTAATATATTTTTTAATTTATTTAATAATTTTGAAAAAAAGTATTCATGCAAAATAACCAAACAACATATTTATCAACCATGTTGGCTAAAAAAGTGAACCAACATAGGGCTAGATATCGAGATAGCTCGGCTCGGCTCATTAAGGAACCGAGACACAGGATCAGCTTAGCTCGGTTCGTTTGCGAGCTCGAGCTATCTTGTTTAGCTCGCGAGCCAGAACAAAAGCCAATATACAAATACATATACACAAATATAATCAATTAATAGTTAATTTTAAACTAGTTTAATTCTAGAAAAGAATAATAATACTCTCATTTTTACATAACACATAAATTTAACGCTAAATTAACATAATTTATCACTTATTAGTTTATCCAACATAAATACGGGATTTGTTTTTGGTGACAAATGGTAGCTTGTTTGGTTTAACGAGCTGGCTCGAGCTGGCTCGTTAACAAGTGCAAGGAGGAGATTCGAACGCCAAAAAATCTGACTATGGATGGATGAAGCGAATGGAGCTCAGCAGATGATATGCCTTAGGTGTAGAGAAGAGATGGAGATTAGTGGTAGTTGGCTCGTCGACGATTTCATTTCATTTGTACACTACCTAATACTCATCCCGGTGGCTGCATGCTGAGCTTCTTGATGGCCACGTACACCGCCAGCATTGGCTAGTCTAACCTGCATCGCAAGAGCCTGCCGCCTCAGGCGATGATGATCAGCTGATCGGTGAAGAACGGGTCGTGTTGCATCAGATGTGCGTCAGGAAGCACTGGCCTACCCGGTTTTGCCAACCGCGCGCTTCGATAAACTTCTTGGAGCGGCGACGTGGCATCCTCCAGCATGTGCGATCGGAGCACCCAGAGAAAGGGGCAACCGGTGGCGACGAGTACCTGCATGAACTCGGTGAACTGCTCGTAATAGTAATAGATAACGGAGTGTATAGCAATGCCAAGCACACTGCCGTTGTCAGGGGCTCGCCAACTCATTAATTCTGAGCCATCAAAGCAAAAGTCATCGACGTCGATCCCATGGGGTGCTGGCCATCAAAGCAACAGTCGGATGGTGAGGGGCGTGTGGAGAAACGAGCTGGACATGAAGGACGTGTGCTGCCTGCGACCGAGCCGTCGTGCAGAGGACGCTGAAGGAGGCAGAGTAGAGTCCATGGTCACCAAGGGCTCGGCGCAGCAGGTGAGGCTGGATGTCGCAGGTGAGGGCTCATCGTCAGTGGAACTTGAGCGGCTCGTCAAATTCATAGAGGAGCTCCAGTACGTACGGCCGAGCCATTACTCATGACTGATGAGTAGCATGCATGCATGGAGAGTAGCAACATGTGCACTGGCGAATACGTACATTTAGAATTATTGGTTGTTGTTAACTTTTGATTCTGTGTTTATTCTTCAAATTCACAAGCGTGTGATATCTCCGAAATCCTGGTGAATAATTTGTTTTTAAACTCAGCTGTACCAAAATAATATAGCCAACCAAACATGCTGTCAGTCTGTCACACTTGCGTCGAAAATCATATCAAAATCAAACACAGGGAGAAGAGTCCAATAGTACTCCACTATGTCATCAAATATATAATAATACATAAAATTACCAAAAGGGGAATGTTTTGACACCAACCATATGCTGACAGTTTAGTTTCGCCGATAACACATACATGGTGACGAGACGAGACGATTCATGAACTAATCAAACAAAAAGAGCGACTACCCATGAACGAACAAGCAAAGCAATGCATCACGTCCAGGTCCAGTACAGAATGGCGCAGCAGTGGTAAATCGTCAAGCCCGGGCGGGGAACTCCATCTCCGGAAAGAGGCTGCGCATGAGGCGCAGGCTCTTCCCTGCCGTGGTTGGCCTCGGCCTCTCCTTCTTCCTAGTAGTCGTGGCCACAGTGGCGGTGGGCGGAGGCAGGGACAGCGGTGGAGTCGTCGGCGATGGAGACGGATTGAATACCCTGACTTGGTGTGGCGCGATGTAGACGGTGCTCTTGGGATCGTCTCGCGGCCAGTTGCCGTCGTAGACAACCCCGTAGCCGGATCCGTCAGGAGACGACGACACGATCGTGGCTTTGAGCCACAGCACGAGAACCTGCCCCGTCTTCAGCGTTGTAGTCCTCGTGCGGACACAAACCACCGTCCCAGGCTTCAGATGCGCGGGGACGCCAGGAGTAGATCCGTGCGAGGAACATGCCGAAGATGGGGCAGACCGAGGCGGCGGAGGAGAGGCAGGGCTGCAGCGCGACGAAGCGCGAGGCCGGCGGGGTGGTGACGCGTCGGTGACTGTGGGGCCTCGGAAATGGCGGATTGTCGAAGACGGGGCCGCTCGATGCGGTGGACGAGGACATGGACCCCGGACGCTGCCGTCGCTCGAGCTGTGACGCGACGCGGACAGCGTCTTGGCGACCGACCCTGTGGGCGCCAAGGGCTTGGACCTCCTTTGCTGGTGGAGCTCGCGGCGGATGCTTCGCATGTCGGCGATAGAGGAGCGAGGAGACAGATGCATCACGATCGCGGGCGGAGGAGAGCTGTGGATGGATTCGATCGGCGAGGAGAAGAGAGACCGGGTTGATCGCGGAAGCCGATAGCGAGCGAGCACGGAGTAGGCAGTAGAGGAAGATGGATAATTACGCGCCAGGAGAAAGGAATGGAAGGGAGGGCGTTGGATTTAAGCAGCTGGACTGCATCCAGATTTGGGCCCAGCCGCACGCTTTGGAGTCCGGCCCGAAATTGGATGGATAATGCATGAGCCAGTTTCCGTAGCTTTTGAGTCTGACCCAAAATTGGAATTTGCAGTTGCAGTCCATTAACTATCCCTTCTTTCCCGCTTTAACCAGAATTCAAGTAACTATTTTTTAGATCTTTTGTTAATTTCTTGTGATATTTGTACCGATTCCTGTTAAAAAAATTCACAACGGTAGTGGTAGGCAATGAGTACCCTAACCCAGTATCCGATGGGTAAAAAGGACATTAGGGTATAGATATAGCAAATTTTGATGCATTCGTGTATTTTATTGAACACATTACTATACCCATCGGATATGCTGTGTATGAGTATGTTATTTCTTGCCCCATACCTCGCTACTTTATGATATGTATGTCAAAATTATTAAAATGTTCCATATAGAATTGGAAGAGAAAGAATGAAATATAATTATATTTGAATAAATATCTCAGTACCTATTTATATGATATATAACAATCGTAGCAAAGCACGGACAACTGGCTAATGTTATGTTACATTAAGGACTAGTTTGGGAACCCCATTTTCCTAAAGGTTTTCCATTTTATCAAGGGAAATTTATTCATTTTTCTTGGAAAATTGAAAATCCTTGGAAAAATAGAGCTCCCAACTAGCCTTAAAGATTGACTTGCGATAACTTGCTTGATTGAGCGACGGCGAGGCTGCTACGGACACGGACGACGAGCTCAGGTGGACGGCACGACGACGACAACGACGACACGCTGGGCGCTGGGGACCGTGCCGCCGAGGTGTCGTGCTAGGCCGCCAAGGCTGGATGCGGGCGTGCCGCGATGTAAGACATAGAGCAGGCACTCAGCCGGCTCGGCTGCGAGCTCGCCGTAGGTGGCAGGGACGGCTGGCCGGGCCACCGCGCTGGCGCACACAAGGGCGAGGTGAGATCTCACCGAGGCACGGGGGTTGAGCGGCTCCTGCGATGGCAGACGACACGATAGAGGTTTTGCGAGGGGAAGAGAGGAGAAGGTGGGCGAGTCTGGCGTCCGAGGGAGAGGGAATGGAGAAATTGCCGAACTGCTCACGAGGCGCGGGTGGTTGGGGATTTTTGGGGAAGAAGAGCAGGGCCTCCGTCGGCGCTGGGACGACTGCGTAGCACGCGCGTGCGAGCAGGTCGCGCGAGTCGTGCACCATGCGGTAGGGAAGAGAACGTGGGGCGCGCGGGCTGCTGCGTCCGCACGACGCGAGCGCGCGTGCGGGACGTGGCGCGGTCTGGCGCGTTGGTGAAAGTCGCCTAGAGGGGGGTGAATAGGGCGAAACTGAAATTTACAAAGTTAATCACAACTACAAGCCGGGTTAGCGTTAGAAATATAATCGAGTCCGCGAGAGAGGGTGCAAAATAAATCGTAAGCAAATAAAGAGTGTGACACGCGGATTTGTTTTACCGAGGTTCGATTTTCGCAAACCTACTCCCCGTTGAGGAGGCCACAAAGGCCGGGTCTTTTTCAACCCCTTCCCTCTCTCAAACGGTCCCTCGGATATGTATTTTTCAAAAAGGACATTAGGGTATAGATATAGCAAATTTTGATGCATACGTGTATTTTATTGGACACATTACTATACCCATCAGATATGTTGTGTATGAGTATGTTATTTCTTGCCCCATACCTCGCTACTTTATGATATTTATGTCAGAATTATTAAAATGTTCCATATAGAATTGGAAGAGAAAGAATGAAATATAATTATATTTGAATAAATATCTCAGTACCTATTTATATGATATATAACAATCGTAGCAAAGCACAGACAACTAGCTAATGTTACATTAAAGACTAGTTTGGGAACCCCATTTTCCAAAGGTTTTCCATTTTCTAAAGAGAAATTTATTCATTTTCCTTTGGAAAAATAGAAAATTCTTGGAAAAATAGAGCTCTCAACTAGTCCTAAAGATTGATTTGCGATAACTGGCTTGATTGACCTCAAGCAAGCATCAAGAAAGAAAAAACAATTATACTACCAATTTAATCTATATAAAGCATTGACAGTTGAATATACGCCCTAGAGGCAATCATGAACCTTAAGAATTATCAAGTATATATATATATCGTTAGTATATTGGAAGCCCGGTGTTTTTAATAGTTACAAGAAGCCTTAGTTGTCCCTTGGTCCGCACGAGCCACACCTGGCCCACACCCAAAAACCAGACACGGTCAAACCTATGGTCCAACGGCCAACCCCTCGCGTGGGACGCACAACATAAATTGCGGTTCTATTTTTTGCTCAAATAGCGTAAATAGTTTACAAAAATAACGTAAATATTTCATAGAGATAGTATAAAAATCTGCCCAGTCACTGGACCACGTCCACACGCGCAAGCGCCTGCATGCAGATCCTAGTTTTATGGTAGATTGTAAGAGTTTTCATTGCATATGCACAAATTTTGGATCATAATTTCGTTTCCACTACACGCGTAAAAATTGGATGGCTCCATCAATATAGGACCGCCGCAACAGTCATACAGTTAGGCTCGTTAGAACAATTTTATGATATATACTGATACTAATCATACTACACGGTGTAGGTATTTATGCAATTCAGTACACAGTGTAAAAATATGTTTTCTGCTGTATACACACAAATTTAGGATGACATGAATGTACGATAAAAGGAAATGTATTGGCATGCATGAAAACAAAAAATCTTATTTAAATGCTTTATTTCCTACATAAATATAGGATCAGTCCAACAACCATGCAGCTAGGCTCATTAGAACTAATTTATGATATATACGGATACTAATTATGCTACACGGTGTAGGTATTTATGTAATGCGGCACACTACGTAAAATACGGTTCACTCGTGGACACATATCCATATTCGAGCGTAAAATCTTTAGTTTTGAGCGTAAAACCCCGTAGTTATGATCGTAAAATACTGAAAGTTATTGAAAACCTCTTGTCGTTGGCATAAATATGTATACAAAGTGACATAAAAATATATACGAGATTGTATGTCGTCACTCCACCGGGAACATGCATTCCAACGCGTCCCCCACCAGACGCATGCATGCGGTCCTATTTTTATGGCAGGTCTAAAAAATATGGCAACCAACTAGGCAGATGCATGTGGTTCTTATTTTCATGTAGATCCGAAAATTATGGTAGGTCGTGGGAGTTTCCAATGAATACACACTAATTTTAAATGGATTTTTTGTTGTCACACCCGGTTTTGGAAGGTAAACCGAATCTGAACCATCTACGTGCCAGGATCATAAATTCACGTACACAGCGATTACATAAATGACTCATCATAGCACAATGCTTCGAATAACAATAAAGAGTAAGTAATAACATTATAGACTAGAGTCATTTACATAATATAAATCAAAGTGCACATAATAAAAATGTAGCCAACGTAAACAAACCCAGCATAGACAGCTGACTGGGGGAGGTCGTCAGCCTAATCATCGAACTTGTCGAAGTCCTGGAACTCCTAGAGATCCACCTCAACGTCTTTTTCCCCTTTACCTGAGCATAGGTTGCACCAAAGGCAACCTGGTGTTTTTGTGAAAGCAAGGTTGAGTACACATCAACGTACTCAACAAATGTCTCGTTTAGCTCAGGTGGACTAGCTTTATGTGGGGTTAAGATCAAAGGAGTTGCTTTTAGTTCGTTAGGCATTTATTATTAGTAGAAGCCAAGTTTTAGCAATAACCAACCCGCCATTTCCTCATCGAGGAACATCATTATCATCATCGTAACCAAATCCATAAATAGAACCATAACATCTCGAACCATATGTATCTCTAATCAAAGAAGCTCCCAAGGCCGCTCATAACCGTGAGCATGACTGATATTTCAGTTTTATTCCTCAGCAGAGGTCGCACACTTTACCCATGAGCTATGATTCCCATTCTGCCCGAGGAGCGCTATGAGTTTCTGTAGCTTTTGAGTCCGACCCAAAATTGGAACTTGCAGTTGCAGTCCATTAACTATCCCTTCTTTCCTGCTTTAAGCAGAATTCAAGTAACTATTTTTTAGATCTTTTGTCATTTTCTTGTGATATTTGTACTGATTCCTGTTAAAAAAATTCACAACGGTAGTGGTAGGCAATGAGCACCCTAACCCAGTATCCAATGGGTAAAAAGGACATTAGGGTATAGATATAGCAAATTTTGATACATACGTGTATTTTATTGGGCACATTACTATACCCATCGGATATGTTGTGTATGAGTATATTATTTCTTGCCCCATACCACGCTAATTTATGATATGTGTGTCAGAATTATTAAAATGTTCCATATAGAATTAGAAGAGAAGGAATGAAGTATAATTTTATTTGAATAAATATCTCAATACCTATTTATATGATATATAACAAACGTAGCAAAGCACGGACAACTGGCTAATGTTACATTAAGGACTAGATTGGGAACCCCATTTTTCTAGAGGTTTTCTATTTTCTCAAGGGAAATTTATTCATTTTCCCTTGGAAAAATAGAAAATCCTTGGAAAAATAGAGCTCCCAACTAGCCCTAAAGATTGATTTGCGATAACTGGCTTGATTGACATTAGCGCAAAACATTTGAGTTACTATTAAATTCGTTGACATGGATTTATAAAGCGTAAGTTAACAACTATAAATTAGTTTAATTAAAAGGTCTAATTAATTAACATTAGTTAAACAAAAGTATAATTAATTGTTTAAAACGTGCGACATGGTGAAACAAGGTTACTAACGCGTAGACAATGCTCACCTCGCCACGACGGTGGACGACCAGACGAGCTCGTGGCGAGGCACGACAACGTGCTGCGCGCACAGTGACTCTACACAACGGCTCTAGCAAGGCGCGCAGCACGGCGAAACGAAGGTCAGCGGCGCACAGACTATCCCGGGCACTGCTTAACAAGGGTGAGCGCGCGTCGGAGCTGAGCCGCCAGGCTCGCTCCTGGGCGCTGGGGACCGTGTCGCCGAGGTGCCGTGCTAGGCCGCCGAGGCTGGAAGACATAGAGCAGGTGCTCAGCCGGCTCGGCTGCAATCTCGCCGTAGGGGGCAGGGACGGCTGGCCGGGCCACCGCGCTGGCGCACACAAGGGCGAGGTGAGATCTCACCGAGGCACGGGGGTTGAGCGGCTCCTGCGATGGCAGACAACGTGATAGAGGTTTTGCGAGGGGAAAAGAGGAGAAGGTGGCGAGTCTGGCGTCCAAGGGAGATGGAATGGATAAATTGCCGAACTGCTCACGAGGCGTGGGTGGTTGGGGATTTTTGGGGAAGAAGAGCAGGGCCTTCGTCGGCGCTGGGACGACTGCGTAGCACGCGCGTGCGAGCAGGTCGCGCGAGTTGTGCGCCATGCGGTAGGGAAGAGAACGTGGGGCGCACGGGCTGCTGCTGCGTCCGCACGACGCGAGCGAGTGTGCGGGACGTGGCGCGGTCTGGCGCGTGGGCCTGCTGGTGGGCACGCCCTAGGGGTGCATAGTGTTGGGCCGCGCGGGAAACATGCCGCGTGGGTGGCTGCGGGGAAGGTGGGCCGTGCGCGCGGCGGGGTGGGCCAGGGGACGCGGGGAAGCGAAGTTGGGCCCCTCGCGCTTAGTGTGTCGGCCAGGGCAGGCCGCAAGGCCGAGCTGGGATGAGGGGAGGAGTGCCTGGGTCTCTTCCTTTTTCTTTCCTATTTCTTTATCTTTTGTTCTTTCCTATTCTCTCCCAAATTTCAAATCGAATTCCTTATTAAACACATGCTCCACAAAATCACTCATCAAACAAAGTGAAAGTATGCTCCAACATGATGCGACCATCAAAGCAATTATAGGGTTTTAAGTTTACTAGGCTTACATGTAGATATAAAACAAAATAATTCCTCACTCTTTAGGCAAAAGAAAAGAAACGCATGGGAAAGAGAGGGTAACAGCTAAATTTGGTGGATATTAGAAAAGAAATTTTATACCCCCAAGTTCAGGGTGTTACAACAACTGTTTATTTACTGACGTTGATGTTAACGTCTTTATAAGAAATGACGATTCACTTGCTTTTAAGGGAGTGTGAGATGGTGAGCTATATTTAGTTGATTTCACTGATAACAATGCTGGACTAGACACTTGCTTAATTGCTAAGACTAACATGGGCTCGCTCTGGCATCGCTGACTTGCTCATGTTGGGATGAAGAATGTTCACAAACTTCTAAAGGGGGAAACTAACCAATGTTCATTTTGAAAAAGATAGGTTTTATAGTGCATGCCAAGCAGGGAAGCAGGTTGGAACTCATCATATACACAATAACATCATGACGACCGAGAGGCCGCTTGAACTACTCCACATGGATCTATTCGGCCTGATTGCTTACATAAGCATCAGCGGGAGTAAGTATTGTCTTGCAATTGTGGATGAGTATTCTCGCTTCACTTGGGTGTTCTTTTTGCAGAAAAAATCACAAACCCAAGAGACATTAAAGAAATTCTTAAGATGGGCTCAAAATGAGTTCCGATTGAGAATCAAGAAGATTAGAAGAGATAATGGAACAGAGTTCAGGAACTCTCAAATTGAAGGATTTCTTGAGGAGGAGGGCATCAAGCATGAGTTCTCTTCTCCCTACACACCTCAACAAAACGGTGTTGTGGAGAGAAAGAATATAACTCTTTTGGATATGTCAAGGACCATGCTTGAAGAATACAAGACATCAGATCAGTTTTGGGCGGAGGCGATTAACACCGCTTGCTACTCCATCAACCGACTCTACCTTCACTGAATCCTCAAGAAAACATCATATGGACTCCTCACAGGTAAAAAGCCCAATGTTTCTTATTTTTATAGTTTTTGGGAGCAAGTGCTTTATTCTTGTTAAGAGAGGTAGAAATTCAAAAATTGCTCCTAAAGCAGTAGAAGGCTTTTTACTAGGTTATGACTCAAACACAAGGGCATATAGAGTCTTCAACAAGTCCACTAGATTAGTTGAAGTTTCTTGTGACATTGTGTTTGATGAGACTAATTGCTCTCAAGTAGAGAAAGTTGGTCTTGATGAGTTAGATGATGAAGAGGCTCCGTGCATCGCGCCAAAGAACATGTCCATTAGAGATGTGTGTCCACAAGAACCCAAAGAGCCTTCACAAGCACAAGATCAACCAACATCTTCCATACAAGCATCTCCACCAACTCAAGATGAGGATTGGCTTAAGAAGAAGAGGATCCAGATCAAGACAATGAGCCACCTCAAGAAGAAGGATCGATCAAGGGGGAGATGAAGTTGATTAAGAAAAAGGAGGATGAACAAGAGATTCAAGATCAAAGACCACCTCACCCAAGAGTCCACCAAACAATTCAACGAGATCACCCCGTCAATTCCATACTTGGTGACATTCAAAAGGGGGTAACCACTCGATCTCGAGTTGCTCATTTTTGTGAATATTACTCTTTTGTGTCTTCTATTGAGCCATACAGGATAGAGGATGCACTTAGAGATCCAGATTGGGTGGTGGTAATGCAAGAGGAGCTCAACAACTTCACAAGGAATGAGGTATGACATTTAGTTCCACGTCGTAACCAAAATGTTGTAGGTACCAAGTGGGTATTCCGCAACAAACAAGATGATCGTGGTGTGGTCACTAGGAACAAAGCCCGACTTGTTATCACTAATGGTTTTAAAAGTCGGAAGAGCATGGTATGAATGCCTAAGAGACTTTCTTATCACTAATGGTTTTAAAAGTCAGAAAAGCTGACCCTACTCTCTTCACTAAAACAATTGACAAAGACTTATTTATATGCCAAATTTATCTCGATGATATTATCATTGGGTCTACTAACAAGTCATCTTGTGAAGAGTTTAGTAGAACTATGATAAAAAAATTGAGATGTCCATGATGGGGGAGTTAAAGTATTTCCTTGGATTCCAAATCAAGCAACTCCAAGAGGGCACCTTCATTTGACAAACAAAGTACATTCATGATATTCTCAAGAAGTTTGGAATGAAGAATGCCAAACCCATCAAGACTCCCATGGGAACAAATGGGCATCTCGACCTCGACACAGGAGGTAAGTCTGTAGATCAAAAGGTATACCAATCGATGATAGGATCTCTACTCTATTTATGTGCTTCACTACCGGATATTATGCTTTCAGTATGCATGTGTGCAAGGTTCTAGGCCGTGAAAAGAATCATGAGATTTTTAGTTTACACTCCTAAGTTTGGCTATGGTACCCCAAGGGATCTACGTTTGACCTAATCGGGTATTCTAATGCTGATTATGCCAGATGCAAGATTGATAGAAAGAGTACATCACAGACTTGTCAGTTTATGGGGAGATCCCTGTTGTCTTGGGCTTCAAAGAAACAAAATTTAGTAGCTCTATCCACCGCCGAAGCCGAGTATATTGTTGTAGGACATTGTTGTGCACAATTACTCTGGATGAGGCAAACCCTTAGGGACTATGGCTACAAATTGAGCAAAGTCCCTCTCCTATGTGACAATGAGAGTGCAATCCACATGGCGGATAATCCTGTTGAACACAGCCGCACAAAGCACATAGACATCCGATATCACTTACTGAGAGATCACTAACAAAGGGGAGATATCGATATTGCTTATGTTAGCACCCACAACTAGTTAGCCGATATCTTCACCAAGCCCTTAGATGAAAAGGCTTTTAGCATGCTTAGGAATGAACTAAATGTCTTAGATTCTCGGAACTTTGATTGAAATCTTGCACATATTGCTCATTTTATACCTTTGATCATGGCATGTCTCTTTCATTTGATACAAATGCATATTTCTTATTCTTCTTGTGCCAAAGCTAGGACTAATGTGTTTCCAATAGTATTTCTATACTTAGTCTTGAATTGAAAGGGAAATGGAGTTGTAGGCAAAGACAAGGTTTTCGCTCCGTATTTGTTAGTATCCTTTGCCCTACTCATGTATTTACTTTCATATCTTTTCAAAGACCTCTCAATTTCTCTATTATTGGCGCTTAATGCCAAAGGAGGAGAAATTAATAGGCCATAGCAAAAGGACCGCACCACCACCCTGTTTTTTGAAAACCTTTTTTAAAAATTGCATTTGCAAAAACCGTCTTGATAGCTAAGGGAGAACTTTTTCAAGGGGAGCTTTTATTTAGCCAAAGAAAAAGCATTTGAAAAGGGGGAGAATCTATCAAAACTTGAAAATGCCTTTAGAAATCATATTCTTATACCATTGGCTAATTGAAAAAGAATTTGAAAAGACTTTTCCAAAAGATTTGCAAAAACAAGCTAAGTGGTGCAAATGTGGTCCAAAATGTTAACTATATCAAAATAGTCATATATACTTAGGGTCTGTTTGGTTGGGCTGTGGCTGTGAAAAAAGTTGCTGTGGGCTGTGAGCTGTGGAAAAAGCTGCTGTAGGCTGTAAGCTGTTAAAAAGCTAAAAACCGTTTGGTAGAAACCACTAAAAGTCGTTAAAAATCCTTCGATATATGTTTTCATAGTTCCATCCGAAAAGCCACTAAAAGCAGGTCCAGAGGTGCTTTCAGATTTGCACTACAAGAAAGTCGGCTTTTAGAAAAAGCTGCTTCCTGGATCCAGCCCTTTGGTTGGCTTTTGGCTTTTAGGGAGGCAAAAGCCAAAGCCAAAAGTTAAACCAAACACACCCTTAGATCTGATTTCGTTTCAAAGTAACTTATGCACATCTGTCAAAATGCAAACTAGCTACATTTCTATACATTGTATTTGCTTTGGTTTGTGTTGGCATCAATCACGAAAAATGGGGAGATTAAAAGGGAAATGGTATTACATAGAAGTACAACATAAACAATAATGAATCCTTCATCGATAGATTCAGCCAGCAGTAGTAACAAATGTGTAAACAAAAGGAAGAGCACTAAGTTCCTAACTCGAACATTCATAGCGTATTAGAGAACCAATAATGTACAAACAATCAAATATTGACATTTGACAGATGACCTCGGTTTCCAGACTCTTTTACTCCATATATACCAGTACTAATATAATAATTCTAACATGCATAAATAACTAACTTAAAAACAATGAAGCATCTTCAATACTAAAGTTACGAATCCTTTCCCATACACGCAAGGCGTGCCCACTTTACTAGTTTAAACAAATCAGAACTTTGTTTCCATGCACCTAGCTAGGCCTGGGGGCGGACGGGCGTGGGAGAGGCTAGATGACTATTCTGGTGCATACAGTTCGATAATGCCTTTTAGATTCTTTTCTCGTTATATCTTCTAAATAAATGATTTAATTATCGAACCAATTTCATATATGTGTTCCTAATATTTCTGTGAACAAAACTAGACCACTCATGATATATATTTCAAACAAAAAATAATATACTTAAGATTAAGACTATTAACATATAATTAGTGTCATTGACATGTAATTGGTGTCTATTTATTAACTTTAACATATAATTAGAGTCTATTAATATATTTTTAATTTATTTAATAATTTTGAAAAAAAAGTATTCATGCAAAATAACCAAACAACATATTTATCAACCATGTTGGCTAAAAAAGTGAACCAACATAGGGCTGGATATCGAGATAGCTCGGCTCGGCTCATTATGGAATCGAGCCACAAGATCAGCTTAGCTCGGTTCGTTTGCGAGCTCGAGCTATCTTGTTTAGCTCGCGAGCCAGAACAAAAGCCAATATACGAATACATATACACAAATATAATCAATTAATAGTTAATTTTAAACTAGTTTAATACTAGAAAAAAATAATAATACTCATATTTTTACGTACCACATTAATTTAACGCCAAATTAACATAATTTATCACTTATTAGTTCATCCAACACAAATGCAGAATTTGTTTTTTTAGTGATAAATGGTAGCTCGTTTGATCTAACGAGCTGGCTCGAGCTCTTTCCGGTTAACAAGTGCAAGGAGGATATTCGAACGCCACAAGATCTGACTATGGATGGATGAAGCGAACGGAGCTCAGCAGATGGTATGCCTTAGTTGTAGAGAAGAGATAGAGATTAGTGGTAGTTGTCTCGTCGACGATTTCATTTCACTGTACCCTACCTAATACTCATCCCGGCCCGTTCCCGTGGCTGCATATTGAGCTTCTTGATGGCCACGTATACCGCCAGCATTGGCTAGTCTCACCTGCATCGCAAGAGAGCCTGCCGCCTCAGACACGGGCGACGATGATCAGCTGATCGGTGAAGAACGGGTCGTGTTTAGAGATGGCAACGGGTACAAACCCACCGGGTTTTGCTATCCCAAACCCGTACCCGTGAAAAATATTTACACCCATTAAAAAACCCGTACCCATGATGGGTTTGAAATTTTTCCCAAACCCGTACCCATCGGGTTTGCGGGTACCCACGGGTTACCCGCGGGTTTTTATCTCCAATATGCTTATTCTTTTTATAATCAATAAGTATCGTAATGATTAATGAGATCATGGTCCAAAATTTATGTAATGAACAACGAATTCATAATTTGGAATAAAAAATATTAGTAGAGATAATTAAATATAAATAATAAGTTGTATAATCAAGTTACCTTGCACTAAGTTACACATCCACCACATATATAACGCTATTAATAACTATAATAGCAAGCAAACAACACTATCACCAACTACTTATACATTCACTATTTGATAAAATTAGGAAGTAAATAGGTAGATAACAAGTTTGTTGTTCGTTTATAAAATAAAATAACAATATGCACTAGGTTTGGTCGGGTTTAAAAAACCCACGGGTTCACGGGTTTGGGTACTATAGGAACAAACCCGTACCCATGAACCCGTTGGGTATACAATTATGCCCATTAACAAACCCATGGGTATGAAAATTGACCCAAACCCATACCCTAATGAGGTAAAAACCCATCGGGTTTCGGGTACCCATTGCCATCTCTAGTCGTGTTGCATCAGATCTGCGTCAGGAAGCACTGGCCTACCCGGTTTTGCCAACCGCTTCGATAAACTTCTTGGAGCGGCGGCGACGCGGAGTATAGCAATGCCAAGCACACAGCCGTTGTCAGGGGCTCGCCAACTCATCTTAATTCTGAGCCATCAAAGCAAAAGTCATCGACGTCGATCCCATGGGGTGCTGGCCATTCTTCGCCGACCAGCAAGCAGATCAACAGTCGGATGGTGAGGGGCGTGTGGAGAAACGAGCTGGACATGAAGGACGTGTGCTGCGACGGAGCCGTCGTGCAGAGGACGCTGAAGGAGGCAGTAGAGTCCATGGTGACCAAGGGCTCGGTGCAGCAGGTGAGGGCTCATCGGCAGTGGAACTTGAGCGGCTCGTCAAATTCATAGAGGAGCTCCAGTACGGCCGAGCCATTACTGATGACTGATGAGTAGCATGCATGCATGGAGAGTAGCAACATGTGCACTGGCGAATACGTACATCTACTACTTATTAAGGCTCTAAGGGTAGCCTGCCGTTCTACATTCATTCAATCTGGATCGTCCATCCGCATCGCTGTTGTTCAATCTAGATCGTCCATCCGCGCGCGCAAAAATTCAACACATGTTCAGAATACCACTAACTGATTACAAGAGTTGATTGTTTTCTCTGTAGCAGGCACGTTTATAAGTTGCTACCGCACTCTTTTGCTGGCCGATATGGTACCATTTATTTACGCCGCAGTAGAGAACATAGAATTTATTTGGCTGGCAGATATGAGGCCCATCTATCAATTCAATTCAATTGTATACGGCCCATCTAAGAAAAACCTAGAGACGCCCGCAGGCAGTCGCTCTCGCGCGGCGGCTCTCATCCCCGCCGGCGAGCCTCCGTTTCCCTCCGTCAGTCGCTCCTCACCCGCCCCACGGCTGACCAGCGCCATTACTCCTCACCCCGCAGGCAGTCGCGCACCTCCTCTCCTCTACCACTATCACCCCCTCCTCGCCGCCATTACTGCTCACCGCGTCCTGGCTCTGTGAGCTCCTCACTCGCCGGTGTCCTGCCCCTCGGCGGACAGCCTCGTCTGGCCACACCAGTCGCGTGGCCTCCCTGTGCTCTGCACATCGCGCGACGCCCGCTGCTCTGCTCAGCGCGTGTCAGTAACTCAGGTACGTGCCCTCCTCGTCTCCCTCCTCTCACTACAGGAAACGACTAAATTTTCGTGGGCCAAAAACCCACGAAAATAAGCCAAAACCGACGAAAATAGCCTATTTTCGTCGGCAGGCCGACGAAAATAGCCGCCGAAAATAAGTTCGACGAAAATAGGGAATTATTTTCGTCGGTACCGACGAAAACGACTTATTTTCGTCGGCTTCCCCAAGGCCGACGAAAATAGTTGGTCGGCTGACTATTTTCGTCGGCCACTGAGGCCGACGAAAATAGGGACATAATTTTCGTCGGCCCTGGGTGGTGGCCGACGAAAATATCTGGGCACGTATTTTCGTCGGCCACCACCCAGGCCGACGAAAATTCATGATACCCCCCAAAAACAGATTGTTCTGCACCTTTTATTAATTTCACAGCAAAATAAACATATACACAATCATATATACAGATTTCACAAACAATACAGTTTTCACAAACAACATTCACAAGCAATTACATAATTGTTTCAAACATATTCCATACATATAGTCCATATATAGTCCATACATAAACAAAGTCATTCCCTCCAGAACCATAAACAAAGTCTATACATATCCATACATAGTCCATAAACAAAGTCACTACTCACTCCGGCGGGCTATGTGAGTTTTGGCCACTCCCTCCTCCGCCACCAGGAAGGTGGCCACTCCCTCCAGAACCATGGACGAGGAAGTCTTGGACGTTGACAGCACCCTCCGATCCCTGAGCATGTGACGCTGAACCCTGCAATTCATCAATCATTCAAATAAGGCTGTGTTTGGTCAATATTTGTATAAAACTAAACATGGAACGTCACCTGTGATCCATGGTGAGGAGGAGGTTGTGCATGCATCCACGGGTACTGTTGTGCTGGCCACCCCTGAGGTGGTGGCACCCACCCCGTCGGTGGCGGTGCCATCCACGCTTGAAATGGTTGAGAGCCCGCCGGTGGCTGGAAGACCGGTGGCACCCATCCCGGGACTGGCTGCGATCCTTGGGGTGATGGAGGTGTCCAAGTGCCTGGAGGTGCCTGCGTCCACCCAACACCAGTCCACTGTGGCTGCGACGCTGGAGCTTGTCCTGGCCACTGTCCCCATCCTTGTGCCTGCGAGCCATTTTTGATAATAAAAAAAGAGTTGCTATGGAATTGAAGTGTTCATATAGTGTTACCTGGGGAGGGCGAAAAGCTGGCAAGTTCATATCAGGGACGAGTCGAGTAGTCATTTCCTGCAAATGGATGAAACGTTAGAATCGCAACATTATACTTTGAATTCAATGACACGTGATGAGATAGATGAATTACCTGAAAATAAGAAGTCATATACTGCGTCAGCTGTCCGACCTGCTCCTGCGCTGCTCGAGCCTGCTCCTGTGCTGCTCGAGCCTGCTCCTGTGCTGCCCGAGTCTCCTCCTCCAGCTGAGCCTCTCGAGCAGACTTGGAGGAGCGAGAACTCCCTGCCGAAGATGATGTTTTCCCTTGACCTAATGTCCTGTTGTACTCCACAACGCCGGTGCCAAAGGCAAACCTGCATGATACACATAGTTGAGCCATTAAGTGGACACATTCTTGTTAATGAAATTGTCGAATCAAAGACAACCACCTCACCTGCCATGCTTTCTACCCCCACCACTGTGGTACAACGCCGAGGCATCTAAGTCTGAATGCATCCAGTCGAAATCAGGCCCATGGCGTTGAGTCATTTCCTCCCCATATGCATTCTGCAAAGAAAGTTAGAGTTGGAGTTAGACACAAAACATGCAATTTAATTCGTAAATACAACTTGTTTACCATTTTCTCCCTTGCCGCCTCGCTGCATAGCTCATCAGGGTTCGCCGGATCAGGGCCACGGTGACCACGGACGTAAACCTCCATAAAACTTGGAGCAACTCCACTTTCAGCTTCCTGCATGAAAAAGAAGAGTTAAACCATAGAAATGTTGTGCTTCGACTTTATCGCCATTAGTCTTGTGAGAGTCCCAAGAACTGACATCTGAGTGTGCTCGTGCAGTCTCTCTTCCCCCGCGGCGAGTAGCCTGAAGAATTCCTGAGCATCGCGTGGAAGCTGCCCCGGCTCCTCAGCGTTCATTTCAACATCCCTACCAAGATCATGCAACATGCCGTCCATCCTATCATGATCGTCATCAAGTTCCACCTCCGCGTCAACGTGTTTAATAGACTCTCCATGCCGGTACCATACAAGGTAGTTCGGCATAAACCCACTTTTGCAAAGGTGTTTCTCCATTTCTTCCTTCTTCTGAGGCCACTTGTTCTCGCAGCGATTGCAAGGACACTTCACTAGACGACCAGTTGCATCTTTGAAAGCGTGCTCAAGAAAAGCCTTTGTTACACCCATCCATTCATTCGAATGTGCCCCATCCTTTCTCCACCCGTCATACATCACCCTCCGATCACCGTCCATTTCAAAGGCTAAACAAAACACAAAGAACATCAACGATCGTCCGTGGCTTAGGTGAACTCCCTATTAGGTAAAGGCCCTAAACCCACCCAAGAGTGTAGGCCGATGCTTGTGATTTGTGACATGTATCCTACGATTGCCGCGAAATTTCGGCAGCATAACCTCGCTGCTCTCCAAGCACACGCCTGAACATGGTGTGTTGGAGAACAACTGGGTTACACAACCGAAATTCCGCGTCAATCATAAGGCACATGTCACAAATCACAAGCATCGGCCTACACTCTCAGGCTGTCCAAAATACGTGGACAATTCCGGAACGGCGAACCTCACAAGCCAATGTGATGTTCGCCGTTCCCGAACGGGTGACGCATACGGTTCGCTACGGTTAACGATCAAAACTAAACTCTAAACATTAAACTAAACTCTAAAATTAAGATAATAGAATGAGACATTGAGGATAATGAGGCACTGATCACTGATGATTACTGATCACCACTGATCTAGCATGCACTCTTCACTATACAAAACCAATTCACCACCGCCTTAACAATCTGTATAACGGTTAACGGCCGCCACGACCGCCACGGCCGCGCGCACGGCACGCCACGGCCGCCATGTGCATCAAATTAAGAAGGGAGACGGGGAGGCTCACCGCGGGGAACGAGGGCGGCGTCGACGGATGGCGAGCGCGGCGTGGACGGACGGCAGACTCCCTTCTTCGCGACGGCGGCCACGAGCTCCCTTCTTCACGGGCGGGCGGCGCGTCGAGCGCGGCGAGGGCGCGCGGGCTGCGTGCGGCAGCGTGCTCCCTTCTTCGCGGGCGGGCGGCTCGGCGAGGGCGGGCAGGCGCGCTCAGGCGGGCAGTGAGAGGCTCGGGCGAGGGCGCGCTCAGGCGGGGCGCGGGCGGCTCGGCGAGGGCGGACGGGCGCGCTCAGGCGGCGGGCGGGCGGCCCGGGCGAGGGCGCGCGCAGGCGGGGCACGGGCTGCTCGGCGAGGGCGGGCGCGCTCAGGCGGCGCGGCGAGCGCGGGCCGAGGGCGGTGCGGCGAGCGCTGGCGCTCCGGCGGCGCGGCGGGCGCGGGCGCTCCGGCGGCGCGGCGAGCGCGGGCGCTCCGGCGAGCGCGGCGATGGCGGGCGGGCGGGCGCGGCGCGGCGAGGCGGGCGCGGTGACGGCGGGGCAAGCGCGGCGACGGCGGGCGGCGGCGGCGCTTCTAGAGACGAGTGAGCGAGAGAGAAGATGCGCGCTGAAGCCGGATGGAGGTTAACGGGCCTTTATTTTCGTCGGCCTCATTAAGGCCGACGAAAATACAGGCCGGTTAATGACTAATTTTCGTCGGCCTGGATGCGGCCGACGAAAATACGCCACTTATTTTCGTCGGCCTAGCTACGGCCGACGAAAATAGCACATAGTTTCGTCGGTCCCCGAGGCCGACGAAAATACCTTTCGTATTTTCGTGGGCCTGCCGACGAAAATCTTCTCTGGCCCACGAAAATAGGACACATTTTCGTCGGTCACTCTTGCCGACGAAAATAACATTGTATTTTCGTGGGCCAGCCGACGAAAATAGTCTGGCCCACGAAAATTTAGGCGTTTCCTGTAGTGTCTCCTTCGTGCCGGACCACCCGCTCTGTGACCACCTCGTCACCGTCGTTTCCGCCTTCGCCTCTGGCCTCACCGTGCCCATCTCCAGGGACCATGAGGACCTTCACCTCGTCGCCTCATCTACGTGCTCCTCGTCACCGCCAACCGCCCCAACCGCGTGTCCGACTACACCGCGTGTGCGCGCCCTCGACGCCTGCGCGCCCTCGACGCCGCGCTACCAGGTCTCCTTGCCGAGGTCCTCGGGCACCTCTAAGCGCTCGCCGACCAGGCAATCCTACCTCCTCTTGCTCGCCTCCGCTGCACGCCACGCCATGCACCTCGGGAGGCTCGCCTCGAGCGCTTCCATCCCGGCGGTAGCAGGCCCGCCCATCCCCTTCATCATACCTTCTCACCTGCTCTTGTCTCCCGCTGCCCCTGGCACCACCATCGAAACGTCAGGGACATAAGGAAGGTGCTCGCTCTGCTTATGGACCGTCCATAGGTGCTCACGCCCGCAGCGGCCATGGAGATGATGGCCATTCTTGCCAAGGTCGCGTCGGCTATGCTCCAGTGGGCACCAGCGGTGCAGCGCACATTCAAGTGCAGTTCGATGGATGCTGCATTCGTCCAACGCCGTGCTGCTACACTCGCTACTCACTCCCTTGCTCCAGTTCCTGGATGCCTTTGGAGATGAGGATGAGCGCCTGTGAGGTGCACCATCAACTCACAGTGCAATTGTTGGCTTTGCATTGGCTACTCGGCTGGCAGGTTCAGAAATCTGGTGCCTGGTCTCACCCATTGGTTTTACCCTGCCGTGTTTGATCCCCTTGGGCTCAAGGGCAAGATGCTGGCTTGTCTACCTTATGTTGTTGATGGTGTTTTGATGGGATTGCAGCAGCAGGCAGAGCAAGTGAGCAATTGATTGGGCTACTTGGTTTGGTTTGCGTCTCCGCCTTTAGGTGGCTCCCAGCATGAAAATTGGTGTCGTCATATTCTCTAGCAGTGGCAGGATGTACGAGTACTCGAGCCCTACATGGAGGTGCATAAGCTTTCTTTTTTATTTGATATCATACGTCCTTTTGGTCATGGTCATCTTTGAGGAAAAGTAGAAATAATAGATATGGCGTATTTATCACTATGGTATTTGTCTTGTCATATTCCGAAGATACATATTTTGTGGTTGAAGCTTCTTACTATGCTTAGGCTTGTTTAGTAGCCTGCAATTTTACAAATTATTTTTTGCTATCCTCGGTTGAACATATTATGCATGCATTGTTTTCAATTTTTTTGTAGGACATGTGCTGCAATATAAGATCCAGCTTATTTTTTTAGTTTGGTTTTTGTAGAACACATTCTCATGAGCAATTTAAAACGGATTTGCTCCTATCAATTGTAATGACCTTTTAACTTAGCACATGTGACCTTTTAACTTAATGTGTAGTAGTCTGCTAAGACAATGTGACATCAATCAGCTAAGTGATATAAGAATAAGACTGGTACCATGATATAAGAATATGACTGGTAACATTCTAAGAATCATACATATGATCTTTTTGGTTGTTGCAGAGCAGCAAACATCTTTCACAGATACCTGAAAGGCCCTCTTACATTTTTTCATTTTGGAGGCAATAGAAGTTTTAGAAATGGTGTATTTTGGTTACCTCGTCATATTTTTTTCGAGATACATGTCTTGTAGTTGAAATTTCTGAAGATTGCTTAGTTGTCTTACAATTTTTTGAGTAATGTATATGTTGTTTTCCAGTTTCTCTAGGAATTTTTTTCTTAGAATGCACAAGATTCAGCCTATCCTGCAGTAAGATTTCATTACTTATGTTTACTTGAAGCTACAGTTGAATGCGTAGCCTATTCTTGCTTTTGTCTATTTATGGTGCAACCCTTAGTGAAACATATTTGGAGATAATTCACCTTATGAATATGATAGAGTCACCTAAGTGTCGAACCATTACTGAAATCGATCATCCGTGAGGTGCTTCCGCTCTGAAATTCAGAGAAGAACTGAAACTAGATTTTTCAAAATCAGGTACAAATAAGACATGGAATGCTGAAATTACTAAAAGGAGAAGGGTACTCTTTTGGAGAACATATGACATGATTGGGTTTAGGGATTTTTTAGGAGGCGAATGGTGCGGGCTTTTTCTCGGGGGATCTGTGCGGTTGGGGAAATTGGGAGCTCAGTGCTGCTCGATCTCGCAGTGTTTTGGCCTCCGGTGCTCGTCGGGGTGCTAAATTTTAGTTTTTAGTGGGTAATTTATGATTTGTGGGCAGGGGTTTGGTGGATTCAAGCTTGGGTTTCAGGTCACCTGAGCTCAGGCTCTTGCTAATTATGTTATATTTTGCATGCAAAGTTGTACATAAAATTTATATTCCTTTTGATCTCATTGAACTATTTCAATTTGCAGATGATCGCGATAGATGAGGTGGATTCTTTTCTCTTCAGACCACATGTTGGGCTTAGGGCCAACTACCAGGCAATATGTAATTATTAAAAGCACTTTATGTGCCATTATTGTTTCAGAAATTCCATGGACAACATCTTCATTAATATTGAATTTTACTGAATTATCTACCAAACTGGCTTCTAATCATTAGAAATATGATTTGCATTATGATTTCTACCTTCTAATTTGTGACATCTCTACAAGTCATTTTCTTACCAGATTCTTCTTGCAAACAAGGGAGGTTGACCTAAAATTGCAAAACAGTTGGTGGATGTCTACGTGCGCTGTTTAAGGTTTGGATGCGTTTTAGCTTTCTATAGTTGTTTATGCTTATTGTGTGAATGGTTTGTTAGCCTTTATCTTTCCTTTTTTCTTCTTAATATAATATAATGTTGTGTAACTCTCCATGTTTGAGAAACAAAAATCATATGTCTTCCATTATATTTAAGTTTTATTACCCATCACATGAGTTTCCTTCATGAGCATTTTGTGGTTTGATCAATGGGGATGTCTGTGTAACTAGATGTTGAGGGCCTGAACCGCATGTAAGGTGGTATTGTGGCACTTCAAGTTTGTACAAAGATGGGGTGATCCTCTAAGGAGGGTAACACACTGGTAAAATAGTCACTTACGTGTGATACTGTGGTGGGGTAGTGACATATTATCTTGTGATCTTTGAGCATGTGGTCATGCTTTGTTTCAGTGCTTGGAACATTGCTAGCCATCTTGTTGATGTGTTTCACTGGTAATTATTGTTGTCCAGCCATCACATGTAATTTGGGCATGACATGCTATTCTGTGTTCATGCATTTGAATTCACAATTTTAAGAAAGGGCATGTTACAATGGACATGGACTTTTGTTGGGGGAGGGGATCCAAATATCATTCTTGCGGTAACAAAATAAACATTCTTATGTTTGAAACACTATCTTTCTAAACCATGGTACCACTTCAGATTAATCATGCCATCAACAGTGATGTCCCTGATGTGTACTATGGCATTGGCTTTTCGGTACAGTTTGCTGATGCGTACGACAGCCAACAACAATTTATACTATTGTAGCTAGATGTTTAGCTGGCTGTTAGCAAGCATGGCGAACACATGTAAAAAAATGTTCAATTATATACTGCTACAAGCGCTGATTTGGAATAAATAGCTGATTTAAGTTGAGATGATATAGATGGGAAATGGTTACATATTGATCTTCTCTTTTGTTTTCAGTACACTATTTTGTTCCAAGCTGGAGGTTTCCCCCTCTTACTCGTGGCTGGTTAAGGCATGAGAGCCCAGGACATTCCTTAGAGGAATCAGAACCACTTAGAGAAACATTCTACGATGAGGAAACATAAACATCAAGTAGAATAGACAAGGTAAGTAAAACAAACTACAACACAAAAATAAAAAATTGTAGCACTGCTTATGGAGGTAAGGTGCTACCAAAGGAGCATGGAAAATTGGAAACTACTTCAGCTATTTCCCCCTATCCGCTGAAGATGAAGATGTCTGTCCAACATGTTTTGAAGGTACAATCACAATAATCATTATTTTTTATCTCTAATATATTGGAAAGGCGTCCTGTTATTTTTGCAAAACATTGTAGTAAATTTTCCATGACGTTGGAACTTTGGTACATGCGAATTAACCAAAAGTCAAATGTTTGTGTAATGTGTATTGCTACGATTTCTATATATCACATGGGTAGACTTTCTTTTATATTATGCTTGAGTATAGAATATAAAATAGAAAATATGTGTTTTGTTGGTTATGTGGATGTGAATATAAAGCCAACAACCAAGGTTCAAAAATCTCCACTTGTTTACAAATTTTCCTTACTATAATTTATATAGTAGAGAATCTTTAGCTTATTTACTATACGTATACTTTATGTAGTAGAGAAGTCTAAGTCTTTCTGCTTCATGAAGATCAAGCCTTTCTAGCTGAATCAACATGTGTAGAGTGGAAACTATATTAATGCTTTTGCCTCCATTCACAATATAAGCAGTGTGTACTTGCACATGCTTGAGTGTGTTCAAACACATCAAGGACCTGATATATTTCTTTTTTTGTCATCAATTTGAAGGGTGGTGGCATCTAATCTGCTAGCTTCGACAGTTTCTCAATTTTACATTTCAAATCAAACAAGGAATTGTGTAGGAGCATGCTGTATTTTCTGTCTCTGAGACCCTTAGTTGATTATGCCGAAAACTTACTATGTTATCATATCTTGTCCTATATGTTGGAACTTTTCTTGTACAAATTCTCTGTGTCCACAATCCATGCCAGTCGTTCTTGTTGAATGAAGTTTATTCTTTTCATTTGTGCTAATAGATAAGGATATAGCTCCGAAAACTGTTAACGACCTGAAGCTTATCAATGGTGGAAGGATATTACCGACAAAAACAGTGGTATTATCGACAATTTCAGCATTTTGGTAATATCATTTTCTTGGCTCCCATGAGAAATAACTTGAACTCTTTTTTCATATATTGACTCGAAGTGTTCGTGATGTTCAACTCTTGTGCTGGAAACATATTGCTGCCATTCTTATCTTAGTGAACACATCTAGGCATGGATCTCTGTTATACAAACACTGAAACCTGAAAGATGTTTCCAGTACTTCATGGAAATTTAAACCTTTATTTTTAGTATTTCTTCACAGTACATCTCTATATAAATTGTGCTGTCATAACTGAAAAAACTCTTTTCTTTTTTATTTTATGCTATATTGAGTTATTGACTTTATATCCATTCTTTTTAGCTCGATTGCTTTTGCCTCATGTAATATAAAATTGTACTCAGATATTTGTAACTTGCAAAAGGTGTAACAGAAATAGCACAAGAAATTTGTGGCTTTGATCTGAATATAGCCGGTACAAATAGCTTCCGTCGAGCTGCTAAAGGTAAGTACTTGGTTTGAGTATTTGCCATTCGATCAGCCACTATTATGTTTCAGTTCTTGTGCTTTAGTTTCTTGTCATTCTAATATTTTCTCATTTCAAATGGTTTAAATTATGGAAGTAGGCATATAGAAGGAAAATCATCAAAGAAATCATTCTAGCCAAGTGTGCTGCCAAGACAATTTGATTTCTAATATTTTTTTTTGTTAATGATCAATCTATATCTATACTACTTATTAAGACTGCAATAGTAGTCTGCCTCCTCTGGTTCTGCACGTCTCTTGGTTCTGCGGACACATAACATGAAGGATCAGTAGGATCAATTCCTTTTGGATGACATATTGACATGAACACCTGTAGGATCAGGGATGCTAGAAATATGCATTCCATCATCCTTGATGGCCCCTGTTTGGTATTGGTATTCGATTATGTTGTGGTCGCAGGAAGATGATCGGGATGGAGTACCTTCTGAGCGAAGTGATGGAGTCGCACCTGTTTTTGATCCGGAAGCAAAAGCGGGAGAGCCTCGAGAAATCAAGCCCCATGCTCGCCTACTACATCCTTGATGGCTATATCTACCAGGCACCACAGCTCTGCAACGTCTTCGCCTCATGCATAGTGTATCCTCTCCTTTTTTTCTTATGTTTTGCAGTGGGATTCTAGGTTGCACATTTTTCTGATTGGTAATGCAGTGAAAATGGTCTACACACATTTTTTGTTGTTGGATTAGCCTTTCATTCGTTGGACATTTTAATTAGACTATACTATCGGAAATAATCATGTGTCTAGGTGTAAGCAAGAGTCTAGATTCATAACATTTACTCTAGCTAAATTTCAGCATGAAGTATATGCTGATTAGTTGGGTAATATTCTGCATTTATTTGGGGTTTTCACAACTTGATTTGTAGCTCACACTGGCTATATTAGGACAGATCCAGTGTTGGTATTTTTATATCTTGGGCTAATATCAGAAATTTGTACAAAATGATTTTTTTGCAGATTTGAGTATCTTAAACCTTTGTGCTATTCTTACTATCCTGTGTGTGGCAACTTCATGATGTGCGAGAGTAAAACTGATGAGAGATTTATTTCTCTTTTTTTACTGATTTGGGTTCCGATCTTTATTTTGTTGTTTACATGAACCTACATGTATGTTCTTATGTGCGTCAACTTCTTGCAGCTTTGCGAGCCAAAGATTCTACCATGCGTGTATACCGTCGCGAGGATCATGTGCCAGCAGATCTAAATATATACAAAAGGTTTAAGTTCCTAATGCTAACTTTGTTTGAGCGATATCCTTCCTATTGACGCAGTAGATGCTATTTGGTTGTCATATTTGATTTTTGACACACTGTTTGGTGTATTGCAATGGTTTCAAAAGATGTAGACAACGATGCCACTTGCTTCCTTTCACTACCACCACTTCTTTAGTTTTTTTTGTAATTGCAGACTAGAGCTAAAGTTAGCCATGTAAATCCAGTTCGATTTATTCCAAACATCTTGTGCAAAGGTTTAAAAAATACATTGATATGTAAAAAACACGAATGGTTATTGTATACTTTTGTTAGGATTACTAAAAGTGAATGTTTAGGTACCTTAAAAGATATATAAGGTTGTACATGTCCATCGTCATTGATAAAAATAAACAATAATAAATATGTAGCGAATATTAATCAACATCTCAAATAAAACATGTTAATCACAAGTGGTAATTAAGGCGCCGAAGCAAAAGAAAGTACAGCACAAACAACAAAGTTTGGATATCTTGAAAGAAGTAGATTACACAATTTCGAGTAGCGGCATCCTTAAAGATAGGTGGATACACATATACATAATATGCTCTCTTCCTATGTAGGCAAAAGGATATTCATCTCCTGTGACTAAGCTCCATCGTCGTTGGATCTGTAACGAAGAAATACCAAAACTAAATAAGTGTCATTCCCACTGATAACAAGTTAAACGCTAAAACAGAATAGACCAAATTTACTAAATTAGTGCATAGTGTAATTTAACCAATTTGATCACTTTGAGAAAAAACAACACACATTTTTTCATAATTATGCATTCAAAGGGTTGTCTGGTATTAAACTGTCATCACCACCCTTCTCATCTGATAGCTTCTACACTCCCGAACTTTCTTTTCCTTGTTATGAATTTTAAAATATTGGTGTTAAAAGGACCATAAATTCAATGGTCTATGTTTGCTTTATACATTTCGTAGGACATCCATTACCAAGGGATGGAGCTCAAGGCCACGCCTGCACCGCTAGAGAAGTATTTTTTTGCAATTGTGAGTAATATTGTCAAACGTTTCTTGTTCTGTGAAAAAATGGAATTGAACCAACATAGGATTCTTTTGTGGTAACAAACGAAGGGAAAGTAATAATGTTGAGGACATGTTTCCATATCTTCGAAATGGACACTCTGGCCCATGGCCTCCACAATGTTGTCAAGCTGATTGAGGTAATCAAAAAAATATTAAGACCCACTAAACTTTTTCCATGCAAAGGTTTTTAAACTGGAAGTGTTGTTGTGTTGTTGGGATGGTTCCCTAGATGATCTTTTCCGCAAGAAGTACCAGAGTTTTGATAGTGAGATTGGTGCCTTGATCGAGGTACGTCACTTTCAAGTTTGGAGTTTGATTTCTTGATACCAAAGAATTGGATTCAAATTTGTGTAGGTTGTAACATTGCTTTATGGCTCTAAACAGGATGTGAAAGGAGACTAGAGTGTGGTGCACTGTTCCATTCAGCAAGCAGGTAAATGTGTTGACAGTCTAGGATCCTCTCTACTTATGCAATGAAGTTTGCTGATTGGGTATATATATATCATGATGTGCTTTCCTGATGCAGGAACTCGCAAAGATTCTGTTTCAGTCTGCTCTACAGATGGTGCCATGTCCATAGCTCCAGGAATAAGCACAAGTGTGCGTCCTCCGAACACGCATTTGTCCTCCTCACCACGGGTTAGTACGAGTGTGGAACTGATATAATACGGATGTAACCTATCTGAATTTTCCAGAATTGTTACCTCGTTTGTTTCGAGTGGAATCAAACTGAAGTTATTTAAAGCTTAATTATCATGCATTCCATCTTTGATGTGCACGATTGTGTTTGGTACTTCCTTGATATTGTTTCATAGTGTGACAACGATGTTGCTGCTCAGTAGTACAATAGAACACTTGGTACGTATGAGTTCCTTCCATTACATGTTTTGCTTTGTGCTTCTGAAAGTATATATTGTAGTATTCTTTCATGGATTTTGCCAAACTCTTCTGCATGGTTGTGCCATCGTGGGACATTTTTCTCCTGCCAACCATGACTCAAGCTTCCACCGAAAAGGAGTAGCATGCTATGCAAATTATTCAGCGATTTATTTTACGTGTTGTTTGTATTCATGTAATCGTTATGCAATAATATTTTATCGAATAATTTATGTGCCTCTGCCTCTCCCTCCCTCCTCCCCCTGCCGCAACACGGAACTCCACCGGGCGCTGGCCCTGACGTGGCTTTGCTGGTCCCTCCACTGACACCCACGTACCTTATCAACTGCATGCCACCGTCTCAAAGGCCTCCGTGGCCGTGCACCGCCAGTCCACTGCTGTCGTCTAGAGATTGTTCTCTCCTCGAAACTATCCCTCCCTCCACCTCACGTGCCTCGCAGACGGGTAGCTTCACGTCGTGAGGCAGACGCGCTAGACCGTAGCCCAAGTTTCACTTCAACGTCATTTCGGATGGCTCGTGGACATCGTGCTCTAGCTTATAACAGTATAACACACATTTGTACATAAAGTTACCGTGATATTATATGTTTCCGTTGCAACGCACGGGCACTCACCTAGTTTAGAATTATTGGTTGTTGTTAACATTTGATTCTGTGTTTATTCTTCAAATTCACAAGCATGATATCTCCGAAATCCTGGTGAATAATTTGTTTTTAAACTCAGCTGTACCAAAATAATATAGCCAACCAAACATGCTGTCAGTCTGTCACACTTGCGTCGAATATCATATCAAAATCAAACACAGGGAGAAGAGTCCAATAGTACTCCATTATGTCATCAAATATATAATAATACATAAAATTACCAAAAGGGGAATGTTTTGACACCAACCATATGCTGACAGTTTAGTTTCGCCGATAACACATACATGGTGACGAGACGAGACGATTCATGAACTAATCAAACAAAAAGAGCGACTACCCATGAACGAACAAGCAAAGCAATGCATCACGTCCAGGTCCAGTACAGAATGGCGCAGCAGTGGTAAATCGTCAAGCCCGGGCGGGGAACTCCATCTCCGGAAAGAGGCTGCGCATGAGGCGCAGGCTCTTCCCTGCCGTGGTTGGCCTTGGCCTCTCCTTCTTCCTAGTAGTCGTGGCCACAGTGGCGGTGGGCGGAGGCAGGGACAGCGGTGGAGTCGTCGGCGATGGAGACGGATTGAATACCCTGACTTGGTGTGGCGCGATGTAGACGGTGCTCTTGGGATCGTCTCGCGGCCAGTTGCCGTCATAGACAACCCCGTAGCCGGATCCGTCAGGAGACGACGACACGATCGTGGCTTTGAGCCACAGCACGAGAACCTGCCCCGTCTTCAGCGTTGTAGTCCTCGTGCGGACACAAACCACCGTCCCAGGCTTCAGATGCGCGGGGACGCCAGGAGTAGATCCGTGCGAGGAACTTGCCGATGATGGGGCAGACCGAGGCGGCGGAGGAGAGGTAGGGCTGCAGCGCGATGAAGCGCGAGGCCGGCGGGGTGGTGACGCGTCGGTGACTGTGGGGCCTCGGAAATGGCGGATTGTCGAAGACGGGGCCGCTCGATGCGGTGGACGAGGACATGGACCCCGGACGCTGCCGTCGCTCGAGCTGTGACGCGACGCGGACAGCGTCTTGGCGACCGACCCTGTGGGCGCCAAGGGCTTGGACCTCCTTTGCTGGTGGAGCTCGCGGCGGATGCTTCGCATGTCGGCGATAGAGGAGCGAGGAGACAGATGCATCACGATCGCGGGTGGAGGAGAGCTGTGGATGGATTCGATCGGCGAGGAGAAGAGAGACCGGGTTGATCGCGGAAGCCGATAGCGAGCGAGCACGGAGTAGGCAGTAGAGGAAGATGGATAATTACGCGCCAGGAGAAAGGAATGGAAGGGAGGGCGTTGGATTTAAGCAGCTGGACTGCATCCAGATTTGGGCCCAGCCGCACGCTTTGGAGTCCGGCCCGAAATTGGATGGATAATGCATGAGCCAGTTTCCGTAGCTTTTGAGTCTGACCCAAAATTGGAACTTGCAGTTGCAGTCCATTAACTATCCCTTCTTTCCCGCTTTAACCAGAATTCAAGTAACTATTTTTTAGATCTTTTGTTAATTTCTTGTGATATTTGTACCGATTCCTGTTAAAAAAATTCACAACGGTAGTGGTAGGCAATGAGTACCCTAACCCAGTATCCGATGGGTAAAAAGGACATTAGGGTATAGATATAGCAAATTTTGATGCATTCGTGTATTTTATTGAACCCATTACTATACCCATCGGATATGCTGTGTATGAGTATGTTATTTCTTGCCCCATACCTCGCTACTTTATGATATGTATGTCAGAATTATTAAAATGTTCCATATAGAATTGGAAGAGAAAGAATGAAATATAATTATATTTGAATAAATATCTCAGTACCTATTTATATGATATATAACAATCGTAGCAAAGCACGGACAACTGGCTAATGTTATGTTACATTAAGGACTAGTTTGGGAACCCCATTTTCCTAAAGGTTTTCCATTTTATCAAGGGAAATTTATTCATTTTTCTTGGAAAATTGAAAATCCTTGGAAAAATAGAGCTCCCAACTAGCCTTAAAGATTGACTTGCGATAACTTGCTTGATTGAGCGACAGCGAGGCTGCTGCGGACACGGACGACGAGCTCAGGTGGACGGCACGACGACGACAACGACGACACGCTGGGCGCTGGGGACCGTGCCGCCGAGGTGTCGTGCTAGGCCGCCAAGGCTGGATGCGGGCGTGCCGCGATGGAAGACATAGAGCAGGCACTCAGCCGGCTCGGCTGCGAGCTCGCCGTAGGTGGCAGGGACGGCTGGCCGGGCCACCGCGCTGGCGCACACAAGGGCGAGGTGAGATCTCACCGAGGCACGGGGGTTGAGCGGCTCCTGCGATGGCAGACGACACGATAGAGGTTTTGCGACGGGAAGAGAGGAGAAGGTGGGCGAGTCTGGCGTCCGAGGGAGAGGGAATGGAGAAATTGCCGAACTGCTCACGAGGCGCGGGTGGTTGGGGATTTTTGGGGAAGAAGAGCAGGGCCTCCGTCGGCGCTGGGACGACTGCGTAGCACGCGCGTGCGAGCAGGTCGCGCGAGTCGTGCACCATGCGGTAGGGAAGAGAACGTGGGGCGCGCGGGCTGCTGCTGCGTCCGCACGACGCGAGCGCGCGTGCGGGACGTGGCGCGGTCTGGCGCGTTGGTGAAAGTCGCCTAGAGGGGGGTGAATAGGGCGAAACTGAAATTTACAAAGTTAATCACAACTACAAGCCGGGTTAGCATTAGAAATATAATCGAGTCCGCGAGAGAGGGTGCAAAATAAATCGTAAGCAAATAAAGAGTGTGACACGCGGATTTGTTTTACCGAGGTTCGATTCTCGCAAACCTACTCCCCGTTGAGGAGGCCACAAAGGCCGGGTCTTTTTCAACCCCTTCCCTCTCTCAAACGGTCCTTCGGACAGAGTGAGCTTTCTCTTCTCAAATCAACCGGGAACAAAACTTCCCCGCAAGGACCACCACACAATTGGTGTCTCTTGCCTCGGTTACAAGTGAGTATTGATCTCAAGAAAGAATGAGAAAGAAGAAAGCAATCCAAGCACAACAGCTCAAAAGAACACAACAAATCACTCTCACTTAACACTAAAGCTTTTGTGGAATTGAGAGAGGATTTGATCACTTGGGTGTGTCTTGTATTGAATGCCTAGCTCTTGTAAGTGGTTGGAAGTTGGAAAACTTGGATGACTTGAATGTGGGGTGGTTGAGGGTATTTATAACCCCAACCACCAAACTAGCCGTTTGGTGGAGGCTGCTGTCGCATGGCGCACCGGACAGTCCGGTGCACACTGGACAGTGTCCGGTGCGCCAGCCACGTCACTAGGCCGTTGGGTTCCGACCGTTGGAGCTCTGACTGCTGGGCCCGCCTGGATGTCCGGTGGCACACCGGACATGTACTGTAGAGTGTCCGGTGTGCCACTTCGCGCGTGCCTGACTTCTGCGCGTACTGGCGCGCATTAATTGCTTCTGCAGGTGACCGTTGGCGCGAAGTAGTTGTTGCTCCGCTGGCTCACCGGACAGTCCGGTGTACACCGGACATGTCCGGTGAATTATAGCGGAGCGGATTCCCGAAGCTGGCGAGTTCAGAGTCGCTCTTCCTTGGAGCACCGGATAGTCCTGGTGAATTATAGCGGAGCGCCTCTGAGTTTTCCCGAAGGTGAAGAGTTTGGCTTGGAGTTCCCTGGTGCACCGGACACTGTCCGGTGGTGCACCGGACAGTCCGGTGCGCCAGACCAGGGCATCCTTCGGTTATCCCTTGCTCTCTTTGTTGAACCCATTTATTGGTCTTTTTATTGGCTAAGTGTGAACCTTTGGCACCTGTTTAACTTTTAGACTAGAGCAAACTAGTTAGTCCAATTATTTGTGCTGGGCAATTCAACCACCAAAATCAATTAGGAAATAGGTGTAAGCCTAATTCCCTTTCAATCTCCCCCTTTTTGGTGATTGATGCCAACACAAACCAAAGCAAGTATAGAAGTGCATAATTGAACTAGTTTGCATAATGTAAGTGCAAAGGTTACTTGGAATTGAGCCAATATGAATACTTATAAGATATGCATGGATTGTTTCTTTGATTTTTGACATTTTGGACCATGCTTGCACCTCATGTTTTGTTTTTGCAAATTCTTTTGTAAATCCTTTTCAAAGTTCTTTTGCGAAATAGCCAAAGGTAAATGAATAAGATTTTGCGAAGCATTTTCAAGATTTGAAATTTTCTCCCCCTGTTTCAAATGCTTTTCCTTTGACTTAAACAAAACTCCCCCTTGATAAATTCCTCCTCTTAGTGTTCAAGAGGGTTTTAAGATATTGATTTTGAAAATACTATTCTCTCCCTTTTTTGAACACAATGAGATACCAATTTGAAAAATCATACCAATTGAAAAACTCTTTTTAAAATAAGGTGGTGGTGCGGTCCTTTTGCTTTGGGCTCATGCTCTCTCCCCCTTTGGCATAAATCGCCAAAAACGGAATCATTAGAGCCCTTTGAACTACTTTCCTCCCCTTTGGCAAATAAAACATATGAGTGAAGATTATACCATAGACGGAGAGTTGCTCGGAGCTATGGCGAAGGATGAGTTACGGAGTGGAAGCCTTTGTCTTCGCCGAAGACTCCAATTCCCTTTCAATATACCTATGACTTGGTTTGAAATAGACTTGAAAACACATTAGTCATAGCACATGAAAGAGATATGATCAAAGGTATATGAATGAGCTATGTGTGCAAATCAACAAAAGAAGTTCCTAGAATCAAGAATATTTAGTTCATGCCTAAGTTTGTTAAAGGTTTGTTCATAAAGTGGCTTGGTAAAGATATCGGCTAATTGATCCTTAGTGTTAATATATGCAATCTTGATATCTCCCTTTTGTTGGTGATCCCTTAGAAAATGATACCGAATGGCTATGTGTTTAGTGCGGCTATGCTCAACGGGATTATCCGCCATGCGAATTGCACTCTCATTATCACATAGAAGAGGAACTTTGGTTAATTTGTAACCATAGTCCCTAAGGGTTTGCCTCATCCAAAGTAGTTGCACGCAACAATGGCCTGCGGCAATGTACTCGGCTTCGGCGGTAGAAAGAGCTACGGAATTTTGCTTCTTTGAAGCCCAAGACACCAAGGATCTTCCCAAGAACTGGCAAGTCCCATATGTGCTCTTTCTATTAATTTTACACCCCGCCCAATCGGCATCCGAATAACCAATCAAATCAAAAGTGGATCCCCTAGGATACCAAAGCCCAAACTTAGGAGTATACACTAAATATCTCAAGATTCGTTTTACGGCCGTAAGGTGAGCTTCCTTAGGGTCGGCTTGGAATCTTGCACACATGCATACGGAAAGCATAATATCCGGTCGAGATGCACATAAGTAGAGTAAAGAACCTATCATCGACCGGTATACCTTTTGATCCACGGACTTACCTTCCGTGTCGAGGTCGAGATGCCCATTGGTTCCCATGGGTGTCTTGATGGGTTTGGCATCCTTCATCCCAAACTTGCTTAGAATGTCTTGAGTATACTTCGTTTGGCTTATGAAGGTGCCCTCTTGTAGTTGCTTTACTTGAAATCCTAAGAAATACTTCAACTCCCCCATCATAGACATCTCGAATTTTTGTGTCATTATCCTACTAAATTCTTCATATGTAGACTCGTTAGTAGACCCAAATATAATATCATCAACATAAATTTGGCATACAAACAAGTCATTTTCAAGAGTTTTAGTGAAGAGTGTAGGATCGGCCTTTCCGACTTTGAATCCATTAGTGATAAGAAAATCTCTTAGGCATTCATACCATGCTCTTGGGGCTTGCTTGAGCCCATAAAGCGCCTTAGAGAGTTTATAGACATGGTTAGGTTACTCACTATCTTCAAAGCCGGGAGGTTGCTCAACATAGACCTCTTCCTTGATTGGTCCATTGAGGAAGGCACTTTTCACGTCCATTTGGTAAAGCTTGAAGCCATGGTAAGTAGCATAGGCCAATAATATACGAATTGACTCAAGCCTAGCTACGGGTGCATAGGTTTCATCGAAATCCAAACCTTTGACTTGGGAGTATCCTTTGGCCACAAGTTGGGCTTTGTTCCTTGTCACCACACCATGCTCATCTTACTTGTTGCGGAAAACCCATTTGGTTCCTACAACATTTTGATTAGGACGTGGAACCAAATGCCATACCTCATTTCTCGTGAAGTTGTTGAGCTCCTCTTGCATCGCCACCACCCAATCCGAATCTTGTAGTGCTTCCTCTACCCTATGTGGCTCAATAGAGGAAACAAAAGAGTAATGCTCACAAAAATGTGCAACACGAGATCTAGTAGTTACCCCCTTATGAATGTCGCCGAGGATGGTGTCGACGGGGTGATCTCGTTGGATTGCTTGGTGGACTCTTGGGTGTGGCGGCCTTTGTTTTTCATCCTCCTTGTCTTGATCATTTGCATCTCCCCCTTGATCATTGCCGTCATCTTGAGGTGGCTCATTTCTTTGATCTTCTCCTTCATCAACTTGAGCCTCATCCTCATTTTGAGGTGGTGGAGATGCTTGCGTGGAGGAGGATGGTTGATCTTGTGCATTTGGAGGCTCTTTGGATTCCTTAGGACACACATCCCCAATGGACATGTTCCTTAGCGCGATGCACAGAGCCTCTTCATCACCTATCTCATCAAGATCAACTTGCTCTACTTGAGAGCCATTAGTCTCATCAAACACAACGTCACAAGAAACTTCAACTTGTCCAGAGGACTTGTTAAAGACTCTATATGCCCTTGTGTTTGAATCATATCCTAGTAAAAAGCCTTCTACAGTCTTAGGAGCAAATTTAGATTTTCTACCTCTTTTAACAAGTATAAAGCATTTGCTACCAAAGACTCTAAAATATGAAATATTGGGCTTTTTACCGGTTAGGAGTTCGTATGATGTCTTCTTGAGGATTCGGTGTAGATACAACCGGTTGATGGCGTGGCAGGCGGTGTTGACCGCCTCGGCCCAAAACCGATCCGAAGTCTTGTACTCATCAAGCATGGTTCTTGCCATGTCCAATAGAGTTCTATTCTTCCTCTCCACTACACCATTTTGTTGTGGCGTGTAGGGAGAAGAGAACTCATGGTTGATGCCCTCCTCCTCAAGGAAGCCTTCGATTTGTGAGTTCTTGAACTCCGTCCCGTTGTCGCTTCTAATTTTCTTGATCCTTAATCCGAACTCATTTTGAGCCCGTCTCAAGAATCCCTTTAAGGTCTCTTGGGTATGAGATTTTTCCTGCAAAAAGAACGCCCAAGTGAAAAGAGAATAATCATCCACAATAACTAGACAGTACTTACTCCCGCCGATGCTTATGTAAGCAATCGGGCCGAATAGATCCATGTGTAGGAGCTCCACTGGCCTGTCGGTTGTCATGATGTTCTTGTGTGGATGATGAGTACCAACCTGCTTCCCTGCTTGGCATGCGCTACAAATCCTGTCTTTCTCAAAATGAACATTTGTTAATCCTAAAATGTGCTCTCCCTTTAGAAGTTTATGAAGATTCTTCATCCCAACATGGGCTAGTCGGCGGTGCCAGAGCCAACCCATGTTAGTCTTAGCAATTAAGCAAGTGTTGAGTTCAGCTCTATTAAAATTTACCAAGTATAGCTGACCCTCTAACACTCCCTTAAATGCTATTGAATCATCACTTCTTCTAAAGACAGTGACACCTACATCAGTAAAAAGACAGTTGTAGCCCATTTGACATAATTGCGAAACGGAAAGCAAATTGTAATATAAGGAATCTACAAGAAAAACATTGGAAATGGAATGGTCAGGTGATATAGCAATTTTACCCAATCCTTTGACCAAACCTTAGTTTCCATCTTCGAATGTGATAGCTCGTTGGGGATCTTGATTTTTCTCGTAGGAGGAGAACATCTTCTTCTCCCCTGTCATGTGGTTTTTTCACCCGCTGTCGATAATCCAACTTGAGCCCCCGGATGCATAAACCTACAAAACAAGTTTAGTTCTTGACTTTAGGTACCCAAATGGTTTTGGGTCCTTTGGCATTAGACACAAGAACTTTGGGTACCCAAACACAAGTCTTTGACCCCTTGTGCTTGCCCCCAACATACTTGGCAACTACCTTGCCGGATTTGTTAGTTAAAACATATGATGCATCAAAAGTTTTAAATGAATTGTCATGATCATTTGATGCACTAGGAGTTTTCTTCTTAGACAACTTAGCACGGGTTGGTTGCCTAGAACTAGATGTCTCACCCTTATATATAAAAGCATGGTTAGGGCCAGAGTGAGACTTCTTAGAATGAATTCTCCTAATTTTGCTCTCGGGATAACCGGCAGGGTATAAAATGTAACCCTCGTTATCCTGAGGCATGGGAGCCTTGCCCTTAACAAAGTTGGACAATTTCTTAGGAGGGGCATTAAGTTTGACATTGCCTACCTTTTGAAAGCCAATGCCATCCTTAATGCCAGGGCGTCTCCCTCTATAAAGCATACTACGAGCAAATTTAAATTTTTCATTTTCAAGTTCATGCTCGACAATTTTAGCATCTAATTTTGCTATATGATCATTTTGTTGCTTAATTAATACCATATGATCATGAATAGCATCAATATCAACATCTCTACATCTAGTGCAGATAGAGGTATGTCCAACGGTAGATGTAGAGGGTTTGCAAGATTTTAATTCTACAACCTTAGCATGTAATATATCATTTTTACTTCTAAGGTCGGAAACTGTAACATTGCAAACATCAACTTCTTTAGCCTTAACAAGCAATTTTTCATTTTCATTCCTAAGGCTAGCAAGAGTAATGTTTAATTCTTCAATCTTAGCAAGCAAATTATCATTATTATTTCTAAGATTGGGAATTGAAACATCACAAACATTTAAATCAACCTTAGCCAACAAATTAGCATTTTCATTTCTAAGGTTGTCTATAGTCTCATGGCAAGTGCTTAGCTCACTAGATAGTTTTTCACATTTCTCTACTTCTAGAGCATAAGCATTTTTTACCTTAACATGCTTTTTGTTTTCTTTAATAAGGAAGTCCTCTTGAGTGTCCAAGAGATCATCCCTCTCATGAATAGCACTAATCAATTCATTTAATTTCTCCTTTTGTTGCATGTTTAGGTTGGCAAAAAGAGTGCGTAAATTATCTTCCTCATCACTAGCATTATCATCGCTAGAAGACTCATATCTAGTGGAGGATTTGGATTTAACCTTCTTCTTTTTGCCGTCCTTTGCCATGAGGCACTTGTGGCCGACGTTGGGGAAGAGAAGTCCCTTGGTGACGGCGATGTTGGCGGCGTCCTCGTCGGAGGAGGAGTCGCTAGAGCTTTCGTCGGAGTCCCACTCGCGACATACATGGGCATCGCCGCCCTTCTTCTTGTAGTATCTCTTCTTCTCCTTTCTTCTCCCCTTCTTGTCGTCGCCCCTATCACTATCACTAGATAATGGACATTTTGCGATAAAATGACCGGGCTTACCACATTTGTAGCACACTTTCTTGGAGCGGGGTTTGTAATCCTTCACCCTCCTTTGTTTGAGGATTTGGCGGAAGCTCTTGATGACTAGCGCCATTTCCTCATTGTCGAGCTTTGAGACATCGATTGGTTGTCTACTTGATGTAGACTCCTCCTTCTTCTCCTCCGTTGCCTTGAATGCAACCGGTTGTGCTTCGGATGTGGAGGGATCATCTAGCTCATTGATTTTCTTTGAGCCCTTGATCATGTACTCAAAGCTCACAAAATTCCCGATAACTTCCTCGGGAGTCATTAGTGTATATCTAGGATTGCCACGAATTAATTGAACTTGAGTAGGGTTAAGGAAAATAAGTGATCTAAGAATAACCTTAACCATCTCGTGGTCATCCCACTTTTTGCTCCCGAGGTTGCGCACTTGGTTCACCAAGGTTTTGAGCCGGTTGTACATGTCTTGTGGCTCTTCCCCTTTGCGAAGTCGGAAGCGACCGAGCTCCCCCTCGATCGTTTCCCGCTTGGTGATCTTGGTTAGCTCATCTCCCTCATGCGCGGTCTTGAGCACGTCCCAAACTTCCTTGGCGCTCTTTAATCCTTGCACCTTGTTATACTCCTCTCGACTTAAAGAGGCGAGGAGTATAGTTGTGGCTTGGGAGTTGAAGTGCTCGATTTGGGCCACATCATCCTCATCATAATCCTCATCCCCTAAGGATGGTACCTGTGCTCCAAACTCAACAACATTCCATATACTTTTGTGGAGTGAGGTTAGATGAAATTTCATTAAATCACCCCGCCTAGCATAATCTTTACCGTCAAAGGTTGGCGGTTTGCCTAATGGAACGGAAAGTAATGGAGTATGTCTAGAAGTGCGAGGATAGTGTAAGGGGATCTTACTAAACTTCTTGCGCTCATGGCGCTTAGAAGTAATGGACGGCGCGTCGGAGCCGAAGGTAGATGGCGATGAGGTGTCGGTCTCGTAGTAGACCACCTTCCTCATCTTCTTTTTCTTGTCCCCACTCCGATGCGACTTGTGGGAAGAGGCTTTCTTCTCCTTCCCCTTCCCTTTGTTGCGGGACTCTTCCGATGTAGCCTTCCCGTGGCTTGTAGTGGGCTTGTCGCCGGTCTCCATCTCCTTCTTGGCGTGATCTCCCGACATCACTTCGAGCGGTTAGGCTCTAATGAAGCACCGGGCTCCGATACCAATTGAAAGTCGCCTAGAGGGCGGGGGGGGGGGGTGAATAGGGCGAAACTGAAATTTACAAAGTTAATCACAACTACAAGCCTGGTTAGCGTTAGAAATATAATCGAGTCCGCGAGAGAGGGTGCAAAACAAATCGTAAGCAAATAAAGAGTGTGACACACAGATTTGTTTTACCGAGGTTCGGTTCTCGCAAACCTACTCCCCATTGAGGAGGCCACAAAGGCCGGGTCTTTTTCAACCCCTTCCCTCTCTCAAATGGTCCCTCGGACCGAGTGAGCTTTCTCTTCTCAAATCAACCGGGAACAAAACTTCCCCGCAAGGACCACCACACAATTGGTGTCTCTTGCCTCGGTTACAAGTGAGTATTGATCTCAAGAAAGAATGAGAAAGAAGAAAGCAATCCAAGCGCAAGAGCTCAAAAGAACACAACAAATCACTCTCACTTAACACTAAAGCTTTTGTGGAATTGGGAGAGGATTTGATCACTTGGGTGTGTCTTGTATTGAACGCCTAGCTCATGTAAGTGGTTGGAAGTTGGAAAACTTGGATGACTTGAATGTGGGGTGGTTGGGGGTATTTATAACCCCAACCACCAAACTAGCCGTTTGGTGGAGGCTGCTATCGCATGGCGCACCGGACAGTCCGGTGCACACCGGACAGTGTCCGGTGCGCCAGCCACGTCACCAGGCCGTTGGGTTCTGACCGTTGGAGCTCTGACTGCTGGGCCCGCCTGGATGTCCGGTGGCACACCGGACATGTACTGTAGAGTGTCCGGTGTGCCACTTCGCGCTTGCCTGACTTCTGCGCGTACTGGCGCACATTAATTGCTTCTGCAGGTGACCGTTGGCGCGAAGTAGCCGTTGCTCCGCTGGCTCACCGGACAGTCCGGTGTACACCGGACATGTCCGGTGAATTATAGCGGAGCGGATTCCCGAAGCTGGCGAGTTCAGAGTCGCTCTTCCTTGGAGCACCGGACACTGTCCGGTGTACACCGGACAATCCTGGTGAATTATAGTGGAGCGCCTCTGAGTTTTCCCAAAGGTGAAGAGTTTGGCTTGGAGTTCCCTGGTGCACCGGACACTGTCCGGTGGCACACCGGACAGTCCGGTGCACCAGACCAGGGCAGCCTTCGGTTATCCCTTGCTCTCTTTGTTGAACCAATTTCTTGGTCTTTTTATTGGCTAAGTGTGAACCTTTGGCACCTGTATAACTTTTAGACTAGAGCAAACTAGTTAGTCCAATTATTTGTGTTGGGCAATTCAACCACCAAAATCAATTAGGAAATATGTGTAAGCCTAATTCCCTTTCAGTGGGCCTACTGGTGGGCATGCCCTAGGGGTGCGCAGTGTTGGGTCGCGTGGGAAATAGGCCGCGCGGGTGGCTGCGGGGAAGGTGGACCGTGCGCGCTGCGGGGTGGGCCGGGGGATGTGGGGAAGCGAAGTTGGGCCCCTCGCGCTTGGTGCGCCGGCCAGGGCACTACACGACGGTTGATCTTTAGCGACCCTTATTAGGTATCAACTGTTGGTTGCTAAAGGTTAGGGACCGACGGTCAGTCGCTAAATCCTTTTGTAGCAACGGTCGGTTGGTCGCTAAAAGTCTAGAAATTTAACAACTTATGGTTGGTCGCTATAGATGTCGTCCGGGACTAGCGGTGGGTCGCTATAGAGCAAGGATCACGATCAAATCTTATAGTCTGAACGTACCTGTAGATGTTAGTGACTAAAAATTAATTAAAACAAGTAAACATTAATCGCTAAATTGTGTGGTGAATCATGGTAACAATGATGATGAGTTTAGCGAGCATCCTATAGAAGATGATGCAATATCTGAGTTATTGTAACACTATAAAAGCCATCAACTAAAAATAATGAATTTAGTTATTACAATAAATAGGGTAATGAATTTTATTCAAATGTTTATTATTTATTTGCATTCGTAATAATTTATTCAAATATTTATTATTTATTTGGTAAATTTTTTATAAATTTTTGAGTAATTTAAAAATATATTTCGAAATAAATAAAAAAGAAAACCCTCCCTAACCCTAAGGCCCACTAGGGGCCCATCTACCTAAACCTAACAGCCACGCGCTGCGCTCCCTGGCTTCTCTCCCAGCCGCCGCCTCTATTCTCCCTTCCCCTCGCCTATCTCCTCCCCGACGCGCCTGCACCAGCCAAGTGGAAGAGCTCGCTGGCGAAGCAGGCCTGGGTTGCGGCGCACAGCGTGAACACGTTCGGCAAGAGACCCTCCTCGAGAGTCTCACCGAAAAGGCGGAGCGCCTTCGCCTCAGCGCCATTTCGTGAGAGGCAGGACGCCATGGCCGTCCAGGAGACGAGGTCCCGCAGGCCGACGGGCATTCCGTCGAACACGCTGCGTGCGGCGGCCATGGCGCTACACTTGGAGTAGAGCATGAGGAGCGAGTTGGCGACGACGGAATCGGTCTCGAGAAGTGACCCGGTGCAGAGGAGGTGACGTCAGTGCTTGATTTGATTTGTTTAACTTCCCATCGTAAAAGTTGCTCAGATCCCATGTAGTTCAGCTTTGTTTTCTTATAGATCAGTTGGATCTGAAGGCGATTGTTGCTGGTAGTAGTTGCATAATTATTTTTACTCTCGCTGAGCTGAGATCTATCACTATATGTCCGATTTAGTCTTGGGACCGAGATCCGCTAGTTTTTAATACTGTGTAGCCTTACAGCCTGGTGCCTTAATTTTTATTACTCGGCACTAAAATTATATACAAATGTGTTTTTAGATCCATGATATGTTGTCGGTCTGTTGTTCGTAGTCCTAGATATCTTCGTTTTTGTCACTACTAAAAACACTGACTGGTTCTGATGTACTGCTATTTATTGCGCTGATATTTTGGTCATGTATGTGATTGGTGACTTGGGCTTTACTAGAGGAACATTCGTGGTATAGTTTTGAAGATAGAAGTGAGTCATAAAATTAGAGATATCTGCATTCATTGTGATCTATCTTTAACACTTCATTTTTACTGTAGACATCAAGTAAGTGGCGACATCACAACCCCTACAAGTTTGTGCCTTAAAACAAGAGGATACAAGAAGTTGGAGTGATTTTGTGAAGGCTTTTGCGAATCACTTGAAGCGTTGGTACTTTTGTGAATGATTTTATAAAGTGTTTGCAAATATGTGCAAAACATAATAACATGTGTAGGTTTTGTGAATGATTTTGTTGTTGTGCTTGTTGATGGTTTATGTGATGTGGATCTATCATTGTGCAATACTAATTAAATTTGTATATCTATGTGATTATGTGTATAAAAATTGGTGATTTGTGATGCTTTTGTATATATAACAGTTGTTGAATGCTAATTAATGGTATATTATCATTATTAACGACTATAACTAGGGGCAACTTTCTGTTGGTTGCTAAATGTATAGTATAACGACTCACGATTGGTTGCTAAATCTATAGTATAACAACCCACAGTTGGTCGCTAAATATACAATATTAGCAATGGACGGCCGGTCGCTAAAAAGATGTCGGTCACTAAAGCCTTTAGCGACGGCACTTACAGCGACCATCCTTATGGGTCGCTAAAGGTTTTTAGCGACCAACCATAAGTCGCTGAAGGCCATTTTAGCAACCAACTGTAGGTCGCTGTAAGTGAACCGTCGTGTTGTGGGGCAGGCCGCAAGGCCGAGCTAGGCTGAGGGGAGGAGTGGCTGGGTATAGCAATGAGTACCCTAACCCAGTATCCAATGGGTAAAAAGGACATTAGGGTATAGATATAGCAAATTTTGATGCATACGTGTATTTTATTGGGCACATTACTATACCCATCGGATATGTTGTGTATGAGTATGTTATTTCTTGTCCCATACCTCACTAATTTATGATATGTGTGTCAGAATTATTAAAATGTTCCATATAGAATTGAAAGAGAAGGAATGGAGTATAATTATATTTGAATAAATATCTCAATACCTATTTATATGATATATAACAACCGTAGCAAAGCACGGACAACTGGCTAATGTTACATTAAGGACTAGTTTGGGAACCCCATTTTCTCGAAGGTTTTCTATTTTCTAAAGGGAAATTTATTCATTTTTCCTTGGAAAAATAGAGCTCCCAACTAGCCCTAAAGATTGATTTGCGATAACTGGCTTGATTGACATTAGCGCAAAACATTTGAGTTACTATTAATTACGTTTACATGGATTTATAAAGCGTAAGTTAACTACTATAAATTAGTTTAATTAAAAGGTCTAATTAATTAACGTTAGTTAAACAAAAGTATAATTAATTATTTAAAACGTGCGACTTGATCAAACAAGGTTACTAACGCGTAGACGATGCTCACCTCGCAACGACGGTGGACGGCCTGACGAGCTCATGGCGAGGCACGACGATGTGCTGTGGGCACGGACGATGAGCTCAGGTGGACGGCACGACGACGGCAACGACGACACACCGGGTGGCTCTGCACAACGGCTCTGGCAAGGCGCGTAGCACGGCGAGACAAAGGTCAACGACGCACAGGCTATCCCGGGCACTACTTAACAAGGGCGAGTGCGCGTCGGATCTGAGCCGCCAGGCTCGCGCCTGGGCTGTCACACCCGGGCTTTAAGGAACAAAGCCGGGTGCATCTCATACATGTGCCAAGAAGACAACATATATAATAATAGAGTGTATAGAGATAAATGTCACAATAACATCAGAGTTACTAATTACATAGCAGATGTCTTATTACAAAATAAAGATAAATATAAAACGAACTAAGGATCATCCTTGGCGCAAGTCAACTGGGAAACACCACCTAGATCAGATCAAACTCCTCGCTTTGTGGCTCCTCCTGAACCACCTGTTCTTCTCCTGTGGGGGGGGGGGTGTGAGACAGCAAGGGTGAGCACACACATGATCATAGCTCAACAAGTTGTGGGGAAACCAGTGGGCATGAACTCACCAAAGGTGGGAGTTCATGTGATGTGTAAGGCTAATCAACAACAGGGGTTAAAGCTGAGCATTGTTTTTAATCAGTTGGTCAAACTTTTATTAGTAGTTACTAGATGTAAGTAAATACTAAACCTTAAATAAAGTAATAGAACAAAATTAATACATAATCCCATGCAATGCAAATGACAAATTGAATTTAAGTTCCATAAATTAATTATGCGAGAGTCCTGAGCTGCTCATGACCGCGAGCACGGCTAGTATACCAGTTTTACACTCTGCAGAGGTTGTACCCTGTGCCCACAAGTCATGTTACCCATCTGCCAAGGGATCGCAACTCCCATACACCTCTACCAAGGAAGCGAGGCAGGGCAACACTACGAGGCCTTTACAAAGTTCCACTAGCTTCCGAAAACCCGCTACAGTTTATGGGAAGAGCACTTGCAAGAATCCCCCGTCTGACCGCCATCGCAGCAAAATCAACCCGAGAACCTTCTTGCATGCAACTCCTCTACTGCCCTTTAGGGATGGCAACGGGTCGGATTCGGATCGGATATTGAAAATATCCGCCCGCGATCATATCCACGGTCATAGATAATATCCGCTCGCGACTATATCCACGGGTAGAAATTCATATCCATATCCATGCCCATCGGGTTTCGGATATCCATCGGATACGATAAAACCATTTTCAGCAATTGAATAACATAATTAATCAAATTTCTTTCCAATTCAACATCATACATAACTTAAAATTGAATAAAAATTTAAATATACATGTCCTTCAACAAGCAACATTCTCAACATGACAAAAATACATGTCTACATGTCTCAACATGAAAACAAATACATGACAACAAATATATGTATGCTTTTGGCCTTAAGCCTTTTGCCTTTTGATTCTGATCCGATCCGAGTGTAGTGTTGTGTTGAGCACTTGAGCTAGCGCTATAGTAGCTGTATTTGAATTTTTTAGTCAATGATAGTAGAATCATGTTCATCCTGGCAAACAACAAAATAGATAAATGGTTAAATCAATGATCAGATTCGATAACCAAAATATAAGAACATACTAAAGAGTTGAATCATGTTACCATTTCTTCCTCTTCATCCTCCAAACAAGTCATTACATCTCGAGCAATTTTTCTCAAAGTTGGATACTTGATCCCTGCATATTGCCACCAATTGATCATGTCAAGCTCTTGAGTTCTTGGCAGTGTTGGCTCCTGCAAGTACAAATCCAACTCAGTCCATACAAAGGTTGAATGCTCTTCTTGTTCCTCAGACAAGAATTTGTCAAATATGCCAAACATAAGGTCATCACCTTCATTGAGGACAACATTTCTATTTGATGTCCCTACACCATCAGTTGTTGCCATGCCCTCCATTGATACTTGATATTCCAATAGCAACTCATACCACAAAGAGCGAACTCTACACACTTCATCATTGGTTCTTTGATTGTCTTCCCCATAAATGGTGCTATAGAAAGCTTTCACAAACTTCAATTTGTATCTAGTATCTAGGATCTTTACTTGCAAGGCGGTCAAATACTATTTGATACTCTAGTGCGGTGCTAAGCATAATATAAGTTTTTCTAGACGCCATCCTGCTAATACATCACACTGTCAAAACTGAACTAAATTGAAGCAGAGGCGTATGTGTGTAGTGTGTGCTGTGTGTATTAATATATATAATCCGCGTGCATTCACAGTTGGCAAGGAATTAGTAGTAGCAGTAAACGATTCAATCAACACGAACAGCGAACCTGAAGGGCGGCGCGAACGGCGAACCTTAAGAGCGACGCGCCGTGCTCCCGCGCAGAGCAGGGCGGAGCTCAGGCGCTCAGCGCAGCTGCGCAGGGCGGAGCTCAGAGCTGCGTCTGTGCAGTGCGGGCTGACGACTGACGCGGGATCAGGCACAGGGAGCCAGGGGTGCGGTGGGCCGGCGACGGCGTGGGTGGCTTGCGGCTTGCCTAGGTGACGACGCGTAGGTGTCTGCGGGGTCCGGCGGCGGACGCAGACAAGAAGCTGGCTCCAGGCGTGACCGCGTGAGGCGTCCGGGTGGCTGATGCCTGGGATTGACCGATTGGGGATGACCGGATGGGGAATTAGGGATTAGGGTGGGCTGGTGGCTTGGTGCTTTGGTGGGTTGAATGTTACTTTAGTGGGCTGGCGCCTGGGCTCAATAATAGACTAATGGTTAATTTCGGATATCCAACGGATTACCCGCGGATGAGATTTAATGTCCAAATCCATGCCCACTTTATCTCGGATCGGATACGGGTCTAACCCGCGGGTCAAAAAACATATTCATATCCTAATCCGTCGGGTCGGATATCCGCCGGATATCCAAATCCACGGATTAAATTGCCATTCCTACTGCCCTTGCCCCTTTCGGGTAAGGTAGTCTTCCACTAGCATTCCTAATTAGTCAGCCAAGGGCATCCCATACTACCCTTGTGGTGGCACGTGTTCCCCAAGTTAAGCCCCATGTTCCAATTAACATTAATGATCTTGACATTAACATAAATAGAATAACAAAATAACTGGAACATGGATATAATGAAATATTATCCCAAAACCATGTACAGCAATAGCAAAACTACCCAAGTGATTCAAGGATAACAAGGTAAAGAGATAAATAATCTAGGGTGACCTATTGGGTCCCATCAAAATTAAACCTATGCATGAATAGTGATAATAAAGAACATTATTCGGTAAAAAGTGGTCAAGGGCACAACTTGCCTTCAATGAGCTCCTGCTCAGCAACTTCTATCTGCTGGGCACCAGGATCCTCAGTCACAGGCTCTTCTACTCGCCACAATACAAACAAGCACAGTATATAGAGAAAATTAAAATCACACCAAACATGTAAACAAAATACATAATAATAATCTACACATTAAAATAAAATCCTAGGAACATGAATCATTAATTTTGGAGCTATAGGTTTTAAGATATGAATTTCCAAAGGTTTTATGTGCTTGAAATAGGATTAGGTGAGAAACTATTTTTCTTACTGTTTTCATGTAAAAACAGAGACTCTAAGTGATAGAGAATAATATTACAAAATTTTAGAAACTGGAATGAAGTAATTTGGACTAGAGATGAATTTTCTATGAATTTTATAAGTTCTATCACTTATTTATATATTAAAAATCCATTTAAAATTTAATTTATCTGATTTTACAATGCTCTAGACTGAGCCTCAATTAAACAGGAACACAGGGGGTCTTGTGTAAAGGTCTCTAAGACTCAGCGCACCACTGGTCCAGACCGTAGGTTTTATTATCTAAAATTATAAGGGTTCAACTGTAAATCGTGCAACCGAAGAGGTATCGAGCGCTCCAGACTGCACGTTCGCCAAACGACCGCCAGGATTAGACGCATCACGACCGACTCGGTATGGCACGACAGCCATCGGATTTCGATCCGACGATCCAGATCTAAAATAGCGACCATCGAATCATATCCGCACGATCCCAACCTAACGACCCCAATTCAATCGCGCGAACGGGTATGGGTGCATCTAATCATAGTCGTTCACAGACGAATCCACGGCCCACGTGACCCCGCTGTTCTCCGCGCCCGTGACCGCCGAACTTAGGCGGCGGCGCCCGATCTAACGGCAGTGAGACCGCCAGAGTTCAGCCAAACGGTGCTACGGCGACCCATACCCTACCCCGAGTAGCGCTACACAAAGGGAATGACATCGCGAACTGTATGGGTAGCGACTCACCAGAGATGGGCGCGACAAGAACAACAATTCGTGGCAAAGGCGGAGCCGCGTCGGCCTTCTATCACCGGCGGGCGATTCAATAGGCCCAGGTCGATCCCGTGCTCTGAAATCTCGCAAATCGGTTCACCCGCCCACGCTCAACCTTCTGGCTATCCCAAGATCATCCCCTTGCCGTCACCAGCGAGTTATCGCAATGGCGGATCTCTCACTTTTCCTCCTCCCAGCTTCTCTCTGCAACAGTCTTGCGGTAGGGTTTTGGGACGGCCAAGGCGGGGACGACCCAGTTAAAAGGGCAGACGGGTAGCTCGGCCGCAGCTAGGGAGCTGGTCGCGGCGTCCATTGCAACGTCCCCGATTTCCCCTCGGCCACGCGCATCGGCGCCGTTCGGTGCGGAGAGAAGAACAATAGCGCCCACCTGACATGCGGGGGTCCACAATTCAGTGGGTCACTGGCCAGGCAAGCATGCGTAGATGGTTGTGCGCGTGCGCGTGTGAGTCCGGCCAGGCGGGCCCGTGGTGTCGGCGTGCGCCTGCGTATTAAGATGGGCCACGCGGGATAGCTAGGTTAGTTGGGTCGAGTTGATCTGGTGGCCCGACTGAATTCTTTTCCTTTTTCCTTTTACATTTTCCTTTCTCTTTTCCTTTTAGATTTTCAAATTCAAATTTAATTTCCAGTTTAAATTCAAACTTGTGACCAATTTATCCTTAGATTATATTGTGCCACGACAAGTTCTAATTTGGAGATATATTTATATATATTGTTTATATTTTTATATCACATAATATTTGTTTGCTTCTCTTTTCTAAATTCTGGAATTCATTTTAGAATTTAAATTCCACTTTTAGCTTTAATATATTTCTTGTCATTTTATGTTGTCACAAAATGCACACCAAATAAAACCCCATCATGATGCATGTATTATTTTTGGGTGTCTTTTGTCATTTATTTATTTGTTTATTTGTGGTGTTCACATGAAATGATAAATATAGATAACACATATATGTATAAAGGAATATATTTTCTCTTTTTAGACTTTTCTTACAAAGCGGGTATTACAAATCCTACCCCCCTAACAAGAATCTCGACCTCGAGATTTAGGAGGAACGAGGGAAAAGATGGGGAAAATCTATGCGAAGCTCTTCTTCTCTCTCCCAAGTAGCTTCATCTTTTCCATGGTGACTCCATTGTACTTTGCACATCTTTATCACCTTATTTCTTGTAACCCGAGTCAATGTATCAAGAATCTTGATCGGATACTCTGTGTAAGTCAAATCACCCTAAACACTGAGCTCTTCCATTGGTAATTGTTCCTCAGGGACACGGAGACACTTCTTAAGTTGAGACACGTGGAATACATTATGCACATCAGATAGATTAGCAGGTAGTTCGAGTTGGTATGCCATCTCCCCAACTCGCCTAAAGTTCATGATTGGTCCAATAAAGCGAGGAGCCAATTTTCCCTTGATTTTGAATCTCCTCATTCCATGAAGTGGTGACACCTTGAGGTACACATGATCTCCTTCCTCAAATTCTAGTGGTCTTATTCTAGTACCAGCATAGCTCTTTTGCCTGGTTTGAGCTACCCTCAAATTCTCCCGAATTATACGGACTTGTCTTCTGCCACTTGAATCAGTTCAGGCCCAAAAATTGTCTTTCTCCAGTCTGATCCCAATATAGAGGAGTCCTGCACTTCCTCCCATATAAAGCTTCGAATGGTGACATCTTCAGACTGGCCTGATAACTATTATTATATGAGAATTAAGCATATGGTAGACTTTTATCCCAACTTCTTCTGAAGGGCACAAACTCTCAACATATCTTCCAATACTTGATTAGTCCTTTCAGTCTGTCCATCAGTCTGAGGGTGATAGGTTGTACTAAAATTCAACTTCGTATTCATATTCTCATGAAAGCTTCTCCAGAATCTTGAGGTAAACTGTGAACCTCGATCAGACACGATCTTCTTTGGTACTCCATGTAAACACATAATCCGAGCCATATATAATTCTGCTAGCTGAGAACCTTTATAAGTAGTCTTGACAAGAATGAAGTGAGCTACTTTAGTCAATCTATCCACAATCACCCATATAGAATCATATCCTTTCTGGGTGCGAGGCAATCCAGTAATGAAATCCATACCAATCTCTTCCCACTTCCACTCGGGTATCTTAACTAGGTGCAGTAGTCCAGCTAGCCTCTGGTGTTCAGCCTTAACTCTTTGACACACATCGCACATAGCCACATGTGCAGCCACATCTCTCTTCAATCCATACCACCAGTATTTCTGCTTCAAATCCTGATACATCTTGGTACTACCAGGATGAATAGAATAATCCGAGTCATGGGCCTCCTTTAAAATAGTCTCACGAAGGCTTTCAATATCAGGAACACATATCCTGTCCTTGAACCTTACGGTGCCTTGCTCATCTTCCATGAATTCCGGACCTCGACCTTCCATAATAAGATCCTTAATCTCTTGTATCTTAGCATCACCAATCTGTCCTTTGCGGATTTCTTGCTCCAAGGTAGGTTCCACATCAATAATAACCCCTTCAGTGTGAGCAACTATCCCCAGGTTAAGTCTCCTGAAATCCTCAACAATCTCATCAGGTAGCTGGGCCACAATAGCTGAATGAACGTGTTCCTTCTGACTCAAGGCATCGACAACCAAATTCGCCTTGTCCAGGTGATAGTGAATCTCCAAATCATAATCTTTAATAAGCTCCAACCAACGGCGTTGCCTAAGGTTGAGATCCTTCTGAGTGAATATATACCTCAAACTCTTATGATCCGTGTATACTTGACACTTGGTTCCCATGATATAATGTCTCCATATCTTAAGTGCATGCACTACGACTGCCAGTTCTAAGTCATGAGAGGGGGTAGTTCAACTCATGTTTCTGCAACTGACGAGACGTGTAGGCAATCACATGTCCTTCTTGCATAAGCACACATCCCAAGCCTTGGCCACACGCATCACAATAAATGTCAAATCCTTTCTATAGATCTGGCATCACCAACACTGGGGCGACATCAACCTCTTCTTTAATTGATCAAAGCTATATTGGCACTTCTCGTCCCACTTAAACTCTCTTCCCTTCTCCAGAAGTGAGGTCATAGGCTTGGCAATCTTAGAAAATCCTTCAATAAATCTTTGATAATATCCTGCAAGCCCCAAGAAACTCCGGATCTCCGTAACTGTAGTGGGTACGCTCCACACCACTATCTCCTTGACTTTAGTAGGATCCACTGATATCCCTCCGTTAGAAATGATATGTCCAAGGAATGGCACCTCGTCAATCCAGAACTCGCATTTACTGTACTTGGCATAGAGTTAATTATCTCGTAGCTTCTGTAGCACCAATCTCAGATATTCCTCATGATCACTATCACTCTTGGAATGAATAAAAATATCGTCGATGAAAACCACGACGAATCTGTCCAGATCATGAACACCTTATTCTTCATATCCATAAAATAGGTTGGTGCATTAGTTAGTCCAAATGACATGACGATGAACTCATATAAACCATATCGGGTCGAGAAATCCGTCTTGGGAATATCCGATGGTCTAATCTTCATTTGATGGTAACCCGATCGGAGATCAATCTTCGAGAATACCCTTGCACCTCTCATCTGATTAAATAAATCCTCAATGCGGGGTAATTGACACTTGTTCTTCACAGTGACATCATTAAGGGACCTATAATCCACGCACATCCCTTGCGATCCTTCTTTCTTCTGTACAAATAGAACCGACTCCACAAGGTGAAGAATTCGGACGAATGTACCCAGCATCTTGTAATTCCGTTAATTGCTTCTTAAGTTCCTTTAGTTCTTCTATGGACATCTTGTATGGCCGTTTAGAAATAGGAGCAGTCTCAAGTAAGAGATCAATGACAAACTCAACTTCCCTATCTGGTGGCATCCCTGGTAACTCCTCTGGAAAGACATCCGGAAAACCCCTAATCTGCACGGATGTTGTCACCAACAAACTTCTCATCTACTAAGAATGCCGCTAGTCTGATGGTGGTAGTTTCTGCAATTTCAACTTCAAATCTTTCTCCTTTGCAACAGGTGAGTTCTACGGTTCCCTTAGCACAGTGTATAAACTGCCTTTGCGTTTCCTAACCATGACATACTAAGGATTAGATCTATACTGCTTGCCTCTAATATTATAGCAGTAACTCCAAATTCTCTTTCCATAACTGTTAATGTCAATCTATGTGTCATATGATTTTCCTCAATATGCCCTTTTGGTGTAATTACTATCATTGGTTTTCTCATATTTAGTAGTGGTATCTCATTTGTGTTGGCATATCGAGCAGACATAAATGAATGTGTAGCACCAGAATCAAATAATATGGTTGCAGGAATAGCATTAATGTAAAACATACCAAGTGCGATGTCGGCACCATCATGAGTAGCATCAGTGTTGACTTGATTAACCCTGGCAACAGAGAATCCCTTGCCAGATCCTGGAGTCTACTGCTTATTTTGAACTGGGGTAGTAGCAATCCTTTGTGGGCAAACATTTGCATAATGTCCAGTCTTCCCACACTTGTAGCAAGTAGTGCCTGCACTCTGTCCTGAAAACTTCGTCGGGGTAGCAGTGGGGGTAGCCTGACGAATCAGTGGAGTCTTCTGGGGTGAAGGATGAGCTGGGCGCTAGCCTCCGCCAGTGCGAACTGGTGTACCCTGGGGTGAACTGTAGCATGGACGAACACTGCTGCTTCCTTGTCCTTGGGATATAGCCTTCCTCTTCAAATCTCCTAGCTGAACCCGCTTGTGTTCAATAGCTAGGGCCTTGTCAAGCAGCCTCTGGAATGATGGAAAGGTATGTGCCACAAGAGCATACTGCAGGGGTCCATTGAGTTCTTCAATAAAATGCTCCTGTTTCCTCTCATTTTTAGTAACTTCATCAGGTGCATATCTAGATAGCTGGATAAACTTATTGCGGTACTCGCTGACTGACATGTTTCCCTGCTTCAGTGATATAAATTCCTTCTTCTTAATCTTCATCAATCCAGCTGGTATATGATAGTTCCTGAACTGCGTAGCAAACTCCGCCCATGTGATAGTATCAGCAGCATCATGGGCAGCAGTGTATGAATCCCACCAATCAGCAGCAGGACCCATCAGACGACCAGAAGCATATAGAACCTTCTCCCAGTCAGAGCATTGGGCAATTATCAACATCTTTTCCACAGATTTCAGCCAATCATCAGCGTCCAGTGGATCAGGAGAACTAGCAAATGTCGGTGGCTTATGGCTCATGAATTCCCGGTGCTTGTCCCGGGGTGGAACTGGTGGTGGAGGTGGAGGCAGTGGTGCTTGCTGACCTTGCTGTTGTTGTTGCAGTTGCTGTTGCTGCTGCGGCCTTCTCTCTTGGCGTATCTCCTCTCGCTCCTGGCACATCTCGTGGCGTATATCTTCTCACTCTTGGCGCATTTCCTAGCGTTCCTGCCACATCTGCGCGTGCATATCCGCCATAGTGTCAGCCATCTGTTGCATTATCCTCATCTGTGTTGCAACAGTTGGGTCAACTCCTGCTGGTGGAGGCGGTGGTGGAGGATCCATCTCAGGTTGTTGTTGTTGTTGTTGGGGTTGTCTAAATATCCTCCGAGTGTGTCGATTTGGAGGTAGATCAATTCCACCACCCTTCCTGGTATTGACCATCTGAGTTAGAAACATATGGTAAGAGAGAAAGGATTGTATACAAGGCAGGTGATTACGAGGCATGTTACTTTGGGGGATTTATTAGCTAAGCAGATTAATGTTTTACCTATCATAGCTAATTCATTACCTTATGGTGGTACATGCTAAGATGTCCATATATAATATTTCAATCAATCAAAGAAGCAAATCAGACATTTATCATCAGAACAATCAACCAACATTTTTAAATAGAGAAAATAGTTTTAATTTTGTTTTAGGTTCCCTATCTCTTAAAAAGTTCATAATTGTAGGATTCCAAGGTGTGAAATCCATCTTGTCTTAAAGTGGAAAAAGATAAGAGTAGTCAGAGTATGACAGCAAAAGGTGAGACAGGATCAAGATAAGATAAGTATAGAATGAATCAGAGTAAGGTAAGTAGGTAAGGGTTTTGTCCATTTCTATCTAGGTTTCGTCCTACAGTCAACATTTCCTCTGATACGACTTCTGTCACACCCGAGCTTTAAGGAACAAAGCCAGGTGCATCTCATACATGCACCAAGAAGACAACATATATAATAACAGAGTGTATAGAGATAAATGTCACAATAACATCAGAGTTACTTATTACATAGCGGAAGTCTTATTACAAAATAAAAGATAAATATAAAACGAACTAAGGATCATCCTTGGCGCAAGTCAACTGGGAAATGCTACCTAGATCAGATCAAACTCCTCGCTTTGTGGCTCCTCCTGAACCACCTGTTCTTCTCCTGTGGGGGGGTGTGAGACAACAAGGGTGAGCTCACACATGATCATAGCTCAACAAGTTGTGGGGAAACTAGTGGGCATGAACTCACCAAAGGTGGGAGTTCATGTGATGTGTAAGGCTAATCAACAACAGGGGTTAAAGCTGAGCATTGCTTTTAATCAGTTGGTCAAAATTTTATTAGCAGTTACTAGATGTAAGTAAATACCAAACCTTAAATAAAGTAATAGAACAAAATTAATACATAATCCCATGCAATGCAAATGACAAATTGAATTTAAGTTCCATAAATTAATCATGCGAGAGTCCTGAGCTGCTCATGACCGCGAGCACGACTAGTATACCTGTTTTACACTCTGCAGAGGTTGTACCCTGTACCCACAAGTCATGTTACCCATCTGCCAAGGGATCGCGACTCCTATACACCTCTACCAAGGAAGCAAGGCAGGGCAACACTACGAGGCCTTTACAAAGTTCCACTAGCTTCTGAAAACCCGCTACAGTTTATGGGAAGAGCACTTGCAAGAATCCCCCGTCTGACCGCCATCGCAGCAAAATCAACCCGAGAACCTCCTTGCATGCAACTCCCCTACTGCCCTTGCCCCTTTCGGGTAAGGTAGTCTTCCACTAGCTTTCCTAATTAGTCAGCCAAGGGCATCCCATACTACCCTTGTGGTGGCACATGTTTCTCAAGTTAAGCTCCATGATCCAATTAACACTAATGATCTTGACATGAACATAAATAGAATAACAAAATAACTGGAACATGGATATAATGAAATATTATCCCAAAACCATGTACATCAATAGCAAAACTACCCAAGGGATTCAGGGATAACAAGGTAAAGAGATAAACAATCTAGGGTGACCTATTGGGTCCCATCAAAATTAAACCTATGCATGAATAGTGATAATAAAGAACATTATTGGGTAAAAAGTGGTCAAGGGCACAACTTGCCTTCAATGAGCTTCTGCTCAGCAACTTCTATCTGCTGGGCACCAGGATCCTCAGTCACAGGCTCTTCTACTCGCCAAAATACAAACAAGCACAATATATAGAGAAAATTAATAAAGGATTGAGATGAAAAGAGGAGATTTTAAAGGGTCAATATAAGATAAACATCAATGTAAGATATAGAGGTGTCAAGGGTAAAGATGATGATAATGAAAAACATAACAAAGGATAAAGTTAAGGCAAGGCTCGTGAAGCAGCGATGTGCCGAAGTGGATAAGACAATCAAGTGTAAGATGGGTAAGGTTCCAATTGAATGGTTGTAGTAAAGAAATTATTACTGAGGGAAGTTATAAGGAAATGATGGGATCATCAGGAATGTGCGAAATAGAATGGTCGCTCATGGATCTTCAAGAAACAAGGGTGGTCAAGGGCATGTTAATTGAAATGTCTTAAATAGACATTGGGGTTTGAAAATAAGTGTACATAAGAATATAAGGGTATGCAAGATTCCAAGGATACGGGCATACCAAGACAAGGGAATAGAAAAAAGGCAAAGGATAACGACTTAACAGCGGAATAGGAAGGGATCTCAGAAGACCAGAAGTTCATGGACATATAAACTGAAGTGTTTAAGTAGGAAGGAGAAATCCAGATGCAAGTATTTGAAATAAGGGTGTTTAAGAATCTAGGAGTACGAGCATGTCGATACTAAGGGAATAAAGATAGTCAAAGGGTAGCAATTTAATGACAGAAGAGGGAAGAATCCCAACAGACAAAAAGGTTATGGTCAGGGGGCATCTACAAAGATGTCGCCAGCACAAGAGTGAGATCAGATCTAAAAGATTGAGAGAAGTATAGACCATACTAGAATAAAATACTTTTGGCAAGGGGTATATAGGAGCTTAACATAGAATTAGTCGGTATGACTAATATTTTGAAGTAGAACCAAGGTTGAGGTGAAGTAATAATAAATAAGTCCTTAAAACGACCAATGCTACTCTAGGATAGCGGTCCTACAATTAGCAAGGCTTTGATACCACTTATGTCACACCTGGTTTTAGAAGGTAAACCGAATGCGAACCATGTACGTGCCAGGATCAGAAATTCACGTACACAACGATTACATAAATGACTCATCATAGCACAATGCTTCGAATAACAATAAAGACTAAGTAATAATATTACAGACTAGAGCCATTTACATAATATAAATCAAAGTACACTGAATCGAAACGTAGCCAACGTAAACAACCCACCACATGCAGCTGACTGCGGGAGGTCGCTAGCCTAATTCTCGAACTCGTCGAAGTCCTGGAACTCCTGGAGATCCGCCTCGACACCTTCTTTACCTGAGCATAGATTGCACCAAAGGCAACCTGGTGTTTTGTGAAAGCAAGGGTGAGTACACATCAACGTACTCAGCAAATGTCCCGTTTGGCTGTTGTGGACTAGCTTTATGTGGGGTTAAGGTCAAGCAATTGCTTTTAGTTGGTCAGGTAATTATTACTAGTATAGAGCCAGGTTTTAGCATTAACCCAAGTTGTTAACCCAAAAGTACTCTTTCCAAACGGAAAGAACACCAGAAACCATAATCATAATCATAATCAAAACCAACATTATCCTCATCATCATATGTAAACAAAGTAGCCTTGATTCAACGTATCTCTAATCAATGGAGCTCCCTTGGTCGCTCATAACCGCGAGCACGGCTGGTGTATCAGTTTCATAACACTCTGTAGAGGTTGCACACTTTACCCACGAGCCGTGATTCCCTCTCTAGCCTGGGCTTGCAAGACCCTTGTTCACTCTCGAGGTGAATGGCCAGGGATTCACTATGAAGCCTTTACAAAGATTCCCTGAGGTTGTAGCCACCCGTTAGGTTTCCTAAATGTACCGCACTCCTCCCCAAGGGGCAATCCACCCTCGGCAGAGCGAGCCGCATACACCGAGCCCTATTGACGGCACAACGGCGAAGCAAACTACACCTCAGTTCCTCTAATTAATTAACTAAGGGTGTCCCATACCACCCTCATGGTTGCACTGTTTTCCCGGGTGGTCATCCAACGAACCAGTCCTTATGGAGAGGCACTCGAGAAACCGCTCGAGTCCCCTAAAATGCCACAAGTATATCATCATATCCAGAATAAAATCATAGTATCATCATTGTATCTCATCATATTCATTGATTAAAGTAAAGCACTAGCATAGAACTAATCATAATAATCAATTCCCAAAGGGTAAACAAGGACATGAAAACATAATACTAGTCAATCCTTATATTGATCTTGGTATGCTGGTTGATGAATTATAAAGTAAATGAGACATAATAGGTCAGAGGACACTTGCCTTCACCAAACAGATGCTCAGGGTCTTCGATCTCGTAGAACTCGAAGAACTGGATCATTTGGTCGCTGAAGCTTGACCGTCGATTCCTCGAAGCTCAGAAACGAATCGCGATCCAATCGCAACGTGAAGCAAAGACGAACAGACACAAGCAAACAAACATATACATATGCATAAGAACATTACACCATACAAGATAAAATGTTATAAAGGCGAGTAATATAAAATAGAGAGCGCCTCTATGGTTACGCGAGGAAAAGAACCGCGATAGTCGAAGCTACGGTTGAGGGGTTAGCGTGTTTACACTAAGCAAGTATTAATTAGAATATTTCATCCGACATTTCTCATATATAAATAATATCTACTACTTAGTTTTGGCTAACTTACTGTTTTAATAATGAACAATTGAACCAATAATTAATTAACTGACCTGAGCGATTACATGCGAATGGTTTAATCTCGCGCGCGGATAACGCGCGATACACGCGAATGGCGCGCGGCTAGACGCGCGACACACGCGAACGGCGCGCGCGAACAACGCGCGACCCACACGAATGATGTGTGATGACACGCGACACTGTGCGAAACAACGCGCGGACGACACGCGAAACAACGCGCCCGACAGCGCGCGGCACACGCGAATCAACGCGACTACATGCGTGAACAGCTCGATGATGCGCAAACGACGTTGTGCGCGAAAAACAACCAACAAATAATTAGTTAAAAGTATTTAAGCTGGTAGTATTCGAGTTAATTAACATTTATATTTATAAAAGCATGAATTAAAACTATAGGCTCATTCTAATTAAATTATTATTTTATTAACCCTTGAACAATCCAATAATTAATTATTCAAATAAAACATGCGACATGACGACAACGAGCGCTACACGTGAGAACAATGCATAGACAGTGCGGCGACTCGCACGACACACGAAAATCACTAACAGACATCGTGTCCATACTAAACAATTATAAATGCAACATTTGAATAGTCATTAATCACATTAGATTGTATTTATAAAAGCGCAAATAGAACTAGAAATTAGTTTTATTTAAATTGTTATTCTAATAAATATCGAATAACAAATAATTAGCCAGTTGATTAAAACTTACGTCGTTACATAATAATATTACTAATATGAAGTTGATGCTGCTACGGAGTTGACACGACCAATATGAGTCGAAACAGGTTTGCGACGCATAAGACTCATGACATTTAAATATATAATAAGTTTATCAACAACACGACGTAAGGGTACTACTAAATTATGTCGTGCTTGCATTAAACAACGACAACATTTATGTTGGCACAAACACAATAACAATTATCTGCAAAAGCATAGTTAAAATTATAATTTAGATCCGACGAATTGCTATTTTAGTAATCGGTAATTAAACGAGAATTACCTAATTAATGCGAGCGATTACAACAGAACAGTTTAATAACACGCGAGGACCACGCTTGAATCAACGTACCGGCAACGCGTGAACGATGCGTGGCAATGCACGCGACAAACGCGAAACAATGACCGTGACGCGCACGAACGACACGAACAACACGGCGATGATGCGCCAACAACCTATGTATCACACGCGACAACGCGCGAGCTACGACGTGTGTCGCGAACACACCAGCTAGGCGACGACGGACTACGAGCATGGGTAGACGACGACGGGTAGACAACGTTCACCTTGGTGTGAGATGGGCTCGACGCATATAGTCTTAGGGCACAATGATGTTGATGGGGTGCGTCTCCCTGCTCGACGACGCCCGACGCTGCACGCGGGGCATGCTGGGGCGAACTCGCTAGTGCGCGAGAGTTGGGCGACCGCGCCCTAGGATCTTGCCCATGGCAGGCGGGTTGTTCGGCCAACCGGCCGGCGGCCACGCCACCTCACCTAGCCACGCCGGGGAGGGGCGGGCTTGCTGGCTGTGCCAGGGCCACGCCGCCGGGCGCCATGGCCACGCCAGGGGCACGATGTCGGCCGAGCCGCACCGAGCGGGCAGGCCGCGACGGTCGCGCACCGGCTGCTTGCACAGTGGGGGGGAGAAGGCACGACCACCGGGGAGGGCACGACACGGCAGCCAGAGAAAGAGGAGAGAGAGAGAGAGGGCTGGGCAAGGGCGGTTGGGAAATACGTGGTCTGGCCCGCGGGCAGTGGCAGCGACTAGGCGAGCACTGCGCGCTGGGAGCACGCTAGGGTTTGGGGGGAATGGGCCGCGCGCGCCAGGTGGGCCGTGGGGAGGGGCAAACGGTGGCTGGGCCACGCGAGGGGGAGGGAAAGTGAGAGGTGGGCTGGCTAGGGGATTTGAGGAAGCAAGGCCCTTTCTCTATTTTTCTATTTCCTATTACCTTGAATCAAATTCCTAATTAAACGTATACTTCACAAACTCGCTCATCAAACAAAGTGAAAATATGCTTTAGCATGATGCGACAATCAAGGCACCTCAAGAATTTTATTTTACTGCGCTAAAAAGTTGTATGTATATATATATCTATCTATTATATAATAAATTAACTCTCTATTATTTAGAAAAAAGAGAAGAAAAGCAGTAAAGGAGAGGGTAACACCTGAATTTAGTGAATATTAGAAAAGAAATTTTATACCCCCAAATTCAGGGTGTTACAACGACTGGCTGATGTGGGAGGCACCGGACAATGAACAACGCCATGTCTGGTGCGCACCGGACTGTCCGGTGCGCCCGTCGATAGGAAGCTGCTGCTTTCTGTCCAACGGCTATAATTGTGGTGGGGGCTATAAATACATCCCCAACCACCTCCATTCAGCACACCCAAGTATTCAATACATCCACATTGAATACAAGAGCATGGAATTCATTGCAAGACACATTCAAAGCTTCAAATCCTCTCCAAGTGCCACAATTAAGACAAGTGATCAATAGTGATTAGTGACTTGTGAGAGTGTGATTTGTATTTCATTTGTTGCTCTTGTTGCTTGGCTTTTTAATCGTGCTTTCTTCATCTCCTTCTAAACTCTCTAAGTGACTTGTAAAGCTAGCAAGAGACACCTAAGTGTGTGGTGATCCTTGTGGGATCTTTGTGATCCTTGAGATTAAGAAGAAGCACTCAATCGGTCTGAGTGATCAATTGAGAGAGGGAAAGGATTGAAAAAGACCCAGCCTTCGTAGCCTCCTCAACGGGTAGTAGGTTCATTGGAACCGAACTTCGGGAAACAAATCGTTGTGTTCATTTGTGTTGATCTTCACCTTACGATTTGATTCCTCCTCTCCCCTCTCTCTATGTTCTCTTGCTCACAATCTCTTTGAGTTAGCTCCCAAAGTCATCCGCATTGATTGAGCAACTCATAGCAAGAAGACCTCTCTTCCGCACTCCACATACATTTTAATTTGTTTCTAATCCTAACCCCGGGTGAAGTTCGTGTTCAAAGTTTATAAAATTTATAGGTTTCGCCTATTCACCCCCCTCTAGGTGACTTTCAATTGGTATCGGAGCCCGGTATTTCATTAGAGTCCAACAACTTGAAGTAATGTCGAGAGAACATGCCAAAAATGAGTTGATCACCGGGGAAAAGCCCGGATCTTCGGGAAAGAAGAATAAAGAAAAGACTCCGTCAAAGGTGGCGGGCCACAAGCACAATGAGGAAAAAGATGAATCCGCTGTCTCCATCAAGTCACACAAGAAGGGCGACAAGAAGAAAAAAACATGAAGAAGGTGGTCTACTACGAGACCGATTCTTCCACACCCTCAACTTCCGGCGCCGAGTCAACATCTTCAAAGCGCCAAGAGCGTAAGAAGTATAGTAAGATCACTCTTCTCTATCCTCGTATTTCCAAACGTGCTCCTTTACTTTCCGTTCCCTTAGGCAAACCACCATACTTTGATGGTGAAGATTATTGTATGTGGAGTGATAAAATGAGGCACCATCTAACCTCACTCCATGAAAGTATTTGGGATATTGTTGAATTTGGAGCACAGGCACCTCAAGAGGGCGATGAGGATTACGACTCTGATGAGGCCACCCAAGTGAGGCACTTCAATTCTCAAGCCACCTCCATACTCCTAGCTTCCTTGTGTAGAGAGGAGTATAACAAGGTGCAAGGGTTGAAGAGTGCCAAAGAAGTTTGGGACGTCGTCAAGACGACGCATGAAGGGGACGAAGTGACAAAAATCACCAAGCGGGGAACGATCGAGTGAGAACTCGGTTGGTTCATCCTTAACAAAGGAGAAGAGCCACAAGCGATGTACAACCAGCTCAAGACGATGGTGAACCAAGTTCGCAACCTCGGGAGCACCAAGTGGGATGACCATGAAATGGTCAAGGTTATTCTAAGATCTCTTGTTTTTCGTAATCCTACTCAAGTGCAATTAATTCGTGAGAATCCTAGGTATAAGCTAATGTCTCCGGAGGAGGTGATTGGTAAGTTTGTCAGCTTTGAACTTATGGTCAAAGACTCTACACATTGTCAACTTGGAGAAAGGTGTCACCTCCACACCCAAAGTACAACCCGTTGCATTCAAGGCAACGGAAGAAAAGAAGGAGGAGCCTACACCAACCAATAGGCTCCCAATTGATGCCTCCAAGCTTAACAACAATGAAATGGCCCTTATCATTAAGAGCTTCCGGCAAATCCTCAAGCAAAGGAAAGGGAAGGATTACAAACCCTGCTCCAAGAGGGTTTGCTACCTGTGTGGTAAGTCCGGTCACTATATTGCTAAATGTCCATATACAAGTGATAGTGACAGGATCAATGACAAGAAAGGGAAGAAGAAGATGGAGAAAAAGAAATACTACAACAAGAAGAAGGGTGGCGAGGCGCACATAGGACGGGAATGGGACTCCGGCGAGAGCTCCACCGACTCCTCCGATGAGGACGTCGCCAACATCGCCATCAACAAAGGTCTTTTCTTCCCCAACATCGTCCACAAATGTCTCATGGCCAAGGATAGCAAAAAGAAGAAGGACTCTAGAGATACCCCCAAATATAGTACTTTCGATGATGAGGGTAGCTCTAGTGAAAAGAATGATGATTTGACTTCTCTTTTTGCAAATCTCACCATGGAATAAAAGGAGAAAATTAATGAATTGATAAAAACAATTAACGAGAAGGATGAAATCTTGGAATGCCAAGAAGACTTGCTCGTTAAGGAAAAAAATGTTAAGCTAAAAGATGCTTTTGCTCTTGAAGTTGAAAAATACAAAAACTTGACCAAAGAGCTAAATATACGCAATGATTCAATTTTTTGTCTTAAAACTGAAAATGTTAGTTTAGTTGCTAAGATTGAAGAATTGAATGCTTGCAAAATACCTACATCTACCATTGAGCATGTTACTATTTGCACGAGATGTAGAGATATTGATACTAATGCTATAAATGATCACCTTTGCCATGATTAAAGAACAAAATGATCACATAGCTAAGTTGAATGCCAAAATTGCCGAGCATGAACTTGAAAATGAAAATTTTAAATTTTCTCGTAGTATGCTTTATAATGGGAGACGTCCTGGCAATAAGGATGGGGTTGGCTTCCATCCTGGGAGTCAAAGCAACATCAAACTTAATGCCCATAGAAACAAGATTTCTAACTTTGTTAAGGGCAATGTTGGGGGTCTTCTTTTTCGCCGAAGGTCCTCAAGACACAAGCACCTTCGGCAAAATGCCACAAGAGATCCACCCCACTTCTGTCGAAGGTTCTCAAGACAAAGACCTCGGAAAGAAGCAACGATGCATAACGCCGAAGTTCGGTAGCTTTAGCTCAGATCAAGCAAAGAAGGAAAAATACTAGATAGACCTTATTAGTTTAAGTTGCTTATAAACAAATGTTCAAGGGCATGAATGTAATTTTACCCGGTCTGCGTCCCGTGCCTATAAATAGATGAACAGTAACACCGTACTGTTCACGCTGGATTGTATTCACTCTCTCGCATCCACACCTTCGAGCAAGCTGAAGGTATCAATGTAATGTTAATCCTATTGCTATTCCTACATCTTTTATGGAATACAAGTATGAATGAATTAGTAATATGCAATTACTATCTCCATCCTTATGCTTTCTTATTCACATGATAAATGATGAAGGTGTGTCCTTCTTGACCTTCGTCTGATGAGCATTATGCCCAAGAGGAGATAATGCTTCGGAAGACGAAGGTCCCTAATATTTAACAATTGTGTTGCCTTGTTCTTGATTCACATCATTTGAGAACAAGTGACCAATAGGCAAGGCTCCCATGGTTCAAGATAGAAAAGGTTACATTTTATATCCAAAAAACTATCATGAGCATAAGATTAGAAGAATTCATGCTAAGCAATCTCATCCTATTGCTCATCATGCTTATATTTACAGTAATGAGGCTTCTAGCTCTATTCATACAACTCATATTAAAATGCCTAGGAAAAAGATTGTCGATGCTTCAAATGAACATAGCATATCATTTGAAACCTTTGATAGATCATATGTTCTTACTAACAAATCCGGCAAAATAGTTGCCAAATATGTTGGGGGCAAACACAAGAGTCCAAAGAATTGTGTTTGGCTACCCAAGGTGCTTGTTTCTAATCTAAAAGGACCCAAGACCGTTTAGGTACCTAAGGACAAGGCCTAAATTTGTGTTGTAGGTTTATGCATCCGGCAGAACAAGTTGGATAATCGACTGTGGGTGCACAAACCACATGACAGGGGAGAAAAGAATGTTCTCCTCATATGTGAAAAATGACTACCCCCAAAGAACAATCACATTTAGGGATGGAAATCAAGGTTTGGTCAAAGGATTGGGTAAAATTGCTATATCTCCTAACCATTCCATTTCTAATGTATTTCTTGTAGAATCTCTAGGTTACAACTTGCTTTCTGTTTCTCAATTATGCAAAATGGGCTACAACTATTTATTCACTGATGTTGATGTTATCGTCTTTAGAAGAAATGATGATTCACTAGCTTTTAAGGGAGTGTTAGATGGTCAGCTATATTTAGTTGATTTCACTGATAACAATGCTAAACTAGACACTTGCTTAATTGCTAAGACTAACATGGGCTGGCTCTGGCATCGCCGACTTGCTCATGTTGGGATGAAGAATCTTCACAAACTTCTAAAGGGGAACATGTTTTAGAACTAACCAATGTTCATTTTGAGAAAGACATGATTTGTAGTGCATGTCAAGGAGGGATGTAGGTTGGAACTCATCATCCACACACGAACATCATGACGACCGAGATGCTGCTTGAACTACTTCGCATGGATCTATTCGGCTTGATTGCTTACATAAGCATCGACGGGAGTAAGTATTGTCTTGTAATTGTGGATGACTATTATTGCTTCACTTGGGTGTTCTTTTTCAGGAAAAATCACAAACCCAAGAGACATTAAAGAAATTATTGAGATGGGCTCAAAATGAGTTCGGATTGAGAATCAAAAAGATTAGAAGCGACAATGGAACGGAGTTCAGGACTCTCAAATTGAAGGATTTCTTGAGGAGGAGGGCATCAAGCATGAGTTCTCTTCTCCCTACACACCTCAACAAAATGGTGTTGTGGAGAGAATAAATAGAACTCTTTTTGATATGGCAAGGACCATGCTTGAAGAATACAAGACATCAGATCGGTTTTGGGAGGAGGCGATTAACATCGCTTGCTACTCCATCAACCGACTCTACCTTCACTGAATCCTCAAGAAAACATCATATGAACTCCTCACCGATAAAAATCCCAATGTTTCTTATTTTAGAGTTTTTGGGAGCAAGTGCTTTATTCTTGTTAAGAGAGGTAGAAATTCAAATTTTGCTCCTAAAGCGGTAGAAGGCTTTTTTACTTGGTTATGACTCAAACACAAGGGCATATAGAGTCTTCAACAAGTCCACTAGATTAGTTGAAGTTTCTTGTGACATTGTGTTTGATGAGAATAATGGCTCTCAAGTAGAGAAAGTTGATCTTGATGAGTTAGATGATGAAGAGGCTCCGTGCATCATGCTAAGGAACATGTCCATTGGAGATGTGTGTCCACAAGAACCCAAAGAGCCTTCACAAGCACAAGATCAACCATCATCTTAACATACAAGCATCTCCACCAACTCAAGATGAGGAACTGGCTCAAGAAGAAGAGGACCAAGATCAAGACAATGAGCCACCTCAAGAAAAAGGCATGGATCAAGGGGGAGATGAAGTCGATTAAGAAAAGGAGGATCAACAAGAGATTCAAGATCAAAGACCACCTGACCCAAGAGTCCACCAAGCAATTCAACGAGATCACCCCGTTAGTTCCATACTTTGTGACACTCAAAAGGGGGTAACCACTCGATCTCGATTTACTCATTTGTGTGAACATTACTCTTTTGTGTCTTCTATTGTGCCATAGAGGATAGAGGATGCACTTAGAGATCCAGATTGGGTGGTGGCAATGCAAGAGGAGCTCAACAACTTCACAAGGAATGAGGTACGACATTTAGTTCCACGTCCTAACCAAAATGTTGTAGGCACCAAGTGGGTATTCCATAACAAACAAGATGAGCATGGTTCAACTTATTTTTGAATCTTAAGTTCTGATGCACACAAAAAAAACCAGCATGATGCATAGTTAGATTTTTTAAACCATTATCTATTAGCGAGTTCAATTACTTGGACCACTTAACCAATGAACATAAAGATATGCTACATGAAAAGAAACACAATTTCTACATAAGGCTCCACCAAAATTCTCTCTCCTTTCCCTACTACTATTAAGAACGGAAGGTGGACACCTAGTGCTACCACGGCTTCACCCCGCACTGACACACTGGGCCTGTCCAACGCGCCACTCGCCTCGGCGTCATGCCCTATTAGCCCCATGCTCAGCACGCTCTCATCTACTGCCCTATGGACCTAGGACAACCACCACCAGACCACACGTAGTTTAGTGTTTAGAAATAAACAATAATTATATAAAAATAGTGCAAAGTGAGCATTTGAACAGACACCCCTACTCTAGAAATTTGGGGCTAACCAACAGACTACACGCACCTTAGTGTTTAGAAATAAACAATAATTATATTTAAATAAATATCTCAATACCTATTGATATGATATATAAAAACTGTAACAAAAGCACGGGCAACTGGCTAGTATATACCATAATTCGGGTATTACATAGAAGTACAACATAAAAAATAATGAATCCTTCATCGATACATTCAGCCAGCAGCAGTAACAAATGTGTAAACCCAAGGAAGAGCACTACATTCCTAACTCGAACATTCATAGCGTATTAGACAACCAATATACAAACAATCAAATATTGACATTTGACAGATGGCCTCTGTTTCCCAGACTCTTTTATTCTATATATACCAGTACTAATATAATAATTCTAACAGGCATAAATAACTAACTTAAAAATAATGAAGCATCTTCAATACTAAAGTTATGAATCCTTTCCCATGTGCGCAAGGTGCGCCCACGTTACTAGTTTAAACAAATCAGGACTTTGTTTCCATGCACCTAGGCCCGGGGGCGGACAGGCGTGGGAGAGGCTAGATGACTATTCTGGTGCATACAGTTCGAGAATGCTTTTTATATTCTTTTCTCGTTATATCTTCTGAATAAATGATTTAATTACTGAACTGATTTCATATATGTGTTCCTAATATTTCTGTGAACAAAACTAGACCACTCATGATATATATATTTCAAACAAAAAAATAATATACTTAAGATTAAGGCTATTAACATATAATTAGTGTCATTGACATGTAATTGGTGTCTATTTATTAACTTTAACATATAATTAGAGTCTATTAATATATTTTTAATTTATTTAATAATTTTGAACAAGTATTCATGCAAAATAACCAAACAACATATTTATCAACCATACTGGCTAAAAAAGTGAACCAACATAGGGCTGGATATCGAGATAGCTCGGCTTCGGCTCATTAAGGAACCGAGCCAGAGGATCAGCTTGGCTCGGTTCGTTTGCGAGCTCGTTTAGCTCGCGAGCTAGAACAAAAGCCAATATACAAATACATATACACAAATATAATCAATTAATAGTTAATTTTAAACTAGTTTAATACTAGAAAAGAATAATAATACTCACATTTTTACATATCACATCAATTTAATGCCAAATTAACATAATTTATCACTTATTCGGCATACATCTTCATGTCACGCCTGCTTGCATGTCATCTTGTCGAAGGTGTTTTTGCTTAGAGGACCTTCGGCGGAGAATAAGACCCCCAACAGATTTCATATATGTGTTCCTAATATTTTTGCGAACAAAACTAGACTACTCATGATATATATATTTCAAACAAAAAATAATATACTTAAGATTAAGACTATTAACATATAATTAGTGTCATTGACATGTAATTGGTGTCTATTTATTAATTTTAAATATAATTAGAGTCTATTAATATATTTTTAATTTATTTAATAATTTTGAAAAAATAGTATTCATGCAAAATAACCAAACAACATATTTATCAACCATGTTGGCTAAAAAAGTGAACCAACATAGGGCTGGATATCGAGATAGCTCGGCTCGGTTCATTAAGGAACCGAGACACAGGATCAGCTTAGCTCGGTTCGTTTGCGAGCTCGAGCTATCTTGTTTAGCTCGCGAGCGAGAACAAAAGCCAATATACGAATATATATACACAAATATAATCAATTAATAGTTAATTTTAAACTAGTTTAATTCTAGAAAAGAATAATAATACTCACATTTTTACATAACACATAAATTTAACGCTAAATTAACATAATTTATCACTTATTAGTTTATCCAACATAAATACGGGATTTGTTTTTTGGTGACAAATGGTAGCTCGTTTGGTTTAACGAGCTGGCTCGAGCTGGCTCGTTAACAAGTGCAAGGAGGAGATTCGAACGCCAAAAGATCTGACTATGGATGGATGAAGCGAATGGAGCTCAGCAGATGATATGCCTTAGGTGCAGAGAAGAGATAGAGATTAGTGGTAGTTGGCTCGTCGACGATTTCATTTCATTTGTACACTATCTAATACTCATCCCGACCCATTCCCGTGGCTGCATGCTGAGCTTCTTGATGGCCACGTACACCGCCAGCATTGGCTAGTCTAACCTGCATCGCAAGAGCCTGCCGCCTCAGGCGATGATGATCAGCTGATCGGTGAAGAACGGGTCGTGTTGCATCAGATGTGCGTCAGGAAGCACTGGCCTACCCGGTTTTGCCAACCGCGCGCTTCGATAAACTTCTTGGAGCGGCGACGTGGCATCCTCCAGCATGTGCGATCGGAGCACCCAGAGAAAGGGGCAACCGGTGGCGACGAGTACCTGCATGAACTCGGTGAACTGCTCGTAATAGTAATAGATAACGGAGTGTATAGCAATGCCAAGCACACTGCCGTTGTCAGGGGCTCGCCAACTCATTAATTCTGAGCCATCAAAGCAAAAGTCATCGACGTCGATCCCATGGGGTGCTGGCCATCAAAGCAACAGTCGGATGGTGAGGGGCGTGTGGAGAAACGAGCTGGACATGAAGGACGTGTGCTGCCTGCGACCGAGCCGTCGTGCAGAGGACGCTGAAGGAGGCAGAGTAGAGTCCATGGTCACCAAGGGCTCGGCGCAGCAGGTGAGGCTGGATGTCGCAGGTGAGGGCTCATCGTCAGTGGAACTTGAGCGGCTCGTCAAATTCATAGAGGAGCTCCAGTACGTACGGCCGAGCCATTACTGATGACTGATGAGTAGCATGCATGCATGGAGAGTAGCAACATGTGCACTGGCGAATACGTACATTTAGAATTATTGGTTGTTGTTAACTTTTGATTCTGTGTTTATTCTTCAAATTCACAAGCGTGTGATATCTCCGAAATCCTGGTGAATAATTTGTTTTTAAACTCAGCTGTACCAAAATAATATAGCCAACCAAACATGCTGTCAGTCTGTCACACTTGCGTCGAAAATCATATCAAAATCAAACACAGGGAGAAGAGTCCAATAGTACTCCACTATGTCATCAAATATATAATAATACATAAAATTACCAAAAGGGGAATGTTTTGACACCAACCATATGCTGACAGTTTAGTTTCGCCGATAACACATACATGGTGACGAGACGAGACGATTCATGAACTAATCAAACAAAAAGAGCGACTACCCATGAACGAACAAGCAAAGCAATGCATCACGTCCAGGTCCAGTACAGAATGGCGCAGCAGTGGTAAATCGTCAAGCCCGGGCGGGGAACTCCATCTCCGGAAAGAGGCTGCGCATGAGGCGCAGGCTCTTCCCTGCCGTGGTTGGCCTCGGCCTCTCCTTCTTCCTAGTAGTCGTGGCCACAGTGGCGGTGGGCGGAGGCAGGGACAGCGGTGGAGTCGTCGGCGATGGAGACGGATTGAATACCCTGACTTGGTGTGGCGCGATGTAGACGGTGCTCTTGGGATCGTCTCGCGGCCAGTTGCCGTCGTAGACAACCCCGTAGCCGGATCCGTCAGGAGACGACGACACGATCGTGGCTTTGAGCCACAGCACGAGAACCTGCCCCGTCTTCAGCGTTGTAGTCCTCGTGCGGACACAAACCACCGTCCCAGGCTTCAGATGCGCGGGGACGCCAGGAGTAGATCCGTGCGAGGAACATGCCGAAGATGGGGCAGACCGAGGCGGCGGAGGAGAGGCAGGGCTGCAGCGCGACGAAGCGCGAGGCCGGCGGGGTGGTGACGCGTCGGTGACTGTGGGGCCTCGGAAATGGCGGATTGTCGAAGACGGGGCCGCTCGATGCGGTGGACGAGGACATGGACCCCGAACGCTGCCGTCGCTCGAGCTGTGACGCGACGCGGACAGCGTCTTGGCGACCGACCTTGTGGGCGCCAAGGGCTTGGACCTCCTTTGTTGGTGGAGCTCGCGGCGGATGCTTCGCATGCCGGCGATAGAGGAGCGAGGAGACAGATGCATCACGATCGCGGGCGGAGGAGAGCTGTGCAGGATGGATTCGATCGGCGAGGAGAAGAGAGACTGGGTTGATCGCGGAAGCCGACAGCGAGCGAGCACGGAGTAGGCAGTAGAGGAAGATGGATACTCACGCGCCAGGAGAAGGGAATAGAAGGGAGGGCGTTGGATTTAAGCAGCTGGACTGCATCCAGATTTGGGCCCAGCCGCACGCTTTTGGAGTCCGGCCCGAAATTGGATGGATAATGCATGAGCCAGTTTCCGTAGCTTTTGAGTGTGACCAAAATTGGAACTTGCAGTTGTAGTCCATTAACTATCCCTTCTTTCCCGCTTTAACCAGAATTCAAGTAACTATTTTTTAGATCTTTTGTCAATTTCTTGTGATATTTGTACCGATTCCTGTTAAAAGAACTTCACAACGGTAGTGGTAGGCAATGAGTACCCTAACCCAGTATCCGATGGGTAAAAAGGACATTAGGGTATAGATATAGCAAATTTTGATGTATACGTGTATTTTATTGGGCACATTATTATACCCATCGGATATGCTGTGTATGAGTATGTTATTTTTTGTCCCATACCTCGCTAATTTATAATATGTGTGTCAGAATTATTAAAATGTTCCATATAGAATTGTAAGAGAAGGAATGAAGTATAATTATATTTGAATAAATATCTCAATACCTATTTATATAGTATATAACAACCGTAGCAAAGCACGGACAATTGGCTAATGTTACATTAAAGACTAGTCTGGAAACCCCATTTTCCCAAAGGTTTTCCATTTTCTCATGGGAAATTTATTCATTTTCCCTTGGAAAAATAGAAAACCCTTGAAAAAATAGAGCTCCCAACTAGCCCTAAAGATTGATTTGCGATAACTGGCTTGATTGACATTAGCGCAAAACATTTCATTTACTATTAATTATGTTTACATGGATTTATAAAGCGTAAGTTAACTACTATAAATTAGTTTAATTAAAAGGTCTCATTAATTAATGTTAGTTAAACAAAAGTATAATTAATTATTTAAAACGTGCGACATGGTGAAACAAGGTTACTAACGCGTAGACGATGCTCACCTCGCAACGACGGTGGACGGCCAGACGAGCTCGTGGTGAGACACGACGACGTGCTATGCGCACGACGCGCAGCACGAGCGATGGCGAAGCTGCTACGGGCATGGACGACGAGCTTAGGTGGACGGCACGATGACGGCAATGACGACACGCCAGGTGGCTCTGCACAGCGGCTCTGGCAAGGCGCGCAGCACGGCGAGACGAAGGTCAGCGGCGCACAGGCTATCCCGGGCACTGCTTAACAAGGGCGAGCGCGCGTCAGAGTTGAGCCGTCAGGCTCGCGCCTGGGCACTGGGGACTATGCCGCCGAGGTGCCCATACTAGGCCGCCGAGGCTGGCTGCGGGTGGGCCGCGCTGGAAGACAGAGCAGGCGCTCGGCCGGCTCAGCTGCAAGCTCGCCGCAGGGGGCAGGGACGGCTGGCCGGGCCGCTGCGCTGGCGCACGCAAGGGCGAGGGGACATCTCACCGAGGCACGGGGGTTGAGCGGCTCCTACGATGGCGAACGACGCGACAGAGGTTTTGTGAGGGGAAGAGAGGAGAAGGTGGGCGAGTCTGGCGTCCGAGGGAGAGGGAATGGAGAAATTGCCGAACTGCTCACAAGGCGTGGGTGATTGGGGATTTTTGGGGAAGAAGAGTAGGGCCTCCGTCGGCGCTGGGAAGACTGCGTCGCACGCGCGTGCTCGCAGGTCGTGCGAGTCGCGCACCATGCGGGGGGAAGAGAACGTGGGGCGCGCGGACTGCTGTTGCGTCCGCACGACGCGAGCGCACGTTTGGGACGTGGTGTGGTATGGCGCCTTTGCCTGCTGGTAAGCACGCGCTAGGGGTGCGCGGTGTTGGGCCGCCTGGGAAATAGGCCGCGCGCGGGGGGGGGGGCTGTGGAGAAGGTGGGTTGTGCACGTGGCAAGGTGGGTCGGGCGACGCGGGGAAGCGAAGTTGGGCCGCTCTGCGGGGAAGGCGGGCCGTGCGCGTGGCGGGTTGGGCCGAGGGACGCGGGGAAGCGAAGTTGGGTTGCTCGCTCTTGGTGGGCCGGCCAGGGCAGGCCGCGAGGCCGAGATGGGCTGAGGGGAGGAGGTGCTGGGTCTCTTCCTTTTTCTCTCCTATTTCTTTATCTTTTGTTCTTTCCTATTCTCTCCCCAATTTCAAATCGAATTCCTTATTAAACACATGCTCCACAAAATCACTCATGAAACAAAGTGAAAGTATGCTCCAGCATGATGCGACAATCAAAGCAATTATAGGGTTTTAAATTTACTAGGCTTACATGTAGAAATAAAACAAAATAATTCCTCACTCTTTAGGCAAAAGAAAAAAACACATGGGAAAGAGAGGGTAACACCTGAATTTGGTGATATTAGAAAAGAAATTTTATACCCCCAAGTTCAGAGTGTTACAAATCTAACCCCCTTAACAGAATCTCGCCCCCGAGATTCAAGAAGAGGCAAGCAAGAGAACAAGAGTGGTTCATTGGTTTCCATAGCTTTTTCGATTTAACTTTGACTCTGCCAGCTTATCTTTCGAACTGGTTGCTTTGTTCTTCGAATCTTCATAACCATCTGATCCTCACTATTGGAGTCACAAGGCGATGTGAACATAGAGTTGTCTTTTTGAGGACCTATGGGTTAGGACCCACCACGCTTCCGTTGCGCCTCTCTGAACTTGTTGCTGATGTTGATCGCATTGTCTTCATTGGGGTTAGCGGCTAACCCCCTTAAGAGGAGCGTTGATATGCACTTGGTGAAGATGTTACCAACTCTGATCTTGACTGATTAAGAGAGGTTGGAGGTTGCCAACTGGACAGGTGCAAGAGGAAAGAGTACAGATAGAAAAGGTAAGCATAGATGGGTTACAAAGAGTAGGGGAGAGAACCCAATTACCTAACTATATGGCACTCACCTAGTAAATTGATGTCATTGCGGACCAAGTGCCACAACACATCAACACTCAACACAAAGAAGCAAATCAATCATAACACAAAGACAACCAGCACAAGCATACAACAACAAACATCTCGTTGCTATACGTTCCTTTTAATTACATGGCAGTCTTTCTTGAAAAGGGTATAACTACTCTCTAAGGTTGTTGAAAGACGAGGAGAAGAACAAGACGTGCAGGATAGGGGCATGAGCACAATAAAGGATGCCTCGGATGCATAAACCTGCAAGGTAATTAAGCTTGGGTTTTAGGTACCCAACTCTTGTTGGGTCCTACAAGGTTAGTTAAAACAGAATTTTTTGGAATCCAAATGCAAGTTTTGTCTCTTTTGCATTTAGATCCCAACTTTCTAGCAACTAATTTAGCATTTTTACATGACAATACAAAAGAATCATTACATGTTTGATAAATAGTAGTTGGACCAGTGCATACTTTCCTAGGCGCATGAGAAACAGCATGATTACGCTTATGCCTACTTCTCCCATGAGCATGAGAGGAGCTAGATGCAAACATGGCATGAGAATCATGATAAGCAGGTAAAGTAACATGATTATAACACCTATCATGATGAACAACATTGGAAATATTCTTGACATGAGCATAAAGATAAGCATGGTTCTTTTGGTCATGTGAAGAGTAAGAGCTACTAGCCATAAGAGCCTTCCCTTTCTCCTTATTGAGACTGGAAGTCTTTTGGCTTGTTAAGTTCTTGGTTTCTTTTCGAAAACCAAGTCCATCCTTAATAGAGGGGTGTCTACCAACGGTGTAGGCATCCCTAGCAAATTTTAGTTTCTCATAATTATCTTTGCAAGTCTTAAGTTGAGTATTAAGACTTGCAACATCATTGTTTAACTTAACAATAGGAGAAACATGTTCATTACAAGCATCGATATCAACATCTTTACATCTATTGCAAATTACAACATGCTCTACACATGAGCTAGCCACATTAAGTTTTTCTAGCTTAGTATTTAAATCAACATTCAAATTCTTTAGACTAGAAATAAAATCATGACAGGTAGACAATTCAGAAGACAACAATTCATTCTTCTTAATTTCTAGAGCAAGAGATTTTTGAACACTAATAAACTTATCATGTTCCGCATAGAGTATATCTTCTTGCTTTTCTAGAAGTCTATCTTTTTCATTAAGAGCATCAATTAATTCATTTATATTATCTACCTTAGATCTATCTAATCCTTTAAAAAGATCACTATAATCTATCTCATCATCATCAGAAAGTTCCTCATCACTAGAAGAACTGTACTTAGGTGTATCTTGTGTACATACCTTCTTCTCCTTAGCCATGAGGCATGTGTGGTGTTCGTTGGGGAAGAGGGAAGACTTGTCGAAAGCCGAGGCAGCTAGTCCTTCATCATCGGAGTCGGATGAAGAACAGTTGGAGTCCCATTCCTTTCCAATGTGCGCCTCGCCCTTCGCCATCCTGTAATTCTTCTTTCTTTCTTCCCTTTCTTCTCTTGTGCCTAGTCATCATCATTATCAGGACATTGTGCTATAAAATGACTAGACTTACCACACTTGAAGCAGGAGTGCTTTCCCCTTGATTTGTTCTTGTTGGGATACTCCGTGCGTCCCTTCAAGGCGGTCTTGAAACGCTTGATGATGAGTGCCATTTCTTCTTCATTGAGCCCGGTGGCCTCCACTTGTGCTACCTTGCTAGGTAGCGCCTCCCTGCTTCTTGTTGCTTTGAGAGCAACACGTTGTGGCTCGTGGAGAGGAAGTGGTTCGTTTAAGGCATCGTCCACATATCATGCCTCTTTCACCATCATGCGCCCGCTTATGAATTTTCTGAGAATTTCCTCAGGCATCATTTTGGTGTACCTGGGATTCTCATGAATAAGATTTACAAGATGGGGGTCAATAACAGTAAATGACCTTAGCATGAGTCGGACGACGTCATGATCCGTCCATCTTGTGCTTCCGTAGCTTCAGATTTTGTTGACAAGGGTATTGAGCCGGTTGTACGTTTGAGTTGGCTCTTCTCCCCTTATCATGGCGAATCTCCCCAGCTCGCCTTCCACCAGTTCCATTTTGGAAATCATGGTGGCGTCACTACCATCGTGGGAGATCTTGAGGGTATCCCATATTTGCTTGGCATTGTCCAAGCCTGTACTTTGTTATATTCATCCCTGCATAGAGATGCTAGCAAAACAGTAGTGGTTTGGGCATTTTTATGTATTTGTTCATTGGTAACTACAGGATTATCAGTGCTATCGAAATGCATTCCATTTTCAACAATTTCCCAAATACTAGGATGGAGGGAAAATAGGTGACTACGCATTTTATGACTCCAAAATGAATAGTCATCTCCATCAAAGTGTGGGGGTTTCCTAGTGGAATAGAAAGTAAATGGGCATTCGAATTATAAGGGATGCGAGAATAATCAAAAGAATAGTTTTGATTAACCGTTTTCTTTTTCGACGAGGAGTCCTCGTCGTCGTCATCCCTTGGTGAAGAGGAGGAGGTGTCGCTGTCATAGTAGATGATCTTCTTTATGTGCCTCTTCTTCTTCCCATCCCTCTTTTTGTTACTTGAACTTGAGTCAGTGGGCTTGTTATCTCTTGGCTCATTGAAGAGGGACTCCTCCTTGTCGTTGATCACCATCCCCTTACCCTTAGGATCCATCTCTTCGGGCGGTTAGTCCCTAAATGAAGAGTACAACTCTGATACCAATTGAGAGCACCTAGAGGGGGGTGAATAGGTGATCCTGTAAAATTTAACACTAAATAGCCCAAACTTGGTTATAAAATGTTAGCACGATTAAAACCAAGTTGCTAAAGCGAGAACTCTAGAAGAAAACCAATCACAATGAAAAGAACCAGGAGACACAGTGATTTTTATCCCGTGGTTCAGCCAATGCCTACTCCACGTTGTGGTGACCTCCTTCGGTCAAGGATTGCACTCAATCCCTCTCAAGTGATCCAATGATCAACCTTGAGTACCACGATTTTCTTCCTTAGCAGTCTTTTCTCGTTTGCGAGGAATATCCACAAGTTGGAGCCTCTCGCCGTTACAATGTTGATCACAATAAAAGCACAAGAGTAAGGGAGGGAAAGAATCACACGCAAGAACTAGAATCACAACAATCCCACGCACACAAGTCAAGAGATGAGCACACAAACACAACACAGGGAGTTCATGACTCAAGAAGTGCTCAAATCTCAAACACGATGATCTAAATGCGTGTTTGCGGGTTCTAGGCGTCTTAGAATGTTCAATGGAGGCTTGGTATCCTGCTCCATGCGCCTAGGGGTCCCTTTTATATCCCCAAGGCAGCTAGGAGCCGTTGGAGCTCCATTTGGTAGGCAATTCTTGCCTTCTGTTCGTCGGTGCACCGGATTGTCCGGTGGCGCACCGGACAGTGAACAGTACAAGCACAGGACGCGACAGAGAATCCCTTGATTAATTGATTTCCTTTTCTGTGGGGCACCGGACGGTCCGGTGCACCATTTGACCGTTGGCACTTGTCGATGTGGCAGGTAGTCGTTGCACGGCTGGAGCACCGGACTGTCCGGCGCCTTGGCGGACTGTCCGGTGATTTATAGCCGACGTAGCCAGGGAAAAACCCCGAGAGCGACGAGTTTCATAGACCGTGCACCGGACTGTCCGGTGCACACTGGACTGTCCGGTGAGCGTCGCCGGACCGTTCGATGCTGCGCAGTCAGCACCTTTTCTTCGATCCTTTGCTTGTCTTCCTTTGACTCTTTTGGCCTTTACTTAGTTGAGTCCCTGGCACTTAGACAAGAGTGTTTAGCATATAAAATAATTTACAAAGTGTCAAGATATTACCTTTATTCTTTATTTGCATCTCTTTAATACCTGACACACATCACCTTACAACAATATGTCTTGGGCATCTAATCACCAAAATATTTATAGAAATGGCCCAGGGGCACATTTCCCTTTCACTTTTTTGTTGTCACACCCACTTTTGGAAGGTAAACCGAATGCGAACCATCTACGTGCCAGGATCAGAAATTCACGTACACAGCGATTACATAAATGACTCATCATAGCACAATGCTTTGAATAACAATAAAGAGTAAGTAATAATATTACAGACTAGAGTCATTAACATAATATAAATCAAAGTGAACATAATAGAAACATAGCCAACGTAAACAAACCCAGCACAAGCAGCTGACTGGGGGAGGTCGCCAGCCTAATCATCGAACTCGTCGAAGTCCTAGAACTCCTGGTGATCCACCTCGACGTCTTTTTCCCCTTTACCTGAGCATAGGTTGCACCAAAGGCAACCTGGTGTTTTGTGAATGCAAGGGTGAGTACACATCAACGTACTCAACAAATGTCCCATTTGGCTCAGGTGAACTAACTTTATGTGGGGTTAGGATCAAAGCAGTTGCTTTTAGTTCGTTAGGTATTTATTATTAGTAGAAGCCAAGTTTCAGTAATAACCAACCTGCGGGCCATTTCCTCATCGAGGAACATCATTATCATCAACATAACCAAATCCATAAATAGAACCATAACATCTCGAACCATATGTATCTCTAATCAAAGGAGCTCCCAAGGTCGCTCATAACCGTGAGCACAACTGATATATCAGTTTCATTCCTTTGTAGAGGTCACACACTTTACCCATGAGTCGTGATTCCCCTTCTGCCCGAGGAGCGCTACTCCCCATTGACCACTACCTAGGTGATCTGGCAAAGTATCACTACATAGCTTTTACAAAGATTCCCATGGTGTGCAGTCGCCCGTTAGGTTTTGCCAGTCGTGCAAACACAATACTCCTCCCTAAGGTGTGGCTAACAAAACCGAGTCGAATGAATCTTGGCACCCCCTTAGTAGAGCAAGCACTATGCCCCGGCACCCATTGACGGCACAACGGCGAAGCCATCTACACCCCCAGATTCAACCAATTAATCAACTAAGGGCATCACATTCCACCCTCATGGTTGTACTGTTTTCCCGGATGGTCATCCAGCGAACAGGTCCTTACGGAGAGGTACTCGGGAAACAGCCCGAGTCCCCTAAAGTAACACAAGTTCATCATCATAATCATGATATCATCACGTATCATAGATATTATCATCATGTTCATTGATTAAAGTAGAGTGCTAGCATAAAGGTAACCATAATAACCCAAAAGGTAATAAAGGACAAGGTAAATAGAAAGCTAGACAATCCTTAGGTTTCAATTATGTAATGCAGGGAAGTGAATTATCATGTGAATAGGACATAAATAGGTCAGAGGACACTTGCCTTCACCAAACAGATGCTCAGGATCTTCAATCTCGTAGAACTCGAAGAGGTTGATCACTTGGTCGCCAAGGCTTGATCGTTGATTCCTCGAAGCCCGGGAATGGGGCTTGCATTCTAATCGCAACGCGAAGCGAAGACGAATAGGCACAAGCAAACAAACATATATGTATGTATAAGAACATTGCACCATACAAAGAAAAACATACTAAAAACAAGCAGTACGAAATATAAGCTCGCCATTACGACCACGCGAGGAAAAGAATCTCGATGGTCGGAGTTACGGTCGAGAAGTTATCGCGTTTACACTAAACAAGTATTAATTACAATATTTAATTCGACATACTCACATTATTCGACATTTATTTAATGCAACTAGAGATATTGCATAGCTTTAATTAGTCTATAACGCTAACATCTGTCAAATAAATAAGTAATTTAATTAACACGAGAACTTCTAAGCGAGGTGAATTTATGACGCACGACACAACGCGGCGTGCAAAAACAATGCACGAACGATGCATGGCTACCCTCGACTTAGTGCGTGGACGACGCGCGGCATGTGCAGACAACGTGCGACGACACGCGTGAAACAACACGCGCGACAGCATGCGAACGACGAGGGAACCAGCATGCCACCGTGTGCGGAACAGCACGCGCGACAGGTGAGAAGAACTAAATAGGTGTCGTGTTTAAACTAAACAAGTATTAAGTAAATAAAAAGTATTTAAGTTAATATTAACCATGTTAATGTTTATTTATAAAAGCGCAAGTTGATAACTATATATTTAATTTAATTGGATTGCTAATCTAATAACATTAGTTGAGCAACCATTAAATAAATTATTTAAAATATTTGACCTGATGAATTAATGTTACTAACACGTGGACAACGTTAATACGAACCTAATGCAATTTGAACGGTTCAAAACGGATTTAAAATACGGAAGATATGCACGTTTTCAAATTACAGGGATCTACACGCAGTTAATTATAGCTTCTGGGGCTAGGAGATAAAATCACCAAAACTCAGAAATCATTGTTTTAATTACAATATTCACTGGGGGGTTCTGCAAAATAGCCTCTTCTTCCTCCCTCCACCTTCCTTTCACGCAGGAAACCGCCATGGGGGGAAAGGAAAGGGGGAAGGGGAGAGGGTCGACCGCAGGCCAGCGCGGTGTAGGGGCACCGGCCGCTGACGCCGTCGCCACAGAGGGGGAGGGGGGCTACGCGGGGGGGAGAATGGGGGAGGGTGCCGCCGCTTGGGTGTGAGGGAAGGGAGGGGGAAACCCTGCACGAATAAGAAAATGGAGAAACGAAGAAAAAGGATGACGAACAATGGAGGTTGCTCACCGGGGAAGAAGACCCTCGTCGGAGCCAAAGATGAATTTGCTGATTGAAGGAGATTCGGAGGTCCGATCGATGAACCGAACACAATGAGATGAAGTCCTCGATGAGACAAACGCAGTCGTACCCTCGGATTCCACCGACGACGCACAGATTCGAAGTAATTGCTCGCTGGAGTTGGAACCACTCCGAACTTCAGCGAGCAATAACGGGAGATGGGGAATGAATCTGGAAAAACCATTTTGTGATTCAGAATGTGCTCAGCGAGGAGAAGTCGTCCATATATATATAGCTGGGGTTGGGACGAGATGAAAATTTGAGTCAAATTCAGATTTTACTGTTTATTAAATTCAGAAAAGCCTATAAATCCATATTTTGTGCTTAAGAAATTGTAGATGCTTCCAAAAATCCCAGAAAAATTCCTAGAAATATTTTGGCACCTAATGATCTCAAAAAACAGGTTTAGAGTTTTGAAAAATATATTTAAGTACCTCAAATAAATATATTTTTGTCGGGTACCATAATTAGGGGTACCCCCAAGACTCCTAAACTCGGCTGGTAATCACCATCAGCGCAAACTGCAGAGGCTGATGGGTGCAATTCAGGTCAAGGCTTCGTCTACTCAAGGGACGCGATCTCGCCTCACCCGAGCCCAGCCTCGGGCAGGAACAGTAGTCCCAGACGGATTCACGCCTCGCCCGAGGGCCTCCTCAAGCAACAGGCGCTCCCTCGACTCGCCCAAAGCCCAGCTCGGGCAGGCTTCGTAGTGAAGCAACCTTGGCCAAATCGTCTCACCAACCGACCGTATCGCAGGCGCATTCAATGCAAGGATCGTCTGGCGCCTTATCCTGACATGCGTACCTCAGTCGACAGGGTCGAAGTGACCGCGGTCACTTTGCCCTCCCACTGACTGACCTGACAGGAAAACAGCGCCGCTCGCCCCTCTCCGACTACTGTGCCACCCTCCAGGGTGAGGATGACAGTAGCTGAGTCCAGCCTCAGGCGCCACAGGAAGCTCCGCCTCGCCCGACCTTGGGCCTCGGCCTCAGGAGAAGTCTCCGCCTCGCCCGACCCTAGGGCTCGGCCCCCGCCTCGGCCTCGGAAGATGGGCTCCGCCTCGCCCGACCCCAGGGCTCGGCCTCGACCTCGACCTCGGAAGGTGGTATCCGCCTCGCCCGACCCCAGGGCCCGGCCTCAACCTCGACCTCGGGCGGAATCGCGTCCTCGCCCGACCCCGGCCTCGGCCTCAGGAGGAGTCTCCGCCTCGCCTGACCTTGGGCTCGGACCGACCACGCCGCAGGAGGTACATCATTACCCTACCCCTAGCTAGCTCAGGCTACGGGTGAACAAGATCGGCGTCCCATCCAGGCTCGCCCCGGTAACAAGTAATGATGGCTCCTCGTGTGCGTCTATGATGACGGTGGCTCTCAGCCCCTTACGGAAGCAAGGAGACGTCAGCAAGGTCCTGACAGCCCCGACAGTTGTGCTTCTACAGGGCTCAAATGCTCCTCCGATAGCCACGACACCATGTACACAGGGTCCCAGCACCTCTCCGACAGCCACGTTGGCATGTACACAGGGCTCCAGCTCCTCTCTGCCGGACACGTTAGCACACTGCTACACCCCCATTGTACACCTGTACCCTCTCCTTGCATCTATAAAAGGAAGGGCCAGGGCCCTCATACGGGAGGGTGGTCGCGCGAGACTCTCTCTCTCTCCCTCGCGAACGCTTGTAACCCCTACTACAAGCGCACCCACTCTGGCGCAGGACAACACGAAGCCGCGGTTTCCCCCATTTGTGTGTTCGTCTCGCGCCAACCCATCTGGGCTGGGGCACGCAGCGACAATTTACTCGTCGGTCCAGGGACCCCCCGGGGTCAAAACGCTGACAGTTGGCGCGCCAGGTAGGGGCCTGCTACATGTTGACGAACAACTTCCCGTCAAGTTCCAGATGGGTAGTCTCCAGCAACCTCTTCAGCCCGGGACGCTGCTCCGTTTCGGGAGTCTTGAGTTCATGTCCCTCAACGGCAGCTACGACATGGTGCTCCTTCCCCCGCAGCACGACAGCGACAACGACGGCCGTCAGCCCGCCCGGCGGCGGTGGACTCAGCGACGTCTTCCCCCCATGGCGAAAGAGCAACATCTGGGTTTGTCCCGTCGCCTTCCTCGCCGCAGGAGAAGGAGGCGGGGCAACCGTGGCCAAGCAGGAGGCGGCACCTCGTCGGCTGTTGAGCGAGTCGACGACGCCGGCACCCCAGGGGGGGGACACGTCGAGCATTGACCTCACGCCTGAGACGACGACGAGCGTCGTTTCCCCGCAACACGCCAACCCCAAGCGGACAGATGACGCCAGTGCGCTCGCGAAAGGCCTGCTGGGCGTTAGCATCGTACCTGACATAACGGTGCAGTCCGTCCCCGACGCGACATCGTCACCGTCCATCGATCAAGAGGTACCGTCCGTTCTCCACCCTGTGCCTTTTAGATTCAGCTTCGATCCACCAAGTGATCCCGCTTTGGTGAGCGCTTTCATGAAGGCATATCCTAACCTTCCGGGGTACCATATGTGGTCGACCTGGGACCGACTGACGGCCGTCTCGACCTACGGGCCCCCGGGCTCCGAGGAAGACGACGAGCCCGACTCTGGTTGGGATTTCTCCGGACTCGGTAATCCTAGCGTCATGCGAGACTTCATGACTGCATGTGACTACTGCCTCTCCGATTGCTCCGATGATGGCCACAGCCTTGACGATGAAGGTTGTGGCCCAAGTCGCGAATGTTTCCACATCGATCTAGGGGGTCACAACGAAGGCAACCACCTGGGTATGCCGGAGGACGATGATCCCCCTGGGCCTGCGCCTCGCGTTGACATCCTACGGGAGCTAGCTGTAGTCCCAGTCCCTGCGGGGGGTCAGGACACACAACTCGAGCAAATCCGCGAGATGCAGGCCAAGCTCGACGAGGAAGCAGGACAACTTGTGCAGCTCCGGCAAAACATCGAGCAGGAGTGGGCAGGCCGAGCACTAGCCGGAGAAGCGCGTCATCAGGCCCAGGACATCTAGCACCGTATCACTGATGATGCCAGGGCAAGGCTGCCCCCGGCTTCCAGTGGAGTCGACCAGAACCTTGCTGCAGCGGCAATACTACTCCGAGCGATGCCGGAGCCATCCACCACCGAGGGGCGACGTATCCAGGGAGAGCTCAAGAATCTCCTGGAGGATGTCGCGGTCCGACGGGCCGAGAGCTCTGCCTCCCGAAGGCAGGGGTACCCCTCGGAGCATCGCGCCGCGACTTCCCGATTCATGCGGGAAGCCTCGGTCCACACCGGGCGCACGCGGACGCGTCGCCTGCGGCCCCGGGTCGCCTCGGCAACGAGCACCGCCGCCATGACCGTCGAGCCCGCCTCGACAAAAAGGTGCGCCGAGGCTACCACCCCAGGCGTGGGGGACGCTACGAAAGTGGGGGACGCTACCACCCCTCGCCTGAACCACCTGGTTCGCAAGCCTTCAGCCGGGCCATACAACGGGCGCCGTTCCCGACCCGGTTCCGAGCCCCGACTACCATCACCAAGTACTCGGGGGAAACGAGGCCGAAACTGTGGCTTGCGGACTACCGGCTGGCCTGCCAGCTAGGAGGAATGGATGATGACAACCTCATCATCCGCAACCTCCCCCTGTTCCTCTCTGACACCGCCCAAGCCTGGCTGGAGCATCTGCCTCCTGTGCAGATCTCCAACTGGGAAGATCTGGTCAAAGCCTTCGTTGGAAACTTCCAGGGCACCTACGTGCGCCCTGGGAACTCCTGGGATCTCCGAAGCTGCCGCCAGCAGCCAGGGGAATCCCTGCGGGAATATATTCGTCGGTTTTCGAAGCAGCGCACCGAGCTGCCCAACATCACCGACTCGGATGTCATCGGCGTGTTCCTCGCCGGCACCACTTGCCGCGACCTGGTGAGCAAGCTGGGTCGCAAGACTCCCACCAGAGCGAGCGAGTTGATGGATATCACCACCAAGTTCACCTCTGGTCAGGAGGTGGTCGAGGCTATCTTCCGGAAGGACAAGCAGCCTCAGGGACGCCAGCAGGAAGACGTCCCCGAGGCGTCCGCCCAGCGCGGCACGAAGAAGAATGCCAAGAAGAAGTCGCAAGCGAAACGCGACGTCGCCGACGTGGATCTTGTCGCTGCCGCCGGGCACAAGAACCTTCGGAAGCCTCCCGGAGGGGCCAACCTATTCCACAAGATGCTCAAGGAGTCGTGCCCCTATCATCAGGGTCCCGTCAAGCACACCCATGAGGAATGTGTCATGCTTCGGCGCTACTTCCATAAGGCCGGGCTCCCGGCGGAAGGTGGCAAAGGCCGTGACAACGACAAGAAGGAGAGCAACAAGGCAGAGGAGTTCCCCGAGGTCCACGAATGTTTCATGATCTACGGTGGGGGAGTGGCGAACGCCTCGGCTCGGCACCGCAAGCAGGAGCGCCGTGAGGTCTGCTCGGTGAAGGTGGCGGCGCCAGTCTACCTAGACTGGTCCGACAAGCCCATCACCTTCGACCAAGGCGACCACCCCGACCACGTGTCGAGCCCAGGAAAGTACCCGCTCGTTGTCGACCCCGTCATCGGCAACGTCAGGCTCACCAAGGTCCTCATGGACGGAGGCAGCAGCCTCAACATCATCTACGCCGAGACCCTCGGGCTCTTGTAGATCGATCTGTCCACGATCCGGGCCGGTGCGGCGCCCTTTCACGGGATCATCCCCGGGAAGCGCGTCCATCCCCTTGGACAACTCGATCTGCCCGTCTGCTTCGGGACCCCCTCCAACTTCCGAAAGGAAACCCTCACGTTCGAGGTGGTCGGGTTCTGAGGAACCTACCACGCGGTGCTGGGGAGACCGTGCTACGCCAAGTTCATGGTCGTCCCCAACTACACCTACCTCAAGCTCAAGATGTCGGGCCCCAACGGGGTCATCACCGTCGGATCCACATACCGACACGCGTACGAATGCGACGTGGAGTGTGTGGAGTACGCTGAGGCCCTCGCCGAGTCCGAGGCCCTCATCGCCGACCTGGAGTGCCTCTCCAAGGAGGTGCCAGATGCGAAGCGCCACGCCGGCAACTTCGAGCTAGCAGAGGCGGTTAAGTCCATCCCTCTCGACCCTAGCAACGACGCCTCCAAGCAAGTTCGGATCGGCCCCGAGCTCGACCCCAAATAGAAAGCAGTGCTCATCGACTTTCTCCGTGCGAACGCCGAGGTTTTTGCGTGGAGTCCTTCGGACATGCCTGGCATACCGAGGGATGTCGCTGAGCACTCGCTGGATATCCGAGCTGGAGCCCGACCCGTGAAGCAGCCTCTGCGTCGTTTCGACAAAGAAAAGCGCAGAGCCATAGGCGAGGAGATCCACAAGCTGACGGCTGCGAGGTTCATCAAAGAGGTATTCCATCCCGAATGGTTAGCCAACCCTGTGCTTATGAAAAAGAAAGGTGGGAAATGGAGGATGTGTGTAGACTACACTGGTCTAAACAAAGCATGTCCGAAGGTTCCCTACCCTCTGCCTCGCATCGATCAAATCGTGGATTCCACTGCTGGGTGCGAAACCCTGTCATTCCTCGATGCCTACTCAGGGTATCACCAAATCAAGATGAAAGAGTCCGACCAGCTCGCGACTTCTTTCATCACACCTTTTGGCATGTACTGCTATATTACTATGCCATTTGGTTTGAGGAATGCAGGCGCGACATACCAAAGGTGCATGAACCACGTGTTCGGAGAGCACATCGGCCGAACGGTCGAGGCTTACGTCGATGACATCATGGTCAAGACGAGAAAAGCCTCTGACCTCCTCTCTGACCTTGAAACGACATTCAAGTGTCTGAGGGCGAAGGGCGTGAAACTCAACCCCGAGAAATGTGTCTTCGGGCAAGGCATCGAAATGGGCGTGAAACTCAACCTCCTGGGGTTCATCGTCTCCGAGCAAGGCATCGAGGCCAACCCGGAGAAAATCGCGGCCATCACCAACATGGGGCCTATCAAAGACTTGAAAGGAGTACAAAGGGTCATGGGATGCCTTGCGGCTCTGAGCCGCTTCATCTCGCGCCTCGGCGAAAGAGGCCTACCCTTGTATCACCTCTTAAGGAAGACCGAGCGCTTCTCTTGGACCCCCGAGGCCGAGGAAGCCCTCGGAAACTTAAAGGCACTCCTTACAAGCGCGCCCATCTTGGTGCCCCCCGCTGCAGGTGAAGCCCTCTTGATCTACATAGCCACAACCACTCAGGTGGTCAGCGTCGCGATCGTAGTCGAGAGACGAGAAGAAGGGCATGCACTGCTCGTCCAGAGGCCGGTTTACTTCATCAGCGAAGTGCTATCCGAGACCAAGATCCGCTACCCACAAATTCAGAAGCTACTGTACGCAGTAACTCTGACGCGGCGAAAGTTGCGACACTACTTCGAGTCTCATCCAGTGACTGTTGTGTCATCCTTCCCCTGGGGGAGATCATCCAGTGCCGAGAGGCCTTGGGTAGGATAGCAAAGTGGGCGGTGGAGATCATGGGCGAGACAGTCTCATTCGCTCCTCGGAAGGCCATCAAGTCCCAAGTCTTGGCAGACTTCGTGGCTGAATGGGTCGACACCCAGCTACCAATAGCTCCGATCCAACCGGAACTCTGGACCATGTACTTCGATGGGTCGCTGATGAAAACAGGAGCAGGTGCGGGCCTGCTCTTCATCTCACCCCTCGGGAAGCACCTCCGCTACGTGATGCGCCTCCATTTCCCGGCGTCAAACAACGTGGCCGAGTACGAGGCTCTAGTTAACGGGTTGCGCATTGCCATCGAGCTAGGGGTTCGGCGCCTCGACGCTCGTGGCGACTCGCAGCTTGTCATCGACCAAGTCATGAAGAACTCCCACTACCGCGACCGGAAGATGGAGGCCTACTGCGACGAGGTTCGGTGCCTGGAAGACAAGTTCTACCGACTCGAGCTCAACCACGTCGCCCGACGGTACAACAAGACTGCGGACGAACTGGCTAAGATAGCCTCGGGGCGGACAACGGTTCCCCCGGATGTCTTCTCTAGAGACATACACCAACCCTCCATCAAGACCGACTGCACGCCCGAGCCCGGGGAAGCCTCGACCCAGCCCGAGGAGGCCTCGGCCCAGCCCGAGGCACCCTCGGCCGCTGAGGGTGAGGCACTGCGTGTCGAGGGAGAGCGGGATGGGGTCACGCCTAATCGAAACTGGCAGACCCCGTATCTGCAATATCTCCACCGAGGAGAGCTCCCCCTCGACAAAGCCGAAGCTCGGCGACTGGCGCGGCGCGCCAAGTCGTTCGTCTTACTGGGCGATGAAAGGGAGCTCTACCACCGCAGCCCCTCAGGTATTCTCCAACGATGCATATCCATCGCTAAAGGACAGGAGCTATTGCAAGAGATACACTCGAGGGCTTGCGGTCACCACGCAGCACATCGAGCCCTCGTTGGGAATGCCTTCCGACAAGGTTTCTACTGGTCGACCGTGGTGGCCGACGCCACTAGGATTGTACGCTCCTGCCAGGGGTGTCAATTCTACGCAAGACAGACGCACCTGCCCGCTCAGGCCCTGCAGACAATACCCATCACCAGGTCGTTTGTTGTGTGGGGTCTGGACCTCGTCGGTCCCTTGCAGAAGGCACCCGGGGGCTTCTCGCACCTGCTGGTCGCCATCGACAAATTCCCCAAGTGGATCGAGGTCCGACCCCTAACCAGCATCAGGTCCGAGCAGGCGGTGGCGTTCTTCACCAACATCATCCATCACTTCGTGGTCCTGAACTCCATCATCACCGACAACGGCACCCAGTTCACTGGCAAGAAGTTCCTGGACTTCTGCAAGGACCACCACATCCGGGTGGACTGGGCCGCCGTGGCTCACCCCATGATAAATGGGCAGGTGGAGCGTGCCAACGGCATGATTCTGTAGGGACTTATGCCGAGGATCTACAACGACCTCAACAAGTTCGGCAAGCGATGGATGAAGAAACTACCCTCGGTGGTCTAGAGTCTGAGGACGACGCCAAGACGAGCCACGGGTTTCTCACCGTTCTTTCTAGTCTATGAGGCCGAGGCTGTCTTGCCCACGACTTAGAATACGGTTCCCCGAGGACAAGGGTGTACGACGACCAAAGCAACCAGACCAGCCGAGAAGACTCGTTGGACCAGCTGGAAGAGGCTCGGGACGTGGCCCTGCTACACTCGGTGCGATATCAGCAGTCTCTGCGACGCTACCATGCCCGAGCGGTTCAGCCCTGAGACCTCCAAGTGGGGGACTTGGTGCTTCGGCTGCGGCAAGACGCCCGAGGGCGCCACAAGCTTACTCCTCCCTAGGAGGGGCCATTCATCATCGCCAAGATTTTGAAGCCTGGAACATACAAGATGGCCAACAATCAAGGCGAGGTCTACAGCAACGCTTGGAACATCCGACAGCTACGTCGCTTTTACCCTTAAGATGTTTTCAAGTCGTTTATATACCTCGTTTTCTATACATACACAAATAAAGTCTAACCGTCAAGGAAGGGTCAGCCTTGCCTCGGCAAAGCCCGACCCTCCCTCGGGGGCTAGAAGGGGGGAACCCCCTCTACGTCAAAATTTTCCTCAGAAAAAGTCTTTCTGCCAGAACATCTTTCGCTCTTTTCGACTACTTCGATAGCGGGATCCTGAAAACGACGGAGTACACGTAAGCGGCAAGGCCGACCGAGCCGAGGGACTCCTATGCCTCTGGGATACGGATACCTCACTCATCACCTTCTGCAATAAGTAACTCATGCTCGGATAAGCGATTCTGCTGACCGAACAAGTCTTAATGCTCGAAAACTTTTCTGCCAGAACGATTTTCGTGCCTTCTCGACTATATCGATAACAGAATCCTACGAACGAGTAAGAGTGCACGTAAGCGGCGAGGCCGACCGAGCCGAGGGACTCCTACGCCTCCGGGATACGGATACCTCACTTGTCACCTTCCGTGAAAAGTAACTCTCGCTCGGATAAACGATTCTGTTACCGACGAACAAGTCCTAATACTCGAAACAAGAGGAAAGGAAACGCAACTTTACAACATGACAATGATATGTTTGGGCCTCGATGGCCGCGAAAAACATAGGCACGCTACAGACAAACTCTCCCTGCAGGTTCAGACATCAAAAGAGGGAGCAGCAGCACCCTCGGCGTCGTCTCCACCTTCGGCGGAATCTGGCCCGGCCTCGGACGGCGACGCGGACGGAAGGATCTTCACCTCAAAGGAGGAAGCCAGCACCAAGCTCGGGCCATCATAGCAAAGGTCTCCGTAAGGGTCCATGCCCGGGCAAACACCTCGACCGGACGCTCCGTAGCCTCAGCCAGCTGTCCCCCGAGGACATCAGCCCGGCTCATGGCCTCGGTAGCCTAACTCCGAGGTTGGTCCCGCCAGCGGACGACCTGGCCAGGTTCCAGCCGCCGCTGCTGCACCTCCTCGGCCAGGGAGGCCACGTGCTCCCGGGCCAACGAAGCTTCTTCTCGAGCCGACTCCGCCTCTGTCCACACTGACACAGCTGCCTCTGGCTCCGGCTCATCGCAGAGCAGCCGAGGGTTCTTTAACTAAGCAAGAGAAGCCTTGGGTGGCAAGGCCGACCGAGCCGAGGGACTCCTACGCCTCCGGGATACGGATACCTCACTCGTCACCTTCCGCACAGGTCAACTCACACTTGGTTAAGCGGTTTAGCTAGCCGACAGGCGAGTCCTAGTGCTCGAAATGAAGAAGAAACACGGTATTGCACTCAAATACCTAGATGTTCAGGCCTCGACAGCCACAATGAACAGACACCGGCACTCAAAGTGCCATTACAAACGAAACTCCGGTTCCACTCCTGCGGGTATGAACAACCTCCACATCAGAGGGCCTGTGGGACGACAAACTCCGGGTGGCTCGCCGCCGACCACTGCAGCAGCAGCGACAACGACCTCCGCTCCCGACGGCTAAACAACAGCAGCGATGACCTCGGGGCAGACGCTGCTACGACAAGGCCCTCGCCCACGTCCCCACTCGAGGGGCGAGGACAAGCCGCCGAGGCCGAAGAGCTGGAGGTCCGACCGCAGGTGGCACCGATGATCTCGTCGGCAGAGAAACCTTCTCTAGCTGCCGCCGCCTCAGCATCGACGACGGCAGCCACCTGCCTACCAACACCGCACCAGCGAGCCCCGGCCGCCCCAAAGCGCACCGGCAGGTCCTCACTCCCGTCCTCGCCGCAAGAACGAGAACGGGACCGTCCCAGAACATGAGTACTGCCCTCGTGGTGTACGACGTGTTGTGAGACTCTCCAGTGCGGTCGGCCACAGTCGCCCGGACAAAGGACGGAATGCTGCACCCTGGCCAGGCAGCAGCAGTTCGCCTTCCCCCGCATGGCTGGAGGACGCCTCCTCCGCAGAGTTGGAGGATGGTTTCCACCCCCAGATGCCGGAGGAAGAAGCGGGACGCCAGCCCACGCGAAGGCAGGCCCCGGCTCGCCTCACCCCCCGCCCCAGCAAGGATGATGAAGATCCTTGAAGCTGAGGGCAGGGCAGAGGCCGCAGCCCGGCTTGCTTCTCCCCACCATCGATTTGGTGGTCACCATCCTGAGTGATCATCGGTGGGGGAATGCAGCCGGGCTGCCTGATGAAAATCCTTGAAGCCGAGCGATGGCTGAAGGGTGCCCACCTCCGTGAGGTTGCGCTCCTCCAACAACAAGACGAAGGCAACGCGGGCGCTCCCCATCCGGGGGCTCGGAAGGTGGAAGGATGCGATGCATGAGGGGAATGCGAAGGCATGGCTACCGCCCGGGGGATCAATCCCTTTTTAAAGGCGGCTCTCCCTCAAGCGTCGTGGGCTAAGTCCTCGCCAACGTGCCCCAGGGTCCTCCCCCTACGACACGGGGGCTGGGTCCCACGCGTCATGCAAGCTGGCCCGGGATAGAAGAAGCCAGACCACCGCGTGCGGAGCGTGTAACCGCCCCGCGGTTACAAGCACTCCTCCATCCTCGCCGAAACCAACGGTTGAAAGGGCGGACCGCCATGCAGGCGGCGTGCAACCGCACCACGGAGACGCACCCCTTCAACTTCGACGCATCCAGCATGGAGGCCCAGGCCCACACGTCATGTAACCGGCGCGCCGGTTACTACGTGCGAAAAACTGCACCACCACTTGCGCCAATGCCGCGCCTTCTCGACTGCGGAACCGGCGCCGCGACTCGAGGCAACCCTGCGCATGACCCAACAGTGCCAACCGAGCACATCGGTCACGGGTCAGTCAGCTGGGGGAGGAGGCGCGATGGTCGATATAGCCAAAAGTGGGCCGGCAGTAATGGCGGCAGCAGGCGAGCGGAAGCAGCAGTCAAATCGTCTGCAGGCTCATGTCCCCTCCTGGAGAAGCAGGGGAGCCCTCTCCCACGGCGTGAAGACGACGCGCCCGTGTTTCGTCCCTCGAACGGCTCGCGCAACGGCTGCCCCGCGAACCACCCGTCCCGTCGCGTTAACTTTGCGGCAAGGTAGGCGACACCTTTGGCAGGCGAAGCGGGCGATGTTTCACCTCTGCCATGATGACCGTGTCAAAAAAAGGTGTGCCACATCGTTTAAATTTGTATCCTTTTCTTTTTCCCCTTTCTCTCTCTTGCTACAGGGACCGGGAAAGGGGATATTTCGAAAGGGATCCTTCTCCGCGAAGGAAGCGGGCCACGAGCCCTCCTACTGATCAGGGGTTCGAAGGCTGGCCCCTCGGAAGGGTTCGACAGCCGCCCCAGAGCACTCGGGCTTCAGGCTCATTACTGATCAAAGGTTCGAAGGCTGGCCCCTCGGAAGGGTTCGACAGCCGCCTCAGAGCACTCGGGCTCCGCGCCCACTACTGATCAGGGGTTCGAAGGCTGGCCCCTCGAAGGGCTCGACAGCCTCCCCAAAGCACGCAGAGCGAGGGATGACTCTGGGTACGTCTGATACATGGTCCAGGCTCAGGCTATGCTCCCGAGGTATCCTAGGACATTTCCGAGACCAGTAGGAGCGATTTTGTAACGGAATCCCATCAGAGGGAGGCATCGAGCCCTCGGACCCTATCAAACGGGACCGGGTCCGGCAAATCACCTGCATGTACTTTTGGAGCGCGCCTCTAGGCCACTAGCCGGCCCTTTTTGAACGGGGCATGGGCGTCCACTCAGATCACCCGTTAGCAACTCACTGGAGACACCATGTTCGGCGCCCTCCAAGGGCAACATGGCGCTTTCCCCCCTTCTCCTTGCGGAAAGGCGACGAAGGGGCGTATGATAAAAGCCGAGTCAGTCCTTGATCGTCCTCTCGCTCTATGCAGAGGCTCGAGGGCTGCTCTCGTAAACCCGGCTCCAGCCAAACCGTTGACAGCGTCAACAAACCAGCCCGAAAACTCAGAACCTGGCCATGCACCTGGATTACGATCAGATCGCATGAGGGAACAACCAGACCGGCCAAGGCATCACAAAAGGCATTAAGACCTCGGAGGAGTCAAACCACTCCTCCGAGGCCTCGGGGGCTACACCCGGCGGGTGCACTCGCGCGCACCCACCGGAACAAAATATAACCGAGAAAGGTCGGTCCCCTTGCAAAAAAGTGCGACAAAGCCTGCAAGCGAGTACCAACACTCCCTTTGAGGCTCGGGGGCTACTGTCGGGTACCATAATTAGGGGTACCCCCAAGACTCCTAAACTCTGCTGGTAATCACCATCAGCGCAAACTGCAGAGGCTGATGGGTGCAATTCAGGTCAAGGCTTCGTCTACTCAAGGGACACGATCTCGCCTCGCCCGAGCCCAGCCTCGGGCGGGAACAGTGGTCCCAGACGGATTCACGCCTCGTCCGAGGGCCTCCTCAAGCAACAGGCGCTCCCTCGACTCGCCCGAAGCCCAGCTCGGGCAGGCTTCATAGTTAAGCAACCTTGGCCAAATCGCCTCACCAACCGACCGTATCGCAGGCGCATTCAATGCAAGGATCGCCTAGCGCCTTATCCTGACACGCGTACCTCAGTCGACAGGGTCGAAGTGATCGCAGTCACTTCGCCCTCCCACTGACTGACCTAACAGGAAAACAGCACTGCTCGCCCCTCTCCGACTGCTGTGCCACCCTCCAGGGTGAGGCTGACAGCAGCTGAGTCCAGCCTCAGGCGCCACAGGAAGCTCCGCCTCGCCCGACCTTGGGCCTCGGCCTCAGGAGAAGTCTCCGCCTCGCCTGACCCCAGGGCTCGGCCCCTGCCTCGGCCTCGGAAGATGGGCTCTGCCTCGCCCGACCCTAGGGATCGGCCTCGACCTCGACCTCGGAAGGTGGTCTCCGCCTCGCCTGACCCCAGGGCCCGGCCTCAACCTCAACCTCGGGCGGAATCGCGTCCTCGCCCGACCCCGGCCTCGGCCTCAGGAGGAGTCTCCGCCTCGCCCGACCTTGGGCTCGGACCGACCACGCCGCAGGAGGTACATCATTACCCTACCCCTAGCTAGCTCAGGCTACGGGGGAACAAGATCGGCGTCCCATCCAGGCTCGCCCCGGTAACAAGTAATGATGTCTCCCTGCGTGCGTCTATGACGACGGTGGCTCTCAGCCCCTTACGAAAGCAAGGAGACGTCAGCAAGGTCCCGACAACCCCGACAGTTGTGCTTCTACAGGGCTCAAACGCTCCTCCGACAGCTACGACACCATGTACACAGGGTCCCAGCACCTCTCCGACAGCCACGTTGGCATGTACACAGGGCTCCGGCTCCTCTCTGCCGGACACGTTAGCACACTGCTACACCCCCATTGTACACCTGGACCCTCTCCTTGCATCTATAACAGGAAGGGCCAGGGCCCTCATACGGGAGGGTGGTCGCGCGGGACTCTCTCTCTCTCTCTCCCTCGCGAACGCTTGTAACCCCTACTGCAAGCGCACCCACTCTAGCGCAGGACAACACGAAGCCGCGGTTTTCCCCCTTTGTGTGTTCCGTCTCGCGCCAACCCATCTGGGATGGGGCACGCAGCGACAATTTACTCGTCGGTCCAGGGACCCCCCGGGGTCGAAACGCCGATAATTTTAGTTTTCGAAAAATAGAAAAATATTCCGAAAACATGAAAAATTACCGAAGGCTTCTAAAAGGTAAATTAACATGTTTCACACACCTTTTGCACTTAGAAACACTATGCAACGACACGAGTGCAACAACCAAAGCATCTCTAGGGCTAATTCCACTGGGTTTACGCCAATATAAAACAAAATAATTCTCCATTTTTAGGAAAAAAAGAAGGAAAGCAAACAAATGAGAGTAACAACTGAATTTGGTGGATATTAGAAAAGAAATTTTATACCCCCAAATTCAGGGTGTTACAAATCTAACCCCTCTTAACAGAATCTCGCCCCCGAGATTCAAGAAGGGGCTAGCAATAAAAATGAGGTTTGTTCATCGGTTGTTCACAAGACCTTACACCAAATCTGCCAACTTTAATTTGCGGACCGGTTGCTTTGACCTTCAGATGCTCGAGACCGATCAATACAATTCTTAAGGATCCTAGGACTTGTGGGTTTGGACCCATCATGCTTCCGTTGTGCCACTTCAATCTTGTTGGTTGAGGTTGATCGCATTGTCTTCATTGGGGTTACCAGCTAACCCCCTTAACATGAGCATTGATACGCACTTGGTGAAGATGATGTCGACTCTAATCTTGATTGATTAAGAGGAGTTGGAGGGGTTGCCAACCGGACAGGTACAAGAGGAAAGGGTATAAATAGAAAAGGTAAGCATAGAGGGATTAAAGAGAGAAAAGGGAGAGCACCCAACTACCTAACTCTATGGCACTCACCTAGTAAATTGATGCCATTACCACAACACATCAACACTCATCACAAAGAAGCAAATCAGTCATAACACAAAGACAACCATCACGAGCACACATCAACCAGCATATCGTTGCTACACGTTAATGTTAACTAGATCGTGGTCTTTCTTGAAAAGGGAATAACTACTCTCTAAGGTTGTCGAAGGACGAGGAGAAGAACAATACATGCAGGATAGGGGCACAAGCACAATAAAGAATGGAGTCAAAGCAAGCATTATGAGCAACCAAGAAAAGGATACGACCAAGGGCATAATGGATAGAACACCACTCTCGAGTTGAGATAGAAAAGGGGAGATTCCAAAAATCAGACCTACGATGAATATCGAGGCAAGATCTAGTGATTTTAAAAGCAAGGGTGACATAAAACAAAAGCTAAGACTTGCAATGTTGTTGGGTACTTGTTCTCAAATGCTATGAATCAAGAACAAGGCAACACAAAGTATTAAATGTTAAAGTCATTCGTCCTTTGAAGCATTATTTCCCTTAGGATATAACGATCTTCGGACGAAGGTCATGAAGGATGCTCCTTCATCATCACGGTTATAAGATAATGAAAGATGAAACATATGAATCATGAAAGGTTATATGAACAGACATATAATGTTATTCATATGTTATCATTATATAAACTTGGGTATTAAATATAATATTTAATTACATTTATACCTTCGGCTTGACAGAAGGCAAAAATCCAAGCGTGGCACGCGAGCAATTACTAGATAGCATGAACAGTACAGGGGTACTGTTCATCTATTTATAGGCACAGGACGCAGCCTGTGGGGAATTACATTGATACCCTTTACAAAGGTCTACAATCATAATACAAATTATCATGGGCCGATTGGTCATTTCATCTTTAAGTCGGTGCCTTTGGAAATGTACACAAAGCCTTCTGATTGGTAGCTTCGACTTTGTGTCAATCTTCTGAAGGTGTTTCTTCTTATGGGACCTTCGGCGACGAAGTAGACCCCCAACAGTAGCCCCTTCACGGTACTAGATCGTTTTTCGTGACGAGCTCGATCTGTGAAAAACTCTCCCAGGCTTCGGAATGCCGAAGGTCCGAAAAACACCTTCCCTGAGCTCGTTGCCGAGAAACGATTAAAATACTCCCAGCATCGGGTGGTCCACCGTTCAGCGTATACGAGCGATATGGTGATTCACCTTCCAGGCACTGTGTGGTCCACCGTTCAGCGGGTGCGGGTGACTGTTCAACGGGTGTGAGCGGCTTGACGATTCACCTTCCCACCTGCAGCACTATATAAACAGACGGGTAGGTGTGAAGTTACCACAACATTTACTGCTATTGCATCGTTGTGCTGCCAAAAAATTTGACCGTAGCCGAAGCTTGCTCATTGCATTCTGAACCGAAGGATCGTTTTGCTCTAGCTTCGTGACAAGAGGGAGCTTTGGCAAAGATAAAAATTTTCAACTTTGTCAAAACGCAAAAAATTCAACATCAAATGGCCAGGGTACGCTCAACAGCTGGAGTTAGTCACGACAGAGAGGAAGCCGAAGCTGCTGAAACTGCTTCGATCTTCGAAGTTATGAGGCGGTCGGGATTGGTTGTGACTGAAGGCGCTGCTGACAAAGAATCACCCGCTGCTGAAACCAAGCAGGCAGATATTGAAGAGGGTGATGCTAATGAAGGAGAGATTAATTATAACATCATTATGCCATCGAAGCCTAGCCATCTGGATTTTGGGAAATCAACTGTGTCTGAAGCTGATATGACTATGATGACGAAGCTAGGCTACTTCAGAGAAGCCGAGAAGGGGTTGGTTCGCTTTGGCGGGGAAGAAACTATCTCGAAACCAGAAGATGATGAAGTTGTAGTTTTTAAGAGCTTCTTCAAAGCAGGGTTGAGATTTCCTCTGCACGGAATGATTGCAGAAATCTTGGAAAAATTCGGGATTTACCTTCATCAATTGACCTCTAGCGCCATTGTTAGGCTCAGCGTGTACATCTGGGCTCTCCGAAGTCAAGGGGTAAAGCCGCTCGCCAATGCATTCTGCCGAGTACATGAACTTCATTATCATACGAAGGCTAGAGAAGACGGATTGCATGAGAACTTCGGTTGCTATAATTTTGCTTATCGGAAGGATATGAAGACACTGGTGGTCAGCTATCGTACTAAATGGTCGACCGGTTGGAAATCTGAATGGTTTTATGTTAAAATTGATGAAGAAAAGGAGAAGCTAGTTCAGAGCCCGTTGAAGCTAATCTTCGAGCTGACTAGGCCTCAATGCAACATGACACCGGGGGATCCATGCCAAGATGTTGTGAATGAGTTTAGAATTGTGTCTGAACATATTGGAACTAGGGATCTAGTCCAGGAATACTTAGCCAACAGAGTATTCCCAACACTAAGGAAGTGGGGTACGCCGAAGCTTGAAGAAGAGAAGAAAGAGGGTGAACTCATTCGGCTGGCTTATCACTTTAAATTCAAAAAATACTTTAAGGAACCCTGCCAAGAATGGTTGGACACGATCGAAGTTATGTGTAACGAGATTTTAGGGAACTATACAAAAAAAAGAAGATCAGTTGATGACTGCAGCCTTCGGCTCCCGACCAAAGCGAAGATTGAATCGGGTAATGGATGCTCTACATTTTGAATATCCTGATTATGAGCGGTTGAACAAGGGCGCCAAAGGGCAGAAAAGAAAAGGAGTTGTCAGTGTTGTGGGCAGACAGGCCGCTAGAATGGTAAAAGAAGATGAAGAAAACCTGAAGAAGAGAAAATTGAGCCCTGAGCCGATGGCAGTTGCTCCGAAGAAGAGAAAAGTTGCGGCTCCGAAGCAGAAGACGACTGATATAGAAGAAGAAACTCCTGCATCACCTTCTGCTACCGATGTGGCAGAAATTCTAAAGGTAATGACTGAATCCTTGCCTATCAAGCTAAGTCCACTGGCGCCACATCTGATGAAGCTTTTTCAGAAGAAGAAGGAGCCTTCGATAGTGAAGAAGGCAGCTGGGCCGAAAAAACGAAGAATTATTACTGTGACAGAAGCTATCGAAGAGACACCACGACCAGCTTCGGCCTCAAAAGCACCGGCTGTTGAGAGCGCTACAGCTATCGATGCTGCACCTACTGAAGCTACAACTGCCGAAGCTGAACTGGCCGAAGATGCAAATCTAGAAAGCACACTTTCTAATATTGATAAGATGTTTCTTGACATGGCCGCAGAAGAAGCTGCCACAGCCGCCGAAGAGGGCGTGGCCATAGTGCCTGAGAAAGAAAAGGAAATAGCCGAAGATGCTTCGGAAAAAGAAGATTTCAATTTTCAAAACTTAATTGGACAAGAATTGTCGAAGGCTGAGAAAGAAGAATTGAGAGACTATGACATATCCTGTGGATATGAACCAGGGGCGCTACTCTTTGGCGGTGTTGATGACGAAAGTTTAGGCTGCCTCCGAGACTGAACCGAAGCGAAGGTTATTGGTACTCTGTAAAAGAGTATTGGTTTCCCGAAGCTCGAGACAGACATTAGCCGCTACCGACGACATCATATCGTCGGTAGTTTATTCTATTCTAATTTCAAGGTAAAAAACTTTTCTTCAACTCTTTATTGTTTTTAACAACTAAGGTGTTTTCTAACGAGAGTACAGCTTTGAGGATGCAACAAGATCTTGAAGATAAAAAGCATGAAGTTATAATTGAGGGTTTAGAAAGCAAAATAAAAGATCAAGCAGCTGCTCTTGACAAAAAGGATTTTGAACTTCAGACAGCAGAGGGTTTATTGGTAGAAGCTGAAGCTAAAATTGCAAAGTTGAATACAGAGCTTCTCTTGAAGTCAGAAAGCTTCGAACAAGAAAAGCAGAAGTTTAATGCAAAATTTGAGGCTGAGGTCGAAAAAAGTTCAAATTTGCAAAAATCATTGACATAGCTTCAAAACAAATGTCTGGAGTTCAGTAACCGATGTGTGCAACGGTTGAAGCAGATTTTCAATTCGGTTGGAGCTGGCTATGAAAAATTTAGTCCTTCAATTGAAGACCTGCCAGGGGCCTTCGAACATATCGAGGGTGAAATTGATGCTCTTGATGAAATTATAGCTGGACACGGCAATTTCTGTGCCCTGGTAGCTTCTCGGGGCACAGCTGTTGCCTTCCTAAAATCTGGTTGCACACATGGAAAGATTGTCAATAGACCCAACTTTAGTTTATCACTAGCAGATCTAATTGATATTCCCAGTCTCGCCCGAAGCATAGGAAACAGATTTATAAAGCTAGTATGGATGAAGGGTGGACGAAGCTTAGCTGGTGACGAAGCTTGAAGTCATCTTAAGCCGTTAACAAAATCATACCTTGTGCTTACCTTTTCCTTTGAACTTGAATTTTCCTTACAACACTTTAATATGTACAGGATGACGAAGCTGAAGAGCACAAAGCCGAAGCTGCTCAATAGATAGTGATGAAGCTTGAATAGCTAGCTGTGGAAAAAACTCTAAGAACTCTTGTATTAACCTTTGTAAAGAATATTGTAATTTGAGAATTAGATTGTACTCTGTAAATTTTGTCCATACCTTGTAATATATTTTTACTTTTCCATCAATGTGTGAAGTGCTTCGATGTGAACAAAACTTGTACTTTTTGAGCCGAAGGCGAAAAACACCTTCCCTTCTTTTCGTACACAATGAAGCATGATTCTGCTTTCGAAGCTGCATTCTTAGAGCCGAAGCAACTGTTTGTATCTGTATGGTATGATGATGATGATGATCCTATGTATGTCTAAATGAATGTTTATGTATGCGATGTATGATGTAATGTATCATGCAAATGAATGCCCAAACACACATGCATCCAAAGCTTCATCCACAACCTTCATTCCCTAAGGAATGACTGAAATCTCTTTGCCGTTTATTTTTCGGTTGCATCATTTATTTATCGGTGTAAGTTCTGCATTCCCTAAGGAACGTCTTTTGAACTTCTTCGCCTTCTATTTCGGTGGTATTCGTGTTGACTTTTCGCGCTTCGCCTTATATTTTGGTGGTATTTGGCTCTGTATTCCCTAAGGAACGACTTTTGAGCAGAAAACTTACGTTGTGCTCCCTTAGGAATGGCTTTTTGTAGCTTCGTCATGCTCTGCATCCCCTTAGGGACGACTTTCGAGCTTCTCCCTGTTTTATCTTTTTCTCTGCACTCGATAGTGCATGCTCATATTTTACATTTACATATTTAGGGGATTTTGCTCTCGTGGAGCTGAATAAGAAAGGAAAAGATTACAAACTATGGCCCCAATAAAAACCTTTCTCCCCCTTCGGAAAGGAAAAGGGTGCCATAGAAAAATAGAAAAAGATTACATAAATCTATACATAATACCGCCGAAGCTCATCCGCATTCCAAGATCTAGAAATATCATTGCCGTCCATATCTTTTAGTCTATAAGAACCGGGCCTTGACGAAGATACGACCAGAAAAGGTCCTTCCCACTTCAGCTGTAGCTTGCCTACTGTGTCCGGATTAGCCACTCTCCGAAGCACCAGATGCCCTGGCTTGATATTTTTCAGCCGGACTTTTCTGTCGCGCCATTTTATTGTTTCAGGTTGATATTTATTAATATTTTCCACAGCCTGAAGTCTGACCCCTTCTATAGTGTCTTTTGCTACATAATAATCAGCTTCATCCTCAGTCGAAGCTGTTGTTCTTATTGACCCTGTTTTAGCTTCTTCTGGGGTTATGGCTTCGTCACCAAATAATAGCTTGAATGGCGTAAAACCTATTGATCTCGATACGGTCGTGTTGTGACTCCACACCACTTTAATCAACTCTTCCAGCCACTTTCCTCTGGGCTGATTAAAAACTAACTTCATTATTCCTGTCGTTATAATACCATTTGCTCTTTCGACAAGTCCATTTGATTCTGGATGTCTGACTGATGCAAAATGGATCTTCGTGCCGATTTGACCACAGAATTCCTTGAAGGTTTCAGCATCAAACTGTGTACCATTGTCCATAGTTATAGCCTTTGGTACACCGAAGCGGCAAACAATGTTTTGCCAAAAGAATTTCTAGACTGTGACCGAAGTTATTGTGGCCAAAGGCTTCGCTTCAATCCACTTAGAAAAATATTCTACAGCCACCACAACATATTTTAAATTGCCTTGTGCTGGTGGAAGTGGACCTAACAAATCCAGGCCCCATCTTTGCAATGGCCAGGTTGGTAGTATCAGTTGGGTTAACAACGAAGGTTGTTTCTGGTCTCTTGCGCATTTTTGGCAATTTTCACATTTTTTAACCAAATCCGCTGCATCCGAAGCTGCCTTCGGCCAATAAAATCCTTGTCTGAAGACTTTCCCTAGCAAAGGTCTAGATGCAATGTGAGATCCTCACAATCCTGCATGTATTTCCTTCATCAATTCTATACCTTTAGCTCTGGATAGACACTTGAGTAGTGGAGAGCAGACTCCATGTTTGTATAACTCCCCTTCTATTATTACATATGGTCGTGCTCTTGCCTCCATTCTCTTATTATAAGCTTCGTCATCTGAAAGGCAATTGCCTTGGAGAAAAGATATAATCTCAGTCCTCCAATCTTCACTATGAACAGGAGATATATTGAGCACTGCTCTTTCAAGAAGTTCCACCGAAGGTGCTGTTATTGTCTCAAAGAATACTTCCGAAGGTAAGGGCAGCCCCTGTGCCGCTGACTTGGCTAGCAGATCAGCGTGCTCATTTTCTCCTCGTGGAATATTCTTGACAGAAAACCCTTCGAAAGAAGCTTCAAGCCTTCGAACTGTATCCAGGTATTTCTCAAGCTTTGGGTCTCTTGCTTTACAACTCTTGTCAACATGACTAGAAATAACTTGGGAATCGGTTTTAAGGACCGCCCTTCTTATCCCCATTGCCTTTAACTTCCGAAGCCCCAAAAGCAAAGCTTCGTATTCAGAAATATTATTTGTGCAACTGAAATCAAGTTTTACTGCATAACATGTTATAACTTTGGAAGGTGCAACCAAGATAGCAGCTGCGCCTGCCCCGTCACAGAACACTATCCAAGCTTTGGCATCTTTATTTGCTTCTTCTTCCTGAGCCCCTGGCGTCCAGTCAGCGATGAAGTCTGTTAACGCTTGGGACTGGATCGAAGATCTATGCACATAATCAATGCTAAATTCGTTGAGTTCCGCAGCCCACTTTCCAATCCTTCCAGTAGCCTCTCTGTTCCTCATAATATCTTTCAAAGGCTGAGATGAAGGAACAATTATATGGAATGCTTGAAAGTAGTGTCGAAGCTTCCTAGAGGCCATTAAGACAACATACAATACCTTCTCCAATTCTGTATAATTTTTCTTTGATAAGCTTAGAACTTCAGAGACAAAGTATACTGGGGCTTGCTTTTTGATTTGTCCTTCCAATTTCTCCTGCATAAGCGTCGCACTCACTGCAGAGTGCGAAGCTACCACATATAATAGTAACGGAGCCCCTGGCGCAGGTGGAGTTAATGTTGTTAGATCAATCAGGTATTGCTTCAGCTCTTCGAAGGCTTTCTGTTGAGCTGGGCCCCACTGAAAGACTTCAGTTGACTTTAGTATTTCAAAGAATGGCAAGTTCCTTTCTGCTGATCTAGATATAAATCTGTTTAATGAAGCCAATCTTCCTGCCAACCGTTGGGCCCCCTTCTTCATACTTGGCGGTTCCATTCGAAGTATGGCTTCGATCTTGCTTGGATTGGATTCGATCCCCTTCGTTGAAACTAGGAAACCAAGGAACTTACCCTTCTTTACTCCAAAGACACATTTTTTAGGATTTAAGTTCAGGCCAGCTTGCCTGAAATTAGCAAATGTTTCTTGTAGATCAGTGATATGATTTTCTTGCTTCGTGTTTTTTACTATGATGTCATCAACATATGTTAGCACATTTCTGCCTATCTGAGAATGAAGGACCTTGGCTGTCATTCTGCTGAAGCTGCCTCCAGCATTCTTGAGCCCCTCAGGCATCCGAAGATAACAATATATACCACTGGGGGTTATAAAGCTGATCTTCGGCTCATCTTCCTTCTTCATCCAGATTTGGTGGTAGCCTGAGTAACAATCTAGTAAACTCATAAGCTCTGATGAAGCTGCTGCATCTACTAGAGAATATATTGTTGGCAATGGGAACTCATCCTTTGGACAAGCCTTGTTAAGATCTATAAAATCGATGCACATTCTCCATTTACCATTTGCCTTCTTCACCATAACAGTGTTAGCTAGCCACTCTGGGTATTTGACCTCTCTGATAACACCAACACTAAGAAGTCTCTTCACTTCGTTTCGAGCACCTTCAGCTTTGTCATCGGACATTTTCCGAAGCCTTTGTTTTCTTGGCCTGAAAAATGGATCCACATTGAGTGAATGCTCAATGACATCTCTATTGACACCGCAAAGATCATTAGCTGACCAAGCAAACACATCTTTGTTGTTGAATAAAAACCTTATCAAGGTTTTCTCCTGCTCTTCAGATAACTGAGAACCCAGCAATACCTTCTGCTCTGCTATATCTTCACACAGAAGCATAGGCTTCGGCTGGTCAGCCGAGGCAGCCTTCTCTCTTCTGTACTTGTACTGTTCACAAGCTTCATTTCCATCTATGTTGTGGATTGCTTTTGAATCTGTCCAGTTTCCTTCAGCTTTTCTAGCAGCTTCCTGACTGCCATGAACAGCAATGGGTCATTGTTCCGAAGGTATCTTCATGCATAGATATGTTGGATGAAGTATTGCTTCGAAAGCATTAAGTGTCCCACGACCAATGATTGCATTGTAGGGGTATTCCATGTCAACAATATCAAACACAACTTGTTCAGTCCTTGTGTTGTGAAGAAATCCGAAAGTCACTGGCATTGTGATCTTGCCAAGTGCTACAATTTGCCTTCCTCCGAAGCCACAAAGAGGATGTGTAGTATCATGAATCTTGTCCTCTGGCTCTTGCATCTGTCTTAAGGCCTTAGCAAATATGATGTCAGTTGCACTGCCTGTATCAACCAAAACATTGTGGACCAGAAATCCCTTGATGACACAAGATATGACCATAGCATCATTATGAGGATAATCCTTGAGCTGAAGGTCCTCCTGGGAGAAGGTGATTGGGATGTGGGACCATTTTGACTTGATGAAGGGTCCCTGCACCCCAACATGTTGTACCCTTCTCTGAGCCTCCTTCTGCTTCTTGTTGGCTGGTTTTGAGCATGAACCGCCTGTTATTGGGAGCACCAGCTTCGTAGTCGAAGCAGCTTCAACTTGGATGTTGGACGAAGCCATCAGCTCAATAGTGGAAGTGAGTTCACCGGAGGTGGGCGCCAATGTTGGGGACTTATTCTCAAATGCTATGAATCAAGAACAAGGCAACACAAAGTATTAAATGTTAAAGTCCTTCGTCCTTTAAAGCATTATTTCCCTTAGGATATAACGATCTTCGGACGAAGGTCATGAAGGACGCTCCTTCATCATCATGATTATAAGATAATGAAAGATGAAACATATGAAACATGAAAGGTTATATGAACAGACATATAATGTTATTCATATGTTATCATTATATAAACTTGGGTATTAAATATAATATTTAATTACATTTATACCTTCGGCTTGACAGAAGGCAAAAATCCAAGTGTGGCATGCGAGCAATTACTAGATACCGTGAACAGTACATGGGTACTGTTCATCTATTTACAGGCACAGGACGCAGCCTGTGGGGAATTACATTCATACCCTTTACAAAGGTCTACAATCATAATACAAATTATCATGGGCCGATTGGTCATTTCATCTTTAAGTCGGTGCCTTTGGAAATGTACTCTGAAGCCTTCTGATTGGTAGCTTCGGCTTTGTGTCAATCTTCCGAAGGTGTTTCTTCTTATGGGACCTTCGGCGACGAAGCAGACCCCCAACAAACGCGATAGGGGAAAAGGGGACGACCAAGAGCGGGATGGGTAAGACAACACTCTTGAACTGAAATGGGAGAGGGGGCTTTAAAATGCAGGTACAAGATAAGCATCAAGGTAAAGATCGAGGGATGACAAGGGTTAAGGTGATAACAGACAAACACATAACAAAGGATGTATTTTAGACGTCAAAGAAGGGGAAGCAACTAAGGGTGAAGTAGGTGAGGCATTATCCCCGAACATGGATGAAAAAGAGGAGGCTTTGAAGGGTAAGTTCAAAGTAAGCTTGAAGGTCAGGGTATAGATGTTGCAAGGGTTAAATGTGATAATGGACGAGAACATAAGAGATGAGGTAAATGGGCATAAGAACAAAGGATACAAGTACCATAAAGGATGGAGATAAGACAGGACCTGCAAATGGAAAAGGAGAGGGTACGTCCAAGGGCCAGTTAGGTAAATTGCCACTCTCAAATTGAGGTGAAAGAGAGGAGATTTTTAAAGAGCTAGAATAAAGATGAGTATCATGGCAAGATCGATGGATGATATGGTGATGGTGATAGAAAATAAAAACACAGCAAAGGATGGAATTAAGACAAAACTTGTAAGGCGACAAGGAGTGAAAAGAAATCAAGGGAGAGAGAGGTAACTCACAACTCTCAAACTAGGTTGAAAGAAAGTGGAGGCTTTTAAAGGACAAGTTCAAGGTAAGCATTTAGGTAGAATATATAAATATCGCAAGGGTCAAATACGATAATAGACAAGGGTATAAGAGAAATGATGAAGATATAGAAGAGCCAATGGTACAAGTACAACAAAGAATGGAGTTAAGTCAAGGCTTACATGCGGTAAAGAAGAGGATATAGCCAAGGGTGAGATAAGTAAAACACCGCTCTCAAATTGAGATAGAAAAGAGGAGATTACAAAAAGCAGATCTAAATAAGCATCAAGGCAAGATCTACATATTACAAAGGTAATGCAGATAAGAAGCCAAAAGCACAAGGAAGGATCGAGTTAAGACAAGACCTACAAGTGGCAAAGAAGAGGATATGACTAAGGGCCAGATAGGTAAAGTACAACTCTCAGAATGAGATGGAAGAGGGGTGATTTTAAAGGGCAAGTATGAGATAAACATCCATGTAAGATGTAGAGGTGTAAAGAGTAAAGATGATAATAATGAAAAGCATAACAAAGCATAAAGTTAAGGCAAGACTCGCAAAGTGACGAAGTGAAGAAAACAATCAAGGGTAAGATAGGTAAGGCTCCAACAGATTGGTTGAAGTAAAAATTCATTGCCAAGGGATGTTATAAGAAAACGACAAGATCACCTAGGTGGTCGAAAGAAAATGATCGCTCACGGATCATCGACAAACAAGGGTGGTCAAGGGCATGTAAGCTAAAATATTTTAGATAGACACTGGGATATAAAGGTAAGCATATATAAAAAGATGAGAGTATGCAAGAATCCAAGGACATGAGCATACCAAGACCGAGAGTAGAAATTTTCGAAGGATAGTGATTTAACAACAGAATAAGAAAGGGTCTCAAAAGACAGGAAAGTCATGGACATATATACTGAAATGTTTAAGTAGGCAATAGAATTCAGAGGTAAGTATTTAAAACAAGAGAATTGTAGAATTCAGGGATACGAGCATGTCAATACCAAGGGAACAGAGATTGCTAAATGGTAGCAACTTGATGGAAGAAGAAAGAATCCCAAAAGACAAAGAAGGTTATGGTTAGGGCATCTACAAAGACATCACAGGCACAAAGAGTGAGATCAGATCTAATAGAATGAATAAGTAGAGCATAGACAATAATAGATTAAAATACATTTAGCAAGGTGATATACAGGAGCATAACATAGAATTAGTCGATATGACTAATATTTTGAATCGGCATCAAGGAGGAGGTAAAGTAATAGTTAATAAATCCTTAAAACAGCCAATGCTACTCTAGGCTAGTGGTCCTACAATCAGCAATGCTTTGATACCACTTATCTCACACCCGGTTTTGGAAGGTAAACCGAATGTGAACCATGTACGTGCCAGGATCAGAAATTCACGTACACAGCGATTACATAAATGACTCATCATAGCATAATGCTTCGAATAACAATAAAGAGTAAGTAATAATATTACAGACTAGAGTCATTTACATAATATAAACCAAAGCGCACATAATAGAAACGTAGCCAACGTAAACAAACCCACCACAGGCAGCTGACTGGGGGAGGTCGCTGGCCTAATCCTCGAACTTGTCAAAGTCCTGGAACTCCTGGAGATCCACCTAGACATCTTCTTCCTCTTTACCTGAGCATAGGTTGCACCAAAGGAAACCTGGTGTTTTGTGAAAACAAGGGTGAGTACACATCAACATACTCAGCAAATGTCATGTTTGGCTGAGGTGGACTAGCTGAGAGCACCTAGAGGGGGGTGAATAGGTGATCCTGCAAAATTCAACACTAATAGCACAAACTTGGTTTATAAAATGTTAGTTAGATTAAACCAAGTTGCTATAAAGTGAGCTCTTGAGAAGAAATCAATCACAGAGAAAAGCAACACAAGAGACACGGTGTTTATCCCGTGGTTCGGCCAAGTAACACTTGCTTACTTCCACGTTGTGGCGTCCCAATGGACGAGGGTTGCACTCAACCCCTTTCAAGTGATCCAATGATCAACTTGAATACCACGGTCTTTTTCTTTAGAGTTCTTTTCCCATTTGCGAGGAATCTCCACAAGTTGGAGCCTCTCGCCCTTACAATGTTGATCACAAGAGAAGCACAAGAGTAAGGGAGGGAAAGCAACACACGCAAGACTCAATTCGCAGCAAACACACGCACACAAGCCAAGACGTGAGCACAAAACATGGTGCAGGGAGTTTACAACTCAAACGGTGCTCAAATCTCTAACACAATGAACCGATTGCGTGATTGTGGAGTCTAGGCGTCTTAGGATGTTTTGTGAATGCTTGGTGTCTTGCTCCATGCGCCTAGGGGTCCCTTTTATAGCCCCAAGGCAGCTAGGAGCCGTTGGAGATCCAATTGGAAGGCAATTCTTGCCTTCTATCGGGTGGCGCACAGGACAGTCCGGTGCACCACCGAACATGAACAGTAACAGTCCGGTGCACACCGGACAGTCCGGTGAATTTTAGCCGCGGCGCCCTTGCTTTTTCCCGAGAGCGACGAGTTTGTCGTCGGGCCAGCCTGGGCACCGAACACTGTCCGGTGCACCACAGGCTGGTGCTGGTTTGGCTGAACTCGGCCAATTTTCTCCAATTCATTTCCAGTTTTCTTGGCAGTGTCCCTAGCACTTAGAGAGATATGTTAGTATCCAAAAAAATTTTACTAGGGCTAGAAACATACCTTGATTCTTGATTTGCACTTCTCAACCACTTAGCACATATGAACTAAAACAATATGTGTTGGGCATCTAATCACCAAAACATTTATAGAAATGGCCCAAGGGCACATTTCCCTTTCAATCTCCCCCTTTTTGGTGATTTATGCCAACACATTAAAAAGCAACTAAAGAGTGCAGATTGATGACCAAATTTTCTTCACTTAGGATTTGGCATATTTGGATCACTTTTGCCACCACTTGGTTTGTTTTCGCAAATCAAATTCTTTTTCCTATCTCTCAGTCAAACACACTTGTTCGGGCAAATAGAGAGATGTTTCAAGAGTAATTTTGATCAAGTGGCAAAAACTCCCCCTTTACCCATAATCAAAATTCTCCCCCATAAGAGACCAAATTTTGCAATAAGAGTATTTTGGACAAAATACAAATTCTAACTCTACTTTTTTCAAAGTTCACAAGTGGTTGGCTCATCCATTTGCTTTGGCCTTAATTTTCTCCCCTTTGGCATTAAGCACCAAAACGGGATAACTTTTGGCCCTTTAACCTCATTGCCTCACCAAAATGTCAAATTGAAGCGAAAAGGCAATGAGAACACAAAAAGGAACTTAGGACAATATACATTTTACCGGAATGCAGTGGAAGCTCTTTCCTTGTCCAAGTTCACTTACCCTTTCAATGTTCCTTCGAGACTACTTCAAGTGCACTCAAACAAATAGGTTAGTCTCAAAGGGGTCAGGTTGTAGCACATTTCCCCCTAAACATGTGTATTATTTGCATAGGGACTTGTGAGGTCCGGGGATGACTTGTACAACTTGATCACCGAAAATAAGCAATAAACGACATGAATGGTTAAGGTAACATGATCAAAGGCATAGAACACATGTATACTATAGATCAATCCAAGTTACACGAATCTAAGACATTTAGCTCACTACACAACGTGCAAAACCTTTTCTCATCTAAAGGCTTGGTGAAGATATCGGCTAGCTGGTTTTTGGTGCTAATATGGTATATATCGATATCTCCCCTTTGCTGGTGGTCTCTCAGCAAGTGATGTCGGATGTCTATGTGCTTAGTGCGGCTGTGTTCAACATGATTGTCCGCCAAGCGGATTGCACTCTCATTGTCACATAGGAGTGGGACTTTGCTCAGATTGTAGCCAAAGCCCCGGAGGGTTTGCCTCATCCAAAGCAGTTGCGCGCAACACTGTCCTGCGGCAACGTACTCGGCCTCAGCGGTGGATAGGGCAACGAATGTTTGTTTCTTGGAGCTCCAGGACACTAGGGACCTTCCTAGAAACTGGCACGTCCTTGATGTGCTCTTCCTATCAACTTTGCACCCGGCATAGTCGGAATCTGAGTATCCGATTAAGTCAAAGGTAGACCCCTTTGGTTACCAGATCCCGAAGCAAAGCATAGAAACTAAATATCTAAGAATTCGCTTAATGGCCACAAGGTGACACTCCTTGGGGTCGGATTGAAATCTAGCACACATGCATACACTAAGCATAATGTACAATCTACTAGCACAAAGATAAAGTAATGAACCTATCATTGACCGGTATGCCTTTTGATCAACGGACTTACCTCCTTTGTTGAGGTTTAGATGTCCGTCAGTTCCCATCGGTGCCTTCGCGGGCTTAGCGTCCTTCATCCCAAACCTCTTGAGAAGATCTTGAGTGTACTTCGTTTGGGAGATGAAGGTGCCTTCCTTGAGTTGCTTCACTTGAAATCCAAGGAAGTAGTTCAACTCGCCCATCATCGACATATCGAACTTTTGCATCATTACCCTGCTAAACTCCTCACAAGACTTTTGATTAGTAGAACCAAATATTATATCATCGACATATATTTGGCAAACAAAAAGATCACCATCACAAGTCTTTGTGAATAGAGTGGGATCATCTTTCCCAACCTTGAAAGCATTAGCAATTAGAAAATCTCTAAGGCATTCATACCATGCTCTTGGGGCTTGCTTAAGTCCATAGAGCGCCTTAGAGAGCTTATACACGTGGTCGGGATACCTGTCATCCTCAAAGCCAGGGGGTTGTTCCACGTATACCTCCTCCTTGATTGGTCCATTTAGGAAAGCGCTCTTCACATCCATTTGGAACAACTTAAAGGAATGGTGAGCGACATAGGCTAATAAAATCCGAATTGATTAAAACCTAGCCACAGGAGCAAAAGTCCCCTCAAAGTCCAAACCTGTGACTTGGGCATAACCTTTTGCCACAAGTCGAGCCTTGTTTCTTTTTACCACCCCGTGTTCGTCTTTCTTGTTGTGGAACACCCACTTGGTTCCCACAACATTTTGCTTTGGATGTGGCACCAGGCTATAGACTTTATTTCTTTTGAAGTTGTTGAGCTCTTCCTGCATGGCCAACACCCAGTCCGGATACTGCAAGGCTTCTTCTACCCTGAAAGGCTCAATAGAAGAAGCAAACGAGTAATGCTCAAAGAAATTAGCTAATCGTGAATGAGTTGTTACTCCATTGCTGATGTCACCCAGAATCTAATCCACTGGGTGATTTCTTTGGATCGTCGCTCGGACTTGAGTTGGAGGGGCCTGTGATGCTTCTTCCTCCATAACCTATTCTTCCTGTGCTCCCCCTTGATCCTGCCCCTCTTCTTGAGGTACCTGTTCATCATTTTGAGTTGGGGGATGCACCATCGTAGAGGAAGAGGGTTGATCTTGTTCCTGTAGTTCCTGTGGTCGCACATCACCTATTGCCATAGTTCACATTGCGGCCGTCGGAACCTCATCTTCATCTACATCATCAAGATCAACTTGCTCTCTTGGAGAGCCATTAGTATCGTCAAATACAACATCGCTAGAGACTTCAACTAATCCTGATGATTTGTTGAAGACCATATACGCCTTTGTATTTGAGTCATATCCTAATAAGAACCCTTCTACTGCTTTGGGAGCAAATTTTGAATGTCTACCTTTCTTCACCAGAATGTAGCATTTGCTCCCAAATACACGGAAATAAGAAACATTGGGTTTGTTACCAGTTAGGAGCTCGTAGGAGATCTTCTTGAGGAGACGGTGCAGATAGAGCCGGTTTATGGCATGGCAAGCTGTGTTCACAGCTTCCGACCAAAACCGCTCAGGCGTCTTGTACTCTCCAAGCATCGTTCTCGCCATGTCGATTAGTGTCCTGTTCTTTCTCTCTACCACACCATTTTGCTGTGGTGTGTAGGGAGCGGAGAACTCGTGCTTGATGCCTTCCTCCTCAAGATATTCTTCAACTTGTAGATTCTTGAATTCGGACGCGTTGTTGCTGCTTATCTTTTTCACCTTTAGTTCAAACTCATTTTGAGCTCTCCTTAAGAAGCGCTTTAGGGTTCCTTGGGTTTCTGATTTGTCCTGCAAAAAGAATACCCAAGTGAAGAGGGAAAATCATCAACTATAACAAGACCATACTTACTTCCCCCGATGTTGAGATAGGCAACGGGGCCGAAGAGATCCATGTGTAGGAGCTCCAGTGGTCTTGATGTCGTCATCACATTCTTGCTGTGATGAGTGCTTCCTACCTGCTTTCCTGCCTGGCATGCTGCACAAGGTCTGTCTTTCTCAAAATAGACATCGGTTAGTCCTAACACATGACTTCCTTTAGAAGTTTATGAAGGTTCTTCATCCCAACATGTGCTAGACGGCGATGCCAAAGCCAGCCCATATTAGTCTTAGCGATTAAGCATGCATCTAGATCGGCATTCTCCTTTGAGAAATCAACTAAATAGAGCTTGTCGTCTAATACACCCTTGAAAGCTAATGAACCATCACTCCTTTTAAAGACAGATACATCAATATTTGTAAATAAACAATTATAGCCCATATGACACAATTGACTTACAGACAATAAATTGTACCCAAGTGACTCTACTAAAAACACATTTGATATTGAGTGCTCGGTCGTGATGGCTATCTTGCCCAATCCTTTAACCTTGCCTTGATTCCCATCTCCAAAAATGATGGTGTCTTGGGAATCCCTGTTCTTGACGTAGGAGGTGAACATTTTCTTCTCCCCCGTCATGTGGTTTGTGCATCCTCTGTCGATAATCCAGCTTGAGCCCCCGGATGCATGCAAGGCAATTAAGCTTGCGTTTTAGGTACCCAACTCTTGTTGGGTCCTACAAGGTTAGTTACAACAACTTTTGGAACCCAAATGCAAGTTTTGTCTCCCTGTATTTAGATCTCAATTTTCTAGCAACTACTTTGACATTTTTGCATAACAATACAAAAGAAACATTACATGTTTGATACATAGTAGTTGGACCAGTGTAAACTTTCCTAGGCGCACGAGAAATAGTATGATTGCACCTAGGCCTACTCCTATCATGAACATATGTGGAACTAGAAGCAAACATAGCATGTGAATCATGATAAGTAGGTAAAGCAGCATGATTATAACATTTATCATGATGAGAAACTTGCTTGACATGAGCATAAAGATAAGCATGGTTCTTTTGATCATGTGAACAACTACTGGCCATAGGAGCCTTACCTTTCTCCTTGTTGAGATCGGAAGTCCTTTGGCTTGTTAAGTTCTTGGTTTCCTTTCGAAAACCAAGTCCATCCTTAATTGAGGGGTGTCTGCCAATAGTGTAGGCATCCCTAGCAAATTTTAGTTTCTCATAATTATCCATGCAAGTCTTAAGTTGAGCATTAAGACTTGCAACATCATTGTTTAACTTAGCAATAGTAGAGGCATGTTCATTACAAGCATCAACATCAAGGTCTTTACATCTATTGCAAATAACAACATGCTCTACACACGACCTAGTTTCATTTACTTTCTCTAGCTTAGCATTCAAATCATCATTTAAATTCTTTAAGCTAGAAATAGATTCATGACAGGTAGACAATTCGGAAGACAACAGTTCATTCTTCTTAATTTCTATAGCAAGAGATTTTTGAACACTAACAAACTTATCATGTTCCTCATAGAGTATATCTTCTTGCTTTTCAAAAAGTCTATCTTTTTCATTAAGAGCATCAATTAGTTCATTTATCTTATCTACCGTAGATCTATCTAGTCCTTTAAATAAATCACTATAATCTATCTCATCATCGGAAGATTCCTCAACGCTAGAAGAAGAATACTTAGGAGTATCTCGAATATGTACCTTCTTCTCCTTTGCCATAAGGCACGTGTGTCGTTCGTTGGGGAAGAGTGAAGACTTGTTGAAGGCCGAGGTAGCTAGTCCTTCATCTTCGGAGCCGGATGAGGAACAGTCGGAGTCCCATTCCTTTCCGATGTGCGCCTCGCCCATGGCCTTCCTGTAGTTCTTTTTCTTTTCCATCTTCCCATGCTTTTCTTGTGCCTGGTCACTATCATTATCGGGGCATTGAGCTATAAAATGACCAGTCTTACCGCATTTGAAGCATGAGCGTTTTCCCCTTGACTTGTTCTTGTTGGGGTACTCCTTGCGTCCTTTTAGTGCGGTCTTGAAGCGCTTGATGATGAGCGCCATCTCATCCTCATTGAGCCCGGCAGCCTCCACTTGTGCTACCTTGCTAGGTAGCGTCTCCCTGCTGCTGGTTGCTTTGAGAGCAATGGGCTACGGCTCGTAGATGGGAAGTGGACTGTTCAAGGCGTCATCCACATATCTTGCATCCTTTACCATCATGTGCCCACTTACGAATTTTTCGAGGATTTCCTCAGGCGTTATCTTGGTGTACCTGGGATTTTCACGAATAAGATTTACAAGATGGGGGTCAATAACCGTAATTGACCTGATCATGAGTCGGACGACGTTAGGATCCATCCATCTTGTACTCCTGTAGCTTCGGATTTTGTTGGCAAGGGTCTTTAGCCTGTTGTATGTCTGTGTTGGCTCTTCTCCCCTTATCATCGCGAATCTCCCTAGCTCGCCTTCCACCAGTTCCATTTTGGTGATCATGGTGGCATCATTCCCCTCGTGAGAAATCTTGAGGGTGTCCCAGATTTGTTTAGCGTTGTCTAAGCCGCTGACCTTGTTATATTCATCCCTGCATAGAGATGCTAGCAAAACAGTAGTGGCTTGGGCATTCTTATGAATTTGTTCATTGATAAACACAGGGTTATCAGTACTATCAAAATGCATTCCACTTTCTACAATTTCCCAAATGCTTGGATGGAGGGAAAATAGGTGACTACGCATTTTATGGCTCCAAAATGAGTAATCCTCTTCATCGAAGTGTGGGGGTTTTCCAAGTGGAATAGAAAGTAAATGAGCATTTGAATTGTATGGAATACGGGAATAATCAAAGGAGTAGTTTTGATTAACAGTTTTCTTTTTGGATGAGGAGTCGTCGTCGTCATCATCCCTTGGTGAAGAAGAGGAGGCGTCGCTGTCGTAGTAGATAATCTTCTTGATGCGCCTCTTCTTCTTCTCGTCCCTCTTCTTGTGACTCGAGCCTGAGTTACTGGGCTTGTCCTCTCTAGGCTTGTTGAGGAGGGACTCCTTCTCCTTATCGTTGATCACCATCCCCTTTCCCTTAGGATCCATCTCTTCGGGCGGTTAGTCCCTTAGATGAAGAATATGACTCTGATACCAATTGAGAGCACCTAGAGGGGGGTGAATAGGTGATCCTGCAAACTTCAACACTAATAGCACAAACTTGGTTAATAAAATGTTAGTTAGATTAAACCAAGTTTCTATAAAGTGAGCTCTTGAGAAGAAATCAATCACAAAGAAAAGCAACACAAGAGACATGGTGTTTTATCTCGTGGTTCGGCCAAGTAACACTTGCCTACTTTCACATTGTGGTGTCCCAATGGACGAGGGTTGCACTCAACCCCTTTCAAGTGATCCAATGATCAACTTGAATACCACGATCTTTTTCTTTAGAGATCTTTTCCTGTTTGCGAGGAATCTCCACAAGTTGGAGCCTCTCGCCCTTAAATTGTTGATCACAAGAGTAAGGGAGGGAAAGCTAAAAGGGAAATAGGGTCAAACCTTTTTCTAAATGATTTTGGTGGTTGAAATGCCCAACACAAATAATTGGACTAACTAGTTTGCTCTAGATTATATCTTCTACAGGTGCCAAAGGTTCAACACAAACCAATAAAAAAGATCTAAGTTAGGGTTCAAAAGAAAGGAGCAAAAGAAACCGAAGAGAACCCTGGTCTGGCGCACCGGACAGTGTCCGGTGCACCAGGGACCGTATAGGCTGAACTCTTCACCTTCGGGTTTCTGGACAGCCGCTCCGCTATAATTCACCGGATTGTCCGGTGGGTCACCAGACTGTCCAGTGTGCCAGCGGAGTAGCGGCTCTAGCGCAACGGTCGACTCCAATGGACACCTGCAAAAGTGCTACAGTGCGTGGACAGTTCGCACAGAGTCAGAGCAGCGCCAGAAGGCGCACCGGACAGTGAACAGTGCATGTTCGGTGCGGCACCGGACTGTCCGGTGCCCCAGGCTCTCAGAGCTCCAACAGTCAAAACCGTCAGAATCCTAACGGTTGGGTGACGTGGCTGGCGCACCGGACAGTGTCCGGTGTGCCCATCGACAGCAGCCCTCCCCAATGGCTGTTTTGGTGGTTGGGGCTATAAATACCCCCAACCACCACCATTCAAGGCATCCAAGTATTCACTACTCCTCATTCAATACAAGAGAAATACACAACACTCCAAGACACAAATCAAAGCCTCCGATCAAATCAAAGTCCACAATTCAACTCTAGTTTTTAGGACTTGTGAGAAGATCGACTTGTGTTCTTTTGTTGCTCTTGTTTCTTGGTTGGCTTTCTTCTTTCTCTCATTCTTACTCTAAAAGCCTTGTAAGTGAAGCAAGAGACACAAATTGTGTGGTGGTCCTTGCGGGGTCTAAGTGACCCATGAAATCAAGGAAGGGAAGCTCACTCGGTCTAGGTGACCGTTTGAGAGAGGGAAAGGGTTGAAAGAGACCCGGTCTTTTTGACCACCTCAACGGGGATTAGGTTTGCAAGAACCGAACCTCGGTAAAACAAATCACCGTGTCACACTCTTCATTTGCTTGTGATTTGTTTCCGCCCTCTCTTTCGGACTCGAATTTATTTCTAACGCTAACCCCGGCTTGTAGTTGTGTTTAAAGTTGTAAATTTCAGTTTCCGCCTATTTACCCCCCCCCCCCCCCTCTAGGCAACTTTCAAAAGCAACACACACACAAGACTCAATTTGCAGCAAACACACGCACACAAGCCAAGACGTGAGCACAAAACACGGCGCAGGGAGTTTACAACTCAAACAGTGCTCAAATCTCTAACACAATGAACCGATTATGTGATTGTGGAGTCTAGACGTCTTAGGATGTTTTGTGAATGCTTGGTGTCTTGCTCCATGCGCCTAGGGGTCCCTTTTATAGCCCCAAGGCAGCCAGGAGTCGTTGGAGATCCAATTGGAAGACAATTCTTGCCTTCTGTTCGGTGGCGCACCAGACAGTCCGGTGCACCACCGGACATGAACAGTAGCAGTCCAGTGCCTGATCTCCTTCCTTATCAGGTGCAGCCGGCTGTTGGACCTCCGGTGCTGTTGGCGCACCGGACACTGTCTGGTGCACTCCGAACAGTCCGGTGTGACCAACCGACCGTTGGCGCGGGCCACGCGTCGCCCGCTGATTGCACTGCCAAATGTTGGCCGCGGGCGGCTTTGGCTCACCGGACAGTCTGGTGCACACCGGACAGTTCGGAGAATTTTAGCCACGGTGCCCTTGCTTTTTCCCGAGAGCGACGAGTTCGTCACCGGGCCAGCCTGGGCACCGGACACTGTCCGGTGCACCACAGGCTGGTGCTGGTTTGGCTGAACTCAACCAAATTTCTCCAATTCATTTCCACTTTTCTTGGCAGTGTCCCTAGCACTTAGAGAGATACGTTAGTATCCAAAAACAATTTACTAGGGCTAGAAACATACCTTGATTCTTGATTTGCACTTCTCAACCACTTAGCACATATGAACTAAAACAATATGTGTTGGGCATCTAATCACCAAAACATTTATAGAAATGGCCCAAGGGCACATTTCCCTTTCACTAGCTTTATGTGGGGTTAAGATCAAAGCAGTTGCTTTTAGTTCGTCAGATATTTATTATTAGTAGAAGCCAAGTTTTAGCAATAACTGAAAGTTGCCTAGAGGGGGGTGAATATGCAACTGGAAATATTTTCAACAAAAACTAGAAACAAACTGGGTAAAACCGGTTCAACCGGCATTAAAACCGGTTCAAATGGTTTGCACAAGATCAAAGTAAAGAATGAGATATCAAATAGAATTGATCTCGAAATTCACCCATTTAACTTTGCAAATGGGATGTTCTGGATGATCCACAGGGTTCAAAGTAGTAGATCTGAGAAGGGCACTTCTCAAAATACACACACCAAAAAGGTATGAACAATTCTTCCACAGAATGATGAGAGAATTAAGAACACGAACAAACATAATGAACAAGAACACAAGAGACACATGATTTATTCTGAGGTTCGGTCACACCACAAAAGGTGCCCTACTTCCTCGTTGAGGCACCCACAAAGAGCCGGGTCTCTTTCAACCCTAATCCTCCCTTCACCGACCACAAAGGCCAAGCCCTCACACTAATCTTTGCTCAAACGAGCGGGTAATACAAACTTTCTATTAGTCTTCCACAAGATTTGGAGACTCACAAGAGACACCTAGTCGTCTAGGAGCTAGAAGCTCCAAGGGTAATGAATCCACAAAGAACTCGATGTAGTACCAAAGCTCGAATGTAGAAGAGCAAGAGGGATTTAGAGATGAAGCACAAAAACCACATCTCTCAATCTCACTCAAAGATGTCTCTCAAAGATTTGAAATGGGAGAGGCAAGAGATGTGTGTGAGAGAGAGTGAGAGGTATTTCTCAGGTTAGAAATGGAGTTCAAGTCGTGCTCTTGTTGTGTGGAGAGATGTAGGAGTGAGTATATATAGGTGGGGCTTCAAAACTAGTCGTTGGGCTGATTTTACTATGGAGGACCGGTTGAACCGCCCTAGGGGTGGTTGAACCACCCCTGGTCTAACTATCAAACTGCTGCACAGACTGGTCAAACTGACAAAGACCAGTTGAATCGCCCTAGGGGCAGTTGAACCGCCCCTGGTTAGACCTGTCAGCCTTTCTTCCAGTCTGACTGGCAGACTGTTGGACAGTCTGAGCAGAGAAGTCAAAGCCCAGTTGAACCACCCCAAGGGACCAGTTCAACTAGTCTATACCTAAAAGTTTAGGAGAGAAAACCCCAGTTCAACTGGCCCAGAGGCAAGTTCAACTGGTGTATGGTCAGAGAGGTTCACAGTTGAAGTTCAACTGCAGTTGAGAAAGCTCAACTGTAGCTGAAGACACAGTTGAAGTGAAGTTCAACTACTTTTCAACAGGAACACTCTCAGATTCTCAATCCTAACAACAGTCATACACAGAGTGTCCAAGGGATTTTGGTTTTTTTTGAAATAGCTTTTGAATATAGATGCTTGAGCTTTTGAAAGTGCATTCATCCCTTTTGTGAGTTTTGGTGATTTGGATAACAACACATTTAACAGACTAACACGTTTGCTAAGTGTTGAACAGGAAATTCAGTATGATGAACATACTTGAATAGTGTATAATGACCAATGAACAAAGGTTCAAAACAAGGTTAAATAACAAGTGAGATAATGCAAATGGATATAATATGGTCTCTACATTGGTTTGAATATATGAACAATACGTGAGAAATTACTACATACATATGATCAGAATAGAGGATGAAGTGATTAAGAGGATTGGTCAAGCCAAAGTGAATAAGATATGAGGAATTGTGAATTGACTTGACCATATTACTATCAGTCCATATATGCTTCTATGAGAATCAAACTAGAGCTTGATTGATCTTAATAGTTATATCTAGAAGACATTCAAGCAAGGTTCACAATATTGAAGAAATGATTCTCTCAGTGGATGCTCAATATGATGTGACTCGAGAATGGCTTGATAGGGTGAAGATAGCAAGGAAAGGGCTTTGAGGAACTAAGTGAAGGTGAAGGCCAAGCGACGGCTTGTGGACCGAGGTACCATGGCTAAGGTGAAGAAGAGAGTACTTGCACTAAGTCGATGAACTAATCAGCTATGAAGAGTTATAATATGTTGATGCATTAGTAAGGTGACTTGAAGCCATGATTTGAACTCATATATGGTGAAATGGTACAAGTAACAGGGTATGATTTGTGTTTACTTCAAAAGGTGAGACAAAGATGTTTGTGATCCTTATCGGCGTTTCGACCCCGGGGGGTCCCTAGACCGACGAGTAAATTGTCGCCGCGTGTCCTAGCCTAGATGGGTTGGCGCGAGACGGAGCATGAAGGGGGGAAGAAACAGGCAAAGGGGAAACCCATGGCCTTCGTGTTGCCCTGCGCCCAGGTCGGGTGCGCTTACAGTAGGGGGGTTACAATCGTCCACGTGGGAGAGAGAGGGGGAGCCCTGTGCGTCGGCCCGTTCTCCCGCGCGGCCAACCTTCTCGTACGAGAGCCCTGGACCTTCCTTTTATAGGTGTAAGGAAAGGGCCCAGGTGTACAATGGGGGGTGTAGCAGTGTCCTAACGTGTCTAGCAGAGAGGAGCTAGAGCCCTAAGTACATGCCATCGTGGCAGCCAGAGAGGTTTTGGCACCCTGTTCATGCGATGTCGTGGCCGTCGGAGGAGTGCTTGAGCTCTCTGGAAGGACAGCTGTCGTAGCTGTCGGATCCTTGCTGACGTCTCCTTGCTTCCGTAAGGGGCTGAGAGCCACCGTCGTCATGGAGCACGAGGGGTGCCATCATTATTTGTTTACCGGGGCGAGCCAGATGGGACGCTGGTCTTGTTCCCCGTAGCCTGAGCTAGCTAGGAGTAGGGTAATGATGGCGCCCCCTGTGACGTGGCAGGTCCGAGCCCGAGGTCGGGCGAGGCGGAGGCTCCTCCGAGGTCGAGGTCGAGTCTGGGCCCGAGGGTCGGGCGAGGCGGAGACCGTCGTCCGAGGTCGAGGCTGAGTCCGAGCCCTAGGGTCGGGCGAGGCGGAGACCGTCGTCCGAGGTCGAGGCTGAGTCCGAGCCCTGGGGTCGAGCGAGGCGGAGACCGTCTTCCGAGGTCGAGGCTGAGTCCGAGCCCTGGGGTCGGGCGAGGCGGAGCTTCCTATGGCGCCCGAGGCTGGACTTAGCTGCTGTCAGCTTCACTCTGTCGAGTGGCATGGCAGTCGGAGCAAGGCAGGCGGCGCTGTTTTCCTGTCAGTTCGGTCAGTGAAGTGGCGAAGTGACTGCGGTCACTTCGGCTCTGTCGACTGAGGAGCGCGCGTCAGGATAAGGTGTCAGGCGATCCTTGCATTAAATGCTCCTGTGATACGGTCAGTTGGCGTGGCGATCTGGCCAAGGTTGCTTCTCCGCGAAGACTGGGCCTTGGGCGAGCCGAAGGTGTGTCCGTTGCTTGAGGGGACCCTCGGGCGAGACGTGAATCCTCCGGGGTCGGCTGCCTTTGCCCGAGGCTGGGCTCGGGTGAGGCGAGATCGTGTCCCTTGAGTGGACTGAGCCTTGACCTTAATTGCGCCCATCAGACCTTTGCAGCTTTATGCTGATGGGGGTTACCAACTGAGATTAGGAGTCTTGGGGGTACCCCTAATTATGGTCCCCGACAGTAGCCCCCGAGCCTCGAAGGGAGTGTTGACACTCGCTTGGAGGCTTTTGTCGCACTTTTTTGCAAGGGGGCCGGCCTTTCTCGGTTGCGTTTCGTTCTGGTGGGTGCGCATGAGCGCACCCGCCGGGTGTAGCCCCCGAGGCCTCGGAGGAGTGGTTTGATTCCTTCGAGGTCTTAGCGCGTTTCGTGATGCTTCGGCCGGTCTGGTTGTTCCTTCATGCAAACTGGCCGTAGCCCGGGTGCATAGTCAGGTTCCAAGTTCTCGGGCTGGTATGGTGACGCTGTCAACGGTTTGGCCAGAGCCGAGTTTGCGAGAGCAGCCCCCGAGCCTCCGCACAGAGCGAGAGGACGGTCAAGGACAGACTCGGCTTTTTCCATACGCCCCTGCGTCGCCTTTCCGCAAGGAGGAGGGGGGAAAGCGCCATGTTGCCCTCTGAGGGCGTCAAACATGGTGTCTCCAGTGAGTTGCTAGCGGGTGATCCGAGTGGGCGCCCGTGCCCCATTCGATAAGGGTCGGCTAGTGGCCCAGAGGCGCGCTCCAAAAGTACCTGCAGGTGATATGCCGGACCCGGTCCCGTTTGGTAGGGTCCGAGGGCTCGATGCCTCCCTCTGATGGGATTCCGTTACAGAATCACTCCTGCTGGTCTCGGAAATGTCCTAGGGTACCTCGGGAGCGTAGCCCGAGCCTCGGCCATGTATCGGACGTACCCAGAGTCATCCCTCGCTCTGCGTGCTCTGAGGCGGCTGTCGAACCCTTCGGGGGCCAGCCTACGAACCCCTGATCAGTAGTGGGTGCAGAGCCCGAGTGGCTTGAGGCGGCTGTCGAACCCCTCTGAGGGGCCAGCCTTCGAACCTCTGACCAGTGGTGGGAGCGGAGCCCAAGTGCTCTGAGGCGGCTGTCGAACCCTTCCGAGGGGCCAGCCTTCGAACCTCTGATCGGTAGGAGGGCTCGGAGCCCGAGTGCTCTGAGGCGGCTGCCGAACCCTTCCGAGGGGCCAGCCTTCGAACCTCTGATCAGTAGGAGGGCTCGGAGCCCGAGTGCTCTGAGGCGGCTGCCGAACCCTTCCGAGGGTCCAGCCTTCGAACCTCTAATTAGTAGGAGGGCTCAGGGCCCGCTTCCTTCGTAGAGAAGGATCCCTTTCGGAGTATCCCCTTTCCCGGTCCCTGTAGCAAGAGAAAGAAAGAGGAAGAGGAAAAGGATACGAAATCGAACGACGTGGCGCACCTTTTTTGACGCGGTCATTATGGCGGAGGTGAAGCGTCGCCTGCTTCGCCTGCCAAAGGTGCCGCCTGTCCTGCCGTGGAGTTAATGCGACGGGACGAGTGGTTCGCGGGGCAGCCGTTGTGCGTGCGCGAGCCGTTCGAGGAACGGAACACGGGCGCATCGTCTTCACACCGTAAGAGAGGGCTCTCTCACTGTCCCAGGAGGGGACATGAGCCTGCAGACGACTTGACCGCTGCTTCCGCCCGCCTGCCGCCGCCATTACTGCCAGCCCACTTTTGGCCATATCAACCGTCGTGCCTTCTCCCGCGGCTGACTGACCCGTGATTGACGTGCTCGGTTGGCACTGTTGGGCCATGCGCAGGGTTGCCTCGAGTCACGGCACCGGTTCCACAGTCGAGAAGGCGCGGTACTGGCGCAAGTGGCGGTGCAGTTTCTCGCACGTAGTAACCGGCGCGCGGGTAACATGACGTGTGGGCCTGGGCCTCCACGCTAGATGCGTCGGAGTCGAAAGGGTGCGCCCCCTTGGTGTGGTTGCATGCCACCTGCATGGCGGTCCGCCCTTTCACCCGCTGGTCTAGGCGAAAGTGGAGGAGTGCTTGTAACCGCTGGGCGGTTGTACGCTTCGCGCGCGGCGGTTTGGCTCCTTCTGTCCTGGGCCAGCTTGCATGACACGTGGGACCCAGCCCCCGTGTCGTAGGGGAGGACCTTGGAGCGTGTTGGTGAAGACTCAGTCCGCGACGGCTGAGGACGCAAGTGGGGAGAGTCACCTTTAAAAGGGGGGTGACCCCTTGGATGGCAACCATGTCTTCGTACTCCCTTCATGCATCGCGTCTTTCCACCTTCCGAGCCCCTGGATGGGGAGCGCCCGCGGTTCTTCTGTCTTGTCATCGTTCGAGGAACGCAACTTCGCGGAAGTTGGTACCTTTCAGCCATCGCTCGGCTTCAAGGATTTTCATCAGGCAGTCCGGCTGCATCCCCTCGTCGGTGGTCACCCAGGACGGTGACCACCAGTTTGATGGTGGGGAGAAGAAAACCAGGCTGCGACCTGTGCCCCGCCCTCAGCTTCAAGGATCTTCATCATCCTGGCTGGGGCGGAGGCCGGGCTGAGCCGGAGCTCTACCTCCCGCGTGGGTTCGTGGGTCACCTTCTCCCTTAGCATTCAGGGGAGAGGGCGCTCACCGGCCTAGCGGGAGGGGCGGACTCCGACAACACGGGGTCGGTCGGCCGCGAGCGTCGTCAGCTTCAGCGCGTTGGGCACGCTGGCTCAGCTGGCTCTGGCTCGGCTCCCGGTGCCCCCTCCCGCCGCACGAGCGGTCGTTGCGCCGCACGCACCGGAGGACCGCCCAAGACGTCGCGCGCTGCTAGGGCGGCGTTCGTGTTCTTGGGCTGTCCTGCCTTTGCTCCGGTACGACGCCTCCGCGCGGAGGTCGGTGCTCGCCCGTCCGGGAGGATCCGAGTGTGGATCTGCCGGTGGGCAGATGGCTTCCGTCGTCGGCGCTGAGGTGGTGGCGGCTGAAGAAGTCCTCGTCGCCGACGGGATCACCGCCACCATCCGCGGTCTGGGCCTCCGGCTCTTTGGCTTTGATAGCTTGTCCTCGCCCCTCGAGTGGGGACGTGGGCGAGGGGCTCGTTGTAGCAGCGTCCGCCCTGAGGCCATTGCTGCTGCTGTTTGGCCATCCGGAGCGGAGGTCGTTGTCGCAGCTACCGGAGCGGGCGTCGGCGAGCCGCCTGGGGTTTCGTCGTCCCGCAGGCCCTCCAATGTGGGGGGGTTGTTCGTACCTGCGGGGGGCGGAACCGGAGTTCCGTTTGTAACGGCACCTTGAGTGCCGGTGTATGTTCATTGTGGCTGTCGGGGCCTGAACATGTGTGTATTTTGGCGTGAAGCCGTGTTTTTTCCTCATTCCAAGCACTAGGACTCGCCTGTCGGCTAGCCGAACCGCTTAACCAAGTGTGAGTTGCCTCGTGCGAAGGTGACGAGTGAGGTATCCGTATCCCGGAGGCGTAGGAGTCCCTCGGCTTGGTCGGCCTTGCCGCCCGAGGCTGCTCTTGCTTAGTTAAAGGAACCTTCGGCCGCTCTGCGATGAGCTGGAGCCGGAGGCAGCGGTGCCAGCACGGACAGAGGCAGAGATGGCTCGAAAAGAAGCTTCGGCGGCCGGAGCCTGGCCGGGCCGTCCACTGGCGGGACCGACGCCGGAGTCGGGTTGCCGAGGTCACGAGCCGGGCTGATGTCCTCGGGGGACAGCTGGCTGAGGCTACGGAGCGGCCGGTTGAGCCGTCTGCTCGGGCCGGGTTCCCGGAGGAGACCCTAGTGGCGATGGCCCATGCGTGGTGCTGACGGGTTCCTTCGAGGTGGAGATCCTCCGACCGTGTTGCCGTTCGAAGCCGGGTCGGATTCCGCCGAAGGTGGAGTCGACGCCGAGGGTGCTGCTGCTCCCCCACTGATGTCTGACCCTGCAAGAACAGTCTATCTTGTAGTGTGCGTATGTTTTTTGCGGTCGCCGAGGCCCAAACATATCGTCGTTGTATTGTAAAGCTGCGTTTCTTTTCCCCTTGTTTCGAGTATCTGGACTTATTTGTCGGTAACAGAATTGTTTGTCCGAGCGAGAGTTACTTTTCGCGGAAGGTGATGAGTGAGGTATCCGTATCCTGGAGGCGTAGGAGTCCCTCGGCTCGATCGGCCTTGCCGCTTACGTGTGCTCTTACTCGTCCGTAGGATTCTGTTATCGATATAGTCGAGAAGGCACGAAAAATCATTTCGGCAGAAAAGTTTTCGAGCAATAAGACTTGTTCGGTCAGCAGAATCGCTTATCCGAGCGTGAGTTACTTATCGCAGAAGGTGATGAGTGAGGTATCCGTATCCCAGAGGTGTAGGAGTCCCTCGGCTCGGTCGGCCTTGCCTGCTTACGTGTACTCCGTCGTTTTCAGGATCCCACTTTCGAAGTAGTCGAAAAGCACGAAAGACATTCTGGCAGAAAGACTTTTTCCGAGGAAAATTTTGACGCAGAGGGGGTTCGCCCCTTCTAGCCCCCGAGGGAGGGTCGGGCTTTGTTGAGGCAAGGCTGACCCTTCCTTGATGGTTAGACTTTATTGGCGTATGTAAACGAGGTGTATGAACGACTTGAAAACATCTTAAGGGTAGAAGCGACGTAGCTGTCGGATGTTCCAAGCGTTGTTGTAGACCTCGCCTTGACTGTTGGCCAGCTTGTATGTTTCGGGCTTCAAGATCTTTGTGATGATGAATGGCCCTTCCCAGGGAGGCGTGAGCTTGTGGCACCCTCGGGCGTCTTGTCGCAGCTGAAGCACCAAGTCGCCCACCTGGAGGTCTCGGGACCGAACCCCTCGGGCGTGGTAGCGTCGCAGGGACTGCTGATACCGCGCCGAGTGTAGTAAGGCCATGTCCCGAGCCTCTTCCAGATGGTCCAGTGAGTCTTCTCGGTTGGTTCAATTGCTTTGGTCGTCATACGCCCCTGTCCTCGGGGAACCGTATTCTAAGTCTGTGGGCAAGATGGCCTCGGCCCCATAGACTAGAAAGAACGGCGTGAAGCCCGTGGCTTGGCTCGGCGTTGTCCTCAGACTCCAGACCACCGAGGGGAGTTCCTTCATACATCGCTTGCCGAACTTGTTGAGGTCGTTGTAGATCTGCGGCTTGAGCCCTTGCAGAATCATGTCGTTGGCACGCTCTACTTGCCCATTCGTCATGGGGTGAGCTACGGCGACCCAGTCCACTCGGATGTGGTGATCCTCGCAGAAGTCCAGGAACTTTCTGCCGGTGAACTAGGTGCCGTTGTCGGTGATGATGAAGTTCGGGACCCCGAAGCGATGGATGATGTTGGTGAAGAATGCCACCGCCTGTTCGGACCTGATGCTATTTAGGGGTCGGACCTTGATCCACTTGGAGAATTTGTTGATGGCGACTAGCAGGTGCGTGTAGCCCCCGGGTGCCTTCTGCAAGGGACCAACGAGGTCCAGACCCCACACAGCAAACGGCCAGGTGATGGGTATTGTCTGTAGAGCCTGAGCGGGCAGGTGGGTCTGCTTCGCGTAGAATTGACACCCTTGGCAGGTGCGTACAATCCTAGTGGCATCGGCCACCGCGGTTGGCCAGTAAAAACCCTGTCGAAATGCATTTCCAACGAGGGCTCGAGGTGCTGCGTGGTGACCGCAAGCCCTCGAGTGTATTTCTTGTAATAACTCCTGACCTTCGGTGATGGATATGCATCGCTGGAGGATTCCTGAGGGGCTGCGGTGGTAGGGCTCCTTCCCGTCCCCCAGCAAGACGAACGACTTGGCGCGCCGCGCCAGTCGCCGAGCCTCGGCTCGATCGATGGCAGCTCTCCTTGGTGGAGATATGGTAGGTACGGGGTCTGCCAGTCTCGATTAGGCGGGACCCCACTCCGCTCTTCCTCGACGCGCAGTGCCTCACCCTCGGGGGCTAAGGGTGCCTCGGGCTGAGGCGAGGGCGCCTCGGGCAGGGCCGAGACCTTCTCGGGCTCGGGCGTGTCATCGGTCTTGACTGAGGGTTGATGTAGGTCTCGGGAGAAGACGTCTGGGGGAACCGTTGTCCGCCCCGAGGCTATCTTAGCCAGCTCGTCCGCAGTCTCGTTGTATCATCGGGCGATGTGGTTGAGCTCAAGCCCATAGAACTTGTCCTCCAGGCGCCGAACCTCATCGCAGTAGGCTTCCATCTTCGGGTCGCGGCAATGGGTGTTCTTCATGACTTGGTCGATGACAAGCTGCGAGTCGCCACGAGCATCGAGGCGTCGGACCCCTAGCTCGATGGCGATGCACAACCCGTTAACCAGAGCCTCGTACTCGGCCACATTGTTGGACGTCGGGAAATGGAGGCGCAGTACGTAGCGGAGGTGCTTCCCGAGGGGTGAGATGAAGAGCAGGCCCACACCCGCTCCTGTTTTTATCAGTGACCCATCAAAAAACATGGTCCAGAGTTCCGGCTGGATCGAAGCCGCTGGAAGCTGGGTGTCGACCCATTCAGCCACAAAGTCCGCCAAGACTTGGGACTTGATGGCCTTCCGAGAGGCGAACGAGATTGTCTCGCCCATTATCTCCACCGCCCACTTTGCAATCCTACCCGAGGCCTCTCGGCACTGGATGATCTCCCCCAGGGGGAAGGATGACACCACAGTCACCGGATGAGACTCGAAGTAGTGTCGCAACTTTCGCCGCGTCAGAATTACCGCATACAGTAACTTCTGGATTTGCGGGTAACGGATTTTGGTCTCGGACAGTACTTCACTGATGAAGTAGACCGGCCTCTGGACGGGCAATGCATGCCCCTCTTCTCGTCTCTCAACCACGATCGTGGCGCTGACCACCTGAGTGGTAGCGGCGACATAGATCAAGAGGGCTTCTCCGGCAGCGGGGGGCACCAAGATGGGCGCGATGGTAAGGAGCGCCTTTAGGTTCCCGAGGGCTTCCTCAGCCTCGGGGGTCCAAGTGAAGCGCTCGGTCTTTCTCAAGAGGCGGTACAGAGGTAGGCCTCTTTCGCCAAGGCGCGAGATGAAACGGCTCAGGGCCGCAAGACATCCCATGACCCTCTGTACTCCTTTTAAGTCCTTGATGGGGCCCATGTTGGTGATGGCCGCGATTTTCTCTGGGTTGGCCTCGATGCCCCGCTCGGAGACGATGAACCCCAGGAGCATGCCTCGGGAGACTCCGAAGACACACTTCTCGGGATTGAGTCTTACGCCTTTCGCCTTGAGACACCAGAATGTTGTTTCAAGGTCGGAGAGGAGGTCGGAGGCTTTCCTCGTCTTGACTACGATGTCATCGACGTAAGCCTCGACCATTTGGCCAATGTGCTCCCCGAACACGTGGTTCATGCACCTTTGGTATGTCGCACCCGCATTCCTCAAACCGAATGGCATAGTAACATCACAGTACATGCCAAAGGGTGTGATGAAAGAAGTCGCGAGCTGGTCGGACTCTTTCATCCTGATTTGATGATACCCTGAGTAGGCATCGAGGAAAGACAGAGTTTCGCACCCAGCAGTGGAATCCACGATTTGATCGATGTGAGGCAGAGGGTAGGGAACCTTCGGACATGCTTTGTTTAGACCAGTGTAGTCTACACACATCCACCATTTCCCTCCTTTCTTTCTCACAAGCACAGGGTTGGCGAGCCACTCGGGATGGAATACCTCTTTTATGAACCCTGCGGCCATCAGCTTGTGGATCTCCTCGCCTATGGCTCTATGCTTTTCTTCATCAAATCGGCGCAGATGCTGCTTCATGGGTCGGGCTCCAGCTCGGATATCCAGCGAGTGCTCGACGACATCCATCGGTATGCCAGGCATGTCCGAGGGACTCCACGCAAAAACTTCGGCGTTCGCGCGGAGAAAGTCAATGAGCACTGCTTCCTATTTGGGGTCGAGCTCGGAGTCGATCCGTATCTGCTTGGAGGCGTCGTTGCTGGGGTCGAGAGGGACGGATTTGACCGTCTCAGCTGGCTCAAAGTTGCCGGCGTGGCGCTTCGCATCTGGCGCCTCCTTGGAGAGGCTCTCCAGGTCGGCGATGAGGGCCTCGGATTCGGCGAGGGCCTCGGCGTACTCCACGCACTCCACGTCGCATTCGTACGCGTGTCGGTACGTGGAGCCGACGGTGATGACCCCGTTGGGGCCCGGCATCTTGAGCTTGAGGTAGGTGTAGTTGGGGACGGCCATGAACTTGGCGTAGCATGGTCTCCCCAGCACTGCGTGGTAGGTTCCTTGGAACCCGACCACCTCGAACGTGAGGGTTTCCTTTCGGAAGTTGGAGGGAGTCCCGAAGCAGACAGGCAGATCGAGTTGCCCAAGGGGTTGGACGCGTTTCCCAGGGATGATCCCGTGAAAAGGCGCCGCGCCGGCCCGGATCGAGGACAGATCGATCTGCAGGAGCCCAAGGGTTTCGGCGTAGATGATGTTGAGGCTGCTGCCTCCATCCATGAGAACCTTGGTAAGCCTGATGTTGCCAATGACGGGATCGACAACGAGCGGGTACTTCCCTGGGCTCGGCACGCGGTCGGGATGGTCGCCCTGGTCGAAGGTGATGGGCTTGTCGGACCAGTCTAGGTAGACTGGTGCCGCCACTTTTACCGAGCAGACCTCCCGGCGCTCTTGCTTGAGGTGCCGAGCCGAGGCATTCGCCACATGCCCACCGTAGATCATGAAGCAGTCGTGGACCTCGGGGAACTCCTCTGCCTTGTGATCCTCCTTGTCATCGTTATGGGCTCGGCCACCTTCCGCCGGTGGCCCGGCCTTGTGGAAGTAGCGCCGAAGCATGACGCATTCCTCAAGGGTGTGCTTAACGGGGCCCTGATGATAGGGGCACGGCTCCTTGAGCATTTTGTCGAACAGGTTGGCGCCTCTGGGAGGCTTCCGAGGGTTCCTATGCTCGGCGGCGGCGACAAGGTCCGCGTCGGCGGCGTCGCGTTTTGCTTGTGACTTCTTCTTGCCCTTCTTCCTCGCGCCGTGCTGAGCGGACGCCTCGGGGACGTCTTCCGGCTGGCGCCCCTGAGGCTGCTTGTCCTTCCAGAAGATGGCCTCGACCGCCTCCTGACCAGAGGCGAACTTGGTGGCGATGTCCATCAGCTCGCTCGCCCTGGTGGGAGTCTTGCGACCCAGCTTGCTCACCAGGTCACGGCAAGTGGTGCCAGCGAGGAACGCGCCGATGACATCCAAGTCGGTGATGTTGGGCAGCTCGGTGCGCTGCTTCGAAAATCGTCGGATGTAGTCCCGGAGGGATTCTCCTGGCTGCTGGCGGTAGCTTCGGAGATCCCAGGAGTTCCCAGGGCGCACGTATGTGCCCTGGAAGTTGTCGGCGAAGGCTTTGACCAGGTCGTCCCAGTTGGAGATCTGCGTAGGAGGCAGATGCTCTAGCCAGGCTCGAGCAGCGTCGGAGAGGAACATGGGAAGGTTGCGGATGATGAGGTTGTCATCGTCCTCCCACCCAGCTGGCAGGCCAGTCGGTAGTCCGCGAGCCATAGCTCCGGCTTTGACTCCCCCGAGTACTTGGTGATGGTAGTCGAGGTTCGGAACCGGGTCGGGAACGGTGCCCGTCGTATGGCCCGGCTGAAAGCTCGCGGACCGGGTGGTTCGGGCGAGGGGCTCCGATCCTCCCCACTGTCGTAGCGTCCCCCACGCCTGGGGTGGTAGCCTCGGCGCACCCTCTCGTCGAGGTGGGCTCGATGGTCGCGGCGGTGGTGCTCGTTGCCGAGGCGACCCGGGGCCGCAGGCGCTGAGTTCCGCGTTCGCCCGATGTGGACCAAGGCTTCCCGCATGAATCGGGAAGTCGCGGCGTGATGCTCCGGGGGGTACCCCTGCCTTCGGGAGGTAGAGCTTTCGGCCCGTCGGACCGTGGCATCTTCCAGGAGATTCTTGAGCTCTCCCTAGATACGCTGCCCCTCGGTGGTGGATGGTTCCGGCATCGCTCGGAGTAGTATCGCTGCTGCAGCCAGGTTCTGGCCGACCCCACTGGAAGCCGGGGGCAGCCTTGCCCTGGCATCGTCGGCGATGCGGTGCTGGACCTCCTGGGCCAGGTCAGGTGACGCGCTTCTCCGTCCGCTGCTCGGCCTGCCCACTCCTGCCCGATATTTTGCCAAAGCTGCACAAGTTGTCCTGCTTCCTCGTCGAGCCTAGCCTGTACCTCGCGGATTTGCTCGAGCTGTGCGTCCTGATCCCCCCCCCCCCCCCCCGCAGGGACTGGGACCACAACTAGCTTCCGAAGGATGTCAACGCGAGGCGCAGGCCTAGGGGGATCACCGTCCTCCGGCATACCAAGATGGTTGCCTTCGTCGAGACCCCCTAGATCGACGTGGAAGCATTCGCGACTTGGGCCACAGTCCTCGTCGCTGAGGCTGTGGCTGCTATCGAAGCAATCAGAGAGGCAGTAGTCACATGCGGTCATGAAGTCCCGCATGGCACTGGGGTTATCGAGCCCGGAGAAATCCCAACTAGAGTCAGGCTCATCGTCTTCCTCGGAGGTCGAGACGGCCGTCAGTTGGTCCCAGGGTGACCGCATATGATACCCCGGAGGGTTTGGACACGCCTTTACGGCAGCGTCCACCGAAGCGGGGTCGCTTGGTGGGTCGCAGATGGATCTAAAAGGCGTGGAACGAGAAATGGACGGTACCTCTTGATCGATGGGTGGTGACGAAGTCGCGTCAGGGACGGACTGCACCGTTGTCTCAGGTACGAGGCTGACGCCCAGCATGTCCTTCGCGAGCGTGCTGGCGTCGTCCGTCTGCTTGGAGTTGGCGTGTTGCGGGGAAACGGCGCTCGTCTTCGTCTTAGACGCGAGGTCGACGCCCGACGTGTCCCCCACTGGGGCGCCAGCGCCGCCGACTCGCTCGACAGCCGACGAGGTGTCGCCCCCTGCTTGGCCATGCCTGCCCCGCCTCCTCCTCCGTCGGTGGGGAAGGTGACGGGACAGACCCGGATGTTGCTCTTCCGCCACGAGGGGAAGACGTCGTCGATTCCGCCGCCAACGGGCGGGCTGACGGTCGCCATTGTCGTCGTCACGCGACGGAGGAAGGCGTATCTTGTTGTAGCTGCCGTCGAGGGACATGAACTCCAGACTCCCGAAATGAAGCATCATCCCGAGTTGAAGAGGTTGCTAAGACTACCCATCTGGAGCTTGACGGGAAGCTGTTCGTCAACACGCAGCAGGCCCCTACCTGGCGCGCCAACTGTCAGCGTTTCGACCCCGGGGGGGTCACTGGACCGACGAGTAAATTGTCGCCGCGTGTCCCAGCCCAGATGGGTCGGCGCGAGACGGAGCAAGAAGGGGGGAAGAAACAGGCAAAGGGGAAACTCGCGGCCTTCGTGTTGCCCTGCGCCCAGGTCGGGTGCGCTTGCAGTAGGGGGGTTATAAGCGTCCGCGTGGGAGAGAGAGAGGGAGCCCTATGCGTCGGCCCGTTCTCCTGCGCGGCCAACCTTCTCGTACGAGAACCCTGGACCTTCCTTTTATAGGCGTAAGGAAAGGGCCCAGGTGTACAATGGGGGTGTAGCAGTGTGCTAACGTGTCTAGCAGAGAGGAGCTAGAGCCCTAAGTACATGCCATCGTGGCAGCCGGAGAGGTTTTGGCACCCTATTCATGTGATGTCGTGGCCGTCGGAGGAGTGCTTGAGCTCTGTGGAAGGACAGCTGTCGGAGCTGCCGGATCCTTGTTGACGTCTCCTTGCTTTTGTAAGGGGCTGAGAGCCGCCGTCGTCATGGAGCACGAGGGGTGCCATCATTATTTGTTTACCGGGGCGAGCCAGATGGGACGCCGGTCTTGTTCCCCATAGCCTTAGCTAGCTAGGAGTAGGGTAATGATGGTGCCCCCTGTGACGTGGCAGGTCCGAGCCCGAGGGTCGGGCGAGGCGGAGACCGTCGTCCGAGGTCGAGGCTGAGTTCGTGCCCTGGGGTCGGGCAAGGCGGAGACCGTCGTCCGAGGTCGAGGCTGAGTCCGAGCCCTAGGGTCGGGCGAGGCGGAGACCGTCGTCCGAGGTCGAGGCTGAGTCCGAGCCCTGGGGTCGGGCGAGGCAGAGTCCGTCTTCCTAGGTCGAGGCTGAGTCCGAGCCCTAGGGTCGGGCGAGGCGGAGCTTCCTATGGCACCCGAGGCTGGACTTAGTTGTTGTCATCTTCACTCTGTTGAGTGGCACGACAGTCGGAGCGAGGTAGGCGGCGCTGTTATCCTGTCAGTTCGGTCAGTGATGTGGCAAAGTGACTGCGGTCACTTCGGCTCTGTCGACTGAGGAGCGCGCGTCAGGATAAGGTGTCAGGCGATCCTTGCATTAAATGCTCCTGCGATACGGTCGGTTGGCGTGGCGATCTGGCCAAGGTTGCTTCTCCGCGAAGACTGGGCCTTGGGCGAGCCGAAGGTGTGTCCGTTGCTTGAGGGGACCCTCGGGCGAGACGTGAATCCTCCGGGGTCGGCTGCCTTTGCCCGAGGCTGGGCTCGGGCGAGGCGATATCGTGTCCCTTGAGTGGACTGAGCCTTGACCTTAATTGCGCCCATCAGGCCTTTGCAGCTTTGTGCTGATGGGGGTTACCAGCTGAGATTAGGAGTCTTGGGGGTACCCCTAATTATGGTCCCCGACAATCCTTATGAAGCAATGCCATGGAGAAATCACACATGAGACACTTCAAATCAAATTCAAACCAAATTCAAAATCAAACAATTTCACACATGTGCAACAAACAAAAGAATAATTTAGGCTCAGCACGATGCAACATTTCATGACTCACATTGGTTTTGCTAAAATAAATAAATAGCTAATCCCCTATAAACTAGACATAGCTCTAATAAAAGAGAGAAAAGGATTCTAGAGAGAGAAACAAGAGGTAACACCTGAATTTGGTAGGCATTAGAGATGAATTTTTTACCCCCAAATTTAGGGTGTTACACCAGTCACATGGGCCTACCTTCTTTTTCACATACTTAGATAATAATTGATCAAAGGTTGGGCCAGATTTGACCAGTCGACCAGCTGCCTTGAATGTGTTCGTTTTCCACGTACCTATTTCTGGTCGCCAAGGCTTGAAGGTATGTGGTCGTCGCTGCTCCTGGGGGACTGTTCGGCGGTGTCCCGGACCGTTCGCGTATATGCGCCAAAGCGTCCGCGATGCGTAGAACAGGGGCCCGTGCTAGACTACCTGCTTGCGCTTGCCCTCCAGTGTCAGAGGTAGTGATGGTAACCTTCAGATCCTCCTCTCCATCAGGATTCCTTTCCGCCACTACTTTCTTGCAAGAGATTTTAGCATTTTCGTCGGTCTCTCGTGCATCGCCAATGCTGACCTCCTTGCCCTTGCCATTATCGGTTGCGCTAGGCCGAATCAGGACTTTTTACCATCAAAGTTGATCATGTTTATTGGAAAGGGCTCCGTGTCAACCTGCATGTCACACCCGGGTTTTAGGGGTCCAAAACCCGGGCGCGAAATAATCATTAGGTGTGCGGGGACCAAGTCTCACATATATGATGAATCATGGTACAGAAACGAATGTCACATCTTTACTATATAATAGGAGTTCTGCACAAAATAAATAAATAATTACATCATAAGGAGACTACGATCCAGCAACCCAAAGTTGACTGGGAGACGATGGCCTAGACCTCTCACGAACTCGTCACAGCATCCTTCATGCGCCTCATCCTACGGTACCTGTTCTTGACCTATGGGGGTGTGAGACAACAAGAGTGAGCTCACATACGTTCATCGCTCAACAAGTTGTGGGGAATAATGTGCATGAACTCGCCAAAGGTGGGAGCTCACGTGAAGTGTAAGGCTTACCAAAGAGGATGGTTGAAGCTGAGCGTTGCTTTTAAAGTTGGTCGAAATTTTATTAGCAATTACTAAGTATAAGTAAATACCAACCCAATTAAGTAGTAGAACAAAAGTGATAACAACACCCTCAATGCAATGCACGTGACAAATTGAATTTAGTTCCATAAATTAATCATGTGAGTGTCCGAGTTGCTCATGACCGTGAGCACGGCTAGTATACCAGTTTTACACTCTGTAGAGGTTGCATATCTTTACCCACATGTCATGTTACCCATATGCTAAGGGATAGCGACTCCCAAACACCTCTTCCTAGGAAGCGAGGCAGGGTGACACTACGAGGCCTTTACAAAGTTCCACTAGCTTCAGAAAACCCGCTACAGTTTCTAGGAAGCTCCAATGCAGGGATCCCTCGCCTGACCGCCATCGCAGCAAAATCAACCCAAGGGCCTCCCTACACTGACCACTCCCTTACTGCCCTTGCCCCTTTTGGGTAAGGTAGTCCTCCACTAGCTTTCCTAATTAGTCAGCCAAGGGCGTCCCATACCACCCTTGTGGTAGCACTGTTTTCCCGGTTGGTTCTCTATGTTCCAATTAACATAATGATCTTATCATGAACAATAAATAACAATTGATAATAAAAGTGTGATCATGAATAATGTAAATCTCCATACCCAAAACCACATAAAGCAATAGCATGTACTACCCAAAAATTTAGTGGTAAACAAGGTATAAATATAATCAAACTAGGGTAACATATTGGGTCCCATCAAAATTAATCTATGCAGATCATTATGATTAATAAGAACATGATTGGATAAAAAGAAGTGATCAAGGGCATAACTTGCCTGGGACTTGAGATTCCAGGTACCAGGATGATCTTCAGATTCTCGTTACCTCACTGCTAGTCGTAGCAATACAAACAGACATGGTATAGACAAAATTAACATCACACCAAACATAAGAACATACTGCATAATAATAATCTACGCGTTGCTACGAGGTCGCGGGAACAAGAATCGCTAAATTCGGAGTTACAGTTAAGGAGTTATGATTTTCTGAAGTCTTAGGTGATTAAATAGTAGAAATACATTCTATGTTAATTAGCATTAATCATGTCAGAAATTGTATGAAGAAATAACTAATTCAACCTTAATCTTAATTATAACTTAACAAGAGATCATATTTTAATCAAATTATAATTATGGATAGGTTAGCTTTGGTTTGGAAAAGTTAATCTAGTAGACATAGGATAAATAAATATGTAACTATAAAAGTATGAGACATGGTATAATTAATGTTGTTACTGCGTAGTAAATATTTATACGAAGCTAACGCAATTTAAATGGTGTATATCGGAGTTACGGTTGAAAAGTTACGAATTTCTATAGATTTAGTAGTGGTGTACAAAAGAAAATAAGTACATATTTTCAGTTTAGGTTTCATAACAAAATAAAGTTACTAGGTGATAAACAATATTAATATGAATTTAATACAACTGGAATGGATCAATTTGAAGTTAAAACGAATTAAATATGAATTAAACAATTTTTAGGAATTATTTTTGTACTAAAAAGTCATTTTATATATTAATTAACCATTTTCTGGTACTCTATGGGCTGCAGATACAAAAACCAGGAACCTAGGGGTTGGTTTTGTAAATTCCAGGGCATAACTGTAATTATTTTAACACTTCACCGGACTGCGGGTTGAATACTATAAAAATTAGGGGCTCTTATGCGAAAACACACGGCCGAAGGGGTATCTTGGATTCCCAGTCGTCCGATCCAGGATCGATGGCCAGATTAGATCAGGCATTAACCCGAAGTGGTATTCAATGGCAACCGTTAGATCCCTAAGCAGCGGCCCAGATTTAATTATATCCATCGTGACCCTCGGATCCCAATCAAACGGCCACCCACCCAAGTCGTGAAGGGGGTATCCAGGCCGAATCTCGACCGTCTGGTTAAGCATCAACGGTTACCTATCTATCTCTTCCCCAGACTGTGGCCAGCCATGGCACCGACGAGTCGCGACGGCGGCGCCATGGACTGCAACCAATCCGCAGCCTCGTTGCTAAAAATGCCGGTCCTCGAGACGATACACGCAGCTACGAGTACGGTGAATTGTTTAGGATCATGCTCACCACGGATTATCTCGGTAGGGAAGCTCTCGATACCAAGTTGCGGATCCACGAGGTTGTGGCGACTCCGGCGTGAAATTGCCAAAGAGTCAAGGCCTCCCACGATGTATCAATGACCCCTGAAGCTCCCACACGACCTGGCAATTCCCCGAGACCGACCACCATGGACCGGGTGGCGGTGTACCGTGTACGTGCATGACCATGATGGTGGTCCGGTGGCGGCGGCCAAATATCCCTCTCTTGCTTAGTTCGCTCTGCCTGCTCGACGGCGCAGCGATGCCCAGGTCACAATGGCGTAGGGGGTCACGGTTGGGTTCTTATAGCCCGGATGGGAACACCCAGGGTGAAAAATCCGGCGCCAATGGGAGTTTGCGCCGTCGACGGCGCCGTTCTGTTGAGGTCTGAGAGAGAAGACATCTTCGATAGGTGGGACCCACATGGAAGTGGCTAACCGAGGAGGCACACGTGTATGAGCCCGCGACGAGGAAGTCGCGGGTGAGGGGGTCCCGTCTGGCAGTCGCGGTGAGATGGGCGCGCGCGGAGTGTGACTAGGCCGCGGTGAAGAACTGACAGTCGGGCCCACGCGTCAGCTAGAGCTGCAGGGCGTGTGTGGCCACCGGGAGAAATGGGCCGAGCGCGTGATGTGGGGGAGTATATGGGCTGGATAGCGATGGAAACGGCTCACACGTTGATACATCTCCCCTTTTGTTTTTTCTATTTCTTAATTTCTTTTTCCAGATTTATAATTCACATTTGGTATTCAAATTTGAACTGAAATACAAATGCAGCACTCAAAAATAATCTCAACATGATTCAATAATATTTTATTAATTATTTTGTTATTTTCAATAATACTAATGCTTACTTCATGAGAGAGAAGAATAAAATAATTCACGCACATCAATATTTGAAATTCTTTATGTTTATTAATTGATTTTCACTTTCTTGTTTTGAGTCCAACTTCTAACTTTAACAGTTCCAAATATAATATTTTTGTTTATTTATGGATGGAATAAATGGTTTCAAATTCCCTTTCTTATTTTCTATTTTTATGTTTTCATTAAACTTGGGGGTCCAATTACATGTTTTCCATAAAATGCATCACCATAAAATTATCAAGAGACCAACATTTCTTATCTATTTATTGGTCCCTTAATTAATCTACTATTATTGTTTGAAGATGAGGAGAGAGAGTCCTAATAGATTTTCAAAGGTCTTATAAATTCTCACAACATTATTATATATACTCTTATTTCCTTATTTTATTGTTTTATAATATATGTATTTATTTATTTTATTTTAATATTTCCTACCAATTTTAGGTCTTACACTGCATTTCCTAAAATTCCAATCGTCCCTCGTTAATGGATGATTAAATATGTCATCGAAACACATTACAATCATTAGTGACGTGAGAGAATGAGTTGTGGTACTTGCTGTATGCGCGACGCTTGAGTTCATCGACAGATGGAATGTTGCCATTTTTTAGTAACTCATTAAATATTTTATCACATTTGCCAACATTAAATGTAAAATTAACATCTTCTTCTTGTTTCTTTTGAACCGATTGCAAGGAGGAACAAGCCGAAGACCTGGCCTGCTTTGGCCCAATCATTTCAGCAGCGTACACTTCTTTTGATTGTCGTCCGAGCTACTCTGATCGCATTCTACTACATGGACATTATGACAAATTATTTTAGCAATATGTTTGCTTTGGCTTTCACAAGCCAAAGCTCTCTGGTATCGCTGAGGTAGCGTAAAAAACTAAATGTCTTCTAATCTTTCTTTTAAATAATAACACATTTCATTAAAGGTCAATCCCGCTAGCTGTTTCTCTATCAAGTGAATTTGGAAACATCGGTTTCTTGTGTCTCGGAACCTCCGGATGTAATCATTAATCGACTCATATTTCCCTTGCCGCAGGGCCACTAGGTCTATCAGATCTAACTTATAATCGCCGAAGAAGAAATGATGATGGAATTTTTGTTCTAGATCTCCCCACGAAAAATAGAATTAGGAGGCAGTGTGGCATACCATGCGAATATGATTCGTGTTAAAGATAATGGAAATAAATGAACACGCAACGCCTCCGTGTCGGCCAATTCTCCGAATTGTGCTAAGAACTGGCCTATGTGCTCGCTCGTGCTCTTACCCTGGTCACCGGAAAACTTCACGAATTCGGGTATCCAAGTTCCCTGTGGGTATGGGTGATAGTTAGATGGGCTATCGTAAGGTCTCTGATATGACTGCCCCAGGGATCATGATAACTCCAAGCTTATCTCGGAATACCCCAGCTATCTCTTCCCTCACTATGTCAATGGCGGCCGGTGGGAGTCCACCAGCTCTCTGGTCCAACATAGGTGTGGTTGTTTGGATATTAGTATATTGTTTCCCTCCCCCACTGGTTTGGTTTTGTGGTGCATTAATGCTTGCCCTATGCGTCTCATATGACTGGTCATTCCTTTCTAGCCTTCTAGGAGGGGCTGGAAAGTACTCACCCCCACATTTTTGGGAAGTTATATTATGGTGTTGGGGCACTGAGGATGTGATGGGAGGTTTAGCTGGGACATATGTGCATTTGGATAATAATTGTCTTCATAGGGTTCTATGCACTCTATCTCGGACTGTCCAGTTAGATATGCGGACCATCCGGCTGTGTGAGCGGACCGTCCGACCATATGGTCGGACCGTCCGGTAATGTATTAGGATTATCCGGCGCTATACGCAGACGGTCTGAATGGGTCGTTTAGGGTTTGCACAGTATGTGGCGAATCGGGTGCGGGTCTCGGTAATTCGATTCTAAAAACAGGACCGACCGCAGCTGGCCCGGCGCAGATCAGAGTATTTACTATTGATTTGCGTAGCAGGCTCTGGTTGTCTAGGGTACGTGTCCGCCGGCATCCCGTAAAGGGGTTGTGACTAGCCATGGCAATCTACAGTCGATGAATAACGTGCATTCTCCCCGATTCATTCTCGTGCGAGGGAAAATTTGCGACAGTAGATTTATCGAATGCGCACACTAGCCTTTTATGGTCATTTTGCATACCCCCTATATTTTGTTGCATTTGGTATCGTTGCTCATCTATGTAAGCTGAGGCTGGATTTCATTTGTTTTGCTTACCTTGGGGGTAGTCGCAGCAGGTCAAAGCAAAGCCAGATCAGTCGCCTGTTGTCGAACGACCTTGTTGTTCCTGTCCACTCTAAAGTTGGCCAGGAACTTTGCTTTTGCTTCCTTGATCATCTACTCCTGGTGCTCCTCGAACTCCAGTTGTTCTTCAGCCGACAGGGTTTCCCAAGTCAGCTCGATGATGTTGCTGGGGGAGACGTTAGAGCTATCTTTTGAACCAGCCATTGAGGGATGATCTGATAGGTCTTCACGTGATGTCATCAGCGGAGTCACCAAAAATTATGTTGGCTCTGATCTGGGCATTGAGTATCGGCGGCGGTGCTCTCTACGGAGGCGCGGACGGTCCGCACCCGAGGGCTGGACAATCAGCGAGCTGGCGCAAGAGCTAGGGTTTCTATCGGATGGTCCGCGCCTAGTGGCCAGACGGTCCGCGCGTGTGCAGAGGCGACAGAGTTCGCCAAACAACACCTTGATCTTGCTCCCGGGAGGGACCCCGTTGGAAGGAGACATCCTAGGGGCTGTCTTGGGATCGGCAGGCCACCGAAGACGCCTCTAAACGACGTAGAGCCAGAGAGAGGTGAAGATTAGAGAGGGAAGTCTATATTATTGTCTACTCCTAGGGAAAAGGTAAAGAAAGAAGATAATTTGATTGTTGATTCGATTGTTGGTTGTTTAATCGGTCGTACCCCTTCAAATATATAAGGAGAGGTCTAGACTCGTTCCTAGGCGTTCTCCAACAGCTGCCGCGAGATTAGGGGCTAAACACGCAAGGAGGTAGGAGTTTTAACCTCTTGATTCGATCTTTTCGCGAACCATCCGTGCCTATGGGCGGGCCGTCCGTGAGCCGGACGCCCAGGCCTTAGGTCCGTACCATCCAGGCGTGTCTAGTGCCACAAATGGTGCTCAACACATGGATGGGTTCTCCTTCATGAGGATGTGGCCGACCATGGCTACTCTGATCGCAAAGGGACACCGAATCGAGGAGTCCCTTGCGTGTTTAGGCTCTGGTTGTCTAGGGTACGTGTCCATCGGCATCCCGTAAAGGGGTTGTGACTGGCCATGGCAATCTGTGGTCGATGAATAACGTGCATTCTCCCCGATTCATTCTCGTGCGAGGGAAAATTTGCGACAGTAGATTTATCGAATGCGCACACTAGCCTTTTATGGTCATTTTGCATACCCCCTATAATTTGTTGCATTTGGTATCGTTGCTCATCTATGTAAGTTGAGATTGGATTTCGTTTGTTTCGCTTACCATGGGGGTAGTCGCAGCAGGTCGAACCAAAGCCAGATCAGTCGTCCGTTGTCGAACGACCTTGTTTTTCCTATCCACTCTAAAGTTGGCCAGGAACTTTGCTTTTGCTTCCTTGATCAGCTGCTCCTGGTGCTCCTCGAATTCCAGTTGTTCTTCAGCCGACAGGGTTTCCCAAGTCGGCTCGATGATGTTGTTGGGGGAGACGTCAGAGCTATCATTTGAACCAGCCATTGAGGGCTGATCTGATAGGTCTTCACGTGATGTCACCAGCGGAGTCGCCAAAAATTGTGTTGGCTCCGATCTGGGCACTGAGTATCGGCGGCGGTGCTCTCTACGGAGGCGCGGACGGTCCGCAGCCGAGGGCTGGACAGTCAGCGAGCTGGCGCAAGAGCTAGGGTTTCTGCAAAATGGTCTGCACCTGGTGGCCGGACGGTCCGCGCGTGTACAGAGGCGACGGAGTTCGCCAAACAACACTTGTATCTCGCTCCCCGGAGGGACCCCGTCGGGGAGGAGACATCCTAGGGGTTGTATTGGGATCGGCAGGCCACCCAAGACGCCTCTAAACGACGTAGAGCCAGAGAGAGGTGAAGATTAGAGAGGAAATTCTATATTATTGTCTACTCCTAGGGAAAAGGTAAATAACAGAAGATAATTTGATTGTTGATTCGATTGTTAGTTGTTTAATCGGTCGTACCTCTTTAAATATATAAGGGGGGTCTAGACCCGTTTCTAGACGTTCTCCAACAGCTGTCGCAAGATTAGGAGCTAAACACGCAACGAGATAGGAGTTTTAACCACTTGATTCGATCTTTTCACGGACCATCCATGTCTATGGGCAGACCGTCCGTGAGCCGGACCGTCCAGGCCTCAGGTCCATACCGTCCAGCTGTATCTAGTGCCACAAATGGTGCTAATACATGGCTGGGTTCTCCTTCATGGGGATGTGGCCGACCATGGCTACTCTGATCGCAAGAGACACTGAATCGAGTACCGGGAGGAGCAGGAAGGCGCTCGGAGGGCGAGCAACGACAATTTGGCCACCTCTCCATAGGAAGAATTTGACCACTTTGGCTGATGAGCAGCGAGGATTTGGAAAATGAGCACGTCGTGCGCGTTCGACGGGAACGAGATCTGGTCCTCCTCCACCATCATCATGTTAGCAATGAGCCACCACCAAATTCACAACTAGTAGACCAAACCACCACCTAGAATTTTAGCGACGGAGCAAATTTTGTTCACGCACCTCTTGAACAAGCTCCCGGACGAGTACTCTTGCCTGCTGATCCTCACGTTGTCCTTCCAAATGAAGCCCTTGCCGCTGAGCCATCGCATGGGAATCCAATAGCTCCGGGTGGCGCGATGAGGCAAGTGACCCTGCCGTCGCTCGTGCACTAGCAGTCGTAGCTTATGTCAACGCCGGCCCCCAGATCCGAGATGTCGACGGCGTCCATCACGTTGTAGTAGCAGGGGCACGTGAGTTGGCATTACGGCATTGGGTAAAAACCCCGTTGCCCAAACTCATACCAACTATGAAAAAATATGTCCGCTAAAAAACTTATACTCATGACAGGTATATAATTTTATTCAAACTCATGCCTACACGGGTTTTGGGTACCCAATAGGTTTCTCATACCCGCTAACATCAATATAAAAACAATTCATCATGTAAATGACAGTCAATATATTAACAAACCAGGATAAAAGAAACAAGTGATAAACTAATTTGAGCTTAAATTTTGTTACATGAAGTTCTGTTCAACTAGAACATATTCAATTAATAGTATTATGAGACATATTTGTAAGTTATGTTGATTTTAAGATGGGTTTTAAAAACCCATGGGTTTGTGGGTATGAGTAGTGGAAGAACAAATACATGACCAAGTATCCGTTGGGTTCCCATTTGAACCTATTAACAAACTCATGGGTAAAGAAATTAGTCCAAACCCATACCCTAATAGAGCACAAACCCACCGGATTTCGGTAGCGGCTACCCATTGCCATCTCTAGGCACGTAGTTGTCGTACTCGGGCGGGCACACCTCAGCGCGGCGGCGAGGTGTTGCTTCCGCACGCCGCCCCAACCGAAGCCCCCGCGAATGTTGTTCTTGTCGTCAATGTCAATGTGATGATGGCACGGTCGACCGAGCCTCACCGCACCTGGCCACGCCCACCTCATCTGCGGCCTCGTCGTTGTCCCCTCACGGCGCGTCGCTAACGAGAACTGGCAAGCAATACGACAGCACGCTTCCACCAACTGCGACCACCACCGCCACGCGGGGAGGTAGGAAGCGCCGACGCGGGGCACGGGACCCGCGCGCGAGCTGGGTGATGGAGTTGGGCCACACGTACTTGCTCACATGCGCGACGGGGCTCCTGGTGGACCCGCTCTTCCTGTATGTCGTCGTCGTCAACGAGTTGCTCATGTGCGTCTTCCTTGATGGTTGGTTCACGGTCATGGTCACCACGCTCTCGTGCGCAGTGGACGCCATGCCCGCCTGCCGCAACAACGGCACCGAGGAGCGTGTTCGCCGAAGTGGGGACACACAAACGAGGAGGAGGCACAACCGGGGCGCGACGGCGTGCCGATACGAGGGACAAGGTCCAAGAAGGGGGTTTTTCTTAGGCACGCCTCCACCCTACTGTTGCGCCGCCGAGGAGCGTATTCGTCGAGGTAGGGAGACACATAAGTCGGGAGTCGGGACCAGCGAGATGAGGACAGGATGAGGTTGTGTAGAAGGGACACGGAGCGGGCGTCGTCAATAGCGTAGAGTTGTTGCAGGCGCCACGAGTTGCAGGCGGTTGTGACAGAGGGAGGGGACGACAGGGTTTGCGGCGGAATGAGGATGGGTTACAAGCGACAATAGCGAGGGGGAGGGCGGAAGGTTGCGAGTGAATCGCGGAATCCAATTTCACGACAGTGGAAACTTATCCGTGCACGAAACGGCTCCGTGCACGAAGTTGCTGCATTATATTAAATACGAAATTAATCATTTTCAAGTTTAATTACCAGATAACAAATATTGTACAATTTTTTAAAACCCTAAAAACTAATGTGTAAAAGTTAAATAACTCAATCTCTACTCATTTAAGAGTGAATTTCTTCGTGTGTCATCCCCTTCGTCTGCTCGCGACTTCTTCAAACCGCTCCTCTCTCTCCTGCATCGCTCCTCTTGACCGCCTCGCTCCACGATTCTCCACCTACCTGCGTTAGCAACCACCATCACCCGTCCACCTCTTCATCCACTCCACTTGGCAATTTTTTCCGCTTGTTGCACCTTCTTCCCCTCGTGATCCACCTCGCCACGGGCTTTGCCTCCGCCGTAGCGCACACAATCCCCCTTTTCATCGTCGTCGTCGACGCCGCCAACCTCGTCCTCCAACCTCGTGCTCACGGATGCAGTAGCTGCACACACGTATGTGCTCTCCCCCTCTTCGTTGTCGTCAACGCCGCCGCCCTACCCCTCCAACCTCCTGCTCGCGTCGGCAACGCTCCCGGTAACAACACTGTGAACTGATGATTGTGGAAAGTCATAAATTTGTTTGGTTGAAACAACTATTAACTATAGATTTTATAAGAGAATGTCAACTTGTAACATGGATAACATGAATATGTAAAATCTGGGGTAAAAGGTGATTCTGGACTATATATATATACACACACATAGAGAAAGATAAATATTGTACTTTCAATGGTTATTTTTTCAAAATAAGCTTTATGAATTATATATTATATATCATAGTATTTTCCTACCATATCTCTTAATATCTATCTATGTTAAATAAAACACTAGTTTTCATGTTCCACCGTCGTCGTGCTCCCCGACATTTAAATGGTAAAAACTAAAATTATATGTAAATGGAAATTTGAACCATAATTGTTGGCTCAAAACTAGTGATGTAGATGGTACATATATTATTCGTCCGTATTCGAATTCGAAGGTCTGATTCATATTTGATTATGAGTACTAAGTATCCGATCTTTATCTGTATTCTCAAAGTTGGATATTAAAAGTCACCTAGAGGGGGTGAATTGTAACACCCTGAATTTGGGGGTATAAAATTTCTTTTCTAATATCCACCAACTTCAGGTGTTACTCTCTTAGTTCTTCGCTTTCCCTTCCCTTTTTCCTAAAAATAGAGAATTATTTTGTTTTATATTAGCGTAAACCTAGTGGAATGAGCCCTAGAGGCACTTTGGTTGTTGCATTCATGTCGTTGCATGGTGTTTCTAAGTGCAAAATGTGTTTCAAACATGTTAACATATCTTATAGAAGTGCTCGGTAAATTTTCATATTTTCGGAATAATTTTCTATTTTTCGGAATATTTTTCTATTTTCCGAAAACCAAAATCTATTTATTTGAGGAACTTAAAAATGTTTTTAGAAATTCTAATTATGTTTTTTTAGTTCATTAGGTTCCAAAACATTTATAGGAATTTTTTTGGAATTTTTGAAAGCATATATAATATTTTAAGCACAAAATATGGATTTATAGGCTTTTCCGAATTTTTAAAAAAGGTAAAATCCGAATTTTAACCGAATTTTCATCTCGTCCGAGCCCTAGATATATATACATGTCTGGCTTCATCTCGTCGAGCCCGTTCCAGAACACGAAACATTTTCTCCAAATCCGATCCCTAGCTCCTGGTATTGCTCGCCGAAGTTCGGAGCGGTTGCAACTTCGGCGACAACTCCGGCGAGCAATTACTCTCAATCCGTGCATCGTCTGCCGAATCCGAGGGTACCGCTATGTTCGTCTCGTCGAGGGCTTCGTCGCAGCGCGTTCGGTTCGTCGATTGGATCCCCGAATCTCCGGCAATCGATGGATTTCCTCTCGGTTCCGGCGAGGGTCTTCTTCCCTTGTGAGAACCTCCATTGTTGTACCTAGGGTTTCTTCGTGTTCTTCGTTTTCCCGTCCGTGCAGGGCCTCTCTCACTCTCCCCTCACCTCCCCGGCGGCGACGCCCCTCCCCCTCCGTTTCTCTTCCCCGGTGGCGCCCCTTTCTCCCTCCCCGGCGGCCGGCGACGGCGTTCGCGCTCCCTCGCCCCGCGCCCGGGCGCGCCCCTCCCCGGTGGCTGTGGCCGCGCCCCACACCCCCGGTGCGGCCGCACCCGCCCCCGGTCGGCCTGGCCTCGTCCTCCCCTGTGCAGCCCCCTTCCCCTCCTCTCTCTCTTCTATGGATGGGAGGAAGAAGATGAGGAGAGGAGGAAGAAGATGGCAGTTCTGTAAATTACAACGCGCGAATTATAGTATGGTTTAAAACATTCATAACTTTTGCGTTTTAAACCCGATTCGATCGATTCAAGTTGCGTTAAATTCGTATTAAAATTATCTTAATTTACAAATATTTATCCCACTGTTGCACACATTATTTAATTTATTTAAACGTTTGTTTAACGAATGGCTACTGGAACGACAATTCAATTTTAAAATCTAATTTATGAATTTGATTTGCGCATTTATAATTAGTCACCAACATGATTAACCTTAACTAAAATATTTCTCATTAATAATTGCTTAGTTTAATGACGTTGTTTATTTATTAGTTTCGTGTATCGTGTTCGTCCGCGCGTACCGTGCACGTGCCGCGGTGCTGTTTCGCGCGCGTCGTCGCGTGTCGTTCGCGAGTGTCGCGCGTGTTGTTCGCACGTGTTGTCGCGCGCCTTGCCGCACGCCGTTCGCGCGTATCGCGCGTTGTCCGCGCGCGAGATTAAATTGTTCACTTTGAATTACTCATGTGAGTTAATTAATTAATTATTTAATCATCAACTATTAAAACAGTAAGTTAGTCAAAACTAAATAGTAGTATTAATTTACATTTGATTAATATCGATTAATATAACTATGTTGAATTGGATGTTCTAATTAGTAATTGTTTAACGTAAACGCGCTAACCCCTCGACCATAGCTTCGTCTATCATGGTTATTTTCCTCGCGTAACCGTAGATGCGCTCTCTATTTTATATTGCTCGCTTTTATAACATTTTATATTGTATGGTGTAATATTCTTATACATATGTATATGTTTGTTTGCTTGTGCATGTTCGTCTTCGCTTCGCGTTGCGATTAGACCACGATTCGTTTCTGAGCTTCGAGGAATCGACGATCAAGCATGGCGACCAAGTGATCGAACTCTTCGAGTTCTACGAGATCGAAGACCTTGGGCATCTGTTTGATGAAGGCAAGTGTCTTCTGACCCATTATGTCCTATTTACTTTATAATTCACTGTCCCGCATACTATGAACAACATAAGGATTGACTATCTTTCTATTTACCTTGTCCTTGATTACCTTTTGGGTTACTATGGTTAACTTCATGCTAGCGCTTTACTTTACTCAATGAACATGATGAGATACAATGATGATACTATGGTTTTATTCTGGATATGATGATATACTTGTGGCATTTAAGGGGACTCGAGCTATTTCTCGAGTGCCTCTCCGTAAGGACTGGTTCGTTGAATGACCGCCCGGGAAAACAGTGCAACCATGAGGGTGGAATGGGACGCCCTTAGCTGAATAATTAGAGGAACTAGGGTGTAGTTCGCTTCGTCGTCGTGTCGTTAATGGGACTCGGTGTATGCGGCTCGCTCTGCCAAGGTTGGTTCGCCCCTTGGGAAGGAGTGCGGTGCATTTAGGAAACCTAATGGGTGGCTACAACCTCAAGGAATCTTTGTAAAGGCTTCGTAGTGAATCCCTGGCCATTCACCTTGGGAGTGAATAAGGGTCTTGCAAGCCCAGGCTAGAGAGGGAATCACGACTTGTGGGTAAAGTGCGCAACCTCTGCAGAGTGTTATGAAACTGATATATCAGCTGTGCTCGCGATTATGAGCGGCCAAGGGAGATTCATTGATTAGAGACACATTGATCAGAGATGTTTGGTTTATAGGTGATGATGAGGATGATGGTTTTGATTATGATTATGGTAATGATTTCTGGTATTGTTTCCGTTTGGAAAGGATACTTTTGGGTTAACAACTTGGGTTAATGCTAAAACTTGGCTCTCTACTAGTAATAATAACCTGACCAACTAAAAGCAACTGCTTGACCTTAACCCCACATAAAGCTAGTCCACTTCAGCCAAACGGGACATTTGCTGAGTACGTTGATGTGTACTCACCCTTGCTTTCACAAAACACCAGGTTGCCTTTGGTGCAATCTATGCTCAGGTAAAGAGGGAGAAAAAGGCGTCGAGGTGGATCTCTAGGAGTTCCAGGACTTCGACGAGTTCGAGGATTAGGCTAGCGACCTCCCCCAGTCAGCTGCCTGTGCTGGGTTGTTTACGTTGGCAACGTTTCAATTCTGTGTACTTTGATTTATATTATGTAAATGGCTCTAGTCTGTAATAGTATTACTTACTATTTATTGTAATTCGAAGCATTGTGCTATGATGAGTCATTTATGTAATCGCTGTGTACGTGAATTACTGATCCTGGCACGTACATGGTTCACATTCGGTTTACCTTCTAAAACCGGGTGTGACATAAGTGGTATCAAAGTCGTGCTGACTGTAGGACCGCTAGCCTAGAGTAGCATTGGTCGTTTTAAGGACTCATTGACTATTACTTCACCTCATCCTTGATGTTGTTTCAAAATATTAGTCACCTCGACTAATTCTATGTTGTGCTCCTATATGCCCCCTTGCCAAAAGTATTTTTATTCTAGTATGGTCTATACTTTTCTCAATCTACTAGATTTGATCTCACTCTTGTGCTTGCGACATCTTTGTAGATGCCCCCTGACCATAACCCTCTTGTCTTTTGGGGTTCTTTCCTCTTTCGTCATTAAATTGCTACCATCTGGCAAACTCTTGTCCTCTGTATTGACATACTTGTATCCCTGAATTCTTCAATACCCTTGTTTCAAATACTTGCCTCTAAATTTCTACTGCCTACTTAAACATTTTAGTTTATATGTCCATGACCTTCGTATCTTTTGAGACCCTTTCCTCTTCCATTATTAAGTCGCTATCTTTCGACATTTTCTTGTCTCTTGGTATTGGCATGCTCGTACCCCTAGATTCTTCAATACTCTTGTTTTAAATACCCACGTCTGAATTTCTCGTGCCTACTTAAACACTCAAGTTTATATGTCCATGAACTTCTTGTCTTCTGAGACCCCTTCCTATTCCGTCGTTAAGTCGTTATCCTTTGGCCTTTTCAATTCCCTTGTCTTGGCATGCCTGTATCCTTGGAATCTTGCATACTCTTATATCTTTATGTATGCTTATCTTCATACCCCCAGTATTTGTTTAAGACATTACAACTTACATGTTCTTGACCACCCTTGTTTATTAATGATCCATGAGTGATCATTTCATTTTGCACACCTGTGGTAATCTCGTTATTTCCTTGTAAATTCCTTCGGTAATGAATTTTTACTTCAACTATTCTGTCGGAACCTCACTTGTCTTATCCTTGATTGTTTTCTCCACCTTGCCATTTGGTGAGTCTTGCCTTGACTTTGTCCATGGATTATGCTTTTCATCATTATCACATTTACCCTTATCACCTTTGTATCTTACCTTGATGTTTATCTTATACTGGCCCTTTAAAATCTCCTCTTTTCCATCTCAATCTGAGTGTTGTACTTTACCTACTTTTCCCTTGGTCGTATCCTCTTCCTCATCGTTTGTGAATCTTCAACTCCATCCTTTGTGGTGTCTCTGTTTAGCATTGCCTTGACCTTTCCCATCTCTCGACCATACCTTGGTGATGACATTATTTCTGTTATCTAAAATCTCCAATCTCCTATCCCAAATTGAGAACGGTGTTTTACTTATCTTATCCTTGGCAATATCCTCTTCTTTACCACGTGTAAGCCTTGACATACCTCCATCCTTTATTATGCTTATACCACTGGCTCTTCTACGCCTTCATCGTTTCTCCTATACCCTTGTCTGTTATCGCCTTTGGCCCTTGCGATATTTATGTCTTCTACCTAAATGCTTACCTTGAACTTATCCTTTAAAAGCCTCTCCTTTATTTTGAGAAAGTTTGAGTTGCGAGTTACCTATCTCTCCCTTGATTTCTTTTCACTTCTTGTCGCCTTACAAGTTTTGTGTTAATTCCATCCTTTCTTGTGTTTTATTTGCTATCACCATCACCTTGTCATCCATCGATCTTGCCTTGATACTCATCTTTATTCCCACTCTAAAAAAATCTCCTCTCTTCCACCTCAATTTGAGAGTGGCAGTTTACCTATCTGGCCCATGGACGTACCCCCTCCTTTTCCATTTGCAGGTCTTGTATTAACTCCATCCTTTGTGGTATTTATATTCTTGGTTCTTATGCACATTTACCTCCTCTCATACATCCTTGTCTGTTATCACCTTTAAACCCTCGTGATACCTATGCCCTTGCCACATGCCTACTTTGAACCTACCCTTTAAAGCCACCTCTTTTTCATCGCTATTTGAGGATAATGCCTCACCTACTTCACCATTGATTGCTTCCCCTTCTTTGATGCCTCACAAGTTTTGTCTAAAATACATCCTTGGTTGTGTTTGTCTGTTATCACCTTAACCCTTGTCATCCCTTGATCTTTACCATGATGCTTATCTTGCACCTGCATTTTAAAGCCTCCTCTCCCATTTCATTTCAAGAGTGATGTCTTACCTATCCTGCTCTTGTTCGTTCCCTTTTTCCTCTATCGCGTTGCAAGTATTGTCCTAAATCTATCTTTTGGTGTGTTTTTGCCTTTTACCTCCCTTACCTTTGTAATCTCTAGATCTTTCCATGATGTTATCTTATGCCTACCTTTTGAAATATCATCTTTTCCATCTCGATTTGAGAATGGTGTTTTACCTATCCTGACCTTGGTTGCATTCTCTCCCTTGTCGATTACAATCATTGCTTTAGCTCCATCCTTTATTATGCTCATGCCCCTACCCTCCATGTCTTATTACCCCTTGCCTTTTGTTGGCCTTAGAGTAGTTTCCTTTTTTAAGGAAAGACCATCATTTAATTAAAAGGAACGTATAGCAACGAGATGTTTGTTGCTGTGTGCTCATGATGTTTGTCCTTCTGCTATGACTTATTTGCTTCTTTGGAATGAGTGTTGATGTGTTGTGGCCCTTGGTCCGCAATGGAATCTGTTTACTAGGTGAGTGCCATAGAGTAAAGTAGTTGGGTTCTCCCCCTGCTCTCTCTAATCCGTCTATACTTACCTTTTCTCGCTATTCTTTCCTCTTACACCGGTCCATTTGGCAATCTCCAACTCCTCCAAATCAGTCAAGATCAGAGTCGACGACATCTTCATCAAGTGTGTATCAATGCTCCTATTAAGGGGGTTAGCCGCTAACCCCATGAAGACAATGCGATCAACATCAACCAACAAGATCAGAGTGGCACAACGAAAGCATGTGTGGGTCCTAACCCACAGGTCCAGGAGATCCTCAAGAATTGCATCAATCGGTCTGAAGAATCTGAAGGTCAAAGCAACCAGTCCACAAAGTTAAAGTTGCCAGAGTCAAAGTTGAGTCACGAGAAGCTATGAAAGACTAATGAACCAATCTCATTTTTTTGCTAGCCTCTTCTTGAATCTCGAGGACGAGATTCTGTTAAGGGGGTTAGATTTGTAACACCCTGAATTTGGGGGTATAAAATTTCTTTTCTAATATCCACCAACTTCAGGTGTTACTCTCTCAGTTCTTCGCTTTCCTTTCCCTTTTTCCTAAAAATAGAGAATTATTTTGTTTTATATTAGCGTAAACCTAGTGGAATGAGCCATTGAGGCACTTTGGTTGTCGCATTCATGCCGTTGTATGGTGTTTTTAAGTGCAAAATATGTTTGAAACATGTTAACATATCTTATAGAAGCGCTCGGTAAATTTTCATATTTTTCGGAAAATTTTTCTATTTTCCTGAAACCAAAATCTATTTATTTGAGGAACTTAAAAATATTTTTAGAAAATGTAATTATGTTTTTTGAGTTTATTAGGTGCCAAAACATTTATAGGATTTTTTTTGAAATTTTTGAAAGCATATATAATATTTTGAGCACAAAATATGGATTTCTAGACTTTTCCGAATTTTTAAAAAAGGTAAAATCCGAATTTTAACCGAATTTTCTTCTCGTCCGAACCCTAGATATATATACATGTCCGGCTTCATCTCGTCGAGCCCGTTCCAGAACACGAAACGTTTTCTCCAAATCCGATCCCTAGCTCCCGGTATTGCTCACCGAAGTTCGGAGCGGTTCTAACTGCGGCGAGCCATTACTCCCAATCCGTGCATCGTCTGCCGAATCCGAGGGTACCGCTGTGTTGGTCTCGTCGAGTGCTTCATCGCAGCGCATTCGGTTCGTCGATTGGATCCCCGAATCTCCGACAATCCATAGATTTCCTCTCGGTTCCGACGAGGGTCTTCTTCCCCAGTGAGAACCTCCATTGTTGTACCTAGGGTTTCTTCGTGTTCTTCGTTTTTCCGTCCGTGCATGGCCTCCTTCACTCTCCCCTCACCTTCCCGGCGGCGGCGCCCCTCCCCCTCCATTTCCCCTCCCCGGCGGCGCCCCTTTCTCCCTCCACGGCGGCGGCGGCGGCCGGCGCTCGCGCTCCCGCACCCCGCGCCCGAGCGCGCCCCTCCCCAGCTGCTGTGGCCGCGCCCCGTGCGCCCGGTGCGGCTGCGCCCATCCCCGGCCGGCCCGGCCTCATCCTCCCCTACGCAGCCCCTTCCCCTCCTCTCTCTTCCATGGATGGGAGGAAGAAGACGAGGAGAGGAGGAATAAGATGGCAGTTCTGTAAATTAGGACGCGCGAATTATAGTATGGTTTAAAGCATTCATAACTTTTGCGTTTTAAACCTGATTCGATCCATTCAAGTTACGTTAGATTCGTATTAAAATTATCTTAATTTAGAAATATTTATCCCACTGTTGCACACTTTATTTAATTTATTTAAACGTTTGTTTAACCAATAGCTACTAGAACGATAATTCAATTTTAAAATCTAATTTAGGAATTCGATTTACGCATTTATAATTAGTCACCAACATGATTAACCTTAACTAAAATATTTCTCATTAATAATTGCTTAGTTTAATCACATTGTTTATTTATTAGTTTCGTGTATCGTCTTCGTCCGCGCGTACCGTGCGCGTGTCGCGGTGCTGTTTCGCGCGCGTCGTTGCGTGTCGTTCGTGAGTGCCGCGCGTGTTGTCGCACGCCGTTCGCGTGTGTCGCACGCCTTGCCGCACGCCGTTCGCGCGTATCGCGCATTGTCCGTGCGCGAAATTAAATCGTTCACTTTGAATCACTCATGTGAGTTAATTAATTATTTATTTAATCATCAACTATTAAAATAGTAAGTTAGTCAAAACTAAGTAATAGTATTAATTTACATTTGATTAATATCGATTAATATAATTATGTTGAATTGGATGTTCTAATTAGTAATTTTTTAACGTAAACGAGCTAACCCCTCGATCATAGCTTCGTCTATCGTGGTTCTTTTCCTCGCGTAACCGTATATGCGCTCTCTATTTTATATTGCTCGCTTTTATAACATTTTATATTGTATGGTGTAAGTTCTTATGCATATGTATATGTTTGTTTGCTTGTGCTTGTTCGTCTTCGCTTCGCGTTGCGATTAGATCGCGATTCGTTTATGAGCTTTGAGGAATCGACGATCAAGCATGTCGACCAAGTGATCGAACTCTTCGAGTTCTAAGAGATCAAAGACCCTGGGCATCTGTTTGGTGAAGGCAAGTGTCCTCTGACCCATTATGTCCTATTTACTTTATTATTCACTGTCCCGCATACTATGAACAACATAAGGATTGATTAGCTTTCTATTTACCTTGTCCTTGATTACCTTTTGGGTTACTATGGTTAGCTTCATGCTAGCGCTTTACTTTAATCAATGAACATGATGAGATACAATGATGATACAATGGTTTTATTCTGGATATGATGATATACTTGTGGCATTTAAGGGGACTCGAGCTATTTCTTGAGTGCCTCTCCGTAAGGACTGGTTCGTTGGATGACCGCCCGGGAAAACAGTGCAACCATGAGGGTGGAATGAGACGCCCTTAGCTGAATAATTAGAGGAACTAGGGTGTAGTGAGCTTCGCCGTCGTGCTGTTAATGGGGCTCGGTGTATGTGGCTCGCTCTGCCAAGGTTGGTTCGCCCCTTGGGGAGGAGTGCGGTGCATTTAGAAAACCTAATGGGCGGCTACAACCTCAAGGAATCTTTGTAAAGGCTTCGTAGTGAATCCCTGGCCATTCACCTTGGGAGTGAATAAGGGCCTTGCAAGCCCGGGCTAGAGAGGGAATCACGACTTGTGGGTAAAGTGCGCAACCTCTGCAGAGTGTTATGAAACTGATATATCAGTTGTGCTCGCGGTTATGAGTGGCCAAGGAGCTCCATTGATTAGAGACACATTGATCAGAGATGTTTGGTTTATAGGTGATGATGAGGATGATGGTTTTGATTATGATTATGGTAATGGTTTCTGGTATTGTTTCCGTTTCGAAATGATACTTTTGGGTTAACAACTTGGGTTAATGCTAAAACTTGGCTCTCTACTAGTAATAATAACCTGACCAACTAAAAGCAACTGCTTGACCTTAACCCCACATAAAGCTAGTCCACTTCAGCCAAACGGGACATTTGTTGAGTACGTTGATGTGTACTCACCCTTGCTTTCACAAAACACCAGGTTGCCTTTGGTGCAATCTATGCTCAGGTAAAGAGGAAGAAAAAGGTGTCGAGGCGGATCTCTAGGAGTTCCAGGACTTCGACGAGTTCGAGGATTAGGCTAGCGACCTCCCCCAGTCAGCTGCCTGTGGTGGGTTGTTTACGTTGGCTACATTTCGATTCTGTGTACTTTGATTTATATTATGTAAATGGCTCTAGTATGTAATAGTATTACTTACTCTTTATTGTAATTCGAAGCATTGTGCTATGATGAGTCATTTATGTAATCGTTGTGTATGTGAATTACTGATCATGGCACGTACATGGTTCGCATTCGGTTTACCTTCTAAAATCGGGTGTGACATGAATAGGCGAAACCTAAAAATTATAAATTTTGAACACAAACTTCACCTGAGGTTAGCGTTAGAAAGAGTATTAATGAAATCGGATTGCAGGAGAGAAGTTCTTCTTGCTATGAGTTGCTCGGATAACTTTGTGAGTTAACTCAAATTGATCGCAAGCAGTAGAACTAGAAAGAGAAGGGAGATGAAGAAGCAAGTCACATGCAAAGACACGACGATTTGTTTCCCGAGGTTCGGTTCCACTAAGAACATGTCTTTTTCAACCCTTTCCCTCTCTCAAAACGGTCACAGAGACCGGTTGAGCTTTCTTCTCAATCTCGGGGACATAAAGTCCTGCAAGGGCCTCCACACCAAGAATTAGATCCTCTTCCTTCACAGTTACAAAAAGAGTATGGGGGAAGAGAAGAGAAACAATCAAAGCTCAAATGGTCATAAGACCTTGCAACACTCAAATGTGCTAGCCGCTATGTCTCTCAAACACAAATTGATCAAATACGGTGCGAGAATGGCCTTGAATGCGTGGAGATGTTGCACTTAATGTGTAGTTAGTTGGGAGAGGTCTTGTGTATATAATATGCTGGTTGGGGGTATTTAACTACCAAAAGAGCCGTTAGAAAATTTCTGCAAAAAGTGCTCTATCGGGTGGTGCACCGGACCATAAATAGTCCTTGTCTAGTGCGCCACCGGACCATGAACAGTGCCCTGACAGGTATCCGTTCTGAACTTGCAGGTGACTGTTGAAACCCTCTCAAACTGTCCGTGTGCCAGTGGACGGTTCAGTGTGCCCTGCTCCAAAATTCTCGAGGCTGGCTGGTTTGCTATAATTCACACCGGACAGGGTCCGTGTCGGGCCGTGAACAGTACATGTCCGCGCGTGCCATTCGATGCTGAGCCGAATTTCTGTTAAGTTTTTGTCCTCTGGCTGGACGGTTTATTGTTGTGCCATCGGACAATCCGGTGAGCCACTAGACGGTCCGTTGAGCCCCCGGTGCTTCTGTCCAGCAACCCACCTCTTTTGTCCAATCCTTTTCAAATCTTTTTGAATATCTTTGAGGGTGTTCCTATAACTTATACAAACATATGCAACAACAATCCAACTAGTCTAAGTCATGGTTCTTGGATCTTTTCTTCTCTTTTTTCTTAGAAAACTTGTTTTTGCTCAAACTAGCTCCAATATGGTGACTTTGTGAATCTAAGCTAACCAACCTCTTAGATGTCTTAAATAGGTTCCAAGGGATGTATGCAACTTATCCAAAAATGGTGAACTAGGTATTGTTCATCTTTTCCAAGTTTTACCCCTTTGTGGTTGGTTTTGAGCTGTTTCTGACTTAGAACTGAGTTGAGTAGACTTATGCACCTGTGAATCAAAGACTGCATAAACTAGTTAGTCCATAAGGTTGTTATGGTCATCAAGCACCAAAATTAATTAGGGAAAATGATTAGGACCATTTCCCTTTCAAATATTTAAGATGTCGACATCTATCAAATCTTATCCGACACAACTTGTCCGACACAACTTGATAATTTCTATATCAACTGAATCTGAAGAGAAAATATGAAAACAAATATGGAACGATTAATATCTGTCCGTATCCGACCTGATTACAGCCCTGCTATAAACCCACATTTACACTCACCTAGCCAACAAAACACATGTATTTATGCTTTATACTCTACTAGGTATGTGCCCGTGCGTTGCCACGAGACGGGAGAGCGTGGGGAGCGGCGTCTAGGCTGCAAATATAATTATTGTTTATTCTTAAACATTAAAATACATGTGGTCTAGTGGTTAGCCCCAAATTTCTAGAGTAGAGGGGTGTGGCTTCGAGGGCTCGCTTTGCATTATTTTTTGCGGGTGCTTGACGTGGAGAGGGTGAAGTCATGGTAGCACAGGTGCCCACATTAGATTCTTAATAGATTATTATTACAGTTAGTTGCCCGTACTTTTGCTACGAACCCTAAATATATCATATAAATAGGTATTGAGTGGTAGCACAGTTGCCCACATTAGATTCTTAATGATTATTATTATTATAACCAGTTGCCCGTGCTTTTGCTACGGACCCTAAATATATCATATAAATATGTATTGAGATATTTATTCAAATATAATTATTATTTAATTCTAAATACTAAGATACATGTAGTCTCGTGGTTAGCCCCAAATTTCTGAAGTAGGGGGCCTGTGTTTAAATGCTCGCTTTACACCATTATATATATATAATCATTGTTTATTTCTAAACAGCGCGGGCACAGGAGGTCCACAGGGTAATAGCTGAGAGCGTGTTTAGCGTGGAGCCACAGGGCACGACGTCGAGGCGGGGGGACCCTATGTGTCAGCGTGTGATGAAGTCGTGGTAGCACCTGGTGCCGAACATTCATTCTTAATAGTAGTAAGAATATTTATAAATGGAAATCATAGCTCATACGAGCAATTTACTAGTTATGTTTTATTTTGATGTAGACATGGTTTTTGTCTAACAAACCATCTCGCTTTCTTAATTATAATTTTACATTAATATTTTTTCTTGATTAGCATTCTAATAAATAAATATAAACCATCTTTTTTTAACTAAGAGCGTCTTTGAGGATACATTTCTACGGAAAATCGTTAGACTGTCTTCTATGGATTCTATAGAATAGAGACACGATATTATAGATAATACTGTTTATAAAGTGAATTTTGAAATAGAGAATGACATATACGATAAGATAGGAGAGCTGTTTGAGACGGTCTTAATTATATTTAAAAACCGGTTTGTTATTTACCAGCGATTAGTGGGAAAAGTTGTTTCATTTGCCCCAGTCACCCTCGCCGACGCGGGTCCCACTGCCGCAACGTGTAACATTCCCGCTGTGACGGAGCCGTGATTGAGCCGTGACGGAGCCGTGGGTCGCGCGGCGCCTGCCCGCCCCGCCTGCCCTCATTAACTTGAGCCACACCTCGCGGTAACGTCGTCACCCTAACGCCGCCGCCGTGTCTGGGAGCGGAGCCCGCGGTGTAACCCTAACGCCGCCACGCGCGGCCATCCATGGCCTCCTGCGACGACGACTTCGTTCTCCTCGGTGACGACGCACACCAGCCGGCAACTCCCCCACCCCCGGCCCCCACCGCCCAGCAACCCGCGCCGCCGCCGCCGCCGCCGCCACAGGCCTCCCATCCCTTCAGCTTCACTGACGCGGTTGCGGGGGCTGCCGCCGGCGCCGGCTCCTTCGCGCAGGCCCAGGAGGAGAGCAACCACCACGCCGAGCGCGGCAAGCCGGCGCACCACGCCAAGCGGGGCAGGGAGCGCGCCGAGGAGTTCAGCAGCGATGGGGGCGAGTACTGTTCCTACATCAACAGCAGCGGCAGCGGCGGTGGTGGGAAGAAGGGCCGTGGCGGTGGAGGGAGCTCGAGCGTGTCAGACTACCGTAAGGATCGGGAGGAGTGGACGGACGGCGCGATCAGCAGCCTCCTCGACGCCTACACGGACCGATTTGAGCAGCTCAACCGGGGAAACCTGCGGGGTCGGGACTGGGAGGACGTGGCCGGCGCCGTGACCGACGGGCAGGGCAAGACTACCGGGGCCAAGAGCGTGGAGCAATGTAAGAATAAGATCGACAATCTTAAGAAACGTTACAAGGTGGAGTGCCAGCGGCTCTCCAGTTCGGGCGGGGGTGCCATCAGCCACTGGCCCTGGTTCAAAAAGATGGAGCAGATCGTGGGAAACTCCGCATCTCCTGCCTCCTCCAAGCTTCTAACTGCTGCCGAGGATGAGAAACCGAGGCAGCAGCAGCAGCACAGCAGCAAAAGGTGGTTCATTTTTACATCATGGCTTGATCAATTTGGAGATCTACTGGTCTTAACTAATGTTTGTCGCGGTAGGTATCCTCTTTCCTGTACTGGCCCTCCTACTGGGGTTGGTAGCTCCAGAACGAACCCTCTTTCAAATCCAAGATGGAAGAGGGTGCTTCTGAAGATTGGGGGCACTGCCCTATGTGGAGCAGCTCATCAAAATGTTGATCCCAAGGTAGTTTATATTAGCTGATGGTGATAGATCTATTTTGATGCTTCCCTAATTGTTATGTACTACAATTTTGTCACTTCGTCAGGTGATTATGCTGATCGCTAGAGAAGTTCAAGTGGCATGCCATCATGGTGTGGAGGTAAATAGAGTACATACATTTCAGAGATGCATTCTTCTGATATCAGGGAACACTAGTCAATTTAATATTACATTGAATCCTATCAGGTGGCAATCGTGGTAGGAGGGCGGAATATATTCTGCGGTGACAATTGGGTAGCTGCAACAGGCACTGATCGAGCCTCAACGTACCCAATTGGGTAATTTTCTGCCATCGTTATTTCCCTTACTTTTGATCTATGTCTGCCCTCTGTTCTGCTTTACACATTTTTTTACGATATAACAGGAATTGGGAATAATGATGAGCATGCAACAAAAATATTTGATGGGTCCTGGACTCCTAGAGAAAGACTACTAGCAAATTGTCAGTTCTTCTTGTTGTGCTAGTGAATGTTGATAGTATAGGACTTGGCCATAATTGTATTCTAGTCACTTGGTTGGACCTGCTTATTGGTTAGAATGGATTAGAAGTTTCCTTATGCTTTTGTTTTGTGTATAATGCATTCCTGATCTAGCATCTATATTGTCAAGTGCCACTTAAAGTTTATAATCTCACATAAGTCCTACGTGAGAGAAGTTTATGCTTGTGTAGCACGTCATTGAGTTTAGGAATTACAAGAGCTGGAATATTTAATTTTTCCCACTTTTACATTTGCCAACGGCTCAATTGCCAGCTTTGGATGTGTCCCTATGTTTTTGCTGTTGCACAGATGAAAACGCCACCGTTTTAGACATTCTGCACGTGTGGCTGGTCAAGTCACCGTTCCAGCGTGGAAGGGGAATGCCGAAAGACCTCCCTGCCCCTGCCTTATCCATTCAGGTACGCGTGGGCTCAACACCATTCTTCTCCACCAGAATGTTGTGGCCACACATGCCTAAATGGATACAACAGGGACAGAGAGGTATTTTGGCATTCCCCTGAGGGTGACTTGGCCAGCCATGCATGCAAAAATTTTAAAACGGTGAAGTTTTCATCGGTGTGTTGCAAAAACGTAGGGACGCACCCAAAGCTGGCAATTGAGCCCTTGCCAAATGAAAAGTGGCAAAAAATTAAATATCCCACAAGAGCTTGATTCAAGATCAAACTATTAACTATAACAGGTGAAGTTTATTGTGTATTTCTGTGATTCTACAACATGTGTGTGGTGGTGGATGGGGAGGGGCGGATTTTTTTTCCCTAGACCCCGCACAGTGCGGGAAGCCTACGGCACTAGGTACGCCCTTTTTGCCATAGTCAAGAACTCAAGATTTCAAAACTAAGCACTGTGTTATACGTTGTTGGATCTGTGTGGGGTTTTGAATGTGTACAAGATGCTATGTAGAGATGTCAACTCAGGGCACCATCTTGTTGACTTGGATGACTAGCTGTAATAGCCAGGCCAGCATGCTAGAAAATGTATTCAATATTCACTAGTGCAGTGCACTGAAAACTGAAGTGCAATTGAACATGACCATTTGAACTTATGAATTGGTGAACTTGTATAACTTAATAGTGGCCAATGGAGCTCATAGTTCATTTAGTCTTATTTTGTGCACCTTTACGAACAGAAATCCCATGTCTGTTCAAATTGCATTTTCCTGTTACTTTAGATTGCAGATTTCCTTCTGTACTATTCAGGGAGTTCTGAACTTCAGGTAGACTGGTACTTAAGTGGCATGTGTATATACTTACACCTTTCTGTTTTAACTGTCAGAATGATGGCATCAGTGATGAATTCAGTACTTCTTCAAGCATCGCTAGAAAAGATAGGTGTGGAGACACGAGTCCAAACCGCATTGATGATGCAAGAAGTTGCAGAACCTTACATTAGGCGTCGAGCCATACGCCATCTTGAAAAAGGGAGAGTGGTCATCTTTGGTGGGATTGGTGTGGGCATTGGGAATCCATTGTTCACAACAGATACAGCTGCTGCCTTAAGAGCTTCAGAGAGTATGCCATTGCATCCCGTCCCTAACGCCTTTTTCATTCTTATGGTTTTTCCAATGGACCTGCACATGGCCAATGATTTAAATTAGTTTCTATGAAAGCCTCAGATGATGCAGAGAGGAAACTGACTAGCTGTACTTGCTAACCAGTCAACGCAGATGTTGTCCTTAAAGGTATTGTTGGTGATGATGAGTATGGCTGTCCTCCTAGGAGCAACAGTAATGCTTCATTTGAGCACATCTCCTTTAGGGAGTTAGCAGCAAGAGGAATCACCAAAATGGACATGACAGCAGTAACATGTTGTGAGGAGAACAACATTCCTGGTTAGTACCTCTTGTCAACTATTCTGTCCCACTCCAGATGTAGGCCGTAGGTCATTTGACTCATTTTAGCCTCCTCAACTCAATTCCATCCTGCTAAGAGTGACAGTTTAACTGTGTATTAAATCAAATAATCTCAAGTTTAATTTATGAAACCAAAATATGTATACTGTGAAAATATATTTCATGGTGAATCTAATGGTACTCATTCAATATCATAAATTTTGATAGGTTTTTATATAATCTTTGTCAAACTTGAGATAGTTTGACCTAAAACTCACTATTTACAGGGCAGAGGTATTAGGGCAGTCCCAACCATGAAACTACCATGCAGTTTCTACCCCTGTCATGTCAGCAAGACACTACCCATCATTTCCTCATGTGGGTCCCTATTGAATTTTTGGCAATAGTTTTCTTCCTTCACCCTTCCGGTATCATCTCCGTCTCTCCTCCCGTCTTGTCCCCCTGCAATCAGCAGGCATGGCTGGTAGCTCCTAGCAGGGCATCCAAAGCAGTGGATGACAGCGATGCGTACTGCAAGCGACCAAGCAGGCCAGACGCTCCTGCTGTGAGACTGGTGCTGCAGCCGGCGATGCTCGCACGTGAGACGTGGAGGAGCAGTTTCTGCTCCCGGTCATCCTTAGGGTACATGCTAGGATGTGCTGCGGCCAAGAAAGGGACAAAGAAACTGGAAACTTATACACCAGCTAAACAATGAAGAAGCAAGCAACTCAGTGGCATCATCATCAGCCTTGTTGGCTGGCTGCCTTCGTGGGGATGTACAGACGGTGAGACCGTCGGTGCCTGTGTTCGCAGGGATGCGGTCATAAGCTGGAGAGACAGGGCAACATTTATGGGGATGCCACTATTGGGGAGGCAAGCTGGACGTGCAGCGGCTCTTGTAGAGACACGGCCGGTACCGCATGCTCAGACTCGGCCGATGGCGTCATGGCGATGCAGGCAGACGGCACATGCCAAAGAAATCACGCAGGAGCACCAACACATAGAATCTTGTTTCTCGCATTGTTGGAGCAGGCGCCGAAATCATTTCTACTGAGAAACTGTTTACTCTTTCCCCTTCTCTCTTCAAACAAATCTAGTGCCACATCAGTTTTTTTTTATCTGACAGTATTCGGATACCATCTGTAGTTTCAGGTTGACAATGTCCTTAGGTCGTTTTAGAAGTTATATGCACGTTTTACCCTTTTCTTTATTCCTTGCTGCTAATAAATGCTAGTACTCACAAATGAATGTCTTGATGAGATGCATAATGAATGAAAGTTGCTAAGGTCATTTGATCTAGTTTATTAATCTTTGTGCATCGGAGTTGAAAACCCATATTTGGAATTGGTGGGGGTCATTCACAGCAATGTTTTGGCAATGCATTACAGTATTAGCAGTTTATACATAGCATGACTTCTGTACATTTCTTGCAGTCGTCATCTTTAACATGTTGGAGCCTGGTAACATCTCAAGAGCAATTTGTGGAGATCAAATAGGCACCTTAGTTGACCAGTCAGGAAGGATCACATAAAACTAGGAGGATGAATGGTAGCAGAGCTCCAGGACATGCCGATACTCTGGGTGGGACATCACTCTGGGGGGACATCCTGAATTCTTTGCTCGTGGATCTTTTCCGTATAGAAGGAAAACATGTTCATCAGATGGAAGCGTTCACCTTGATTTGCCTGGGATGCCTATTGTGTATTATGCGTTGTGGTCGCAATTGCCCACATTGAGAAAAGTATTACCTTGTAATGTCTATTTGTAATTTGTCTGTAGATTAGTGGAAGGGCTCATGTAAAGTGTTTCACGGTGCCCAGATCAGAATGTAGTGTTGTAAGTTGTAATGCTATTATTTGAGTCGTAGTGTTTGAGGTGTCACGTTTTGCACGATTAATTTGCCTGTGGCTTTCCAGCAATCAATCTTTTTTTTTGTTCAATGATCATACACGAATATATGCTACTGACTAATGTAGGGATGTTGATGCTTGTTTCGCCTTTTACAGTTTACACCTGATGCTAGGTGAGGCCAGTCTTAATGAGGTGTTTTATTGCGTTGTTTATAAGCCATGCCATGTGAAATAAAATTAAATATGGAGGAACCACTCTTTCAATGAAAGGTTTGATTCCATGATTTTATAGACATTTAATTTTGTGACTAATTGTATCAAAAGAGTTTTATCCATGTAAAACTCTTATCGGCATAATTACTAACTACTCCTTTCGTTCCAAAATATAGTTCTTCTTAGCCCACTTATTCCCTATCCATATTAATTTAAATGATAATAAATATAGACATAAGTACAAACTATATTTGTATGATACTTAATGACTATATGATTAGTCTAAAATGAATTATATTTTAGGATAGAGAGTCATGAATTTAAACTATCTATAACTAATGAATTTAGATGTCCATGAAACCATGTTACAAAACTTTTAACTATTAAGGACTAGTTTGGGAACTTTATTTTTCCAAGGGATTTTCATTTTCTCAAGAGAAATTAGTCAGTTTCTCATAGGAAAATAGAAATCCCTTGGAAAAATGGGTTCCAAACTAGCCCTTAAAAGTGGGTGTTTCACACATGTTCATTTCATTCCGTACTATGGCAGTCTTGAAAATAATGCTATGGACTCTCTGTTGAGACTAGTCTAAAAACGTTGCCATATCATATTTTTTTGTTTATATGGTAGCTTATTAAATATAAATACAACTTTGGTAAATATTTGTTTATGTGATAGTTTATTAAATGTTGGAGAGTGAAACCTAATGTGGTTGGGTTGGAAATTGTATTGATAATAAAGTTTGGTGGGCCAAGGCCTATTACAATTTAGGCCTAATTAGAACTTCTAAGACTATCATCGGTGGATTGTGTAAAATAAGGGACGAGACACTATGGGTGACAATGGTCTCTAAAGCAAGCTCCAAGAGCATGGTATGAATGCCTTAGATATTTTCTAATTGCTAATGCTTTTAAGGTTGGGAAAGCTGACCCCACTCTATTCACAAAGACTTGTGATGGTGATCTGTTTGTTTGCCAAATATATGTCAATGACATAATATTTGGTTCTACTAATCAAAAGTTTTGTGAGGAGTTTAGCAGAGTAATGATGCAAAAGTTCGAGATGTCGATGACGGGCGAGTTGAACTACTTTCTTGGATTCCAAGTGAAGCAACTCAAGTAAGGCACTTTCATCTCTCAAACGAAGTACACTCAAGATCTTCTCAAGAGGTTTGGGATGAAGGGTGCTAAGCCCGCGAAGACACCGATGGGAACTGACAGACATCTAGACCTCAACAAAGGAGGTAAGTCCGTTGATCAAAAGGCATACCGGTCAATGATAGGTTCATTACTTTATTTTTGTGCTAGTAGACCGGACATTATGCTTAGTGTATGCATGTGTGCTAGATTTCAATCCGACCCCAAGGAGTGTCACCTTGTGGCCATTAAGCGAATTCTTAGATATTTAGTTTCTACGACTTGCTTCAAGATCTGGTATCCAAAGGGGTCTACCTTTGACTTAATAGGATACTCAGATTCCGACTATGCTGGATGCAAGGTTGATATGAAGAGCACATTAGGGACGTGCCAGTTTCTAGGAAGGTCCCTGGTGTCATGGAGCTCCAAGAAACAAACATTCGTTGCCCTATCGACCGTTGAGGCCGAGTACGTTGCCGCAGGACAGTGTTGCGTACAACTACTTTGGATGAGACAAACCCTCCGGGACTTTGGCTACAATCTGAGCAAAGTCCCACTCCTATGTGACAATGAGAGTGCAATCCGCTTGGCGGATAATCCTGCTGAATACAGCCGCACTAAGCACATAGACATCCGACATCACTTCCTGAGAGACCACCAACAAAGGGGAGATATCGACATTTACCTTATTAGCACCGAAAACCAGCTACCCGATATCTTCACCAAGCCTTTAGACGAGAAAAGGTTTTGCAGGTTGCGTAGTGAGCTAAATGTCTTAGATTCGCGTAACTTGGATTGATCTATAGCATACATGTGTTCTATGCATTTGATCATGTTACTTTAAGCTTTATTATCTTTAATTGCTTATATGTGGTGCTCAAGTTGTACAAGTCATCCCCGGACCTCACAAGTCCCTCTGCAAATGATGCACATGTTTAGGGGGAGGTGTGCTACAACTTGACTTCTTTTGAGACTAACCTGTTTGTTTAAGTGTTCTTGACATAGTCTCAAAGGAATATTGAAAGGAAAATGTGAACTTGGACAACGAAAGAGCTTCCACCGCATTCTGGTAAAATGTATCTTGTCCTAAGTTCTTTGTTATACTCTCATTGCCTCTTTGCTCTTATTTGACATTTTGGTGAGGCAATGGGGCTAAAGGGCCAACAATGATCCTGTTTTGGTGCTTAATGCCAAAGGGGGAGAAAATTAAGGCCAAAGCAAATGGATCAGCCAATCACTTGTGAATTTTGAAAATAGCAGAGTTAGAATTTGCATTTCGTCCAAAATCCTCTAATTGCAAAATTTGGTCTCTTATGGGGGAGAATTTTGATTATGGGAAAAGGGGGAGTTTTTGGCACTTGATAAATTTTACTCTTGGAATATCTCTCTATTCGCCCAAACAAGTGTGTTTGACTTAGAGATAGAAAAAAGAATTTGATTTGCAAAAACAAACCAAGTGGTGGCAAAAGTGATCCAAATATGCCAAATACTAAGTGAAGAAAATTTTGGTCTTCAATTTGCACTTGTTAGCTGCTTTTTAATGTGTTGGCATAAATCACCAAAAAGGGGGAGATGGCAAGGGAAATGTGCCCTTGGGCCATTTCTATAATTGTTTTGGTGATTAGATGCCCAACACATTGTTTTGAATTCATATGTGCTAAGTAGGTGAGAAGTGCACATCAAAGAATAAGGTATGTTTCTAGACTTGGTAAATTGTTTTTGGGTACTAACATGTTTATCTAAGTGCTAGAGACATTACCAAGAAAATAGGAAAAGAGTTGGAGAGAATTTGGCTCAGCGAAGCCAAAAACTAGCACCAACCTGTGGTGCACCGAACAGTGTCCGGTGCCTAGGCTGGCCCGGCGGCGAACTCGATGCTCTCAGGAAAAAGTGAAGGCGCCACAGCTATAATTCACCGAACTGTCCGGTGTGCACCGGACTGTCCGGTGATCCAAACGGCGCCCGCGACCAACGGTTGTCTGCGCGATCAACTGACGACACGTGGCCAAGCCAACGGTCGGATGGTCACACCGGACTGTCCGGTGCGCAACGGATCCGAAGATCCAACGGTCGGCTTTGCCATAAAAGGAAGGAGATCGGACACCGGACAAGAACTGTTCATGTCCGGTGGTGCACCAAATTGTCCGGTGCGCCACCCGACAGAAGGCAAGAATTGCCTTCCAATTTGATCTCCAACGGCTCCTAGCTGCCTTGGAGCTATAAAAGAGACCCCTAGGCGCATGAAGCAGAACACCAAGCATTCTTTGGTCAATCTAAGATACCTAGACTCCGCCGCCACACATTTGGATCGCTATGTTAGATATTTGAGCACCTTTTCTAGTCGAGAACTCCTGCGCCGTGTTTTTGTGCTCAAGTCTTGGATTGTGTGCGTGTGTTTGCTGCGTATTGAGTCTTGCGTGTGTTTCTTTCCCTCCCTTACTCTTGTGCTTCTCTTGTGATCAATAATGTAAGGGCGAGAGGCTCCAACTTGTGGAGATTCCTCGCAAACGGGAAAAGAACTCAAAGAAAAAGACTATAGTATTCAAGTTGATGATTGGATCACTTGAAAAGGGTTGAGTGCAACCCTCGTCCATTGGGATGCCACAACGTGGAAGTAGGCAAGTATTACTTGGCCAAACCACGGGATAAAACACCGTGTCTCTTGCGTTGCTTTTCTCTGTGATTGACTTCATCTCAAGAGCTCGCTTTATAGCAACTTGGTTTAACCAAACTAACTTTATAAATCAAGTTTGTGCTATTAGTGTTGAATTTTACAGGATCACCTATCCACCCCCTCTAGGTGCTCTCAAATGCCCATTACAATAGGGACCTAAATATAACCCTTAAACAACACACGCATAATACATTCTAACATTAAATATACATAAAACTTTGACAAAACAACCATTCAGAGTGGCCTTAATGCTAAGAGTGCAGTAGCTTTGATATTTGTTGATGCCAGTGTTGCATTGCGAATATAGTTATATTGCAAAATGAAATTTAAAGTAACCAGTGTGACTTGATTGTCTCCTTGGATTGTACTCTAGAGCATTATCATAATTGGTTAAATACCAAAGTACTATCAAGGGCTCAAGGCATAGTACTCTAGATTCGAAGGAGCATGTATTGGTCCCTGCAGTAAATAATTTACGGTAAAATTTCATTGTGTGCAAGGGCCATGTATATATTCCTAAATAACTTACAATAAAATTTCAAATTTCATTGGAAGGTAGGCCCACCCATGCTACATTTGCTTTTAATATACAATATTAGGGCTACAAACGTGAGATTGCAACTACATCATGGATGCATGCAAGAAACAACAAGAATAGGGTCACAAACGTCAGCTTGCAATCACAAGCATGGATGTACACAAACTGTAGAGCACCTTCATTTGTTAGAGCATTCGAAGATCCACCATCTTCAAGCACTTAAGTCAACTTAGGAGACCTTCGAAGGTATGCCATTTTGAAAGATTCATATGTTGCATTGTATTTCTTATCTTTCTTTTATGCAATAAAACAAAAAGGAAGATGCGTAGCCCCGTGCAAACTGAACACATGATTCATTTACACATCTTCATCTTATATACAATGACTTTGACACCGGTTTTCCCATCCAAACTCCCCTCGTAGACATCTTTGAACCAAAGGTGAAAGGAGGGGGAATCTTTTAATAGATGAAACCTAACTTCCTAGAGGAGGCCGTAGGAAGTTAGTTAACTTCCTACGGTTTTTTAACTTCCGACATCTTTTATAAAAAGCCGTAGGAAGTTATGTTTATTTCCTAGAGGTACCAGTTGCCTCTCGGAAGTTATTTATTTCCTACGATTTGTTATAAAAGCTGTAGGAAGTTAAAAAACCGTACGAAGTGTATGATTTTGGTGTAGTGTCTCCAACAAAAGACGTAGCACTAACGATGTCATGAAGGACTTCCTAAGTCATCGATAGAGAATGCCACTCATCAATTGTTTGTCTTGATCATAACAATGAGCATACGTCAGATTGGGAACTTCATCAGCACCTATAGCCGTTGATGTAACAATCAACTTCTCTGGTGCGATAATGGATTTAGTCAGTCAAATCATGATGGCTTGGTGTATGGGAATCAACAACATGGTGGTAGAAGCAGTGGCATCTGATATAGGAGAAGAAAGATGAGGAAAAAGGATGCATGGTAGAGAATTAAAAAATTTCTTTGCTCTAGTACCATATTGATTTGTCTTAACACAAGACCTTCTTAGGGTTGTGCTTATGCATATATAGAGAGATGTGCATGAGAATGATTAACATGGCAGGCTGCTGAGATTTGGAGAAGTAACCTCAAGCCTTTATATGGCATGTAACAACATCGCCAAATTTAGGGGCATGATCCTAAGCCTAACAGAATTATGGGCACATGATCTTTTACTACATTATATATAATCTTATATCTTTAACACATGTAACCTTTTATATTTAATAAAGGTAATTATAAAAAAACATGTAAAAAGTTTAATTTGATCACCTAGAAGAAGTTTATATGAGAAAAGTAGTGATTAATAACTACGTCTACCCCCTTTATATTACCACAGACACGCTCTTTGTCGAGTGCAATCTATCGAGCACTCGACATAGATAGGGTTTGCCAAGTGCCGCCCTTGTCAAAACATAAGACTCGACAGAGATAGTGTTTTCCGATGACCAGACACTAAGCATAGTAAGACACTTGGTAAAGATATTTTTTATCGAGTGTCGAGCACTTGTCATAGGTTGCTTTGCCGAGTGTCAAACTCTCGGCACAACAAGCCACTCAGCAAAGCGACGTCAGTAGTTGATGATAGTTGAGGCCTGTTAACTATGCCGAGTGCCTTCCTCTTTGCCGAGTGTCTAACTCTCGACACACCAAGCCACATGGCAAAGCGCCGTCAGCAACTAACGACAACTGATGGTTGTTAACTATGCTGAGTGCCCTAGAATGTCATTCAGCAAAGGCACTGCCTTTGCCGAGTGTCACCTGCAGACATTCAACAAAGAAGGCTTTTACCGAGTGTCTTTTCTTGACACTCGACAAAGTTTATTTCATTTTTTGTTTTTGCCCCCAAACGTTTTCTACTATGTTCTGACTACGTTTGCGTTTTATACAATTTGAAAACAACTAGACTGTAAGTTCTTGGTCATGTTTCGTGAACATGATGTTCGGAATTTCTGGTTTGTTTCTAAATAAGGCCTCAACTTGTGCTCAATATCATGAATATCATTTTTGTATTATTGTTCTATTAATCGAGTGACTTGTTGTTCAAATTTGAATTATCCATAGAAATTCAATTAAATGAACTAAATTTAATAGATATAGCAAACACTTTGAGAAATATGCCAAAATTCCATATGTAGGTCTAGATACTGTAGAAACACAATAGAAAAAGTTTGTAGAGCAAAAAGAAAAAAACCAAATAAACTTTACCGAGTGTCTAGAGAAGACACTCAGCAAAAGCCTTCTTTACTGAGTGCCTCTATATGTGACAGTCAACAAAGGTTTTTTTAAAAAAGAAAAAACTTCTTTGCGGAGTGTCTATCAGTGGGCACTCGACAAAGTATTTTTTTAAACATAAAGATTTTCTTTTCTGAGTACCAGATCCAGGGTAATCGGCAAAGCGGTTCTATATAACCCTAACCAATCGGGCCCGTCCCCTTAACTTAACTCTATCATGCACTACCACCCTAGTCATTGTCCCAACCACCCTGTGCAGCCGCCCGGAGTACAGTCCGCAATCGTGTCCTCGCACCACCGCCCTTTCTCCGGTATCATTCCATCTCCCACGTGCTCCCTGGCGCCGTCCTAGCCCCCACACGCCGTCCTTTTATCAGCACCACCATTGGGCATCACCCCTGCTGCTGATAAGAGACAAGACCCGATCTTCCGTGAGGTATGATAACTTGATTGGGTGGAGATCTCGACGTTGATGATCCAAGGCTTCGAGCGAACGGATCCTCGCAATCACTACACCATTGCTCTGTTGGTTATCAACCATGATACACGAGTGACCTCTCCACAAAGGCTTATCCCTGCAAGTGCAAAGAACATAAGCAAGAACATAACCAAACCATGTTGATTACGAGATGGGGTCTCACAAGCCGATGGCGGCTACTATTCGATGATAGATATGATCTAAGCAAAACCCCAAACCCAAATGTGAAGGCGGCTGTTGTCAAAATAGAAGTTAGGGGCGTGCGTGACCTCTGGTCGCACCCCTAATGGGCTCCAACACGATACACGGCCCAACAGCCCAACAGACGGTGTCACAACACCAAAACAGAATCTGAATGATGAATTGTTTTGAGGATTCCCGTGGACTCCAGATGAATTTTAAGGTGGTTCCAGTTGGATTGGAAAGCTTATCTCCTTATCTTTCCATCCATACAAAGCCCAACCAAATAGGAGTTCAGATGCATTCTGGACGTCCGTTTTAGTGTAGACTGGTCCTGGACTCCGCCGTGGAGACAAAGTTGAGTCGGACTTGGCTTTCTCTTGTTGTGAACGTCCTATCTTCTCCTCCTTGATATCTTGACCTTTCCTAAGTCCTTTATGGTCCTCTCCAAGGTTCCTAATCATCAAAACATCCATGGCACAAAGTGTAAGCTCTAAAATATAATTGACTAGGTAAGAACAAACCTAGAGATTTATCTGTCGTGCACGTGCTTGTGTTGTTAGCCCATGCATTATTTGTATGGGAGTGATGTCCTCATCATTCTCCTCCACTTGATGTGGAGTCGTCCTCGACTCAGGCGGTGGCCAAGGGGGTGGTCGAGCAAACCTAAGATGTACAAGGCCTTTAGGCCCAAAAATAGGCGCCGATGATTTCTGGCAGATTTTGGATGTCATCTTGTTATGATGATTCCCATCAGCTCTGAGTATATTTTGATGTGGAACTATATGGGTTGGAAATCTTATCTCTTTATCTTTCCAATGGTATCTAGAACGTCAGAAATGGAGTCCGTATGTAGTCCGAGCATCCATTTTCGCGAGACCCACTCCTGCAGTCCGAACCGGATTCACGAATAAACTTGACTTCAACTCCCCTTGAACTTGGGACTCTATGATTGATTGTGCCTTAATCATATAGTTGACGTCCATTACTCATCATTCTCCCCTTCTTGGTTTTGAGTCGTCCTCTACTCAAAGTCGTTGGTGCCTGCATAAGGTGTTGATGTAGTGTTTGATGTCGTCCAACCTTGCTCCCCTTCTTGATGTTGACCCTGTTGTTGTAAAACATACAAAGAAGGACAAGTGAGTGTGATATGGTTAGCTTTAACATAGCCCTCTAACTGATCATGTTGTTTCATGACAAAAGGAGATTTCATATTTGAACAAATATATACTCGATGTACCAGATATTCTCCTTTCCAATTATATCTTCCAATAACATAATAACTATGTTTAGATAACCATGACAAATCAGAACTAAAAGAAAGTTTCTCATCTAAATTATTTAGATTACATAGAACATCAAATTCAATATAGCCCAAAGTATTTAAAGAAGATAACAATTTCAGTTCATCATGCACACTAGTTATAGAATTGAAAGTTCTAATTTTAGCACAATTAACAGGATTGGAAGAAACAATCTCAAGTTTGTGTTCAAGTTGTGTCATATAAGTAATAGAAGAATCATCACACAACTCTTTTTTATCACAAGAATTACTAGTACAATCATCATGTAATAAAGGTAACTCAAGTTTATTTGAAGACGTGACATCATTGGAAGAAACAAATCGTTTTCTCATAAGCATTTTCATATTAGCCCAAGTTTGTGGTTTATTAGATGGAGTTAAGGACTCCCACCAAGATAAAGCAGAATTGGTCAAACACTAGTTGCCTTTTTGATCTTTTTCCGTTCACACATAAAATATTTTGCAAAAAGATAATTGTCGGGGACCATAATTAGGGGTACCCTCAAGGCTCCTAAATCTCAGCTGGTAACCCCATCAGCACAAAGCTGCAAAGGCCTGATGGGTGCGACTAAGTCAAGGACCGGTCCATTCGAGGGACGCGATCACGCCTCGCCCGAGCCCAGCCTCGGGCAAGGGCAGCCGACCCCGGAGGATCTACGTCTCGCCTGAGGCCCCCCTCCAGCAACGGACACACCTTCGGCTCGCCCAAGGCCCAGACTTCACCAAGAAGCAACCTTGGCCAAATCGCCACGCCAACCAACCAAATCGCGGGGGCATTTAATGCAAAGGTGGCCTGACACCTTTATCCTGACGCGCGCCCTCCAGTCGACAGAGCCGAAGTGACCGCAGTCACTTCGCCGCTCCACTGACCGGTCTGACAAGAGGACAGCACCGCCTGCGCCGCACCGACTGCTGAGCCACTCGACAGAGTGAGGCTGACAGCAGCCAGGCCCGGCCTCAGGCGCCATAGGAAACTCCGCTCCGCCCGACCCCAGGGCTCGGACTTGGGCTCAGCCTCGGAAGACGACGAACTCCGCTTCGCCCGACCCCAGGGCTCGGACTCGGGCTCAGCCCCGGAAGACGACGAACTCCGCTCCGCCCGACCCCAGGGCTCGGACCCGGGCTCAGCCCCGGAAGACGACGAACTCCGCTCCGCCCGACCCCAGGGCTCGGACTCGGTCTCAGCCTCGGAAGACGACGAACTCCGCTTCGCCCGACCCCAGGGCTCGGACTCAGCCCTGACCTCAGCCGACGGTCTCCGCCTCGCCCGACCCGGGGGCTCGGACTCGACCTCGGCCTCGGAAGACAGACTCGACCTCAACCTCGGAGGAGCCTCCACATCGCCCAACCCAGGGCACGGACCGACCACGTCAACAGGAGGCGCCATCATTACCCTACCCCAAGCTGACTCAGGCTACGAGGAACAAGACCGGCGTCCCATCTGGCTCGCTCCGCCAGACAAGTAATGATGGCGCCCCACACGCTCTATGACGACGGCGACTCTCAGCCCCCTTACGGAAGCAAGAGGACGTCAGCAAGGACTCGACAGCCCCAACAGCTGTCCTTCCGCCAGGCTCCAGCGCTCCTCCGACGGCCACGACACCACACGAACCGGGTGCCAAAACCTCTCCGGCTGCCACGATGGCATGTACTTAGGGCGCTAGCTCTCCTCCGCTAGACACGTTAGCACACTGCTACACCCCCATTGTACACCTGGATCCTCTCCTTGCGCCTATAAAAGGAAGGACCAGGGCCCTCTTACGGGGGGTTGGCCGCGCGGGGAAAGGACGGGACAGGCGCTCGCGTGAGGCCGCTCGCTCCCTCCCGCGTGGACGCTTGTAACCCCCTACTGCAAGCGCACCCGACCTAGGCGCGGGACAAACACGAAGGCCGCGGGATTTCCACCTCTCACGCCCGTCTCCCTCCGGCTGCCTTCCCCCCTTCGCGCTCCGTCTCGCGCCGACCCATCTGGGTTGGGGCACGCGGCGACAGTTTACTCGTCGGTCCAGGGACCCCCCGGTCTCGAAACGCCGACAATAATCTATCTTAGTTTTCCACCCAATATATTTTTAGCGTCTATACCATCATAGGATGGAAAAGAATGAATAGAATCACCTGCGAAAGAAATTGGAGGTTGTGGTAGACGAGTCTCCTTCGTGTCCATCTGTTCAACAAGTCCTGATACTCTCTTCAACCTTTCAGTGTTTATGTTGAGAGTATCACACATAGCTCTCATCATGTCACGGGGCTCCAGATGAAATGTTCCTATCATTGTTAGTACAAAACAGAAACAAAGCAACAAGCAAAAGGTGTAAATCCTACAAATACTCTCAAGGGTGGTGGTGGAACACAAGTTATGAAACGTCTTACCCCGCTCTTACAAGGTTCTTACCAGCACTGCAGGTGGCAAACGGTGGCCAGTGTGATAGCCCAAAGAGCGTGAGTGTGATTGCAAAGGAGTACCTATTCTGCTCGAGATAAAGGTTGAGTTTTGGGAAGGCTCACTAAATATATATTTGTGGCACATAACTCAGTAACAGATAGCAATGTTGAATAAGTGTTCAAAGTACTTGTCCTAACTGCTGGCCTAGAGTAGTATTAGAACAGTTGGAGGAAGACACAAAGGATGTAACAAGGATCAAGGTACAATAAGGAAACAAGATGAAAATAATATGAATCATAGAGGTGCACAAATCAATGGTGTTCTTGCTTATGCGCACAATTTTTTTCTCTTTATTCTGATTTTTTCTTTGTTTTGTGTGGTTTTTTGTGCATGTACCTTTTATATTATTTTTTCACAAAAGTGCCGCAAAAACAAGATAAAATTCAAGAGTATCAAAAAAATCTCGTCTATTTGTTACAGATTTTCTGCTCTAATTTCAACATACTGTCTGACAAATATAGCAACCTCAAACGTAAAAACTCACAACACGAAAGTTGTAGATTCCATTTTTCTCTTTCTTTTTGATATATGGATCTCTTGTTTTGGATACCAGAAGTGGGAGATAATGACCCCTAAAATAGACTAATCCGAAATTTTAGAATCTCAAACAGATTTACTTACAAAGCAAATAACGCTTTGATAATGACGTTTTCTGTAAACCTCGTAAATACAAAAGTTGTAGATATTTTTCTAAGCTTTTCAGAAAGTACAAGAACATAAAATTCAGAGTTCGTATGCGAGATTTATGCTCAAAATACCAAACTGAACAGAAACTAATCTCATAAGGATGTGATGATGAGATAAAATTGGATCGGTTTTGTAGATGCGATTTATTTTAGAGATTGATTTTGTAGGATGGAAGTGGAAGAAAAGGATCAAACTGAACTAAAACAAATCTAAACCAGAAACAAGACCTTGACCTAGGACACAAACTCAATACGGCGGAATCTGAAACCAAATTGTGCAAAGGCTAAGGTGAAGGTTGTAGGTCAAGAGTTTGTAGGTCAACACTGATATTTTTTTTGGCTTTTTTGTGGGTTATGGGACGAACAAAATAAATCTAAAGGTAAGATTATACCACATAGGCAACCTGAATCATGATACCACTTGATAGAATGGCGAAGGCTCGATCATCCGTGAGGTATGATAACTTGATTGGGTGGAGATCTCGACGTTGATGATCCAAGGCTTCGAGCGAACGGATCCTCGCAATCACTACACCACTGCTTCGTTGGTTATCTACCATGACACACGAGTGACCTCACCATGAAGGCTTATCCCTGCAAGCGCAATCAAGAACACAAGCAAGAACAGAAAGAACACAACCAAACTGTGTTGATTACAAGATGGAGTCTCACAAGCTGATGGTAGCTACTGTTCGATGACAGATATGATCTAAACAAAACCCCAAACCCTAATGTGGTGGCGGCTGCTGTTAAAATAGAGGTTAGGGGCGTGCGTGACCCCTGGTCGCACCCCTAATGGGCTCCAACACGATACACCACCCAATAGTCCAACAGACGGTGTCGCAACACCAAAACAGAATCTGAATGCTGACTTGTTTTGAGTATTCCTGTTGACTCCGAATGAATTTTAAGGTGGTTTCAGTTGGGTTGGAAATATTATCTTCTTATCTTTCCATCCATATAAATCCCAACCAAATTGGAGTTTAGATGCATCCTGGGCGTGCATTTTAGTGCAGACTGGTCCTGGACTCGGACGTGGAGACGAAGTTGAGTCGAACATGGCTTTCTCTTGTTGTAAACATCATATCTTCTCCTCCTTGATATCTTGGCTTTTTCCAAGTCCTTGATGGTCCTCTCCAAGGTTTCTAATCATCAAAACATCCATGGCACAAAGCGTAAGCTCTAAAATACATTTGACTAGGTAAGAACGAACCTGGAGATTTAGCTGTCGTGCACGTGCTCATGTTGTCAGCCCATGCATTATTTGTATGGGAGTGATGTCCTCATCCTCCTCCACCGCTTTATGTGGAGTTGTCCTCAACTCAGGCGGTGGCCGAGCAAACCTGAGATGTACAAGGCCTTTAGGCGCAAAAACAGACGTCGATGATTTCTGGTAGATTTTGGACGTCATCTTGTTATGATGATTACCATCAGCTCCGAGCATATTTTGATGTGGAACCAAATGAGTTGGAAAGCTTATCTTCTTATCTTTCCAACTATATCTAGAACGTCGAAAATGGAGTCTGTATGTAGTCGGAGCATTTGTTTTTGCGAGACCCACTCCTCCAGTCCAAACCAGATTCGCGAATAAGCTTGACTTCAACTCCCCTTGAACTTGGAACTCTATGATTGATTGTGCCTTAACCATATAGTTGACGTCCATGTACTCATCAACTGCACTCCCCGATCCGCCTTAGTGCTGCACCGACTACCGTGCACCTCCGTGGCTTCATCCCCGTGCACCGACCATCGTGCTCGGCCTCGTTCTCAGCCTCGTGCTCGCACGATCTCATCTCCGGCTATCGGCATTGGCGTCGCCACTGGTAAAGCCCCACATACAAATATTTCATGTTAGTTTGCCTTATAGTAATATTCAACAAAATATTTCACACATACAAATAGCTAATTTCATATTCATAAATAGAATATTACATTTCATATTCAATATTGTGTGAGTGTGACAGACGAGCATAATTCTTATTGTTGTGTGTATGTTGTAAGATAGTATTGTGACGAATGAGAAACTTTTAATTGTATGTATATAGTTTCAGTAGTTGTATAGATATGGCTGGATATATTCTTCTGCATGGATGGAAATATATATATGGTTGTTGGCCATAATGTTGTTGATATATATATATATGCATGTCAGCCATTGTGTTATTAGTTTTATTTGCATGTTATGGAAACCTCACCGTGCATGAGAGGTGTTGTTGAAATTTTGTGTTGACATACCTGTGCTTTTTTGTAGAGAAGATATCGTTGAAGCCGAGTTGGAGTACCTAGGTGACCCAAATCGTCTTCCTAGCCGTTGCAGGTCTCCCTGCACAGCGTCTCGTCGCCACCGCAACACCCACCAGGTCACTGCTAGCCTGACTCCGCCGCCACCCTACGTATAATCTCTCTTTCTATATCATAGTCGTAGATCACATAACCCAGTTAAGTGTCTCCCGTGCAAATATGCAAATCTATGCATATCTATAACCGTATCTGTTTTGAATTATCCACATTTTTTGGACAGCCTGCGGATGCGTAGATGGGGTTAGTTTCCATGGTCTGCTTTGATCCAACATAGAGTTATAGTGTCACCCCTATTGTTCTCTAGATACACTCTCTCCCTGCAAGGACGTCTAATTGGAGAATAGTGGGGAGGTGCTGCCAAAACTAACCCCATATATGGATCCTCGGGTGAGATTAAGACCTATCCTCACCTATTAGAAAGTAGGAACATAGTGTAGATGTAGAAGAGATTTATATTACTCTCTCCAATATATGTTAGAGGATGGAGTACCGTGAGTGGATGTACACGGGCCACATAAGTAAAGGTTAGGTCACCAATGAATGGATCTATAAGACTGATGCTTTATTGGAACGGGAATTTGGCGAAATTTCTAAGGGAGCGAGTCAAGTCCCATGTCCCTGCAGCAAATGTGCAAACATGAAAAGATAAACTAAGAAGGTCATGGGGGAACATATTTGTAAGAATGGATTTACGATAGACTATACCTGTTGGATCTACCATGGTGAAGCACATCATATGAGAGAGGAGGTGGTAAGACAATGCGTCGAGGATTTTGATGCTGATGTCGGGGTAGCAGACATGTTAAATGACTAACACAGGGCACATTTCACCGTGATATCCTGGCCCAAGGCTTAATAGAATTAATAGTGTACTCATACCAACAGGGTGAATCATCTTTTTTGGAAGCCTATCTCGAAAGAACATCTAGGTTAAGCGTGCTTGGCTTGGATAAATTTGGGATGGGTGACCGACCGAGAAGTTTTCTCGGGTGCGCATGAGTGAGGACAAAGTGCACACAAAATATTCGTGTTGGTTTGTGGAGATAGTATATGATCCTAGAGAGCTGCCAGGAGTAAGTACCGTCGGTCCGAGAGTGGATAGGGTGTTACAAGTGGTATCAAAGCCGACCCTCGCGGTTTCAGGGGCGTGTGTGGTTTGGGGTTCGGGTATATGGCGCATGTGGGCCCGGAGTGGTCACATGGCATGGCATATGATGACACTAGACACGCAAACGTGACTAAGAGGGGAGGTTCCTGGATTGGAGTTGACCGACAACGACGCCAGTCTTCTAAGGGGGTGGATTGTGATATTCTGTCCCCAGTGGATGGTGATATCCTGGCCCAAGGCTTAATAGAATTAATAGTGTACTCATACCAAGAAGGTGCATCTTCTTGTTCGGAAGCATCTCGAAAGAACCTCCAAGTTAAGCGTGCTTGGCTTGGAGCAATTTGGGATGGGTAACCGTCCGGAAAGTTTTCTCGGGTGCTCATGAGTGAGGACAAAGTGTGCACAAAAGACTCGTGTTGGTCTGTTGGGACAATATATGATCCTAGAGAGATCCCAGGAGTAAGTACCGCCGGTCTGGGAGTGGACGGGGCGTTACAGTCGAGATGCCTTCGATGGTATGTTGATAGTTATTGGTAGCCTACTTTCAGATGATCACGTTCTACTAAAGAGCATGTACGAGGCACATAAAATCCTTCGTGCACTCAAGATGACATATGAGCAGATACATGCTTGTTCAAAGAGTGCACCCTATTTAGGAAAGAATATGCGGAAGCAAAGTACTATTTGAAGTGTAAATTCTCTACGTTCATGAACATAGACTCTAGTGATGAAAAGAAGTAGATTGACATCTCCATGACAATCCTACGTCACCTTCAGTTCATATTGAGGATCCAACGGCTATAAATGACTGAGGAATCTACGAAACAGATGATATGACACAAAAATGGCAAACGATACAATCCTGACAAGATGATACATGCATCCGATGGTGAAGCATGGACACACTTTGATGACATTCATTAAGAGAGAGCCAGGAAGGATCGTAATGTAGATGTTACACTAGCTACAGATGGGTTCAATCCTTATGGATTGATGACTACCCGTACACATGTTGGTCCATGAACGTATTCTTGTCGTTGATAATTCTTGGACACCTAAGGAACAAAATGGGTGTGTTCATAGAGCATGTGATTGATGAATTGGTCTGTGCTTGGTCGGAAGGGGTATGTACAACAACCAAGCTACAAATAAAAACTTCAAAATGCATGTTTGGTACCACTACTGCATGTATGAACTATCGACATATGGGCTATTCTCTACCTGGTGTGTTCATAGTAAGTTTCCAAGCCCAGTATGAAAAGAAGGTCTTATGTTCATTTGGTTGTAGAAGGGTGGCAAGTATTCGTCGTTCAACAAACATCAACAATTCCTACCTCTTGACCATGCATTCAGACGACACATCAAGAACTGTACGAAAGGTGTTGTAGTGACAGACTTGCATCTATGATGATGACTGGTGTCAAAGTTCATCAATAGATATATGATCTCATGGTCAATCTAGAAGGTGGTTTTGTGGGGTATGGTGAGCATCATATGTGGACTCATAAGATGGGCTTGACTTTGCTCCTCTATTTTGATGACCTTCTCCTTCCAGACAATATTGATGTAAGTCAAAGGATAACGTTAAGGCTAGAGTGGATCTAGCAACATTATACGATAGACCAAACCAAGAGATGAAGCCCCATAGTAGTGGAAAGACATGGAGAAGGCCTAAGGTTGAGTTCTTCTTGAGCAAGCCCCAAAGGAGGGAATTACTAGAGTTGATCCTAATGGGTACACAACTAACCTGAGTAGGGGTGAAGTTATCTACTGTGCGAGTCTTAGAAATGAAGAGTCACAACTACCACATATGGATTGAGCAACTTCTACCGGTGATGGTTCGAGGCTATATCCCTGAGCATGTCTAGCTAGTGAGTACAGAGTTGAGCTATTTCTTTTGCTAGCTTTGTGCCAAGGAGTTATCTCAGACAGTGATTGCAGGCTTGGAAAGAATGGCACCGATGTTGCTGTGGAAGTTGGAGAAGATCTTTCCATCTGGCTTCTTCAATTCAATGCAGCATTTGATTTTGCACCTCCCGTATGAGGCACGAATGTGGAGCCAGTGCATGGTCGTTGGTGCTATCCAATCAAGAGATGTCTAAAGGTTCTTCGAAAGAAATATAGAAATAAATGGAAATTCGAGGCTCTCATTACAGAGGCATACATTCTAGAGGAGGTGCCGAACTTTAGAATAATATATTATAGTGACAAACTCCCAAGCGTGCATAATCCACCCTCTCGCTACAATGCTGACAAAAATGAAACGAACCTCGACCTTTTTTGAGGGAAACTGAGGAGCGCAAGTGGTTCGACCACCAAGACCTTGAGGCATCAAGAGTGGCGCCATATCATGCTATATGTGTTAACAAACCTTGACGAAGTGATATCATACATGCATCAATTTCTCGATGAATTCTAGCGTCGATCAAGGGATCCTACCCTGCAGGAATGTGATACCCTTCTTAAACAAGGTGCGGGAGATGGATTGCCCAATTTCACTTCCTGATTCAAACAGAAGGTACCGTCCAATCTAGCTCTTACTTAGTTTCTCATTTGAAGTTGCTCTTACGTGCGAATAATATAACGTTCTATCATGTTTGAGTTTGCAGTGCCAAAGGGATGCGTCTATGAGTGCCGAGTTGAGATATGTTACCAATGGTTTTGACTATAGAGTTAAGTCATTTTTTGGTTATGGCGTGAATGGATATTGTTTTATAGACCAAGATATGAGCAAAGTCTACCCAACTGAAAACCACAAGTTCTGGAGTTTTTACGACTGGCCTTGACGAGGTCGAATATTTTGGAAGAATTGAAGAAATTTACGAACTCAATTTTCATGGTTCCAAACCTCTTAATATTGTCATATTCAAATGCCATTGGTTTGATCCTGAAGTAGCGAGGTAGACATATTCTAATACTGGACTAGTCGAAATTCAACATGATTCTGTCTTACCAAGAGACAATGTCTATATTGTGGCCCAATATGCACGCCAAACAAAATAGCGTCTTAAGGGTTGAGATGTTGTGCATAAGGTATCACCGCACAGTAAAGTACCTATATGGAACCATGAAGATTACAACTTAGACCCAAACACATATGACAAAGAGTTCTTTCAAGAAGAGTGGCTAGAAGGGTGATTTGAGATAGTCTTAACCAAAACGGTCAGAATGGAAGTAGATACTGAAATGGTTGTTGACAAGGAGGATAATGATGTGCAAAATGTGAAGGACTTACAAATGCTTGAACGACTACATTTAGGCAATGACAATGACAACATTGAGTTTTCGGATAGTGTTGATTATGACATGGTTGATAGCGATGATGAGACTTATGATCGAACTAATTCCGATCATGAAGATTATTGTTAATTAATGTAATACTATATTATTTTATAATTATATTATATTTATTTTGCATTTATTTCTATGTACATCTTGTTTATTTGTGCTTATTGATTTACTCTTAATTGCAGGTGACTGAACAAAGAAGGTGGGTGGTGGGATGAGGAGCATCGCGTACCTTTACCAAAGGGCGAGCCCAAGGAGGGGTAGGAGAAGCACCCGCATGACAAAGGGGGAGGCGCAGGTGCCCCTGCAGGACGACGTGGAGGCACAACAGGCCATTGATGTGGTGCAGCTGGATGACGAGGAGGCGCAGGTGGACGACGATGAGGAGGCGCAGGTGGACGACGACGAGGAGGTGCAACAGGCAACCTCTGGTTCATCGTGTGTCTACTTGCGAGGTCCCATGAGTCCCCCTCAGCGACCGATATCTCGTGAGAGGCACTCGCTAATTCGACTCAAGGGACAAAGGTAAGTAACTTTAGATGTTATCGTTGCTTATTCATGTTATATGTTCAAATTCAAAATAGAAACTAATATTTTTCTTAATCACTTGGACATGAGTTGGACGATTATGGCGATTGGCGAGTGCAGGTGGTCACAAATGCTATCAATGGCATGCTCGGTGTTCTTTGTAGGGAACATTTCCCTAGCATTATTGAGTACGCCGGAGTGACGAGCCCGGCCTATTCCTTCGACCACCATGTTGTCGTCCCCGATGTAGTAGATCGAGACGATAGGATATTCAACAACAAGGCGGAGCATGTTTGTCAAGAGCTATGGGTAAGTCTTCCTCGCACTATATTGTTTAATACATCATATTTGTTGTAAATTCTTAAAGTAATGAATGGATACATAATGTTTGTATGCATGATTTCTTTGGATGCCTAGATGGATACAAGGCTAGGGCGAATGTGGTGGCTACCACGTGCTATAAGAAACTCGTGGTGTACATGCACTATGAGGCTCACATCCAGACCATCATAAGCTTCCACGCCACCGTCCTTGGAGAGAAGGTCAACAAAAAGGAAACAAGAACCATGGCGTTGACTCTAGACCAGTACTTGCATGTAAATACAGAACATTAATATTGACATTAAATAGGCTTAATTTCATCTTCCAATATTGTCGGGGACCATAATTAGGGGTACCCTCAAGACTCCTAATTCTCAGCTGGTAACACCCATCAGCACAAAGCTGCAAAGGCCTGATGGGTGCGATTAAGTCAGGGATCGGTCCATTCGAGGGACTCGATCACGCCTCGCCCGAGCCTAGCCTCGGGCAAGGGCAGCCGACCCCGGAGGATCTCCGCCTCGCCCGAGGTCCCCCTCCAGCGACGAACATACTTCCGGCTCGCCCGAGGCCCTGTCTTCGCCAAGAAGCAACCCTGACCAAATCGCCGCGCCAACTGACCAAATCGCAGGAGCATTTAATGCAAAGGTGGCCTGACACCTTTATCCTGACGCGCGCCCTTCAGTCGACAGAGCCGAAGTGACTGCAGTCACTTCGCCGCTCCACTGACCAGCCTGACAGAAGGACAGCGCCGCCTGCGCCGTACCGACTGTAGTGCCACTTGACAGAGTGAGGCTGACAGGCAGTCAGGCCTGGCCTCAGGCACCATAGGAAGCTCCGCTTCGCCCGACCCAAGGCTCGGACTCGGGCTCAGCCCCTGAAGATGGCGAACTCCGGTCCGCCTGACCCAGGGCTCGGACTCGGGCTAAGCCCCGGAAGACGGCGAACTCCGCTCCGCCCGACCCAGGGCTCGGACTTGGGCTAAGCCCTGGAAGACGGCGAACTCCGCTCCGCCCGACCCAGGGCTCGGACTCGGGCTAAGCCCCGGAAGACGGCGAACTCCGCTCCACCCGACCCAGGGCTCGGACTCGGGCTAAGCCCCGGAAGACGGCGAACTCCGCTCTGCCCGACCCAGGGCTCGGACTCGGGCTAAGCCCCGGAAGACGGCGAACTCCGCTCCGCCCGACCCAGGGCTCGGACTCGGGCTAAGCCCCGGAAGACGGCGAACTCCGCTCCGCCCGACCCAGGGCTCGGACTTGGGCTCAGCCCCGGAAGACGACGAACACCGCTCCGCCCGGCCCCAGGGCTCGGACTCAGCCCTGGCCTCAGCCGACGATCTCCGCCTCGCCCGACCCAGGGGCTCGGACTCGACCTCGGCCACGGAAGACAGACTCGACCTCAACCTCGGAGGAGCCTCCACATCGCCCAACCTAGGATGCAGACCAGCCACGTCAACAGGAGGCGCCATCATCACCCTACCCCAAGCTAACTCAGGCCACGGGGAACAAGATCGGCGTCCCATCTGGCTCGCTCCACCAGATAGGCAATGATGGCGCCCCGCACACTCTGTGACGACGGTGGCTCTTAGCCCCCTTACGGAAGCAAGAGGACATCAGCAAGGACTCGACAGCTTCGACAGCTGTCCTTCCTCCAGGCTCCAGCGCTCCTCCGACGGCCACGACACCACACGAACCGGGCGCCAAAACCTCTCCGGCTGCCACGATGGCGTGTACTTAGGGCACTAGCTCTCCTCCGCTAGACACGTAGCACTCTGCTACACCCCCCATTGTACACCTGGATCCTCTCCTTGCGCCTATAAAAGGAAGGACCAGGGCCCTCTTAGAGAGGGTTGGCCGCGCGGGGACGAGTACGAGACAGGCGCTCGCGTAAGGCCGCTCGCTCCCTCACCCGCGTGGACGCTTGTAACCCCCTACTGCAAGCGCACCCGACCTGGGCGCGGGACGAACACGAAGGCCGCGGGATTTCCACCTCTCTCACGCCCGTCTCCAGCCACCTTTCTCCCCCCTTCGCGCTTGGCCTCGCGCCGACCCATCTGGGCTGGGGCACGCAGCGACATTTCACTCGTCGGCCCAGGGACCCCCCGGTCTCGAAACGCCGACAGTTGGCGCGCCAGGTAGGGGCCTGCTGCGTGTTGACGAACAGCTTCCCGTCAAGCTCCAGATGGGCAGTCTCCAGCAACCTCTCGAGCCCGGGACGGTGCTCCGTTTCGGGAGTCTTGAGTTCATGTCCCTCGACGGCAGCTACGACATGATACTCCTTCCCCCGTCGTGCGACAGCAGCAATGGCGGCCGACAGCCCGCCCGCTGGCGGCGGAATCGACGACGTCTTCCCCGCATGGTGGAAAAACAACATTCGAGCTCACCCCGTCCTCTCCCCCGCCGACGGAGGAGGCGGCGGGGCGACCAAGGTCAAGCAGGAGGCAGCGCCTCGTCGGCTGTCGAGCGAGTCGACAACGCCGGCACCTCAACGGGGAGTGCGCCGGGCATCGACCTCGCGTTTGAGACGAAGACGAGCGTCGTCTCCCCGCAACGCGCCGATTCCAAGCAAACGGACGACGCCAGCACGCTCGCGAAAGGCTTGCTGGGCGTCACCCTCGTACCAGAGACGACGGTGCAGTCAGTCCCTGACGTGACTTCATCACCTCCCGTCGACCAAGAGGTACCGACCGATTCTCATCTCACGCCCCTTGGATTCAGCCTCGACCCGCCAAGCGACTTCGCTTTGGCGGGCGCCCTCGTAGAGGCGAGTCCAAACCCTCTGGGGTTTCGTATGCGGTCACCTTGGGACCGGCTGACGGACGTCTCGACCTACGGGCCCTCTGGGTCCGAGGAAGACGACGTGCCCGACTTCTGTTGGGATTTCTCCGGACTTAGCAACCCCAGTGCCATGCGGGACTTCATGACCGCATGCGACTATTGCCTTTCCGACTGTTCCGACGGTAGCCGCAGCCTCGGCGACGAGGACTGCGGCCCGAGTCGCGAATGTTTCCACGTCGATCTAGGGGGGTCCCTCCGAAGGCAACCATCTTGGTATGCCGGAGAACGGTGATCTCCCTAGGCCTGTGCCTTGCGTTGACATCCTACGGGAGCTAGCAGTGGTCCCCGTTCAGGCGGGGGGTCATGACCCACAGCTTGAGCAAATCCGCGGGGTGCCGGCCAGGCTCGACGAGGGAGCAGGAGCACTTGAGCCGGTCCGCCGGGACGTCGGGCAGGAATGGGCGGGCCAACCTCCGGCCGGGGAAATGCGTCATCTACCCCAGGGCTTCCAGCACCGCATCGCCGACGATGCCAGGATGAGGCCGCCACCCACTTCCAGTGGAGTCGGCCAGAACCTGGCCGCAGCGGCAATGCTCCTCCGCGCGATGCCGGAGTCGTCAACCACCGAGGGACGGCGAATCCAGGGAGAGCTCAAGAATCTCCTGGAGGACGCCGCGGTCCGACGGGCCGAAAGCTCTGCCTCCCGAAGGCAGGGGTACCCCTCGGAACATCGCGCCGCGACTTCCCGATTCATGCGGGAAGCCTCGGTTCACACCGGGCGCACGCGCAACACAGCGCCTGCGGCCCCGGGTCGCCTCGGCAACGAGCACCATCATCGCGACCGTCGGGCCTACCTCGACGAGAGGGTGCGCCGAGGCTACCACCCCAGGCGTGGGGGGCGCTACGACAGCGGGGAGGATCGGAGTCCCTCGCCCGAACCACCCGGTCCACAGGCCTTCAGCCGGGCCATACGACGGGCGCCGTTCCCGACCCGGTTCCGACCCCCGACTACTATCACAAAGTACTCGGGGGAGACGAGACCGGAACTGTGGCTCGCGGACTACCGGCTGGCCTGCCAACTGGGTGGAACGGACGATGACGACCTCATCATCCGCAACCTCCCCCTGTTCCTCTCCGACACCGCTCGCGCCTGGTTGGAACACCTGCCTCCGGGGCAGATCTCCAACTGGGACGACCTGGTCCAGGTCTTCGTCGACAATTTACAGGGCACGTACGTGTGCCCTGGAAACTCCTGGGACCTCCGAAGCTGCCGGCAACAGCCGGGAGAGTCTCTCCGGGACTACATCCGGCGATTCTCGAAGCAGCGCACCGAGCTGCCCAACATCACCGATTCGGACGTCATCGGCGCGTTCCTCGCCGGCACCACCTGCCGCGACCTGGTGAGCAAGCTGGGTCGCAAGACCCCCACCAGGGCGAGCGAGCTGATGGACATCGCCACCAAGTTCGCCTCTGGCCAGGAGGCGGTTGAGGCTATCTTTCGGAAGGACAAGCAGCCCCAGGGCCGCCCACTGGAAGATGCCCCCGAGGCGTCAACTCAGCGTGGCGCCAAGAAGAAGGGCAAGAAGAAGTCGCAAGCGAAACGCGACGCCGCCGACGCGGACCTTGTCGCCGCCGCCGAGTATAAGAACCCTCGGAAACCCCCCGGAGGTGCTAACCTCTTCGACAAGATGCTCAAGGAGCCGTGCCCCTATCACCAGGGGCCCGTCAAGCACACCCTTGAAGAGTGCGTCATGCTTCGGCGCCACTTCCACAGTGCCGGGCCACCCGCGGAGGGTGGCAGGGCCCGCGACGACGACAAGAAGGAAGATCACCAGGCAGGAGAGTTCCCCGAGGTCCGCGACTGCTTCATGATCTACGATGGGCAAGCGACGAACGCCTCGGCTCGGCACCGCAAGCAAGAGCGTCGGGAGGTCTGTTCGGTGAAGGTGGCGGCGCCAGTCTACCTAGACTGGTCTGACAAGCCCATCACCTTCGACCAAGCCGACCACCCCGACCACATGCTGAGCCCGGGGAAATACCCGCTCGTCGTCGACCCCGTCATCGGCGACGTCAGGCTCACCAAGGTCCTCATGGACGGAGGCAGCAGCCTCAACATCATCTACGCCGAGACCCTCAGACTTCTGCGTGTTGATCTGTCCTCGGTCCGGGCAGGCGCTGTGCCTTTCCACGGGATCATTCCCGGGAAGCGCGTCCAGCCCCTCGGACAACTCGACCTTCCCGTCTGCTTCGGAGCACCCTCCAACTTCCGAAGGGAGACCCTCACGTTCGAGGTGGTCGGGTTCCGAGGAACCTACCACACGGTACTGGGGAGGCCATGCTACGCGAAGTTCATGGCCGTCCCCAACTACACCTACCTCAAGCTCAAGATGCCGGGCCCCAATGGGGTCATCACCGTCGGCCCCACGTACCGACACGCGTTCGAATGCGATGTCGAGTGCGTGGAGTACGCCGAGGCCCTCGCCGAATCCGAGGCCCTCGTCGCCGACCTGGAGAGCCTCTCTAAGGAGGTGCCGGACGTGAAGCGTCACGCCGGCAACTTCGAGCCAGCGGAGACGGTTAAGTCCGTCCCCCTTGACCCCAGCGGTGACGCCTCCAAGCAAGTCCGGATCAGCTCCGAGCTCGATCCCAAATAGGAAGCAGTGCTCGTCGACTTTCTCTGCGCGGACGCCGATGTCTTCGCGTGGAGTCCCTCGGACATGCCCGGCATACCGAGGGATGTCGCCGAGCACTCGCTGGATATCTGAGCCGGAGCCCGACCCGTCAAGCAGCCTCTGCGCCGATTCGACGAAGAAAAGCGCAGAGCCATAGGCGAGGAGATCCACAAGCTAATGGCGGCAGGGTTCATCAAAGAGGTATTCCATCCCGAATGGCTTGCCAACCCTGTGCTTGTGAGAAAGAAAGGAGGGAAATGGCAGATGTGTGTAGACTACACTGGTCTAAACAAAGCATGTCCGAAGGTTCCCTACCCTCTGCCTCGCATCGATCAAATCGTGGATTCCACTGCTGGGTGCGAAACCCTGTCTTTCCTCGATGCCTACTCAGGGTATCACCAAATCAGGATGAAGGAGTCCGACCAACTCGCGACTTCTTTCATCACGCCCTTCGGCATGTACTGCTATGTTACCATGGCGTTCGGCTTGAGGAATGCCGGTACGACGTACCAGCGGTGCATGAACCATGTGTTCGGCGAACACATTGGCCAGACGGTCGAGGCCTACGTCGATGACATCGTAGTCAAGATGAGGAAAGCCTCCGACCTCCTTTCTGGCCTTGAAGTGACATTCCGATGTCTCAAGGCGAAAGGCGTGAAGCTCAATCCCGAAAAGTGTGTCTTCGGGGTACCCCGAGGCATGCTCTTGGGGTTCATCGTCTTCGAGCGGGGCATCGAAGCCAACCCGGAGAAGATCGCAGCCATCACCAGCATGGGGCCCATCAAGGACTTGAAGGGCGTACAGAGGGTCATGGGATGTCTTGCGGCTCTGAGCCATTTCATCTCGCGCCTCGGCGAAAGAGGTCTGCCTCTGTACCGCCTCTTAAGGAAGGCCGAGTGCTTCACTTGGACCCCTGAGGCCGAGGAAGCCCTCGGGAACCTGAAGGCGCTCCTCACGAATGCGCCTATCTTGGTGCCCCCATCTGCCGGAGAAGCCCTCTTGATCTACGTCGCCGCGACCACTCAGGTGGTTAGCGCCGCGATTGTGGTTGAGAGACGAGAAGAGGGGCATACATTGCCCGTCCAGAGGCCAGTCTACTTCATCAGAGAGGTACTGTCCGAGACCAAAACCCGCTACCCACAAGTTCAGAAGATGTTGTACGCGGTGATCCTGACGCGGCGGAAGTTGCGACACTACTTTGAGTCTCATCCGGTAACTGTGGTGTCATCCTTCCCCATAGGGGAGATCATCCAGTGCCAAGAGGACTCGGGTAGAATCGCAAAATGGGCGGTGGAAATCATGGGCGAAACAATCTCGTTCGCCCCTCGTAAGGCCATCAAGTCCCAGGTCTTGGCGGACTTCGTGGCTGAATGGGTCGACACCCAGCTCCCAACAGCTCCGATCCAGCCGGAACTCTGGACCATGTTCTTCGACGGGTCGCTGATGAAGACAGGAGCCGGCGCAGGCCTACTCTTCATCTCGCCCCTCGGGAAGCACCTACGCTACGTGCTACGCCTCCATTTCCCGGCGTCCAACAATGTGGCCGAGTATGAGGCTCTGGTCAACGGGTTGTGGATCGCCATCGAGCTAGGGGTCCGACGCCTCGACGCTCGCGGTGACTCGCAGCTCGTCATCGACCAAGTCATGAAGAACTCCCACTGCCGCGACCCGAAGATGGAGGCCTACTGCGATGAGGTTCGGCGCGTGGAAGACAAGTTCTACGGGCTCGAGCTCAACCACATCGCCCGGCGCTACAACGAGACTGCGGACGAGCTGACTAAAATAGCCTTGGGGCGGACAACGGTTCCCCCGGACATCTTCTCCGGAGACCTGCATCAACCCTCCGTCAAGATCGACGACACGCCCGAGCCCGAGGCACCCTCGGCCCAGCTCGAGGTACCCTCGGCTCGGCCCGAGGCACCCTCGGCTCGGCCCGAGGCACCCTCAGCTCGACCTGAGGCACCCTCAGCTCGGCCCGAGGCATCCTCGGTTCAGCCCGAGGTACCCTCGGCCCCCGAGGGAGAGGCACTACGCGTCGAGGAGGAGCGAAGCGGGGTCACGCCTAATCAAAACTGGCAGACCCCGTACCTACAATATCTCCACCGAGGAGAGCTGCCCCTCGACCGAGCTGAAGCTCGGCGGTTGGCGCGACGCGTCAAGTCGTTCGTCTTGCTGGGAGATGGGAAGGAGCTCTACCACCGCAGCCCCTCAGGTATCCTCCAGCGATGCATTTCCATCACCGAAGGTCAGGAACTCCTACGAGAGATACACTCGGGGGCTTGCGGCCATCACGCGACACCTCGAGCCCTTGTCGGAAACGCCTTCCGGCAAGGTTTCTACTGGCCGACGGCGGTGGCCGACGCCACTAGAATTGTCCGCACCTGCGAAGGGTGTCAGTTCTACGCAAGGCAGACCCACCTGCCTGCTCAGGCTCTGCAGACGATACCCATCACCTGGCCTTTTGCTGTGTGGGGTCTGGACCTCGTCGGCCCCTTGCAGAAGGCACCCGGGGGCTACACGCACCTGTTGGTCGCCATCGACAAATTCTCCAAGTGGATCAAGGTCCTCCCCCTACGGCGCGGGGGCTGGGCCCCACGCGTCATGCAAGCCGGCCCAGGGCGGAAGAAGCCAAACCACCGTGTGCGGTGCATGCAACCGTCCAGCGGTTGCAAGCGTCCCTCCACTTTCGCCCAGACCAGCGGGTGAAAGGGCGGGCAGCCATGCAGGCGGCATGCAACCGCGCCAAGTGGGCGCACCTCTTCGACTTCCAGCGCGCCCAGCATGGAAGCCCAGACCCACGCGTCATGCAACCGGAGCGCCGGATGCTACGTGCGAGCAACTGCACCGCCACTCGCGCCACTGCCACGCCTCCTCGACTGCGGAACCAGTACCGCGACTCGAGGCAACCCTACGCACGACCCAGCAGCGCCAACCTAGCGCGATGGTCAATACGGCCAAAAATGGGCCGGCAGTAAAGGCGGTGGCAGGCGGGCAGGAGCAGCGGTCACGTCGTCAGCCAAGCTTACGTCCCATCCGGGGGCAGCAAGAGAACCCTCTCTCACGGCGTGAAGACAACGCGCCCGTGTTCTGTTCCTCAAACGGCTCGCTCACGCGCAACGGCCGCCCCGCGAACCACTCGCCTCGTCGCATTAACTCCGCGGCGGGACAGGCGGCGCCTCTGGCAGGAGAAGCAAGCGACGCTTCACCTTCACCATAATGACCGCGTCAAAAGAGGTACGCCACGTCATTCGATTTCGTATCCTTTTCCTTTTTCCTCTTTCTCTCTCTTACAACAGGGACCGGGAAAGGGGATACCCTGAAAAGGATCCTTCTCTGCGAAGGAACCAGGCTCCGAGCCTCCCTACTGATCAGAGGTTCGAAGTCTGGCCCCTCGAAGGGTTCAACAGCCGCCTCAGAGCGCGTGGGCTCCACACCCACTACTGGTCAGAGGTTCGAAGGCCGGCCCCTCGGAAGGGTTCAACGACCGCCTCGGGCTAATCGGGCTCCGCACCCACTACTGATCAGGGGTTCGAAGGCTGGCCCTCGAAAGGTTCACAGCCGCCTCAGACACGGAGCGAGGGATGACCATGGGTACGTTCGATACATAACCAAGGCTCGGGCTGCGCTCCCGAGGTACCCTAGGACATTTTCGAGACCAGCGGGAACGATCTTGTAACGGAATCCCATCAGAGGGAGGCATCGAGCCCTCGGACCCCGTCGACAGGGGACCGGGTCCGGCAGATCACCCGCAGGTACTTTTGGGCGCGCCTCTGGGCCTCTAGCCGACCCCTAGCGAATGGGGCACGGACGTCCACTCGGATTACCCGCCAGCAGCTCACCGGAGACACCATGTTCGGCGCCCTCCGAGGGCAACATGGCGCTTTCCCCCCTCCTCCTTGCGGAAAGGCGACGCAGGGGCGTATGTAAAAAAGTTGAGTCTGTCCCTGACCGTCCTCTCGCCCTGTGCAGAGGCTCGGGGGCTGCTCTCGCAAACCCGGCTCCGGCCAAACCGTTGACAGCGTCAACATACCAGCCCGAGAACTTGGGACCCGACCGTGCACCCGGGCTACGGCCAGCTCGCATGAGGGAACAAACAGACCAGCCAAAGCATTGCGCGAGGCATTAAGACCTCGGAGGAGTCAAACCACTCCTCCGAGGCCTCGGGGGCTACACCCGGCGGGTGCGCTCACGCGCACCCACCGGAACAAAACGCAACCGAGAAAGGCTGGTCCCCTTGCAAAACAGTGCGACAAAAGCCTCCAAGCGAGTGTTAACACTCCCTTCGAGGCTCGGGGGCTACTGTCGGGGACCATAATTAGGGGTACCCTCAAGACTCCTAATTCTCAGCTGGTAACCCCCATCAGCACAAAGCTGCAAAGGCCTGATGGGTGCGATTAAGTCAGGGATCGGTCCATTCGAGGGACTCGATCACGCCTCGCCCGAGCCTAGCCTCGGGCAAGAGCAGCCGACCCCGGAGGATCTGTGCCTCGCCCGAGGTCCCCCTCCAGCGACGAACATACTTCCGGCTCGCTCGAGGCCCTGTCTTCGCCAAGAAGCAACCCTGACCAAATCGCCGCGCCAACCGACCAAATCGCAGGAGCATTTAATGCAAAGGTGGCCTGACACCTTTATCCTGACGCGCGCCCTTCAGTCGACAGAGCCGAAGTGACCGCAGTCACTTCGCCGCTCCACTGACCAGCCTGACAGAAGGACAGCGTCGCCTGCGCCGTACCGATTGCAGTGCCACTTGGCAGAGTGAGGCTGACAGGCAGTCAGGCCCGGCCTCAGGCACCATAGGAAGCTCCGCTTCGCCCGACCCAAGGCTCGGACTCGGGCTCAGCCCCTGAAGACGGCGAACTCCGCTCCGCCCGACCCAGGGCTTGGACTCGGGCTAAGCCCCGGAAGACGGCGAACTCTGCTCCGCCCGACCCAGGGCTCGGACTCGGGCTAAGCCCCGGAAGACGGCGAACTCCGCTCCACCCGACCCAGGGCTCGGACTCGGGCTTAGCCCCGGAAGACAGCGAACTCCGCTCCACCCGACCCAGGGCTCGGACTCGGGCTAAGCCCCGGAAGACGGCGAACTCCGCTCCGCCCGACCTAGGGCTCGGACTCGGGCTAAGCCCCGGAAGACGGCGAACTCCACTCCGCCCGACCCAGGGCTCGGACTTGGGCTCAGCCCTGGAAGACGACGAACACCGCTCCGCCCAGCCCCAGGGCTCGGACTCAGCCCTGGCCTCAGCCGACGATCTCCGCCTCGCCCGACCCAGGGGCTCGGACTCGACCTCGGCCACGGAAGACAGACTCGACCTCAACCTCGGAGGAGCCTCCACATCGCCCAACCTAGGGCGCAGACCAGCCACGTCAACAGGAGGCGCCATCATCACCCTACCCCAAGCTGACTCAGGCCACGGGGAACAAGACCGGCGTCCCATCTGGCTCGCTCCACCAGATAGGCAATGATGGCGACCCGCACACTCTGTGACGACGGCGGCTCTCAGCCCCTTACGGAAGCAAGAGGACGTCAGCAAGGACTCGACAGCTCCGACAGCTGTCCTTCCTCCAGGCTCCAGCGCTCCTCCGACGGCCACGACACCACACGAACCGGGCGCCAAAACCTCTCCGGCCGCCACGATGGCATGTACTTAGGGCGCTAGCTCTCCTCCGCTAGACACGTAGCACTCTACTACACCCCCATTGTACACCTGGATCCTCTCCTTGCGCCTATAAAAGGAAGGACCAGGGCCCTCTTAGAGAGGGTTGGCCGCGCGGGGACGAGGACGAGACAGGCGCTCGCGTAAGGCCGCTCGCTCCCTCACCCGCGTGGACGCTTGTAACCCCCTACTGCAAGCGCACCCGACCTGGGCGCGGGACGAACACGAAGGCCGCGTGATTTCCACCTCTCTCACGCCCGTCTCCGGCCACCTTTCTCCCCCCTTCGCGCTCGGCCTCGCGCCGACCCATCTGGGCTGGGGCACGCAGCGACATTTCACTCGTCGGCCCAGGGACCCCCCGGTCTCGAAACGCCGACAAATATGTCATGTACTTGATGTCCTGTAGATGATTCCTTATTGGTGCACTACACATCCTAATTGTTGGGAGCAGATAGTGTAAAGGTGGTGCTCCAACGAGTGGGACGAGACCACAACACTTGTAGAGACTCGCGTTTGATGATGCCAGGTGTCCCCCACCATCAAGGAAGTCGCAGCCTCACCAGATACGCATAAGCATGGATACATGAATTCATTTATTTATTCTAACGTTTGATTATGCATGATTTCTAATCATCTAGTTCGTTTTCTTGTAGTCGACTTCACATGGTGGCCAACCATGCTCCATCTTCTCGACATATGTTACGCCCACAAGGGCAAAGCAAAGTCCGACGTCAGCTACAAAATGAACGATGGCCCCGAGGCGCACAACAACCCCACCGTCCACATTTGTGTAACACCCTAAATTTGGGGGTATAAAATTTCTTTGCTCTTATCCATAAATTCAGGTGTTACTCCTCTTCCCTCTTCTCTCTTAACCCATTTCTTTTTCCATAGAAAGAGAGTCATTGTTTAGTTGGAGACCAATCTATCGTCTACTAGACAAAACCCTAAGGAAGTATGAAATGTTGCATCATGCTGAACTGTCACACATGGATTTAAGGGATAGAGCCAGGTGCGTCTCATATGTGTGCCAAAGAAGAACATCACATATAATGATAAAGTGTATAGAGATAAATGTCACAAGTATTATTATTGCATAGCGGAAGTCTTACAAAAATAAATTATAATAATAAAGCGAATTAAATATTATTCCTTGGCGACATCAAGCTGACTGGGAGACGCCACCTAGATAAGCTCGTAATCCTTGTTGTAAGGTTCCTCCTGGACCACCTGTTCTTCTCCTGTGGGGGGGTTATATATCGCAAGGGTGAGCTCACAAAATATAATAGCTCAACAAATTGTGTGGAATAATGTGCATGAACTCACCAAAGGTGGGATTTCTTGTGAAGTGTAAGGCTGATGAACAAATAAGGGTTAAAGCCGAGCATTGCTTTTAATACGTTAGTCAAATTTTATTAGCAGTTACTAAATGTAAGCAGATACCAAACCGGAGTAATAATAGATCAAAATTAAAAATAAACCACAATGCAATGCAAATGAAAAATTGAATTTAATTCCATAAATTAATTATGCGAGAGTCCTGAGCTGCTCATGACCGCGAGCACGGCTAGTATAATAGTTTTACACTCTGCAGAGGTTGTACCCTGTACCCACAAGTCATGTATCCCATCTAGCCAGGGTTTGCAAGGCCCTTAGACACTACCGAGGTGAATGGCTCGGGATCCACTACGAGGCCTTTACAAAGTTACACTAGCTTCAGAAAACCCGCTACAGTTTCTAGGAAGAGCAATGCAGGAATCCCCCTGTCTGACCGCCATCGCAATAAAATCAACCCGAGAACCTCCCTACACGCCTACTCCCCTACTGTCCTTGCCCCTTTTGGGTAAGGTAGTCCTCCACTAGCTTTCCTAGTTAGTCATCCAAGGGCGTCCCATTCCACCCTTGTGGTGGCACGTGTTTCTCAAGTTAAGCTCCATGTTCCAATTAACATAATAGTCTTGTCATGAACAGAAATAGAACAATAATAAAGAATGATCATGTGTAATAGTTATCTCAACACCCAAAACCATATATAGCAATAGCAATACTACCCAAAAGTTCAGGGGTAAACAAGGTGTAAAGATGACCAAACCAGGGTGACCTATTGGGTCCCATCAAATTTAAGCCTATGCATGACAAAATTATTATAGAGGACATTATTGGGGTAAATAAAAGTGGTCAAGGGCACATCTTGCCTTCAATGAGCTCCTGCTCAGCAACTTCTATCTGCTGAACACCCGGATCCTCAACCACTTGCTCGTCTACTCAAAGCAATACAAACATACATGGTATAGGAGAAATTAACATCACATCAAACATGAATACATAATACATAATAATAATCTACGCCTCGACACGAGATCGTAGGAACAAGAATCACTAAATTCAGAGTTACAGATTTTAAGTTATGATTTTCTGAAGTCCTTATGTGTTTGGTACAAAATTAATTAAGTGATCAATTCTAATATGGGTTTCATGCTAAAACACTATTACCAAGTGATAAACAATATTAATACAAAATTATAGGAACTAGAATGGATTAAAAAGGAGTTAGAATGAATTTTCTAGGAATTAAACAAGTTTCTCAATTAATTTTGTACTAAAAAATCATTTTCTATATTAATTTCTGTATTCTATTAAATGTCTGGACTGCGCGCACGAATACCAGGAAGCTCAGGGGTCTAAATCAAAAAAAATTAGGCCTTTCTGTAATTACTTATCACACTGTGTGGATGACGGGTTTATTCCTCTAAAGTTCAGGGACTCATACACAAAATGTCTAGACCGAGCGCTTACGGGTTCACTACAACCGCCCGATCTGAAATGAACTATCCAGATCAGGCCTACCCTCACGTGAACTAGTACGCGAATCTCAACCACAGGATCAGAGATCTAAGGCTTTGTGACCTCCTTACTCTGATCACGTCCGATTAGATCGGACGATCCAAAATGAACCCCCGCGAATCGCTCTGAGCGCACAATCACCACCGCACAGATCTCATCTAACGGCCGAGGCGCTTACCCCTCATACTCTAATCGTGGACGCATGGTACACTCACTGAAGATGGGCACTGAATGAAGTCGACCACGGCGCACGACGAATTCGCAGAGACGACGACAAATTCTGGTGGCATTGGTGGCTAATCCCAAGCAATACGGACGCGACTGTCTTCCACCTGGCCTAGAGGAGCCCCTGGGTTCAATACTGAGAGCACGACCGACGGTAAGCTAGGATTCCCTCGCGGCGGGTCCCTCTTCCCTCTCCGGTGGCAGTGGCGGCCTTGGGGAGCTAGGTTTACGCGGACTCAATGGAGCAGGGGAACGGAAGGAGGCAATGGCGGCTGTGGGTTTTATCTCCCTGCGTGGCCGATCACAACGTGTGCGCGAGATCCGCGTCAATGGTGTGCCCGCCAAGCTCGGCAGAGTCGTTGCGGGGACAGCCCTGACCTCCCGGTACCACCGACCAGCGACTAACGATTCTCGGAGCAAAGCGTGTAGTGAGACCGACAACCAGGGCCGACTTGTCAGCACTAGAATCGATGAGTGCGTGCATGGGGTTGACGGCGTGGGCCCACCCGTCGGCGCCCGCGTATGCTGGTTGGGTTGCGCAGTGTCACTTTTTAGTTGGGCCGGGGAAGGTTTGGGCCTAGCGCGAAGTTTTTCTATTTTCTATTATTTTCCTTTCTTTTCCTTTCAAATTTTAGATTTTGAATTTTAATTCAAATTTAGTTGTGAAATTGCACTCCCTTTAAATGTATAAATTGAGCATACCAGTAGGGAAGGATTTTATCCATTTATTTATTTTCTTTCTTTTGTATAGTATTATCCTTCTCTTTCTCAAAATTCTAAATTGCATATTATATCCTAAATTCCAATTTGGACATTAATGTGTTCCCATTAATAGGATTATTGTTATTATTAAATTGTCACACCCGGGTTTCGGGGCACCAAAACCCAGGCGCGAAATAAACACCAGGTGTGCTGGGACCAAGTCTCACACATATGATGAATAGTGGTACAAAAACGAATGTCACATTTTTACTATATAATAAGAGTTCTGTACAAAATAAATAATTACATCATAGGGAGACAATGATCCAGCAACCCACAGTTGACTGGGAGACGACGGCCTAGACCTCTCACGAACTTGTCACAGCATCCTCCATGCGCCTCATCTTGTGGTCCCTGTTCTTGACCTGTGGAGAGGTGTGAGATAGCAAGAGTGAGCTCACATATGTTCATCGCTCAACAAGTTGTGGGGAATAATGTGCATGAACTCGCCAAAGGTGGGAGCTCATGTGAAGTGTAAGGCTTACCGAAGAGGATGGTTGAAGCTGAGCATTGCTTTTAAAGTTGGTCAAAATTTTATTAGCAATTACTAAGTATAAGTAAATACCAACTCAGTTAAGTAGTAGAACAAAAGTAATAACAACACTTGCGATGCAATGCATATGACAAACTGAATTTAGTTCCATAAATTAATCATGTGAGGGTCCGAGCTGCTCATGACCGTGAGCACGGCTGATATACCAGTTTTACACTCTGCAGAGGTTGCACATCTTTACCCACAAGTCATGTTACCCATCTGCCAAGGGATCGCGACTTTCCATATACCTCTACCGAGGAGGCGAGGCAGTGTAACACTACGAGGCCTTTACAAAGTTCCACTAGCTTCAGAAAACCCGCTACAGTTTCTAGGAAGCTCCAGTGCAGTGATCCCTCGCCTGACCGCCATCGCAGCAAAATCAACCCAAGGACCTCCCTACACTGAGCACTCCCCTACTTCCCTTGCCCCTTTTGGGTAAGGTAGTCATCCACTAGCTTTTCTAGTTAATCAGCCAAGGGCATCCCATACTACCCTTGTGGTAGCACTGTTTTCTCGGGTGGTTGCTCCATGTTCCCATTAACATAATGATCTTATCATGAAGAGTAAATAACAACTGATAACAAAAGTATGAATAATATGTATCTCAATGCCCAAATCCACATATAACACTAGCAAGTACTACCCAAAAAGTTCAGTGGTAAACAAGGCATAAAGATAGTCAAAACTAGGGTAACCTATTGGATCCTATCAAAATTAACCTATGCAGATCATTATGATTAATCAGAACATGAGTGGGTAAAAAGAAGTGATCAAGGGCATAACTTGCTTGGGACTTGAGATACCAGGTACCAGGATGATCTTCAGGTGACTCGTAACCTCGCTGCTAGTCGAAGCAATACAGACAAACATGGTATAGGCAAAATTAACATTACATCAAACATAAGTACAAACTGCATAATAGTAATCTATGCGTTGCTACGAGATCGTGGGATCGAGAACCACTAAATTCGGAGTTACGGTTCAAAAGATACAGTTTTATGAGGTTTTAGGTGTTTAAACAATAACACTATATCCTCTATTGATTAATAAAAATCATTTGAGAAAATACATTAAAGAAATAACTAATTCAATCATTAATTTAAGTTATAACCTAATTGGAAGTCATATTTCCATCAGTTGTGGAGGAATCAGTTATCACATCGCATTTAACTTGCTTTAGCAAAGTTTATTTGATAACTAGAGGTTAAACAAATTAATTATTTATTTTTGAGAATATGTTTTGTAAAAAATAGAGTTACTAAAGTGTAGTCCAAATTATTATGAAGTTGACGCAACTCGAACGGATCAAATCGGAGTTATGTAACTTAAGTTATCAATTTACTAAAATTTACTAGATTACCTTTCATTTTAAAATCATTTCTGAATAAAATCAGGACATGGTTACTAATATGATAAATACCAGGGGCTAACACATAAGATCTAGGGACCCGACTGTGAATACTTCTAGCTGACAGGGGACGGCGTGTTGTTTTATTAAAATCTCGAGGGCTTATCTGCAAAATGCACAGACCGAAGGGGTATCTTGCACCCAGAATCGTCCGATTAAAAGGTGACGATGCGGATTAGATCAGTGTTTATTACGAATCGGTATGCACCCTGGACGCTAGGATCAGAGATCAATGGCCCAAGATTCAGCCGGACGTGGAAGAACTTCATCCGCCCGATTCCATCAACGGACCAGATCAAGCAAATGGGTGTCCACCGACCCCATCAAATCTGGAGCATCAGAGATCGATCCAACGGTTATGACACCATCCCCAACCTCAGACCCCAACCTCACGGCGGCGCGCACACGCCCACGGTGGTGCCCACACCGGTGATGGCCATCCCGGAACGCCGGCGTCTGAAACTACGGATATGTGAGGCGGAGGTCCAATAGAGCAAGTTCCAAGCGACTTACCGGTGGTTGGAGATGGTGGTGTGGCTGGTTTGCGAGGCGAGGCGGGTTCTCCGTGATCTGCGCACACCGTCGAGAAATTAAGGTCATCTAGAGGTTTAGTACTGCCTTCCAATTCCCCCATCAGCTTGAACACGCCCCCGCGACGCGACTGCACAACTCCTCGAGCCCCAGGCGATGGCACTTCGCGAGTTCGAACCTTGACGACGATTTTCCATTACCCCAGTCTTCGGTATCCTCGCGAGAGACGACGTTCTTCCAACCCGAAGCTTGATGGAGTTGGCCGAGGGGCGAGCCTAGCTTTATACTCGGGGATAGGGATCAACAACTGGCAACATGGTTACAACTACCCGAGAACTACGGCCGAGCGGAGCTTGTTGCGAGATCGTCGCGTCCAAATCCGAAGGGACAGGGAAGGTCCTGACGACGCGGCCCCACATGGCGGTGACCACAGTCGCGCGCGGATTCTGTTACCCACGGTGGCGGAAGATTGAAGAAGCGCTGGGCGGTAGTGGCCCACACGCCAGTGTCTGGTCTACGGGGACAGGGAAAATGGGGCGCGCGAGGTGTTTTTCAGCCCAGCAGGCGAAGGGAAGGCGCGGGGTGAGCTGGGCCGAGAGAGAAATCAGCTCAAGACATGGTCGACTGTTTCATCTTTTCTTTTTCTTATTTCCTTTTTCATTTATAAATTTCAGATTCAATTCTAAGTTTGGGTTTCAAATTCTAATCTAAATGTAACATAAAAAATATCGGCATGGATGCAAGATATATAGTTTTATAAACTTATATATTTAGATTATCTATTTTGTTCCCTTGTTTAATCAAAGGCTCAAAATATGCCATGCACATACTCATTTTGTTTCTTTTTAGGAAAAGAGCATTTTGAACGTGGGATAAGCATTAAAAGTTACTTTCAAAATAAATATTCATTATCTTTTTATTTTAAAAGAAAGTATTGTATACTTTCAATTAAGGGTTTCTATATTGTTTTAAGAGTATGTGTAATTTATGAGGAAAACTAATTAATGGGGTATCTTTTATTATTTAATTTCCTGAGTTTTAAATTTTATGTGTTAAACTTAAAAAAAGAATATCTAGTCTAGATTTGCGTCATCTAAATTTAATACTCATCTAGATAAATGCTTATAGTGTATCATTTAATGAAATGAATATGCACTTAGTTAAACAGAAAACCTTTCTATTACTTCCTTTCTAAATTAATTCTTGGTTTCAAGGTTTAGTCCTCAACAGTCAAATCCCAAATATAAGTTGAGATATCGGAATTTACCATTTTATCTTTATTTATTTATTTTATTATTTTTTCTTATACAAATTTTGGGCTTTACATAAATGCACAACCCAATAACTCCAACATGATGCACATGTTATTCATGTGTCATTTGTTAATTATTCACTTTTAAATGTGGTGGTTCACATGCTTAGTTAAATGGAAGCAAAACACATAAGAGAATTATCTCCTTTACTATGGTTTACAAATTTGGGTATTACAAATCCTACTACCCCTTAAAAAGAATCTCGACCTTAGATTAGGAAGAACTAAGGAAGCGGTGAGAAAATTCTATTTGAAGCTCTTCTTCTCTCTCCTAAGTAGCCTCATCTTCACCGTGGTGACTCCATTGCACTTTGCACATTTTTATCACTTCATTCCTTGTAACCTAGTCAGAGTGTCAATGATCTTGGTAGGATACTCCGTGTAAGTCAGATCACCTTGAACACTGAGTTCTTCCATTGGTAACTGTTCCTCAGGGACACGGAGACACTTCTTGAGTTGAGACACGTGGAACACATCGTGTACATCGGACAAATGATCAGGTAGCTCCAGTTGGTATGCCATCTCCCCAACTCGCCTAAAGATTCTAAAGGGTCCAATAAAGCGAGGGGATAACTTGCCTTTAACTTTGAATCTTCTCGTTCCACGAACTGGTGACACCTTGAGGTACACGTGATCACCCTCTTTGAATTCCAGTGGTCTTCTTCGATTATCAGCATAGCTCTTCTGCCGAGTTTGTGCCACCCTCAAGTTCTCCCAGATCATACAGACTTGTTCTTCTGCCTCTTGGATAATCTCAGGCCCAAAGAACTGTCTTTCTCTAGTATGATCCCAATAGAGAGGAGTCCTGCACTTTCTGTCATATAAAGCTTCAAATGGTGACATCTTCAGACTGGCCTGGTAACTATTATTATAAGAGAACTCAACATATGGTAGACTCTTGTCCCAACTGCCTCCATGCTTAAGGGCACAAGCTCTTAACATATCCTCAAGTACTTGGTTAGTTCTCTCAATCTGGCCATCAGTTTGGGGACGATAGGTCGAACTGAACTTCAACTTCGTATCCATATTCTCATGAAGGATCTTCCAAAATCTTGACGTAAATTGTGATTCTCGATCAGAAACAATCTTCTTCGGTACACCGTGTAGGCACACAATCCGAGCCATGTATAATTCTACCAATTGAGAACCTTTATAAGTAGTCTTGACTAGAAAAAGGTGAGCCACTTTGGTCAGTCTATCCACGATCACCCATATGGAATCGTAACCCTTTGGGGTACGAGGCATCCCGGTAATGAAATACATAGCAATTTCTTCCCACTTCCATTTGGGTACTTTTAAAGGGTGTAGCAGTCTAGCTGGCCTTTGATGTTCGGCTTTAACCCTTTGACATACATCACACACAACCACATGTGCAGGAGCATCTCTTTTCAGCCCATACCACCAGTACTTTTGTTTCAGATCCTGATACATCTTAGTTCTACCAGGATGAATAGAGTAATCAGAGTCATGGGCTTCCTTCAGAATAGTTTCTTGGAGGCTGTCAATCTCAGAAACACATATCCGGTTCTTGAACCATATTGTGCCTGGCCCATCCTCCGTAAAGTCTAGACCTCTACCTTCAGTAATCAGATCTTTGATCTCTTGGATATTAGCATCACCGATCTGACCCTTGCGTATTTCCTGCTCCAAGGTAGGTTCCGCTTCAATAGTGACCCCTTTAGTGTGTGCAACTATCCCTAGATTGAGTCTTCTAAAATCCTCTACTAAGTCATCAGGTAGCTGGGCGACAATAGCTGCATGGACATGCTCCTTCCGACTCAAGGCATCCGCAACCAGATTCGCCTTGTCCGGATGATAATGAATCTCCAAGTCATAGTCTTTGATGAGCTCCAACCAACGGCGTTGCCTAAGGTTGAGATCTTTATGAGTGAAGATATACTTTAAGCTCTTATGATCAGTGTAGACTTGGCACTTAGTTCCTATTATATAATGCCTCCAAATCTTGAGTGCATGCACTACGACTGCCAGTTCTAAGTCATGAGTGGGGTAGTTTAACTCATGTTTCCGCAACTGGCGAAACGCGTAGGCGATAACATGTCCTTCTTGCATAAGAACACATCCCAAGCCCTGGCGGCACGCATCACAATATATATCAAATCCCTTTTGCAGATCTGGCATAATCAACACTGTAGGTGACATCAATCTTAACTTTAGCTGATTGAAACTATCTTGGCATTCCCAAGACCAATTAAACTCCTTTCCCTTCTCTAACAGTGAGGTCATAGTCTTAGCAATCTTGGAGAACCCTTCAATAAATCGCCGATAGTAGCCTTCAAGTCCCAAGAAACTCCGAATTTTGGTAACCGGGCTTGGTATCTTCCATGCCACTATCTCCCTCACTTTAGTAGAGTCCACTGATATTCCACCATTGGAGATGATGTGTCCCAGGAATGGCACTTCGTCAATCCAGAACTCACACTTGCTATACTTGGCATAGAGTTGATTATCTCGTAGCTTCTGTAGCATCATTCACAGATGTTCCTCATGATCACTATCATTCTTGGAATAAATGAGAATATTGTTGATGAATACCACGATGAATCTATCAAGATACTCCATGAACACCTTGTTCATCAGATTCATGAAGTAGGCTGGTGCATTAGTTAAGCCAAATGACATGACTGTGACCATATCGGGTTGAGAAAGCCGTCTTGGGAATGTCAGATGGCCTAATCTTCATTTGATGGTATCCCGATATGAGATCAATTTTAGAGAACACCCTAGCACCTCTCATCTGATCAAATAAGTCCTCAATTTGAGGTAAAGGATACTTGTTCTTAATAGTAACATCATTAAGTGATCTATAATCCACACACATCCTTTGTGATCCATCCTTTTTCTGTACAAACAGAACCGGCGCTCCCCAAGGTGAGGAACTCGGACGAATGTACCTAGCCTCCTGTAACTCTGTTAACAGTTTCTTAAGTTCCTTTAGTTCTTCTACTGACATCCTGTATGGCCTTTTTGAAATAGAAGCGGTTCCAGGTAAGAGATCAATGACAAATTCAACTTCCCTATCTGGCAGCATCTCGGGTAACTCCTTTGGAAAGACATCAGGAAAATCTCTAACCACATGGATGTTGCTGCCTACAAATTTCCCATCTACTAGATATACAGTTGGTCTAGTAGAGGCAGTTATGGTAATCTCGACTTCGAATATTTCTCCCTTTGAACTGGTAAGTTCTACGGTTCCCCTAGCACAATGTATAACTGCCTTGGCCTTTCTTAACCACGACATACCAAGTATTAGATCTATACTACTTTCCTCTAATACTATAGGTGTAGCCCAGAATTCCCTTCCATAATTGTCAAGGTTAATCTGTTGGTCATATAATTTGCTTCAATAGGCCCTTTAGGGGTAATTACTATCAGTGGCTTTTGCATATTTTGAAGGGGTAACTCATTTATGTTGGCATATTGAGCAGAAATAAACGAATGCGTAGCACCAGAATCAAATAGTATTGCTGCAGGAATTGAATTAATATAAAACATACCAATAGCGATGTTAGCTCCATCAGCGTTAGCATCAGCACTGACTTGGTTGACCCTAGCAATGCTAAATCCCTTGCCGGAACCTGGAGTTGGTTGCTTGCTTTGGACGGGTGTGCTGGCAATCCCCTACGGACAAACATTAGCATAGTGCCCAACCCGACCACACTTGAAGCATGTGGTGCCTATACTCTATCTTGCAGGTCTCGCCGGGGTGCCAGTGGGGGTAGCCTAACGAGTGTGTGGAGTCTATGGAGTCCCCTATGGTGCATAATGAGCTGGGCGTTGTCCTCCTCCAGTACGAGCTAGTGTACCCTAGGGTGGGACATAGCGAGGATGAATGCTATTGCTCCCCTGTCCCTGGGTGATAGCCTTCCTCTTCATTTCCCCCAGCTGAACATGCTTGTGTTCAATAGCTAGAGCCTTGTCTAGGAGCCTATAGAATGATGGAAAGGTGTGAACAACCAGTGAATACTAAAGTGGTCCATTAAGTCCCTCCATGAAGTGTTCCTCTTCCTTTCATCGTCAGCCACTTCATCTGGAGCATATCTTGATAGCTGAATAAACTTGTCGCGATACTCACTAACTGACATGTTGCTTTGCTTCAGTGACAAAAATTCCTTATTGATTTTCATCAGGCCAATAGGAATATGGTAGTTTCTGAACTGGGTAGCGAATTCTTCCCAAGTAATATTATTGGCAGCATCATGAGCATTAGTGTAAGAATCTCACCAATCAGCAGCGGGTCTAGTAAGACGACCAGAAGCATAAAGCACCTTCTACTGGTCAGAGCATTGGGCGATATTCAACATCTTCTCCACTGACTTTAGCCAATCATCAGCGTGCAGAGGATCTGGAGTGCTGGCAAATGTAGGGGGCTTGTGACTCATGAGCTCCCGGTGCTTGTCCCGAGGTCGAGCTGGTGGTGGTGGTGGAGGCAATGGTGCTTGTTGTTGTCGTACCATCTTCTCTTGCCTCATCTCTTCTTGCATCTCCTGCCTCTCCTAGCGCATCTCTTGACTTTCCTGTCGCATCTGAGCTTGCATATCCGTCATAGTATTTGCCATCTGTTGTAGTATCTGCATCTGAGCTGTGACCACTGGATCTATCCCAGTCGGTGGAGGATTCTGAGGATTCATTTCTACTTGTTGTTGTCTAACAATCCTCTGGTTGTATGGGTTGGCAGGTAGATTGATTCTGCCTCCCTTCCTGGTATTGACCATCTGGGTTAGAAACACATGGTAAGATAGAATTGTAGACAAGATGAGTAATTACGAGACATGATCTTTGGGGGTTTTATTAGCAAAGTAGATTAGTGTGTCACCTATTGATGCTAATACATTACCTTATGGTGGTACATGCTAGAATTCCTTGTTATACTCTTTCAATCAATCAAAGAAGCAAATCAGGCATTTATCATCAGAACAATCATCCAAACACTTTAGATAGAGAAAATAATTTTAATTTTGTCTTAGGTCTCCTATCTCTTTAAAGGGTTATAAATGTAGGATTCCAAGGTGTGAAGTCCTTCTTGTCTTTCTAGAGTAGAAAAGATAAGAATAGTCAGAGTAGAATAGAAAAAGGTGAGACATGATAAAAAAAGTATAGAAAGAAGCAAAGTAAGGTAAGTAGGTAAGGGTTTTATCGAGTTCTATCTAGGTTTCGTCCTACAGTCAATATTTGCTCTGATACCACTTCTGTCACACCCGGATTAAGGGATAAAGTCGGGTGCGTCTCATATGTGTGCTAAAGAAGAACATCACATATAATGACAAAGTATATAGAGATAAATGTCATAAGTATCATTATTACATAGCGGAAGTCTTACAAAAATAAATGATAACAATGAAGCAAACTAAATATTATTCCTTGGCGCCATCAAGCTGACTGGGAGACGCCAACTAGATAAGCTCGTACTCCTCGTTGTAAGGTTCCTCCTGGACCACCCGTTCTTCTCTTGGGGGGGGGTTATATATCGCAAGGGTGAGCTCACAAAAAATCATAGCTCAACAAGTTGTGGGGAATAATGTGCATGAACTCACCAAAGGTGGGAGTTCATGTGAAGTGTAAGGCTGATGAACAAATAAGGGTTAAAGCTGAGCGTTGCTTTTAATAAGTTGGTCAAATTTTTATTAGCAGTTACTAAATGTAAGCAGATACCAAACCAGAGTAATAATAGATCAAAATTAATAATAAACCACAATGCGATGCAAATGACAAATTGAATTTAATTCCATAAATTAATCATGCGAGAGTCATGAGCTGCTCATGACCGCGAGCACGACAAGTATACCAGTTTTACACTCTACAGAGGTTGTACCATGTACCCATAAGTCGTGTATCCCGTCTAGCCAGGGTTTGCAAGGCCCTTAGACACTACCGAGGTGAATGGCTAGGGATCCACTATGAGGCCTTTACAAAGTTCCACTAGCTTTAGAAAACCCGCAACAGTTTCTAGGAAGAGTAATGCAAGAATCCCCCGTCTGACCGCCATCGCAACAAAATCAACCCGAGAACCTCCCTACACGCCTACTCCCCTACTGCCCTTGCCCCTTTTGGGTAAGGTAGTCCTCCACTAGCTTTCCTAGTTAGTCAGCCAAGGGCGTCCCATTCCACCCTTGTGGTGGCACATGTTTCTCAAGTTAAGCTCCATGTTCCAATTAACATAATAGTCTTGTCATGAACAGAAATAGAACAATAATAAAGAATGATCATGTGTAATAGTTATCTCAACACCCAAAACCATATATAGCAATAGAAAAGTCTCACACCCGGTTTTAGAAGGCAAACCGAATGCGAACCATGTACTTGCCAGGATCAGCAATTCACGTACATAACAGTTACATAGCTGGACATCATCACATAGTGCTAAAATAATGACATAAAAGAGGGTATAATAGTCGATTACATCATGATGTCCGAGACATCCACATAGTATTTAACAATAATCAAAGTGCGGAAAAGAAACGTAGATACACACGGCCTACATAGGCAGCCGACTAGGGGTTTGCCGCTAACCCATGCCTAGAACTCATCGTACTCTTGGAACTCCTGGAAGTCCTCCTCCACGACTTCATCTTCACCTGAGCAGTGGTTGCAACGCGGACAACCTGCGGGGGGGGGGGGGGGGGGGGGGGTTGGTGTGTAAAGCAAGGGTGAGTACACATCAACATACTCAGCAATATGTCCCGTTTGGCTGTAGTGGACTAGCTTTATGTGGAGTTAAGTCAAGCAGTTGCTTTTAGTTGGTCAAGTTATTGTTACTAGTAGAAAGCCAGGTTTTAGCATTAACCCAAGTTACTAACCCAAATGTATCATTTCCAAACGGAAAGAATACCACTTACCATTATCATAAGCATAATCATAACCATCATCCTCATCACCACCTGTAAACCATACATCTCTGATCAAGTATCTCTAATCAATGGAGCTCCCTTGGCCGCTCATAACCGCGAGCACGACTGATATATCAGTTTCATAACACTCTGCAGAGGTTGCGCACTTTACCCACAAGCCGTGATTCCCTCTTGCCTTGGGCCGATCAAACCCTTAAACACTACCAAGGTGAATAGGCAGGGTCTTACTACGTATCCTTTACAGAGATTCCCTGGGGCTGTAGCTGTCCGTTAGGTTTTCTAAATGCACCACACTCCTCCCCAAGGGGCGAACCAACCTTGGCAGAGCGAGCCGCATACACCGTGCCCCACTAACGGCACGACGACGAAGCGAACTACACCCCAGTTCCTCTAATTACTCAGCTAAGGGCGTCCCACTCCACCCTCATGGTTGCACTGTTTTCCTGGACGGTCATCCAACGAACAGGTCCTTACGGAGAGGCACTCGAGAAACAACTCGAGTCCCCTTAAGGGCCACAAGTACCATCATCATAATCAAAAGGGAAAACATCGTATAATAGATAATCTCATCATGTTCATTGATTAATGTGAAGCACTAGCATAAAGCTAAACCATAATAACCCAACCAGAATAGGTAAACAAGGACAAGATAGACAAAAGCTAGTCAATCCTTAAGTATAAACTGTGTAAATGCGGGGAGTGAATTATAAGAATGAGTAGGACATAGACGGGTCAAGGGACACTTGTCTTCACCAACCAGCTGCTGCTCAGGGTCTTCACCTGCAACTCCTTCGGACTCCGCCAACTGACCGTTATCTATATGAGTTTCAAACATACATTTCACAAGTTTTAATACAAAAGAACAGTACACCAAACAATAGAATGCAATAAATAAACATACGTTCGACGCAGGGCTCACACCTACGACTAAGCGAGAAAGAGAAAGTAACGGTCGAGGCTACGGTCGAAGAGCGATCACGTCACACGATTATAAATTAAATTACTCGTCTAACAGAATGGTGTTAATTTAGCCATCACATTTAGCATAGGGTAAAGTCATGTTCCATGTTTAATTATTATAAGCAGATAAAGGTAAATTAAAAGGATTGTCGTGCGACGAAACGCGCGACACAACACTTAAATTGAATGAAGAAATAAACGACTCGTCGCGCGACAGAGCGTGCAACGAGACACTTGCAATAATTATAAAGAGACGTTAAGCGTCGCACGATGAAACGCACGACGACATACGTCATCTGAACTGAATTCAAAATGAAATGTCGCGCGACGAAGCACGCGACACAGCTCATTAATAAAGATGAATTTAAAATGAATCATCGCGCGACGAAGCGCGCCACACAACACATCGACTAAACTAAAATTAAAAATGGATTAACTAAAAGTTAAACGCCGCGCAACACAGTCACGCGCACGATCACGCTGCGCGTGCCGGGGGCACGCGAGCGCGGGGTCGCGGGGCGCGGACGCGCAGGGGCACGGACGCAGGGGCCACGGGGCCGAGCCGCCGCTGGAGCAGGGGTGCGAGGCGCGTAGGGGAACGGAGGCCGCGTGGCGCCAGGCCGTCGGGCGAGCGGGGCCGCCGGGGCGCGGGCGAGCCACCGGGGGGGGGGGGGGGGGGGGCGAGCGGCCGGGCACGGGGCCATCGGGCGCGGGCCGCGGCGAGGGGGACCGCCGGTGGGGAGCGGGCGCGGGGCCGCGCGATGGGGCTGCAGGGGGCGCGCGACGGGGCCGCAGGGGGGCGCGCGACGGGGCCGCAGGGGGGCACGACGGGGCTAAGGGGGGCGCACGACGGGGCTACAGGGGGCGCGCAGGGAAGGATAAAGGGGAGGGGGAAGGGAGAGAGAGAGGGAGAGGGGAGCTCACCTCAGGGTCCAAATCCGACGATCACCGTCTCCAAAACCTCGAGCACCACGGGGAGAGAGAGAGAGAGAGAGAGAGAGAGAGAGAGAGATGGGAGAGAGAAGGAGTTGCTGCGCGAAAGAATTGAATAAGGGGAAGAGACCAGGGGAGGGGGCGCGCGCATGGGGAGGGGCAGGGCGCCAGGGGCGCGCAGGCCGAGCTGGGCCAGGCCAGGTTGGGCTGGGCTGGGCCGCACCACTGGTCAAAATCTTGTGGCACGCACAACCACAGATCGGAATTCAATTCACGAAGCAAAATCCGAAACGAGACTAAGCAATACACGTGACTAAACACGACATCAGACAAAAGAAATATGATTCGGCATGATGCAACACCCATGTCAACTTAGGTTTTGTTTACACACGATATGGACGCGAGTCGCTATACTGCTTTGAAATTGGGAAGAAGGAGCGAAACGGGAAAAGAAAAGAGAGTAACGCGTGAGTAAAAAGAAGAAAAATTCCACCCCCAAATTCAAGGCGTTACAAACCTATCCCCCTTAAAAGAATCTCGCCCTCGAGATTCAAGGTTGGCCAGCAAAGAGTTCAGGGTATTTGGCCATTAGATCATCTTCACGCTCCCAGGTTGCTTCTTCCTCAGAGTGGTGACTCCATCTGACTTTGCACATCCTGATAGTTTTCCTCCGGGTGACTCGGTCTGCAGTCTCAAGAATCTGCGCTGGCTTCTCTACGTAGGTCAGGTCCTCCTAGACCTCTAGACCTTCTACTGGCAACTGCTCTTCTGGCACACGCAGACACTTCTTCAACTGAGACACGTGGAAGACATCATGCACTGTGAACAAGCCTTCTGGCAGACTGAGCTGATAGGCCACTTCTCCACGCCTTGCAAGAATCTGGTACGGACCAACATAGCGGGGTGCTAGCTTGCCTTTGTCTCCGAATCTTCTGACTCCTCTCATCGGTGATACTTTCAGGTAGACAAAATCTCCGACTTCGAAACTCAGCTCTCTCCTTCTTGTGTCTGCATAACTTCGCTACCTTGATTGTGCTATCTTCATGTTCTCCCGAACCATCTTGATGTTCTCTTCAGCTTCGAGCAAAATGTCTGGCCCCAACACTTGCTTCTATCTAGGCTGATCCCATTGCAACAGAGTTCTACAACTCCTTCCATAAAGCGCCTGAAATGGTGACATCTTCAAGCTAGCCTGGTAACTGTTATTATAGGAGAATTCTGCAAAAGGTAACCTCTTGTCCCATCCGGACTGATCTGGCAATGGACACTATCTTCTTTGGCACACCATGAAGACAAACGATCTGGGACATGTACAACTCTTCCAACACTGCACTGATGTAGTTGGTCTTGACGGGTATGAACTAGGCTGACTTGGTTAAGCGGTCCACCACTACCCAAATGGAATCGTAGCCAGCTCGAGTGTGAGGCAATCCGACTATGAACTCCATTCCGATTTCATCCCATTTCCACTGAGGAATTCGCAACGGTTGCAGCAATCCAGCTGGCCTCTGATGCTCTGCCTTGATCCTTTGACAACTGTCACATATAGCCACATGCTCTGCAATCTCCCTTTTCATTCCGTACCACCAGAATTTCTTCTTCAGGTCCTAATACATCTTCTCACTTCCAGGATGTATAGAATAAGCTGACTCATGAGCTTCCTTGAGGATCAACTCCTGAATGGACTGGACATTGGGAACACACAAGCGGTCCTTGAACCATATCACACCTTCTGCATCTTCCGGAAAGTCTTTACCTCTTCCTTCCAGAATCAGCTGCCAAATTTCACTGATCTTCTCATCATTCTTCTGTGCTTCTTTGATTTCCCACTCTAGGGTAGGCTCTAACTCAACTGTCACTCCTCGCGTATTGTTCAGAAATCCGAGGCTCAACCTGTCAAACTCTTTGGCTAGCTCATAAGGCATCGGATGAGCGACCATCATATTAACTTGACTCTTCCTGCTTAAAGCATCTGCCACTATGTTCGCTTTGCCTGGATGGTAATGAATCTCCAATTCATAGTCCTTGATCAACTCTAACCATCTTTGTTGCCTCATGTTCAACTCCGACTGAGTGAATATGTACTTCAGACTCTTGTGGTCTGTGTATACATCGCATTTATGCCCATACAGATAGTGCCTCCATGTCTTCAGTGCGTGAACCACTGCTGCCAATTCTAGGTCATGGATTGGGTAACTCTTCTCATGAACCTTCAGCTGTCGGGACGAGTAAGCCACAACTCTTCCCTCTTGCATCAACACGCATCCCAAACCAGTGTAACAAGCATCGCAATACACTGAGAAGGGCTTGCGCACATCAGGTAAGACTAAGACAGGCGCTGTAGTCAACTTCTCTTTCAGCGCTTCAAAGGCTTCTTGGCATTTCTGGGTCCACTTGAACTCAACCTTGTTGCCTAGCAAAGCTGTCATTGGTTTCACAATCTTCGAAAACCCTTCAATGAATCACCGATAATATCCGGCCATCCCAATGAAACTCTTGATTCCTCGAGCATCTATTGGCGCTTTCCAGTTCAGAATGTCTGCCACTTTCTTCGGATCCACAACTAATCCTTCTTTGTTAATTATGTGACCTAAGAACAAGACTTCATTAATCCAGAACTCGCACTTACTCAACTTTGCATACAGCTGGTGCTCTCGCAATCTCTGCAATACCATCTTCAAATGATTCACATGCTCTCCTTCACTTTGAGAATATATAAGAATATCATCAATAAATACCACCACGAACTTGTCAAGATAATCCATGAATACACTGTTCATTAGATTCATGAAGAAGGCTTGTGCATTCGTTAGGCCAAAAGACATAACAGTGAACTCATACAACCCATACTGGTAATGAATGTCGTCTTCGGAATGTCTGAAGGTCGAATCCTGAGCTGATGATAACCTGACCTTAGATCTATCTTTGAAAACACGCTGGCTCCTCTCAACTGGTCGAACAGATCTTCTATTCTGGGCAAGGGTACTTGTTCTTGATCGTGACCTCATTCAGAGCTCGATAATCGATACACATCCTTATGGTGACATCTTTCTTCTCCACGAACAGGATAGGGGCGGCCTAAGGTGAGGTGCTTGGCCGGATGTAACCTTTCTCTAACAGTTCATCAATCTGCTTCTTGAGTTCAACTAACTCTGGTCAGATACTCTGTAGGCTCTTTTAGAAATGGGGGCAGCGCCAGGAAGAAGCTCTATAGCAAACTCAACTTTCCGCTCAGGTGACATACCTGGTAAGTCTTCCGGAACACATCTGGAAATTCTAACACAACCTTGATAATCTCGAGTGAATCTGACTCCTTGCTATCAATAGCCATCTGATGACAACTTCCTTTCCTTGGCTCAGGTGAGATTAACTCGACTACCACTTCTTCTCTTAGTGGAGACACCAACTTAACTGTCCTCTTATCACACCTGATAATTGTTTGATATTTATCTAGCCAATTCATCCCTAGGATGACATCTATTCCCTGAGTACCCATTACTATGAGATTAGCAGGAAAAGCTATCTCCCTTATTTCCACACTTACATTCAAGCAAATGTTATCAGCTCTAATTCTACCACCGGCTGAGTCAATTTGGATGGGGGTGGACATGGTAGTGATTGGAAGATTATGTGCTTCTACCCATGATGCAGTAATAAATGAATGCGCTCCTCTAGTATCAAATAACACTTCAGCAATATGGGAGTCGACTGGGAAACTACCTACTATCATGCTGGGGGTTTCCTGAACTGCTTCAGCCTCCAAGTGATTCAGTCACCCATGGTTGTAGCGTGGCTGAGAGTGGTTGCCTGCTCCAGGCTGAGACACATTCTGCTTTGCTAGGGCACTGGGGCCTGACTGCTGCTGGGATGCCTTCTTCGGACATTGCATCACCCAATGGCCTTGCTCTCCACAATGGAAACATGCTCTGCTTCCACCCTGAACTGGTGCTGCCTGACTGCTCTAGTTGGTTGGTGGGGCGGGAAGACGAGGTGCCTGTTGATTCTTCCTCTGGAACTGACCACCTCCAGATTGATTGTTCTGGCGATTCTGCTGCTGGTGCTGAGGGTGCTGCCTTTGAAACTGCTGCTGCTGAGGTGGCACTGGTTCTGCCTAAACTGTTGAGGTGGGTTGCCTGAGAAACGAGGACGATTGCTGCTTCCAGGCTGGGGTCCACTGATCTTACGCTTGCGATCCTCCATCTCTTTGCGCTTCCTCTCTGTCATGATTGCTCTGTCAATCAGATGCTTAAATGTGGGGAAGGTATGATTCATCAGCTGATACTGCAGAGGGTCAACTAAGCCTCTCAGGAAGCGATACTGCCTCTTGGCGTCAGTGTTGACATCTTCAGGAGCATAGCGGGACAACTTCAGAAACTTGTCTCAGCACTCACTGATAGACATAGGCCCTTGCTTGAGCGCCAGGAACTCCTCCTTCTTCACTGTCATCAGACCTACAGGAACATGGTACTGGCAGAAATTGTCTCTGAATTCTTCCCAGGTGATGGTGTCGGGGTTGGCATGGGTGGCGAGATAGGACTCCCGCCAAGACTGGGCTGCTCCTCTCAACAGATGGGGACCATACATAACCTTCTCCCTGTCGTCGCACTGAGCGGTGTGCAACTCCCGCTCCACAGTGCGCAAAAATCTTCAGCATCCATGGGGTCAGAAGAGTGAGCGAACACCAGGGGATGACCTCTCATGAATTTAGCACGCTTGTCTCTGGGTATTTGAGGCATCTGAGGCTGAGGTGGTGGCTGCTGCTGCTGCTGAATGGCGGCCAGAGTCTGACCGATGGCTTGAACTGCCTGAGTCTGCATTAGGAACATCTGCTCGATGGACATCGGGGGTGGGGGTGGCAGCTGCTGTTGCTGGGGTGCCTCATCCTGCGGGGCTGCCTGCTCCTGCTGAGCACGCCTTCCTCCTTTGCGCCTGTTGTCTGACATCTGCAGAATGCAACCACACATCAGAACTGATCTTGCAAGCTTGCAGCATAAGAAAAGAGTATATAATTCTTCCACAATACTGAGCAGATGAACATCTTGACTGATCTCCAACACAGACCAACACAACTTCTCAGATAAAGAGGAAAGTAGCACAAAAGGGCTTCCCAACTAGATAGCTAATTTTATTAACATTCAACAGGTAAACCAAAGTGCAGGGGATACCTACACCCTGACGACAGTCATTACAAAGATCTAAATCCAACAAAGTTCATCATGACAAACATAAAGGCACAGGATAAGCAAACTACCCTGTCTAACTAAGACTAACTAAGAGTAAGACTGATGCTAAGACTATAGCTTCTAGGTATATATTTTCATATTAATTACAAGATCTGACGCTGACGATCTATGGTGCTAAATTTATCTTGGTCCTACAGTCGGGGTTGCCATAAGCATGGTGTCCATGCTGAGGTGAGCGGTACGGGTGCTGAGTCCCGACAGGAGCGGGGGAGCCATCCTCCAGGTGATGATGCTCCGCGCGCTCAGCGCGCAGCTGGGCGATCTCAGCACGAGCCCTACTCAGCTCATCTAATGCATGGTCCAGCTCTGTGTTTAGCACGGCGGCTAGGTTGATTGTGCTGCTCAACCAAGGATTGTCCTCACCGATAGGTGAGACAACCACGCCTCGTGTGCTGCCAGATGGACGGCGAGGGTAATACTTCAGGTTGAGACCATCAGCTACCCCGCCGAGCACTGAGCAGTAGTGCGAAAGCCCACGCCGTGCGACATCTTGCATGGCCGCCTCAGCCGAGTCCCACTCAGAGATAGAATAGTGCTCTGAGCAGACCTCCGCACCCTAGAGACTGTTCTCCGGACGACGCACCAAGCAGGTCGCCTCTTAGCGGTCCGGGTAAACCCCGTAACTGTGCTGGAAGACAACACAGTGATACTCGATGGACCAAGTGCGCCGGTCGAGTGCCTGGCGCAGCAGGGTGTCGAGCGTGTCGTGAAAGTGACACCCGCGAGCGGCGTCACGAGTGATGGGTCGAGCAACCCATCCTTCCAGCTCCTGCTCCTCTGAAAGGTCGGTGCTGTGGCTCAAGCTGCTGTCATCACCTCCGTCGTCTGGGTCTCCTCCAGCAGCTACTCCAGTGGCTGGGGCGCTCAGTGGTGGTGTAGGGGGCGCCTCCAGCGGGAGCACAGGGGAGCAGCTCCTCACAGACTCTATCTCCTGCTGAAGCGAGAAAGAAGAGCCCTGCTTTTCCAGCTCCTGTCGTCGACGCTCCTCCTCCTCATGCAGGCGGTGGTGCAGCCTCTCCAAGTGGCTAGACTGACCAGTCACTAGACGGCGAAGCAGACGCTCCACGAGACGAGAAGGCAAGAAAGGAATGACTGACTTCCGTGTAGTGTGTCTAAGACGAGCCATCTACAAAAGACATTGTAAGCATAAGAGTGAGAACAGAACTAATATGACCAGCAAGTAGACCATAAATAAATGAGGAATTAGAATAAAACAAAATTTTCAGCAAGGTATAATAATATATAGTAGAACATAGGTTTGGTCGATATGACCAACTTTTGAAGGGATACCAAAATCAAGGCGATAATAGGGGTCTATAATCATTAGAACGACCATTCTACTCTAGGTTAGCGGTCCTACAGTCAGCATAACTTTGATACCACCTATGTCACACCTGGTTTTAGAAGGCAAACTGAATGCAAACCATGTATGTGCCAGGATCAGCAATTCACGTACACAGCAGTTACATAACTGGACATCATCACACAGTGCTAAAATAATGACATAAAAGAGGGTATAATAGTCGATTACATCATGATGTCCGAGACATCCACATAGTCTTTAACAATAATATAAGTGTGGAAAAGAAACGTAGATACACACGGCCTACACAGGCAGCCGACTGGGGGTTTGCCGCTAACCCACGCCTAGAACTCATCGTACTCTTGGAACTCCTGGAAGTCCTCCTCCACGACTTCATCTTCACCTGAGCAGTGGTTGCAACGCGGACAACCTGGGGGGGGGGTTGGTGTGTAAAGCAAGGGCGAGTACACATCAACATAGTCAGCAATATGTCCCGTTTGCCTGTAGTGGACTAGCTTTATGTGGAGTTAAGTCAAGCAGTTGCTTTTAGTTGGTCAAGTTATTATTACTAGTAGAAAGCCAGGTTTTAGCATTAACCCAAGTTACTAACCCAAATGTACCCTTTCCAAACGGAAAGAATACCACTTACCATTACCATAAGCATAATCATAACCATCATCCTCATCACCACCTATAAACCATACATCTCTGATCAAGTATCTCTAATCAATGGAGCTCCCTTGGCCGCTCATAACCGTGAGCACGGCTGATATATCAGTTTCATAACACTCTGCAGAGGTTGCGCACTTTACCCACAAGCCGTGATTCCCTCTTGCCTCGGGCCGATCAAACCCTTAAACACTACCAAGGTGAATAGGCAGGGTCTCACTATGTAGCCTTTACAAAGATTCCCTGGGGCTGTAGCCGCCCCTTTGGTTTCCTAAATGCACCGCACTCCTCCCCAAGGGGCGAACCAACCTTGGCAGAGCGAGCCGCATACACTGAGCCCCTTTAACGGCACAATGACAAAGCGAACTACACCCCAGTTCATCTAATTACTCAGCTAAAGGCGTCCCACTCCACCCTCAAGGTTGCACTGTTTTCCCGGGCGGTCGTCCAACGAACAGGTCCTTACGGAGAGGCACTCGAGAAACAGCTCGAGTCCCCTTAAGGGCCACAAGTACCATCATCATAATCAAAAGGGAAAGCAACATATCATAGATAATCTCATCATTTCATTGATTAATGTGAAGCGCTAGCATAAAGCTAAACCATAATAACCCAACCAGAATAGGTAAACAAGGACAAGATAGACAAAAGCTAGTCAATCCTTAGGTATAAACTGTGTAAATACGGGGAGTGAATTATAAGAATGAGTAGGACATAGATGGGTCAAGGGACACTTGCCTTCACCAACCAGCTGCTGCTCAGGGTCTTCACCTGCAACTCCTTCGGACTCCGCCAACTGACCGTTATCTATACGAGTTTCAAACATACATTCTACAAGTTTTAATACAAAATAACAGTACACCAAACAATAGAATCCGATAAATAAATAGACGTTCGACGTAGGGCTCAGACCTGTGACTAAACGAGAAAGAGATAGTAACGGTCGAGGCTACGGTCGGAGAGCGATCACGTCACACGATTATAAATTAAAATACTCGTCTAACAGAATGGTGTTAATTTAGCCATCACGTTTAGCATAGGGTAAAGTCATGTTCCATGTTTAATTATTATAAGCAGATAAAGGTAAATTAAAAGGATTGTCGCGCGACGAAACGCGCGACACAACACTTAAATTGAATTAAGAAATAAACGACTCGTCGCGCGACAGAGCGCACAACGAGATAGTTGCAATAATTATAAAGAGACGTTAAGTGTCGCGCGATGAAATGCACGACAACATACGTCATCTGAACTGAATTCAAAATGAAACATCGCACGATGAAGCGCGCGACACAGCTCATTAATAAAGATGAATTTAAAATGAATCGTCGCGTGACGAAGTACGTGACGCAGCACATTGACTAAACTAAAATTAAAAATGGATTAACTGAAAGTTAAACGCCGCGCAACATAGTCGCGCGCGCGCGAACACGCTGCGCGGGCCGGGGCACGCGAGCACGGGGTCACGGGGCGCGCAGGCGCGTGGGGCGCGGACGCGGAGGGGCGCAGATGCAGGGGCCGCGGGGCTGAGCCGCCGCCGGAGCAGGGGCACAGAGGCCGCGGGGCCGAGCCGCCGCCGGAGCAGGGGCGCGGGGCCGCGGGCGAGCAGGGGGCCACGAGGCGCCGGGTGCGAAGCCGTCGGGCGCAAGGCCGCCGGGCGAGCGAGGCCGCAGGGGCGTGGGCGAGCCGCCAGGGGGGGCGAGCGGCCGGGCACGGGGCCGCAGCGAGGGGGACCGCCGAAGGGGAGCGGGCGTGAGGCCTTGAGGCCGCGCGATGGGGCCGCAGGGGGGCACAGGGGGGCGCGCGACGGGGCCACAGGGGGTGCGCGTGACGGAGCCGCAGGGGGTCGCTCGATGGGGCAACAGGGGGCACGCGATCGGGCTACAGGGGGCGCGCAGGGAAGGAGAAAGGGGAGGGAGAAGGGAGAGAGAGGGAGAGGGAGGGAGAGGGGAGCTCACCTCGGGGTCCAAATCCGGCGATCACCGTCTCCAAAACCTAGGGCACCACGGGGAGAGAGAGGGAGTTGCTGCACGAGAGAATTGAATGAGGGGAAGAGACCAGGGGAGGGGGGGCGCGTGCATGGGGAGGGGCAGGGCGCCAGGGGCGCGCGGGCCGAGCTAGGCCGGGTCGGGCTGAGCTGGGCCGCACCGCGGGTCAAAATCCCGTGGCACGCACAACCACAGATCGGAATTCAATTTGCGAAGCAAAATCCGAAACGAGACTAAGCAATACACGCGACTAAACACGACATCAGACAAAAGAAATATGATTCGGCATGATGCAACACCCATGTCAACTTAGGTTTTGTTTACACACGATATGGACGCCAGTCGCTATACTGCTTTGAAATTGGGAAGAAGAACCGAAATGGGAAAAAGAAAAGAGAGTAACGCCTGAATTTGGTGAGTAAAAAGAAGAAAAAATTCCACCCCCAAATTCAGGGCGTTACACAAAGACTACCCAAAAGTTCAGGGTAAAAAAGGTGTAAAGATGACCAAACCAGGGTGACCTATTGGGTCCCATCAAAATTAAGCCTCTGCATGATAAAATGATTATAGAGGACATTATTGGGTAAATAAAAGTGGTCAAGGGCACAACTTGCCTTTAATGAGCTCCTGCTCAGCAACTTTTAACTGCTGAACACCCGGATCCTCGGCCACTGGCTCGTCTACTCGAAGCAAATGCAAGCAGACATGGTATAGGAGAAATTAAAAATCACATCAAACATGAATACAAAATACATAATAATAATATACGCCTTGACACGAGATCGTACGAACAAGAATCACTAAATTCAGAGTTACAAATTTTAAGTTATGATTTTCCGAAGTCCTTATGTATTTGGTACAAAATTAATTAAGTGGTCAATTCTAATATGGGTTTCATGCTAAAACAGTCTTACCAAGTGATAAACAATATTAATACAAACTTATAGGAACTGGAATGGATTAAAAAGGAGTTAGAATGAATTTTCTAGGAATTAAACAAGTTTCTGCAATTATTTTTGTACTAAAAATCATTTTCTAAATTAATTTCTCTGTTTTATTAAATGTCTGGACTGCACGCACGAATACCAGGAAGCTCAGGGGTCTAAATCAAAGAAATAGGGTGTTTATATAATTACTTCACACTGCGTGGATGGCAGGTTTATTCCTCTAAAGTTTAGGGACTCATACACAAAATGTCCAGACCCAGCGCTTACGGGTTCACTACAGCCGCCCGATCGTAAATGGAAGGTCTAGATCAGGCCTACCCTCATATGAACAGGTACGTGAATCTCAACCGCAGGATCAGATATCTAAGGCTCTGTAACCTCCTTACTTCGATCACATCCTATTAGATCGGACGGTCCAAAACGAACCCCCGCGAATCGCTCTGACCGCATGATCTCCACCGCACAGATGTCATCTAATGGCTGAGGCGCTTACCCCTCGCACTCTAATCGTGGATGTCGGTTATTCCATCAACGACGCAGAATCCTCCCTCAATCTCTGGCGTAGAAATGCGGCGACGTGCGCCCTCCCGCGGCGGACGCCATCGCCGGACACCCAGACCCAGAGACCCAGCGCTCTAAACTCGACTCTACTGGATGCTACGCAATCGTAGGGAACGAGTGAACATGGCGCAGGGTATACTCACTGGAGATGGGCACTAAATGAAGTCGACCACGGCGCACGGCGAATTCGCAGAGACGGCGACGAATTCCGGCGGCGCTAGTGGCTAATCCCAAGCAATACGGACGCGACTGTCTTCCACCCAACCGAGAGGAGCCCCTGGGTACAACACTGAGAGCACGACCGATGGTAAGCTAGGATTCCCTCGGGTCCCTCTTCCCTCTCCGGTGGAAGTGGCGGCCCAGGGGAGCTAGGTTTATGCGGACTCAATGGAGCAGAGGAATGGAAGGAGGCAATGGCAGCTGTGGGTTTTATCTCCTTGCGTGGACGATCGCAACGTGCGCGCGAGATCCGCGTCAACAGCGTGCCTGCCATGCTCGGCAGAGTCGTTGCGGGGACGACCCTAACCTCCTGGTCCCACCAGTTAGCGACTGACAGTTCTCGGAGGCGAAGCATGTAGTGAGACCGACAACCGGGGCCGACTTGTCAGCACCGGAATCGATGAGTGCGCGCATGGGGCTGACGACACGCGCCCGACCGTCGGCGCCCGCGTACTCTGGTTGGGCTGCGCGGTAGCACTTGTTAGTTGGGCCAGGGAAGGTTTGGCCCCAGTGCGAAGTTTTTCTATTTTCTTTCTATTTTCTTTTATTTTCCTATCAAATTTTAGATTTCGAATTTGAATTCAAATTTAGTTGTGGAATTACACTCCCTTGAAATGTATAAATTGAGCATACCACTAGGGAATGATTTTATCCATTTATATATTTATTTTCTTTGTTTTGTATGGTATTATCCTTTCCTTTCTCAAAATTCTAAATTGCATATTATATCCTAAATTCCAATTTGGACATTAATGTGTTCCCATTAATAGGATTATTATTATTATTAAATGCAAAACGCAATAACACAAACATGATGCACATGTTATTCATGTGTCGTTTGTTAATTATTCACTTTTAAATGTGGTGGTTCACATGCTTAGTTAAATGGAAGCAAAACACATAAGAGAATTATCTCCTTTACTATGGTTTACAAATTTGGGTATTACATGAACCCCAAATTTTGTCTTTGTTTCATGCATATGTTTGAATTAGTGGTATATTTTAATGTGAGTCAGTTGAGCCTTCAGCCGAGCCAGACATGCCCTCAGTCGTGCTCAGTCGCACGCATTCCCCTTCTCTCTGCCTTGCGAGCCCGTCCAGTCGACGTGCCGCCCTCAGGCATGTGCTTCGCACGGGCGCACGCTCTCCCTCTTTTCTCTGTAACCAGCCAATCTCGCTTGTCATCCCCTCAACCATCTGCTCTGTAGAGGTCATGCCCGCTTCGCGCGTTCTGCGCGGATAACCACCACCCACACCCTACGGCCCGCATCCCACGCGCCTCACCCGGCCTCATATAAGGACCCCAGACCCATAGCGCCCCACTCCTCGCCCTACCCATTTTCCCCCACCTAGCACGTAGCAGTGTTGCCGCTGTCGTGAAACCATTATGCCGTTCCACCGAGCTCCTGCTGTCGTCCTTGCCACAGTGAGCTTCGCCTCGATGCCAGCTGCTCGGGACTTGCCCCCAATTCCCCTTCATTTGGTTTGCTTTGTCCTCGCTAATCGTCGTTGCCCGTGCAGTCCCGGAGACACCGTTGTCGACCCAAGCCACCGTCGTTCCGTTGCCGTCTCTATGGAGATCCCGAGTCTCGCATTGCGGTAAGGAATCTCCCCTGCCCCCTCCATTTCCATCCCTTGTTCTCTGTCCTGCACGATTGATCGCTAGAGTTCCCCGCGCCGCCACTGAGCTGCCCCACTGTGAACCCTCACCTTCTGATGCCCCTACCTCACTTCATCCCCTACCATTGGATTTCCTTGCACCCTTCCCCATCTTCCAAGACCATCCCAGCACCTCTAAGACCCCCGGAGCGCCCACGCCTCTTGTCTCAGCGAGCTTCTCGCCGCAAAAAAGGGCGGCGCCGCCTCTGGTGGACGGAGGAAAGGGCTGAAGCCGACCGTCCGATCCCCGTCATTCACCCTGAATCCAATAGTCCGACTTTAACTAACCCAAGCCAAAACCCGCCCGAGAACCAAAGTTCTGCGCCCTCACCCGAGCCCGTCCCACGCTCGAGCCGGGTTGCGTCGCGCCCTCGGGCGAGGCAGAGAAGTCCACTACAAGAGAAATGAGTATCAACGATAGGATATGTGGTCGTTAATAGCCAAAATGTGGTCGTCAAAAGTAAACAAATTTGCTTTCTTGAACGCAGATATATTTGTACAAAAATAGTATTATCCAAAAGTTACAAATTTGCTTTCTTGATAAACAACATGGCAATATATTGACGCAGAGGGAAGTGCATAATCAATCATATATTTAAAGGTTATTACATATACTTACTTAAGAATCACGGGCACTGGATATACAATTTCAAATGTTGTAAAAAGGATGTGAAAATAGGTAGTGGCCTGAAAAAGGAAAGAACCATAAATCGACGGTTTATAAGCAAAATTTGGAGAAACGATACAAACACAAGGTGTCTCACAACTATTTTGATAAATGAAACTAATAGTTCGTCGTCCATGACTCTAATCCAAACATGTTGTTCGTTTAATCCATAACTCAAAACAGTTTCACAAAAAAAACATATATGCAGAGACATAACATTAAACATCTATTCCATAATCTAATATGATCTGCTATAATAAAGAGATTGTGCTAGAAATGCTTCAGAATTATTAGCTGATGAAGGATCTATGCAGGGAAAAGAAAGATAACAATAAACAAAAGAGTCGTTTGTTCCTAAAATTCATGAAAGAAGTTGAGTACTTCAAACAATTACTAAAGTTGGTTGCAGTCTGAAACTGTCTAGAACTATAAACTATTATGAAAGTAATGTAGATAGACTAAGCACATCCAAGAACATCTCAAAGGCTCGGCTCGCTTTCTAACTTGCTCTCTGACTACTGCAGACACACATGGAAATTGCAGAGGACAACTACTGCACGCGCACGATCTCGAAATTGCTCTCTGACTGCATACACACGAAATTGCAGAGCATAACTACTACACGCGCACACATCGGAATTGCTCTCTGACTACTACACGCGCACGAAATCGGACCCGCTGAGAACGCCCGTGCCGCCGGGGTAAAGAAGATCCTTTGCAATTTCACATGCGTGGTAGTAAAGAAGATCCGAGCCCACGCCGACGGCGATGGGGTAAAGAAGATTTGCCAAGCCGCCGAAAAGGTGCTTATCCTTACCGGAGAGAAGGTGGTCCGTGGATTCGATGGCTGCCACCACGTCATCATCACTGTCGCGTGGTGAGGGTCGCGCCATCGCTCGCGGGGAGAGGACCGTGCGGTTTCCTCGTGGGTTTCGTTTCAGAGGGAGCTACTTCTGGTACAGAATCAGGTGGTTGGGCCAGAATCAGGTTTGCACGTGGGGAGAGGCAGGTATTCGTGCCAGAATCAGTTTTGTGTGTGGGGAAAGTTGAATTCTATGTTTAACGACAACAGAGGTCAGCTCGCTAACGACGACATTTTTTTGGTCGTCGGCTGGGTTGGACAGAGCTTGCACTATGCCGTCGAGACTCCTAACAACTACATATTACAGGTGGTCGTCATTTTCTGGTCGTTGATACGCTTTTCTCTTGTAGTGGTCCCTCAGCCACCTGAGCCAGTCTACACCACGCCCTCGGGAGAGGCGGAGAAGCCGTCAACCGTCCCAACCCACACCATGCCCTTGGGCGAGGCAGAGAACCTATCAACCATCTGAGCCTATGCCCTCGACGCGTCTGCCCTCAGCATGCTGTGTCCTCGGCGCGCTATGTCTGCCCTCGGCACGCTCGGCCGAGCCACCTAGCTTGGTTCCACCGATGTCCCTTAGCCTCAGCCGTTCGTCTTCCGATGATGTGAGCTCTATGTCACATTGCATATTTATTTGATCTATACTGTTGTTTGGTGTATTGTTTATTTGCTATTTCCCAAGTGTATTGAATGAATGATTGTTTTGCATAGACAACGTGCAGCCTGTGTTTCAATACGGAGTTGTAGAAGTAGTCCCTGAGCAGCATCTTGGTGAAGGCAAGTGTCCTCTGACCTATTATATCCTATTCACTTTATAATTCACTTTCCCGCATACCATGATCAACCTAAGGATTGACTAGCTTTCTATTTATTATGTCCTTGATTACCTTTTTGGGTTGGGCTATTAGGATCAACTACATGGTAGTGCTTTACTTTAATCAATGAACATGATGAGAATTACTTTATGATACGATGGTTCACCCTAGTTGAGATTATGAACTTGTGACACTTTAGGGGGCTCGAGTTGTTTCCCGAGTACCTCTCTATAAGGACCTGTTCGTTGAGAGACCACCCGGGAAAACAGTGCAACCATGACGGTGGTATGGGACACCCTTAGCTGATTATTTGGAGGAATTTGGGGGGTGTAGTTTGCTTCGTCGTTGTGCCGTCAATGGGGATGGGGCATAGTGCTTGCTCTGCTAAGGGTGGGGCATTGGGGTTCATTCGATTTGGTTTTATTAGTCACCTCCTTAGGAAGGAGTACTGTGTTTGTACGACTAGCGAAACCTAACGGGCGGCTACACAACATGTGAATCTTTGTAAAGGCTACATAGTAAAACCTTGCGGATTCACCTTGGGAGTGTTTGAGGGTTTGATCGACCCGAGGCAAAAAGGGATCATGACTCATGGGTAAACTATGCGACCTCTGTGGAGGGTTAGAAACTAGTATATCAGTCGTGTTCATAGTTAAGAGCAACCTTGGGATCCTCTTTGATTAGAGATACTCTAGATAACTTTGTGATGATGATTATACTTATGGTTTTTGGTATTTTTCTCTATGAGGAGGTGTTTTTTGGGATAACAATTCAGGTTCTATGATAAAACTTGGCTTGTACTGATAATAATAAATATCTGATGAACTAGAAGAAACTGCTTTGAGCTTAACCCCACATACAACTAGTCCACTTCAGCCAAACGGGACATTTGCTGAGTACGTTGATGTGTACTCACGCTTGCTTAAACAACAAACACCAGGTTGTCCACATTGCAACCATTGCTCAAGAGAAGATGATGGCCACATGGAGGACTTTTAGGAGTTCCAGGACTTCAAGGACTTCTAGATTAGATTAGCGGCAAACCCCCAATCAGCTGCCTGTGAAGGCCTTGTTGTTACCGCGTTTTGCTTTAGCACTTTGATTACTATTTAAGTTAATGACTATGCGGATGTCTCTAACATCATGATGTAATAAAGTAATACTTCTTTATGTTATTATTCGAGCATTGCGTGATGATGTTCAATTATGTAATCGTTGTGTACGTGAATTTCTGATCCTGACACGTACATGTTTCGCATTCAGTTTGCCTTCTAAAACCGTGTGTGACAAGTTTCCTCAATGAGTACACCATGACAAGAAGGGAGGTCCATGGGCTAGAATATGATCTAAGGACCAAGGACAATGACGAAGAAGTCGTCATGAGGTTTGGAGGAGGCAAGAGGTATGGGCGGTACTAGATTGTTGATGGCTCAATTGAGTCATCCTAGGCTCCCACTCTATCTCAAGTTTGTGCAAGGAGCAGGAGCATGAGCCCGACCATACACCCACAGCAGGACACCTCACAGCACCAGGTACAAGAACTCCAAGTTATTCCTTCTTTATTCAACGTTCATTGATTATTATATACCTTTTCTTTGCATTATCATAACATTAGGGTGAATTATTATAGGCCTATCTAGAAGAAGATAGGAGGAAACATGTGGAGTTGGAGGTGAGGATGAGGGCCATGCGGGAGGTTGAGCGGGAGGCCGAGTGGGCGACTCGCTTGGTCGATCAGCTGAGGATGGAGAGATTTTTCAGTACATGCAGACTCTTGGCGCTGCAATGGGTGTAGCTCCACCACCTGCGCTGTTCACTTCACCTCCACCTCCACAGTTTTCTACTCCTATGAGTACGAAAGTTTTAGTCATGTATGATATATATTTATCTTGTCTCACACTTGCAATCTCTTCTCTATACATAATCAATCGGCGACATCAAATGACCCTCATGCTTCACCCAACCCTTCGCGAAACCAATCTAATTGGCCACCTTCCTGATACTTGATGTTTGTGATAGTTGATGTTTGTGAAACTTGGTGATGTTGGTGATACTTGGTGATGTTTGTGAATATCTATGTGGTGTTTGTGACATATGAGAGTGTTGGTGATATATATGTGATGGTTATGTGTTGTTGATGTATATGTGTTGTTGATTATGTGGTGTTTGTGATGTATATGTGTATATTTTGTATTGTTGATATATATTTAAGATATGAGCACTTTCTGTGATGTAGGGTGCCTTTGCCGATTGCAACGGTCATAGCACTTGACAAAAGAATCATACCTAGGCACCGGGAAACCTAATTTGCCGAGTACTATGGCTAAGGCACTCGGCAAAGACACCCCGTTTGTCGAGTGCCACCCAAAACACTCGACAAAGCAACTATGCCATGGCCCCATATAAGCTTTCTTCGCCGACTGCCATGAAGCTAGGTACTATGTAAAGGTTGTGGTTTGCTGAGTGCCTTATCCAGACACGTGGCAAAGGCTCCATAAATCATGATCCCGCCGCCACAACATCTTTTTTTTGCCGAGTGCCAGACACAAAGAGGTCGTTGCCGACGTTTGGTTTACCATGAGATCTTTACTAAGTGTGGCACTCGGCAAAGACTTCGCCGAGTGCTTTTGGCACTTGGCAAAGAAGTCGTCTCCAGTAGTGTCCTCCCCCTTCTTGTGGTACTTTCTTCCCCTTTGCTGATGACCACACCACACATGGGAGGGATTAATGCTTGCCTTGATCCACTCTATTTCTTTATGCTTGTTCAGTTACGAGTAGATTGAATGGGGATGGAAATTAAGAGGGTGTTTGGTTTGAGTAATTACTTATCAAGATGAGGTGGCGTATCATAAGTCTATTTCTCAAATTTGGTGGGGTGACTTCATTCCTTATGGTAGTACTAACTTACTAACTATGATGAATGAAGTGGTAATGCATCAACTCATTACATTCCACAAATCAAACAAAAATAGTGAGAAATGAGAAGATGATAGACTAGCTCATTACTCAAACCAAACACCCTATAAACTTCTTGCTAGTTAGAAATAAATAGAAAGATATTTAATCTTTCTCAATTCCTAACCTAAGACCTTTGGGGTTTAATTCATGTGAACTGACCCTGAGTGCGTCCAGGACGACGACGCTAGTGCCACCTAGCAACTGATTAAGTGATTATGACATCCACCATCTTCGTCAAAGAGAACTTAGAGAAGGACAAAAGCCAAAGTATGAAAAAACAATGAGGCCGCGGTAGCATGGTTATTTAAGATACTAGAAAAAACAGCGCCCTATCGGGCGCTATACCAGTCACGTGGGAGTTTTTTTTATCTTCATCTTGTTTGGACTCGTCGCTTGCTACAGGTAGCAACTGGAGCTAAAAGTTTATCCCTGGTACCTATCATTACATACTCTGGTGCAGCATCAACCATAAGTGGCAACAACCCGAGTAGATACATGAGCTTTATCACCTGAAGGACCAGCTTTTGCTAAACAGAAATCAGATAGTTTTGTGTTGTACTCCTACATAAGTAAAATCATCACAATTAACAAGGTAACATGCATTGTCTAAGCATGATATGAAACAGATTGAAATTGAACATATTAAATATCACACCAAGAAGAACATTTGATGTCTTAAAATCCATCCTATAAATGACAGGTTTGGGACCTCGATGGAGGAAGGCAATATGATAACATAACAGCAGCAAACAACAATCATATGTAGTTGGCTCCTCGAACCAATGAATCATAGACTTACTTAAAGCTCTTACCATGTCGGCTTCAATTGTTTCCGTATGATTAGAAATTTCAGTTAGCAACTGAAATGTGGTACAATGGATTACATAAAGCCATTTGGATGGCTGCACAGGTTGCCCAGGCTTTTCGCTAGGTTCCTCGCCCCTATCTGAGGTTCATCCACCTATCTGAGTTTCTTGCCAACAGTTCAACTTCAGGGTTCTGGTCTTGCCATTTCAAGTTTTCAACTCTGTCCTGGTGGACATCGTTAATTGGCAAGCTAAGGCAGAATCGATACAAGCTGCTCAGGTAGCCACACCATCAGAAGTAGCCGCTGGTGAGACAAGATTTAACATCGACGGTCCAAAGCTGCATACCTGTGCAGATTACAGCAGAACTTTAGCACATCAATGCATGCATTCAGTACAGAGACCACAAAGATATCATAATCAATCAATTATTTTTATAAAATGTAGCATTCAAACAGTTTTGCGCGAGCTCATAAATAATAGTGCAAGTTGCTTACGGAATTGACACCAGGTAATCTAGCAAAGGAGGAACAGAAGGTTTAATGCATCATCTAATGTTGTATTAGTCTGGTCTAATCAGCCAAACCAGCAGCAAGAATGGTTTCAGTCAACTCACATCCAAGTAGAGTTTCAGTCCAACGGCTAAAGTTCTTCAGTAGCAGCATTTTCCAATTGAAAGTAGCAGCATTTTCCAATTGAATCAAAAGGCAGGCCGATGGTGAAGGTGTGCCCAATGAAAAAAAGCCTCGACGATCCCAACAACCACCTATCAAGGAAGGAGCCAGGCATTAAAACAAGTAGCTGGAAGGGCAGCAGATGCAATGAGCAGGATCGGCATGGTGATTAATATTAAGACCATGTCTGCGACTGTTCTTCCACCATAGTAAATGGATCCTCCATGCACCCGTATTTTACGATAGACTGTATCTACAAATGTCTCGCTCAGATCGAAATGGCACATAGCTGCACATATTCAACAACCTTGTTAACATGCTGTTGGTGATTTGACTAATATAGTTGCTAAGCACAAAAGTTGGACTTTTATGCAGCCAGTGTGAAAGAATGCTCACCACATGGAGGCACATAGTATGAGCATGAACAGATACTCGACATTAGGCCTGCAACGCCATTTGCTACAGCAATCCATGACGCCTCTGACATATCAAAATGTTCACAATACTTAAATGTCATTTCTTTAGAGATCTCCATCGATGTTACACTTTGTTTTCCTCAAACAGAAAAGACTGCAATCGAATTACACTTCATTTTTTAGTCCAGTTTGACAAATAGGCACCAGTTCCTAATGATTAATGCATGGGCAACTTTGCCAAATTTATCAAAAATCTGATTAGCAATTCATAATAGAAAGCGAAGCATGGACCATAGATGCAGAAGAGTATTATTGATGTATCGGTAGTGCCATCAATAGATTTTCAGTTGTGATAGGAAAAAATTAGAACATTTTGATGTAGCTCAGTGAGACCCTCGAGACTTGTGCAGAAAGGTTGAATTTTTCTATTAGGTATGTGCTGCCATGCATGGTCAGGCTCAGACTACCTTATGTGCAAAGAATATCAAAGGTTATTAGGCTCGGACTACAGTTGTGGCTTCAGTCTGGCAAGAAAAAAGAATAAATTAGTATAAAAAATAGAAGCATATAAAAAGCAGACATGTGTTGATTACTTTAAGCATAGGTGTCATGAATAATTAAATGTAACTGGTACATTCTATTAAAAAACGCATGAACGACAAACCAGGATATACTGAATTCCATCTAAAATCTATCAAACCCCATGTGCAGGTATTGAAAAGAGGCATATTCCAGTATACGTCCATCTATGCTAGTCCTCATAAAGAGCATGGCAATCAAGATGTGAAATTCATATTCACAGAAAAGTTATGAGTAATCTTTGTTGAATAAGAACTTAGGAAGAAGATTAAGTAAAAAATACTATTTGGTTGACTTGATGGAACTTTGAGTGAATGAGGGGAAATGTTTTTAATGAATCTAAGATATCATTTGTGTTACATATGACCATTTGAGCTATCAAGATTGTTATTGATCATACATATTCTTCACAGAAGCTGTTGTTTTCTTCTAGGAAAGGGACTCAAAAATCTCATCTTAAAACAGTAGTCCAGTGCAACAGCAGCAGGCAGAAATATGAAAATGTTCTCAACCACACTGACTGCAGCATCAAGAGTAACTGATATTAAGGTATCAGTACTCAGCACGAGGGTTCTACCAGATTCCAGCTGAGCAAGGCCTGCAGATAGTTTAGTTCTAGTAAATAAAAGATAATTCTCAGGAATATGAGCTTTAACAAACCATGTTGCCTGGTTTTACCTCTAACAAAAGCAAATGCTGCAGGAGCCCCAGTTTTTAGTTGGATATTATCCAGATCTCTTCTAACAGCGTACCGGAATGTGACTCCAAACAAAGCACAACTTAACAAAAGCAAATGCGTATCCGCTGTTGGGCGATGTTTCAGAGCAGTTCCATAGTCTTGTTTCCAAGCTCATGACAAAGCTCACAAATGCTGCAGTGAAGAATACGGGCAGGTATGAGACAGGCCAAGGCTAGCTCGCTGAGAAGAGCCAGACTGTATATGGACTTGTGCAGTGTCAAGAGGACATGCTGAAGGGCACTGGCTAGGATTGCCTGAGTAGTGCCATGGCAAAGAGGGAGCAGATGGTTGACCAGATGGGTGGTGCAATCCTCGGCGTGGGATGCAGCTTGTGGTACCAAACAGAAGTTCAGTTCTTTGCTGGCACACCAGCGTTGTCGTTAAATATACCCACACGTAAGTTCATCTCTAATACTGCTTGGTTGACTTTTTTGGAACAATCTTTCATCTTCCTTTCCACTTAACTATCAGATTAGAATTAAGAAATAGAGGGGCATACAGAAAACAGGACTGCCAGCATCAGAAAGACAAATCACAAATTTGTAGAACGGTTTAGATTGGAACTTGGGTAAATCATAAATATAATAATACTGATACATATAAAACAATCGACCAAAACAATTATGGAGAAAATGAAATGTCACTTCTTTAGTTATAATTTACCCATTAAGCACCAAAATTCTCTGCTATTAGTATTTTTCAAATTAAATAATACTAAGCATTTGAGTATTGAAATTGGTCATAAATCATATACATGGACATGCAGCAAGCAAGTTTTGGATCTGGGTCATGCTTGGATCGTTCTTTGTCGTGGTTTCAATTTCATGGTTGCTTGTTCATATTTGGATCAAAACAGAGAGAAAAAGAGGTAACATTAATCTTACATCATGTAACCCTTGCATCTGGTTTGATTCTCATGGTAAAAAATGAGTGCTAAGAAAAACCCTCGATATTGTTTTCAGAACGAGCAAGATACGAACTACAATTGCTGTCAATGGCAATACAAAATGTAATAAATCTGTGGAGGATTGAAGAAGGCAATTCTGGATTTTCACTGTACGCTTTCTCTCAGATAAAAGAAGCTACAGGAAACTTCTCTAGTGAAAACAAACTTGGACAAGGTGGTTTTGGACCAGTTTATAAGGTAACTATATTTGAACTGATATTCAACCAGTTCTTACTGTTGTATATTTGCTATAAATTTTGTTGGTTTCATGATTCTTGATTGACTATTTTTGTAGTTCATTAATACCTATTTTTGTTTCTGAAAAACATCCATGCACACGATTGGTAGTCTGTAAAATTAATGTCCAGACATACAGGAAAATAGAACCTAGTATCTACTGAATATGGGCATGTTCCTGATCTCCCAACCTCACGATGGGTTCGACAAGAAAGGACGCGTTGACGGTGACCACGCAACATCCTGCCCTTCTCCTCGCTAGCTGCTGTAGTTGGACCCATGCGATGGCGGAGCCCACCAGGCCAGTAGCAGCCGGTCGTCAATACACCATCGACGGAGCATGGTGACAAGGGCACCCCGAGGCGAGCATCACATAGGGAGGGGCCACGAGTCACCAACTGCAGACACGACCCAGTCTCTCCCTGCAGCGGCTGTAGGTGAACCCGCACGGAGTCAGGGACCATCGAGGCAGCGTCACGCGGCCACCGAAGCGACGACGACGGCGCACGAGGGCGACGCCGGGCCGATGCCGACGTTAATTGACGGAGCAGACATGGCCGTCGTGAGGCCCGACCGGCAGCCCGGCACACGGAGGCGGTCACGTCCATTGGAGAGGCTGAGCAAGGCGACGTGCGGCGGATCTGGCCCGCCCGCTCCCACCTACGCTTCCGTCTCGGTAGGATGGAAGCTGGGCCCGTCGCGGTGGTGAAGCGAGTCGAGGGCTTCAAAGAAGGCGGAGCAGGAGTTGTAGGGCTGGGCCGGGCGACGGTGGGTTCGCCCAGGGGGGCGGGGCGGTGACGGAACAGGAGGAGGCGGCAGTGACAAGCTAGGGTTGGGGCAAGGTGAGACCGGTGTTCAGGGGACCGCGTCGGGGCGCCCAACCGAATATGATTGGTGTTCGAGGGAGGAGCACGAGCTAAATCGTGAAAAGACAGAGGACCTTTATGCAAAACTGCGACCGCGAAACACGGGGAGAGCTCCAAACGGCTTCAGGTTTTAATAACTCTGACTATATGTGAGATAGTCAACTAAATGGAACTCCCTATTAGCTGCAAGTAAATAGCCAGCTGAAACAAGTGTTTCCAAGTGAATATAAGTCTCAGTGCAATAACTAAACAATCTAAGCTAGACGATGAATAAAACGCCACAAAGTGATGAAACCTATCCTTAGGACCAACTCAGGAACAAGCTAGCCTACATCTCCATCGTCAAAAATATCATAATAGAACTGTCACTCACCACAAAGGTCACTGATTTTCTTTGCCATCTCCTTGATCTCCTTCTCTACCTTCTTGATGCTAGTCGAGTACGAAACAAGTCCCTGCAGCGGCATCCAGCAAAAAAACAGTAGTTTCTCCCCCTCAAATCACACACGGCGACCTAAATCTGGTAAAAGAACGATGTCGTCATAAACACAAGAGGAGCTTAGAACCCTAAACTGATCTCGAGTGTGATCCACCAAGGAACACAACTCCTAAGCCCTACCCCAAGACAAAACACCAAAGAACCCTAGATCCACAAGATGAGAGACATCCAAACGAGGGTCGAGGCACGCACATAAGCACCATGGTTGTCCTCCTGAGCGATCCCCGGCGGCAAGGCGGCGGTGGCGGCTCAGGTCCGTGGGGGCGAGGAGATTGGAGGTGCTTCCCGCCGCCTCAGCCCCCACCCCTGCCGCGGTAGTGTCCTCCCCGGTCTCCCGCGTCGTCTTCGCCGTCGCCGCAACCTCCATTATGAGCGCGCGAGGGAGGAACAGAGCGAGGCATGAGAAAGGCGGAGAAGTTGTCGGTGCCGGTGGGCGTGCTACTGGCGGCGACTGGGGAGTAGGAGGGGAGTGTGGTGGCAGTGCTCATAGGTGAGTTAGATAACGAATTCGCGTCCGGAGTCGGACACACGTCGACACCCACGCTAGCCGAAGGAGCCACCGAACGTGGGGGGCGCTTGAAACCCACCGAGTTTTAAGAAGAAGACGAGTTCGAGCGCGTGCCGACGCGCATGCTGGCCCCGATACTGGAAACGACGACCTCCTCGCCGATAGTGGCTACCCTCCACCCCGCCTTCTCCACCAGGTCCGCGATACCATGGAAGCAAGCAGTAAGGGGGCGCGGAGTCGGCCGCTTCGTGAAGAGGAAGAGGGGGGCAGACGTGGGAAGGGATAGGACGGGGTTGGGGATGGCTCCAAGGACTCAAGGAGTAATAGACCGGGGTGGGCGGCGACGCGAGGAGGAAGATGGTGGGGGTGGCGGCGCGGGGACTACGACGACTGGAGGAAGGGGAAGAGGACGAGAGTGTGGAGGGACCGAGGGAGTCGCGGGCTGGAGGATTGGGCAAGCTGAATTGGATGTAAGTTTCAAGTCCGCGCGGGCGCGTGTCGATAGGGCGAAGCAACTCGTACGCCGTGAATGCGGAGGAGCCTCCAAAAGCCGTCAGGTTTTAATAAAAGAGATTTGCTTGCCACTTGAAAGGTCCATACAAGGTCACTCGTCATTTTACTCGCTCGCACCATCGCTTTCTTGACTGTTGGATGGAGCTGTAGAATAGTTAATTTGAACAAGATGACCACAGCAATTTTTCGCCATTAAAACTGTTTTAAACTTTTTTTAATTACATAATCATTCGATATTTTTTCCCTGAATCTGTGGGTTGTAACATGGGCCACAGATGATTTGCAGGATCGCACGTGCACCATTCAAGATGCTTACAAACTCCAAAATATACATTTACAATGTCCTTGTAGCCATCTGTCTCACAAATGCAATACTTGGAGATTCTTTAGGACCTGGAAGAGTTTGGGGTGTGCGTGTGCTAGCCGATCACATGGTCGGCCAGAACGGCATGTAGCTAAGCCAGGCCGGTGTTTTCCCTGATGCCGCACTGGTGACCCCGTTCGCTGTGCCGGAGGACGACGAAGCGTCCTGACCGGCAGCCCAAGATCTTGGGCACAGGAAGAAGCTCCTGGTGCCTAGTTCCATGATTTTCTCCTTTGGGTTCAGACCTAAGCATAATTAAAAACAGAATGATATGGTCAACGAAAACTAAAGCATGTGCAAATTACACTAGAAAGCCCATCCAAATATCTATAGCTGACCTTTTTTCTTACTAGCTGAGCTAGTAGAAATTTCTAAAAGAAAAATGTTGAGTTTGGTCTTTCGAAACCGTGCTACTCCCTCCGTTCATAAATATATGGTATCGTTTACTTTTTTAAAATTTTGATTATTCGTCTTATTTAAAAAAATAATGAGTTATCATTTATTTTGTTGTGATTTGTTTTTATCACATAAGAGTGTCTGTGCTTGATTTAAAGTTTTACATTTTTGAATGAATATTTTGAATAAAAAGAATGGTCAAAATTTTTGAAAAAACAACGGTGTCATATATTTGTGAATGGAGATAGTACTACTTAGTCGTGACTTGTGAGTCGGGAGCCGGGACCAGCTCTTGAGGTGTTTAAAGGGATATTTGCAAAAAAAAAATCGTGGAGTTGTCTCTACTTGAAAAAACGTCTCTGATTCGTAACTCAAGTAGCAACAGACGTCTCACTTCCCATTATACGAATTCGTTGTCTGTTCTATTGATCCGACGTTGTACAAGCGTATTTACTTCTGTATTTATTAATAGACTATTTATAGACACTCCATTGTATAATAAAATCTCTTAGTTGTGTCATGTGCTTAGAGAACCGCTTTAGTGTCTCTCCACTATACAAGACCTAAACACATGGGGCTTTCAGCTGATGGGCATGTAAGGGCACTAATAATGCTAGAAACCACGTGTTGTTTCAGTGACTATATGACGTAGCCACGAACTTCAATAGAACAAACTTTTATTCAATCAATCATATGTCTTTTTTATCTATTTATTATATCTCTTTATGTTTTGGTTCCTGTGTAGATATGTATCTTCTCCTTTGTCTTTTTTAGCTGCGGTGCCATACTATGTTTTTCTTAACAACCTATTTAGTGAACTATACTATATATCTCCTGGATTGGGACTTGGGAGTGGCCTAAGTAATACTGTTACTACCTGAATAGGTCATGGGAACCACTTGTCACTCAAACGGTGGGACCCACAAGTCAAGCAAACACCTCCTAAGAGTAGTTTGCTATTTTAGAAACTCCATTTTTACAAGTTCTAAGGAAAAATAAACTAATTTCTTATGTGAAAATAAAAATTACTTAGAAAAATGATATTCCTAGACCAGCCCTAAGTGTTGACTTCAGGCCTGCATGAGTAGGGAGCGATTGTAGTTTGGATGAAATGATATTTTCTATTGCAGCAGATTACCGTAGTTACCTCAGATTTGATGCGAAATATTGAAAATAGAGAGCGAGCGATAGTGCAGTTTAGCTTAGCCATAGAAGAGCGCAAATTAAATAACAAGCTACTAGAACAAGAATCAAAACGTAGCGTGGTCTCCCGAGAAGTGGAGATTCAAGGAACGTACTGTCCAAGCTGAACTGGGAGTAGTGGAGGCCGAAGGCGGCCGGGTCGGTCGACGGCAGCAGCGGGCGGCGGCCTTCCTTGACGTAGAGGGCGACGGCGGCCGCCACCAGGTCCGCCACGGTCCACTCGGCGGGCGCCATGACGTGCAGCGGCCACATGCTCTGCTGCACCGCCACGCTGACCAGGACCTTGCTCGGCGTCCTCCGCCCCGCGTCGCCGTCCGGGGGCGGGGACCCGGAGCGGAAGCTCGCCCCCCGGACGCCGGCGAGCAGGTCGGGCAGCGTCTTGGGCCTCTGCTTCTGCGGCTGGTGGTGCCGCTGCTCCGTCCCGCGCCCGTGGAACGACGCCGACCGCTGGGCCGGGGCCGGGGCCGCCGCCGCCCCCTGCCGCTGCCTGCCGCCCTTCTCACCGTGCGGCGGCGCCAGAGGAGGCATCGCGAGCGCCGGCTGGCTGCAGAGGCGGGGGGGCTCTAGACGTCGCGGCGATCCGGCCGCTGGCGGTGACGGTGGACGAGAGCCACGTACTCACGTTCGGTGGCGGCCGGACGACGAGGCGGTCAATGCGAAGCGGAGCATGCTGCGGGGAGAGGAGGCTGCTGCTGCTGCTGCAGTCACCATGCGCGCAGGAGGGTGGAGGTGGAGCCTTGTGATGAGTTCCGCGAGGATGCACCAGGACCAGAGAGGCTACTAGTAATAAGTAACCAGTCAGCGAGCGGCTCGTCGTCCTGGGGTAAAGGCTGAGAAAGAGAAAGCAGACGCGAGGATTTAAGGACGTCACTAGCCTGTTAGCCGTCGTCCCATCAATAATTGGATTCGTTCGGGTTCGGGGTCCTACTACACCATCAGTTCAGTTTCGGCTGCGCTGGAAAACTACACAAGAATCTCCGAGAGATACTGTGGAGAAACACTAGCTAGGTCTACGTTGCTGTCGAACGCGGCCGGCGAGGGCAGCGGCCAGCGGCGGATGGTGACCAGAGTGAGCCTTGTTCGGTTAATCCTGTTACCCATGAATTAGGTAAGATTAGAAAAAATTAAGAAAGAGTTTGACTTAATTGAGATTTAAACTCACTCAATTCGACTCAATTCATGTCGATTGGGAGCGCGCGTTCCAATCGGCAGGCAGGCCCAAGCAAATACTCCCACGGGATGGACGGTTCGCTGCTAGTACTGCAACCACTAATTGTTTACTACTGACTTGCCGTCCGCAAAGCCCGATCCGTAGCTGAAGTGTTTCCGGTACAGCATGAATGAATGATTGGCGGCGTCGGGGATTTTTGGGATCGCGGCGGAAAAGAACGGGTTGGGAAGAAAGATGCCCGCCCGGGAAGCGCCGCGCCGGGACAGCGAAGGGACAGGCGCGGTGGAGCTCGCTACTGGGGGAGGGCGCGCGGGCGGGGGCCTGATTGATGATGACGACGACACGAGACGACACGCGCTGCCCAAATAATGCACCCCGCACGGTCCGCAGCAGCTCGTGCTGCACTGCATGCCCGCGCGCACGTGCGCCGGGCACTGGATGAGCATGAGCTTCGGATGGGGTTTCGAGGAAATGAAACCGCTACGATGTCAGAGTCGGACCACACACATACAGCGAAGCGACGACGCGCGTACGCTCGACGCTCGTGGAACACGCCACCAGCTGCCAGCAGTCACCTTACGTTCCATGGCCAGCCGCAGTAGGCAACGCACGGCCAGTCGGCCAGCCACCGATCACTCGCTGTCGCTGCTATCGCGTCGCCAAAAAAATTATCTGCATCCTGCGGCGCTCGATCGCTCACCGGTACGTAGCTAATAGGCCTAGGGCTACTCCTGAGTATAGCCCCTGACAGAGCAAGGTGAGGCGTCTCGTCCTCAACCTCTCTGCCTACCATGGACTCGGTCGGCCATCCCTTTCTGGCTCTGTTTGCTTCGCCGCCCAATGCATACCATCCAGTTCCTCGTCCGCGGCCACCTATGTTTTCTCCAGAAGCTAGAGGTAGCGCACTAGCGCCGAATGCCTGCGCACCTAATTCAATCAGGATGCCCATCCCCAGTGAGGCTTCTCGTTTGGAAAGCCCAAACCACGGGACGAAACCCGAACGCTTCCCCCGGGACGCTCCCCGGCGTGGAAAGAAGCCCTGGGCTGAGGCGCCTTGGCATTTGGAAGCCCAACAGCATGGGAAATCCTACCCGACCCCAGGCGTTTTCCACGCGGCAGAGCTCCCTCGCCTCTCGAGTCAAGGCGGCTGTTCCCAGGGATCTGACGGCGACTTCCGCGGCAGCTCCTTCGTCCCGTCGGTGATCACCCTCCCTCGACCCCTCACCGTACCCACCTCTCGCGCGGTCGCGCCCAGTTCCACCGCCCAAAGCCAACCTCACCAGACTGAGGCACAGTTGGAATGGCGTCACTGAAGCTCCGTGGGGCAGAAGCTAGAGCTTAGCTGCTCGACGTGGCTCTACAACATGTGAAGTTTTGCTTGGCTTCTTCTCTTTCTGCTTTGACACATTTCAAAACTAAATCTGATGGTGGTTCTGGTGTCCAGAAGACCAGAACTCGGCGGCGCTTCAGCTTCAGCTTGTTGTCCAGAACATCGGCTTACTCCGCGCGTTCAAGAAGTAAGGCAACGAGGGCTCTGTCCATCTTGGATTTTTGGTGCCTGTAATAGACATCTCTCTGTTTATAGTAACTCAATTATTGAGCTCAAATAAGACGAGTAGTTCTAGCATAGTAGCACCCCCACCCACACATACAGATCATAATGGCTCCACACACACACAGACACATTCCATGCATAGCTTGATTAATTATTCTACATTTCTACTTGTAGTTTGCACCTTCTTGTTCTCTGCGTGAATGCATACAGTCTGATCTCTGTCAACCTGGTTCTTTCTCCCTTCCAGTTTGCATCTTCTGTGATTGAGTGCTACCTGAATAGCTCAAGATGACAGTTTTAGTGTCATCAGTTAGGTGTTAGTTGTGTCATCAGTTTTGGTGACAAAATCTTGATTACTTCGGCACCACAGAATATGTGCACACTAGCTGGAAATAAATTGATAAGGTTGAGCAAAACAAACAGGGTATGCCCACTTTTTTGTTACAAGAATGTCACTGGTGTGTGAGATAAGGGAAACAAAAGACATAGACAAAAATGTAACCTGCATTCTCAAATATTGTGCTAGATCTTGTTGAGCTTCTATAAACTGTAATCTGTATTCTCAAGGTTTTTGTTACATTTAGATATCCATGGATTCAGGCTATTTGGATTGTGTGTTACAACCCTTGGTCACTGGTGAATGGTGATACATTATGTGTTACAACCCTTGGTAACAATATGCTAGTCTTTACTTCTGTTGATTCACATTAGAATTCCTCTGTGTTAGTTAATTACTTAACTATGAAAAAAATCATCACAAATGAAGGAATGATGAGTGTGAAAAGTCATTTTGTCACTCTTTTTAATACTCTGATTCCAAGTGTACTACTGTTGTGGGCTAGATTATTTATTGTCGTATAAGTGTATTATAATTTTACTCAAATTCACTTTTGAGATTTGAAAAAGACATCTGCACTCCTAGCTAGATGGTAGTTGGCAGATGTGATGAGATGCGAGTGAAAAGACAGATCCCTGCATAAATAGATATATCATATTATAGATGTATAATATTATAGATTGGAAACTTATTCTAGTCATTATAGTATAGATAATGGAATCCTGGGAGGACGAACTTAATAGGTTCCTGCTTGAAGAGGAGGAAGAGGACGATGAATTATTTCTTATTGTTATCCCTGCTATTATCGCATGTCTCTATGAAGCAAAAAATGCCAGAGCACACCTCATCTCTCTCTGGCGCAAAAAAGGTGGAGGAAATCTTAAAAGGTCATGAGAATTGGTGCAAAGCAGAGTTTAGGATGGAGCCAGAGGTTTTTAGACCTATAGCGAATTTGCTCAGGACAGAGAATTTTTTGCGTGACACACGTGAGGTTAAGATTGAGGAGCAGCTAGGGATGTTTATGTTTATGCTATCCCACAATGCAAGCACCGGAAGACTGAAGAAAGAATTTCAGCATAGTGGTGAGACCATTCATAGAAAAATAAATGAATAGAAAAATAAATTAGGTCTTTGATATAATTCCTGTACTTACCCATAGATTTGTGAAGCTTCCAAATGCAAATCAAACTCATGTGAAGATTGCATCTAACCCTTGGTTTATGCCTTTCTTTCAGGTCAGCTTTAGACTCTAAGTACCTGTTCTTAACATGATTCCAACACTAGTTTTTCCTGGTTTCTTAATTTCTACCTTCCCTTTTATGTGCAGAATTGCATTGGTGCAATTGATGGCACACATAACCCAATCACCATCATAGAAGATAGGGCAACTCCCTTTAGAAATAGGAAAGGAACTTTGTCACAGAATGTCATGTGTGCATGTGACTTTGATCTAAATTTTACTTTCATCTCATGTGGTTGAGAAGGTTCTGCATCTGATGCGGGAGTCTTACGTTCAGCTCTTAGGCTGGGCTTTCATGTGCCAATGGGGAAGTTCTATCTTATAGATAGTAGATATGCAAACTCACCATCTTTCATTGCCCCATACCGAGGAGTTAGGTACCACATTAGTGAGTTCAAAAGACATGGATCACCTTAGAGAAATGAGTATGCAAATTATAAAGAATTGTTCAATCATCGCCATGCTCAGCTCCACAATCACATTGAAAGAGCATTTGGGGTGCTGAAAAAGCGGTTTCCAATACCAAATTGGGGACATTTTACTCGATCGAGACTCAGACAAATATCCCTGCGACAATTTCTGTATTTCACAATGTCATTAGAGGGTTAAATGGACGAGAAGACTGGTTAAATAACCAACCAAATCACATCAACCCTTCTAGTTGTAACACCCATGTTGTTGCAAGAACTAAAACTTAGGCATGGCATCATATACATTGGCATTTCATTATGTATGTTACACCTAGAGTGCATCCACTAGACTAAAACTTCAAAGCAAGTTGTGATGTGATGACTTGAAGGGATCCTTAACCCTAGGATAGGGTACTCAACTAAGGGATGAGGTATGTGTGTGTGTTATAGCAAATTGAGTACTATCTCAAAAGTTAGTGGAGAGGTTCATAGGAGGCTAAACTTGGAGAATTTGAGTGGCACATAAAACCTAGAGCACTCAAAACCCTAATAAGAACCCTAGAAACCCTAATTAGTGGCCTACAAGGTGATTTCAATTTCTATGCACTTTTGGACCAAAGTGCATATATCAAAGTGGTAGAGTATCAAAAATTAAGCAACTTTTACATTTGGAGATTTCCAAGTTTTGTGGAACAATTTGGAGTTAATTGCAAAAAGTCTCAAAAGTACCCATATGACTTAACTCTGAAAAACAGTGTGATTGGGCTGACTTTGGGACCTTGTATCTCTTAATCCATGGAGATTTTGCTATAGGTCACTACAACAAATTTGTAGAGCTACTTTAGGGGTACAAGTTTGATTAAGTGGTTAAGCCCTAGAGGTACCTAGAAATTGGAATAAAATGCCCTAGAAGTCGGGTTGTCAGACAACTTCAGTTCTGAAAATTGGAAGTTCAGTGACATTTGGTCAACTTTGAAGATAGTTTGTGATTGATTCAGTAGAGTTAAGACCAGGGTCACTGTGGCAAAATTGAAGCCCTAATATTAGTGAACAAACTTGTTATACTGAGCTTGGCCTGGTGCTGTACATTTTTTGGAGTAAATTGCTCCCAAACTTGGTTTGTCAAGCAGCTCGGGGTGGTGTTCAGTGGTGAACAGTGGACTAAACAAGATCGCCAGATTCAGTGAATCTCGTCGTCGATGATCTTCGCGCTGGTGCTACGATTCATGCTCTGTGGCGATGGATCGTCGCCGGGGGGGGGGTAAAAAGATCCGAAGGAGAGTGGATAGAGCCAGCTTCGCCGTACCTACTTGCCCGGAGACGTGGCCGCGCGGCCGTCGCCATGATAGTCGCTGTTACCTAGGATACGCCACATTACTGACCATGTTACCACGTCGCAAAGTGTCGTGCGAGATGGTTAGTTACCGCCCCAGGACTCTACTCCAGTAAATGCCACATTGAGCGAATTCCGGTGACTCACCTTCGCTCTGGCCGCAAGCTTATCCCCTCCCCAAATTCGTGAAACACTTGAATGGTCACTATAAATTGGAGGCACCCCTGCTCCGCCTACTTGTTACATGCCCAGCAAACCGCTTCTCGCCTCAAATCGTCCACCATAGCTCCCGAATTTCAGTTTTCCCCCAATTCGGTCTGCTGCACCGCCGTGAGACACCTCACTGTGACCAGCCAACCTCAGGTCGGTTCGTGCTTCTCTTGTTTGTGTTCAAGCATCCTTAGGGTCTCCTGTTGCTTGTAGACTCGATCAATTGAATGCTACCACGCTGGGTCGTCGGGAACACCTCTGTCTGTCCTCGGTATTCACCGTCATCGTGGACGGAGGGGATTCCGGGTTAGATTAGTTCAATTAGGGCATGGACTAGGCTCGTCTGGGATCGGGGATGATGATCCGATACATGGTTTCGGCGGTCGTTGTTGTTTGAAGTGAATCCCAGCGAGGGGGTGGCCGATGGACGAGCGCGCCGTCGCTAGGGACCTGATTTGTGAAGAAATAGAAGTTCAGGGGCTTAAGTGCAATGGTCAGAGAGACACGTGAATAGTGCTTAGGGATTCTTTACGAGTTATTCAAATGGCTAGGGGCCTTCGCGCAAAACCGCCGGCGCGGGCGCGCACATTTTCTCTGTGGATGGGCTGTCTTGGGCCAGATCCGGCCCATCACTATTCACGATTTCTCTTTTTCTTTTTACTAGCTGATTAAGAATTATGTAGAAAATAGTAGAAAATTGATAAAATTATGAGACCAATTTTTCTAGACTCCTAAAATCATCTAGTATTTAATAAAAATAGTTCCCAGATTTTTATCCCAAGTTTGGAATTATTTAGCATTTAAAGATGCTCAAACCAAGCCTTTTTGAATTTTAGAAATAATTTAGTAGCTCCGAAAATGGTAAAATTTTTTGGGTACGCTCAGTTTGATGATTGAAGACCTTGGGTGAAGTTTGAAATGATTTGGACACTGTTTGGTCACAAACTCAATAACTAGCCCCTAGTGTTTAATTACTTAATACTAATAGAATACCAACTTAGGAAACCCTAGTGATTAGTTTGCACCGTGAAGGAAAGTTGTATTCAAGATACAGCTTAATATGTTTCTATTGTGTAACTGCATATTCATGACATCACATAAGCATTCATGTACATGTATTGTCATGTATATAAAACGAGGAAGAAACTGTGGTTGAAGAAGAAGTTGTCACTCAAGCTGAGAATCCTCCAACCGAGAATAACTTCTACTTTGATATCTGTGGAGTAGACCCAGAACCTACTGCAACACAAGGCAAGCCCGGTGCATTACCCCTTTTCTTGTTGTTTTAAAATCTTTATCACCTTATATGATGCATTAGGTGATAGGAGTTGTGTGCCAAACCATTGATGCATTCTCTTCCTTGGAAACTGATTACCATTCCTTGTTACCTGATTTACTTAAAGTTTTCTGATGCTTAGCCTTGCTTTATAAAACAAAATGTTTTGTTTTAAACCAAAAGGTGATGCTTCACATTAGATGGGAATTTTTACAAAGAAAAGAATTATGATGGTGAATCCATCATGGTCGTGATGCTGAAAAGATGTACCTCTGTCAGGTACCAAACTTTGGGTTGTAAATGATAAAGACGAGACCGGGCGGGTGACTTGCATGAGAAGGAAGTCTCGGTGTAGTGTCTCCGTCTGAGTCGCTTAAGGACCGAGCCGATGTAGGCTGCTGACCGAGGACCTTTTAACTTGACATATGCCTCGTCATGGGTAAGCTTTGCCTCGGTCGGACCAATACCAGAAAGGCCACCACGCAATGGGAGTGGAGAGATGGCGAGAGTAGCGTGTACCCTCCATGGCAAGAGGCTAGACGGTGGTGTATCTGTGCTCTCGGTTGGCGTGAACCCATTCTGGTCTTGAGAAACCCGGTGGCGAGTTGACATATGCAAGGGTTAAGTGCTACATATGTCGTGTGGTTGGACATCCCCAGCTGGGTATTAATCGATTCGGATCGCCGTTACTTCTCGGACATGAAGACTTGGTCACTGACTTACACGTAGCAATCAAGTGAACTGAAGGAATGATAAAAGACGACTAGCATAGCCAAGTGCCTGATCTAGGATAGAAAGATCTCTAGATCCAGGTACCTACTTAACCTGATAATAAAAATGGATTTTTAAGGATCCACACATAGTAAGCTTTTCTACGAACAGAGTTTTTGAATCTTGATAAGCTTTACCTTGATTCCCAAAAGCCAGCATAACCTTGAGTCTTTTTCCTTTGACGGGTGTTGGGGGCCTTCTTCGCCGAAGGTCCTCCAAGCAAAAACACCTTCGGTAGTGTGATATGCGAACTGACATAACACGAAGGTACAAGCCGAAACTATACTTCGAGGAGCTTCGGCATGACAACACCCTTGAGACGAAGGGCAGCACCGACTTTAAGAGTAAAAGACCATTTAATCCTTGATAGTTTGTGTTTTGGTTATGATTAGTTATCAAGGACACAACTGTAATTTTGTCCGGGCTACGTCCTGTGCCTATAAATAGATGAACAGTACCCCGGTACTGTTCACGCTGGCTGGTATTCATTCACATGTCACACCTGGATTCTTACTTTATGTTAAGCCGAAGGTATAAATGTAATTCGATATTGTTCATGTTTATTCGTGATGAGATAATAAGAATATTTTGACAATGTTATATGATTATCCATGTTGTTTTCCACGTTTCATATGCTTCTACTTTCATTATGATATACTGAGATGATGAAGTTACGTCCTTCATGACCTTCGTCTGAAGATCATTATATTCTAAAGGAGATAATGCTTCGAAGGACGAAGGTCTTTAACCATTAATATTTTGTGTTGCCTTGTTCTTATCTCATAGCATTTGAGAACAAGTCCCCAACATTGGCGCCCACCTCTAGTGAACTCATTTCCACTGTTGAGACGATGGCTTCGTTCAATAACCAAGCTATAGCACCTTCGGTCACGAAGCTGGTGCTCCCAATCACGGGCGGTTCAAGTGCAGAGCCAGCCAACAAGAAGCAGAAGAAGGAAGCACAAAGAAGAGTGCAGCATGTTGGGGGTGCAAGGACCCTTCGTCAGGTCCAAGTGGTCCCACATCCCAATCACCTTCTCCCAGGAGGATCTTCAGCTCAAAGACTATCCCCACAACGATGCTATGATTATATTTTGTGTCATCAAGGGATTTCTGGTTCACAATATTCTCGTTGACACAGGCAGCGCAGCCGACATCATATTTGCAAAAGCTTTTAGACAGATGCAAGAACAAGAGGATAAGATTCATGATGCTACACACCCTCTTTGTGGCTTCGGAGGAAGACAGATTGTGGCACTTGGCAAAATCACAATGTCAGTTACCTTCGGTTATGTCCACAATACAAGAACTGAGCAAGTTGTTTTGACATTGTCGACATGGAGTACCCGTACAACACAATTATTGGTCGAGGGACACTCAATGCCTTCGAAGCAATACTTCATCCAGCATACTTATGCATGAAGATACCTTCAGAACAAGGGCCCATTGTTGTCCATGGAAGTCAAGAAGCTGCTAGAAGGGCTGAAGGAAGTTGGACAGATTCAAGCAATACACAACATAGATGGAGCCGAAGCTTGTCAACAATATAAACACAAAAAAGAGAAGGTTGCTTTGGCAAATCAGCCGAAGCCTATGCTCCTATGTGAAGATATAGCATATCAAAGGGTACTGCTGGGGTCTCAGCTATCTGATGAGCAGGAAAAAACTCTGATAAGGTTTTTGTTCAACAATAAAGATGTCTTCGCCTGGACAGCCAACAATCTTTGTGGTGTCAACAGAGATATCATCGAGCATTCACTTAATGTGGATCCATCTTTCAGGCCAAGAAAGCAAAGACTTCGAAAGATGTCTGATGATAAAGTTGAAGGTGCTCGGAACAAAGTAAAGAGACTTCTCAGTGCTGGTGTTATCAGAGAAGTAACATATCTAGAATGGCTAGCCAACACTGTTATGGTGAAGAAGGCTAATGGCAAATGGAGAATGGGTATTGACTTCATAGACCTCAACAAAGCATGTCCAAAGGACGAGTTCCCATTACCAAGAATAGACTCTCTTGTAGATGCAGCAGCTTCTTTGGAGCTCATGAGTTTATTGGACTGCTACTTAGGCTATCATCAAATTTGGATGAAGAAGGAAGATGAACCAAAGACTAGTTTCGTAACTCCTAGTGGTACTTACTGTTACCTTCGGATGCCTAAGGGGCTTAAAATGCAGGAGGAAGCTTTAGCAGGATGACAACCAAGGTCCTTCATTCTCAAATAGGCAGGAATGTGCTAACTTATGTTGATGACATTATAGTAAAAAGCACGAAGCAAGAGAATCACATTGCTGACTTGCAAAAAACATTTGCCAATTTCAGGCAAGCTGGTCTTAAATTAAATCCAGAAAAGTGTGTTTTTTGGAGTAAAGAAGGGCAAGCTCCTTGGCTGTCTGGTATCAACGAAGGGAATCGAAGCTAACCCAAATAAGATCGAAGCTATCCTTCGGATGGAGCCGCCAAATACAAAGAAGGGGGCCCAACGATTGGTAGGAAGGCTGGCATCATTAAATAGATTTATATCTAGATCAGCATATAGAAATCTGCCATTCTTTGAAATACTGAAGTCAGCCGAAGTTTTTCAATAGGGTCCGACTCAGCAAAAGGCTTTCGATGAGTTAAAGCGGTACTTGATAGATTTGACAACTCTAACTCCACCTTCGCTAGGGGCTCCATTACTCTTATATGTAGCAGCCTCTCACTCTACAGTTAGTGCAGCACTTGTACAAGAGAAACAAGATGGCCAACTTAAAAAACAAGAACCAGTATATTTCGTCTTCGAAGTTCTAAGTTTATCAAAGAAAAATTATACAGAATTGGAGAAGGTGTTATATGTTGTCTTGATGGCCTCCAGGAAACTTCGGCATTATTTTCAAGCATATCATATAATTGTCCCTTCGTCACAACCTCTGAAGGACATAATGAGGAATAGAGAAGGTACTGGGAGGATCGGAAAATGGGCTGCTGAGCTCAATGAATTCTCTATTGATTATGTTCACAGATCCTCAATTCAGTCTCAGGCCTTAGCGGACTTCATTGGTGATTGGACGCCAGGGGCTCAGGAAGAAGAAGCAACAAAAGACGCCGAAGCCTGGATAGTCTTCTGTGATGGTTCTTGGGGAACCTTCGGCGCAGGAGCGGCTGCTGTTCTAGTAGCACCTTCCAAAATCAGAACATGCTATGCAACAAGGCTGGATTTTAGTTGTACAAATAACATTGATGAATATGAAGCCCTTCTATTGGGGCTTCGGAAGCTAAAAGCAATGGGAATAAGAAGAGCGATCCTTAAAACTGACTCCCAAGTCATCTCTGGCCATGTATACAAAAGCAACAAGGCAAGGGATCCGAAGCTTGAAAAATATTTGGACATAGTCCGAAGGTTGGAGGCTTCTTTCGAAGGTTTTTCTGTAAAAAATATTCCAAGAGGGGAAAATGAGCATGCAAATTTGCTAGCCAAGTCAGCAGCACAGGGGCTCCCTCTACCTTCGGAAGTATTCTTTGAGACAATAAAAGCACCTTCAGTCAAACTTCTTGAAAGAGCAGTGCTTGGAATATCACCTATGCATAGTGAAGATTGGAGGACTGAAATCATATCTTTCCTCTAGGGTAACTGCCTTCCAGATAGGGATGTTCCTAAAACATCCGAATTGTATCACAAATCTAATATTTTAGCATAGATATACATATAATTTAAAGCTAATTTTTGGCAATGTTATTAAGAATATTATGAAGTATTTAAATAAATTTTAATATAATTTTTTATGTATATTATTTTCTCCCTACAACAAAAAAGGTGAAAAAACATCTGAATCCGTATTCGAATAGACATTCGAATTTTATATCAATTATTTAAAAATATATAGAATGAATTTAATGTTTATTTTTGTGAAGATTAATAGACTCAATGCTAAAAACAAGAATATAAATTTAGATAGCAAATTATATATGTTATTTGTTCATAATCGAAGAAAGAAGACAAAAAATTTGACATCCGAATAAATATCCGGATCCATCCCTACTTCCGGATGACGAAGTTTATAATAAAAGAATGGAAGCAAGGACAAGACCATATGTCATAATAGAATGGGAGTTATACAAATATGGAGTCTGCTCCCCACTTCTCAAATGTCTATCCAGAACTGAAGGTATAGAGCTAATGAAAGAAATACATGCAGGTTTCTGTGGATCTCACATTGAATCTAGACCCTTGCTGGGAAAGGTTTTTAGACAAGGATTTTATTGGCCGAAGGCAGCTTCGGATGCAGCAGATCTGGTTCAAAAGTGCGAAAATTGTCAAAAATGTGCAAAAGACCAGAAACAACCTTCGTCGTTAACTCAGTTAATACAACCAACCTGGCCATTGCAAAGATGGGGCCTAGATTTGTTGGGTCCACTCCCACCAACACGAGGCAACTTGAAGTATGTTGTAGTGGCAGTAGAATATTTTTCCAAGTGGATTGAGGCGAAGCCCTTAGCTACAATTACTTCGGTCACAGTCCAAAAATTCTTCTGGCAAAATATTGTTTATCGTTTCGGTGTGCCGAAGGCAATAACTGTGGACAACGGTACACAATTTGATGCTAAAGCATTCAAAGATTTTTGTGACCGAATTGGTACGAAGATTCATTTTGCATCAGTTAGACATCCAGAATCAAATGGGCTGGTAGAAAGAGCAAATGGTATTATAATGATAGGAATAATGAAGCTAATCTTTAACCAGCCCAGAGGAAAGTGGCCAGACGAGCTAATTAAAGTGGTGTGGAGCCACAGCACAACTGCGTCAAGGTCAACAGGAGTTACACCCTTCAAACTCATATTTGGTGACGAAGCAATAACTCCAGAAGAGGCAAAGGTAGGGTCAAGAAAAACAACAGCTTCGGCGGAAGATGAAGCTGATTATCAAGTAACAAAAGATACTATAGAAGGGACCAGACTTCAGGCTATAGAGCACATAAATAAATATCAAGCCGAAACAATAAAGTGGCGTGATAGAAAAATTCGATTGAAAAACATCAAGCCAGAGCATCTGGTGCTTCGGAGAGTGGCCAACCCAGACATAGTGGGCAAGTTGCAACTGAAGTGGGAAGGTCCTTTTCTGGTAGCATCTTCGTCAAGACCCGGTTCTTATAGATTAAAGGATATGGACGGCAACGACATACCCAGATCTTGGAATGCGGATGGGCTTCGGCGTTACTACGTGTAATTCGATGTAATCCTTTTCCATTTTTTTCTATGGCACCCTTTTCCTTTCAAGAGGGGAGAAAGGTTTTTAATGGGGCCATAGCTTGTAATTTTTCATTCTTATTTAGCCCTACGAGGGCCAAATCCCCCAAAGATGTAATATGTAAAATCTGAGCATGCACCATCGAGTGCAAAAAAGGAAAAACAGGGAGAAGCTCAAAAGACGTCCCCAAGGGGATGCAGAGCATGACGAAGCTGCAAAAAGTCGTTCCTAAGGGAGCGCAGCGTAAGTTTTCTACTCAAAAGTCGTTTCTAAGGGAATGCAGAGCCAAAAGCATGATGAAGCTACAAAAAAGTCGTTCCCAAGGGGGCGCAGCGTAAGTTTTCTGTTCAAAAGTCGTTTCAAAGGGAATGCAGAGCCAAATACCACCAAAATATAAGGTGAAGAAGTTCAAAAGTCGTTCCTAAGGGATTGTGGAACTTATATGCCACCGAAATAGAAGGTGAAGAAGCTCAAAAGTCGTTTCTAAGGGGACATAAAGCTTAAAAAAGTCGTTCCTAAGGGGGTGCAGAGTCTGGGTGTGGCTTCTTGTGTGTGTTTGGGACATTCATTTGCACGTTACATTACATCATTCATTGAATTCATAAACATTCATGTCGACATTAATAGGTTCATCGTCATCATAACATTAAGCACAAACAGAAATACTTCAGCTTCGATAACAATGCTTCGATGAGCATGAAGAAGCAAGGATACGCTTCGTTGTGTACAAAAAGAAGGGAAGGTGTTTTTCGCCTTCGGCTCAAAAGATACAAGTTTCGTCCACAGCAAAGCAATTCATTCATGGATGGAAAGGTAAAAATATATTATAAGGTATGGATAAATATACAAAGTAATTTTCGATTCCCAATTACAATGTCTTTTACAAAGGTAATTCAAATGTTTCTAAGCTTTATGCAGCAGCTTCAGCAATCTTCAAAATATGCTTCGGACTATTGACCTTCGGCATCATCATCATCATGTACACAACAAAGCAGTATAAGGTAAAAAGTAATTACAAGAGAGCAAGCAACAGATATATGTATCGTACCAGCTTAAGCAAGCTTCGGGCCTCATCACTAGCCAATTCTCGACCACCCTTCGCCCAAATCTGTGTTATAAATCTGCTCACTATGCTCCGGGCTTTACTGGGGATGTCAACCAAATATAATGGAGATAGGCCGAAGTTTGGCCTATTTACAATTTTTGCGTGTGTACAGCCAGCCTTTATAAATGTTGCAGCTGTGCCACGAGAAGCTAACAGGGCATAGAAGTCACCGTGCCCGGCTATTACTTCGTCAAGCGCCTCCACTTCGCCTTCAATGTGTTTGAAGGTGCTCGATATGTTTTCGGACGAAGGAGTAAACTTTTCAGCGCTGGCTCCAACTGAGTTGAAAACCTTCTTCAGTCGCTGTACGTAGCGACTGCCAAAATCCAGACACACGTTTTGAAGCTCTTTCAAAGATTGTTTCAGCTTCATATTTTGTCTGCAAATTTTTTCTTTCTTGTTCGAATCTCTCTAATTTTTGGAGAAGCTCCCTGTTTAATCTAGCATTTTCGGTTTGCACTTCTGCTAGGGAACCTTCCATTGCTTGGAGTAGGAAATCTTTCTTTTCAAGAGAAGCTTCATATTCTTTAATCTTGTTCTCTAGACCCTCGATTATAATTTCGTTCTTTTTATCCTCGAGGTTTGTTGTATTTGCAGTGCTTTGCTCAGCAGCATACTCTATACAAATAGACCTTTATCAGCAAACTTGCTTCGTTGCAAAAACAAGTAAAATTTTGCTTCATCACAAGAATTTTACCTCAAAGTTGGAATAAAACAAACTACCGATGATATGTTGTCGTCGGTAGCTGCTCATATTGGCTTCAAGCTTCGAAAAACCGATACTCTTCGATAGAGTGCCGATTACCTTCGCCCGGGTACGGTCGCGAACGCATCCCAAGGCCTCTTCATCGATCCCGCCAAAGAGCATGGCTCCTGGCTTGTAGCCACAGGAAATACCGTATTCCTGTAACTCTTTCTTTTCGGCCTCAGTCAGTTCTTGTCCGATCAGGTTCCGAAGCTCGAAATCTTTTTCTTCCGAAGCAGCATCGACAATTTTCTTTCCTTTGTCAGGCACTAGGGCCATGACCTGTTCTGCAGCCGTAGCTGTTTCTTCTGTAGGCATAGCCAATATCAATTTATCAATTCCAGATATGGTGGCCTCCAAGTTGGTAGCTTCGGTGGTAGCTGTGGCTTCGGCAGCTACAGCAGAAATGTTTGCTTCGGCAGTGGCCGGGGCCGATGGCGGTGTCCGTTCAATGGCTTCCATTACGGTGCCAATCCTTCATTTTTTTCTGCCCATCCACCTTTTTTGTAGTTGAGGGCTCGTCCTTTTTCTATAAAAGTTTCGTCAGTTCCGGTCCCAGAGGACTTAGTAGCTTGATAGGTAAAGATTCAGTCACTACCTTTAAAATCTCTTCTACTTCGGCAGCAGGAGGTGTTGAAGGAGTTTCCTCTTCCATCTCAGTCACATTTGGCTCTGGAGTTGCAGCTTTTCTTTTCTTCAAAGCCGTCACCTTCGGCTCAGGACTGGATTTTCTCTTCTTTAAAACTTTTTCATCTTCCTTCACCATTATGACAACTTGTCTGCCTAGAACACTAACAATCCTTTTCCTTTTCGTCCCTTCGGCACCCTTGTTGAGTTGCTCGTAATCAGGATATTCAAATTTTAGAGCGTCCATTACCCGGTTTAACCTTCATTTTGGTCGGGTGCCGAAGGCTGCTGTCATTAATTGGTCTTCTTTTTTGGTGTAGTTCCCCAAAATTTCATTACACATAGTTTCAATCATTTCCAGCCATTCCTGGCAAGGTTGTTTGAACTGTTTTTCAAATTTGAACTTTTAAGGCAGTTGAACAAGTTCATATTTTTTCTTTGTTCCCTTCATCTTTGGCATCACCCAATCACTAGACATTGGGTATGTTCAATTTGCCAAGTATTCCTGTACCAAGTCTCTAGTGCTGATCTGTTCAGCCACTACCCTGAATTCTACCTTGGCCAACTGGCATGCTGACCCTATCTGCATGTTGCACAGGGGTCTGGTCATTCCGAAGCTTAAAGTCAACAGGCTCATGACCATCGTCATAAGTTTCCCACTCTTCTTCTCATTGGCCTTGATATAAAACCATTCACCCTTTCAGCCAGTTGGCCATTTGGTGCGGTAGCTGAGAACCAGAGCCTTCGTATCCTTGCGATATTGTTGGGGACTTGTTCTCAAATGCTATGAATTAAGAACAAGGCAACACAGAAAGAAGTTAATGGTTAAAGCCCTTCGTCCCTCGAAGCATTATTTCCCTTAGGATATAACGATCTCCCGACGAAGGTCGTGAAGGACATACCTTCATGATCACGGTTTACATTGATAAAAGAAGAAGCATATGAAACATGAGAGAATAACATGAATACTCACATAACATTATTTACATATCTTTACTATATAATCATGGATCAATAATGAATAATAATGAGTTACATTTGTACCTTCGGCTTGAGAGAAGGTGTAAGTACAAGCGTGACACACAAGCGAGTACAAATCAAAGTGAACAGTACGGGGGTACTGTTCATCTATTTATAGGCACAGGGCGCAGCCTGTGTAAAATTACATTCATGTCCTTTATATTTACTATTGACTTATGAATAGCTCAACAAGGACTAGATGGCCTTTTCCCCTTTAATTCGGTTCCTTTTTCCGCCGTTGAGCCGAAGCTCCCTTGCGCGTAGCTTCGGAGCAACATCAATCTTCGTCTTGACCATGCTTTTCACATCGTGTACGGTTTTGATCCGAGTCCGAAGGTACCTGTTCATATGTTACACTTGGGAAACATCGTTAAATCATGTTTTTGAGGACCTTCGGAGGACGAAGGCCCGCAATAGTAGCCCCTCGCAGTATTAATTTGTTAAGATAACGAATTGAGACTGCGACATGGACGAAGGCCTTAAGCCGAAGGTCCGAAAAACACATTCCCTTTGCTAGAATAGCAATAATCAATGACAGACGGGGCCCTCCAATTTGCAGCGCCCTGGGCGTATAAATATGGACTCACACCAGCTGCATTTGATACGTTGTTTCTGCCTTTTGCATTATTTTCTCAATCTTTTAGCTCCTGCTCACTAGTGCTTGCGAGATTTTCAAGCTTTCTGAGCTTCGGTTAAAAGACGCGTTTTCACAATGTCTGGAGAAAAAATGTCCCAGGAAAAGAAGGTTGTTGTAGAGACAAAGCTGACTGAAGAGGCGAAGCTGTTTGAGGAGAAGAAGGCTGTGGATCCTTATGTTGTTGGATTTGTTGAGTCGATGGCAAAGATAAACACAGAGAAGATTACTAAAGAGATACTGGAAGGTTTATCTGAAGATACTAGTGACAGTGATAGCTATGATGTGGAAAGTGGGGGTGAAGATTCTGAGGATCGGCCCTAGCGGCCAAGCCATTCTATCTTCGGAAAATCGACCATTAAACAGAGTCATCTTGAGAACATGAGAGGAAGGTACTTTCGGGATATGTCTTTTGTGAGGGCTGGCAGAGACAACAACGTCCCTGCCCCTGAGGAAAAAGAAGTTGTAATTTACCGAAGCTTCTTCAAGGCTGGACTTCGGTTCCCTTTGAGCAAGTTTGTAGTTGAAGTGTTGAAAATCTACCAGATCTTCCTCCATCAGATTACCCCCGAAGCTATAATGAGGATGGGGATTTTTGTCTGGGCAGTAAGGAGTCAAGGGCTAGAGCCAAGCGCGAAGTGCTTCTGCAGTATGCACGAACTTTTATATGAGACGAAGGCCATTGGTAAAGAACAGTACCACAACAACTTCGGTTGTTATGGATTTATCACTCGCCCCAACGCAAGCCACCCGGTGCCAACATTTCGGAAGAGGTGGCCCGGAGCCTGGATAGAAGAATGGTTTTATGTGAAGAATGATTTAAAGGCGAGGGAAGACATTAAAGAAGTCATCATGCACCCCATCTGGTCCCGCTTCGGCCTCCGAATGCTGAAGGTAGAAATTGATGAGAAAGTCGAAGCATGTCTGAGGGCCTTCAACACTGTTTGCTCCTTTATTGGGACAAGAGATTTAATTCAAGAACATATAGCCTTCAGGGTATGGCCGCTTGTAGACAACTGGGAGATGCCAAAGGAGACCACCACCGACTCTATCGAGGGTGGTCTGGTCCGGCTGAAGTATACCTTCAGGTTTGGGGATAAATTTGATGAGCCAAACGATGATTGGCTGAAGTGTATTGAAGCTACTAGCGACGAGCTACTTGGGGCATACTCCAGGGCCGAGGACAATGCCTTGTCTGCAGCTTTCGGGGGTCGAAATAAGAAAAGATTAAATAGGGTATTCGTTGCTATTGGCTTCGTATACCCTGACTATTGTTACCCGCTGCTAGGGCGAGGGTTAAAGAGAAAGATTACTGCTTCGGGAAAGGTTGCTGCTTCGGCCATCACAGCTGAGCCGAAGGGCAAGAAGATGAAGGTTCTGACTCACCGGCCGTGTTACATTGAACCAGCCGTGATTCCTGAATTTAACAAAGGGACTTCTTCAGCTACTGAAACAAAAGAAACTGTTCCGACTGCGCAGAGCACTGAAGAGCCGGTTGTAATGCCGAAGGTGCTTACAGTTGAGCTGGTTGAAACGAAGGTTGATAAGGCTGAAGGGCCAAAAATTGAAAAAATAATGAAGATGCCAGAGATTTTGAGCCCTCCAATAGAGGCAACAGTGCCGAAGGTACAAAAGGGTTCTGCCATAACTCCTAAGAGGAGAAGGATGGCGAATGTGCTAGATGTTGTGTTAGAAACAACAAAAACCTTGATTCCTGCTCTTTCAAGGAAAGTTGCTGAAGCTGCCAAAGCGCAACCTGAAGCTGATACTAAGCAGGCAGAAGTCGAAGCTGCAACAATTCAGGCTGAAACCGAAGCTGGGCCTTCAGTGCCCATCGAGATGGAGCCTGCTGACCCTAAGGAAAAATCAATAGAGCAAATTGCAACTGAAAAAATCGAAGCTCCTGCTCACGAAGCTTCGAACAAAAGTATTGACTACGTTATTCGTCATGCTTCAGAAAAGGTACTATCCCAAGAAGAAATGTTAGAAGCACAACACTATGCCCAAAATTGAAATATCCGAAGGAGGCGTTAGTGTTCAATGGTAGTGGCGAAGAAGATTTTTTGTAATGTCTCCCAGATAACAAAGAAATATCCGTTTGCCGGGAGATAGGTAAAAGCATCGGATTCCCGAAGCTGGAAGACGGTCTTTCGATTTTATCGAAGGACGAACTTGCTGACAGCCTAGCATACAATAACATAAAGGTATAAAAACTAACTTTAAATTAGAAAATGAGGTATTTTATTTGTCATACTTATTCTTTCCTCCACTTGTAGGGCTTGATTCTTAGTAATGCCCTTAGGGCGCAGAAGAATATAGAGGACGAAGGCTATACAATGGCCTTGAACAACCTTCGTTCAGAGGTAATTGAACTGCGAAATGAGGGTCTTGAAAAAGACAAAATCTTATTGTCTCTGGTTAACAAAGTCAAAGAAGATGAAGCTAGCTTCAAAGCCCAGGCCAAAGCCCAAAAGATTGAAATTGAAGACCTTCAAAGGCAACTAGCCGAAGCTAAAGAAAAATGTGCACTCGCAGAAGCTAACCGAGAAATCAGCGAATATTGGAAAAATCATTTAGAGAAAAATGTTGAAGAACTTCGCACATCCAAGGAAAGATGCTTTGAAAAATCCTTGTACTGTGTGAAGAAAATAAAAGCTAGTTTCGCCAACATGGGCGCCTACTCTACCGAAGAAAACTTCATAAGAGGTGACCCCGAAGGCGTTATTGAATGGATAAGTGGAGAAGCTGGGAGCTTCAAAGAAATTTTGAGTGATCGCGGGGATATTTGCGTGTTTTCTGGTGTGCATGGAATTTCAGCGATCTTGGAGAAGGCAGGATGTGATCACATCAAGACCATGGCCCAGGCCGAAGCTGCCTTCTCCGTAGATGATACAAAGGATCCTTCAGCTGAAGCAAGCTTGATGGGCGGAAGGTTTTACAATGATATCTGGGTGAATGGTGGCCGAGAGATGGCCCATGAAATTATAAAGAAAAGTGAAAAAGACACCCATGACGCCCGAGTAGAAGCAAGACAAGCTGAAGAATCTGCAGCACACGAAAAGCGTATAGGTATTGTTTCTTGGCTTTTAGCTTCGGTATTTGCTTTATGGCTTCGGACTGATTCACTTTTTCCTACTTCAGCTGAATTATCTCCGCCGCCGGAACCGTTCGATCCCCTAGCGGATCCAGAAATGAAGGAAGCGCTGGACATTATAAACATGGCTGAATCAGTTGTTGATGAAGTTGTTAACAAATTACTGCACGAAGTTGCAGAGAAAGTTCCTAAAGAGGAATAACACTTATTGTAAAAACATTTTGAGATGGTCAATATACCTTTATTGTAACAAGACTGTAATATTTGATGTGTATAGCTTTAATCGAATATCTAAATTATTGTAATTCATTTCTTTGCGATGCATGAAACTTTACAAACATACCGTTTTTGAGCCTTCGGCGAAAAAACACCTTCCCTTCTTTTCATGCGTTGTAAAGAAAAAGATCCATGCTTCATAGAAATATCCATGCTTTGTAAAAAGGGATCCCTTCTTTTGTGACAGGCTGATGAAGCTGTATTTCTCAAAGCTTTGTGCCTTAGCACATTTTCATTTTTACGAAGCATTCGCCGAAGATCAACTCTGTGTTCGATTCTCGTGTCATTGATGCGATATGATATATGATGTGATGCTATGCAGAATAATGTGATGATATGATGCAAAAATGATGCTAATGCCGAAGACACACACCCACACTGGAACACACAAGCTCTGCATCCCCTTAGGAACGTCTTTTGAGCCTTCTTCACCATTTATTTTTCGGTATTCACCGTTTATTTTTCGGTGTAAGTTCTGCATCCCCTTAGGAACGTATTTTGAACTTCTTCGCCTTCTATTTCGGCGGTATAAGTTCTGCATCCCCTTAGGAACGTCTTTTGAACTTCTTCGCCTTATATTTCGGCGGTATTTGGCTCTGCATTCCCTTTGGAACGACTTTTGAGCAGAAAACTTACGCTGCGCTCCCTTAGGAACGTCTTTTTGTAGCTTCGGTAGTTTTAGCTCTGCATTCCCTTAGGAACGACTTTTGAGCTTCGTAAGTTGTCACACCCGGCTTTAAGGAACAAAGCCAGGTGCATCTCATACATGCGCCAAGAAGACAACATATATAATAACAGAGTGTATAGAGATGAATGTCACAATAATCAGAGTATTTATTACATAGCGGAAGACTTATTACAAAATAAGAGAATAAATATAAAACGAACTAAGGATCGTCGGCGCCAATGTCAACTCAGAAACGCCACCTAGATCAGATCATACTCCTCGCCTTGTGGCTCCTCCTGAACCACCTGCTCTTCTCCTGTGGGGGGGTGTGAGACAGCAAGGGTGAGCTCACACATGATCATAGCTCAACAAGTTGTGGGGAACCAGTGGACATGAACTCACAAAGGTGGGAGTTCATGTGAAGTGTAAGGCTAATCAATGATAGGGGTTAAAGCTGAGCATTGCTTTTAAGTAGTTGGTCAAAATTTTATTAGCAATTACTAAGTGTAAGTAAATACCAAACCTTAAATAAAGTAATAGAACAAAATTAATAATAAACCCATGCAATGCAAATGACAAAATTGAATTTAAGTTCCATAATTTAAACATCAGAGAGTCCTGAGCCGCTCATGACCGTGAGCTCGGCTAGTATACCAGTTTTACACTCTGCAGAGGTTGTACCCTTTACCCACAAGTCATGTTACCCATCTGTCAAGGGGTCGCGACTCCCATACACCTCTACCTAGGAGGCGAGGCAGGACAACACTACGAGGCCTTTACAAAGTTCCACTAGCTTCCGAAAACCCGCTACAGTTTATGGGAAGAGCACTTGCAAGAATCCCCCGTCTGACCGCCATCGCAGCTAAATCAACCCGAGAACCTCCTTGCATGCAACTCCCCTACTGCCCTTGCCCCTTTCAGGTAAGGTAATCTTCCACTAGCTTTGCTAATTAGTCAGCCAAGGGCGTCCCATTAAACCCTTGTGGTGGCACGTGTTTCTCAAGTTAAGCTCTATGTTCCAATTAACATTAATGATCTTGACATGAACATAAATAGAATAACAAAAGAATTGGAACATAGATATAATAAATGATTATCCCAAAACCACGTAAAGCAATAGCAAACTACCCATGTGATTCAGGGGTAACCAAGGTAATGAGATAAACAATCTAGGGTGACCTATTGGGTCCCATCAAAATTAACCTATGCATGAATAAGTGATATTGTCACACCCGGGTTTCGGGGCACCAAGACCCGGGTGTGAACATAATCACCAGGTGTGCTGGGACCAAGTCTCACACATATGATGAATCATGGCACAGGATCGAATGTCACATCTTTACTATATAACAGGAGTTCTGTACAAAATAAATAAATAATTACATTAAGGAGACAACGGTCCAGTAACCCAAAGTTGACTGGGAGACGACGGCCTAGACCTCTCACGAGCTTGCCACAACATCCTCCAAGCGCCTCATCCTGTGGTACCTGTTCTTGACCTGTGAGGGGGGGAGGTGTGAGACGGCAAGAGTGAGCTCACATAGATTCATTGCTCAACAAGTTGTGGGGAATAATGTGCATGAACTCGCCAATGGTGGGAGCTCACGTAAAGTGTAAGGCTTACCAAAGAGGATGGTTGAAGCTGAGCATTGCTTTTAAAGTTGGTCAAAATTTTATTAGCAATTACTAAGTATAAGTAAGTACCAAACCCAATTAAGTAGTAGAACAAAAGTAACAACATCACCTGCGATGCAATGCATATGACAAATTGAATTTAGTTCCATAAATTAATCATGTGAGTGTCCGAGCTGCTCATGACCGTGAGCACGGCTAGTATACCAGTTTTACACTCTGCAGAGGTTGCGCATCTTTACCCACAAGTCGTGTTACCCATCTGCCAAGAGACGGCCAATCCCATACACCTCTACAGAGGAGGCGAGGCAGGGTAACACTACGAGGCCTTTACAAAGTTCCACTAGCTTCAGAAAACCCGCTACAGTTTATAGGAAGCTCCAATGCAGGAATCCCTCGCATGACCGCCATCGCAGCAAAATCATCCCAAGGGCCTCCCTACACTGACCACTCCCCTACTGCCCTTGCCCCTTTCGGGTAAGGTAGTCATCCACTAGCTTTCCTAATTAATCAGCCAAGGGCGTCCCATTAAACCCTTGTGGTAGCACTGTTTTCCCGAGTGGTTCTCCATGTTCCAATTAACATAATGATCTTATCATGAATAGTAAATAACAACTGATAATAAAAGATAATCATGAATAAAATGTATCTCTATACCCAAAACCACATAAAGCAATAGCAGGTACTACCCAAAAGATTCAGTGGTGAACAAGGTATAAAGATAGTCAAACTAGGGTATCCTGTTGGGTCCCATCAAAATTAACCTATGCAGATCATTATGATTAATCAGAACATGACTAGGTAAAAGAAGTGATCAAGGGCACAACTTGCCTGGGACTTGAGATTCCAGGTACCAACTTGCTCTTCAGGTGACTCGTAACCTCGCTGCTAGTCGTAGCAATACAGACAAACATGGTATATGCAAAATTAACATTACACCAAACATAAGAACAAATTGTATAATAATAATCTACACGTCACTACGAGATCGTGTGTTCGAGAATTACTAAATTCGGAGTTACGGTTAAGGAGTCATGATTTATGGAAGATAAATGTGATTTAAATATTAAACTATATTATAAGTTGGTTAACATACATCATATGAGAAATTATTAATTAACTCAACTTTAATCTAGATTATGACTTGATTAGAAACCATATTTTTAGTCAAATCACTATCATGATCTAGTTTAACTTTGGTTAAAAGGTATAATCTACTAAACATAGGCTAAACAAATATCTAATTATAAAAATATATTTTATGGTACAACAATGTCGCCATTGCGTAGAAAATTTTATTATGAAGCCAACGCAACTTGAACGGAGTAATTCAGAGTAAAAGTGAGTAAGTTATACAATAAACAAGTTTCTAGGTTTATTTTATATCGATTACCAGATTTATTTTATACAAATAACTGAACTGATGAGCTGCGGCTAGGATTTCTTGGAAATTTAGGGGGCTATCTAAAATGAAATGGACCTAACTGTAATTACTTTTGCACTTAATAGGACAGCCGGTTTGATTATTGAAAACGTAAGGGTCTTTTTATTAATTTGTGCACGGCTGAAGTTGTATCATCTGATCTGCACCATCGGATCAAAAACAAACGACATAGATTAGATTATCCCCTTCCTGAACCGGTACACAAACCAGGCCATTAGATCCAGATCCCTCGGTCAATACACTACGTGCACCAGCGGCCATACGATCCTAGATCTACGGCGATGGATGAGTCCGGGCAAAACGTTACCTTGGCCTAATCTAGTGCGTTCATCAGGCGATCAACGGCCATCGCCGCGGGATCCGCTTGCCTAATCTGGGCCGATCAAAGAGGGATCAATGGCCATCGGCCATTTCCTTCATCCGATTAACCCAGTGTGGCGGTGTGGGCGTGAACGTCACCGAGTGGACGAACAGGCAATTGACTGCGTGGATGTGGGCACGGAGGGGATCCAGCAGTCGAAGACGGCGAACTCGTCGACGAAGGAGGCGTAGACAGGAACGGCGTCGGGCTTGAACCCGCCCCTGGCGTTCTACGACTCGCTGAGGCCCATACCACGCACGTTCTGGGCGAAGCCGAACATGGGCGACGTCACCGCGGAGGTGACGGCAGAGCCGAAGATCTGCTCCCGGATGTCCTCGAAACCGTGGCCGGGGTCAGAGTCAATGCCTGGCCGAGGATGTGGCCGAAACTGCGGTTCACCATCACCACGACCACCACTGCCTTGATCAGAGAGTGGATCTCGTGCTTCCGCCGGCGACGCTTCAGCCTGAGGTGGTGCGCACCCAGGGCAGTGCCCGGAGATGACCAGCGCCACAACGAGCGCCACGAGGAGTAGCACCCCGGGGCCACGGCGAGCGCGATTTACTGCCATGGCGACGGCGAGCGACAAGCATGCGTGGCGCAAACAATCGAGTCCCCCGTGACCCAACTGTGAAGACTCTACGATGCCGCATGCTAGTCCCCGTTGTTGCCGTCACCTAGCTTCTTCCTCATGGCGGCCATGGTACTCGACAGAGGATAATCCAGCAGGGAGGGGAAAGGATCGATCTGCACACATAAATACAGGGGAGGAGCTGGGGACGCAATCCTAACAACTCCGCAAAAATAGCAACAAATCCCTAGCCGATTCCCCTCCGGTTGTTGCGGGATTTTGATGGATTAACCAGCGAGTCCGTGGTTGGCATGGAGGGGAAAGAGATGGCGAGTGTGCCCCACCTGTAAGTGGTGCAGATATGTGTAGACGCGGCGTTAGAGGAGTAGAAGCTAGGTCCCGCTGGTCAGTGAAACAACATGGATGGGCTTATGCGGGAGTGGCTCGTAAGGTGGGCTGGCAGAATAAAAAAAAGGGGGGCTGGGCCAAGGTGAGAGATTCGGCTAGATATGGTTTTTTATTCCCTGTGTTAATTTCCCAACCATTTTAATACAAACCAAATTTGAATTTTAAACTCAATTGTAAATGCACAAGAATAACTCCCAGCATGTGTTGCAATTTTTTTTCTTCTCTAGTTACTTTATTTATTCATTTAGGCCATGTTTCCACTATGAAATGCACACACACACACATCATTTATATTAGTAGTTTTCTTAAATATATATTCAAGTTTGTAGTACATATAAAAATTAATATTACTTAGTTTAATTAGGAGAAGTGAGTATATAACCTCTAATTTGAACTATTTTAGTTCAAATATTTTAAAGAGTGCCTTCCTTTTATAGTTTACAGAGGGGGTAATAAATTGAAAGTTTCTTCTTTATTTGTTGCTTTGACTTTTAGTTTCAAGATTTACATCTAAGTTTTGAACCACACATTTTTTTAATAGTACTATTGATTTGTTTTTGTTCTTTTTACTACTTTAATTTCCTTATACTAATTTTGGGCTTTACAAATCCTACCCCTTACAAGAAATCTCGTCCCCGAGATTTGTAAGAAGAGGGATACAAAGGATTGGTTTATAATTCAACTTTTAGTCTATAATTGTTTCAAAAGTCCAGAGTCTCACTTTTTTTAGTCCATAGTGGGTGATTAGGAGAGTATAGGTATCCGACTACTTATTATGTAGGATATAAGCTGGACAGGTTGAGGTAAGAAAGATTATGGCAAGGAAAAGACTTCATCCGAAATGTTTAAGTCTCGATTCATCTCGAGATTCGCTTTGATTGTTATATCCTTCCTTGTTGATGTTGATCTTTTCTTCTCCGGTCTTGGTCTCATTGATTCGAGGTTACTGTATTTTATCGGAGTTGGGGAATATGGTTGAGATAAATATGGATGAGATAGACTACATGATGTAAATCAAAAGGTTGTTTGATGTTATGTTGGGATAGACAGATTATGTAATCCATCATGACTCTATTAGTGGAGTTAGATTTTTTTTGGTTGAGTTGGTTTAATGTACTAGGTTAAGTTAATACCAGGCTAGTAGGGTCTAATCTATGTTACCGGTATTAACTAACTTGTTTAAGTAACTCCTTTAGATTGGATCATATTAGGTTAGGTAGGATCTAGATTAGACTGAATATGACTAGAGGAGACTAGTTAAAGTTAGATAGATCTACCAGGGTAGGATATATATTATCAGGATATGTTAAAATCTCTGTTAGGTTAAAACAGAGGGGTTATGCAACTATCGGATGGTTAAGGTAGTTGCATATGATCAGGTAGTTGTATATTGGTCAAGTCAATTTAGGGCACCAATTTAGCTTAAAACATTTTTATAGGAATGAGGTCTAATCTATTTCACTAGTACTAAGTAATCTATTAAATAACTCACTTTAGGATCATATTAGATTAGATGGAATCTAGATTAGATCAGTATCATTAGACTAGATAATATCTAATTACATTGGATTAGATCATGGTTGTTATACTAGTGCGGGATAAATATGCTTATTGGGGCAAGATGAATCCATAAGGATAAGATAGAATCTTTTAAGGTCAGTTAGATCTATTAGAATGAGATAAAATCTTTTCAAGATAGAGTATCTTTTAAGATAAGATGGATCTATGAGTGTAGGATAGAAGCTTTTAAGATGAGATGGATATTGTTGGGCTAGATACTTTAATGAGGGATAATCTAGTTTATCTAGTTATTTTATAAGCATTTTTTCCTATATGTATATGCAGATGTAATTGTGGACATTACTCCACAACTCATCACACTCAATCAAAGATCCAAATCAAACAAGTATCATAAGAACAAGCACTCAAGCGTATAGATACATATAAAAAATAGTTTTGTTTTTGTTCTTATGAGTAGGTCTTCTATTCCTAAAGGTCACTTTAGGCACACGATTTAAAAGTGTGAAATCCACATTGTCTTTAGAATGAAAAGGTAAGAATAATCAGAGTAAGTGGAAATAGATGAGAAAAGATTAAGAAAAGTTTAGAAAAGAGTCAGAGTAGCAAAGGTAAGTAGACAATGGTTGTCTAGTTCTATCTAGGTTTCGTCCTACATTCAACATTCCTCTGATACCACTTCTGTCACACCCGGGTTTCGGGGCACCAAGACCCGGGTGTGAACATAATCACCAGGTGTGCTGGGACCAAGTCTCACACATATGATGAATCATGGCACAGGATCGAATGTCACATCTTTACTATATAACAGGAGTTCTGTACAAAATAAATAAATAATTACATTAAGGAGACAACGGTCCAGCAACCCAAAGTTGACTGGGAGACGACGGCCTAGACCTCTCACGAGGTTGCCACAACATCCTCCAAGCGCCTCATCCTGTGGTACCTGTTCTTGACCTGTGAGGGGGGGAGGTGTGAGACAGCAAGAGTGAGCTCACATAGATTCATTGCTCAACAAGTTGTGGGGAATAATGTGCATGAACTCGCCAATGGTGGGAGCTCACGTAAAGTGTAAGGCTTACCAAAGAGGATGGTTGAAGCTGAGCATTGCTTTTAAAGTTGGTCAAAATTTTATTAGCAATTACTAAGTATAAGTAAGTACCAAACCCAATTAAGTAGTAGAACAAAAGTAACAACATCACCTGCGATGCAATGCATATGACAAATTGAATTTAGTTCCATAAATTAATCATGTGAGTGTCCAAGCTGCTCATGACCGTGAGCACGGCTAGTATACCAGTTTTACACTCTACAGAGGTTGCGCATCTTTACCCACAAGTCGTGTTACCCATCTGCCAAGAGACGGTCAATCCCATACACCTCTACCGAGGAGGCGAGGCAGGGTAACACTACGAGGCCTTTACAAAGTTCCACTAGCTTCAGAAAACCCGCTACAGTTTATAGGAAGCTCCAATGCAGGAATCCCTCGCATGACCGCCATCGCAGCAAAATCATCCCAAGGGCCTCCCTACACTGACCACTCCCCTACTGCCCTTGCCCCTTTCGAGTAAGGTAGTCATCCACTAGCTTTCCTAACTAATCAGCCAAGGGCGTCCCATTAAACCCTTGTGGTAGCACTGTTTTCCCGGGTGGTTCTCCATGTTCCAATTAACATAATGATCTTATCATGAACAGTAAATAAAAACTGATAATAAAAGATAATCATGAATAAAATGTATCTCTATACCCAAAACCACATAAAGCAATAGCAGGTACTACCCAAAAGATTCAGTGGTGAACAAGGTATAAAGATAGTCAAACTAGGGTATCCTGTTGGGTTCCATCAAAATTAACCTATGCAGATCATTATGATTAGTCAGAACATGACTAGGTAAAAGAAGTGATCAAGGGCACAACTTGCCTGGGACTTGAGATTCCAGGTACCAACTTGCTCTTCAGATGACTCGTAACCTCGCTGCTAGTCGTAGCAATACAGACAAACATGGTATATGCAAAATTAACATTACACCAAACATAAGAACAAACTGTATAATAATAATCTACACGTCACTACGAGATCGTGTGTTCGAGAATTACTAAATTCGGAGTTACGGTTAAGGAGTCATGATTTATGGAAGATAAATGTGATTTAAATATTAAACTATATTATAAGTTGGTTAACATACATCATATGAGAAATTATTAATTAACTCAACTTTAATCTAGATTATGACTTGATTAGAAACCATATTTTTAGTCAAATCACTATCATGATCTAGTTTAACTTTGGTTAAAAGGTATAATCTACTAAACATAGGCTAAACAAATATCTAATTATAAAAATATATTTTATGGTACAACAATGTCGCCATTGCGTAGAAAATTTTATTATGAAGCCAACGCAACTTGAACGGAGTAATTCAGAGTAAAAGTGAGTAAGTTATGCAATAAACAAGTTTCTAGGTTTATTTTATATCGATTACCAGATTTATTTTATACAAATAACTGAACTGATGAGCTGTGGCTAGGATTTCTTGGAAATTCAGGGGGCTATCTAAAATGAAATGGACCTAACTGTAATTACTTTTGCACTTAATAGGACAGCCGGTTTGATTATTGAAAACGTAAGGGTCTTTTTATTAATTTGTGCACGGCTGAAGTTGTATCATCTGATCTGCACCATTGGATCAAAAACAAACGACATAGATTAGATTATCCCCTTCCTGAACTGGTACACAAACCAGGCCATTGGATCCAGATCCCTCGGTCAATACACTACGTGCACCAGCGGCCATACGATCCTAGATCTACGGCGATGGATGAGTCCGGGCGAAACGTTACCTTGGCCTAATCTGGTGCGTTCATCAGGCGATCAATGGCCATCGCCGTGGGATCCACTTGCCTAATCTGGGCCGATCAAAGAGGGATCAATGGCCATCGGCCATTTCCTTCATCCGATTAACCCAGTGTGGCGGTGTGGGCGTGAACGTCGCCGAGTGGACGAACAAGCAATTGACTGCGTGGATGTGGGCACGGAGGGGATCCAGCAGTCGAAGACGGCGAACTCGTCGACGAAGGAGGCGTAGACAAGAACGGCGTCGGGCTTGAACCCACCCCTGGCGTTCTACGACTCGCCGAGGCCCATACCACGCACGTTCTGGGCGAAGCCGGACATGGGCGGCGTCACCGCGGAGGTGACGGCGTAACCGAAGATCTGCTCCCGGATGTCCTCGAAACCGTGGCCGGGGTCAGAGTCAACGCCTGGCCGAGGATGTGGCCGAAACTGCGGTTTACCATCACCACGACCACCACTGCCTTGATCAGAGAGTGGATCTCGTGCTTCCGCCGGCGACGCTTCAGCCCGAGGTGGTGCGCACCCAGGGCAGTGCCCGGAGACGACCAGCGCCACAAGGAGCGCCACGAGGAGTAGCACCCCGGGGCCACGGCGAGCGGGATTTATTGCCATGGCGACGGCGAGCGACAAGCATGCGCGGCGCAAACAATCGAGTCCCCCGCGACCGAACTGTGAAGACTCGACAGAGGATAATCCAGCAGGGAGGGAAAAGGATCGATCTGCACACATAAATACAGGGGAGGAGCTGGGGACGCAATCCTAACAACTCCGCGAAAATAGCAACAAATCCCCAGCCGATTCCCCTCCGGTTGTTGCGGGATTTTGATGGATTAACCAGCGAGTCCGTGGTTGGCATGGAGGGGAAAGAGATGGCGAGTGTGCCCCACCTGTAAGTGGTGCAGATATGTGTAGACGCGGCGTTAGAGGAGTAGAAGCTGGGTTCTGCTGGTCAGTGAAACAACATGGATGGGCTTATGCGGGAGTGGCTGGTAAGGTGGGCTGGCGGAATAAAAAAAAGGGGGGCTGGGCCAAGGTGAGAGATTCGGCTAGATATGGTTTTTTTTATTCCCTGTGTTAATTTCCCAACCATTTTAATACAAACCAAATTTGAATTTTAAACTCAATTGTAAATGCACAAGAATAACTCCCAGCATGTGTTGCAAATTTTTTTCTTCTCTAGTTACTTTATTTATTCATGTAGGCCATGTTTCCACTATGAAATGCACACACAAACATCATTTATATTAGTAGTTTTCTTAAATATATATTCAAGTTTGTAGTACATATAAAAATTAATATTACTTAGTTTAATTAGGAGAAGTGAGTATATAACCTCTAATTTGAATTATTTTAGTTCAAATATTTTTAAAGAGTGCCTTCCTTTTATAGTTTACAGAGGGGGTAATAAATTGAAAGTTTCTTCTTTATTTGTTGCTTTGACTTTTAGTTTCAAGATTTACATCTAAGTTTTGAACCACACATTTTTTTAATAGTACTATTGATTTGTTTTTGTTTTTGTTTTTTTACTACTTTAATTTCCTTATACTAATTTTGGGCTTTACATATATTAATTACATTATTGGGTAAAAAGTGGTCAAGGGCACAACTTGCCTTCAATGAGCTCCTGCTCAGCTACTTCTATCTGCTGCTCACCAGGATCCTCGGTCACGTGCTCTTCTACTCGCCACAATACAAGCAAGCACAATATATAGAGAAAATTAACATCACACCAAACATGTAAACAAAATACACAGCGATAGTCTACTCATTAAAATAAAATCCTAGGAACAGAAATCATAATTTTTGGAGTTATAGATTTTAAGATATGAATTTCTAAAGGCTTTATGTGTTTAAAATAGGATTAAATGAGATATTAATTTTCTTACTGTTTTCATGACAAAACAGAGACTCTAGGTATTAGAGAATAAAATTACAAAATTTTAGAAAGTGGAATGGGTTAATTTGGAGCAAGTATGAATTTTCTATGAATTTCACAAGTTATAGGGTTTATTTTCATATTAAAAATCAAATTCTCAATTCATTTAATCAAATTAAAATAGCTCTGGACTAGGCCTCAATTTCTGGAAAATCCAGGGGCCTCGAGGTAACAATTCTAAGACACAGCGCACAGTAAGGCTGGACTGCGGGTTGGTTACCTAAAATTCCGAGGGCTCTTATGTGAAATGCGGCGGTGAAGGGGTATCGCGGGATCTGGATCGTCCGATCAAAATCCTAGGGCCCAGATTACCCGAGACACATATGAACCTGAGATCATCCTCACACGTCGGATCCGAATCCTACAATCCACAGCACACTATCAATCCTATCCCACACTGGCCGCACGATCCTTGATCGACGGCGCCCGAGCCTTCTCCTACCCCCAGCCGGCCGAACAGCAGCGGCACGGCAACAAACGCGACGGAGCGCCACCGAGCCAAGTCCGACGGCGCACCCAACCGCCCAACGACCAAATCGAAAATTACTAGACGCGTACTAGGACATGACAAACACATAGGGGCCATACCGGTGATCGCGACACGGCAACGGCGGCCGCGGCGTGTGGCGGATCCGAGCTCGTCGTGGTCGTCGTTGTGAAATTCCCCGAGCTACGGCGATCCACGCACCCAATCGCGGTCGCGGGCGACTTCCTCCGACACTCCCCGAGGGCAGACGCACGGCGTTGAGGGAAATCACCGGCAGTACAATGGAAGATCTCACGGCGACGGATTCGCTCTCGGCTTTCCCCTCCTACACGGCGATGATGGAGGCCGACACTGGATCTGGGTTGCGGCCAGGTAACGGAGCACACAGGCATGAGTTTTATAGCCCTGATTAGAGGCAACGTCCCCATCGAAGCCCACGGGATTATCGGCTGGTCCGCCGCGCAAGGTTGTTGGCGCAGTCCGCCAAACCCGCGAGCACGACGCCTCCGACCAGTGGGTCCCGCGAGCCAGAGATAGCAAGCCATCGCGCGCAGCATCGGCGACCGACTGGGCGGTCCCACTCGCCAGTAGAGCGTGGGACGAGCACTGTGTTTTAGGTCGACCCCGCGAGCGCTGACACCAGGGACCACCAACCAGCGTCCCCAGATGGAGCGAGTCTGCATGGCACCGAGCGGCTGACAAGCGGCCCCCCAGTAACAGAGTCGCGCGCGCGGTGGAAGTGGTTTTGGGCCACGCAGAGGAAAGCAGTTGTGGGCCGAAAGGGATGAAGTCGGCCCAGCTGCCGGGTTTTAGTCTTTTCCTTTTTATTTTCTGTTTTTATTTATTCATAATTATTTTGAATCCAAATTTGAATTTGAATATGAGTTTCAGATTTGGGTTAGTTATATAAATTGAAAATCTAGTGTTGGAATAATATATTTTTAATTACTTATTTTATCCACACGCTACTTATTTTCTTCTCTCTTATAAATTCTAGAATTTCTTTTAGATCTTAAATTCCCATTTGGGTATTAATATATTTCTTTTCACATTATTCTATGTTGTCACAAAATGCACACAAAATAAAATACCAGCATGATGCATGCATTAGTTGAGTGTCTTTTGTTAACTATTTATTTGTTTAAATGTGATTTTCACATGAAATGACGAATATAGGTAACACACATATATGTAAGGGAAAACTCTTTTCTCCTTTTACACTTTCTTACAATTTGAGTATTACAAATCCTCCCCCCTTAAAAATAATCTCGTCCTCGAGATATAGGAAGATCTAGGGAAAAGGTGGGGAAAATCTATGCGAAGCTCTTCTCTCTCCCACGTAGCTTCATCTTCTCCGTGGTGACTCCATTGTACTTTACACATCTTTATCACCTTATTTCTTGTAACTCTAGTCAAAGTGTCAAGAATCTTGACTGGATTCTCTGTGTAAGTCAAATCACCCTGGACACTGAGCTCTTCCATTAGTAACTGTTCCTCAGGCACACGGAGACATTTCTTCAGTTGAGACACGTGGAACACATTATGCACATCCGACAGACTAGCAGGTAACTCGAGTTGGTATGCCATCTCCCCAACTCGCCTAAAGATCAAGAATGGTCCAATATAGCGAGGGGACAATTTGCCCTTAACTTTAAATCTCCTCATTCCACGAAGTGGTGACACCTTGAGGTACACATAATCTCCTTCAAATTCCAGTGGCCTCCTTCTATTATCAGCATAGCTCTTCTGTCTGGTTTGAGCTACCCTCAAATTCTCTCGAATTATACGGACTTGTTCTTCTGCTTCTTGAATCAGTTCAGGCCCAAAGAACTGTCTTTCTCCAGTCTGATCCTAATATAGAGGAGTCCTGCATTTCCTGCCATATAGAGCTTCAAAAGGTGACATCTTCAGACTGGCCTGATAACTATTGTTATATGAGAACTCGGCATATGGTAGACTTTTATCCTAACTTCCTCCATGCTGAAGGGCACATGCTCTCAACATATCTTCCAAAACTTGATTAGTCCTTTCCGTCTGTCCATCAGTCTGAGGATGATAGGCCGTGTTAAAATTCAACTTTGTACTCATGTTCTCATGAAAGCTTCTCCAAAATCTTGAGGTAAATTGCGAACCTCGATCAGACACGATCTTCTTTGGTACTCCATGTAAACACACAATCCGAGCCATATATAACTCTGCCAGTTGAGAACCTTTATAAGTAGTCTTGACAGGGATGAAGTGAGCCACTTTAGTCAATCTATCCACAATCACCCATATAGCACCATATTCTTTCTGGGTGCGAGGCAATCCAGTAATAAAATCCATACCAATCTCTTCCCACTTCCACTCGGGTATCTTCAGTGGGTGCAGTAGTCCAGCTGGCCTCTGGTGTTCAGCCTTAACTCTTTGACATACATCGCACATAGCCACATGTACAACCACATCTCTTTTCAATCCATACCACCAATACTTCCGCTTCAAATCCGGATACATCTTGGTACTACCAGGATGAATAGAATAATCCAAATCATGGGCCTCCTTTAAAATAGTCTCTCGAAGGCTTTCAATATCAGGAACACACATCCTGTCCTTGAACCATATAGTGCCTTGCTCATCTTCCGTAAATTCCAGAACTCGACCTTCAGTAATCAGATCCTTAATCTCTTTTATTTTAGCATCATCAAGTTGACCTTTGCGAATTTCTTGCTCCAAAGTAGGTTCCACATCAATAGTAACTCCTTCAGTGTGAGCAACTATCCCCAGGTTAAGTCTCCTGAAATCCTCAACAATCTCATCGGGTAGCTGGGCAACAATAGCTGAATGAACATGCTCCTTGCGACTCAAGGCATCTGCAACCAAATTTGCCTTGCCCGGGTGATAGTGAATCTCCAAATCATAATCCTTAATAAGCTCCAACCAACGGCGTTGCCTAAGGTTGAGATCCTTCTGAGTGAATATATACTTCAAACTCTTATGATCCGTGTATACTTGACACTTGGTCCCCATGATATAATGTCTCCAAATCTTAAGCGCGTGCACAACGGCTGCTAATTCCAAGTCATGAGTGGGGTAGTTCAATTCATGTTTCCGTAACTGACGAGACGCATAGGCAATCACATGTCCTTCCTGCATGAGCACACATCCTAAGCCTTGGCCACATGCATCACAATAGATATCAAATCCTTTCTATAGGTCTGGCATAACTAATACTGGTGGCGACATCAATCTTTTCTTCAATTGATCAAAGCTGTCTTGGCACTTCTCGTCCCACTTAAATTCTCTTCCTTTCTCCAAAAGCGAAGTCATAGGTTTGGCAATCTTAGAAAATCCTTCAATAAATCTCCGATAATAGCCTGCTAATCCCAAGAAACTCTGAATCTTAGTAACTGTAGTGGGTACTCTCCACTCCATTATCTCCTTGACCTTAGTAGGATCCACTGAAATTCCTCCATTAGAAATAATATGACCAAGAAATGGCACCTCGCCAATCCAAAACTCGCACTTGCTGAACTTGGCATATATCTGGTTATCTCGTAGCTTCTGTAGCACCAACCTCAGATGTTCCTCATGATCGCTATCACTCTGGGAATAAACAAGGATATCGTCGATGAATACCACGACGAATCAGTCCAAATACTCCATAAACACCTTATTCATCAAGTTCATAAAATAAGCTGGTGCATTGGTTAATCCAAACGACATAACAGTGAACTCATATAATCCATATCGAGTCGAGAAAGCCGTCTTAGGAATATCCGATGGTCTAATCCTCATCTGATGGTATCCCGATCGGAGATCAATCTTTGAGAATACCCTAGCATCTCTCATCCGATCAAATAAATCCTCAATGCGGGGTAACGGGTACTTGTTCTTCATGCTAACATCATTAAGGGACCTATAATCCACACACATCCGCAGTGATTGGTCCTTATTTTGTACAAACAGAACCGTTGCTCCCCAAGGTGAGGAACTCGGACGTATGTACCCAGCCTCTTGTAATTCCGTTAACTGCTTCTTCAGTCCCTTTAACTCTTCTACAGACATCCTGTATGGCCGTTTGAAAGTAGGGGCAGCCCAGGTAAGGGATCAATGACAAACTCAACTTCTCTATCTGGTGGCATCCCTAATAACTCCTCTGGAAAGGCATCCGAAAAATCTCTAACCACATGGATGTTGACACCAACAAACTTCTCATCTACTAAGAATGTTGCTAGTATGGTGGCGGTAGTTACTGTAATTCCAACTTCAAATCTTTCTCCTTTGGAACTGGTGAGTTCTATGGTTCCTTTAGCACAGTGTATAAACTGCCTTTGTCTTTCTTAACCATGACATACCAATGATCACATCTATAGTGCTCTCTTCTAACACTATAGGGGTAGCCCATCTTGGTTAGAAACACAGGGGACGAAAGAAAGGATTGTAGACAAGGCAGTGATTACGAAGCATGTTACTTTGGGGGATTTATTAGCTAAGTGTGTCACCTACTAAAGCTAATTCATTACCTTATGGTGGTACATGCTAAGATGCCCGTCTATACTATTTCAATCAATCAAAGAAGCAAATCAGGCATTGATCATCAGAACAATCAACCAACATTTTTAATAGAGAAAATAATTTTAATTTTTGTCTTAGGTTTCCTATCTCTCAAAAGATCATAAGTGTAGGATTCCAATGTGTGAAATCCATCTTGTCTCAGAGTAGAAAAGATAAGAATGATCAGAGTAGAACGGTAGAAGGTGGGACAGGATCAAGGTAAGTATAGAGAAATCAGAGTAAGATAAGTATAGAATGAATCAGAATAAGGTAAGTAGGTAAGGGTTTTGTCCATTTCTATCTAGGTTTCGTCCTACAGTCAACATTTCCTCTGATACCACTTCTGTCACACCCGGCTTTAAGGAACAAAGCCAGGTGCATCTCATACATGCGCCAAGAAGACAATGTTGGGGACTTGTTCTCAAAGGCTATGAATTAAGAACAAGGCAACATAGAATGTTAAATGTTAAAGCCCTTCGTCCGTTGAAGCATTATTTCCCCAAGGATTTAATGAGCTTCGGACGAAGGTTATGAATAATATATCGTGAAGGTCACACCTTCGTGACCGAAGATAAAACAATGTGAAATGAAATACAAGGTATAAAACGTTATAAAATATCAAGAATAAATAACATTATTCACTCATTTTATAATGTAAACTTAAATATTAAGACATAATATTTAAGTACGTTTATACCTTTGTCTTGGCAGGAAACAATAATTCCAGAGTAATGCGTCAACAATTACCAGATTCCGTGAATAGTAAAGGAATATTGTTCACTATTTATAGGCGCAGGACGCAGTCTGTAAGAAATTACAATCATACCCCTTACAAAAGATTACAATTATGACTCAGACCCTTATGGACTAAAAAGTCATTCCATCTTTAAGTCGGTTCGATCCTTCGTCTTCGGATGTGTTGTAATATCGAAGCATCATGAACGGTAGCTTCGGTACCACGTATAAACAGTTTTGCCGAAGGTGTTTCTTCCCGCAGGACCTTCGGCGACGAAGCATGGTCCCAACAGTAGCCCCTTCGCGGCGCTAGATCGTTTTTCGTAACGAGCTTGATCCGTGAAAAAGTCTCTTAGGCTTCGGGAAGCCGAAGGTCCGAAAAACACCTTCCCTGAGCTCGTTGCCGGGAAACGATACAATTTTCGAGCGCGGAGCGGTCCCACCATGCAGGCTCTCCTTCTCGGGTTTTGTGGCCCACCGTTCAGTGGGTGCGAGCGACTGTTTGTCCGGTGTAAAAAACTTGACGATTCACCTTCTTACCTGCAGCACTATATAAACAAACGGGTAGGTGTGAAGTTACCACAACATTCATTGCTATTGCACTGTTTTGCTGCCAAAAATTTAACCATAGCCGAAGCTTGACTTTTGTACTCAAACGAAGCACCACTTTGGATTCTGCTTCGTCAGAAGAAGGGCTTCGGAAAAAAGGTTATTAATTTCCAAAAAACTTCAAAAAATTCATAATCAAATGGCCAGAGTGCGCTCCACTGCTAGGGTTGAGCGTGATGGAGATGAGACCGAAGCCACTGAAACTGTTCTGATTTCCGAAGCAATGAGACGTTCTGGGTTGGTTTCATTAGAGGACACACCTGCTGCCGAAGCATCTCAAGCTGATGTTGAAGAAGTTGGTTTCGAAGATGATTACAGCCGTGGGATGCCAAGTAAACCTAGTCATCCGGACTTTGGAAAGTCCACCATCTCTGAAGCTGATCTTCCTAAAATGATGAAGCTAGGCTATTTTAGTGAAGCCAAGAAGGAATTAATTCATTTTGGTGGAGAAGAAACTATCCCAAAGCCAGGAAAGGATGAGGTAGTAGTCTTCAAAAGTTTTCTTAAAGCTGGTTTAAGATTCCCCCTAAACAAGATGATTGCTGTTGTACTGAAGAAGTTTGGGATTTACCTTCATCAGCTGACCCCTAATGCCATCGTTAGGTTAAGTGTTTATATTTGGGCCCTTTGTAGCCAGGGAGTGGAACCGTTCGGTGAGGGTTTCTGCCGAGTTCATGAATTACACTACCAGACTAAAGCCAGAGGAGATGGTCTGCACGAGAATTTTGGCTGCTACAACTTTGCTTACCGCAAGACTACGAAGTTTCCAGTGATAAGCTACCGAAGCAAATGGCCAGCCGGATGGATGTCTGAATGGTTTTATGTTAAAGTTGATGAAATAAATTGGTGCAGAGTCCGCTAGAACTGACCTTCGGAGAGACGAGGCCCCGATGCAACATGATAATGGGGAGCCCAAGTCAGATTGCTTTGGCTGAATTTCGAGTGATTTCAGATCATATTGGCACTAGAGACTTAGTGCAGGAATTTTTGGCTTTTAGAGTGTTCCCAACGCTGAGGGAGCGGGAGATGCCGAAGCTAGAGGGAGAAAAGAAGAAGGGAGAACTTGTTCGATTGCCTTATCACTACAAGTTTAAAAAACATTTTAAGGCACCCTGCCAAGAGTGGTTGGACACAATTGAGGTTATGTGCAACGAGAACCTCGGCAACTACTCTAAGAAAGAAGATCAGTTAATGACTGCGGCCTTCGGCACTCATCCGAAACGAAGATTGAATCGGGTGTTGGATGCCTTGAATTTTGATTACCCTGACTATGAGCAACTGGGCGGAGATGCCGAAGGCAGAAAAGAAAAAGGGTTGCCAGCGTCCTTGACAAAGAGGGTACCAAATTGACTAAAAAGGATAAAGAAATTTCTGAGAAAAGAAAACCGAGCCCTGAGCCGAAGATAGCTGCTCCAAAGAAAAGAAAAGCTGCATCCCCGAAACCAAAGACGTCAGGCCAAGAGGAAGAAGCTCCTGCAACACCTTCTGCTGTCGAAGTGGAAGAGATTCTAAAGGTAATGACTGAACCTTTGCCTATCAAGCTAAGTCCGCTGGCGCTAGAACTGACGAAGTTTTTTCAGAAGGAAAAGGAACCTTCGGCAACAGAAAGTCCTGCTAAGCCGAAAAAACGGAGAATTATCCAAGTGCCCGATGTCATTCATCATACACCGCCACCGACATCGGCGTCAAAAATACCATTTATGTAACACCCCAGGTGTTTATATTCCGCTCAACAACGAGTACGGATTTAAGCACGCAATATCAGTGGATAAAATGGATTTTAAATTTTAATCATCTTCGTTTATCGCGATTTTAATATCGCATCTGTTTCATCTGTCGCGAGTGCGACATCATTTTTATTTTCGTCTATCCGGGCTCTTCCAAAGTTTTCGTGCTGTTCGGAACATATTTGTTCTGAAAGTCGGTGCGTCCGGTGATTATTTAAAATTCATCGTTCGTACGGATACGAAATCGGGAGCTCGACCCGCTCGGACGATTTTATCACGACTAAATTAGTTTAAACTCGACGACAAAAGTATTAATACAAAATTAAAATCGGACCACATCCGATAATCCAAGAAAGATTAGGTGAAGAATTATAAACTGAGTCGTTTCCTAGTTGAATCTGATACCGTTTAGCTTGATCCGTTAATATCAGGCTAAAACTCGGACCTTGGTAATTTAATCTACTCCTTACCAGATAAACTTTTGTCTGGCTTCTAGGTAAACTAAAGCTGTGTACAATATCGAAGTTGAAATCAGTTCAATCCAGGTTGTCGTTCATCGTCCGGATTCAAATCTTTAAATATAAATTAAGGGTAAGAATTCATCTGATATGGGAAATATTCATCGAATCAAATAAAACACAGTCCAAAATACTATTGTTAACAACATTCCGATTTGATTTGATTATGTCTTGCCCCGATCTAAAAATCTGGTTCCAAAATATCTGCCATTTTTGGTAAAACAAAAAAAAACAAAAAACAAAACAAAAAAAAGAAAAATATCCCAACGTCCTGATCTTTTTCAGCCGTTCGTGGTCTTTGATTTTTTTCCGGGCGATCTCATCTCCTGTCCGCGCTGCACAACCCTGGAAAAAAAAACCCCAGCCGCTCTCTCTCATTTCCTCTGATTTTTTTTGCTCCGTGGAGCTTATCCTGCACCGCTCAGGAGAAAATCTCCAGCCGATGAGCTCGCTATTCCCCTGGTGCTGATCTCCTAGCCGACGGAAGCTTTGAGGCTACATTTCCTCCCTGTTGCCATCGCCGAGCTCGCTCCTCCCCATCTCCTATAGCCCAGCGCCGCGAGCAAGCTCCCACGCGTGTCCCTGGTGCCCTGTTGTGCTCGTCCCTGCGCGCAACTCACCCAGCTTCTCCCAGCCATGGCCGTCGCGCGCCCTGCTCCCTATTCTGCGCGCCGGGGCTCGACTGAATCGGATCCTCCTCTCCATGGCCGAGCTCCCATCTTCTTGAACTTCCTGGCCACGGCGTCCGTTCTGCTCCCTGCTCTGACCGAGTTCGCCCAGGTCTGACCATGGCGTCCTCGTCTATCGTGGTATTCCGGCTCCTCGCCCAGGACGGCACTCGGCCCTGCCCCTGCCCCAGCTTCTTGCGCGCCATAGCGGTTTCTTCAAGCTCGCTCTAGCGCCGCTCCTTTTCCCCAACCGCGCTAGGCCGCCTGTCTCCCTGTGCGCTCGATCCAGCTCGGTTTCGAGCTCCTTTCTCCCTGGGCGTGCCGCGCCTAGCCTCTTCAGCGCTCGGCCGGGGTTCCTTGCTTGTCTTGGCTTCTCCTGGCTCGGCCTGATACGCGTGCTCTGCCTCTCCCTCAGCTCGCTCCCATGGCCGCGCCGTGCTCTGCTCGCGGAGCTTCTCTCTGCCGCGTGCGGTCCTACTTCTGCTAGGCACCGTGAAGCTCGCCCTGGCACTTGCCTTGCCACTATTCTGGCCATCGGTTGCGTGGATGGGTCCACACCAAAGTCACCCAGTAGCCGGATGCCGACGCGTCTTTCCTTGCCACAACGCTAGCCTCCAGCTCGGATTTAGCCCAGCCGCGTCTGCTCCCATCGTCGCGTGCCTCTGCCCATAGTCGTTGCCTTCTCCCTACTCGGGATCATGCTCGCGAGTTCTCTCTAGGCGCGCCGCTGTGGAATCCCCATCGATGCCCCTACTGTCCTAACTAGACCGTCCCAGTCTGCGTACGTCGTTGTTTCACTACGTCTGGCGTCGTGCCTGTTGTGCCGGTCGTCGATCTCTCATTCGCCATGGCGTCGAACTCTTTCGACATTGCCCTAGCCCGTTGTCGTTGTCCTAGCCTTGGAAGCTGTCGGTTTCAGCACTTCTCTGACCGTGCCTTTATTCGTGGAGCTCGCCGGCTTCCCGGTGCGCTGTCGCGGATGCCGTCACTCAGCTATTGTGCCTTGTCGAACTCATCTGCCTCTCTTCCAACTCGCTGAACCCGCCCCATAGCGTCTCGATCCTCCCCTGCGCCAGCACGCCAAGTCTCTGTCATGAGAATTCGCCTTATAGCACTGCCGTGAGCCACGTGGTCGACCTCCCTGCTTGCTGCGCTTATGATGAAGTTTGGCGAGAAAATCCAAAGTTTATTTGATGGAGAAAGAACCGAAGTCGCACAACACCGTCAGATGTTCGACGACAAGCTCGAGCCAGGATTTATCCGCATTCGTACGAGTATTGGGTCGCGTTTGATGCTGGTGAGCCGATTTATAATTTTTGTAAGTTTATTTGCTGATTGGATTAACTAAAATTATTAGTCGTAATAATCCTCGTATTTAGCGCAGGCGCGTTGTGGTAGTGTTAAAAATAAGTGAGGTACGATGGGTTTAGTAATGCGAAAGGTAGATTAATTTAGATGATATCTAGGCGAGGTGACGACGTAAAGGATAGATTTAGTATTTTATACAACTACCTGATAAATTGTCGTTGTCGATTGCACTAAATGAGTAACCTAAAGAATTAGTTTAAAAAGTTGATTAAACAATTTCTATGCTTATCCCCAGTTTGAATATCAAGGGGTAGATTTTAGAGAGTAAAATGGCCATACATAATTTACTATTGGATGCTGTTAAAAATTAAATCTGATTATGTTAGAATGCCATAGCTATAGTTTTGATGTGATGTCGATAACTAGTATTATCGTATAAAATTATACAACGTCTCGCCGCTAGGTGTGTAAATTCGCTATCGCGTAGCACTATTTAGGTTTATAATATTCTTGTCTATATGCATTCATGTGCATAATGCATGTCATTCAGGTACGTTAATTAATCGTGTAATGCGGAAGACAAGTCAAGTCGACCCCAAGCGCGAGCTAATCCGCAAGATGAAGTTGATGGACCAACTTGAAGATGGTCGTCAAGTGGTCGCCTAACAAACACTAACCTAGTGTTACTCAGGCAAGCCCCGATGCATTTGCCACCTCCTTGTGTTTTAAAAACCTTTTTCACTTGCTTGATGCATTAGGTGATAGGAGTTGATTGCCAAAACAATTCCTGCATTATCTTCCTTGAACTTGATTACCTTCCTTGATCACCTGTTTTACAAAAGATTTTTGATGCTTAGCATTGCTTTAGAAAAACAAAATGTTTTGTTTTTACAAAAGTTGATGTGGCAAAAGTGGGTGGGATGTTTTTGAAAATAAAACTTGATGGTGGATCCATCAAGGCTGTGATGGGTTCAACATCGGAAAAGATGTACCTCTGCCAGGTACCAAGTTTTTGGGTTGAAATGATTAAGCTGAGACCGGGCGGGTGACTTGCACGAGAAAGGAGTCTCGGTGTAGTGTCTCCGTCTGAGTCGATTAAGGACCGTCTCGATGTAGGCCTGCTGACCGAGGACCCTTTAACCGGTCACATGCCTCGTCATGGGTAAGCCTTGCCTCGGACAGACTAAGGCCAGAATAAGATAACACGAAATGGGCGTGGAGCGATGGCGAGAGTAGCGTGTACCCTCCGTAGCAAGAGGCTGGACGGTGGTGTATCTGTGCTCTCGGTTTGCGTGAACCTGATCTGGTCTTAAGAACCCCGGTGGCGGGTTGACATATGCAAGGGTTAAGTGCTACATATGTCGTGTGATTGGAGATCCTCAGCTGAGTATAATCGATTCGGATCGTCGTACCTTCGCGGTTATGAAGACTTGGTCACTGACTTACACGTAGCAATCCAGTGAAGATGAAGGGTTGATAAGAAATTGGCTAGTGCAGGTCAAGTGCTTGAACTAGGGTAGACAGAACTCTAGATGCAGGTAATTTTACTTAACCTAACATTAAAAATGGATTTTTAAGGATCCACTCATAGTAAGCTTTTCTGCAAAACAGAGTCCTTGATTCTTGATAAGCCTTTCCTTGCATCCCTCTAGCCAGCATACCCTTGAGAGTCTTTTCTTTAGTCGGGTAAGTCTTGCTGAGTAATTCCGTACTCAGGGTTTTATTCCCTGTTGTTTTTCAGGTCCTAACTTTGTGATGCTGTTGATGGTGTTAAGTGCCGGTGGGCTCGGCCTTCTTATAAGTCTAAGTATCTCTCTTATACTTCTTATTGAGGATGGTCACTTGAGCTAGCATATATTTCAAACTTATACTTTTGTAACCACTCCGATAAAACAATATAAAATTTTTGTAACTTGTAAAATTTGGTAGTAAGATTTCCGCTGCAACAATGTTGGTGTGTGTGATTTGTGTTACTTAATCCCGCGGTTCTGGTTGAAAGTGGTTTATCCGATGTCCTTGGGGCAATCGGACGGATCCTATTAAGTTATCTGGAGCACATGCATAGCCGTCTGAGGTCTTTGGGACAAGGACAGGTGCATGTGGGCCCAATAACTTGGAGGTTCTGCCACAGGCTGGTATCGGAGCTGGATTAAGTGTATACAGTCACATACGTATTTTCAAAACAAAAGTTTTGGTTTTGAAAAACCTATTTTCAACTAAACACATTGTTTGGCTTTGAAAAACAGTTTTAAAAAACTATAATGCTTGTGACATCCTCTGTTAAGCCCTATACTAAGGACTATTAGGTGGCTTATTTAAAAACCATAACCCATAACCGGGTGGGTATTGCATACATGTGTATTGTTATTTTTGAAAACCATTCCGTTTGGAATGGATCGACGCCCAAGGTAAGGTGAGTTGTGAGAGCATGACCGAACAACCGTCGGTCTAGGGGAATGCTTAATCGTGGCGCTTGATTATATACATGTTCTATATATGTATATATGAAAGCTGCGATGTGGAGTAATTACTTTTCCAGAATTCAGTACCCCATGGATGTGTATGGGTATACAGACATGGGAATACTGAGAAGTGTAATGTACTTGTAACGACGCATCTACGCTCAGGTAAGAAGGTGAGTTACCATAATGAGTTGCCCTATGGTTAAAGTGTGGCAACGGCGCCTATGCATGGCTCGACGCTTAATGATGAGCTGGCCTCCATATAGCAATATATGGAGTATAAACTGTCATGTGTGAATTGCATCATTGGGAATTGGGCTGCAATGGATTTTCTGCAGGTACACTAACCTCGAAAACGTATGTGTAGTTGACGACTAGCAAAATACCGAGAGGGAACGTATGCCACCGGTATAGACCGCTATTGCCACATGTGTTGGCAAAATTTGTGAGAACGCATAGGACGAGCATGCATCCTGATTGTCGCATCATGTTTGTCACCTATACACCCAAGATGCTTCTCTCATCTTTATTCCAGTAACCATTGATTGTAGATCATCTAGTGTAGTGTGAATTATGAACTTTGATAAAATAGTTGTCCTCCGTTCCTTAGGTATTATGTTTAGATGCTATATGTGTGCTCTTGTGCTTAATGTGCCGATAGAAGGTTAGAGACTTGTTTGCCTAAACCAAAATCAAGCCATGTTCTTATTTGGTGAACTTAGACCCAAATTTGAATTTACTATTATCCCTTCATGACCAAACTCATGTAAATAAATGCTTACATAATATCCTTGTTGGACATAAAGTGTACCCGGACTTAAAACAAAAATCTCAAGTCATGTTTCCTTCCAAAACCATTCCCTTGTTGACCATTTTCTTGAGTTTGATGCCTTTGATTTCCTCATTTCTATCGGAGGCATATCAACTTAATCTTTGGCCTTGTAATCTCTACGATGTGCATAAAAATATGCTTGTGGCTGAATTAACAGTCTCCCATCGTACTCCCTTCATTAACAAGTTTAGGTGATGACCATGCCTTGTTCCTTTTATCGGGCCATGATCTATTTGGCTCTCTACTTGTAATTATTCTTACAGGTGGAGTCTCTTTATATATTGTCACCCTTGACCAATCCAGTTGTGTGGCGCGAGATTTCCTATTGGTTACGTCTGGTAATGGTGTTGTGACTAAAACTGATGGTGCCGCGACGAAACCAAGGGCCTTCTGTGGGTGCGCACACATGGTTGTGCTGCTCGGCACGCGCTGGTATCACAGTTAGTAGTTATAATCCATTATAAGACTATGTCAATACGTTATCTTGGCACAATCTGCTTTTGCTACGTGAGATTCATTATTAGTGCCAGTTCGGTAATGGTGTCACGATTAACGACTGATGGTGCCGCAGCAAAACTGAGAGCCCCTTGTGAATGTACACGCAAGGTTATGCTGCTTGGCGCATGCTGGTATCAATGTCTCTAGTCATGATCCATTGTGGAACTACACTGATATGTGATCTTCCGTGGACTTATCCCTTGGAACAATTTTTATGTTGTTTGTCAAGTGATCAAGCAACATCTATCATCTCTATTGGATCAAAAGGGCATACCACTTTCATGTGTGGTCTCTTTTCTTTTGATCTTGGTAGTGACTACTCATACAAGTTCCCTTTACATCCTTTGTGTAAAGGTAAAGCTTGGAGCTTTTTAGTGTCGAAAGACAACTGATTAGCTCTCAAAATGGAGATCTGTTTCCCCTGCTACTAAGATGCAGGAGTTTGTTCATTCGCTCCATTATTTAATCCATGTATTCCCTAACCAAGGGGATAATGCGTCTCGCATGACCAAATGGATTTCCACTCAAATGCATGACCTTTTGCTTGCAAATGTAAACTCTCAACCCTTGGCTTACCAATGGTACTGAGAGGACTTGCTCAAGGTTAAAAGTAGTTCAACAAGTTGGTTTTACTGACTTGTAACTGTCTTGTGAACAAAGGTTGAGTTTGGAGATCGTTTTATCGATTTGCCTGAACTCACTTTGGTTCACCCCACTCTAAAGGAAGTGCTTATAAGAATCGAGATTAAGTCGACCAATAACCACCTAATTATCGCTCTAGTCATGCCTCGATTGCCTCACGTGTGCTTTTCCAGCATGTGTGATCAAGTCAAGCCATGATTAGTACTCGATAAAATGGGTTAGTTGCGAAGACAGCATTTACAGATCCCTCCGCTGGTGATTTTCAAGTCGTTACCATTTTTCTTGGACTTGGATTCTCTGGCTGACACGAGTTAACTGTGATGTTGTTCGACATTCGCACCCATCTCGTGTGCTATAAACTTACCGTGACCACTTGTTGGTAAACCTCCTTTTGTGTGTTTTACCCAAGATGGTGCATCTGATTCTGTTTAGGTAAAATTGCGTAATTACCGCTCGTTCAACAGACTCAGATAGTACAGTGTAACCAGAAAAAGCAAATTGCACACATGGAACCTTATGTGTTCTTCTTGCAGACATTGTCTCTATTGGTGGACATCTCTAAAATTGGCCTAAGGCAATATATGTCATGTCCACTAGAGAAACCCTATCCTGAGACACTCGCCTTTACTTGGAACTGCCTTATGATTATCGCTGATATGGACATGAGTTACATGCTTCTCTACTCTTAGAAGTCTTTCGTTCTAAATCTCGGGACGAGATTCTTTTAAGGGGGGGCTGTAACACCCCAGGTGTTTATATTCCGCTCAACAACGAGTACGGATTTAAGCACGCAATATCAGTGGATAAAATGGATTTTAAATTTTAATCATCTTCGTTTATCGCGATTTTAATATCGCATCTGTTTCATCTGTCGCGAGTGCGACATCATTTTTATTTTCGTCTATCCGGGCTCTTCCATAGTTTTCGTGCTGTTCGGAACATATTTGTTCTGAAAGTCGGTGCGTCCGGTGATTATTTAAAATTCATCGTTCGTACGGATACGAAATCGGGAGCTCGACCCGCTCGGACGATTTTATCACGACTAAATTAGTTTAAACTCGACGACAAAAGTATTAATACAAAATTAAAATCGGACCACATCCGATAATCCAAGAAAGATTAGGTGAAGAATTATAAACTGAGTCGTTTCCTAGTTGAATCTGATACCGTTTAGCTTGATCCGTTAATATCAGGCTAAAACTCGGACCTTGGTAATTTAATCTACTCCTTACCAGATAAACTTTTGTCTGGCTTCTAGGTAAACTAAAGCTGTGTACAATATCGAAGTTGAAATCAGTTCAATCCAGGTTGTCGTTCATCGTCCGGATTCAAATCTTTAAATATAAATTAAGGGTAAGAATTCATCTGATACGGGAAATATTCATCGAATCAAATAAAACACAGTCCAAAATACTATTGTTAACAACATTCCGATTTGATTTGATTATGTCTTGCCCCGGTCTAAAAATCTGGTTCCAAAATATCTGCCATTTTTGGTAAAACAAAAAAACAAAAAACAAAACAAAAAAAAGAAAAATATCCCAACGTCCTGATCTTTTTCAGCCGTTCGTGGTCTTTGATTTTTTTCCGGGCGATCTCATCTCCTGTCCGCGCTGCACAACCCTGGAAAAAAAAAACCCCAGCCGCTCTCTCTCATTTCCTCTGATTTTTTTTGCTCCGTGGAGCTTATCCTGCACCGCTCAGGAGAAAATCTCCAGCCGATGAGCTCGCTATTCCCCTGGTGCTGATCTCCTAGCCGACGGAAGCTTTGAGGCTACATTTCCTCCCTGTTGCCATCGCCGAGCTCGCTCCTCCCCATCTCCTATAGCCCAGCGCCGCGAGCAAGCTCCCACGCGTGTCCCTGGTGCCCTGTTGTGCTCGTCCCTGCGCGCAACTCACCCAGCTTCTCCCAGCCATGGCCGTCGCGCGCCCTGCTCCCTATTCTGCGCGCCGGGGCTCGACTGAATCGGATCCTCCTCTCCATGGCCGAGCTCCCATCTTCTTGAACTTCCTGGCCACGGCGTCCGTTCTGCTCCCTGCTCTGACCGAGTTCGCCCAGGTCTGACCATGGCGTCCTCGTCTATCGTGGTATTCCGGCTCCTCGCCCAGGACGGCACTCGGCCCTGCCCCTGCCCCAGCTTCTTGCGCGCCATAGCGGTTTCTTCAAGCTCGCTCTAGCGCCGCTCCTTTTCCCCAACCGCGCTAGGCCGCCTGTCTCCCTGTGCGCTCGATCCAGCTCGGTTTCGAGCTCCTTTCTCCCTGGGCGTGCCGCGCCTAGCCTCTTCAGCGCTCGGCCGGGGTTCCTTGCTTGTCTTGGCTTCTCCTGGCTCGGCCTGATACGCGTGCTCTGCCTCTCCCTCAGCTCGCTCCCATGGCCGCGCCGTGCTCTGCTCGCGGAGCTTCTCTCTGCCGCGTGCGGTCCTACTTCTGCTAGGCACCGTGAAGCTCGCCCTGGCACTTGCCTTGCCACTATTCTGGCCATCGGTTGCGTGGATGGGTCCACACCAAAGTCACCCAGTAGCCGGATGCCGACGCGTCTTTCCTTGCCACAACGCTAGCCTCCAGCTCGGATTTAGCCCAGCCGCGTCTGCTCCCATCGTCGCGTGCCTCTGCCCATAGTCGTTGCCTTCTCCCTACTCGGGATCATGCTCGCGAGTTCTCTCTAGGCGCGCCGCTGTGGAATCCCCATCGATGCCCCTACTGTCCTAACTAGACCGTCCCAGTCTGCGTACGTCGTTGTTTCACTACGTCTGGCGTCGTGCCTGTTGTGCCGGTCGTCGATCTCTCATTCGCCATGGCGTCGAACTCTTTCGACATTGCCCTAGCCCGTTGTCGTTGTCCTAGCCTTGGAAGCTGTCGGTTTCAGCACTTCTCTGACCGTGCCTTTATTCGTGGAGCTCGCCGGCTTCCCGGTGCGCTGTCGCGGATGCCGTCACTCAGCTCTTGTGCCTTGTCGAACTCATCTGCCTCTCTTCCAACTCGCTGAACCCGCCCCATAGCGTCTCGATCCTCCCCTGCGCCAGCACGCCAAGTCTCTGTCATGAGAATTCGCCTTATAGCACTGCCGTGAGCCACGTGGTCGACCTCCCTGCTTGCTGCGCTTATGATGAAGTTTGGCGAGAAAATCCAAAGTTTATTTGATGGAGAAAGAACCGAAGTCGCACAACACCGTCAGATGTTCGACGACAAGCTCGAGCCAGGATTTATCCGCATTCGTACGAGTATTGGGTCGCGTTTGATGCTGGTGAGCCGATTTATAATTTTTGTAAGTTTATTTGCTGATTGGATTAACTAAAATTATTAGTCGTAATAATCCTCGTATTTAGCGCAGGCGCATTGTGGTAGTGTTAAAAATAAGTGAGGTACGATGGGTTTAGTAATGCGAAAGGTAGATTAATTTAGATGATATCTAGGCGAGGTGACGACGTAAAGGATAGATTTAGTATTTTATACAACTACCTGATAAATTGTCGTTGTCGATTGCACTAAATGAGTAACCTAAAGAATTAGTTTAAAAAGTTGATTAAACAATTTCTATGCTTATCCCCAGTTTGAATATCAAGGGGTAGATTTTAGAGAGTAAAATGCCCATACATAATTTACTATTGGATGCTGTTAAAAATTAAATCTGATTATGGTAGAATGCCATAGCTATAGTTTTGATGTGATGTCGATAACTAGTATTATGGTATAAAATTATACAACGTCTCGCTGCTAGGTGTGTAAATTCGCTATCGCGTAGCACTATTTAGGTTTATAATATTCTTGTCTATATGCATTCATGTGCATAATGCATGTCATTCAGGTACGTTAATTAATCGCGTAATGCGGAAGACAAGTCAAGTCGACCCCAAGCGCGAGCTAATCCGCAAGATGAAGTTGATGGACCAACTTGAAGATGGTCGTCAAGTGGTCGCCTAACAAACACTAACCTAGTGTTACTCAGGCAAGCCCCGGTGCATTTGCCACCTCCTTGTGTTTTAAAAACCTTTTTCACTTGCTTGATGCATTAGGTGATAGGAGTTGATTGCCAAAACAATTCCTGCATTACCTTCCTTGAACTTGATTACCTTCCTTGATCACCTGTTTTACAAAAGATTTTTGATGCTTAGCATTGCTTTAGAAAAACAAAATGTTTTGTTTTTACAAAAGTTGATGTGGCAAAAGTGGGTGGGATGTTTTTGAAAATAAAACTTGATGGTGGATCCATCAGGGCCGTGATGGGTTCAACATCGGAAAAGATGTACCTCTGCCAGGTACCAAGTTTTTGGGTTGAAATGATTAAGCTGAGACCGGGCGGGTGACTTGCACGAGAAAGGAGTCTCGGTGTAGTGTCTCCGTCTGAGTCGATTAAGGACCGTCTCGATGTAGGCCTGCTGACCGAGGACCCTTTAACCGGTCACATGCCTCGTCATGGGTAAGCCTTGCCTCGGGCAGACTAAGGCCAGAATAAGATAACACGAAATGGGCGTGGAGCGATGGCGAGAGTAGCGTGTACCCTCCGTAGCAAGAGGCTGGACAGTGGTGTATCTGTGCTCTCGGTTTGCGTGAACCTGATCTGGTCTTAAGAACCCCGGTGGCGGGTTGACATATGCAAGGGTTAAGTGCTACATATGTCGTGTGATTGGAGATCCTCAGCTGAGTATAATCGATTCGGATCGCCGTACCTTCGCGGTTATGAAGACTTGGTCACTGACTTACACGTAGCAATCCAGTGAAGATGAAGGGTTGATAAGAAATTGGCTAGTGCAGGTCAAGTGCTTGAACTAGGGTAGACAGAACTCTAGATGCAGGTAATTTTACTTAACCTGACATTAAAAATGGATTTTTAAGGATCCACTCATAGTAAGCTTTTCTGCAAAACAGAGTCCTTGATTCTTGATAAGCCTTTCCTTGCATCCCTCTAGCCAGCATACCCTTGAGAGTCTTTTCTTTAGTCGGGTAAGTCTTGCTGAGTAATTCCGTACTCAGGGTTTTATTCCCTGTTGTTTTTCAGGTCCTAACTTTGTGATGCTGTTGATGGTGTTAAGTGCCGGTGGGCTCGGCCTTCTTATAAGTCTAAGTATCTCTCTTATACTTCTTATTGAGGATGGTCACTTGAGCTAGCATATATTTCAAACTTATACTTTTGTAACCACTCCGATAAAATAATATAAAATTTTTGTAACTTGTAAAATTTGGTAGTAAGATTTCCGCTGCAACAATGTTGGTGTGTGTGATTTGTGTTACTTAATCCCGCGGTTCTGGTTGAAAGTGGTTTATCCGATATCCTTGGGGCAATCGGACAGATCCTATTAAGTTATCTGGAGCACATGCATAGCCGTCTGAGGTCTTTGGGACAAGGACAGGTGCATGTGGGCCCAATAACTTGGAGGTTCTGCCACAATTTATTAGAAGTGCTGGTACTGCCGAAACCGCAGCCACCGGAGCCGAAGCCACCGGAGCAGCCACCGAAACCGAAGCCACCGGAGCCGAAACTGAGACCGCCGAAGATCCTAATCTAGAAACCACACTTGGTGACATTGATAACATACTTCTAAAAATGGCTGAGGAAGAAGCTGCTGCGGCCGCGGTGGACACGACAATTGAGAAAGGAAAAGAGCAAATTGAAGATACTTTGGAAGAGGAAAACTTCAAGATATACTGGGACAAGAGTTTTCAGAAACTAAAAAAGAAGAGCTAAAGAAATATGCTATATCCTGTGGGTACAAACCAGGGGCTCTGCTGTTTGGCGGAGTCAATGAAGGGAAACTAAGAAGCCTTCGGAATCGAACCGAGGCCAAGATTGTTAGGACTTTTTCAAAGAACGTTGGCCTACCGAAGATTGAAGCGGACCTCTGCAGGTATCAGCGACAACATATCACCGGTAGCTTGTTCTACGCTAATTTCAAGGTAAAAACTCTCAACTTTTTATTGTTTTTTGAATTAAGATGTTTTCTGACGAAGGTTGTTTTGGCAGATTATATTACTAAGTAAAGTGCTGAGGATGCAACAAGATCTTGAAGACAAGAAAAACGAAGCTACCATCAAAGATCTAGAAAACAAAGTCGAAAGTTACGAAGCTGCTTTGAAGAAAAAGGACTTCGTCATTCAAGACCTTGAAAATAAAGTTAAAGATCACGAAGCTGCCTTGGAGAAGAAAGACTTCGTCATTCACTCTATGGAAGGTTCACTGGCTGAAGCTCAAGCCGAAATTGACAAATTAAACAGCGAATTACTCGTAAAATCAAAAAAATCTGAGCAAGAAAAGAAGAATCTCGAAACAAGTCTCAAGACCGAAATTGAGAAGAATTCAAATTTGCAGAAATCATTGAAGGAGCTGCAGGAAAAATGCTTAGATTTCGGCAACCGATGTGTGCAGCGGCTGAAGGATGTGTTTTACTCAATTGGAGCCAGTTCTGATAAGTTTACACCTTCAGCTGAAAACCTGCCAAGCACCTTTGAATACATTGAGGGCGAAGTTGATGCACTTGACGAAGTTATCGCTGGGCATGCCGATTTCTGCGCCCTGTTAGCTTCTCGAGACACGACTACTGCTTTCCTGAAGGCTGGCTGCACGCACGGGAAAATTGTTAATAGGCCAAACTTCAGTTTGTCGCCAGCAGATTTGATTGACATCCCCAGCCTAGCTCGAAGCATAGGAAACAGGTTTATGACCCAGATTTAGATAAACGGCGGGCGAAAAATGGCTGGTGACGAAGCTCGGAGCCACCTTAAGCCAGTAAGAAACTTATACTTGTTACTTTTATCTTCTCCTTGAACTCTGCGCTTTTCTCATTCCGTTTTAATATGTACAGGATGATGAAGCTAAAGAATGACGAGCTGAAGCCTTAACAGATGTTCCAAAAACTTTGCTGCATAAGATTCTAGAGAAAATTTTGTAATATGATTGTAAAGAAACTTATGTAAATTTGTGCGTACCTTGTAATATATCTTTTCCCCTTTGTCCGTGTACGATCTGCTTTGCTGTGGACGAAATTTTCTTTTTGAGCCGAAGGCGAAAAACACCTTCCCTTCTTTTCGTACACAACGAAGCATGAAAATTTCTTCTTTCTGTTTTTCTCCGAAGCTTTATCCTCATAACCGAAGCATCTGCCTTTTTTGTATGATATGATGATAATGATCCTATGTATGTCTAAATGAATGTTTATGAATGCAAATGTCATGATGTAATGTATCATGCAAATGAATGTCCGAATATGTATTCGAAGCCATAATCATAGCCTTCACTCCCTTAGGAATGACTCAAATCGTTTTGCCGCTTATTTTTCGGCCTCACCGTTTACTTTTCGGTGTATCAGCGCTGACTTTTCGCTATAAGCCTCCCTTAGGAGCTTCTTCGCCTTTTACTTCGGAGGAATCAGCGTTTATTTTTCGCGGTAAGCCTCCCTTAGGATCTTCTTCGCCTTTTACTTCGGCGGAATCAACGTTTATTTTTCGCTATAAGCTCTGCATTCCCTTAGGAACGACTTTTGAGCTTCTCCCTGTTTTCTTTTCTTTTTCCTTTGCACTCGATGATGCATTCCCAGCTTTTACATTTACATTTTGGGGGATATTGCTCTTATAAAGTTGAAATAAGAAAAAGAAAAATTACATGCTGTGGCCCCATTAAAAACCTTTCTCCCCCTTTGGAAAGGAAAAGGGTGCCACAAGAAAGAATAGAAAAAATTACATCAAACTAAACATAATATCGCCGAAGCTCATCCGCATTCCATGATCTAGGAATGTCGTTGCCGTCCATATCCTTCAATCTGTAGGAACCAGGTCTTGACGAAGATACTACCAGAAAAGGTCCTTCCTACTTCAGCTGTAGCTTGCCTACTGTCTCTGGGTTGGCTACTCTTCGAAGCACCAAATGTCCTGGCTCAATATTCTTTAGCCGAACCTTTCTATCACGCCATTTTATTGTTTCGGCTTGGTATTTATTGATGTTTTCCATATCTTGAAGCCTGATCCCTTCTATAGCGTCTTTTTCCACAGAGTAATCAGCTTCAACTTCGTCTTCTGCCGAAGCTACTATTCTTATTGATCCTGCTTTTGCTTCTTCCAGAGTTATCGCTTCGTCACCAAATAGCAATTTGAATGGTGTAAAACCTGTTGATCTTGATATTGTTGTGTTGTGGCTCCACACTACTTTGACTAATTCATCTGGCCACTTTCCCCTGGGCTGATTGAAGATTAACTTCATTATTCCTGTCATTATGATGCCATTAGCCCTTTCAACAAGTCCATTTGACTCCGGATACCGAACTGATGCAAAATGGATCTTCGTGCCAATTTGTTCACAAAATTCTTTGAAAGCTTCGGAGTCAAACTGCGTTCCATTGTCCACAGTGATGGCCTTCGGCACTCCGAAGCGACAGACAATATTTTGCCAGAAAAACTTTTGAATAGTAACCGAAGTTATTGTGGCTAAAGGCTTTGTCTCAATCCATTTAGAAAAATATTCCACTGCCACTACAACATATCTTAAGTTCCCTTGTGCTGGTGGTAGCGAACCTAACAAATCAAGACCCCACCTTTGCAATGGCCAAGTGGGTTGTATTAGCTGGGTTAGAGACGAAGGTTGTTTTTGATCTCTTGCACATCTCTGACAGCCTTCGCACTTTTGGACTAATTCCGCTGCATCCGAAGCTGCCTTTGGCCAATAAAATCCTTGACGAAAAACTTTTCCCAGCAAAGGCCTAGATCCAATGTGAGATCCACACAAGCCTGTGTGTATTTCCTTCATCAATTCTATACCTTCGGCTCTGGAAAAAAATTTGAGTAGTGGAGAATAGACCCCATGCTTGTACAGCTCCCCTTCTATTATAACATATAGTCGAGCTCTTGCCTCTATTCTCTTGTTATAAGCTTCGTCATCTGAAAGAAAGTTACCCTGAAGGAAAGAGATGATCTCAGTTCTCCAGTCTTCACTATAAATAGGAGATATATTGAGGACTGCTCTTTCAAGAAGTTCAACCGAAGGTGCTTTTATTGTTTCGAAAAATACTTCCGAAGGTAAGGGCAGCCCCTATGCTGTTGACTTGGCTAGCAAATCAGCATGTTCATTTTCTCCTCGAGGAATATTTTTGACAAAAAACCCTTCAAAGGAAGCTTCAATCCTTCGGACCGTGTCTAAATATTTCTCAAGCTTCGGGTCTCTTGCTTTACAACTCTTGTCAACATGACCAGAAATAACCTGGGAATCAGTTTTAAGAACCGCCCTTCTAATTCTCATTGCCTTAATCTTCCGAAGACCCAAAAGCAAAGCTTCGTACTCAGCAATGTTATTTGTGCAACTGAAATCAAGTCTTGCTGCGTAGCAAGTTTTAACTTTAGAGGGTGCGACCAACACAACGGCTGCTCCTGCCCTGAAGGTTCCCCAAGAACCATCGCAGAATACTTCCCCAAGAACTAACGCTTGGGACTGAATCGAAGATCTATGCACATAATCAGTGCAGAACTCATTGAGTTCCGTAGCCCATTTTCCAACCCTTCCAGTAGCTTCTCTATTTCTCATAATATCCTTCAATGGTTGTGAAGAAGGGACAATTATATTGTATGCTTGAAAATAGTGCCGAAGCTTCCTGGAAGCCATCAAAACAGCATACAACACCTTCTCCAATTCTGTATAATTTTTCTTTGATAAACTAAGAACTTCGGATACAAAGTATATTGGGGCTTGCTTTTTGACTTGCCCTTCAAGCTTCTCTTGGACAAGTGCCGCACTCACCGCTGAGTGCGAAGTTGCCACATATAACAACAGAGGAGCCCCTGGCGTTGGTGGAGTTAACGTCGTTAGGTCTATCAAATATTGCTTAAGCTCTTCGAAGGCTCTCTACTGAACTAGTCCCCATTGAAAAACTTTGGCTGACTTCAGCACTTCGAAGAATGGTAAATTTCTCTCTGCTGATCTAGATATGAATCTGTTGAGAGATGCCAGTCTTCCTGTCAATCGTTGAGCCCCCTTCTTTGTGCTTGGTGGTTCCATTCGAAGGATAGCTTCGATTTTATTTGGATTAGCCTCAATCCCTTTTGTTGAAACTAGGCAGCCAAGGAATTTCCCCTTCTTTACTCCGAAAACACACTTTTCTGGATTCAGTTTTAGACCAGCCTGTCTAAAATTAGCGAAAGTCTCCTGCAGATCAGCAATGTGATTTTCTTGCTTCGTGCTTTTCACAATGATATCATCAACATAAGTTAGTACATTTCTACCTATCTGAGAATGAAGAACCTTTGCTGTCATTCTGCTGAAGCTTCCTCCAGCATTCTTGAGCCCCTCAGGCATCCGAAGGTAACAATATGTTCTGCTAGGGGTTATGAAGCTGGTTTTTGGCTCATCCTCCTTCTTCATCCAAATTTGATGATAGCCTGAATAACAATCCAACAGACTCATAAGTTCTGATGAAGCTGCTGCATCAACTAGGGAATCTATCTTGGCAATGGAAACTCATCCTTCGGACAAGCCTTGTTGAGATCAGTAAAATCAATACAAATCCTCCATTTGCCATTGACCTTTTTTACCATAACAGTGTTAGCCAGCCATTCTGGATACTTCACTTCTCTAATGACTCCGGTGCTGAGGAGTCTTTTTACTTCATTTCGAGCACCTTCGGCCTTGTCATCAGACATCTTCCGAAGCCTCTGCTTTCTGGGTCTGAAGGATGGATCAACATTGAGCGAGTGTTCAATAACATCCCTGTTGACGCCACAGAGATCGTTAGCCGACCATGCAAAGATATCTTTGTTGTTGAAGAGAAACCTTATCAGGGTTTTATCTTGTTCCTCAGACAATTGAGATCCCAGTAGCACCTTCTGCTCTGCGATATCGTCGCATAAAAGCATGGGTTTCGGCTGATCGGCCGAAGCAGCCTTCTCCCTTCTGTACTTGTACTGCTCACAAGCTTCGACTTCATCAATATTGTGGATTGCCTTTGAATCAGTCCAATTCCCCTCGGCCTTTCTGGCAGCTTCCTGACTCCCATGGATAGCAATAGGTCCCTAATCCGAAGGTATCTTCATGCAAAGATATGCTGGATGAAGAATTGCTTCGAAAGCATTGAGTGTTCCGCGACCAATGATAGCATTGTAAGGATACTCCATGTCGACAATGTCAAACACAACTTGCTCAGTCCTTGTATTGTTGACAAATCCGAAGGTCACTAGCATGGTAATCTTACCAAGCGCTATAATCTGTCTTCCTCCGAAGCCACAAAGAGGATGCGTAGCATCATGAATCTTGTCTTCGGGCTCTTGCATTTGTCTGAAGGCCTTAGCAAATATAATATCCGCTGTACTGCCTGTATCAACCAAAACATTGTGGACCAGAAATCCTTTGATCACACAAGAGATAACCATAGCATCATTGTGTGGGTAATCCTTGAGCTGAAGATCCTCTTGAGAGAAGGTAATTGGGATGTGAGACCATCTTGACTTGATGAAGGGTCCTTGTACCCCTACATGTTGTACTCTTCTCTGTGCCTCCTTCTTCTGTTTCTTGTTAGCCGGCTCTGAGCATGAACCGCCTGTTATCGGGAGGATCAGCTTCGGAGCTGAAGCAGCTCCAGCTTGGTTCTTGAACGAAGCCATCAGCTCAAAAAGTGGAAGTGAGTTCACCGGAGGTGGGCGCCAATGTTGGGGACTTGTTCTCAAAGGCTATGAATTAAGAACAAGGCAACATAGAATGTTAAATGTTAAAGCCCTTCGTCCGCTGAAGCATTATTTCCCCAAGGATTTAATGAGCTTCGGACGAAGGTTATGAATAATATATCGCGAAGGTCACACCTTCGTGATCGAAGATAAAACAATGTGAAATGAAATACAAGGTATAAAACGTTATAAAATATCAAGAATAAATAACATTATTCACTCATTTTATAATGTAAACTTAAATATTAAGAGATAATATTTAAGTATGTTTATACCTTCGTCTTGGCAGGAAACAATAATTCCAGAGTAATGCGTCAACAATTACCAGATTCCGTGAACGATAAAGGAATATTGTTCACTATTTATAGGCGCAGGACACAGCCTGTAAGAAATTACAATCATACCCCTTACAAAAGATTACAATTATGACTCAGACCCTTATGGACTAAAAAGTCATTCCATCTTTAAGTCGGTTCGATCCTTCATCTTCGGATGTGTTGTAATATCGAAGCTTCATGAACGGTAGCTTCGGTACCACGTATAAACAGTTTTGCCGAAGGTGTTTCTTCCCGCAGCACCTTCGGTGACGAAGCATGGTCCCAACAGACAACATATATAATAACAGAGTGTATAGAGGTGAATGTCACAATAATCAGAGTATTTATTACATAGCGAAAGACTTATTACAAAATAAGAGAATAAATATAAAACGAACTAAGGATCGTCGGCACCAATGTCAACTGAGAAACGCCACCTAGATCAGATCATACTCCTCGCCTTGTGGCTCCTCCTGAACCACCTGCTCGTCTCCTATGGGGGGGGTGTGAGACAGCAAGGGTGAACTCACACATGATCATAGCTCAACAAGTTGTGGGGAACCAGTGGACATGAACTCACAAAGGTGAGAGTTCATGTGAAGTGTAAGGCTAATCAATGATAGGGGTTAAAGCTGAGCATTGCTTTTAAGTAGTTGGTCAAAATTTTATTAGCAATTACTAAGTGTAAGTAAATACCAAACCTTAAATAAAGGAATAGAACAAAATTAATAATAAACCCATGCAATGCAAATGACAAAATTGAATTTAAGTTCCATATTTTAAACATCAGAGAGTCCTGAGCCGCTCATGACCGTGAGCTCGGCTAGTATACCAGTTTTACACTCTGCAGAGGTTGTACCCTTTACCCACAAGTCATGTTACCCATCTGTCAAGGGGTCGCGACTCCCATACACCTCTACCTAGGAGGCGAGGCAGGGCAACACTACGAGGCCTTTACAAAGTTCCACTAGCTTCTGAAAACCCGCTACAGTTTATGGGAAGAGCACTTGCAAGAATCCCCCGTCTGACCGCCATCGCAGCTAAATCAACCCGAGAACCTCCTTGCATGCAACTCCCCTACTGCCCTTGCCCCTTTCAGGTAAGGTAATCTTCCACTAGCTTTGCTAATTAGTCAGCCAAGGGCGTCCCATTAAACCCTTGTGGTGGCACGCGTTTCTCAAGTTAAGCTCTATGTTCCAATTAACATTAATGATCTTGACATGAACATAAATAGAATAACAAAAGAATTGGAACATAGATATAATAAATGATTATCCCAAAACCACGTAAAGCAATAGCAAACTACCCATGTGATTCAGGGGTAACCAAGGTAATGAGATAAACAATCTAGGGTGACCTATTGGGTCCCATCAAAATTAACCTATGCATGAATAAGTGATATTAAGAACATTATTGGGTAAAAAGTGGTCAAGGGCACAACTTGCCTTCAATGAGCTCCTGCTCAGCTACTTCTATCTGCTGCTCACCAGGATCCTCGGTCACGTGCTCTTCTACTCGCCACGATACAAGCAAGCACAATACATAGAGAAAATTAACATCACACCAAACATGTAAACAAAATACATAGCGATAGTCTACTCATTAAAATAAAATCCTAGGAGCAAAAATCATAATTTTTGGAGTTATAGATTTTAAGATATGAATTTCTAAAGGCTTTATGTGTTTAAAATAGGATTAAATGAGATATTAATTTTCTTACTGTTTTCATGACAAAACAGAGACTCTAGGTGTTAGAGAATAAAATTACAAAATTTTAGAAAGTGGAATGGGTTAATTTGGAGCAAGTATGAATTTTCTATGAATTTCACAAGTTATAGGGTTTATTTTCATATTAAAAATCAAATTCTCAATTCATTTAATCAAATTAAAATAGCACTGGACTAGGCCTCAATTCCTGAAAAATCCAGGGGCCTCGAGGTAACAATTCTAAGACACAACGCACAGTAAGGCTGGACTGCGGGTTGGTTACCTAAAATTCCGAGGGCTCTTATGTGAAATGCGGCGGTGAAGGGGTATCGCGGGATCTGGATCGTCCGATCAAAATCCTAGGGCCCAGATTACCCGAGACACATATGAACCTGAGATCATCCTCACACGTCGGATCCGAATCCTACGATCCACAACACACTATCAATCCTATCCCACACTGGCCGCACGATCCTTGATCGACGGCGCCCGAGCCTTCTCCTACCCCCAGCCGGCCGAATAGCGGCGGCACGGCAACAAACGCGACGGAGCGCCACCGAGCCAAGTCCGACGGCGCACCCAACCGCCCAACGACCAAATCGGAAATTACTAGACGCGTACTAGGACATGACAAACACATAGGGGCCATACCGGTGATCGCGACACAGCAACGGCGGCCGCGGCGTGTGGCGGATCCGAGCTCGTCGTGGTCGTCGGTGTGAAATTCCCCGAGCTACGGCGATCCACGCACCCAATCGCGGTCGCGGGCGACTCCCTCCGACACTCCCCGAGGGCAGACACACGACGTTGAGGGAAATCACCGGCAGTACAATGGAAGATCTCACGGCGGCGGATTCGTTCACGGCTTTCCGCTCCTACACGGCGATGATGGAGGCCGACACTGGATCTGGGTTGCGGCCAGGTAACGGAGCACACAGGCACGAGTTTTATAGCCCTGATTAGAGGCAACGTCGGCGTCGAAGCCCACAGGATTATCGGCTGGTCCGCCGCGCAAGGTTGTTGGCGCGGTCCGCCAAACCCGCGAGCATGACGCCTCCGACCAGTGGGTCCCGCGAGCCAGAGATAGCAAGCCATCGCGCGCAGCATCGGCGACCGACTGGGCGGTCCCACTCGCCAGTAGAGCGTGGGACGAGCACCGTGTTTTAGGTCGACCCCGTGAGCGCTGACACCAGGGACCACCAACCAGCGTCCCCAGATGGAGCGAGTCTGCATGGCACCGAGCGGCTGACAAGCGGCCCCCCAGTGACAGAGTCGCGCGCGCGGTGGAAGTGGTTTTGGGCCGCGCAGAGGAAAGCAGTTGTGGGCCTAAAGGGATGAAGTCGGCCCAGCTGCCGGGTTTTAGTCTTTTCCTTTTTATTTTCTATTTTTATTTATTCATAATTATTTTGAATCCAAATTTGAATTTGAATATGAGTTTCAGCTTTGGGTTAATTATATAAATTCAAAATATAGTGTTGGAATAATATATTTTTAATTACTTATTTTATCCACACGCTACTTATTTTCTTCTCTCTTCTAAATTCTAGAATTTCTTTTAGATCTTAAATTCCCATTTGGGTATTAATATATTTCTTTTCACATTATTCTATGTTGTCACAAAATGTACACAAAATAAAATACCAGCATGATGCATGCATTAGTTAAGTGTCTTTTGTTAACTATTTATTTGTTTAAATGTGATTTTCACATGAAATGACGAATATAGGTAATACACATATATGTAAGGGAAAACTCTTTTCTCCTTTTACACTTTCTTACAATTTGAGTATTACATAAGTCTGCGAAGAAGATATATTCCATTCTGATAGAAGCAAAATCATTACAAGAAATTAAAACTAAATTTACATTGCTTGTTCCTTATTAAAAAACAAAATGACATAGAACATAAAAGTATTTCAGAGGCAGGATATCGCTCAATAGATGTGCTTTGATTCTAGCACAGTACTGTTGACTATACGAGCTTTGGATTCCTCCCTGAATTCCTGTTGATGTTGGGAGTGCTGGCGCCCTTCTAGCTGCTGGCTTCGGGAATAGGTAGGTTGCAATGGCGGCGGCGGTGGAGCTGAGGGCAAGAAGCCTGTGAATGGCTAACCGAAGCAACTGAAGCTGCAGAATGATTGCCCACATATTCTGGTATGTAGGGAGAGTGGCACAAAGCAGTGTGTAAGACCTGCTTCGGCTGATTCTACCGAGCCTCGGCTTCTGCGATCTCCTTTTGCTTCAGAATAGTGATATGGCACATTCTTGTAGTATGTCCCTTGTCCTCACCACAGAATAAGCAATAGATCTTCCTCGGCTGATCCCCATATCTTCCTCCGAAGCCCCTGTCGCCTCTGCCCCTTGGAGCTAGCGGCCTGAAAGAGCTTTGCTGCTGCCCCGAAGACTGTGAGGTGTATTGTGGCCTCTGAAGCTAGCTTCCTTTGTCATCATTCTGACTGGAGCTATGGATTGATCTGACATGCCTAGGGTGGATTCTTCCTCCAATGCCCCTGGTCATCTCAGTGAATCTGTAAGCTTCCTCCCTTCTTTGGCGGAAGTCGTTGTCAGCCTGGATGTACTCATCCATCTTCTGAAGCAGCTTCTCCAGAGTTTGTGGGGGCTTCCTGACGAAGTATTGAGACGTAGGTCCTGGCCGAAGACCCTTGATCATGGCCTCAATGACAATTTCATTGGGCACTGTGGGCGCTTGTGCCCTCAGTCGCAAGAACCTTCAGACATACGCCGAAAGGTATTCCTCATGGTCTTGCGTGCACTGGAACAAGGCCTAAGCTGTGACTGGCTTCGTCTGAAAGCCTTGGAAACTAGTAACCAGCATGTCCTTGAGCTTCTACCACGACGTGATTGTCCCTGGCTGAAGGGAAGAATACCATATCCGGGCTACGTTCCGGACTGCCATGACGAAGGACTTTGCCATGACAGCTGCATTGCCTCCGTATGAGGATATTGTTGCCTCATAACTCATCAAAAATTGCTTTGGGTCCGAGTGCCCATCGTACATGGGTAGCTGAGGTGGTTTGTAGGATTGTGGCCATGGGATAGCCTGCAACTCTGCTGCCAAGGGAGAAGCATCATCAAAAGTAAAGATATCATGATTAAAATCATCGTACCATCCATCCTCGTTGAATAAGCCCTCTTGATGAAGCTCCCTGTGTTGGGGCCTTCGGTCGTGATCATCTTGAGCAAGATGACGCACTTCCTCAGTAGCTTCATCGATCTTCCTTTGAAGATCGGCTAGCCGAGCCATCTTCTTCTTTTTCCTTTGCACTTGTTGGTGGATGATTTCCATGTCCCTGATCTCCTGGTCCAACTCTTCCTCCTGGAATGTTGGACTGGTGGCCTTTCTCTTCTGGCTTCGAGCCTCTCAGAGAGAGAGAGTCTCCTAGTTTGTGTCTAGTGGCTGCAGTGCAGCAGCCCCTGGCGCTGTTATCTTCTTCGGCGGCATGACGAAGGTCAGTGCTTTGCCGAAGATTGGGGAAGTGAGTACATCGGAGGTGGGCGCCAATGTTGGGGACTTGTTCTCAAATGCTATGAATTAAGAACAAGGCAACACAGAAAGAAGTTAATGGTTAAAGCCCTTCGTCCCTCGAAGCATTATTTCCCTTAGGATATAACGATCTCCAGACGAAGGTCGTGAAGGACATACCTTCATGATCACGATTTACATTGATAAAAGAAGAAGCATGTGAAACATGAGAGAATAACATGAATACTCACATAACATTATTTACATATCTTTACTATATAATCATGGATCAATAATGAATAATAATGAGTTACATTTGTACCTTCGGCTTGAGAGAAGGTGTAAGTACAAGCGTGATGCACAAGCGAGTACAAATCAGCGTGAACAGTACAGGGGTACTGTTCATCTATTTATAGGCACATGGCACAGCCTGTGTAAAATTACATCCATGCCCTTTATATTTACTATTGACTTATGAATAGCTCAACGAGGACTAGATGGCCTTTTCCCCTTTAAGTCGGTTCCTTTTTCCGCCGTTGAGCCGAAGCTCCCTTGCGCGTAGCTTCGGAGCAACATTAATCTTCGTCTTGACCATGCTTTTCACATTGTGTACGGTTTTGATCCGAGTCCGAAGGTACCTGTTATTATGTTACACTTGGGAATCATTGTTAAATCATATTTTTGAGGACCTTCGGAGGACGAAGGCCCCCAACAGATACGCAAAATTGTAGCAGCCAAAATTTTCATGCAGACCGTCTACCCTAGCCTTGGTCTGGTAGTGCAACTCATGCACTCGGCAAAATGCTTCGGCATCCGGGCTCATCCCTTGACTTCGGAGGGCCCATATGAAGACACTAAGCCTAACAATGGCGTTAGGGGTAAGCTAATGGAGATATATTTCGAAATTTTTCAAGACTTCCCCTATCATCTCATTAAGAGGAAGTCGAAGTCCTGCTCTGAAAAAACTCTTGAAGACTACCACTTCATCATCCTTCGACACTGGGGTGGTTTCTTCTTCGGCAAATCGAACAAGTTCCCTTTCAGCTTCGCCAAAGTAGCCAAGTTTCATCATCATCGGCATGTCAGCTTCAGACACAGTAGACTTTTCAAAATCTAGATGGCTCGGCTTTGATGGGGACAAAATACTGTAATCTTCTTCGTCCTCTTCGACATCTTCTTCACCAATGGCCTGTTCAGCTTCGGCAATAGGGGCACCTTCGTCAATAGTTCCCTCTATCACAACTAAACTCGACTGTCTCATGACTTTGGAAATTGGAGCTATCTCGGTGACCTCGGTCTCCTCTCCTTCACGAGTCATTCTTGTAGTCGAACGTACTCTGGCAATATGATGGATTTTTTGTTGGATTTTACGAAGTTGATGTTTCTTTTTTGCAGTTTTGACGAAGCTCTCTTTTTTTGATGAAGTTAACTCTAAATGATGGTGTTCGCTTGAGACCGCAGTGAAAAAAGCTTCGACTATGGTTAAATTTTTTAACAGCACAACAGTGCAATGGCAATGAATATTATGGTAACTCCACACCAACCAGTCTGTTTATATAGTGCTGCAGGTGGGAAGGTGAACCGCCAAATTGCCTGTACCCGCTGAACCACTCAGCGCCTGGAAGGTGAATCGCCAGACCGCTCGTATCCGCTGAGCGGTGGACCACCCGACACTTGGAATATTTTAATCGTTTCTCAGCAACGAGCTCAGGGAAGGTGTTTTTCGGACCTTCGGCATTCCGAAGCCTTTGAGAATTTTTCACGGATCAAGATCGTTACGAAAAACGATCTAGCACCGCGAAGGTCCTCCAAGCAAAAACACCTTCGGCGGTGTGATATGCGAACTGACATAACACGAATGTACAAGCCGAAACTATACTCCGGGGAGCTTCGGCATGACAACACCCTTGAGACGAAGGGCAACACCGACTTAAAGAGTAAAAGATCATTTAATCCTTGATAGTTTGTGTTTTGGTTATGATTAGTTATCAAGGACATAACTGTAATTTTGTCCGGGCTGCGTCCCGTGCCTATAAATAGATGAACAGTACCCCGGTACTGTTCACGCTAACTGGTATTCATTCGCACGTCACACCTAGATTCTTACCTTCTGTTTAGCCGAGGTATAAATGTAATTCAATATTGTTCATGTTTATTCGTGATGTTTTAAATTAAGAATATTTTAACGATGTTATATGATTATCCATGTTGTTTTCCACGTTTCATATGCTTCTACTTTCATTATGATATACTGAGATGATGAAGGTACGTCCTTCATGACCTTCGTCTGAAGATCATTATATCCTAAAGGAGACAATGCTTCGAAGGACGAAGGTCTTTAACCATTAATATTTTGTGTTGCCTTGTTCTTATCTCATATCATTTGAGAACAAGTCCCCAACAACGGGTAAGACTTGCGAAAGTACAATCGATACTTAGGGTTTTCAAACCCATGTTATAGCTGATGAAACAACTGAGTTCTGTTGTTTCTGCTCCAAGGTGGTGCCCAAGCAGGAGGAAGAACACTAAACTTATTTGGGGAGGATGTTTTGCTTCCCGGTAATGTAATAATAAGTTCTGCACTTGAACACCCGGTTATGTAATAATTACTCTTTCTATATTTTGGTATGAATGTAAATTATATTATTGTAACCCTTTCCACTCATTCTCTTCTCCAATTATGTGTGTAATGTCTGCGTGATGGGTTAAGTGCTCTTGGGTGATATGATGAAGATACAGATAACTGAACTTGCCGAGTCATTATGCGCACCTGCATGACTGTCTGAGGTCCTTAGGACAAGGACATCTGTAGGTGGGCCTAATACCTTGGGAGGTTCCGTCACACTAGTTATGTTGATATGCCAGAGGGGGATAGTAATTACCCAAATGAATCTGAATCAAATGATGGAAATTTGCTAAGAGACCTAATTGCTCTTCAAATTGCAAAATACTAGGGGATGGTGACAGCGTCAAGGTTAAAGCTAGCCTCCAATGTGGTTGGTGGGTTTCCTGTTTTCTCGTCGACGCTTTACACAAATAATCGCACCTGCAAGCAATGACTCTGTATATGACCTATGGAAATCAGCTTGGGGTTGATTTGGTACATTGGAAGAGCATAAATGTACGGCGAAAATAGTTTCCAACTAATCTTGAGAAACTTGATAGGTTAGCTTTACCTGCTCGGACATAATTAGAAGCTATACTAATCTAGAACTGAGGCTATTCATGGCACGAGATGTGCTCTATCTATCTTATATTATAAGATAGTCTGGCTTTTCTAGATATACATTATTTTTATAAGATATTTAGATACACACCTTTTCTTTGTGCAGTTATAAGCAATTGATAGCGTTAAATCTAATGCAAAAAGACAAAAATGTCCATGCAATTTATTGTGATTTTACCCCTTGTTATATTATGTAATTGTGATTTTACCCCTGTTAGGGTTGTGCCCATACAAAATAGAAGGATGATAGTTTGATCCTTCCACTCATTATTTTCATATTTTTTATTTTTAATCACTAATTCTGCTTATCACTAACGGCGTTGAGAGGGAGGGGAAAATGGTAGCTTAGTTTTTAAAACGGAGGAGTAAAATCATAAAGTTAAAAAACGGAGGGTAGAATCAGAATTGCAAGACCAGCGAAGGACATAAACACAATTGTGCCTAATGATCTTATGCTCTTCTAATGTGAGAGATAGGTCTTTGCTTGATAAAATGCTTCTTGATCCATATTTTGTGACATTTAAATGCCACTAACTTGTTAATGACAAGTGCCAAGGCCATTATTCTCAAATCCTCTATCTCGTGAAGGATGGTGAAAAAATTGTATCTTTTTTAGCTAGGGCAATGCTTTTGCTCATGGACATTGCTTGTGCTATCATGAAGATCATGCAATTTTAATTAAATTTCATGTTCTTTTAAAATGTAAACACTTGGTTAAAAGTTTCTATGCTAAAAGATTCAAACAATCAATTCTTAGCTTTAGCATTTAGATGATTTACTTTTACATCACATGCGGTTGGTTGTTTGGTGTTGTTTAAGGATTTAAACCAACAACCGCTTCTAGGTAGCAAGAAATTATAACACTATAATATAGAGAGTTAGTGCCGTCAAATTATGGAGGCCTAGAGATATCTATGCTTCCCTCTTTAAATAGAGTTGTCTCAATGACAGTTAAATCAAAAGGTCCAAATTGAGCCACTAACTTTGATACCACTTGTAGAACACTTGACACCTTAGAGGGGGTGAATTAAGCAACTTATTAAGGCCTCTAATTTACGCCTAGTTAAAACCAATGCAATAAATAAACTATCTATGCATAACTATGATTTATACTAAGTGTGTTGGAGTTATTGCAACCTAGGTTCCAAACATATTCAATAGCCTAACAACTAAGCTAGGAAGGTAAAGCAGACAATCGATGTATACAATATAAATGCGAAAGCTTAAAGGCGATAAAAATACAAACTCTAGTCAATGACTCTAGTATTTCTACCGAAGTATCAAGAAGCACATAAGTTTCCCCTAGTCCTTGTTGGAGCCCCATGCAAGGATGCCTATGTGAGGGCCAAGTGTCCGACTGAGTAACTTCATGGATAGCCCTAGACCATCCCCATACACAAGTGGCTCCAATGTAGCCTCCCTGGATGCTCTCCACAATTTACACTATCGAGTTTTCATCCAAAAGTCATGGACCTTGTTTCCTCCAACACATGATGGCGACCACACCACAAATTTATTTGGTGTAATTTCGCAAGACAATAAGCCCGTTCGGTACAATTATTAGAATGATACATGCAAGCACCAAGAGGTAATATGTTATAACCTCATTCAAGCACAAGGCCTCAACCTAGAGAAAGTGTTATAAGCAGTGGTCTAACTAACCTAATCACTTCACAAAGCACCTATTCTAATCACCGAGTAATTCTTTGAGTACTTGGGTGTCTAAATGTACTAGAGATGGGCCTCAACTCTCTTGATATGTTCCTCAACTCCCACACCCCTCAAATGGCCAATTAGGTGGTATATAGCCTCCAAGTCCAAAACTTGTCATTGGAAATGACGCAAAAAATTTGCGCACTAGCAAGACATGTCTAGTGCACTTATCGAACACGTTCGGTGCTCCCACGTTAGTTTACCATAGGAACTAGATGTTGTTGGCCATTGATGTTCGGGCATCCAGTGTTTTGGCTAGTGACGCACCAAACACGTCTGATGTCGTATTGGCCTCTCCAGTCATGGTGCAACCCTCTTCGCGTATCCTATTCGATGGGGTGTCGGTATTGCACCGAACATGTCCATTGCATTATGGATTTCCCCAAACATGATGCACTCTTCTCTAAGTGTTGTATTGAGTGCCTCACTGGCCAGCCATTGACTGGTGTCCAATGCATACCTAAGAATTAGGTGTACTCTACTGTAGTAGCCCTTTCTTGGAATGGTACTTCTAAGATTCGATGTTTTATTGCATCATCATACACTGGTGCTATAGAGAAGTTCATTTTCTTATTTTCTTCACATACCTTCATCCATCCATCATCTTTCTTTTGTCTTGGATTCTTTCATGTGTTTGAAGGTCTTCAACATATCTTCTATAGTCTTGCTTGAGGTGTTGATCATCCAGATCGACACTTTCCCTTCATCACACTTTACATCCTTTGAATTGTCTAAAAATACTAGCAAATAATGTTAGTCTAAATAGTTATATTAGTCATCAACTACCAAAAATCTTACTATAAATAGACCTCAATCTATTTTCCTTATAGAGTCATGCAGAAACACCAAGAGAGTAAGGGGGTATTTGCTTCTTTTAGTCACCGACCTAAACTTTAGGAACAAAGCTTTAGTTCCTAAAATTTCTATTTGGGAAGTCTCCTTTAGTCTTATTGTTTCTACTCCTTTAAGGCAACCATTTCGTGCGTCATGTGTCGACCCCTTCCCCCATGTTGAAACTGCCCCACATCGTTGAAATCGTCCATCTAGCTCGGGAACTCTGCCGAACTCGGTAACCAACACCTGCTCACCTCTCTCCACCTACCACGAGCGCGTCGTCCACATCAAAGCCACAGTCGTCAAGCCCATCTTTCCCCCCTATCGTCCCCCACACAATGACCTAGATCACCCAACGTGTTGCCTTCCCCTTCTACCATCCACCTAGCATGTGCAACCTCGCTCTCGCTCTCTCGCGCGCGCGTCGATAACTAGGGGCAACCACTGATGGTGCCCTGCACCAAGTGCCTAGGTCCTCGTCGGTCCCTTTGCCAACCCTTCACTGGAACCTTTGCCAGTAAGGAGCACCCACCAGGTACCCCCCTCTCTCTTCTCTCGCAGTTGTACGAAACCGAGCTTTTTAACCATATGAATTCGGATTTGATGTTCACCGCCAGACAATCCTCCTGAAAGGGAAATGAGCTAGTTAGACATTTCTTCCTGTTTTAGTGAGTGAATGTCCAACACACCATCATGGACTAACTTGTGTGCTAAGTTTATGATTGCAGGTTCACTTATATACAATTCGAAGGTTCTAAGTCCAAAAGAGCTCAAAAGAGGCTAGAAAATGCAACTTTGGGTAAAATGGTAAAATTGTGAGGTTTGAATCTTTAGATAAGTTGCATATGTTTATTATAATGTATCTACACTTTGGTTTGATGTCTAACTCAATTCTATGAGAAAAGTGCATTTTGGGCTTAGGTTGGGGCATAACTCAAATCCTGATGAAACTATGGTTAAAAGGTGAGATTCCTATAGTTAGTCAATTTGATTATGTGCTAACAATGTTTGTCTAAGTGGTAGGGAAACTCACAAGAAAATCCAAGTCAAAAGGAACAAGTTTTAAAGAAACATGATCTCATTGTGTTGGTCTACGAGTCACCGGACCACTTCCATACGAACACGACAACCTTGTGTTTTTATTTATAAAAATCACCGGACTGAGTACTATGCATGGTCCGGTGGTGCACCGGCCCGACTACTTCCCAGAGTCGCGCACTTGCTAGGTGACGTGGCAGACAACCTGGAAGTGCACTGGTCTGGTCCGATGTCCGTCAGTTAAGGAAAAAACCAATCAGAACCTCGGAGAAGGAGCTCCTGTTCCTGATCCGATGTGGCACCGGACCAGCCTGGTGCGCCAGCCGAGGTTGGATTTTAGCAAGCTTTTAGAAGGAAGGAGCAACTTCTATAGGATATGTTTGGGCTATAAAAGGCACCCCATTTCGACCTCCTTCAGTACCCAAACATAATAAGAGCTATTGATCAATCCTAGCCTCTGCCACAATGCATTCTAGTCATTCTAGTGAGATCCGAGCACGATTTTGAGATGTCCTAAGTATTCTGTTAGAATGTGTTCTTGTGATCTTCTTTCTTGTGTTGTGTGGATGCATTTTCCTCTTGTGTGTGTACTCTCCTCTTTGTTTTGCTGTACTTTGGTGTTGTAACTTATTCGTTTTGTGTACGGCTGGAAGAGACTCCAACGTGTGGAGATTTCTTGCGAGGGGATTGATATTGATATAAGAAAGACCGTGCACTCAAGTTAATCATTAGATCACTTGAGAGGGGTTAAATGCAACCTTATCCATTGGGACACCACAACGTGGAGTAGGCAAGCATTTGAGGCTTGACCGAACCACGGGAAAAATCGTGTGTCTATCTTGTGCACTTTACTTTCTTGCGATTTATTGTTCCTCTAAGTTTTTTAATCACACTTGTAATGTTGTTCTAAGTCCAATTCCACATCAAGAGAAATCAAGTGCATGAACTCATCTCCATATTTCACTTTCTTGGATCTTTGTTTATACTAACTTTTAATTTGTGATCCAAGTTTCTGTTTTAGTTGTGTTTTACAGACATCACCTATTCATCCCCTTATAGGTGACTCTTAAATGGTACATGTGGAATTGATAACGATGTAAAAGTTTGGACTCCCTCTGTGATTGAGCGGGCACCTATGATACATGTTGATGAGGTAATATCTCCTGTGGTCAATCTATATTCTGACCCCTTATCATCACTACCTTCGGCTGATCTATATTCTGACCGCTTAGCATCTCTACCTTCGGCCAATCTATATTCTAACCCTTATCTTCTCTACTTTCAGCCAATCTATACTCTCCACATAGTGGAGAAATAACGAAAATCTGTTGGTCAGGATGCCATATTTATTGGCCTGGTGGAGACATTTGTACATCACTACTTTCTCCACGATTTTGTCTTTCTAGTTCAGCATCATCCTTTTTTGTTTGATATTTGAAATGTGAACATTTACAATTTATTAATTAAGTACCTCGTTTAGCGGGTCCAGTTGAGACCTCGCAAGAGAAGAGCCAAGCTTTGGCGCTTTGACTTACCAGACCTGTTGATCCAACACATACTAGCATGAGAATATTGGCAACGGTTAGCTGAAGAAGATTCATCAAAGGACCATGAGGACAACATAGGATTACTTGATCTTTTTTTTATTTTACCATCCTTGCAAGCCACTCGAGACGTTCAAATGTTCATTACAAAGGTTAGGAACATGGTTAAAGAACCATTTTATTTTGAACAAGGTCTATACATGTGATATATAGAAACCATAGCAATGCACGAGCATCTAACTATTTAGGGACTAAAAGTGACTATGAAAACCAAACACCAACACTAGTATAGAAAGTATTTTTACTACCGTTATCTTTGATAGTTTTACTTGTTAGTAATCACCGGTTTAAAGACTAGTAAAAATTAGAAAAATTTACTAGCGCCACTAAAGAACCATGTGTGTAAATATTGACACTAGATATTTCCTTATAGAAACCTCCATAGTAAACGATCTACATTGACGATTTTCTTAATAATACCACCAATATAATTATTTTTTAGAAATTACGAACCAAGCTAAAAAACATATCGATAGAGAGTCGTAATGCAAACACCCACGATTTGTAGTATTTCCTTTTTATTTTCATGATGAATACTCACAAATCCCGATATTCAGAAATTAGGGGTGAGAATAGAAACGGTAATTTTCAGTTACCGGAAATCGTTTTTTGAAAATTTATCCAAATTTAGAGCTAAACGAGAAACTGAAAACACAGAAATGAAATCGATAGAAAAAATCGTAAACGGAAATAATTTGTGTCCCTTCCGACGTTTCTAGAAATTACTGCATTTATTCGATATTTTATCGTCAGTAATGAATTCGGTATTTTTAGATTTTTTAAAAAAAATTGAACTAATATTTGTACATTTATAATAAATTAATTTTAACTCAGAAAAATATGGAACTAATTTTATTTAAAAAAAACCAGGATCTATATAGTGGTATACAATTTAGAGTTGTTTGTACCTTATATGGACCTTATTTATAGTTTCTCGCTAATTATTACCTTTGATACATATATTCAGAATTTGGATGAGAATCTAAGAAGGACTAAGACAACACTAACTATGTTGACTATGCCAAGTAGTAGGAGTACAATTAGATGCAAGTGTCGTGTCAGCATGCACATCTTGATTCTATAATCATACACTACTAGACTTACTATTCTTTATTTAAATACATGATAATGATTTTATTACATTATTACATTGTCTTATATTTATTGTGACCTCCTACCTTATATTAAAATATCTTATAAATTATTGTTTACATTATGATTAGTCAAGTTCTATGGCTAGTTCTATGCTCCATAGTTTGATGTGTGATATTATTTTATGGATTTTGATGGTTATGGATGTATTTTCAATTGGATAGTTTCATTTTATAAGGTATTATGTTGTCACTTTCTAACTATATGTATGTGTGCACAATGCTTGTAACTCCAATTTGTGAGATATTGAAAGGGAAATGTGTCCTTAGGCCATTACTAAGAATATTTTGGTGAGTAGATGCCAAACACATATTGTTGAAAGGTGATGTGTGTTAAGTATTAAAGAGATGCAAATAAAGAATAAAGGTAATATCTTGACACTTTATAAATTGTTTTATATGCTAAACACTCTTGTCTAAGTGCCAGAGACTCAGCTAAGGAAAGGCTAAAAGAGTCAGAGGAAAACAAACAAAGAAATGAAGAAAAAGGTGCTGACTGCGAAGCACCGGACAGTCCGGTGTGCATCGGACAGTCCGGTGCACGGTCTGCGAAGTCGTCGCTCTCGAGTTTTTCCCTGGCTACGTCGGCTATAAATAACCGGACAGTCCACGCGAGGCGCCGGACAGTTCGGTGCTCCAGCCGTGCAACGACTATCGGCCACGTCGACAAGAGCCAACGATAACATGGTGCATCGGACGGTTCGGTGCCCCACAAAATAGGAAACTAGCCAATCAGGGGATTCTCTGTCGTGTCCTGTGCATGTACTATTCACTGTCCGGTGCGCCATCGGACAGTCTGATGCACCGACGAACAGAAGGCAAGAATTGCCTACCAAATGGAGCTCCAACGGCTCCTAGCTGCCTTGGGGCTATAAAAGGGACCCCTAGGCGCATGGAGCACAACACCAAGCCTCCATTGAACATTCTAAGATGCCTAGACTCCGCAAACACGCATTCGGATCATCGTGTTTGAGATTTGAGCACTTCTTGAGTCGTGAGCTCCCTGCATTGTGTTTGTGTGCTCATCTCTTGACTTGTGTGCGTGGGATTGCTGATTCTAGTCTTGCGTGTGTTTCTTTCCCTCCCTTACTCTTGTGCTTTGATTTTGATCAACATTGTAAGGGCGAGAGGCTCCAACTTGTGGAGATTCCTTGCAAACGGGTAATACTACAAAGGAAGAAAACAGTGGTACTCAAGGTTGATCATTGGATCATTTGAGAGGGATTGAGTGCAATCCTTGATCAAAGGAGGTCACCATAACGTGGAGTGGGCATTGTCCGAACCACGAGATAAAAATCATTGTCTCGTGTCTCTTTTCATTGTGATTGGTTTTCTTCTAGAGTTCTCGCTTTAGCAACTTGGTTTTAATCGTGCTAACATTTCATAACCAAGTTTGGACTATTTAGTGTTGAATTTTACAAGATCAACTATTCACCCCCTTAGGTGCTTTCAATTGGTATCGGAGTCGTACTCTTCATTAGGGACTAACCGCCCGAAGAGATGGATCCTAAGGGTAAGGGGATGGTGATCAACGATAAGGAGAAGGAGTCCATCTTCAACGAGCCAAGAGATGACAAGCCCATTGACTCAGGCTCGAGTCATAAGAAGAAGGACGGGAAGAAGAAGATGCACATAAAGAAAATCATCTACTACGACAGCTATGCCTCCTCTTCACCAAGGGATAACGACGACGAAGATTCTTCGTCGAAAAAGAAAACGGTTAATCAAAATTATTCCTTTGATTATTCTCGCATCCCTTACAATTCAAGTGTCACACCCGGTTTTAAGGAACAAAGCCGGGTGCATCTCATACATGCGCCAAGAAGACAACATATATAATAACAGAGTGTATAGAGATAAATGTCACAATAATCAGAGTATCTATTACATAGCGGAAGACTTATTACAAAATAAAAGTATAACCATAAAACGAACTAAGGATCGTCGGCGCCAATGTCGACTGAGAAACACCACCTAGATCAGATCAAACTCCTCGCCTTGTAGCTCCTCCTGAACCACCTGTTCTTCTCCTGTGGGGGGGGTGTGAGACAGCAAGAGTGAGCTCACATACGTTCATCGCTCAACAAGTTGTGGGGAATAATGTGGCATGAACTCACCAAAGGTGGGAGTTCATGAAGTGTAAGGCTGATCAATGAAATAAAGGCTGAGGCTGAGCATTGCTTTTATAAGTTGGTCAAAATTTTATTAGCAATTACTAAGTGTAAGTAAATACCAAACCTTAATAATAATAAACAAAAGTAATAGTAAAATAATCCCAAATGCGATGCAAATGTCAAATTAAATTTAAGTTCCATAAATTAATCATGTGAGGGTCCGAGCCGCTCATGACCGTGAGCACGGCTAGTATACCAGTTTTACACTCTGCAGAGGTTGCGCATCTTTACCCACAAGTCATGTTACCCATCTGCCAAGAGATGGCCAATCCCATACACCTCTACCGAGGAGGCGAGGCAGGGTAACACTACGAGGCCTTTACAAAGTTCCACTAGCTTCAGACTACCCGCTACAGTTTATAGGAAGTTCCAATGCAGGGTTCCTGGCTGACCGCCATCGCAGCAAAATCAACCAGGGACCTCCCTACACTGACCACTCCCCTACTGCCCTTGCCCCTTTCGGGTAAGGTAGCCCTCCACTAGCTTTCCTAGTTAATCAGCCAAGGGCGTCCCATTAAACCCTTGTGGTAGCACTGTTTTCCCGGGTGGTCGCTCCATGTTCCCATTAATTTAATGATCTTAACATGAACAGTAATAATAACAAGATAATAACAGGATAATCATGTGTAGTATAACTCCATACCCAATCCACATAAAGCAATAGCAAGTACTACCCAAAAATATTTCAGGGGTGAACAAGGTATAGAGGTAATCAAAACTGGGGTAACATAAAGGATCCCATCAAAATTAACCTATGCAGATCATTAAAATTAATAAGAACATGGCTGGGAAAGTAAGTGATCAAGGGCACAACTTGCCTTCAATGAGCTCCTGCTCAGCTATCTCTACTTGTTGAACCTCAGAATCCACAGTGGCTTGCTCGTCTACTCGCATCAACACAATACATACATAGTATAGCACCAATTAACATCACATCAAACATGTAAATAAAATATACAGTAAAAATCTACACATTAAAATGAGATCATTGGAACTGGAATTATTAAATTTGGAGTTATAGATTTCAAGTTATGAATTTCCTAAGGTTTAATGTGATTAAAATAGGATTGGATGATAAATTAATTTTCTAACTGAGTTCATGTCAAAACAGTGATACTAAATGATAGAGAATATTATTACAAAATTTTAGAAATTGGAATGGCTCAATTTGGAGTTAAAATGAATTTTCTATGCATTTTACAAGTTTCTAGATTTGTTTTTGTATTAAAAATGAATTTCTACAAATATTTCTCTGTTTTTAAACACCTCTGGACTGGGCGCCAAAATCTGAAAAGTGCAAGGGCTCTGGCGCAAGATTCCACAGACACAGAGGATAGTGTTCTCTGGATGGCGGGTTGGTTTCAAAGTTTGTCAGGGTTTCTTTTGTAAAACGTACCCGCGAAGGCGTACGGGCCAATACTGGCCGCTGGATCACAAGCCGACGGTGCGGATTAGATAGGTTTTATTCCGAACCGGTATCCCATCTAGGCCCTTGGATCAGAGATCCATGGCACACGGGACATCCACGCGTTTTACTAAATCTCATCCACCCGATCAGTTCTGGATGCTCCGGATTTAATGAACCGAAGCGCTATCCTCGGCTCTAATCCTACCCACTGGTAATTGATCCAACGGACCATAAAAGATCCTGGACTATGCGATCTCCCAGCCATCTGATCAAGAATCAACGGTAACTATCGACTTTGGCCGAATCGTTACGATAGATCTAATCGCCGCCACATATCGCGAGATCGACGGTCAGGAGGCCATCTTGTACCTTCCGCAGCCTAGGCAGAGTCGCACGCGATAGGCACGGCGGAGCCTCGCCGACGAGCGACGCACATGACGCTGCAGCGGCCTAATCCCATCAACGAATGGCTCTACACGTCACGGGAAGCGGGGCGAGCATGATGGACAAGAACTCACCCGTGATTGAGACGTAGTTGGTGCGGTTCACGACGACCCGCGGATCCGAGGCGAAGAAAGAGGGCCGGTGAGAAATCGCGGGTCCTCCAGTCGGCAATCCCACGCGGCGAGGCCAGGGACACCCTCCACGAGCCCCGACGACTGGATTGGGAGGAGTTTTACTGGCAGTAGCGGCGGAATTACGAAAGCGGCTTGTCCAGTGGAGATTTCTCGCTCACGAATCCTAGTTCCCTTCGGCGAAAATCGAGGCAAGTAGCGGAGCAGGCGATAGGAGGGGTTCCTATATACCCCCTTGTGGGCGACGTGAAGCTTTAGGCTGGTCTGTTACATGCTCGGAGTTTGCGGAGGGGAGAGAGGGGCGTTCTGTTGAGCGCGCGCATCGTGCGGGGAAGGGAAGACGTTGGAGCTGACCCCATGGGCCCACATGCCAGCTAGTAGTCGACCCCCTGCTTCAGTTGCGCGGAGTGCCGACCGCATGGCCCCACTAATCAGCCTGATGCGGGAGTAAGTAATCGCGTTGGGTGAGACTGACAGTGGGCCCTGCATGTCAGCGCATAAACTCAACCAGACAAGCGTGTGGGCCGTGTGGGCGGTTTCTTCAGGTGGGCCGAAATGAGTTTTGCAGCCCAGGTAAGGTTGTTTTCTCCTTTTCTTTTATTTTCTGTTTTATTTCATTTTTGTTTTCAATTTCCAATTCTGAATTTTGAATCCTTTTAGGAGTTTCACCTTTGGGTAAAATTTACAAACTCAAATCCCATTATAGAAGTAATATATTTTATTATATATATTTTTATTATTCATTTCACTCACATAGTATTGTTTCCTTCTTCTCTTTTTCTTAAATTCTAAAATTTCTTTTAACTCTTAAATTCCACTTTGGGCTTTAATATATTTCTAGTCACATTATTTTTATGTTGTCACAAGTAATGCACTCACAATAAAAATTCCAGCATGATGCACAATTTATTTGGGTGTCTCTTGTTAATGGTTTGTTTGTGTAAGTAATGTGTTCACATGAACTCATAGATAGAGATGACACACTCATGTATACAAAGGAGTATAATTTTCTCCTCTTAGGTTATCCTCCACAAATTACAAGTTGAGTATTACAAATCCTACCCCCCTTAAAAAGAATCTCGTCCCCGAGATTTAGGAAGATCTAGGGAAAAGGTGGGGAAAATCTATGCGAAGCTCTTCTTCTCTTTCCCACGTTGCTTCATCTTCACCGTGGTGATTCCATTGAACTTTTCACATCTTTATCACCCTATTCCTCGTAACTCGAGTCAAAGTATCCAAAATCTTGATGGGGTGCTCAGCATAAGTTAGATCATCTTGAACACTAATGTCCTCCATTGGTAATTGCTCCTCAGGTACCCTGAGACATTTCTTCAGCTGAGATACATGAAAAACATCATGTACATCCGCAAGATGATCCGGTAACTCCAATTGATATGCAACCTCTCCCACTCGCTTTAAGATTAAGAAGGGTCCAATAAAGCGAGGGGACAACTTTCCTTTGATTTTGAATCTTCTCATACCCCTGAGTGGTGACATCTTGAGGTGCACATAATCTCCTTCCTCAAATTCCAGTGGTCTTCTTCTATTATCAGTGTAGCTCTTTACCTGGTCTGAGCTACCCTCAAATTCTCCTGAATTATACGGACTTGTTCTTCTGCCTCTTGAATAAGTCCAGGTCCAAAGAACTGTCTTTCTCCAGTCTGTTCCCAATACAATGGAGTCCTGCACTTTCTGCCATACAAAGCTTCAAACGATGACATCTTCAAACTGGCCTGATAGCTATTATTATATGAGAACTCTGCATACGACAAACTCTTATCCCAACTTCCACCATGCTAAAGGGCACAAGCTCTCAACATATCTTCCAATGCTTGGTTAGTCCTTTCAGTCTGTCCATCAGTCTGAGGTAGGCCGAACTAAAATTCAACTTCGCATCCATATTCTCATGAAAACTTTTCCAAAATCTGGAGGTAGACTGTGATCCTCTATTCAAAACGATCTTCTTCAGTACTCCGTGTAGAGACACAATCCAAGCCATATATACTCTGCCAATTGAGATCCCTTATAAGTAGTTTTGACTGGAATGAAATGAGCCACTTTGGTCAATCTATCCATAATCACCCATATAGCATCATATCCTTTCGAGGTGCGAGGCAATCCAGTAATGAAATCCATACCGATCTCTTCTCATTTCCACCCAGGTATCTTCAGTGGATGCAGTAGTCCGGCTGGCCTCTGGTGTTCAGCCCTAACTCTTTGGCACACATCGCACATAGCCACATCTCTCTCCAATCCATACCACCAATACTTTTGCTTCAAATCCTGATACATCTTAGTACTCCCAGGATGGATAGAATAAACTGAATCATGTGCCTCCTTCAATATGGTTTCCCGAAGACCATCAATATCGGGAATACAAATCCGATGCTTGAACCATATCGTGCCTTGCTCATCTTCTGTGAATTCTGGGCCTCTACCTTCTGTTATCAGATCCTTAATCTCCTGAATCTTAGCATCACCAATCTGACCTTTACGAATTTCTTGCTCCAAGGTAGGTTCCAATTCAATGGTGACTCCTTCCGTATGTGTAACAATTCCCAGGTTGAGCCTCTCAAAATCTTTTACTAATTTGTCAGGTAGCTGGACAATGAAAACGGAGTGAACATGCTCCTTCCGACTCAAGGCATCTGCAACCAAATTCGCCTTACCCGGGTGATAGTGAATTTCCAAATCATAATCCTTAATAAGCTCCAACCATTGGCGTTGCCTAAGGTTGAGATCCTTCTGAATGAATATATACTTCAAACTCTTATGATCCGTGTATACTTGGCACTTAGTTCCCTTAATATAATGTCTCCATATCTTGAGCGCATGCACTACGGCTGCCAGTTCTAAGTCATGAGTGGGGTAATTCAACACATGTTTCCACAACTGACGAGACACGTAGGCAACCACGTGTCCTTCTTGCATGAGTACACATCCCAAGCCTTGGCCGCAGGCATCACAATAAATGTCAAATCCCTTTTGTAGGTCTAGCATAACCAAAACTAGTGGCGACATCAATCTCTTCTTTAGTTGGTCAAAGCTGTCTTGACATTTCTCATCCCACTTAAATTCTTTTCCTTTCTCCAAAAGCGATGTCATAGGCTTAGCAATTTTAGAGAACCCTTCAATAAATCTCCGATAATATCCTGCGAGCCCCAAGAGACTCTGAATCTCCGTAACTGTAGTGGGTATGCTCCACACCACTATCTCCTTGACTTTAGCAGGATCCGCTGATATCCCTCCATTGTAAATGATATGTCCAAGGAATGGCACCTCGCCAATCCAAAACTCGCATTTGCTATACTTGGAGTAGAGTTGATTATCCCTTAGCTTTTGTAGTACCAATCACATATGTTCCTCATGATCACTATCACTCTTGGAATAAATAAAAATATCGTCCATGAAAACCACGACGAATCTGTCCAGATCATGCACCTTATTCTTCAGATCCATAAAATAGGTTGGTGCATTAGTTGGTCCAAATGACATAACGGTAAACTCATATAAACCATATCGGGTCGAGAAATTCGTCTTGGGAATATCCGATGGCCTAATCTTCATTTGGTGATAACCCGGTCAGAGATCAATCTTCGACACCTCTCATCTGAATAAATCCTCAATACGGGGTAATGGACACTTGTTCTTCATAGTGACATTGTTAAGGGACCTATAATCCACGCACATCCCTTGCGATCCTTCCCTCTTCTGTACAAATAGAACCGGCGCTCCACAAGGTGAAGAATTCGGACGAATGTATCCAGCCTCTTGTAATTCTGTTAACTGCTTCTTTAGTCCCTTTAACTCTCTTACAAACATCCTGTATGGCCGTTTGAAAGTAGGGGCAGTCCTAGGTAAGGGATCAATGACAAACTCAACTGCCCTATATGGTGGCATCCCTGGTAACTCCTCTGGGAAGACATCCGGAAAATCTCTAACCACACGGATGTTGTTTCCAACAAACTCCTCATCTATGAAGAATGCCACACGTCTGGTAGTGGTAGTTACTGCAACTTCAACTTCAAATCTTTGTCCTTTGGAACTGGTGAGTTCTACGGTTCCCTTAGCACAGTGTATAAACTGTCCTTGCCTTTCTTAACCATGACATACCAAGGATCAAGTCTATAGTGCTCTCTTCTAACACTATAGGGGTAGCCCATCTGGGTTAGAAACACAGGAAAAGAAAGGAAGAATTGTAGACAAGGCGAGTAATTACGAGATATGTTACTGCGGGGGATTTATTAACTAAGTAGATTAGTGTGTCACCTACTGAAGTTAATTCATTACCTTATGGTGGTACATGCTAAGATGCCCGTCTATACTATTTCAATCAATCAAAGAAGCAAATCAAGCATTGATCATCAGAACAATCAACCAACATTTTTAATAGAAAAAATAATTTTAATTTGTCTTAGGTCTCCTATCTCTTAAGAAGGTCATAAATGTAGGATTCCAAGGTGTGAAATCCATCTTGTCTTAGAGTAGTAAAGGTAAGAATAATCAGAGTAGAGTAGCACAAGGTGAGACAGGTTCAAGATAAGGTAAGTATGGAATGAATCAGAGTAAGATAAGTAGATAAGGGTTTTGTCCATTTCTATCTAGGTTTCGTCCTACAGTCAACATTTCCTCTGATACCACTTCTGTCACACCCGGTTTTAAGGAACAAAGCCGGGTGCATCTCATACATGCGCCAAGAAGACAACATATATAATAACAGAGTGTATAGAGATAAATGTCACAATAATCAGAGTATCTATTACATAGGGGAAGACTTATTACAAAATAAAAGTATAACCATAAAACGAACTAAGGATCGTCGGCGCCAATGTCGACTGAGAAACGCCACCTAGATCAGATCAAACTCCTCGCCTTGTAGCTCCTCCTGAACCACCTGTTCTTCTCCTGTGGGGGGGGTGTGAGACAGCAAGAGTGAGCTCACATACGTTCATCGCTCAACAAGTTGTGGGGAATAATGTGGCATGAACTCACCAAAGGTGGGAGTTCATGAAGTGTAAGGCTGATCAATGAAATAAAGGCTGAGGCTGAGCATTGCTTTTATAAGTTGGTCAAAATTTTATTAGCAATTAGTAAGTGTAAGTAAATACCAAACCTTAATAATAATAAACAAAAGTAATAGTAAAATAATCCCAAATGCGATGCAAATGTCAAATTAAATTTAAGTTCCATAAATTAATCATGTGAGGGTCCGAGCCGCTCATGACCGTGAGCACGGCTAGTATACCAGTTTTACACTCTGCAGAGGTTGCGCATCTTTACCCACAAGTCATGTTACCCATCTGCCAAGAGATGGCCAATCCCATACACCTCTACCGAGGAGGCGAGGCAGGGTAACACTACGAGGCCTTTACAAAGTTCCACTAGCTTCAGACTACCCGCTACAGTTTATAGGAAGTTCCAATGCAGGGTTCCTGGCTGACCGCCATCGCAGCAAAATCAACCAGGGACCTCCCTACACTGACCACTCCCCTACTGCCCTTGCCCCTTTCGGGTAAGGTAGCCCTCCACTAGCTTTCCTAGTTAATCAGCCAAGGGCGTCCCATTAAACCCTTGTGGTAGCACTGTTTTCCCGGGTGGTCGCTCCATGTTCCCATTAATTTAATGATCTTAACATGAACAGTAATAATAACAAGATAATAACAGGATAATCATGTGTAGTATAACTCCATACCCAATCCACATAAAGCAATAGCAAGTACTACCCAAAAATATTTCAGGGGTGAACAAGGTATAGAGGTAATCAAAACTGGGGTAACATAAAGGATCCCATCAAAATTAACCTATGCAGATCATTAAAATTAATAAGAACATGGCTGGGAAAGTAAGTGATCAAGGGCACAACTTGCCTTCAATGAGCTTCTGCTCAGCTATCTCTACTTGTTGAACCTCAGAATCCACAGTGGCTTGCTCGTCTACTCGCATCAACACAATACATACATAGTATAGCACCAATTAACATCACATCAAACATGTAAATAAAATATACAGTAAAAATCTACACATTAAAATGAGATCATTGGAACTGGAATTATTAAATTTGGAGTTATAGATTTCAAGTTATGAATTTCCTAAGGTTTAATGTGATTAAAATAGGATTGGATGATAAATTAATTTTCTAACTGAGTTCATGTCAAAACAGTGATACTAAATGATAGAGAATATTATTACAAAATTTTAGAAATTGGAATGGCTCAATTTGGAGTTAAAATGAATTTTCTATGCATTTTACAAGTTTCTAGATTTGTTTTTGTATTAAAAATGAATTTCTACAAATATTTCTCTGTTTTTAAACACCTCTGGACTGGGCGCCAAAATCTGAAAAGTGCAAGGGCTCTGGCGCAAGATTCCACAGACACAGAGGATAGTGTTCTCTGGATGGCGGGTTGGTTTCAAAGTTTGTCAGGGTTTCTTTTGTAAAACGTACCCGCGAAGGCGTACGGGCCAATACTGGCCGCTGGATCACAAGCCGACGGTGCGGATTAGATAGGTTTTATTCCGAACCGGTATCCCATCTAGGCCCTTGGATCAGAGATCCATGGCACACGGGACGTCCACGCGTTTTACTAAATCTCATCCACCCGATCAGTTCTGGATGCTCCGGATTTAATGAACCGAAGCGCTATCCTCGGCTCTAATCCTACCCACTGGTAATTGATCCAACGGACCATAAAAGATCCTGGACTATGCGATCTCCCAGCCATCCGATCAAGAATCAACGGTAACTATCGACTTTGGCCGAATCGTTACGATAGATCTAATCGCCGCCACATATCACGAGATCGACGGTCAGGAGGCCATCTTCTACCTTCCACAGCCTAGGCAGAGTCGCACGCGATAGGCACGGCGGAGCCTCGCCGACGAGCGACGCACATGACGCTGCAGCGGCCTAATCCCATCAACGAATGGCTCTACACGTCACGGGAAGCGGGGCGAGCATGATGGACAAGAACTCACCCGTGATTGAGACGTAGTTGGTGCGGTTCACGACGACCCGCGGATCCGAGGCGAAGAAAGAGGGCCGGTGAGAAATCGCGGGTCCTCCAGTCGGCAATCCCACGCGGCGAGGCCAGGGACACCCTCCACGAGCCCCGACGACTGGATTGGGAGGAGTTTTACTGGCAGTAGCGGCGGAATTACGAAAGCGGCTTGTCCAGTGGAGATTTCTCGCTCACGAATCCTAGTTCCCTTCGGCGAAAATCGAGGCAAGTAGCGGAGCAGGCGATAGGAGGGGTTCCTATATACCCCCTTGTGGGCGACGTGAAGCTTTAGGCTGGTCTGTTACATGCTCGGAGTTTGCGGAGGGGAGAGAGGGGCGTTCTGTTGAGCGCGCGCATCGTGCGGGGAAGGGAAGACGTTGGAGCTGACCCCATGGGCCCACATGCCAGCTAGTAGTCGACCCCCTGCTTCAGTTGCGCGGAGTGCCGACCGCATGGCCCCACTAATCAGCCTGATGCGGGAGTAAGTAATCGCGTTGGGTGAGACTGATAGTGGGCCCTGCATGTCAGCGCATAAACTCAACCAGACAAGCGTGTGGGCCGTGTGGGCGGTTTCTTCAGGTGGGCCGAAATGAGTTTTGCAGCCCAGGTAAGGTTGTTTTCTCCTTTTCTTTTATTTTCTGTTTTATTTCATTTTTGTTTTCAATTTCCAATTCTGAATTTTGAATCCTTTTAGGAGTTTCACCTTTGGGTAAAATTTACAAACTCAAATCCCATTATAGAAGTAATATATTTTATTATATATATTTTTATTATTCATTTCACTCACATAGTATTGTTTCCTTCTTCTCTTTTTCTTAAATTCTAAAATTTCTTTTAACTCTTAAATTCCACTTTGGGCTTTAATATATTTCTAGTCACATTATTTTTATGTTGTCACAAGTAATGCACTCACAATAAAAATTCCAGCATGATGCACAATTTATTTGGGTGTCTCTTGTTAATGGTTTGTTTGTGTAAGTAATGTGTTCACATGAACTCATAGATAGAGATGACACACTCATGTATACAAAGGAGTATAATTTTCTCCTCTTAGGTTATCCTCCACAAATTACAAGTTGAGTATTACATCAAGTGCCCATTTACTATCTATTCCTCTTGGAAAACCCCACACTTTGATGGACAGGACTATTCATTTTGGAGTCACAAAATGCATAGTCACTTATTTTCCCTCCATCCTAGTATTTGGGAAATTGTTGAAAATGGAATGCATTTCGATAGTACTGATAATCCTGTATTTATCAATGAGCAAATACATAAAAATGCCCAAGCCACTACTGTTTTGCTAGCATCTCTATGAAGGGATGAATATAACAAAGTCAGCGGCTTGGACAATGCCAAGCAAATATGGGATACCCTCAAGATCTCTCCCAAGGGCAATGACGCCACCATGATTACCAAAATGGAACTGGTGAAAGGCGAGCTAGGGAGATTCGCCATGATAAGGGGAGAAGAGCCAACTCAAACGTACAACCAGTTCAAGACCCTTGTCAACAAAATTCGAAGCTACGGAAGCACAAGATGGACGGATCATGATGTCGTCCGACTCATGCTAAGGTCATTTACTGTTATTGACCCCTATCTTGTAAACCTTATTCGTAAGAACCCCAGGTACACCAAGATGACGCCCGAGGAAATCCTCGAAAAATTTGTGAGCGGGCGTATGATGGTGAAAGAGGCAAGATATGTGGACGATGCCTTAAACGGACCACTTCCTCTTCACGAGCCACAACTCGTTGCTCTCAAAGCAACAAGCAGCAGGGAGGCGCTACCTAGCAAGGTAGCACAAGTGGAGGCTGTCGGGCTCAATGAAGAAGAAATGTCGCTCATCATCAAGCGTTTCAAGACCGCCTTGAAGGGACGCAAGGAGTATCCCAGCAAGAACATATCAAGGGGAAAGCCCTCCTGCTTCAAGTGTGGTAAGTCTGGTCATTTTATAGCACAATGCCCGATAATGATGATGACCAGGCACAAGAGAAGAAAGGGAAGAAGGAAAGAAAGAAGAACTACAGGAAGGCAAAGGGTGAGGTGCACATCGGAAAGGAATGGGATTCTGACTGGTCTTCATCTAACTCCGATGATGAAGGACTAGCTGCCTCGGCCTTCGACAAATCTTCCCTCTTCTCCAATGAACGCCACACATGCCTCATGGCTAAGGATAAGAAGGTACGTACATGAGATACACCTAAGTACACTTCTAGTGATGAGGAACTTTTTGATGATGGTGAGATAGATTATAGTGATCTTTTTAAAGGTTTAGATAGATCTAAGGTAGAAAAAATAAATGAATTAATTGATGCTCTTAATGAAAAAGATAGACTTCTAGAAAAGCAAGAAGATATATTGTATGAGGAACATGATAAGTTTATTAGTGTTCAAAAATCTCTTGCTCTAGAAATTAAGAAGAATGAACTATTGTCTTCTGAATTGTCTACCTGTCATAATTCTATTTCTAGTCTAAAGAATTTGAATGTTGAATTAAATGCTAAGCTAGAAAAACTTAATATGGCTGGTTCATGTGTAGAGCATGTTGTAATCTGCAATGTGTAAAGATGTTGATATTGATACTTGTAATAAACAAGTTTCTACTATTGCTAAGTTAAACAATGATGTTGCAAGTCTTAATGCTCAACTTAAGACTTGCAAGGATAATTATGAGAAACTCAAATTTGCTAGGGATGCCTACACCGTTGGTAGACACCCCTCTATTAAGGATGGACTTGGTTTCCGAAAAGAAACCAAAAACTTAACAAGCCAAAGGACTTCCAGTCTCAACAAGGAGAAAGGGAAGGCTCCTATGGCTAGTAGCTCTTACTCTTCACATGACCAAAAGAACCATGCTTATCTTTATGCTCATGTCAAGAATACTTCAAATGTTGTTCATCATGATAGGTGTTATAATGATGCTACTTTACCTGCTTATCATGATTCTCATGCCATGTTTGCAACTAGCTCCTCTCATGCTCATGGTAGAAGTAGGCCTAGGCATAATCATGTTGTTTCTCATGCGCCTAGGAAAGTATGCACTGGTCCAACTACTATTTATCAGACATGTAATGCTTCTTTTGTATTGTCATGTAAAAATGTTAAAGTAGTTGCTAAAAAGTTGGGATCTAAATGCAAGAGAGACAAAACTTGCATTTGGGTTCCAAAATCTGTTGTAACTAACCTTGTAGGACCCAACAAGAGTTGGGTACCTAAAACCCAAGCTTAATTACCTTGTAGGTTTATGCATCCGGGGGCTCAAGCTGGATCATTGATAGCGGATGCACAAACCACATGACGAGAGAGAAAAAAATGTTCACCTCTTACGTCAAGAACTGATATTCCTAAGATACTATCATTTTTGGAGATGGGAACCAAGGCAAGGTTAAGGGCTTAGGCAAAATAGCCATCACGACCGAGCATTCAATTTCAAATGTGTTTTTAGTATAATCGCTCAGGTATAATTTACTGTCTGTAAGTCAATTATGTCACATGGGCTATAATTGTTTATTTACAAATATTGATATATCTGTCTTTAGAAGAAATGATGGTTCATTAGCTTTTAAGGGTGTATTAGACGACAAGCTCTATCTAGTTGATTTCTCAAAAGAGAATGTCGATCTTGATGCATGCTTGATCGCTAAGACTAATATGGGCTGGCTTTGGCACCACCGTCTAGCACATGTTGGAATGAAAAACCTTCATAAGCTTCTAAAGGGAGAACATGTGTTAGGACTAACCGATGTCTGTTTTGAGAAAGACAGACCTTGTGCAGCGTGCCAAGCAGAAAAGCAGGTGGGAAGTACTCATCATAACAAAAATGTGATGACAACGTCAAGACCACTGGAACTCCTACATATGGATCTCTTCGTGCCCGTTGCCTATCTAAGCATCGAGGGAAGTAAGTATGGTCTTATTATAGTTGATGATTTTTCCCGCTTCACTTGGGTGTTCTTTTTGCAGGATAAATCTGAAACCCAAGGAACACTAAAGCGCTTCTTAAGGAGAGCTCAAAATGAATTTGAGCTGAAAGTAAAGAAGATAAGGAGCGATAATGGATCTGAGTTCAAGAATCTTCAAGTTGAAGAATATCTTGAGGAGGAAGGCATCGAGCACGAATTCTCCGCTCCCTACACACCACAACAAAATGGTGTAGTAGAGAGGAAGAATAGGTCGCTAATTGATATGGCAAGGACGATACTTGGAGAATACAAGACGCCTGAGCGGTTTTGGTCGGAAGCTGTGAACACAGCTTGCCATGCCATAAACTGGCTCTATTTGCATCGCCTCTTCAAGAAGACCTCATACAAACTCCTAACTGGTAACAAACCCAATGTTTCCTACTTTCGTGTATTTGGGAGCAAATGCTACATTTTGGTAAAGAAAGGTAGGCATTCAAAGTTTGCTCCTAAAGCTGTAGAAGGGTTTTTACTAGGGTATGACTCAAATACAAAAGCGTATAGGGTCTTCAACAAATCATCAGGATTAGTTGAAGTCTCTAGCGATGTTGTATTTGATGAAACTAATGGCTCTCCAAGAGAGCAAGTTGATCTTGATGATATAGATGAAGATGAGGTCCTAACGGCCGCAATGTGAACAATGGCGATAAGTGATATGCGACCACCGGAAGCACAAGAGCAAGATCAACCTTCCTCGTCTACACTGGTGCATCCCTCAACTCAAGATGGTGAACAGGTACCTCAAGAAGAAGGGCAGGATCAAGGGGGAGCACATGAAGAACAGGATAAGGAGGAAGAAGCGTCACAAATTCCTCCAACTCAAGTTCGATACACAATCCAAAGGAATCATTCAGTGGATCAAATTCTGGGTGATATCAGCATGGGAGTAACAACTCGCTCACGTTTAGCCAATTTTTGGGAGCATAACTCGTTTGTTTCTTCTATTGAGCCTTTCAGGGTAGAAGAAGCCTTGCAGGATTCGGACTGGGTGTTGGCCATGCAGGAAGAGCTCAACAACTTCAAGAGAAATGAAGTCTGGAGCCTGATGCCACGTCCAAAGCAAAACGTTGTGGGAACTAAATGGGTGTTCCGCAACAAGCAAGACAAACACGGAGTGGTGACAAAAAACAAGGCTCGACTTGTGGCAAAAGGGTATGCCCAAGTTGCAGGTTTGGATTTTGAGGAGACTTTCACTCCTGTGGCTAGGCTAGAATCAATTCAAATATTGTTAGCCTATGCTGCTCACCATTCTTTTAAGTTGTTTCAAATGGACGTGAAGAGCGCCTTCCTTAATGGACCAATCAAGGAGGAAGTGTACGTGAAACAACCCTCTGGTTTTGAGGATGATAGGTATCCCAACCACGTCTACAAGCTCTCTAAGGCGCTCTATGGACTTAAGCAAGCCCTAAGAGCATGGTATGAATGCCTTAGAGATTTTCTCATTTCTAATGCTTTCAAGGTTGGGAAAGCTGATCCTACTCTCTTTACTAAGACTTGCAATGGTGATCTTTTTGTATGCCAAATATATGTCAATGATATTATATTTGGTTCTACTAATCAAAAGTCTTGTGAGGAGTTTAGTAGGGTGATGATGCAAAAGTTTGAAATGTCGATGATGGGCGAGTAGAACTACTTCCTTGGATTTCAAGTGAAGCAACTCAAGGAAGGCACCTTCATCTCCCAAATGAAGTACACTCAAGATCTACTCAAGAGGTTTGGGATGAAAGATGCAAAGGCCACAAAGACACCAATGGGAATTGACAGACATTTGGACCTCAACAAAGGAGGTAAGTCTGTTGATCAATAGGCATACCGGTCTATGATAGGATCTTTGCTTTTATCTTTGCACTAGTAGACCGGATAATATGCTAAGTTGTAACATCCCAATTTTAATCCCAAGGTTAGAAACCCTAAACTCCTAAAACCCCCCTCATTTATCTCCTAAGACCCCATCTCATAAAGCATTTCATTCATCATATGCATGCACCATAGTTGTTAGTAGCACCTCACATAGAATATTTTGACACCCAAGAAATTTAGATGGATATTTATTTAAAGGGAAAGGAGATTATAGAAAAGGAGAAATAAAAATAGATTTGGAAATAGGAAAAGAAAAAAAAGAAAAAGGAATTCCTCCCCCCCGGTTGGGCCGATTCCGGCCCAAGGCTTTCCCCCCTCTCTCCCGCACGCCCGCACTTTCCCCCTCCCTCGCGACCCACGCGGCCCAACTCCCACGCGCCCGCGCTCTCCCCTGACAGCCCGACCCCGCCCGTCAGCCGCGCCTGCCCCTTCTCCCCGCACCCGCTCTCTCTCTCTGACGGCCCGACCCCGCTCGTCAGCCCCTCCTCTCTCGCCCGTGATCGGCCATCGACGCGTTCGTCGCCGGCCACCGTCCACCCCGTCTCCTCACCATTACTCACCCGCCAGCAAGGTTTGGCGCCTTGCGTTCTTGTCCCCTTGCGCCTGCCCCGAGCCATCCCATGACCACCATCTGCCCGAGCCGTCCCGTCGCCACTGTACTCCATCATCGCCGCCGCGGCAAGCATCGCCGGTGCTCGCCACCTCTCCTTCCTTCCCCTCCCCGGCCACCTATAAAAGGACCGCCCCGAGTCCCTTACTTCACTGCATCAGGCCTTAGCCACTCCCTCTTCCTCCCTCGGATCCATTCGAGCTCGACGTCGCTGTTCCTCCCCTCTCCGGTGAGCTCCGCTCTCCCCTCTCTGGTGACTTATAGTCAAATTGTTTTAGCTCCTAAGCTCCGCCTCTGCGCCGCAAGCCTAGCACACACTTCTTCTTCGCCTATTGCACCCGGTAGCCTCGTTGGCGACCTCACCACCGCGGGCACCCGCAACCTTGCCGTGGACCGACCGTCCTAAGACCCCACCGGCCAAATTGACCCCTCCACCATGATCCCCTACCCCCACCCATGCTTCGCCACTAACCCAACCACCCAAAACCGGATCACCGGCGGAGAACCGTCGTCGAACTCTGGCGGCCGGTTTTCCTCTCGGCCGAACCCCCCTAACGCCGTTCTCCCCACCTCGCTGGCACGTGGGCCCGCGCCCACGGTGCCGTCAGCCGCGCCACTCCCGCTGGTGGGCCGTGTTGGGCCGCCTGCCCGCGTGGCCGCGCGCTCGCCCCGGCTGGGCCGAAATCCCCTCGGGCACAGTTAGCAAGGAAATCCTTTTCCTTTTCTTTTTCCCATTTCTTTTTCCTATTTTCATATATATATGCATATATTGATATTTTATGCACCAAAAATAGTCTAAATAAATTAGAGAGCACAACATAATAATATTTAAAACTTGGCACACTCCACTAAGCCACCATGGTTGATGTATTGTTCATTGCTTATTTTTGCTAGGAGAAGAGGGATCCGATCCTCCGGAATTTATAGCTCCGGAAGAAGGGCAGGAACCCGACCTTTCCGAAATAGTCCTTTCGTGCCAGGAGAGCTTCGACAAAGGCAAGTCCATTCTTCCCTTGATGCATAAATTACCTACTCTTTCTACCACTACCTAAGCCGGGAATAAGGATTGGGTCCTTTGCATTGTGAGAAGAGAGGTAGCCCGCATTAAAGAATATCTTTTGAGTACAAAATGTGGGATGAGAAAAGGGTGGTGTTTTTAATAAATGATGTTTTCGAAAAGCGTATGATGAAGGGTATTCACCCTTATCACCTTTTGAGTGGGATAATCAGGGACTCCCTGGTTTAGGGGAGGGCCTCAGGTGTTGGCTCAGCCGGGTTAGGTGTGAGCAGAAGGATTGTCCCCTCATATAAGGACCTGTTTGTCATCCTTCACTACCTGTACTCATGACAAGTACAACCACTCAAGACTATATGGGCAGTCACTCAATCTGAACTCATACGGTCCAAACCCCAGGGTTATGATGGCTAGGGAGCACTAGGAGGATAAGGAGGGGGAATGTTTTGTCCGGATTGGACATGGCAGTGGCCTGACTCCTTCCGGTATAACCGTTAAGGTAAGGATGTGTGAGGAAAGAAAGAGATTCGAATTCGGGTCTCATTGGCCATGAGACCGCAGAGCCAGACTAGTGGGTAAAGTGTACCCCTCTGCACAGAGTTCAAACCAATTCGAATAGTCCGTGTCCACTGGAATGGACAAGTCTGGTGTGGTATGACAATTAGTGTTTATGACCTCCGGAAACAGGGAAATGTGCGTGTGGGTGTTTTTGGAATTGGAAACAGTGCCACGGGAGCGGGAAGCTCAGTGGTGGTTAAGTGTGAAAATGTGCTACTTCTTTCTTTCGGGAAAACCATCAAAGTATTGCCTTTTCTGAAAAAGAAGAGTGACTTCAACTCCACCATATAAAGCATGTATTTTATAGGTCCCTCTCTCTTTACAGGAGGGATGGGCTTGCGGAATACCTAATGTATTCACCTAGATTTATTTATGTTTTTCAGCAGCTGAAGACTTCTTTTCTGCTATGCTCGACTAGAAGGGGGCTGTGTCTGCACCCAGTCTGCCTATGGCTTGGGCTAGTTGATCTTCCACTGTGCTTTGTATTTTAGGCTCGCTAGAGCTTGTACTTTGGTATTGTAATAACTTTTATCCAAACTATGTACTATTTGAAGTAAGGAATGTGGTTACTAGCCTCCTAGGACTAGTAATTGTATCACATTTGAGTCCCAAAGGATCGGGACGCTTCATAAGTGTATGCTTGTGTGCTAGATTTCAATCTGATCCCAAGGAATGTCACCTTGTGGTCGTTAAGCGAATTCTTAGATATTTAATTTATGCCTTGCTTTGGGATCTGGTATCCAAAGGGGTCTACCTTTGACCTAATCGGATATTCAGACTCCGATTATGCCAGGTGCAAGGTTGATAGGAAGAGCACATCAGGAACTTGTCAGTTTCTGGGAAGCTCCCTGGTGTCTTGGAGCTCTAAGAAACATACATTTGTTGCCCTATCCACCGCTGGGGCTGAGTACGTTGCCGCAGGACAGTGTTGCGCGGAACTGCTTTGGATGAGGCAAACCCTCCGAGACTTTGGCTACAATTTGAGCAAAGTCCCACTCCTATGTGATAATGAGAGTGCTATCTGCTTGGCGGATAATCCTATTGAACACAGTCACACTAAGCACATAGACATCCAGCATCACTTTTTGAGAGACCACCAGCAAGGGGGAGATATCGATATTTATCATATTAGCACCGAGAACTAGCTAGCTGATATCTTCACCAAGCCTTTAGATGAGAAAAGGTTTTGCAGGTTGCGTAGTGAGCTAAATGTCTTAGATTCGCGTAACTTGGATTGATCTATAGCATACATGTGTTCTATGCCTTTGATTACGTCCCTTTAAGCTTTATTGTCTTTAAATTGCTTACATTTGGTGCTCAAGTTGTACAAGTCATCCCCGGACCTCACAAGTCCCTATGCAAATGATGCACATGTTTAGGGGAAGATGTGCTACAACTTGACTCCCTTGAGACTAACCTGTTTGTTGAGTATTCTTGAAATAGTCTCAAAGGGATATTGAAACGGAAAAGTGAACTTGTACAAAGAAAGAGCTTCCACTGCATTCCGGTATAAATGTATCATGTCCCAAGTTCTTTATGCTCTTATTGCCATTTTGCTCTTATTTGACATTTTTATGAGGCAATGAGGTTAAAGGACCAAAAAGGTCTCCCGCTTTGGTGCTTAATGCCAAAGGGGGAGAAATTAAGGCCAAAGCAAATGGATCAGCCAACCACTTGTGAAATTTCAAAAATGTAGAGTTAGAAGCTTTGTATTTAATCAAAACTCTTTTATTGCAAAATCGTTCTCTTATGGGGGAGAAGTTTCATTATGAGAAAAAGGGGGCGTTTTGTGGCATTTGATTAAATCTACTCTTGAAATATCTCTCTATTCAACCAAACAAGTGTGTTTGACTTAGAGATAGGAAAAATAATTTGTTTTATGAAATCAAACCAAGTGGTGGCAAAAGTGATCCAAATATGCCAAATTCTATCTGAGATAAATTGGTCTTCAATTTGCACTCTTTAAAGAATGATATTGCACTTTGAGTTGCTTTTAAATGTGTTGGCATAAATCACCAAAAAGGGGGAGATTGAAAGGGAAATGTGTCCTTGCCATTTCTATGAATATTTTGGTGATTAGATGCCAAACACATATTGTTGAAAGGTGATGTGTGTCAAGTATTAAAGAGATGCAAATAAAGAATAAAGGTAATATCTTGACACTTTGTAAATTGTTTTATACGCTAAACACTCTTGTCTAAGTGCCAGGGACTCAGCTAAGGAAAGGCTAAAAGAGTCAGAGGAAAGCAAACAAAGAAATGAAGAAAAAGGTGCTGACTGCGAAGCACCGGACGGTCCGGCGCTGATCACCGGACAGTCCGGTGCACGGTCTGCGAACTCGTCGCTCTCGGGTTTTTCACTAGCTACGTCGGCTATACATCACTGAACAGTCCGCGCGAGGCACCGGACAGTCCGGTGCTCCAGCCGTGCAACGGCTATCTGCCACGTCGACAAGAGACAACGGTAACATGGCGCACCGGACGGTCCGGTGCCCCACACCGGATGGTCAGGTGCCCCACAGAACAGGAAACTAGCCAATCAGGGGATTCTCTACTGTGTCTTGTGCCCGTACTGTTCACTGTCCGGTGCGCCACCGGATAGTCTGATGCACTAACGAATAGAAGGCAAGAATTGCTACCAAATGGAGCTCCAACGGCTCCTAGCTACCATGGGGCTATAAAAAGGGACCCCTAGGCGCATGGAGCACAACACCAAGCCTCCATTAAACATTCTAAGATGTCAAGACTCCGCAAACACGCATTCGGATCATCGTGTTTGAGATTTGAGCACTTCTTGAGTCATGAACTCCCTGCGTTATGTTTGTGTGCTCATCTCTTGACTTGTGTGTGTGGGATTGCTGATTCTAGTCTTGCGTGTGTTTCTTTCCCTCCCTTACTCTTGTGCTTTGATTGTGATCAACATTGTAAGTGCGAGAGGCTCCAACATGTGGAGATTCCTCGCAAACGGGAAAAGACTACAAAGGAAGAAAACTGTGGTACTCAAGGTTGATCATTGGATCACTTGAGAGGGATTGAGTGCAATCCTTGACCAAAGGAGGTCACCACAACGTGGAGTAGGCATTGGCCGAACCACAGGATAAAAATCACTGTATCTCGTGTCTCTTTTCATTGTGATTGGTTTTCTTCTAGAGTTCTTGCTTTAGCAACTTGGTTTTAATCTTGCTAACATTTCATAACCAAGTTTGGACTATTTAGTGTTGAATTTTACAAGATCACCTATTCACCCCCCCTCTAGGTACTCTCAGATATGTTCTAACTCTTCATGTGTGAATATTTATACTTATTACAATTTTTATGTGAATGTATGACTTATGTAAATTTTTGAAGTCGATTAAGAATACATGTTACGATTTTTATCGATCGTACCTGTTGGGGACTTGTTCTCAAATGCTAAGAGTTAAGAACAAGGCAACATAAAAAGTGTTAAATGTTAAAGTCCTTCGTCCTTTGAAGCATTATCTCCCTTTGGATATAATGATTTTCAGACGAAGGTTATGAAGGACAAACCTTCATAAGCACAATAAATGATGAATAAGAATTCATATACAAGATATAAAAAATAAGATAAACGCTTTAAACATTATTATTAATTAATTCTTATTTGTGTTACTGTATTAACAATAACAAATTATAAATGTACCTTCGGCTCGAAGGAAAGCAAGGGTACAAGCGTGACGCGAAAGCAAATGCCAAGTCAGCGTGAACAGTACGGGAGCACTTTTCATCTATTTATAGGTACAGGACGCAGCCAATGTAAAATTACAACCATGCCCTTTACATTTACTAGTAACTCTATAGTAATCCATCGGGGTCTAAATAGCCTTTTCCTCTTTAGGTCGGATTCTTTTTCTGTTGTCACGCCGAAGCTCCCCTGCGCATAGCTTCGGCTCTGCGCCATCCTTCATATTCTTTGTGCATCTTCATGCTGTGACTTTGATCTAAGTCCGAAGGTACCTGTTTACACATTATACTCCAGAGACATTGTTAAATCATGTTTTTGAGGACCTTCGGAAGCCGAAGGCCCCCAACAGTAGCCCCTCACAATATTAATTTGTTAGAGTGATAAATTCAGATTGCGACATGGACGAAGGCCTTAAGCCGAAGGTCCGAAAAAACACCTTCCCTTTGCTAGACCCTCCAGTTTTCAACGCACTAGGCGTATAAATAAGGGCTCACTACGAGTTCATTTGGCACGCTTTCTTGCCATCTGCTCTTGCTTACTCAATTTTTAGCTCTTGCGCACCAATACTTGCTTGGCTTTTTAAATTTTTAAGCTTCATCTTTGAGAGCACTTTCTTAGCATTTTTGAAGATGTCTGAAGACAAGAAAGCTGTCGCTGAGTCGAAGCTAAGCCTTTCCGAAGAGATGAATCTCGGCTTCCTTGAATCAATAGCAAAGACAAACACAGAGAAGATTACTAAGGAGATTTTAGAGGGCTTATCTGAAGACACTGGTGATAGTGACAGTTATGATGTGGAAAGTGGCGATGAAGATTCCGAAGATCGACCCTGGCGACCAAGCCATGCAGTTTTTGGAAAATCAAGCATTAAACAAAGCCATCTTGTCAATATGAGGGGTAGATATTTTCGGGATTTATCTATTGTGAGGGCTGACGAAGGAGAAAAAACTTGTCAACCTCTGGAGGAGAATGAAGTCGTGATATTCTGAAGTTTCTTTAAGGCTGGGCTTCGGTTTCCTTTGAGCAGTTTCGTGGTAGAAGTTTTGAAGATATTTGAAATCTGCCTTCATCAAATTACTCCCGAAGTAATCATAAGGATGGGAATCTTCGTATGGGCCGTGAAGAGCCAAGGTTTGGAGCCAAATGCAAAAAGTTTCTGTAGCATGCATGAGTTATTATATGAGACAAAACCCTGGGGTAAAGAGCAATACCATAACAATTTTGGCTGTTACAGCTTCGGTGCCCGCTCTGGGTCAAGTTGTCCCGTGCTAACTTTTCGGAAGAGATGGCCTGGGGACTGGATGAAGGAATGGTTCTATGTGAAAAACGACTTGAAGACACGAGAAGATATTAAAGATATCATCATGCGCCCCATCTGGCAGCGTTTTGGCCTTCGGAAACCCAAGGTGGACATTGACGAAGCAGCCAAAGAATGTCGCAGAGCCTTCGGTGTAGTTTGTTCTTTCATCGGGGCGAGGGATTTGATCCAGGAGCATATTGCCTTCAGAGTATGGCCACTTGTGGAAAAGTGGGAAATGCCAAAGGAAACCATCGGCAAACCTGACGAAGGTGGACTAGTTAGGCTAAAATATACCTTCAGATATGGAGATCAGTTTGTCGAGCCAGATGATGACTGGCTGAAATGTATTGAGGCCACAAGCGATGAACTGCTTGGACCATACTCGAAGGCAGAAGATACTACACTGTCTGCAGCCTTCGGAGGCCGGAAGAAGAAAAGACTCAATCGAGTATTTGATGCCATTGGGTTCGTCTATCCTGACTACCGTTACCCAACACGGGGTCAAAAAAGGAAAGATACGGCTTCTGTGAAGGAAGTTGCTTCAGCCGCTCCTAATGAGTCGGCGCCGAAGAGGAAAAAGATGAAGGAGCTTCAGGAAAAATGCTTAGATTTCGGCAATCGATGTGTGCAGCGACTGAAGGATGTGTTTTACTCAATTGGAGCCAGCTCTGATAAGTTTACACCTTCAGCTGAAAACCTGCCAAGCACCTTTGAATTCATTGAGGGTGAAGTTGATGCACTTGACGAAGTTATCGCTAGGCATGCCGATTTCTGCGCCCTGTTAGCTTCTCGAGGCACGGCTACTGCTTTCCTGAAGGCTGGCTGCACGCACGGGAAAATTGTTAATAGGCCAAACTTCAGTTTGTCGTCAGCAGATTTGATTGACATTCCCAGCCTAGCTCGAAGCATAGGAAACAGGTTTATGACCCAGATTTGGATAAACGGCGGGCAAAAAATGGCTGGTGACGAAGCTTGGAGCCACCTTAAGCCAGTAAGAAACTTATACTTGTTACTTTTACCTTCTCCTTGAACTCTGCGCTTTTCTCATTCCGTTTTAATATGTACAGGATGATGAAGCTAAAGAATGACGAGCTGAAGCCTTAACAGATGTTCCAAAAGACTTTGCTGCATAAGATTCTAGAGAAGATTTTGTAATATGATTGTAAAGAAACTTATGTAAATTTGTGCGTAGCTTGTAATATATCTTTTCCCCTTTGTCCGTGTACGATCTGCTTTGCTGTGGACGAAATTTTCTTTTTTGAGCCGAAGGCGAAAAACACCTTCCCTTCTTTTCGTACACAACGAAGCATAAAAATTTCTTCTTTCTGTTTTTCTCCGAAGCTTTATCCTCATAACCGAAGCATCTGCCTTTTATGTATGATATGATGATAATGATCCTATGTATGTCTAAATGAATGTTTATGAATGCAAATGTCATGATGTAATGTATCGTGCAAATGAATGTCCGAATATATATTCGAAGCCATAATCATAGCCTTGCCTCCCTTAGGAATGACTCAAATCGTTTTGCCGCTTATTTTTCGGCCTCACCGTTTACTTTTCGGTGTATCAGCGCTGACTTTTCGCTGTAAGCCTCCCTTAGGAGCTTCTTTGCCTTTTACTTCGGCGGAATCAGCGTTTATTTTTCGCTGTAAGCCTCCCTTAGGAGCTTCTTCGCCTTTTACTTCGGCGGAATCAGCGTTTATTTTTTGCTGTAAGCTCTGCATTCCCTTAGGAACGACTTTTGAGCTTCTCCCAGTTTTCTTTTCTTTTTCCTTTGCACTCGATGGTGCGTTCCCATCTTTTACATTTACATCTTTGGGGGATATTGCTCTTATAAAGTTGAAATAAGAAAAATAAAAATTACATGCTGTGACCCCATTAAAAACCTTTCTCCCCCTTTGGAAAGGAAAAGGGTGCCACAAGAAAGAATAGAAAAAATTACATCAAACTAAACATAATATCGCTGAAGCTCATCCACATTCCATGATCTAGGAATGTCGTTGCCATCCATATCCTTCAATCTGTAGGAACCGGGTCTTGACGAAGATACTACCAGAAAAGGTCCTTCCCACTTCAGCTGTAGCTTGCCTACTGTCTCTGGGTTGTCTACTCTTCGAAGCACCAAATGTCCTGGCTCAATATTCTTTAGCCAAACCTTTCTATCACGCCATTTTATTGTTTCGGCTTGGTATTTATTGATGTTTTCCACAGCTTGAAGCCTGATCCCTTCTATAGCATCTTTTTCCACAGAGTAATCAGCTTCAGCTTCGTCTTCTGCCGAAGCTACTATTATTATTGATCCTGCTTTTGCTTCTTCCGGAGATATTGCCTCGTCACCAAACAGCAATTTGAATGGTGTAAAACCTGTTTATCTTGATATTGTTGTGTTGTGGCTCCACACTACTTTGATTAATTCATCTGACCACTTCCCCTGGGCTGATTGAAGATTAACTTCATTATTCCTGTCATTATGATGCCATTAGCCCTTTCAACAAGTCCATTTGACTCCGGATGCCGAAATGATGCAAAATGGATCTTCGTGCCAATTTGTTGACAAAATTCTCTGAAAGCCTCGGAGTCAAACTGTGTTCCATTGTCCACAGTGATGGCCTTCGGCACTCCGAAGCGACAGACAATATTTTGCCAGAAAAACTTTTGAATAGTAACCGAAGTTATTGTGGCTAAAGGCTTTGCCTCAATCCATTTAGAAAAATATTCCACTGCCACTACAACATATCTTAAGTTCCCTTGTGCTGGTGGTAGCGGACCTAACAAATCAAGACCCCACCTTTGCAATGGCCAAGTGGGTTGTATTAGCTGGGTTAGAGACGAAGGTTGTTTTTGATCTCTTGCACATCTCTGACAGCCTTCGCACTTTTGGACTAATTCCGCTGCATCCGAAGCTGCCTTTGGCCAATAAAATCCTTGACGAAAAACTTTTCCCGGCAAAGGCCTAGATCCAATGTGATATCCACACAGGCCTGCGTGTATTTCCTTCATCAATTCTATACCTTCGGCTCTGGATAAACATTTGAGTAGTGGAGAACAAACCCCATGCTTGTACAACTCCCCATCTATTATAACATATGGTCGAGCTCTTGCCTCTATTCTCTTGTTATAAGCTTCGTCATCTGAAAGAAAGTTACCCTAAAGGAAAGAGATGATCTCAGTTCTGCAGTCTTCACTATAAACAGGAGATATATTAAGGACTGCTCTTTCAATAAGTTCAACCGAAGGTGCTTTTATTGTTTCAAAAAATACTTCCGAAGGTAAGGGCAGCCCCTGTGCTGCTGACTTGGCTAGCAAATCAGCATGTTCATTTTCTCCTCGAGGAATATTTTTGACAGAAAACCCTTCAAAGGAAGCTTCAATCCTTCGGACTGTGTCTAAATATTTCTCAAGCTTCGGGTCTCTTGCTTTACAACTCTTGTCAATATGACCAGAAATAACCTGGGAATCAGTTTTAAGAACTGCCCTTCTAATTCCCATTGCCTTTAACTTCCGAAGACCCAAAAGCAAAGCTTCATACTCAGCAATGATATTTGTGCAACTGAAATCAAGTCTTGCTGCGTAGCAAGTTTTAACTTTGGAGGGTGCGACCAACACAGCGGCTGCTCCTGCCCCGAAGGTTCCCCAAGAACCATCGCAGAATACTGTCCAAACTTCAGCATCTTTACTCGCTTCTTCTTCCTGAGCCCCTGGCGTCCAGTCAGCAATGAAGTCTGCTAACGCTTGGGACTGAATCAAAGATCTATGCACATAATCAATGCAGAACTCATTGAGTTCCGCAGCCCATTTTCCAACCCTTCCAGTAGCTTCTCTATTTCTCATAATATCCTTCAATGGTTGTGAAGAAGGGACAATTATATTGTATGCTTGAAAATAGTGCCGAAGCTTCCTGGAAGCCATCAAAACAGCATACAACACCTCCAATTCTGTATAATTTTTCTTTGATAAACTAAGAACTTCGGATACAAAGTATATTGGGGCTTGCTTTTTGACTTGCCCTTCAAGCTTCTCTTGGACAAGTGCCGCACTTACCGCTGAGTGCGAAGCTGCCACATATAACAACAGAGGAGCCCCTGGCGTTGGTGGAGTTAACGTCGTTAGGTCTATCAAATATTGCTTCAGCTCTTCGAAGGCTCTCTGTTGGACTGGTCCCCATTGAATAACTTCGGCTGATTTCAGCACTTCGAAGAATGGTAAATTTCTCTCTGCTGATCTAGATATGAATCTATTGAGAGATGCCAGTCTTCCTGTCAATCGTTGAGCCCCCTTCTTTGTGCTTGGTGGTTCCATTCGAAGGATAGCTTCGATTTTATTTGGATTAGCCTCAATCCCTTTTGTTGAAACTAGGCAGCCAAGGAATTTCCCCTTCTTTACTCCGAAAACACACTTTTCTGGATTCAGTTTTAGACCAGCCTGTCTAAAATTAGCGAAAGTCTCCTACAGATCAGCAATGTGATTTTCTTGCTTCGTGCTTTTTACAATGATATCATCAACATAAGTTAGCACATTTCTGCCTATCTGAGAATGAAGAACCTTTGCTGTCATTCTGCTGAAGCTTCCTCCAGCATTCTTGAGCCCCTTAGGCATCCGAAGGTAACAATATGTTCCGCTAGGGGTTATGAAGCTGGTTTTTGGCTCATCCTCCTTCTTCATCCAAATTTGATGATAGCCTGAATAACAATCCAACAGACTCATAAGTTCTGATGAAGCTGCTGCATCAACTAGGGAATCTATCCTTGGCAATGAAAACTCATCCTTCGGACAAGCCTTGTTGAGATCAGTAAAATCAATACACATCCTCCATTTGCCATTGGCCTTTTTTACCATAACAGTGTTAGCCAGCCATTCTGAATACTTCACTTCTCTAATGACTCTGGCGTTGAAGAGTCTTTTTACTTCATTTCGAGCACCTTCGGCCTTGTCATCAGACATCTTTCGAAGCCTCTGCTTTCTGGGTCTGAAGGATGGATCAACATTGAGCGAGTGTTCAATAACATCCCTGTTGACGCCACAGAGATCGTTAGCCGACCATGCAAAGACATCTTTGTTGTTGAAAAGAAACCTTATCAGGGTTTTCTCTTGTTCCTCAGACAATTGAGATCCCAGCAGCACCTTCTGCTCTGCGATATCTTCGCATAAAAGCATGGGTTTCAGCTGATCGGCCGAAGCACCCTTCTCCCTTCTGTACTTGTACTGCTCACAAGCTTCGGCTTCATCTATATTGTGGATTGCCTTTGAATCAGTCCAATTCCCCTCGGCCTTTCTGGCAGCTTCCTGACTCCCATGAATAGCAATAGGTCCCTGATCAGAAGGTATCTTCTTGCAAAGATATGCTGGATGAAGAATTGCTTCGAAAGCATTGAGTGTTCCGCGACCAATGATAGCATTGTAAGGATACTCCATGTCAACAATGTCAAACACAACTTGCTCAGTCCTTGTATTGTTGACGAATCCGAAGGTCACTGGTACGGTAATCTTACCAAGCGCTACAATCTGTCTTCCTCCGAAGCCACAAAGAGGGTGCGTAGCATCATGAATCTTGTCTTCGGGCTCTTGCATTTGTCTGAAGGCCTTAACAAATATAATATCCGCTGCACTGCCTGTATCAACCAAAACATTTTGGACCAGAAATCCTTTAATCACACAAGAGATAACCATAGCATCATTGTGTGGGTAATCCTTGAGCTGAAGATCCTCTTGAGAGAAGGTAATTGGGATGTGAGACCATCTTGACTTGATGAAGGGTCCTTGTACCCCTACATGTTGTACTCTTCTCTGTGCCTCCTTCTTTTGTTTCTTGTTAGCCGGCTCTGAGCATGAACCGCCTGTTATCGGGAGGATCAGCTTCGGAGCCGAAGCAACTCCAGCTTGGTTCTTGAACGAAGCCATCAGCTCAAAAAGTGGAAGTGAGTTCACCGGAGGTGGGCGCCAATGTTGGGGACTTGTTCTCAAAGGCTATGAATTAAGAACAAGGCAACATAGAATGTTAAATGTTAAAGCCCTTCGTTCGCTGAAGCATTATTTCCCCAAGGATTTAATGAGCTTCAGACGAAGGTTATGGATAATATATCACGAAGGTCACACCTTCGTGATCAAAGATAAAACAATGTGAAATGAAATACAAGATATAAAATGTTATAAAATATCAAGAATAAATAACATTATTCACTCATTTTATAATGTGAACTTAAATATTAAAACATAATATTTAAGTACGTTTATACCTTTGCCTTGGCAGGAAACAATAATTCCAGAGTAATGCGTCAACAATTACAAGATTGCGTGAATAGTAAAGGAATATTGTTCACTATTTATAGGCACAGGACACAACCTGTAAGAAATTACAATCATACCCCTTACAAAAGATTACAATTATGACTCAGACCCTTATGGACTAAAAAGTCATTCCATCTTTAAGTCGGTTCGATCCTTCGTCTTCGGATGTGTTGTAATATCGAAGCTTCATGAGCTGTAGCTTCGGTACCACGTATAAACAGATTTGCCGAAGATGTTTCTTCCCGCAGGACCTTCGACGACGAAGCATGGTCTGCAGAAGAAACTTTATCTGAGAAAATCGCCACACCTATTCCCGAAGCATCTTCTGAAGCTTCTGACTATATATTACGTCATGCTTCGGGTAAAAGTCTGAGCGAAAAAGAAAAAAGAGAAGCTCAATTTTATGCGCAAAAATTGAAATATCCGAAAGGGGCGCTGATATTCAACGGCAACGGAGAAGAAGACTTGTTGTATTGTCTCCCTGACAGCAAAGAGATTTCTGTCTGTCGGGAGATGAGCAGAAGCTTCGGATTCCCAACATTAGAACATGGGCTCTCGGTGTTGTCAAAGAACGAGCTAGCCGACAGCTTAGCGTAAAATAGTTTAAAGGTGAAAAAATGAGATTTTTGTATTATTTCTTGAAACCAAAATTTTTCATTTGCTTAAACTTATTAACACAGATTTTTTTGCAGGGCCTTATACTTAGCACTGCCCTCAGGGCACAAAAAGATGCCGAAGACGAAGGGTGTACCATAGCCTTGAGCAACCTTCGTTCCAAAGTAATTAAACTAAGGAACGAAGGTCTCAAAAAAGATAAAATATTACATTCGCAATAAGATAAAAGAAGACGGAGCTGCTTTTGAAAGCTTAAGCTGAGGCTCAGAAGCGCGAAATTGAGAATCTTCGGAAACAGCTAGCCAGAGCTAAAGAAGAATGCACAGTTGAAGAAACAAAACGAGAAATTAGTGAACAATGGGCAAATCATTTAGAAAAAAAACGTTGAAGAGCTTCGTGCATCCAAGAAAAGGTGTTATGAGAAATCTATAGAATGTGTTAAGAAAATAAGAACCAGCTTCGCCAGCGTTGGCGCGTTCTCGAGTGAGGAAAATTTCATGAGGGGCGACCCCGAAGGCCCAATTGGGTGGATCAGCCACGAAGCTGAAGCTTTTAAAGAAGTTTTGAATAGCCGCAGAGACATATGTGCCTTCTCAGGTGCTAGGGGGATCGCCACTGTTTTGGAGAAAAAAGGCTGCGATCACGTGAAATCCTTGGCACAAACCGAAGCCGACTTGTCCTCTGAAGACATAAAAGACCCTTCGGCCGAGGCAAGTTTGGTTGGTGGAAAATTTTTCACCGATATCTGGGACAATGGTGGCCGGGAGATGGCTCAAGAAATTATACGAAAAAGCGAAAAAGGTATTCACGACGCTAGAAAGGTAGCAAAGGCTGCTGAAAAAAGCGCGGATCTCGAAGGGCGAATAGGTATTGATTACTAGTTTTTGGCTTCTTGTTGTAACTTTTTGATTTCGAACTTGTTTACACTTTGTAACACAGCCGCACCTTCTCCTCCCTTAGAGCCCGCCGAGCCATTAGCGGACCTCAATGTAAAGGGGGATGACGAAATTAGAAAAATGGCCGAAGCTATCATGGGCAAAGTTGTTGATCAACTACTCAACAAAGCTGCAGAAATAGTTCTAAGGGAAGATTAGATGTTATTGTGAAAACATTTGGAATGTCATATTTGTTGAACAATGTGTGTAATATTTTGTAACTTTGAATGTGATATATAAGCTATTTATGGTTCAATTCTTTACGATGCATGAAACTTTACATACATACCGTTTTTGAGCCTTCGGCGACAAACACCTTCCCTTCTTTTCATGCTTCGTAAATAATATTCGTATTTCATAAAAACATCCAATCTTCGTAAAATCAGTAATCAATAAATCTTTTCATTACAGAGTTTGACGAAGGTATACTTCTTCAATAACTATTTTTGTGCCCTGGCACTATTTCTTCGAAACAATCTTCGAATATCAACATTGAAATCCCCTTCTTGCGTCATTGATGCAATATGATGTATGATGTTATGCTACGCAAATGATGAGATGATGTGATGTTATGCAAAATGATATTTGCCGAAGATCGACGTTTGTTTTTCACTGCAAGCCTCCCTTAGGAGCTTCTTCGCCTTTTACTTCAGCGGAATCAGCGTTTATTTTTCGCTGTAAGCCTCCCTTAGGAGCTTCTTCGCCTTTTACTTTCAGTGGAATCAACATTTATTTTTCGCTGTAAGCCTCCCTTAGGAGCTTCTTCGCCTTTTACTTTCAGCGGAATCAGCGTTTATTTTTCGCTGTAAGCTCTGCATTCCCTTCGGAACGACTTTTGAGCAGAAAACTTACGCTGCGCTCCCTTAGGAACGACTTTTTGTTATTTCGGAGGTTCTTCCTGTAACCATAAGTTCTTATGCTTCGGCAAATTTTTGGACTCCCTTATTCTGTGGAGAAAGTATACTTGTATTATAGCAAAGGCGAAGCTATTACAAGAAATTGAAAACGACAACAAACACTTAAGCTTTCAATAATTGTTCCTTATTAAAAAGAAAATGATACTAAATGCAAAAACTGCTGCCGAGGTAGGATATTTGTTAGTAAATGTGCTTCAATTCTGGCACAGTACTATTGACTGTACGAGCTTCGGACTCTTCTCTGAAGTCTCGTTGGTGTTGAGTATGTTGACTCCCTTCTGGCTGCTGGCCTCGTTGCATTGGTGGTGGAGGTGGAGGCTGTTGCCAAGATGCGTGAGATTGACTTGCCGAAGCAACAGAAGCTGAAGGGTGGTTACCCACATACTCTGGGATATAAGGCGAGTGGTACGAAGCAGTATGCATGACTTGCTTCGGCTGGGTCTGTTGGGTTGCAGCTTCTGCTATTTCCTTTTGTTTCTGGATGGTGACATGGCACATCCTGGTGGTGTGGCCCTTGTCCTCACCATAGAATAGGCAATAAATTTTCCTTGGCTAATCCCCAAATCTTCCTCCGAAGCCCCTAGCACCTCTGCCCCTTGGGACTGGAGGCCGAGGATAACTCTGCTGCTGCCCCGAAGCCTGGGAGGAATATTGCGGCCTCTGCTGCTGCCCTTCTCTCATCATCCTGAGTGGAATGAATCGATCTGACATGTCTGGGATGAATTCTCCCTCCGAAGCCCTTGGCTATTTCGGAGAACCTGTAAGCTTCCTCCCTTCTCTGTCGAAAATCATTGTCAGCGCGGATGTATTCATCCATCTTCTGAAGCAATTTCTCCAGAGTCTGAGGGGGCTTCCTGGCAAAGTATTGGGCTGAAGGTCCCGGCCGAAGCCCCTTCATCATGGCCTCAATGACAATTTCATTGGGCACTGTTGGCGCTTGTGCCCTCAGTCGTAAGAACCTTCGGACATACGCCTGAAGATACTCTTCGTGATCTTGGGTGCACTGGAATAAGGCTTGAGCGGTGACCGGCTTCGTTTGAAACCCTTGGAAACTGGTGATCAGCATATCCTTCAGCTTCTGCCATGATGTGATTGTTCCTGGCCGAAGGGAGGAGTACCAGGTTTGTGCAACATTCTTGACGACCATGACGAAAGACTTCGCCATGACTGCAGTATTGCCACCATAGGAAGATATCGTTGCTTCGTAGCTCATCAGAAACTGCTTCGGATCTGAGTGCCCGTCGTACATGGGGAGTTGAGATGGTTTGTAGGACGGAGGCCAAGGTGTTGCCTGCAGTTCTGCTGATAGAGGAGAAGCATCATCAAAAGCAAAATTTCCATGATGACAATCCTCATACCAGTCATCCTCGTTGAAGAAGCCCTCTTGATGAAGCTCTCTGTGTTGAGGCCTTCGGTTCTGCTCATCTTGAGTAAGATGGCGAACTTCTTCAGAGGCTTCGTCTATCTGCCTTTGCAGGTCAGCCAACCTAGCCATCTTTTCCTTCTTCCTTTGCACCTGCTGATGGAGCATCTCCATATTTCTGATCTCTTGGTCCAAGTCGTCCTCCTGAGGCGTTGGACTGGTGGCCTTCCTCTTCTGGCTTCGGGCCTCCTGAAGAGAGAGGGTCTCCTGGTTGGGGTCTAGCGGCTGCAGAGCGGCAGCCCCTGTTGCTGAAGCTTTCTTGGGCGGCATGACGAAGGTCTATGCTTGCCGAAGGTGTTCGAAACTCAAAGAGTGGAAGTGAGTTCACCGGAGGTGGGCGCCAATGTTGGGGACTTATTCTCAAATGCTAAAAGTTAAGAACAAGGCAACATAAAAAGTGTTAAATGTTAAAGTCCTTCGTCCTTTGAAGCATTATCTCCCTTCGGATATAATGATTTTCGGACGAAGGTTATGAAGGACAAACCTTCATAAGCACAATAAATGATGAATAAGAATTCATATACAAGATATAAAAAATAAGATAAACGCTTTAAACATTATTATTAATTTATTCTTATTTATGTTACTGTATTAACAATAACAAATTATAAATGTACCTTCGGCTCGAAGGAAAGCAAGGGTGGTAGCGTGACGCGAAAGCAAATGCCAAGTCAGCGTGAACAGTACAGGAGCACTGTTCATCTATTTATAGGTACAGGACGCAGCCCATGTAAAATTACAACCATGCCCTTTACATTTACTAGTAACTCTATAGTAATCCATCGGGGTCTAAATAGCCTTTTCCCCTTTAGGTCGGTTTCTTTTTCTGCTGTCACGCCGAAGCTCCCCTGCGCATAGCTTCGGCTCTGCGCCATCCTTCATATTCTTTGTGCATCTTCACGCTGTGACTTTGATCTAAGTCCGAAGGTACCTGTTTACATATTATACTTCAGAGACATTGGTAAATCATGTTTTTGAGGACCTTCGGAAGCCGAAGGCTCCCAACAGTACCGGTGCATTTTTGGTATCGAACTTTCGTTTCAGATGTTTCTGAATTACCGATGTCGTTTTCGTTTTCAAAATTATCGTTTTCAATTTCGTTTCAAGAAAAAAATATGAAAACAAAAATTGTTTTAGTATTACCGGTAGTTTGCAAGCGTTTTCACACAATCGGGAACCGAAGAGCCTCGGCTCATATGTTATACACCTTACCGCTGCGGCACCCTGAAATCACTATAACTTGACAACACAGTTCCTCTAGTATGCACTATATCAGATTTTAAAACAGAGATTTAAAGTCGTAAACAAACTTAAATAAAAAAGTTTGAGCTACAAAGTTTTAGATATGTAAATATCTACAACTTTACTTTTAATCATTTTGTGGTTCAAGGTTATTTGATAATTTTCTAAAATAAATTTTAGAACCATTAATTTCTTTATTACTACATAAAGCACCAGTTTTCAAGTTTTATGTTTCCACAGTCATCATGTGTCACCCTTGCCATTCCCACTTTATACAAAAATAATATAAAATTGTGCAAAATTGTGGGTTCAAACCTTGGCTGTCAGCTTCACAGTCACACCCACCTAACCAACAAAACACACATATTTTTATGTTTTATTAAAATAAAGTATGTATATGTGATATATTGAAACCGTAGAAATACATGGGCGTCTGACTAGTTAAAACATAATTTATGAGCCTTAAATGATTTCGAATGAAAAGATAGTCAACTCCGAGGTTGCAGATTTTTTTTTCGAACACTACATATTCTGTTTATACTATATCTTCATCTAAGATCCTTTGGAAAATTCAGAAAATAACAATCGGTAATGTATGTACATTTGTATCAATATTTGTTTAGTCTACCGTTAGTAAAAATCATAAAATTCAGAAAATAACAATCTTCATCTAATAATACAGCTAGAGCAAATTGGGTTTACACTACGGTAGTTTAAGAGAACCAGTAGTGTAAAAACATATGATTTTCACCGATGATAAACTTACCAAAAACATCCAACAAAAATAAATTTATATTAGTGACCTATAGACATAGACCTATGCTTTCGTTTTTCTCTCGTGTCTATATATTATGAAGCCTAAGTAAAAAAATCGCAAACGTAAAAGCACATCTGAGTTGCGCTTGCGCAGCGAAGTTTGGAGCCAAAAATAAGAGGTTCTCCGGCTCTTTCTTCTCTCTCTCGTAAAAGTAGGCGTGTGCTCTTAGTGAAGATTACATGTCCTGTTTTAGGATTTCTATGCGTTGGAAATAATATTGATATGTTTCATCCCTATAAAACTTATTTTATTCTGTAAATTTTGTATCATCTATTTCTTTATCTATAATATATCACACCACTAATTTGATATCAAGCTCCCATCATCCATCAAACTTCCACTAACACTGGCCTTAGACTAAACAAAGGTGTGTGCCTTTTGCTTTTTTCACAGCACCAAAGGAGATGCCAGTCTAGATGTTCGACAAACACTACATTAAACTCGTTTCGAATAGCTTTTGATCTAAACAACAATGACATCTTCGCTAGTTCCTCAAGAGTATTATACCTGTCCTTTTATTAGTTTTGTATAAGAAGCATGCTTACGAATTATTTTTATTTACAGAAAATGTTGGATCAAGTGTTAAACTCTTATGATTGGACACATAATATGAATAACAAACTGTCATACCATGGAAATAATAGCAGGCTGCATGTTGGCCTTTTGGGCCACTTGCTTTATGCCTTTCACGAGACTATCTTGTTCGGTCAGTCGTGTTCGGCTGTGCAATACAGAAGTTTTTTTTTTGTGGTGTGTGTGTGGGTTGGGGGGTATAGATAATACATTATAGAACTAAGTTAAAGAATACAATACTCCCTCCATACTAAATTAATTTTGTTTTACCTTTTTATTAATTCGTACATTAATTAATATATTCGTTTTATATATGAGTCTAGATTTATCGGTATCTATTTGAACATAGATATAAAAATCAAGAGCTAAAATGACTAATATTTTAATGTAACTATTAATGATCATTAGGACTCTAAAGGATTAGAAAACTGGGGGTTAGTATGTGTACGTTGAATCCGTCGTCGACATGGACACATTGTTGCATCCATTATCTTATTACAATATAGGTCTAAAACAAGCCACCATACTTATCGAGATAATCTATAAATTATGAAATTAATGAAAGAGCAACCTATACGACTAGTTTTTATGATGATCTAACTTATTATATTAGGCTAGATTGAACATACCCTATGCAATGAAGTAAACCCAAAATATAACATTACGAGAATATAGCTGTTGGGGGCCTTCGTCTTCCGAAGGTCCTCAAAAACATGATTTAACAATGTTTTACAAGTGTAATATATGTACAGCTACCTTCGGACTTGGGTTAAAACTGTACACAATATGAAAAGCATGGTCGAGACGAAGGTTGATGCAGCTCCGAAGCTACGCGCAAGGGAGCTTCGGCTCAGCGGCAGAAAAAGGAACCGACTAAAAAGGGGAAATGCTATCTAGTCCTCGTTGGATTGTCCTTAAGTCAATAGTAAACATAAAGGGCATGAATGTAATTTTACACAGGCTGCGCCCCTATGCCTATAAATAGATGAACAGTACCTCCGTACTGTTCACGCTGACTTGTATTCACTCGTGCATCACGCTTGGACTTTTGCCTTCTGTCAAGCCTAAGGTACAAATGTAATTCAATACTGTTCTTGTTCATCCATGATGATATAATAAAGATATATTAATAATGTCATATGATTATTCATGTTGTTTTTCATATTTCATATGCTTCTTCTTTCATTAATATATGCTGCAATGATGAAGGTACGTCCTTCATGACCTTCGTCTGAAGATCATTATATCCTAAGGGAGATAATGCTTCGGAGGACGAAGGGCATTAACTTTTAATATTTTGTGTTGCCTTGTTCTTAACTCATAGCATTTTGTGTTGCCTTGTTCCAATATTCGCTAATTTCTTGGTTAGCCTGTGCGAGTGCGCAGTTTTCCTTAGCTTCGGCCAATTGTCTCCGAAGGTCTTCAATTTCAGTTTTTTGGACTTCGGCCTGAGCTTTGAAACTAGCTTCGTCTTCCTTTACTTTGTTTACCAATGAAATTAAGATTTTGTCTTTTTCAAGACCTTCGTTTCTCAATTCAATCACCTCAGAATTATTAAGAGCCATTGTATAGCCTTCGCCTTCAATATTCTTCTGCGCCCTAAGGGCATTACTAAGAATTAAGCCCTGCAAAGAGGAGGAAAGAATTGAGCATGACAAATAAAATACTTCATTCTCAAATTCAAAGCTAACTTCTATACCTTCATATTGTTGTATGCTAGGCAGTCAGCGAGATCATCCTTCGACAAAATCGAAAGACCATCTTCTAGCTTCGGGAATCCCATGCTCTTACCTATCTCCCGGCAAACGAATATTTCTTTGTTGTCCGGGAGGCAGTATAGGAAGTCATCATCATTAGTGTCGTTAAACACTAAAGCTCCCTTCGGATATTTCAACTTTCACGCATAATGTCTAGCTTCCAGAATTTCTTCTTCGGACAATTTCTTCCCCGAAGCGTGTCGAATGATGTAGTCAACATTTTCGATCGGAGCTTCGGGAGCAGGAGTCTTGATCTTTTCAGGTGCAATCCGCCCTGTCGTTTTTCCTCAGGCGCGGCAGGCTTCGTCACGACGGGCGCTGAAGGCCCACCTTCGGCTTCAGCCTGAGTCTTTGTAGCTTCGGCTTCTGCTTGCCCAGTTTCGGCTCCGGCTTGTGCTGTGGTAGCTTCAACAATTTTCTTCGTAGGAGCAGGGCTCAAGGCCTTTGTAGTCTCCATCACAGCATCCGACACGTTGGCCATCCTCCTCCTCTTCGGAGTCGCGACAGAAGCCTTTTGCACCTTAGGTAGTTTTGTCTCTATTGGAGGCCTCAGAATTTCTGGCATTTTCATTATTTCTTCAACCTTTGGCTCTTCAGCCTTATCAACTTTAGCTTTGACTGGCGCGACTGTAGGCATCTTCGGCATTACAGTTGGTTCTTCAATGCTCTATGTAATTGAAGTAACCTGTCTTGCTTCAGCAGTTGAAGAGGTTCCTTCGGCAAATTCAGGCACCACAGCCGGTTCAATATAACGTGGTCGGTGGGTCAGAACCTTCACCTTTTTGCCCTTCGGCACAACTGTGGTGGCCGAATCAGCAATTTTCCTCTTTTTTCCTTGCCCTCGTAGCAGGTAGCGATAATCGGGGTATTTGAAGCCAATCGCATCAAAGACCCTGTTCAGTCTTTTCTTCCCCCGACCCCCGAAGGCTGCAGACAAAGCATTATCTTCGACCTTGGAGTAAGCTCCAAGTAGCTCATCACTGGTGGCTTCGAGCCAGTCGTCGTCTGGCTCATCAAACTTCTCCCTAAATCTGAAGGTATACTTTAGTTGAACCAGACCACCATCACTAGAATCGACGGTGGTCTTTTTTGGCATATCCCATCTTTCCACAAGTGGCCATACCCTAAATGATATATGCTCTTGAATCAAATCCCTTGTACCAATGAAGGCACAAATAGTGCTAAAAACTCTTTGACATGCTTCAACAGCCTCGTCAATTTCCATGTTCGGCCTTTGGAGGCCGAAGCGAGACTAGATGGGGCGCTGGATGATTTCTTTGATGTCTTCCCTTGCCTTTAAATCATTTTTAACGTAAAACCACTCCTCCATCCAGGCCCCGGGCCACCTTTTCTGAAATGTTGGCACGAGGTGGCTTGCATTGGGGCGAGCAATAAATCCATAACAACCGAAGTTGTTGTGGTACTGTTCTTTGCCAGTAACCTTTGTCTCATATAAAAGCTCGTGCATACTGCAGAAGCACTTCGCGCTTGGCTCTAGCCCCTGACTTCTTACAGCCCAGACAAAAATCCCCATCCTCATTATAGCTTCGGGGGTGATCTGATGAAGGAAGATCTGGTATATCTTCAGCACTTCAACTACAAACTTGCTCAAGGGGAACGAGAGACCAGCCTTAAAAAAGCTTCGGTAGATAACAACTTCATTTTCCTCAAGGGCAGGGACGATGTTGTCTGCGCCAACTCTCACGATAGACATGTCACAAAAGTACTTTCCTCTCATATTGTCAAGATGACTATGTTTAATAGTCGATTTTCTGAAGACAGTATGGCTTGGTCGCCAGGGCCGATCTTCGGAATCTTCATCCCCACTTTCCACATCATAACTATCACTATCATCAGTATCTTCAGACAAACCCTCCAGTATCTCTTTAGTAATCTTCTCTGTGTTTGTTTTTGACATAGACTCAATAAACCCTGCGATAAAAGGATCCGCAGTTTTCTTTTCTTCAAACAACTTCGTTTCCTCAGTCAGCTTCGTCTCCACAGTCATCTTTTCCTCAGTCATCTTTTCCCCAGACATGGTGAAAACATGTCTTTAAACCAAAGCTCGAAAAGCTTGAAAATCAGGCAAGAGCTAGTGAGCAAGAGCTAAAGAATATTTACTGACAAATATGCTACCCCGACAGCAGTTTTTCGCATTCAGTATTATTTTCTTTTTAATAAGGAACACTTATGGGAGGCTTAAATGCTTTTTGTCGTTTTTAATCTCTTGTAACAGTTTCGCTTTTTACCATAATGAAAATATATCCTCTCCACAGGCTTAAGTTGCTGAAGCATAAGAATTTATGGTGGCAAGGAGGACCTTCGAATTGTCAAAAATTTTGTTCTAAGGAACGCAGCGTAATTTCGTCGAAGCAGCAAAAAGTCGTTCCTAAGGGAGCGCAGTGTAAGTTTTTTGCTCAAAAGTCGTTCCGAAGGGAATGCAGAGCTTACAGCGAAAAATAAACGCTGATTCCGCTGAAAGTAAAAGGCGAAGAAGCTCCTAAGGGAGGCTTACAGCGAAAAATAAACGCTGATTCCGCTGAAAGTAAAAGGCGAAGAAGCTCCTAATCGACCTTCGGCAAATATCACTTTGCATAACATCACATCATTACATCATTCGCATAGCATAACATCATACATCATATTACATCAACAACGCAAAGAAGGGGGTCCCAGTATCGACATTCGAAAATTGTTTCGAAGAAATAGCGACAAGGCACAAAAAATAGCTATTGAAGAGTTATACTTTCGTTAAATGGAAACATCTATTGGTTATTGATTTTACGAGGATTGGTTACTGATCATATGAGAACACGGATATTATTTACGAAGCATGAAAAGAAGGGAAGGTGTTTTTTCGTCGAAGGCTCAAAAACAGTATGTATATGAAGTTTCATGCATCGTAAAGAATAGAACCATAAATAGTTAATATATTACATTCAAAGTTACAAAATATTACACATGTTTCTCAACAAACATTATATTCTAAATGTTTTTACAGCAGCATCTAATCTTCCCTTAGAACTACTTCTGCAGCTTCGTTTAGTAGCTAATCAACAACTTTATCCATGATGGCTTCGGCCATTTTCCTAATTTCGTCATCCCATTTCGCGTGGGGGCCCGCAGATGGCTCAGCAGGTTCTGAGGGAGGAGAAGATACGGCTATATTACTATTACAAACCGTGAACAAGTTCGAAATCAAAAAATTACAACAAAGAGTCAAAAACCACTAGTCGATACCTATTTGCCCTTTGGGCTCTCCACTTTTCTCAGCGGCCTTTGCTACTTTTCTAGCATTTGAATGCCTTTTTCGCTTTTTCGTATAATTTCTTGGGCCATTTCCCGGCCACCATTGTCCCAGATGTCGGTGAAAAATTTTCCACCGACCAGACTTGCTTCGGCCGAGGGGTCTTTTATATCTTTGGAGGATAAGGCGGCTTCGGATTGTGCCAAAAATTTCACATGCTCATAGCCTTTCCTCTCCAAAATGGTAGCAATCTCCCTGGCACCCGAAAAGGCACATATGTCTCCACGGCTATTCAAAATTTCTTCAAAGGCCTCAGCTTCATGACTGATCCAATCGATTGGGCCCTCGGGGTCACCCTTTATGAAATTCTCTTCACTTGAAAAAGCGCCAACACTAGCGAAGCTGGTTTTTACTTTTTTAACACATTCTATAGATTTCTCATAGCATCTTTTCTTAGATGCACGAAGCTCTTCAACGTTTTTTTCCAAATGGTTTGCCCATTGTTCACTGATTTCTCGTTTCGTTTCTTCAAGTGTGCGTTCCTCTTTAGCTCTGGCTAGTTGTTTTCGGAGATCTTCAATTTCACGCCTCTGAGCCTCAGCTTGAACTTTAAAAGTAGCTTCGTCTTCTTTTATTCTATCTATCAATGAATGCAATATTTTATCTTTTTCGAGACCTTCGTTCCTTAGTTCAATTACTTTAGAACGAAGGTTGCTCAGGGCCATAAGACACCATTCGTCTTCGGCATCTTTTTGGGCCCTAAGGGCATTGCTAAGTATAAGGCCCTGCAAAGAAAAACGTGTGTGCGTCAATAAATTCAAGCAAACGAAAAATTTTGGTTTCAAGAAAAAATACGAAAACCTTATTCTCTGCACCTTTAAGCTATTATATGCCAGGCTGTCGGCTAGCTCGTTTTTCGACAGCATCGAGAGCCCGTCTTCTAGTGTTGGGAATCCGAAGCTCTTGCTCATCTCCCGACAGACAGAAATCTCCTTGCTGTCAGGGAGACAATACAAAAAGTCTTCTTCTCCACTGCCATTGAATATTAACGCCCCCTTTGGATATTTCAATTTTTGGGTGTAAAACTGGGCCTCTTGCTGTTCTTTTTCAGTCAATTTTTTCCCAGAAGCATGACGTAGAATATAATCGAAGGTTTCGGAAGATGCTTCGGGGGCGGCAGTACCAGTTTCTTCAGCTGAAATTTGTTCTGCTGTTTCTGTTTCTTCGACTTCCAAGGATTTCACCTTGGTGGGCTCTGAAGGCCCAGCTTCAGTCTCAGACTGATGTTTTGAAGTTTCGACATCAAATGCTTCAATATGCACTTCGGAAGATTCAACAATTTTCTTCGGAGTTGTGTTTGAAGACTTAATTGTCTCCAAAACATCCAACACATTAACCATCCTTTTTCTTCTGGGGGTCACTGTTGGACCCTTCTGGCTTTTTGCTGAAGGACTTAGAACTTCTGATGTCTTTGTTTCTTCAGCCCTCGGTTCTTCTATTTTTTCCGTCGCCGGCACTTCGGCCAGCCTTTCAATATTTGGTAGGGGAGTCGGTTCTTTAGCTTCGGTGGCCGAAGAGGTCTCACCGGCAAACTCAGGCACTGTGGCCGGTTCAATATAACGTGGCCGGTGTGTGAGAACCTTTACCCTTTTCCTCTTCGGCGCCGGCTCGCTAGGAGCGGTTGAAGCAGCTTGCTTCGCAGAAGATGTATTCTTTCTTTTTTGACCCCGCGTTAGATAATAGTAGTCGGGGTAGACAAACCCAATTGCATCAAATACTCGGTTGAGTCTCTTCTTCTTTCGGCCTCCGAAGGCCGCTGATAATGTAGTGTCTTCGGCTTTCGAGTATAATCCAAGCAATTCATCACTTACGGCCTCAATACTTTTTAGCCAGTCATCATCTGGCTCGACGAATTTGTCTCCATATTGGAATGTGTATTTTAGCCTAACTAATCCACCTTCGTCAGTTTCTCTAACGGTCTCCTTCAACATTTCCCACTTTTCTACAAGTGGCCATATTCTGAAGGCAATGTGTTCTTGGACCAAATCCCTTGTCCCAATAAAAGAGCAAACCACGTCGAAGGCTCTCTGGCATTCTTCGGCTGCTTCATTCATTTCAACCTTCGGCCTCTGAAGGCCGAATCGTTGCCAGATAGGGCGCATAATGATGTCTTTAATATCTTCCCGTGTTTCCAAGTCATTCTTCACATAAAACCATTCCGTCATCCAGTCGCCGGGCCACCTCTTTCGAAAGGTTGGCACGGGGCAGCTTGACCCAGACCGGGCGCCGAAGCTGTAGCAGCCAAAATTGTTGTGATACTGCTCTTTACCCCAGGGTTTTGTCTCATACAATAGCTCATGTATGTTGCAGAAACTTTTTGCATTTGGTTCTAGACCTTGGCTCCTCACGGCCCAGACGAAGATGCCCATTCTTATGATTGCTTTGGGAGTAAGTTGATGAAGGTAGATTTCAAATATCTTCAGTACTTCCATGACAAAACTGCTCAAGGGAAACCACAGTCCAGCCTTTAAGAAGCTTCGGAAGATTACGACTTCATTCTCTTTGGGAGTAGGCACAGTCTTCTCCCCGTCATCTACCCTCACAGTAGACATGTCTCGAAAATATCTTCCCCTCATGTTATCAAGATAACCTTGTTTAATGCTCGATTTTTAGAAGACTGTGTGACTTGGTCGCCACGGTCGATCTTCGGAGTCTTCACCCCCACTTTCTACATCATAGCTGTCACTGTCATCAGTGTCTTCAGATAAACCCTCCAAAATCTCTCTAGTGTTCTTCTCCATATTGGTCTTTGCTATTGATTGAAGAAACCCGAGATGCATCTCCTCAGAAAGGCTCAGCTTCGATTCAGCAACAGCTTTCTTATCTTCAGACATCTTCGCAAACGCTGAGAAAGTGCTCTCAAATCCGAAGCTTAAAAATTTGAAAAGCCAAGCAAGTGTTATTGCGCACAGGCTAAAAGTCGAGTGAGCAAGAGCAGATGGCAAGAAAGCGTGCCAAATAAACTCGTGGTAAGCTCTTATTTATACACCTAGTGCGTTGAAAACTGGAGGGTCCCGCTTGTCAATGGCTGTTGCTATTCTAGCAAAGGGAAGGTGTTTTTTTGGACCTTCGGCTTAAGGCCTTCGTCCATGTCGCAATATGAATTTATCATTCTAGCAAATTAATATTGCGAGGGGCTACTGTTGGGGGCCTTCGGCTTCCGAAGGTCCTCAAAAATATGATTTGATAATGTTTTCCAAGTGAAATATGTGAACAGGTATCTTCGGATTCGGATCATGAGCATACAAAGCATGGTTAGGACGAAGCCTGAGCGAGACGAAGGGTGATTATGACGAAGGACTAGGCGATCACGAAGCTGTACACAGGAAAGCTTCGGCATGACAGTAGAAAAGGGGAACCGACTTAAAGATGAAAAGGCAAATTAGACCTCGAAGGATTACTATAGTGTTATTGGCAAATGTAAAGGGCATGAATGTAATTTTACATGGGCTGCGTCCCTTGCCTATAAATAGATGAACAGTATTCCCGTACTGTTCAGGCTGACTCAGCATTCGCTTTCCGCATCACGCCTATACCTTTACTTTCCGTCAATCCGAAGGTACATTTATAATTTATTATTTTGAATATGATAATGCAAATAAATATAAGTTGATAATAATATCTAAATTATTCTTCGTATTAGATATATGAATTCTTCTTTATTATCTATCGAGCTTACGAAGGTTTTTTCCTTCATAACCTTCATCCGGAATTCATTATATCCGAAGGGATATAATGTCTTGAAGGACGAAGGACTTTAATATTTAACACTTTTTATGTTGCCTTGTTCTTAACTCTTAGCATTTGAGAACAAGTCCCCAACACACGTCTTATCCATAATGAATGCGAAGGTGCGCGTAGCCCAGAGGCGTCATGCCAGGTTCCGCCCGTTGGCTTATGCCACGCGTAGTATGGCATGTGGCAGCATCGGGTCTCCGCCTGAGCGGGGAGCAGGGGTGTACGCGGATAGGTCCGGACACGTGTCGGCTCTGAACCCCTACCTAGGCTCTGATTAAGGCCCGGGTGTGTTCTGTTCTGGAACCTTGGGACCCCACCGTGGGCGGACCGGACCCCCTATGGGGGGTCCGGATCCCATTCCAGGGGTTCGGTCCGTACACGTGGGGGTCCTGGACCAAACTTGGAGGTCTGGACTATATATCCAGGGGTCCGATACTTTCCTATGGGGGTCCGGACTTACTGTTGATGTCTTGGAGTGTTGGGGACTTGTTCTCAAATGCTATGAATCAAGAACAAGGCAACACAGTGTTAAAGGTTAATATCCTTCGTCCTTCGAAGCATTATTTCCCTTAGGATATAACGATCTTTGGACGAAGGTCATGAAGGACGTACCTTCATCATCACGATAAGTGATAATGAAAGACAAAGCATATGAAACATGAAAGATAACATGAACAATCATATAGCATTATTCACATATCTTCATAACATAAATTCAAATATTTAAATACAATATTTAATCACATTTATACCTTCAACTTGACAGAAGGCAAAAAATCCAAGCGTTGCGCACGAGCGAATACAAGATAGCGTGAACAGTATAGGGGTACTATTCATCTATTTATAGGCACAAGACATAGCCTGTGAGAAATTACGTTCATGTCCTTTAGAAAGGTTTACAATCATAATACAAGTTATCATGGACCGATTGGTCATTTCATCTTTAAGTCGGTGCATCTGGAAATGTACTCCGAAGCCCTTTGATTGTTAGCTTCGGCTTTGTGCCAGTCTTCTGAAGGTGTTTCTTCTTATGGGACCTTCGACGACGAAGCAGGCCCCCAACAGTAGCCCCTTCAGGGTGCCAGATCGTTTTTCGTAACGACCTCGACCCGTGAAAAACTCTCTCAGGCTTCGGAATGCCGAAGGTTCGAAAAATACCTTCCCTGAGCTCGTTGCTGGGAAACAATTTAAATATTCCGAGTGAAGGATGGTCCCACCATGCAACGGGTACACGCGATCTAGTGATTCAGCTTCTTGGGCACTATGGTCCACCGTTCAGCGAGTGCGGGTGACTCTTCAGCGGGTGCGAGCGACTTGACGATTCACCTTCCCACCTGCAGCACTATATAAACAGACGGGTAGTTGTGAAGTTACCACAATATTTACTGTTATTGTACTGTTGTGCTGCCGAAAAATTTGACCACCGCCGAAGCTTATTCACCGTATTCTCAGTCAAAGGATCACTTTGCTCTAGCTTCGTGAGAAGAGGGAGCTTCGTCAAAAATACTCAACTTCGTTAAAACACAAGAAATTCAACATCGAATGGCTAGAGTGCGCTCAACAGCTAGGGTTACACACGACAGAGAGGAAACCAAAGCTACTGAAACCGCTACGATCTCCGAAGTTATGAGGTGGTCGGGACTAGTTGTAACGGAGGGCGCCCCTGACGAAGGCGCCCCTGCTACTGAAGCGGAGCAGGCAGACATTGAAGAAGGTGATATTGGTGAAGAAAAGATTGATTATAACACCGCTATGCCATCGAAGCCCAGCCATTTGGATTTTGGAAAGTCGACTGTGTCTGAAGCTGATATGGCTATGATGACTAAGCTAGGCTACTTCAAAGAAGCCGACAAGGGGTTGATTCGCTTTGGTGGGGAAGAAACTATCCCGAAACCAGAAAATGATGAAGTGGTGGTCTTTAAGAGCTTCTTCAAAGCAGGGCTAAGATTTCCTCTGCACGGGATGATTGGAGATGTCTTGGAAAATTTTGAGATTTACCTTCATCAGCTGACCCCTAACGCCATTGTTAGACTCAACGTTTACATCTGGGCCCTCCAAAGTCAAGGGGTGGAGCCACTCGCCGAAGCCTTCTGCCGAGTACATGAACTTCACTATCAGACGAAGGCTAGGGAAGATGGACTGCATGAGAACTTCGGCTGCTACAACTTTGCTTATCGCAAAGACATGAAGACACCGGTGGTCAGCTATCGCACTAAATGGCCGACTGGATGGAAATCTGAATGGTTTTATGTTAAAATTGATGAGAAAAAGGAGAAGCTAGTGCAGAGCCCACTGGAGTTAACCTTCGGGCTAACTAGGCCTCAGTGCAACATGACGCCGGGGGCATGTTGGGGGCCTTCGTCCTCCGAAGGTCCTCAAAAACATGATTTGACAATGTTTTCCGAGTGGATTATGTGAACAGGTATTTTCGGATCCAAAATTATGAATATGAAGTACGGCCAGGACGAAGCCTGAACCAGACGAAGGTCGAGTGTAGCCGAAGCTTTGCGCAGGGAAGCTTCGGCGCGATGGCAGAAGGGGGAACCGACTTAAAGATGAAAAGACTTCGGGGGCCTCGACAGATTTCCATAAGCCGTTAACAAATGTAATGGACATGGATGTAATTTTACGTGGGCTGCGTCCCGCGTCTATAAATAGATGAACAGTACTCCCGTACTGTTCACGCGGACTTGGCATTTGCTCTTGCGTCACGCTTGTACTTTCTACCTTCTCTCAGGACTGAAGGTACATTTGTAATTTGAAATCATTTCTATTTTTCATGTTAATAAAATAGAAATGATTCTGCGATGATGCTTATATTGTATTTCATGCTTTATATAAGTCCTTCGTCATTATCTGTTATGTTTGCGAAGGTATTTCTCTTATGACCTTCGTCCCAGACTCATTATTTCCCGAAGGGGACATAATGCTTCGAAGGACGAAGGACTTTAACACTTAACACTTTTTATGTTGCCTTGTTCTTAACTCTTAGTATTTGAGAACAAGTCCCCAACATTGGCGCCCACCTCCGGTGAACTCACTTCCACTTCGAGTCTTCGTGAACACCCTCGGAAGCTATAGACCTTCGCTATGGCGCCGAAGAAAGCTTCAGCGGCTGGGGCTGCAGCACTACAACCGCTGGACCACAACCAGGAGACCGTCTCTCTTCGGGAGGCCAGAAGCCAGAAGAGAAAAGCTGTTAGCCCGACGCTTGAGGAAGAAGAGCTAGACCAAGAAATCAGAGAGATGGAGATGCTACATCAACAAGTGCAGAGGAAGAAGGAGAAGATGGCCCGCCTAGCTGAGTTGCAAAGGCAAATTGACGAAGCTTCTGAGGAAGTTCGCCATCTCACTCACGATGAGCAGAACAGAAGGCCTCATCAGAAAGACCTCCATCAGGAGGGCTTCGTCAACGAAGACGACTGGTATGATAATTTCCATCAGGGGAATTTTGTTTTTGATGATGCTTCTCCCCTGTCTGCTGAGCTGCAGGCTACACCTTGGCCTCCATCCTATAAGCCACCCCAGCTCCCCATGTTTGACGGCCACTCCGACCCGAAGCAATTCTTGATGAGCTACGAAGCAACAGTGTCTTCGTACGGGGGCAACGCTGCAATCATGGCGAAGTCTTTCGTCATGGCCGTCAGGAATGTTGCTCAGACCTGGTATTCCTCCCTTCGGCCAGGAACAATCACTTCATGGCAGAAGCTGAAGGATATGTTACTGACCAGCTTTCAAGGATTTCAAACGAAGCCGGTTACAGCTCAAGCCCTCTTCCAGTGTATTCAGGATCACGAAGAATACCTTCAGGCGTATGTCCGAAGGTTCTTACGATTGAGGGCGCAGGCACCAACGGTGCCCAATGAAATCGTTATCGAAGCCATGATCAAGGGGCTCCGTCCTGGACCTGCAGCTCAATACTTTGCTCGGAAGCCTCCTCAGACCTTGGAGAAATTGCTCCAAAAGATGGATGAGTACATTCGTGCTGACAATGACTTTCGCCAAAGAAGGGAGGAGGCCTTCAGATTTTCTGAGATGACCAGGGGCTTCGGAGGAAAATACTACCCGAGGCATGTCCGTTCCATTCACAACACTCAGAATGATGATAAGGGGAGTCAGCAAAACAGGCCGCAGTGCTCCTCACAGGCTTCGGGGCAACAACAAACTTTCTTTCGGCCACCAGCTCCAAGAGGCAGAGGCGCCAGGGGCTTCGGCGGAAGATTCGGAGATCAGCCAAGGAGACTGTTTTGCCTATTCTGTGGAGAGGGCAAGGGCCACACCACTAGGACGTGCCATGTTACAATCCAGAAGCAAAAGGAACTAGCCGAAGCTGCATCTCAACAAGCTCAGTCGAAGCAGGTTATGCATACTGCTTCGTTTCATCCGCCTTATGTCCCACAATACATAGACAACCACCCTGCGGCTTCTGTAGCTTCGGCAAGTCAACCTCAAGCTTCCTGGCAGCAGCTTCCGCCTCCACCTCCATTGCAGCAAGGTTAACAGCCAGAAGGGAGTCAATACGCTCCACATCAGAGGGACTTCAGAGAACAGTCCGAAGCTCGCACAGTCAACAGCACTGTGCCAGAGTCGAAGCACATTTATTGACATATCCTACCTTTGATAGCAGTCTTTTCTATTCAGTTTTATTTTCTGTGAAGCAAAAAACATTGATAGTTTTCATGTAATAATTTCGTTGTTTCCCACGAGGAAAATCTATTTGCTCCACAGGCCTAAGTTGCTGAAGCCTAAAACTTTTTCCGTTACCAAGGAGGACCTTCGGATTAAAAATCCTTCGGAGTAACAGAAAGTCGTTCTAAGGAACGCAGAGTAAGTTTATGAAGTCACAAAAAGCCGTTCCAAAGGGAGCGCAGTGTAAGTTTTCTGCTCAGAAGTCGTTCCTAAAGGAATGCAGAGCCTACAGCGAAAAGTCAACGCTGATACCGCCTAAGTAAAAGGCGAAGAAGCTCCTAAGGGAGGCTTACAGCGAAAAGTCAACGCTGATACCGCCTAAGTAAAAGGCGAAGAAGCTCCTAAGGGAGGCTTACAGCGAAAAGTCAACGCTGATACCGTCTAAGTAAAAGACGAAGAAGCTCCAAAGACGTTCTCAAGGGAATGCAGAGCTTACGAATATATTTTATGTGTATCTCCGGAACAAATGTCACATGCATAACATAACATCATCACATCATTTTGCATAGCATAAGCATCATACATCATATTGCATTTGGCAAGAGAAGGAGATACTCTCAACCTTCGAAAGGATGCTTTGAGAAAGTGACATCGAAATTGTACAGCTTCGGAATACAGCTTCGGAGAATATTTTTACGAAACATGGGCGAGCTTTATCAGATCAATATCGAAGTTGTATAGCTTCGGAGTATAGCTTCGAAGAATGTTTTGACGAAGCATGGATGTGATTCATCAGAATAATTTTAACGGAGAATGCCTTCTTCACGAAGCATGAAAAGAAGGGAAGGTGTTTTTTCGCCAAAGGCTCAAAAATGGTATGTATTTAATGTTTCATGCATCGTAAAGAATTCAATAATGAAAGGAGATTTGTATATTACATTCAAATGTACAAAGTGTTACATAGATTACACTTTAAATGATTTTTCTAAATAGCATCTAATCTTCTCTCAATACTTCTTCGGCGGCCTCATTTAGAAGTTGGTCAACAACCTTGCCCAAGATAGTTTCGGCCATTTGTTTAATTTCTTCGTCAACATTTGATTCAGCAGTTTCTGAGGGAAGAGAACATTTCTTCATTACTTTTGCAAACCTTGAGTAAAGTTTGGAATAAAAATTACAGCACAATAAGAGCGACTAATTGGTACCTAATTGCCTTTCGGGCTCTGTACTCCTTTCGGCAGCTTCTGCCACTTTTCTGGCGTCATGAATGCCTTTTTCGCTCCTTTGGATGATCTCTTGCGCCATTCCTCGGCCGCCGTCGTTCCAGATATCAGTAAAAAATTTGCCACCAACCACGCTTGCTTCGGCCGAGGGGTCCTTGACGTCTTCGAAAGATAAGGTAGCTTCGGATTGAGCTAAAAATTTTACATGCCCGCACCCTTTCTTCTCCAAGACAGAAGCAATTCCTCTGGCGCCCGAAAAAGCGCATATGTCGCCACGACTGTTCAGAATCTCTTCGAAGGCCTCTGCTTCGTGGCTAATCCATTCCAGCGGACCTTCGGGATTGCCTCGAGAGAAATTCTCTTCGCTGGAAAAGGCGCCTACGCTGGCGAAGCTGGATTTAATTTTATTCACACATTCTACAGATTTGACATAGCATTTCCCCTGAGATGTGCGAAGCTCCTTAACTTTTGATTCCAATTTGCTGACCATAAAATCACTAAGTTCTCGTTTCGTTTCCTCAAGCGCGCGCTCTTCTTTAGCTCTAGCCAGCTGTTTCTGAAGATCTTTAATCTCGCGTTTTTGAGCTTCGGCCTGGGCCTTTGAAGCAGCTTCGTCTTTTTTCACTTTATCTACCAGTGTAAGCAGAATTTTATCTTTTTCCAAAGCTTCGTTTCTCAGTCTGATAACTTCGGAGCGTAAATTATTAAACGCAATTTCATAGCTTTCATCTTCGGCGCTCTTTTGGGCTCTTAGTGCGTTGCTTAGGATCAGGCCCTATACGGAAAAGAATTCATATAAGAAAAAAGGAATGAGTTGCGTAAAAATAAGGGGGTTTTTTCAAGTGTTTAATTCCTATACCTTCAGGCTGTTGTACGCAAGACTGTCTGCGAGATCTTCTTTCGTCATGGCGCTTAATCCAGATTCAAGCTTCGGGAAACCAATACTTCTGGCCATTTCTCGGCAGACAGATAGCTCTTTGTTGTCAGGCAGGCAGTATAAGAAGTCATCTTCATTCGTTCCATTGAATATTACTGCCCCCTTCGGATATTTTAGTTCCTTTGCATAATGGATGGCTTCATGAGTTTCTTCTTCAGATAGCTTCTTCCCCGAAGCATGTCGTATCATGTAATCACGCATGCTGGCAGGTGCTTCGGGGATGGCGGTGTCAGTTTCTTCAACTAATACTGGTTCTGGAATTTTTATTGCTTCGGCTTCAAAAGGTTGCTCCTTGTAGGGCTCTGAAGGCCCAGCTTCAGCTTCAGCTTGTTGAGCCGAAGCTTCAGTAGAAGCTTCAGCAACTTCAACACTCTTTTTTGGAATTGTGCTTGAAGACTTAATTGTCTCCAAGACGTCTAGTACATTTACCATTCTTTTCCTTTTTGGGGTCACTGATGGCCCCTTTTGGTTTTTTGCTGTTTCAATATTTACTGCAGGACTCAAAATTTCTAATGTTTTTTCATTAGTCGGCTTTTTCGCTTCTTCCATTTTTTCTGTGGATGGTGCTTCGGCCATCTCTGCAGTTTCTGGCAGCAAGGTTGGCTGTTCAGCTTCGGTGGCCGAAGAAGCTTCTCCGGTGAACTCAGGCACCGAAGCTGGTTCAATATAACGCGGCCGATGCGTAAGAACCTTTATCTTTTTCCTTTTCGGTTCTGGCTCGCTAGGAGCAGCTGCAGCTTCTTCTTTTGCAGAGATTGTGTTTTTTCTCTTCTGCCTTCGAATGGGATAGCAGTAATCAGGGTAGACAAACCCAATGGCATCAAATACCCGATTCAGTCTCTTCTTTTTTCGGCCTCCGAAGGCTGCTGACATTGCATTATCTTCAGCCTTCGAGTAGGTCCCGAGTAGCTCATCACTTAAATTGTCAATGCTTTTCAACCACTCATCATCTGGCTCAATAAATTTATCTCCAAATTTGAAGGAGTACTTCAGTCTCACAAGCTCACCTTCGTCGGCCTCTTTTATGGTTTCTTGTGGCATTTCCCATTTCTCAGCAAGCGGCCACACCCTGAAGGCGATATGTTCTTGTACTAAGTCCCTTGTTCCTACAAAAGAACAGACAACGCCGAAGGCTCTTTGGCACTCTTCGGCGGCTTCGTTCATTTCAACCTTCAGCCTCCGAAGGCCGAAGCTTTGCCAAATAGGGCGCATAATTATACCTTTGATGTCTTCTCGTGCTGATAAGTCATTCTTCACATAAAACCATTCTGTCATCCAATCCCCGGGCCATCTCTTCCGAAAGGTTGGTACGGGACAGCTTGCCCCGGACCGAGAAACGAAGCTGTAGCAGCCAAAGTTGTTATGGTACTGTTCCTTGCCCCAAGGCTTTGTTTCATATAATAATTCATGAACATTACAGAAGCTTCTTGCGTCAGGCTTCAGACCTTGGCTCCTCGCGGCCCACACGAAGATATTTAGCCTTATAATTGCCTCGGGAGTAAGTTGATGAAGATAGACTTCGAAGATTTTCAACACCTCCACGACGAAGCTGCTCAAGGGGAATCGCAATCCAGCTTTCAAAAAGCTTCGGTACACCACAACTTCATTTTCTTCAGGGTGTGGACAAGTTTTTTCCCCTTCGTCCGCCCTCACAATGGACAGATCCCGGAAATACCTTCCTCTCATATTAACAAGATGATTCTCTTTGATAGTTGATTTACCATAAACTGAATGGCTTGGTCGCCAGGGGCGATCTTCGGAGTCTTCGCCACTACTGTCCATATCATAACTTTCACTGTCACCAGTATCTTCAGACAGCCCCTCCAGAATTTCCTTGGTAATCTTTTCTGTGTTGGACTTCGACATCGCTATAAGAAACCCTAGGTTCTTCTCTTCATCAAGACTCAGCTTCATCTCAGCAGCAGCCTTCTTAGCAGCTTCAGACATCTTCGGAAGCGCTAAAAAACTGTTTTTAAAAGCCGAAGCTTCAAAGCTAAAAGATCAGCAAATCTTAGTGCACAAGAGCTAAAAATTTTAGTGGGCCGAAGCAGAGGGCAAGTGTGCGTACCAAATCAGTTCGCGATGTGATCTTATTTATACGCCTAGGGCGTTGAAAATTGAAAGGCCCCGCTTGTCAGTAGATGTTGCTATTCTAGCAAAGGGAAGGTGTTTTTTCGGACCTTCGGCTCAAGGCCTTCGTCCATATCGCAATCTGAATTTATTATTTACAAATTAATATTGCGAGGGGCTACTGTTGGGGGCCTTCGTCCTCCGAAGGTCCTCAAAAACATGATTTGACAATGTTTTCCGAGTGGATTATGTGAACAGGTATTTTCGGATCCAAAATTATGAATATGAAGTACGGCCAGGACGAAGCCTGAACCAGACGAAGGTCGAGTGTAGCCGAAGCTGTGCGCAGGGAAGCTTCGGCGCGATGGCAGAAGGGGGAACCGACTTAAAGATGAAAAGACTTCGGGGGCCTCGACAGATTTCCATAAGCCGTTAACAAATGTAATGGACATGGATGTAATTTTACGTGGGCTGCGTCCCGCGTCTATAAATAGATGAACAGTACTCCCGTACTGTTCACGCGGACTTGGCATTTGCTCTTGCGTCACGCTTGTACTTTCTACCTTCTCTCAGGACTGAAGGTACATTTGTAATTTGAAATCATTTCTATTTTTCATGTTAATAAAATAGAAATGATTCTGCGATGATGCTTATATTGTATTTCATGCTTTATATAAGTCCTTCGTCATTATCTGTTATGTTTGCGAAGGTATTTCTCTTATGACCTTCGTCCCAGACTCATTATTTCCCGAAGGGGACATAATGCTTCGAAGGACGAAGGACTTTAACACTTAACACTTTTTATGTTGCCTTGTTCTTAACTCTTAGTATTTGAGAACAAGTCCCCAACAGGGCACCATGCCCAGATGTTGTGTATGAGTTTAGAGTTATATCTGAACACATCGGAACTAGGGACTTAGTTCAAGAATACTTGGCCAACCGAGTATTTCCAACGCTGAGGGAATGGGGTATGCTGAAGCTTGAAGGAAATAAAAAGAAGAATGAACTCGTTCGGTTGCCCTATCATTTCAAGTTCAAGAAACACTTCAAAGAACCCTGCCAAGAATGGTTGGATACAATTGAAGTTATGTGCAACGAGATTTTGGGCAATTACACGAGAAAAGAAGATCAGTTGATGACTGCAGCCTTCAGCACCCGACCGAAGCGAAGATTGAGTCGGGTAATGGATGCCCTGAATTTTGAATATCTAGACTATGAGCGATTGAACAAGGGCGCCGAAGGGCAGAAAAGATAAATAATTGTTAGTGTTGTGGGCAGACAGGCTGCTAGAATGGTGAAATAAGATGAAGAAATCCTAAAGAAAAGAAAATTGAGCACTGAGCCGAAGGCAGTTGCTCCGAAGAAAAGGAAGGCTGTGGCTCCGAAGCAGAAGGCGACTGATACGGAAGAAGAAACTCCTTCGACACCTTCTGCTACCAACGTGGAAGAAATTCTAAAGGTAATGACTGAATCCTTGCCTATCAAGCTAAGTCCACTGGGGCCATATCTGATGAAGCTTTTACAGAAGAAGAAGAAGCCCTCGGCAACGAAGAAGTCTGCTGGGCCGAAAAAACGAAGAATTATCATTGTGACAGAGGCCATTGAAGAAATACCACCACCAGCTTCGACGTCAAAAGCACCAGCTGTCGAGAGCGCTGCAGCTACCGAAGCTGCACCTGCCAAAGCCGCAATTGCCGAAGCTGCAACGGCCAAGGATGCAAACATAGAAAGCACACTTTCTGATATAGATAAAATACTTCTGGATATGGCCGCAGAAGAAGCTGCTACAGCCGCCGAAGAGACCATGGCCACAGTGCCTGGGAAAGAAAAGGAAATAGCCGAAGATACTTCAGAAGAAGAAAATTTCAACTTTCAAAACTTAATTGGACAAAAATTGACAAAGCTGAGAAAGAAGAGTTGAGAGATTATGCCATATCCTGCGGGTATCAGCCAGGGGCTCTACTCTTTGGCGGTATCGACGATGAAAGCTTAGGTTGCCTCCAAGACCAGACTGGAGCGAAGGTCGTCGGTACCCTGTCGAAGAGTATTGGTTTCCCAAAGCTTGAGACCGATATCAGCCGCTACTGACGACAGCATATCGTCGGTAGTTTATTCTATTCTAACTTCAAGGTAAAAACTTTTCTTCGACTTTGCATTGTTTTTAACAACGAAGGTGTTTTCTAACAAAGGTTGCTTCTGTACAGAGTATGTTATTGAGTAAAGCTTTGAGGATGCAACAGGACCTTGAAGACAAAAAACATGAGATTATAATTGAAGGTTTAGAAAACAAAATAAAAGATCAGGCAGCTGCTCTTGAAAAGAAAGATTTCGAACTTCAGACAATGGAAGGCTTACTGGCAGAAGCTGAAGCCAAAATTGCAAAGTTGGATAAGGAGCTTCTCTCAAAATCAGAAAGCTTCGAACAAGAAAAGCAGAAATTTGATACGAAGTTTGAGGCTGAGGTCGAAAAAAGTTCAAATTTGCAAAAATCATTGAAAGAGCTTCAAGATAGATGTCTAGAGTTCAGCAACCGATGCGTGCAGCGGCTAAAGTAGGTCTTTAACTCGGTTGGATCCAGCTCTGAGAAATTCAGTCCTTCAGTTGAAGACTTGCCAGGGACCTTCGAACACATTGAGGGCGAGGTTGATGCTCTTGATGAAGTTATAGCTGGACACGGTGACTTCTGTGCCCTGCTAGCTTCTCGGGGCACAGCTGTTGCCTTCATGAAGTCTGGTTGCACGCATGGGAAAATTGTTAATAGACCAAACTTCAGCTTATCACTAGCAGATTTGATTGATATCCCCAGCCTTGCTCGAAGCATACGAAACAGATTTATAAAGCAAATAATGGACGAAGGGTGGGCGAAGCCTAGCTGGTGACGAAGCTCGAAGCCATCTTAAGCCGGTAATAAAATCATACCTTGTATTTACCTTTTCCTTGAAACTTGAATTTTCCTTATAATGCTTTGATATGTACAGGATGACGAAGCCGAAGAACACAGAGCCGAAGCTTAGCAGGCAAACCGAAGCTCAACAGATGATGATGAAGCTCGAATACCTAGCTATGGAAAAATTCTAAGAAAACTTTTGTATTAACCCTTGTAAAGAATATTGTAACTTAAGAATCAAATTCCACTCTATAAATTTGTCCATACCTTGTAATATATTTTTACCTTTCCATCGATGTATGCCATGCTTTGATGTGGTCGAAACCTGTATTTTTGAACCGAAGGCGAAAAACACCTTCCCTTCTTTTCGTACACAACGAAGCATGAATCTGCTTCTTGAAGCTGTATGCTTAGAACCGAAGCAACTGTCTGTATCTGTATGATATGATGATAATTCTATGTATGTCTAAATGAATGTTTATGAATGCAATGTATGATGTAATGTATCGTGCAAATGAATGTCCAAACACACACATTCGAAGCTTCATCCACAAACTTCATTCCCTTAGGAATGACTGAAATCTCTTTGCCGTTTATTTTTCGGCTGCACCGCTTATTTTTCGGTGTAAGTTCTGCATCCCCTTAGGAACGTCTTTTGAACTTCTTCACCTTCTATTTAGGCGGTATTCGCGTTGACTTTTCGCGCTTCGCCTTATATTTCGGCGGTATTTGGCTCTGCATTCCCTTAGGAACGACTTTTGAGCAGAAAACTTACGCTGCGCTCCCTTAGGAACGGCTTTTTGTAGCTTCGTCATGCTCTGCATCCCCTTAGGGACGACTTTCGAGCTTCTCCCTGTTTTTTTCTCTCTCTGCACTCGATGGGGCATGCTCAAATTTTACATTTACATATTTGGGGGATTTTGCTCTCATGGAGCTGAATGAGAAAAGAAAAAATTACAAACTATGGCCCCATTAAAAACCTTTCTCCCCCTTTGGAAAGGAAAAGGGTGCCATAGAAAAATTAAAAAGATTACATCAATCTATACATAATACCGTCGAAGCTCATCCGCATTCCAAGATCTAGGAATGTCATTGTCATCCATATCCTTTAATCTGTAAGAACCGGGCCTTGATGAAGATACTACCAGAAAAGGTCCTTCCCACTTCAGCTGTAGTTTGCCTACTGTGTCCGGATTAGCCACTCTCCGAAGCACCAAATGCCCTGGCTTAATATTTTTCAGTCGAACTTTTCTGTCGCGCCATTTTATTGTTTTGGCTTGATATTTATTAATATTTTCCACATCCTGAAGTCTGACCCCTTCTATAGTGTCTTTTGCCACATGATAATCAGCTTCGTCTTCTACTGAAGCTATTGTTCTTATTGACCCTGTTTTAGCTTCTTCTGGGGTTATAGCTTCGTCGCCAAATAGTAACTTGAATGGCGTGAAACCTGTTGATCTTGATACGGTGGTATTGTGGCTCCACACCACTTTAATCAACTCTTCTGGCCACTTTCCTCTAGGCTGGTTAAAAATTAACTTCATTATTCCTGTCATTATAATACCATTTGCTCTTTCGACAAGTCCATTTGACTCTGGATGTCTAACTGACGCAAAATGAATCTTCGTGCCGATTTGATCACATAATTCCTTGAAAGCTTCGGCATCAAACTGTGTTTCGTTGTCCATAGTTATAGCCATTGGTACGCCAAAACGACAAACAATGTTTTGCCAAAAGAATTTCTGGACTATGACCAAAGTTATTGTGGCCAAAGGCTTTGCTTCAATCCACTTGGAAAAATACTCCACAGCCACCACAACATATCTTAAATTGCCTTGTGCTGGTGGAAGTGGACCTAATAAATCCAGGCCCCATCTTTGCAATGGCCAAGTTGGTTGTATTAATTGGGTTAGCGACGAAGGTTGTTTCTGGTCTCTTGCATATTTTTGACAATTTTCACACTTTTGAACTAGATCCGTTGCATCCGAAGCTGCCTTTGGCCAATAAAATCCTTGTCTGAAGACCTTCCCCAGCAAAGATCTAGATCCAATATGAGATCCACACAAGCCTGCGTGTATTTCCTTCATCAGCTCTATACCTTCGATTCTGGATAGACACTTGAGAAGTGGAGAGCAGACTCCATGTTTGTATAACTCCCCTTCTATTATTACATATGGTCTTGTTCTTGCCTCCATTCTCTTATTATGAGCTTCGTCATCTAAAAGGCAGTTACCTTGGAGAAAATATATAATCTCAGTCCTCCAATCCTCACTATGAACAGGAGATATATTGAGCACTGCTCTTTTGAGAAGTTCCACTGAAGGTGCTCTTATTGTCTCAAAGAATACTTCCAAAGGTAGAGGCAGCCCCTGTGCCGCTGACTTGGCTAGCAGATCAGCGTGCTCATTTTCTCCTCGTGGAATATTCTTGACAGAAAACCCTTCGAAAGAAGCTTCAAGCCTTCGAACTGTGTCAAGGTATTTCTCAAGCTTCGGGTCTCTTGCCCTGCAACTCTTGTCAACAAGACCAGAAATAACTTGGGAATCGGTTTTAAGGATCGCCCTTCTTATCCCCATTGCTTTTAACTTCCGAAGCCCCAAAAGCAAAGCTTCGTATTCAGCAATATTATTTGTGCAGCTGAAGTCAAGCTTTATTGCATAGCATGTTCTAACTTTGGAAGGTGCAACTAAGACAGCAGCCGCACCTGCCCCGAAGGTTCCCCAAGAACCGTCGCAGAACATTGTCCAAGCTTCGGCATCTTTATTTGCTTCTTCTTCCTGAGCCCCTGGTGTCCAGTCAGTGATGAAGTCTGCTAGCGCCTGGGACTGAATCGAGGATCTATGCACATAATCAATGCTGAATTCGTTGAGTTCCGCAGCCCACTTTCCAATCCTTCCAGTAGCTTCTCTGTTCCTCATGATGTCCTTCAGAGGCTGTGACGAAGGAACAATTATATGGAATGCTTGAAAATAATGCCGAAGCTTCCTAGAGGCCATTAAGACAGCATACAACACCTTCTCCAATTCTGTATATTTTTTCTTTGAGAAGCTTAAAACTTCGGAGACAAAGTATACTGGGGCTTGCTTTTTGATTTGTCCTTCCAATTTCTCCTGCACAAGCACTGCACTCACTGTAGAGTGCGAAGCTGTCACATATAATAGTAACGGAGCCCCTGGCACAGGTGGAGTTAATGTTGTTATATCAATCAAGTATTGTTTCAGCTCTTCAAAGGCTTTCTGTTGAGCTGGGCCCCATTGAAAGACTTTGGCTGACTTTAGTATTTCAAAGAATGGCAAGTTTCTTTCTGCTGATCTAGATATAAATCTATTCAATGAAGCCAATCTTCCTGCCAACCGTTGGGCCCCCTTCTTTGTGCTCGGTGGTTCCATTCGAAGGATAGCTTCGATCTTGCTTGGGTTAGCTTCAATCCCCTTCGTCGAAACCAGAAAGCCAAGGAACTTGCCCTTCTTCACTCCAAAGACACACTTTTCAGGATTTAATTTCAGGCCAGCTTGTCTGAAATTAGCAAATGTTTCTTGCAGATCAGTGATATGATTTTCTTGCTTCGTGCTTTTTACTATGATATCATCAACGTATGTCGAAACCAGATCAGTGACATTTCTGCCTATCTGGGAATGAAGGACCTTGGTCGTCATCCTGCTGAAACTACCTCCAGCATTTTTGAGCCCCTCAGGCATCCGAAGGTAGCAATAGGTGCCACTGGGAGTTATGAAACTAGTCTTCGGCTCATCCTCCTTCTTCATCCATATTTGATGATATCCTGAGTAGCAATCCAAAAGACTCATAAGTTTTGAAGAAGCTGCTGCATCCACAAGAGAGTCTATCCTTGGTAATGGAAATTCGTCCTTCGGACAGGCCTTGTTGAGATCCGTGAAATCAATACACATTCTCCATTTGCCATTAGCCTTCTTCACCATAACAGTATTAGCTAGCCACTCTGGATATTTTACTTCTCTGATGACACCAGCACTGAGAAGTCTTTTCACTTCATTCCGAGCACCTTCGGCTTTATCATCAGACATTTTCTGAAGCTTTTGCTTTCTGGGCTTGAAGGATGGATCGACATTGAGTGAATGTTCAATGACGTCCCTGTTGACTCCACATAGATCATTGGCCGACCATGCAAAAACATCTTTGTTGTTGAATAAAAACCTTATCAAAGTTTTTTCTTGCTCTTCAGATAATTGAGACCCCAACAATACCTTCTGTTCTGCTATGTCTTCACATAGAAGCATGGGCTTTGGCTGATCAGCCGAAGCAGCCTTCTCTCTTCTGTACTTGTACTGCTCACAAGCTTCAGCTCCATCTATATTGTGGATGGCTTTTGAGTCCGTCCAATTTCCTTCAGCCTTTCTGGCAGCTTCCTCACTTCCATGAATTGCAATAGGCCCTTGTTCCGAAGGTATCTTCATGCATAGATAGGCTGGATGAAGAATTGCTTTGAAAGCATTAACTGTCCCACGACCAATGATTGCATTGTAGGGGTATTCCATGTCAACAATATCAAACACAACCTGTTCAGTCCTTGTGTTGTGGACAAATCCGAAGGTCACTGGCATTGTGATTTTGCCAAGTGCTACAATCTGCCTTCCTCCGAAGCCACAAAGAGGGTGTGTAGCATCATGAATCTTGTCCTCTGGCTCTTGCATCTGTCTGAAGGCCTTAGCAAATATGATATCCGCTGCATTGCCTGTATCAACCAGAACATTGTGGACCAGAAATCCCTTGATGACACAAGATATAACCATAGCATCATTGTGGGGGTAATCCTTGAGCTGAAGGTCCTCCTGGGAGAAGGTGATTGGGATGTGAGACCACTTTGACTTGATGAAGGGTCCCTGCACCCCAACATGCTGCACCCTTCTCTAAGCCTCCTTCTTCTGCTTCTTGTTGGCCGGTTCTAAATATGAACCGCCTGTTATCGGGAGTACCATCTTCGTAGCCGAAGCTTCTTAAGCTTCATTTTTGAACGAAGCCATCAGCTCGACAGTGGAAGTGAGTTCACAGGAGGTGGGCGCCAATGTTGGGGACTTGTTCTCAAATGCTATGAATCAAGAACAAGGCAACATAGTGTTAAAGGTTAATATCCTTCGTCCTTCGAAGCATTATTTCCCTTAGGATATAATGATCTTCGGACGAAGGTCATGAAGGACGTACCCTCATCATCATGATTAGTGATAATGAAAGACAAAACATATGAAACATGAAAGATAACATGAACAATCATATAGCATTATTCACATATCTTCATTACATAAATTCAAATATTTAAATACAATATTTAATCACATTTATACCTTTGGCTTGATAGAAGGCAAAAAATCCAAGCGTTGCGCACGAGCGAATACAAGATAGCGTGAACAGTACAAGGGTACTGTTCATCTATTTATAGGCACATGACGCAGCCTGTGAGAAATTACATTCATATCCTTTACAAAGGTTTACAATCATAATACAAGTTATCACGGGCCGATTGGTCATTTCATCTTTAAGTCGGTGCATCTAGAAATGTACTCTGAAGCCCTTTGATTGATAGCTTCGACTTTGTGCCAGTCTTCCGAAGGTGTTTCTTCTTATGGGACCTTCGGCGACGAAGCAGGCCCCCAACATGGAGTATATCACTTTATCTGGACACGTGGCGGCCCTGGACCCGCCTATGTGGTGGGGTCAGGCGCTGTTGCTGGCCCAGAGTAGTCGCCCGAGGCTGGGGCGAGTCATGGCCTGGTCCCACATACAGCTCTTTTACCACGCGACTAGAGATAGCCGTGTGGGTACTACATCTTTATACAGTAGTAAGGGGTACCCTAATTTTAGGGTACCGACAGTGGCCCCCGGGCCCACCTCAGGGGAGGATGCGAGCCTACAGGTGGGGCCAAAGCTTGTACTTTGCCTCAACATGGCCTGATTGATGATTGGCGCGTCGTTTCAGCGCGTCTGCTAATGCACCCACCGTCAATCCACCTTCGGTCACGCCAACTGCCATATCTGTCAACGCGGCTGACTGACCCACAGCCCCCACGCCTAGTGGTTTTGCCGGGCCACGCGCGGGGCACCTCGTTGCTGCTCCATTGGTTTAAAAATTTACCTTTTGTCTTCTGCAGCGGCCCCAAGGAGGCGCACTACAGGCGCGCGCGTCGGTTCGCTCCTTCCACACCTGAAATCCAGCGCACAACCCGTATGACTTGTGGACCCGGGCCCCCGTGTCACAGACTGGGTTTGTCTTTTACAGCGGCCCCAAGGCAAGGCGGCGTGCTATCGCGTGCGGCGGTTCGCTCTTTCCGCACCTAAAATCCAGCGCACAACCCGTATGACTTGTGGACCCAGGCCCCCGTGTCAGAGACTGGGTTGCTTGGGTCTTAGGTGACCGTCGAGCGGGATTTCCTGCTGTGATTCAGGGGTGCGCGAAAGGGTTTTCCTGAACAAGGACTCAGGTTTCCTTGAAAAATGATTCACCACGCGTGCAGCAGTTACCCTTTTGCATTCTCTCCCAATCGCTTGCGCCAATTTGCCTTTGTGCTCCTCTGCTCCATGCCCACGCCGCCGCACACGCCATGTCTTCGCTTGGTCACCATGACCGCTTTCAGTCTAAGGAAGCGCTTAACCTGGTGCGTGGCCTGCTTGGGTGGAGCGCACCGGGGCTTGCCAGAAGAATCCGTGCCGGCGCTGCCCCCTCGGCGATCTCGCCGCCAAGGAGTTCGTGCTGTTCACCTCCTACATCTCCTGCGGGTTGGCGCTGCCAATTTCGCCCTTCTTTCTGCTGCTGCTGGAGGAGTTCGGGCTTCAGCTTCAACACCTCATGCCCCACTCCGTCCTCCAGGCAGCCATCTTCGTCCACCTCTGCGAGATGTTTGTAGGTGTGCCCCCCTGTACTTCCCTCTTCCATTACTTCTTCGTGCTGCTCAAGTCCGAGAAGACTAGGGACCACATCGGTGCCTACTACTTCCAGACGAGGCCAGATCCAGTCGTCGTCTACATCCCCACCTTTGGCGGAGCGAGGTGGGAGAACTGGCGCAGCGACTGGGTGATTGCCAGCGCCGAGGCCAACGACCGCCTCGTCCTGCCGAGCGATGGGCTAGCGGTCGACCGCAAGCAGTGGAGGACCAAGCCGTCCCTTTCACCAGAGTTCCTGCCCGTATTGCACAGGATCAAGGGTTTGGCTATGAGCGGCTTGACATCGATGCATGTGGTCGGTGATCTCCTGAAGCGCCGGATCACACCGCTGTAGAGGAGGCCGCGCCTGTGCTGCTGGTTCACCCGCTCGAATGGCATCGGCAGGATCCAGCGCGGGCCGGGCACCGATCTGTCCTGGGACGAGCTGGCAGTTCTGGTGGGAGGGATTACTAGGGAACTTTCATCCCTGAGTCCCCGATACTCCCCAGAACATCCCTGCGCTTTGCGATGACCCAGGCCTGAGGACGGTGATCTTGGCCACGCTGCCGACCCCCGATGAGAGCGCGCGTGGCGGTTCGCCAGACCGGCGGCCGGGACCCCCACCGCGGGATCTGGATCTCTGATGCGCCAGCTGGAGGTCCCCAGCCTACCGGTGTGGCTCGCAGCGCCACTCCCGCCGTGGCCCCCAGCCCCTTGGACAAGGGCAAAGGGGCTACAAGTGGTGCCTCCGTTGGTGCCCCCGCCCCAGGTAGCTCTGGGGGGTCGGAGGAGGAGAGGCGACGCAGGCTGCGTCGCGTTGACGAGTCGCTCGTTTCGGAGCCCCCCTAGAAGCGTCAGAGGACTGCAGGTGGGGTCGAGGATGTAGCTCCCAGGCCCACGGCGCGCAGAGGTGCGTCAGTCCTCCGGTCCCGCCACCACCACCACCATCGGTCCCGCCGCCACCACCACCATCTAGGGCTGATCTCCCCCAGGGGCACCACCAGTAGCAACAGCAGCAGCAGCAAGAGCGGCGATCTCGCTTCCAGGGTCACTGGAAGGTCTAGGGCCCCAAGTAAGTGTAGTCCCTTTTTCTTTGAGCCTAATCATCATGCCGACAAGTCTTAACCCATCGTCTATTTTCCAGGGCTTCTTCCCCTTCTGCTTACAAGGTCACACCTCCTCCGCCAGATACCAGTCCCACCGACAGGTCTGGCTCTCAGCAGCAAGAATCTGCTGAGGGTGGTGCCAGCGGTTTGCCCCCGGCTATTGCCAAGACAACGTCCACGGCTTCCCATGCCCCAGTCGGGGGGTCCGGCGGTAGCGGCGCCAGCGTCAGGCAGCATCGTAGTGGCGGAGGAGGTCCCAACTGGGGGATCTGTGCCCACTCCCGACACTGGGGTGACGCAGGAGGCGCGTCTAGCTCCAACCTGCCGCCTGCTCCGGAGGAGATGGAGGTGGTGTTCGGGCGACGACTCCGGTCTGGTGCCGAGCAAGAAGCTGCGCCAGTCCTCCTCCCCCGTATGCTGTCCCATGCCCACCAGGTCCTTAGTAACACTGGGGCAGCAATCTTGCGGGAGTGGGAGGCGCTCGAGGCTGAGCACCAGCGCCTCAGTGACTGGCGCACCCAACTGGAGGAGCGCACTAAGACGGCGTCTCGCCAGTTCATCTCCGAGCGGTCCCAACTCGAGCGGGACAGCAAGGAGTACAAGAGGGACCTCCAAAAGGTGTGCACCAGGGAGCTGGAGGCGTCCCGGAGGGAAAAGAAGGTGGCCAGGAGGGAGGAGGCCATGACTCAGCGGGAGGCCCTCACGACAGAGTATTAGGCCAAGCTGAGCGCCCTGGACCAGACTCTGGAAGCCCAGCGGGCCCACCAGGTCAAGGCTGTGGAGAGGCTGCAAAAGTGGGAGCGAGAGCTCGAGGGCAAGGCCAGCGACGCCGCCCTCGCCGAGGAGAACCTTAAGGCGAAGGAGCAGTCCTTGGACAGGCGGGAGACGAACCTCGCCAGGCGTGAGACGGATCTCGTCTTTAGGGAAGAAATGCTCACCCGGCGGGGCGAGGTTCTGGGCGAGCATGAGCTTGAGGCAGAGGAGAAAGAGAGGAAGCTGGAGGAGCAGATCCGCCAGTTCAACACAGCGTAGGCGGCGCCGGGTCCCCAGGCGATGGAGGCCACCAAGAAGGCCCTTGAAGATCTCCAAGCGGAGCACCGCGCTGGGGTCCAGCATATTGCTGTGTGGGTCGGCGAGGCAAGCACGACACTGGTGCCGCTAGGGATGAGCCCCATCCCAGTGTCGGAGCTGCCAACGTCGATCTCCGATGTGCTCCGGGTGCTGGACTCCACCGTCGATCGCCTCCAGCGCCTGGACCAGATCCTCGGGCCCCGCCTGGAGGCAGAGGGCGGCAAGCTCTGCCAAGCGGTGGTTGAATACGTCCTGACGTGCATTCGGAGTGACGACCCCGCCATATCCTTGGCGTCGGTGATCGCTGGTCCGGTAGCCGCCATAGAAGACACCGCCCGGGAGAGTATACAAGACGCCGTGGAGCTGGTGGCCGAGCGCTTCCAGCGTGATCCTGCTAACGACCTGTAGATACAAAGCTAGGGTTCCGCTGGGAAACGGTTGTAACAACTTTTGTTCTTGTGTAATATACTTTAAGAACCGTTAATGGAGTTGAAATTGGAACTTATCTATATGTTATTTGCCCTTATGATGTGTAGCACTATCAACTTCTCTCTGGTACTTGGCCCCCTGGTAGGTAGGCTCGACGTGTCGAGGCTAGATAGCAGTATACCAAAGATAAAACTAGTGGTCCGGCCCCTAGGAGGTAGTCTCTATAGTTTGAGGCTACCTACTACTGGACTGGGACCTGGACCTGCACACAGCTTAGGCTTTGAAGTTTTAGTAGCACACCCATAGGACCCATCGTCTGGTATTTGCCATCCTTTGATTCATGCAACAGGACCTGCAGGATTTAGCCTGGGACGCCAAGCCGTATGTCCGGACCCTCAGGATCACAGTTCCAAATACTAGGACTCCCGTTGCAGAGCGGTGGAGCGTGCAGACTTAGGGTACGAAACCAGGCTAAGCAGCTACACAGCTCCGGACCACTCCAGGAGACGAGTGTCCATTCTCTAGAACTAGACCCTAGGTTGCCGGACCCCCTGCAGCAGTAGAGGGGTCCTGAACTGCAGGCTGGCTACTCAATTCAGATGTCATCATACCAGCAAGGGTGGGAAACTGTATGGGTGGGTTAGATAAAAATAATGCTTGTAAACTGAAGTAGAATGAAACCATCACAAAAGCACATCTGGGGGGTAAATCATTTCATTATAACTTGATATACATGGGTGTAGACCAACAGATCGGGCTTATGAGGGCGGACCTCACCGGATTGACGTACACATATGCGCAACCTAGTTACAAAGGAAGAAAACTCAACCCTCCCAGTTTTGCTTTTATGGGTAGAACTTACGGAGATGCTCTATATTCTAGGGATTGGGAAGAGGTACTCCTTCTGTTGTGGCAAGGCGGACACACCTGGGTTGGCATATTTCCGTCACCTTGAAGGGTCCTTCCCAACTGGGGGAGAGTTTGTGGAGCCCTTCTCGGTTCAGTACTCGCCTTAGGACTAGGTCCCCGATCCTGAGCTCCCTACTATGCACAAACCGTTGGTGGTAGCGCCTGAGCGCTTGGTTGTACCGTGCATTTCGGATCGCCGCTTGCCATCTGCGTTCATCGATGAAGTCCACGTCCTCATGCCGTAGTTGTTCCTGCATAGACTCATTGAAAGACTGGACTCGTGGGGAGCCCATAATGATTTCCAGGGGAAGGCAGGCTTCAGCCCCGTAGACCAGGAAGAACGGGGTCTCCCCGGTAGCTCGGCTGGGTGTTGTCCGGTTCCCTCATAGTACGGACGGAAGCTCATTGACCCGATTTGCACCATGCTTTTTTAAGCAGTCATAGATGCGTGTCTTGAGTCCCCTGAGGATTTCTGCGTTTGCCCTCTCAGCTTGGCCGTTGCTCCTGGGATGAGCCATAGACGCAAAGCAGAGCTGGGTGCCGATGCCCTCGCAATACTCTTGGAAGAGCCGACTTTTGAACTGGGTCCCGTTGTCTGTAATGATACGGCTTGGGACCTCAAATCTGCAGACAATCGACTTGAGGAAAGCAACAACAGCACCTTGGGTGATACTGACCACAGGGGTAGCCTCTGGCCACTTTGTGAACTTGTCGATGGCGACGAAGAGGAAACGGTACCCGCCGACAGCCCTAGGGAATGGCCCTAGGATATCCACCCCCCATATGGCGAATGGTTAGGAGGGTGGAATCATTTGTAGAGCCTGAGCCGGTGTGTGTATCTGGTTTGCATGGAATTGACATGCTTCGCTAGACTTTACCAACTCAGCTACATCCTAGAGAGCAGTTGGCCAGTAGAAGCCGTGCCGGAAGGCCTTACCAACCAGTGTGCGGGATGATGAATGACTTTCGCACTCTCCTCCATGGATCTCCGCGAGTAGCTCACGGCCTTCTTCCTGGGTGATGCACCACATGAGAATGCCATTGGTGCCACGACGGTATAGATCCCCTTCTACCATCGTGTATCTTTTAGCCAACTGCACTATGCGCTCTGCGGTCACATGGTCTTCAGGAAGGATATTTTCTTTCAGGTAGTCCCGGATCTCAGAGATCCATGCATCGAGACCACTCTGAGCCACTGGCTGTGGCGCTAAGAGGTTGGCAGGACCCTCTGTAGCACACACAGTCCTTGGTGGGTTGTGCGGATGGAACACCACTGGGACCGCTAGCTTCGAGGTGCTAGTCTCGCCCCCTTCGCCCGATTCGGCAGGCTGGGCGGTAGGTCTCAACAGCCGTCTTTCGAAGACACCCTCGGGCATGGGTGCCCAAGTTGATGCCCTCGTGGAGAGTTCATCTACCGCTGAGTTGTTAGCCCGAGGAACATATTGCAGTTCTAGGGCAGTGAAGTCCTTTTCCAGCTTCCTTACGTGGAGGAGGTAAGCTGTGAGCCTGGGCTCGTTGTAGCTACATTCTCCATGGACCTGCTTGATAATCAGCTGGGAGTCCCCTTCACGAGGAGCTGGCAGATCCCTAGGGATAGGGCCACAGTCAAACCAAAGATCAGAGCTTCATACTCTCCCATGTTGTTGGTGGCCTTGAACTCAAGGTGCACCATGTACTTCACTTGATCTACGCTTGGGTCGATGAGGACCACTCTAGCACCGCCATCCTGCTGGCGGGCGGACCCGTCGAAGAAGAGGGTCCAGTGGGGCTCAGTGAAGATCGGAGCCCTAGGCTCCGCAGGTGCGGGGTCCGAATCGGGATCCGGGCCCCCAGGAGCGCTCGGGGAAGGGGTCCATTCCACTATGAAGTCCGCTAGAATCTGGCTCTTGACAGTGTGGCGAGGCTGGAAGTCCAGTTGGAACTCGGCAAGCTTCACTGCCCACTTGGCGATGTTGCCCGTGGCGTTAGAGTTGTGGAGAATGGCCTTTAACAGGAAAGAGGTCACCACCACAACTCTGTGTGCCTGAAAATAGTGGCACAACTTCCTGGCCGCAACAAGTATAGCATAGATAAGTTTGTGCGTCTCAAGATACCTGGCCTTTGCCTCATGGAGGACCTCGATGACGTAGTAGACCAGCTTCTGGATGGTTCGGACCCCTGCAGTCGGTCCCGAGTCCTCAAACTCCTGGCCTTCCGTCAACATCGTGGTGGTCGGACCACCACCTTCTCCTAGGGGAACTTCCTAACTTCCCTAGGGATGTTGTGTCGTCCTTTCGGCGACCAGCACCATGCTCACCGCCTCTGAAGCCGCTGCAATGTATAAGTACAACGGCTCCCCTAGCTCTGGAGCTACCAGTATCGGCAAGGACACAAGGTGCTGCTTCAACTCTTGAAAGGCTCGTTCTGCCTATTCGGTCCAAGAGAATGGACCGGACTTCCGCAACAGCCGGAAGAAGGGTAGCGCCCTCTCAGCCAGTCTTGAAATGAAGCGGCTAAGGGCGGCCAGTGACCCCGTAAGCTTCTGGACGTCCTTGATGCGGGCCGAAGGCCTCATTGCCTCAATTGCCTTGATCTTCTCTGGGTTTGCTTCAATGTCCCGATGTGAAACGAGGAATCCTAGCAACTTCCCCGCGGAGACATCAAAGACGCACTTGTCCGGGTTCAGCTTCGTGCGTGTTGCCCGCAGCTTGTCGAAGACCAGGGTTAAGTCTTCCACTAGGGTCGACCCTCTCTTAGTCTTGACCACGATGTCATCGACGTATACCTCTACCCTGTCCCTAATCAGGTCCCCGAAAGTCTTATTCATCGCCCGTACAAATGTTGGCAAGACATTTTTCAGACCGTAAGGCATTACAACATAACAGTAGAGCCAATCCACGGTTACAAAAGCGGTATGCTTCCTATCTTGCCTAGACATTTGGATCTGATGAAAACCAGAGTAAGCATCTAGGAAGGATAGAAAGTCGCACCCGGAGGTAGAATCCACAATTTGATCTATTCGTGGAAGTGGATATGGGTCCTTGGGACAGGCCTTATTGAGGTTGGTGTAGTCGATGCACATCCAAAGCTTCCCGTTAGCCTTGGGAACAATGACTGGGTTGGCCAGCCATATTAGGTGATGGACCTCTTCGATAAAGCCAGCGTCCAGCAGCTTCCGGACCTCCTTACGGATGAAGTCTTGCCGCTCAACGGACTGTCTCCAAGGCTTCTGACTCACCGGTTTGGCGTCAGGGTGGATCTTCAGATGGTGCTCGATCACCTCCCTGGGGATCCCAGGCACCTGCGACGGTTCCCATGCGAATACATCGACATTTGCCTGGAGGTAGGCGATGAGCGCAATTTCCTATTTCTCCTCCAGATCACCCGCGATGCGAGTGGTCTGGGAGGAATCCGCGCTGAGCCGGATGGTCTTGACAAGGACGCCGTCTGCCCTAGATGGTTGCACCTTAGGCACCTTGGCAGGCATCTTGGTACAGGAAGTCGAGGGGTCCCTCCCCCCGTCATCTGGGCGAGCAGCTTCTGCTACCAGGGCGTGCAACTTCTCGACATCTGCAAGCGCAGCGGGGCGGTCGCCCCGCACGGTGAGGACCCTAGTAGGGGACGACATCTTGAGGACCAAGTACTCATAATGGGCAATGGCCATGAACCGGTACAGGGCCGGCCTGCCAATGATGGCATTAAAAGGGAGGTTAACCTCCGCAACATCGAACTGAATGTTCTCAGTGCGGACGTTTTCCTCAGTCCCGAATGTAACCGAGAGTGCGATGCTCCCAAGGGGATACACCGGCTAAGGGCCCACTCCAGAGAATGGGCGTGAGGGCCCCAGTCGGGACCCTAGGATCTACAGCTGCTTGATCGCAGCGTGGCTGATGACGTTGAGCCCAGCCCCACCATCAATCAGCACATGATGTAGCTTCATGTTGGCGATGACAGGAGCGGTGATGAGTGGTAGTATACTAGCCCCTGCCATGTTTTCGGGGCAGTCGGATGCCCCGAAGGAGATAGTGGTGCTCCACCACCACTGATGTGGGGCTGCCTTCGGGACCCCTGGAGTCGCCGAAAGGACCTCGCGGCGTAGGGACTTCACGTTCCTACGGTAGGTAAGCTCCTAGCTTCCGCCATACATCACGTATAGCTTCTTGCGGCGATCGTTGTCATCACCGGAGTCTAAGTCTCTAGTGAGGATTTCCTTGAGAACTTGCTTAGGGGCCTGATACCTGAGGTCCCGTTCTCCCGCGGCCAGGTCGCCTTCGTCGACCTTCTCCTTGCCAGGCCGGCAATGAGGCGGCGAGCCATCCCTGGAGGCCTGCTCGCGTCGCTCGCTGATGCGCTTCGCGAGCTTCAGGATCTCCCGGCATTCCGAGGCGCTGTGGCAACTGCTGGGGTGGATAGGGCATGACCCACTGTCACTTCCCTTTTGCCGTGTGCACTTGCTATGCTTGTCCCGGCCCCTAGCCGTAGCTACAGCGACTGGAGCACCAGACTGCGGCCTCTCATGGCCGCGGTTCTTCTTCTTCTTCTTATTGCTCGTCTGGGTAACTTTGGTTTGCGGCGCAGAGTGCCATGCACGACCCTCAGCAGCTCTGGCACATTTGTCGGCCAGAGTGAAGAGCATAGTGACGGTTTCCACGTCATGTGTCGCCAGTTTCTCCAACATCTTCTTATCATGCACCCCCTGTTAGAAAGTAGTGATAATAGAGGCATCGGAGATGCGAAGTATAGTCCCCCGTACCTTGGTGAAACGAGAGATGAAAGCCCAGAGAGTCTCCCCGGGTTCCTGCCTCACTGCATGGAGATGAGCCTCCACGCCATGTGGCTGATAAGCACTGGCGAAGTTCGCTGTGAACCGTGCACAGAGCTCTTCCCAAGAGTAGATCGATCCTGGGGTGAGGTTCATGAGCTAGGTCCGGGCCAGCACGGTCAAGGCTACATGGAAGTAGCTTGCCATTACAGTAGTGTTCCCACCAGCTACAGTAATGGCGGTGACGTAGACCTACACGAATTCCGACGGGTTCGATGTCCCGTCGTACTTCTCCGGCAGGTGTGGCCGGATCTTGGGTGGCCAAGTCGCCACGTGGAGATGATCCGCTAGTGCGGTGTAGCCCACGCCGACCAATGGGACACCCACCTGGATTCGGGCATCCCTTAATGTTTGTGGTGAAACTGGAGCGTAGTCCTGGTCGAGGTTGTGACCCTCGAAGTTTTGCCGGCGCTCACGCACCCTCTCTAGAGAGACTCGAGCATCCTCGCCCGCACGCCTACAGTTGAGCTCTGCCCGCAGGTCGTCAGCCTTCTCCAGAGAGGTTCGAGCATCCTCACCCGCACGTCGGCGGTTGAGCTCTGCCCGCAGGTCGTCAGTCCGTGCACCCCTGACTAAGGGTGAGCGCACAGATGCCGATACCTCGCGTTGACACCGGAATGACCGAGGCCTGGGCCTAGCCGAGCCAGAATGTGCCATGCCGAGGAGACGGTCGACATCTTCACGCCACTGTCTCATGGCCCCCGGCGAGGCCGTGGAACTTGGAGGGTTGCGTAGCAACTCCCTGGCTGCAGACAACGCCCCAAGAGCAGCCCTTGACGGAGCCCTGGACGTCTGCACAGGCGTGTGCTGCTACGCAGCATGCATGGCAGTAGCACCAGGCGAAGGGCGGTAAGAGCCCCGTGGCACAGAAGATGCTGCCCCTTCCTCCATCAGGAAGTCCTCGGGAGACAAGTCGCGGTGCTTGACGATCTGAACCATCGTGTCGAGCAAGAAAACAGGCAAAAAACCTAAAGCCAAAGCCCCTACCTGGCGCGCCAAATGTCGGTGGGGAAATCCACCGGCCGGGTGGCGGAATGCACCCGCCCTAATCCTAAGATGAGGAGGGGGCCTAAGCGTTTTGCCTATCCGGTGGATGTGGGATGAACACACGAGGACATGAGGGATTATAGTGGTTCAGGCTACCAGAGCGTAATACCCTACCTCCACTGTGTGTAAGTAGTATTGAGTGTCTGATTGAGCGTGTCCTTGTAGAGCTGTGTGCTTTCCCTTTTATAGTTTAAGGGAGGCACATACAAGTATGCTGAGCCCCGACATGCGGGCCCAGGAGCATAATGGAAGAAATACATTATGTGAATAACTAATGCTGATAGAGTAACGCATGAGTAATCAGTGGGAGTCATGATGACTACAGTCCATGTAGCATTTATAGGCAGTAACCCGTACGAGTAATGGTGAGTCTTTGCCCTCGATATGGTAACATGTGAGTAACTGCACGGCCCACGTATCGTGGACTAAGCACGCCGCCTGTCAGCGGAATGGACAGGTGCACGTCTTATCCGTAATGAATGCGAAGGCACACGTAGCCCAGAGGCGGCATGCCAGGTTCCGCGTGTTGGCTTATGCCGCGCGCAGTATACCACGTGGCAGCATCGGGTCTCTGCATGAGCGGGGAGCAGGGGTGTATGCGGATAGGTCCGGACATGTGTCGGCTCCGGACCCCTACTTGGGCCATGATTAAGGCCCGGGTCTATTCTGTCCTAGAACCTCGGGCCCCGCCGTGGGTGGCCCGGACCCCCTACAGGGGGTCCGGATCCCATTCCAGGGGCCCGGTCCGTACACGTGGGGGTCCTAGACCAAACTTGGAGGTCCGGACTGTGTATCCAGGGGTCCGGTACTTTCCCATGGGGGTCCAGACTTACTATTGATGTCTTGGAGTATATCACTTTCTCTGGACACATGGCGGCCCCAGACCCGCCTATGTGGTGGGGTCAGGCGCTGTTGCTGGCCTAGAGTAGTCGCCCGAGGCTAGGGCAAGTCATGGCCTAGTCCCACATACAGCTCTTTTACCACACGACTAGAGATAGCCGCGTGGGTACTGCGTCTTTATACAGTAGTAAGGGGTACCCTAGTTTCAGGGAACAAATACCTGGATAAGGAATCCATGTAAAACACATTTAGTTTACACAAACTTGGATAGAACTATGGCAAGTTAATAGTTTGACATGTGAAACCTAAGTAAATTACCATATAAATTATAATTAGTTGCTAAATTCAAAATTAAGGTTTGCAAAAAAAATAGTAGTTTGATTTGCATCACGAAAGCAGGGTCAACAAAGTGGAAGATAAAATGTTGGCATGAGTAGTAACAAAATCATTGGTTGAAAAGCACCTAAATAAAAGTTAGTGTATTACTAAATGAAGTTTCTAAAACTCACATAATTCACAATGACGACAATGATTCTACGGATCTAGGCGTAGATCTATAAAAAATCTAGAAAAACAACAAACAATGGATCCAAATAGATTTAGAATGGTTGAAAAAGAGATAGAAGTGTAAACTATATCAACATTACAACTAAATTTTGACATGGTAATAAAAACACATGAAACCAAAATGAAACATCTATGGGAGACATTACATGTAAGGACAAGGGTTATTAAGTGTTGTAGACTTGTTCTCAAATGCTGTGAATCAAGAACAAGGCAACATGATTGTTAAAGATCAAGGACCTTCGTCCTCCGAAGCATTGCCTCCTCTCGGATTTAATGATCATCGGACGAAGGTTATGAAGGACATGCTTCATCATGTTATAAATAAATAAGAATACACAAATGTAAATACAATGAATACAAATCATCAATTCATTCGTATTAGATTCCTTAAAGTTTATAAGAGTATTAACAAAATCCGCATTACATTATTACCTCTGGCTTGATCAAAGGTGATGACGCGGGAACAGTTACAATTTAGTGTGAATAGTACGGTGCTACTGTTCATCTATTTATAGGCACGGGACGCAGCCCGGGTAAGAGTACATTTATGTCCCTGACATTTACTTATGACCGTAACATAAATCATTAAGGACTAAGTAGCCTTTTTCCCTTTCGGCCAGTATCATCATCAGTCTTCATCAGCATTATAAGCCAAAGTTGTTACTCTGGCAATAGCTTCGGAGTTTATTCTTATCATCTTCATATCATATCTTCATCTCATATGCCTTCATCGTAGGGGAAGGACTTCCATCCTAAAGACGAAGCTCCCTGTAATGGCCTATATCAAGCTGAAAACAAATGGTTGATTATGTTTTTAGGACCTTCGGAAGAGGAAGGCCCCCAACAGTAGCCCCTCACAGTATTAATTTGTTCCTTTGTAACAAATTCATACTGCGACTTGAACGAATGCCTTTAGCCGAAGGTCCAAAAAACACCTTACTTTCGCTAGAATAGCGAATCATTCTGACCCGTGGGGCCCACCAAGTTGTGGGGCTCTGAGTATATATATAGAAGGTTGTGTCGCAAATATTTTTGGTGCCATCTAGCTTTTGTGCTACAATTGTCGTTTTAGCTTTCCTCTTCTGTGAGCGCAATTGTTTTTGAGCTTCGACTTTCTGTTGTGATCATCACCGAAATGGCCGAAGATAAGAAAAGCGTGGATCCCACACTTGCTGGTTTCTACGAAGCCAGGAAAAAGACCAACATAGAAAAAATCACTAATGAAATGTTAGATGGGCTATCTGGGGATTCAAGCGACAGTGAGAGCTTCGATGTTGAAAGTGAGAACGAAGATGCCGAAGATCGGTCGTGGAGGCCAAGCCATGTTGTTTTTGGGAAATCAACTGTCAAACAAGGGCAAATTGAAGTGATGAAGGGCAGATATTTCCATGATATATATATCATGAGGGCTGGAGGAGAAAGCATTGTTCCTCTTCCTGAAGCAGATGAGGTGGTAGTATTTAAAAGTTTTATGAAGGCTGGGCTACGTTTCCCCTTGCACAAGATGCTGGTGTTGAACACCAGAAAGAGCGTCGTGGACGGACAGCGTGTGCGCAGAGTTAGTTAGGGTTCCTAGTTTCTCGTGGGATTTGTTACCTAAAACCGCGGGATTAGCTTGGGAAACAGTTTGTAGCGTATCCAGACCTCCCCCTTTATATAGATGAAGGGCTACAGTCGATTGAACCCCCCAACAATCGATCAAATCAAGTCTATTTCTCGTTTTTACCATATGCATTCGGAGTAGTTCTAGTTTAGCCCTACTTTAGCCTCTCAATCCCTAAATTCTTCACTTCTCTTCGGCTCTACGCTGATTAGAGGTGTCTAGGTTGGCCTGCCGAGCCTATACAACACCTAGGATCTCTCCTCCTCGACGGGGTCCCTCCCGGGAGCGAGATCCAGGCGCGTCGGAGATCTTCGTTGACCCTGCGTATGCGCGGACCGTCCGGCCTGTAGGCGCGGACCATCCAGCTCGTCAAGCAGGAACACCAGCCCCTGAACCAGGTCGCGCACCGTCTGGCCCCTGGCCGCGGACCGTCCGCGCCTCTGTAGTGGGCACCGCCGCCAGTTCTCATTATAGTGATTGGTGCCCGAAAAGGTGTCAACAGCTGGTTGAAGTATTGAAGATATTTGAGATATACCTTCATCAGCTTACTGCCGAAGCTTTAATTAAAGTGGGGGTTTTCATTTGGGTCATGAGGAGCCAAGGGCTGGAGCCAGATGCTAAGTGTTTCTGCAATATTCATGAGTTATCGTACCAGACGAAGGCGATTGGGAAGGAGCAATATCATAACAACTTCGGTTGTTATAGCTTCATGCCTCGTTCTGATGTGAGGTATCCTGTGCCAACATTTCGAATGAAATGGTCGGGTTTTTAGATGAAGCAATGGTTTTATGTGAAAAATGATCTGAATCAGAGGGAGGATGTGAGAGGTGTGATTCAATGTCCTATATGGTCACACATTGGCATTAGAAGGCCTTCAATCGCACTTGGGAATGAAGTGCAAACCTGCCAAATGGCTTTCAACACCATATGCACCTACATTGGCACAAGAGATTTAGTTCAAGAACATATCGCTTTCAGAGTGTGGCCTCTAGCAAATGAGTGGGAAATGCCGAAGGAAGCTGCCGCTAGCTCCAGCCAAGGTGGCTTAGTTTATCTAAAGTACACCTTCCGATATAGGAGCCAATTTGATGAGCCAAATGATGACTGGCTAGACGCTATAGAGGCCACGAGTGATGAGCTACTTGGACCGTATTCGAGGGTAGAAGACGAGGCCATGACAGTTGCCTTCGGCGCTCATGGGAAAAAGAGGTTGAATAGGGTGTTCGATGTTATTGGGTTTGTTTACCCGGATTACTGTTTTCCAGTCCGAATGCAAGGGGAAAAAGGAAAGTTGCTGCTTCAACATCTTCTAGTGTGCCAAAGGCGAAGAGAGTCAAGGTCTTGACGTGTAGACCGAAGCCCATTGGGGCGGTTGATGTGCCGAAGCTAATTGAAAGGGCAGAAACTACCCCCTTAGCCATAGAGACGGCTCCTGTGATGCCGATTGAAGCTAGTGTAGACCCGGTCAAAGAGCCAAAATCAGAGAAGGTAGCAGAGCAGCCAAATGTGTTGGTGATAGCATTGCCGAAGCTATCAGCTAATGCAACAACAACTCCGAGGAAGAGGAGGATGGCTAGTGTTTTGGATGTTGTTTTGGAATCCGTGAAGATGCCAACTCCTGCTTCTGTCGAAGCTTCTATCTAGAAAATTGAAAATGCAAGAGAAGTGGTCACTGCAAGCGCTTCTTCTGTTCATGCTGAAGCCGGATCTTTGGAAGCTACGTGAGTAAAGCTGGTGGAAGAAAGTCTTCCAGAAAAGCCTACAACACCTGCTCCCGAAGCAACTTCCTAGGGTGATTTAAATTACATTGTTCGTCATGCTTCGAGAAAACAGTTATCAGCCAAGCAACTTGCCAAAACACAACATTATGCTAAGGAGCTGAAGTACCCCCAGGGGTCCTTGGTATACGGAGGAGATAACGAAGATGACTTCCTCTACTGTCTACTAGACAGTAAGGAGGTCAATGTTTGCCGTGAAATGATGGACAACATGGGGTATCTAAACCTTGAACTTGGCTTGTCTGCGATGACGAAGGATCAGCTTGCAGATAGCCTTGCCTACAACAGCTTGAAGGTTTGTATACTTTAGCTTGTCATTTTGTAATTTTTGTTATGGTGAACTATTTTTGTGGTAATTCTTATCGTCATTATTTGTTCATTCTTCGTTTGTCAGGGCTTAATTCTAAGAAAGGCTCTAAAAGCCCAAAAGGATGCAGAGGATGAGAGCTGTCGAATAGCATGTGGAAACCTCCGATCGGAGGTTATAACCTTAAGAAATGAAGCTCTCACAAAAGACAGGATTTTGCTATCTTTAGTTGAAAAGCTGAAGTCCAGTGAAGCTAAGATGTCTACCCAAGCAGAAGCACACAAAGCTGAAGTGCAAGAGCTAGAAAAGAAAGTTGTCGAAGGAACTGAAATTTTTAATGTAGAGCTGACGAAGCATGAAATATGTGAGATTGAACGATCAAGGGCAAAGAGAAACGTTGACGAGCTTCGTGCGGCTAAGGAAAATGCTTCGACATAGTAATGGAATGTGCTAAGAATATGAAGAACAACTTTTCCAGAGTTGGTGCCTTTTCCTCGGAGCAAAAATTCATCTGTGGAGACCACAATGGAGTTATCCAATGGATTAGTGGCGATGCCGAAGCCTTCGAGAAAATTTTTAGTGACAGAGGGGACTTCTGTGCTTTTGTCGATGCCCGTGGGGCTGTGTCCATTTTGGAGAAGGTTGGTTGTGATCATGCCAAGGCTGTAGCTCAGCCAGATTTTTCCTTCTCAGCTGACGATGTTAGAAACCCTTCAGTCGAAGCTACTACCTTGGATGGGAAGTTTTATTCCAAAGTATGGCTGAAGGGTGGTCGAGAAATTGCTGATGAAGCCATGAAAAAGAATAATAAAGAGTCTCATGATGCCTTAGAAGAGGCTAAAAGAGTCGAGGAAGCTGCTGAGCGGGCCAGACTTATAGATATACCCTTTATAACTCAGCTTCGTAAATTTTTGCATCTTCGGAATTGACAGATGTTTGTGTTTTAATGCAGCTGAGCTGTCTCCCCCTCTAGAGCCATATGATCCTAAAACTGATCCATCTGTGAAGGAGGCACTAGATATAATTGAAATTGCTAATGAGGCTATTGACGAAGCTGTCGACAAGCTATTGAACGAAGCTGCCGACAAAGTCCTGAAAGAAGACTGAAGCGATGTATTTTTGATAGTTTAGTGTCCTTGTACGTAGCTTTGGTTTTTGTAAGAAACAATTATCAACAAGTTGCATGTTGATGTAATATATTTCTTTATGATGCGTGAAACCTTTGTTCATACCATTTTTGAGACGGCAGCGAAAAAACACATTCCCTTCTTTTCACGCTTTAGAAAAAAATCCCCCTTCTTTGCCGAAGCAACTGTGTAATTCTTGTTGTGGATGTTTCATAAGAATACCTTTGTCGAAGGCATAAAGACTATATGACAGCACCTCTGGCACAAGAATGGGTCATGCTTTATTAACACGCTTTCATGAGTCCTTGCCGAAGCTGAAGGAGCGATCTTCCTTGTCTTTTCACTGCTTTGGTCAATGCAAAATGATGTATGATGCGATGCTGTGCAATATGATATGATGATATGATGCAAATGGTGTTTATGCATAAATCATCAAAGAGAAATGAAGACTCTGCATTCACTTAGGAACGACTTTGGAGTCTCTTCACCTTTTATTTAGGTGGCATTTTAGCTCTGCATCCCCTTAGGAACGACTTTGGAGCTAAGCTCTACATTCCCTTAGGAATGACTTTGGAGCTTCTTCACCTTTTACTTAGGTGATATTTTAGCTCTACATACCCTTAGGAACGAGTTTGGAGCTTCTTCACCTTTTACTTAGGTGATATTTTAGCTCTGCATCCCCTTAGGAACGACTTTGGAGCTTCTTCACCTTTCTTGTTACACTTGATGGTGCAACCACAGATTTATTACAACAAGTCGAAGATTAATCCTCCTTTATATTTGGTTTTTGAAGAGAAATATAAAGACAGAAAAATAAAACTACATTGAAGTTCAGCCCCTGTGCTGCTTTAGTTGATACGTCTTGATTCGGGCACAGTGCTATTGACTGTAAGAGCTTTGGACTCCTCCCGTGTATCGCGCTGTTCTTGCGCCTGGCGATGCCCTTCTGGCTGCTGATTATGAGCCAAGGTAGGCCCCAGTGGTGGTGGTGGTAGCTGAGCCCAAGCAGATTGAGAATGACTCGCCGAAGCAACCGACGTCGTGGGTAGCCGGTTGCCCACATATTGAGGGATATATGATGAATAGCATGAGGCAGTATGCAAGACCTGCTTCGGCTGATTCTGTCGTGCTTTGGCTTCTACGATCTTCTTTTGCTTTTGGATCATGGCTTGGCACGCCCTTATTGTGTATCCCTTATCCTCCCCATAGAATAAGCAGAATAATCTCCTGGGCTGAGTGCCAAACCTTCCTCTAAAGCTTCTCCCCCTCTGCCTCTTGGGCTAGTGGCCTATAAGAGGTTTGCTGCATTCCCGAAGATTGTGAGCTTTTCTGGTTGCTTTGGGTATGATTTGCCTTGTCATCATTTGTGTTAGGATTGTGGATTGTTTTGACATGTTTGGGGTGGAATCTTCCTCCGAAGCCCCTAGTCATCTCAGAATACCTATAAGCTTCCTCTCTTCTCTGGCGAAAATCATTGTCGGCTTGGATATACTCATCCATTTTCTGGAGGAGCTTCTCTAGGGTTTGTGGTGGCTTCCTAGCAATATTGTGTTGTTGGTCCAGATCGAATTCCCTTGATCATGTCTTCAATAACAATCTCATTTGGCACTGTTGGTGCTTGAGCTCTGAGACGTAGAAACCTTCAGACATATGCCTGTAGGTATTCCTCGTGGTCTTGTGTGCATTGGAATAGAGCTTGAGCAGTCACTGGCTTCGTCTGGAAACCCTAGAAGCTGGTGACTAGCATATCCTTCAGCTTCTGCCACGATGTGATTGTTCCCGGTAGAAGAGAAGAATACCATGTTTGAACCACACTTCTGACTGCCATGACAAAGGACTTTGCCATGACAGCAGTGTTGCCACCATATGATGATATGGTTGCTTCATAGCTCATGAGGAATTGCTTCGGGTCGGAATGCCCATCATACATGGGGAGTTGTGGCGGTTTGTACGAAGGTGGTCATGGGGTAGCCTGCAACTCTGCTGCTAGGGGAGAAGCATCATCAAAAGCAAAGTTACCATGGTAAAAGTCATCATACCATCCATCATTGTTGGTTGGACTTTCTTGACGAAGCTCTTTGTGTTGAGGCCTTCATCCTTGATCATCCTGCGTGATGTGGCGCATTTCTTCAGCGACTTCATCGATCTTCCTCTGAAGTTTGACTAGCCGAAGCATCTTCTCTCTTTTCCTCTGTACTTGCTAATGTATATCTTTCAGGTCTCTGATTTCCTGGTACAACTCATCTTCTTGTGGTGTTGGGCTGGTAGCCTTCATCGTAGGGGAAGGACTTCCATCCTGAAGACGAAGCTCCCTATAATGGCCTATATCATGCTGAAAACAAATGCTTAATTATGTTTTTGAGGACCTTTGGAAGAGGAAGGCCACCAACATTAAGTCATACCAATCCCTTGGCATGGCTTGAAACACCATCTTAGCACTTCAGGTCCTCGTACCACTTATTCATAAATATTCTCTATGTCTTGCCATCTCAACATGTTCCCTCATCGTCGATGTAAGTTTGGCCATGGCTCAAATCTAACGACTTTCATGGTGGTGAATTTAGAGAGGAACAATCTTTGCCATATGAGATCACGACCAAATCATGAAAGCTATTTTGGATTTTGGTATCTTATGAGCAATGGAAAATGAATTCTTAAATACATGTGCCTAAGAAGTTTGCGAGCAACATAGGAAATATTTTTCATCTATTTCTTCAAGGGAAGTTAGTCTTAAGTAAAAGAAACATGAACACATCATAGGTAACAATATTATGGCATAATGGCATTAGTAAGTAGCAAATCACCTTTGGTGATTCCAGAAAGAGGTGTCGATGAATGTTGTGCAATGATAAAACCAACCAACAAATCCTTGATGCAGAAGTCACTCCAACAAATATGAGCAGCATTACATTAAATCTAGTTGTTTTGGAAGAAAAGCCAAATATGAACCCACAATAGAATTTACAATATGATGGTAATTTGAATTTAGAAGAGGACTAAATAACTGAACAATTTGTGGTAATGTTGGGTAGTTGTTGCTTTTCTTGAGTAATGGAGCTCATCTAAAGGAAACTGTAAAGCCCAAAATTGGTAGATATATTTATGATGGTGTTTCTAGAAAAAAAATTTGAAAACCTTTCGGAAATTATTAGGACCCTTCCTTTTCATAATCAATTAAGGGTACTAAATTAGTTAAGTAACCAATAAATAGATAAAGGAAGGTTGATCTCTTGATGATGATTTTGCAGTGATGCATTTTATTGAAAACATAAATCTGACCTCCAATTTTAAATGAAAACATAAAATAGAAACTCAGAAAGGAAATTTTAATGAAACCATTTATTCCTTCCATAAATAAATGATAAGAAAAATAATAAATAATGATATTGTAAACAATATAGTTTATGTTCATATTAGGATTATGTTTGAGACAGGGAAATCTGAAGTTTAAAACAAAAAAAGGATTGAAGCATATTTGAATTTGAAATAGGAATTTGAAAATATGAAAGAAATCAATAGGAAAGAAAAAAGAAGAAAAAAGAGACAAACCTGCGCTTGGGCCAAACCCTTGTCCTCGTGGCCCATTTACTTCTCACATGTGCGTCCCACTCTGCCCACTGCGTTCCTCGGCGCCGACACCTGGGCCCGCGATGTCAGTCGCCCTGTGTTGGAACTTGCTCTCAGCAGCAAAGAGGCCAACAAGGGTGAGCGGTGGTGACAACAGGGTTACGTGCACGGGGGCAATAGCTCTGTTGATCTAGCCTCTCACGGGCACTGTGCGGGGGTATTTATAGGTATCTGAGTGCCCAGCGTCTTGTGTTAAGGACGCATGTGCCCTCAGACACCTATTTTATCCCCAGAATATTCCCATAAAGCAGGGTTACAGACCGTAATTACAAGTATTCCTTTACAAGTTAGGCCCGTAATACAGAGGCGGCCACGCGGGGCCCGTTACAATGGGCCAGATCACACGTGGGCCTTGGGACTGAACGGGGACGCGCCGTGGTAGGACATCGCCGCAGGCCTTCGTCAAAGTGCCGAGTCCTGCGAAGGGTGTCCCTGCCCGCTTTGTCTCCGTCGGACCAGCGGCTGCAGCGAAGGCCTCGAGCGAAGGGTGGAGTCTTTGCCTTCGCCCCAACATTTGCCCTCCGAGGGACCAGTTCGACAAAGTCACCTGGTGCCGAAGACGTCGCTAGATGGCGGAGACGCTGCCCTCGCTCGAAGTGGTTCCGCGGGGGTTTTTGATGTGACCGTTGATGGACGGCGTACTGTTGGATTGCGGGTTTCCCGAAGCGTCGCGGCCTGTCGGGTTGCGGGTTTCCCGAAGAGCCGCGCCCTGCCTATAAAAGGGGGCGTGGGCGGCGCTGTTTGAACTCTGCCTTCCGCGCTCCGTAAAACCCTAGCCGCCTGCCGTCTTGTTGCTCCTTTTCCTCCGCTGCTCCCTTTGCTCGCCGGCGTTCTGGCTCGAGTGAAGCAGACCGCCCGCCGCCGACGACGGTACGTAGCAATGCCATCCTCTTCTTCTTCCGCCGACGCTGCGCCGCCGGCCGCCGCCTCGTCTGAGGAGACGTTGAGTAACGTGGTGGTGGAGGAGTTGCGCGCCGGCGACTCTGTTGAATTTGGTGTGTCGCGGATGACGTCAGCCCGTATTGAAGATATGCAGCGGTTGGGCTACTTTGGCGGTGGAGTCGCTCGTGCTCCGGGGACGGAGGAGGTCCCCGAGCCGGAGGGCGAGTTGGTTGTTTTCGAGGCATTCTTCGTCGCCGGACTCCGCTTGCCTGCGCACCGTTTTGTCAGCGAAGTCCTGCGTAGATTCAGCGTTCAAATACATCAGCTGACACCGAACGCCATAGTGGCGCTGGCGAAGTATGTCTGGGCGACGACTTCGTACGGCGGACAGCCGTCAGTTGAAGTTTTTGTGAAGAATTATTGTTTGCATTGGCAAAAAAGGATGGTTGAGGACGGAGTTGCCCAGTTCGGGTCATGCACATTCACGCCGAAGACCGGCAAGACCACAATGCCAGTAGTGGAGTTGGTCCCGTGCGCCCGCAACAAGTGGGGCAATTGGAATGAATTTTGGTTTTATGTTGCTGAGGCTACTGTCGAAGGCCATAAAGGGCTCCCCGTGTCCGAAATGTGCTCTCACTATTACTCTGCGTATCCGCCTTATGAAGTAGCAGAAGATGATGCAGACGAAGGGGCCCTTCGGTGCGCCGCCGGTCAGAGCAGCGGTCGAGATTTAGTTGAAGAGTTCGTGGCGTACGGGGTCTGGCCCTTGGCGCACGGCTGGGCGCTGGGCGAAGTATGCCCTCGCCAGATGCCCTTTCACGGAGGAAGGGTGGTGCGAAGTCCTGCCTTCGCACTGAATTTGCGAAACCGTGACCCGGCCGCCTTTGTGCGTGATGCGGAGGACTTGGCGGTGCGGCTCGTGGGGCGTTATGTGCCGAGGACGGAAGGCCAGCGCAGCTTTGACATCCGCGGGTCAAATGAACGTTTGAACAGGGTCTTCGAATTAAATCAACTGCCGTACGACGGCTACCCTGGTCAAGACGAAGCGGACCGCCGTGGGAAGAAACCAGCGGTGGAGACTGGAGGCGACCCTGCGCTGGTGGCCGCCGCCTCCTCGAAAAAGAGAAAATTAGGTACTGCGATGGGAAGACTTGGGGTGTCTGATAGTTTCGCTAGAGAGTTAATGAGGACGTGTGCGGCCCCGGGGGAGAGGATGTCTTCGCCCGAGCTCCGGGAGTCTTCGGCTCGGATGCTGAGGGTTACCGGGGGTTGTTGGCCTAAAGACATTCCTATCCCCTGCGCGGCTGAAGAGGACTGTTTTACATCTCGTATGGTTCATCGGTGGAGAGTTTTTCCTTATGGGCGAAATATCGGTCATGTTGTGTGGGCAGTGATGGACAAGGATCGCCAAGGGGCGGCGCGTAAACGCCAGGCGACTGTGAGGGTTCACGAAGCTCGGCCGAAGAGGCAGCGGGGAACGGCGAAGGCGGAGGCCTCCGGCGGAGGCAAGCCGCCGCTGCCGGCGAAGGTGGGCGCCTCTGCGCCTGGCAAGGCGCCGGAGGTGACGGTGGGCGCCGGAGGCCCCAAGCTGACGAAGGTGGTGTCGTCTGTCAGCGGAGTGGCGGAGGCTGCGAAGGCGGCCCGAACGTTACCGCCGCCCGGCAAACGCGTTGCCGACTTCGGCACCGAGATTAATGTGGAGGATTATCTTGGGGGTAAGTCTATGTAAATATATACACACGTTTTTTTTTTTAATTTGTTGACGCGTTGCAGGGTCGGACGAGGGCCCGCTTGCTCTAGTTGTGCCTGGCGCGGCGATCGCGACGGCTGCGCCAGCGCCGAAGGCGGGGGGAGAGACCCTTGGCGCCGGAGGCGAGGTGTCTGCCCTCGCGCTGGTCAGGGATGAGGCGGGCGTGGCGACCTGCCGGCTGAGGGGAGCGACGGAGGCGTTGAGTCGAGCGACGGAGGCGCTGAGTCAGGTCCGCCGAGCTATGCCCTCTCCGCCCCCCCTCCTTTTTTTTACGCAACGGCCTTGCGTGTGTTCTGCAGGTGGCTGACTTCACCAGCCGCACCGCGTCGGGGGCCCTTACGGCAGCTTTGACTGCCGAGGTCGAGGGACTTCGGACGCAACATGCTGACGCTGTCCGTGAGAAGTCGGCCTCCGACAGCAAGTGCCGCAAACTGGCGGAGAAGGTGGCCGCCCTGGAGAAGGAGAAGGCTGACCTCCGGCGCCAGCTGGCGGGGGAGAGGAGGGAGGCCAACGAAGCCATCGCCAAAGAGCAGGCTGCTCAGGCGGAGGCCAGGCTGGCGCGGGCGGAAGGCAATATCGCCAAGGAGCTCGCCGGAGAGCTGCAGCGGCGGCTTACTGCCCTGGAGAGCCGCGCGGAGGGGGCCGAGGCCGCGATGCGAGCGGAGGCCGAACGGACGCGCACGCAGCTCATGACTGCATACCGCGAGCTAGGTGTGCGGACGGGTGACTTCGAGGTGCCGGAGCGAGAGGCCGGACTTCGCTGTCTGGAATGGGTGCAGGAGGAGCTGCAGGAGCTCCCCACTGTCTTGGCGGGGTTGATGGCGTTCACCTCCCTGGTCACCTGCGAGGCAGCAATGAACGCGCTCTCTCGCGAAGGCTGCCGGCACTTTGAGGCCCTCGACCAGGCAGATGAGGATTTTGGGCGAGATATCTTTGAGGTCGAAGACCCCGTGGTGAAGGAGTCTGCCGGGGCCCTCTATGACCGGATGTGGAGTTCATACGGTTGTGAGGTGGTCCGGGCGCGGCGTTTGCTGGATGCGGTCTGTGCGTGTGTTTGCTGAATTTTTGTGCGTTTTGTCTTAGGCGGAGCGCGGCGAGCGGGTGGACGACTTCGGGGCGCTGAACAGCGCGCTGCCTGACCCGGAGACGACCCCTGCGAAGGCCGCGACTGGAGTCGCCCCGGGACCGACCCCGGAGACCGCGGAAGATGCACCAGGCGCCCGTGCACCTGCTGCGGCCGGCGAAGACCTTCCCCCAAAGGTGGCCGAAGGCGCGCCCGATGCCCCCGCAGCCGCTGTGCCGAGCGCTGAAGATCCAGCGGAGGTGGGGGCGGAGGCAGCGGCGGAGGCCTCGGCGGAGGCTCCCGCAGCGGCAGGGCCTTCGCAGGTGGCATAGGTGGTGTTTAGGGTTGAGGAATTTTTGGATGTTGTACTGAATTTTGGTTGCTGCACAGGTTCAAGATTTTGGGCCTGCGCACGCAACCGCTACTACTGAGTTTTTGGCGGCTTCGACCGCGGAAGATGGAAATGAATATGGTGGGTCTGTTTCTGAGTTTTTTGATTTTACTGACTCTGGGAGCTCGGTTGAGTGGACTGAGGAGTCTTCGGAGGAGGACTTGGATTATTTTGCGGCCTTGGACGTGGCTGCGGCGGAGGCGGCGCCACATGCTGCGGACGCGCCAGACGTGCCCGGTCCTAGCACCGGGCACCGACGACGAAGGGCGGTTGCAAAACGTAGGATTAGTGCGGAGGAAGGGGCCCGGCTTCGCGTTAGTAGGGCTGGTCGGCAGGAGCTGCTGTCTTTGCCGGCCGCCACGGGTGCAGGGGATGGGGAGCTGCGAAGCCTTTTTGCGGGTGAGGAGCTTAGGATAATGTTGTTTAATTATAGAGAGATGGGGATTATTCCTAAGGTTGAGCTGATGTAGGGCGTGGTGCCCTCGCTTGTGTATGTGTAAGGGCTTGTAAAATGGAGTTTTGTGCCCTCGCGTGCCTGTGCCTGCGAGGGCGCCGTGTGCTTTGTCTGGTGTGATTGATTATGATGTGCCAGTATGATTATAATTGGTCTTGGTGTCGTTTCTGCTTTTGTTGTACTGGGTCGGCTGCGCCCTTGGGCGGCTCTTGCGCGAAGTCTTTGCGATGGGCTTCGGATTTTTGCGCGCTTGTGCTTAGTCCGGCTGCACCTTTAGGCGACTTCTGCGCGGATAGTCTTCGCGATGGACTTCGGATTTTTGCGCACTTGTTGTGCTAGGTCCGGCTGCACCCTTAGGCGACTTCTGCGCGGATAGTCTTTGCGATAGACGTCGGAATTTTTTCGCACTTGTTGTGCTAGGTCCGGCTGCACCCTTAGGCGACTTCTGCGCGGATAGTCTTCGCGATAGACGTCGGAATTTTTTCGCACTTGTTGTGCTAAGTCCGGCTGCACCCTTAGGCGACTTCTGCGCGGATAGTCTTCGCGATAGACGTCGGAATTTTTTCGCACTTGTTGTGCTAAGTCCGGCTGCACCCTTAGGCGACTTCTGCGCGGATAGTCTTCGTGATAGACGTCGGAATTTTTTCGCACTTGTTGTGCTAAGTCCGGCTGCACCCTTAGGTGACTTCTGCGCGGATTTGTCGCACGCGAGGGTGGCTAGCGCTTAGCCTCGCGGTGACCTCGAATTGGTCGAATGCCGAAGACCGTTGTCGCGGTCTTTTTTCGACACTTGTTTTTGCGGGGGATTTTTCTCACATATATTACATGGCTCCGCCTCGTTAAAAACCTCACCCCCCGGGAGGAAAAGAGTGCGGGCCGGGACAATATTGTTTGTGGTAAATTACAAGGGCGAAATCAGCCCTAAGTGGATCAAACAAAAAATTTGCGAAGGTTGTCGATGTTCCAGGAGTGCTCCAGGTCCTCGCCATTTGGCGTTGTGAGCCTGTAGGCGCTGGGGGAAGCTTTTGTCTTGACTATGAAGGGGCCCTCCCACCTGGGCTCCAACTTGCCCTTGGACTCCGTCCGAGCTGTTCGGATGAGTACGAGGTCCCCCTCGCTGAACTCCCTCGGGACGACTGCGCGGTCGCGCCATTTTTTGGTCTGGGCTTGATATTTGTTTAGGGCCTGTAGGGCGAAGACCCGGTCTCCGTCGATGAGATCTTTTGAAGTTGGCTCATCCACGTCGGGACGGCGGACGGAACTGTACGCGGGGACCCATGCTTTATTTCTTGCGGGGTCATTGCCTCCGATCCGTATAGAAGGCGGAAAGGAGTGAACCCGGTTGCCCTGCACTCGGTTGTGTTTAGCGCCCAGACTGCCTCCGGTAATAAATCGGTCCATCTGCCTTTTCTTTCATCGAGGAGCATCTTTTTGACAGCTGTGAATATTTTCCCATTGGCGCGCTCCACGACCCCGTTGGACTGCGGATGATAGACTGAAGCGAAGGCAAGCTTGGTGCCGATGGAGAAACAAAAATCCTTGAAATCTTGGCTGTCGAACTGCTTGCCGTTGTCAACTGTTAGCTCGGACGGTACTCCGAAGCGGCAAACGATATTCTGCCAAAAGAATTTTTGGGCAGTCTTTGATGTGATTGTGGAAACAGCCCTCGCTTCAATCCATTTGGTGAAGTATTCGACGGCTACGAAGGCGAACTTAAGGTTCCCCTGAGCGGTAGGCAGGGGCCCGACGATGTCCAGGCCCCAGCGCTGGAGAGGCCATGTATGGGCGATCAGCTTTGTATATTGCGAGGGGTTGCCTGACCGAGGAGAGAACTTCTGGCAGGCTTCGCAGGACCTCGTGACCCGATTTGCGGCGCAGATCATTGCAGGCCAGTAAAACCCTTGTCGGATTACCTTGGCTGCCAGGGCCCTCGGCCCTGCGTGCGAGCCGCACGTGCCACTGTGGACTTCGCGTAAGATCTGCATGCCTTCGGTTTCGGTGATGCATTTGAGCATTGGCTGACTGACCCCTTTCTTGTAAAGTTGGCCCTCGATCAGAGCGAAGTCCCGGCTTCGATGTCTGAGGCGCTTCGCTTCACTGACGTCGGCTGGGTGATAGAACCCCTGTAGGAACAGGGTTACTGGTGCCCTCCAGTCTTCGGTCATGATTAAGTTGACTATACGGTGGCCCTCGCTATCATTAGTTATCTGGAGCCCTTCGGGGCTCCAGACGGCTGGGGTGCCGATGGTGTGAAAAAACACGTCGGAGGGCAGGGGCTCGCCCCTGGCGGCGGCCTTGGCTAAGGCATCGGCCTCCTCGTTCTTGGCCCTATCCACATGCTGCAGGGTGAATCCCTTGAATTGTCTCTCGAGACTCCGGATAGCCGCGAGGTATTGCATGAGGGCGGGGTCTTTTGCTGCATAGTCTTTCTCGACCTGTCCGGCAACTATCTTGGAGTCTGTCTTGATGATACATGTGGTGACTCCGAGGGCCCTTAGCTTGCGGAGGCCGAGGATGACTGCTTCATATTCTGCTATGTTGTTTGTACATTTGTCGGATTCCAGAGCGAAGCTGAGGCATGCTGCATATCTGTGTTTGACTCCGGCTGGCGAGGTGACGACTGCAGCGACGCCTGCCCCCGCATGACACCATGCACCGTCGCAATGGATAGTCCAGACCTTTTCTGTGGATGGGTCCGGCTGTGTTACTGGCCCAGTCCAGTCGACGACGAAGTCTGCCAGGACTTGCGACTTGATAGCTGTCCTGGGCTCGAAGCTGATGTGGTAGCCGGAGAGTTCGGCTGCCCACTTGGCAATCCTCACTGATGCCTCCGGGTTCCTGAATAGTTCGCCGAGCCCCCTGTCTGAGGTGACTCGGACCTTGAATGCTTCAAAATAATGGCGCAGCTTGCGCGAGGACATAACAACTGCGTAGGCAATCTTCTCCAGCTCTGTCATGTTGCATTTGGACGGTGTCAGGACTTCGGAGACATAGTAGACAGGGCACTGTCTGACTGCGCCCTCGACTGTTTGCTCCTGTACCAGTGCCGCGCTGACCGCGTGCGGCGAAGCCGCGACATAGAGCAATAAGGGGAGCGAGGAGTCGGGGCTCGTGAGGATGGCCAGCTCCGACAGGTACTGTTTTAGTGAGGCGAAGGCCGCTGCTTGCTCCGGTCCCCAAGCGAAGTCCTTCGCTCCGCGGAGTGTTTTGAGGAAGGGGAGACTTCGCTCGGCGGACCTGGAGATGAATCTGTTGAGAGCTGCCATCCTGCCTGTCAGGCGCTGGACGTCCCTGGCGGACTGCGGAGGCGACATATCGACGATGGCCTGGATCTTGGTTGGGTTGGTCTCGATGCCGCGGCGGGACACCAGGTAGCCCAATATCTTGCCCTGGCGAACACCGAAAACGCACTTTTCCGGGTTTAGGCGGAGTCGTGCATCTCGCATGTTCGCGAATGTCTCTGCCAGGTCGGCGAGATGGTCCTCCTTATTCTTGCTGGCGACGACGATGTCGTCCACATATGTGAATATATTTCTGCCGACCTGCCCCTCGAGCACCGTTTTGGTGAGTCTGGAGAAAGTGGATCCGGCATTCTTGAGACCCTCCGGCATTCTGACAAAGCAATAAGTGCCGAAGGGTGTTATAAAGCTGGTGCTAGCCTTGTCTTCCTCCTTCATGTATATCTGGTGATAGCCGGAGAAGCAGTCGAGGAGGGACATGACCTCGCATCCGGCTGCGCTATCGACTATTTTGTCGATCCGCGGCAACGGGAAATTGTCCTTTGGGCAGGCCTTATTGAGACTGGTGAAGTCTATGCACATGCGCCATTTTCCGCTTTTTTTCTGCACCATCACAACATTGGAGAGCCACGTGGGGTAAGCCACTGGCTCGATGAATTTAGCCTCCAGGAGGCGATGCACCTCCGCCTTGGCGGCCTCTGTCTTTTCGTCTGACATTTTGCGAAGCTTCTGCTTTTTGGGTCGCACCGAAGGGTTAATCCCCAAGCTGTGCTCAATTATGGCTCGGCTGACTCCGACCAGATCGAGGGCAGACCAGGCGAAGACATCCTTATTCTTGGCCAGGCAGCAGAGAAGTCTCTCTTCTTCAAGTGAGGTGAGGTCTTCGCTGATAGTTACTGTCTGCTTGGGCGTGGCCTGATCGAGGGGGACAGTCTTGGTCCCATCTTGGCACTGCAACTGTGCCTTGTCGTGCTGCTTGTCGGTTGGGCTGGCCGGCGCAGGGACCTCGCGCTGGGTCGTGAGACAGTGTACGTTTCTCTGACCGGGCACGAAGTCCCGCTCAATGTTGCGCGCCGTCTGCTGGTTGCCGTAGACTGTGATGGCGCCTAGCGGGCCTGGTATCTTCATACATAGGTACAACCCGTGGATGGCGGCTTCGAACTTGTTGATGGATCCCCGGCCCATGATGGCGTTGTATGGATATACCATGTCGACAATGTCGAAGGTTACTTGCTCACTTCGGGCATTGGGCGCTACACCGAAGGAGAGGGGCAACTCTATCTTGCCAACTGGAAAGGTGCCCTTGCCGCCGAAACCATACAACGGGTTGTCCGAAGGCTTCAGCAAGCTGTGGCTTATACCCATGCGGTCGAAGGCGTGGAGGAAGATGATGTCCGCCTGACTGCCGTTGTCGACTAGGACTTTGTGTAAGTCCCAGCCTGCCACGCTGCAATTGATGACCATAGCGTCGATGTGGGGGGCGCTGCGTAGGTCGACGTCTCGTGCGTCGAAGGTTAGCGGTATGTGGGACCACTTCGTCTGCACGACTGGGCCAGTGACGGCGACGTGGTTGATGCTGCGGTAGTGGTCCCGCTTCTGCCGCTTGGTGTCGAAGTCAGTGCTGGACCCCCCTGTTATCATGTGAATGACTCCGCGATATGGTTGATCGGCGAAGTCTTCCTGTTTTGGGGCGTGGGGGATGTTTTGGTGTTGCTGGTGTGGCGGTGGGGGTGGAGGAGGTACGATTTGTACTTCCTGATGGTGTTGGTAAGCGTGGTGCGGTGGATGCGGAGCGGGAGCGTGGATGTATGGTGGAGGGGGTGGTTGGTAATTATGCGCGACGATTCTAGGATTGTCGGCTGGCTGCGCCCGCGCCATTCTTTCTCTGGTGGCCTTCGTCTCGGGGCAGTCTTTGGTCTGGTGGGCGCAGTCTTCGCCGTGGAAAAGGCAATAGAATCGACGCGGCGGCTGCTGCGCCCGCCCTCGACCCCTGCCGCGAGTTCCATTTCCGCGGCCCTGGGGGGGATATTCCTGGCGGCGAGGGGGATCAGCAGCAGGCAGTTGGTTGATGATGTTGTGCACTTGCTGTTGACTGCGGCCATCTCGACCGGAGTCTGGTTGCGGAGTCCTCGTCCACGTGCGGCTGGACTGCGGGGCATCTTTGGGCTTCCGCTGTGACTCAACCTTGCGCTGGTGGAGCTCTTCGGATTTGGCATATTTTTCGAAGAGCTGATATAGCTCCTGCAAGCTCTTGGGTGGATCTCTGATACAATGGCTGTAGAGGACGCCAGCCCGAAGGCCATTGATGGCGTAGTGGATAGCGATCTGATCGTCGACAGAGGGCAGCTGTGACTTGAGTGTTAAGAACTTGCGGTAATACTCCCGCAGAGTCTCCTTTTCCAGCTGTTTGCAAAGCGAGAGCTCGGCCAAAGCGTCGGTGTCTGGACGGTACCCTTGGAAGTTGAGGAGGAACTTGTCCCTGAGACTTCTCCACGAATCAATGGACAGCGGAGGCAATCTGGTGAACCAGGTGAGTGCTGGGCCCTCTAGTGCGATGATGAAAGACTTCGCCATTGTGGCGTCGTCCCCTCCGGCTGATGCAACGGCGACTTGATAACTCATGATGTACTGCGCCGGGTCGGTGCTGCCGTTGTACTTGGGGTATGCCCCCGCTCGAAAGTTAGCTGGCCAAGGCGTCACTTGTAGGTGTGGCGCCAGGGGACTTCGCTCGTCGATGTAGTTGACCCCTTGGAATGGCGCGCCGTGCTGGGAGACGTAGTCATGCTGGGGGAAACGCGGGTTCTCCGGCTGCGCCCGGTGCTGCAGGGGTGGGCGATGCTGCCGGCCGAGGTGGCCTTCGCGCGTGTCCTCAGGTTGTGTGCGCTGTTGGAGGGGTGGCTCTTGCTGTAGACCGAGGTGGCCTTCGCGCTGCATCAGCGCGATCTCGCGCTCGAGGTCTTGAGCTTTCTGCTCCTCGTCGCGTATCATTTGCCGCACTTTGGCTAATGCGGACACACGCTGGCGCTTGGCCTCCAGTATATCTTTCTGCCTCTGGAGATTGCGGTTTCTGAGGCGCAGGGCGCGCAGCTGCAGCTGTTCTTCTGTTGAGACGCCGAGGACCTCACCGTCCTCGGTGAGGTCCGCGCCTTCCAGTGGGGCGAAGCCTGGGGGCGGCTCTGACTGTCCTTCGGTTCCGCAGGTGCGGAGGGTGTCGTCTTCGCCGGTATGGGGAACATTGTCTTCAGTGGGCTCTTGGTGGGTGGATTGGGTGAGGACGAGGGCCTTGCCCTTTCTTGCGGCCAGCAGTGCTGCCTTCGCAGCCTCGTCAGCCTTGGGGTTAGCTCTCTTGGGTGCCATCGCGGGTGGTTTTATCGTAGCACGAACGGTGGGCGCCAAATGTTGGAACTTGCTCTCAGCAGCAAAGAGGCCAACAAGGGTGAGCGGTGGTGACAACAGGGTTACGTGCACGGGGGCAATAGCTCTGTTGATCTAGCCTCTCACGGGCACTGTGCGGGGGTATTTATAGGTATCTGAGTGCCCAGCGTCTTGTGTTAAGGACGCATGTGCCCTTAGACACCTATTTTATCCCCAGAATATTCCCATAAAGCAGGGTTACAGACCGTAATTACAAGTATTCCTTTACAAGTTAGGCCCGTAATACAGAGGCGGCCACGCGGGGCCCGTTACAATGGGCCAGATCACACGTGGGCCTTGGGACTGAACGGGGACGCGCCGTGGTAGGACGTCGCCGCAGGCCTTCGTCAAAGTGCCGAGTCCTGCGAAGGGTGTCCCTGCCCGCTTTGTCTCCGTCGGACCAGCGGCTGCAGCGAAGGCCTCGAGCGAAGGGTGGCGTCTTTGCCTTCGCCCCAACACCCTGCACGTCACTGCCGAACGGGCCCGCAATGTCAGCCTCTATGTCCAGCTCACGCCGCGCGCCCGCGTTCTCTATCATATGGGGCCTTGGCGTTAGTGGCTACCCACGAATCTTCTGTGCAGATCTCGTGCCACTGACTGGTGGGGCCGCCCTGCAGGTCCGTCTTCCTCACCAAATTGCGATATTGGTGGAACAAATCTGGGGTTGTTGGGCGCCATCGGCCGCCGTGGCTTGCTCGGGTCGGACTTGCCTACTCCATATAAATGTCACCCGGGGTTGCATCCGCCTTCTCCATCCACCTAGGTCACATTTGTTCCGTTGAGCCCAGGAAGCACCATCGGGAGTGAGTGAGGGGATTGCCGCCACAGTCGCGCCTTGCTCTTGCCGTCGACCTGGCCATCCTGTGTGTGGGGTGAATTCATCATGGGGCATAGAAGAGGACGCGGGGCTTCAATTGGGTGCACGGTCTCCGGGGCTATGGCGAATTGCACGCCGTTGTGCTCACGCCGTCGTGGTGTCTCTGCGTGTCGTGGGCAGACACTCCGACCAACCAAAACACTGGTAAGGACCCCTCTGCTGAGTTCGCGATCACCTCTGCATCGTGTAGAAGCTTACTAATTGGGGGATTTGTGCTCTAGTGCGCTGATTCGGTACATCTCTGGGGATGTGCCATGGGCAGCGCCACCGCGTCCGGCCATCGTGTGGTGAAGATGTGTGTGCGCCGTTTGATCTTAATGGACGGCCATGATTAACTCACGTAGAATAGATCTCGGGTCGTTGATCTCGAAGCAGATGGATACGATTAGGGTTAGCGTAACTCTTCGTGAAATTGAATCTAGGTCGTCCGATCGCGATCGGGTGGATCCGTGGTAATCTCGTGTAATTAAATCGAGACCGTGGGTTCCTGATCTTGCGGCCAATATCTCGTACCGGTTCGGGTTATGATAGATCTAATCTGAGCCGTCAATTCTCATCAGACGATTAGGAATAACCTATACCCCTTCGATTGCGCCAAATTTATAAAAGACACCCCAGGGAATCTGGTAACTAACTCGCAGTGCCTTATGCTTATGAGACTCTTACAACAAAGACCCTGCCTTTTTACAAAACCACCCCTGAAGCTTATTTTATGCATAAAAAGGTATATAAAAATGGATAAAAACTTAGATAATTCATATCTTGATCCTCTTAGCTCCGATTTGATCCATTCCAGTTGTGTTGGCTTTGTAATAAAATTTTCTACATAGTAGCGAACCTTATTTTTAATATATCACATACTGTTATAATTAGATATTTGTTTACCCTTTGAGTAGTATATTTATTTTACTAATCAAGGTTGACATGTCTATAATTATAATTTGATAATAATATGATTTCTAAACAAGTTATAATCTAGATTAAAGTTATTCCTTTAATATCTTTATCACACGATTTATAAAGTCAACATAAAGACCTAGATCTAATTGGTTAATCACATAGATCTTCAAAAAACATATCTCTTCAACCACAACTCCGATTTTAATGGTTCTCGAACCTAGGTTCTCGTTACAACACATAGATCATTATTATGTAGTTTGTTCTTATGTTTGGTATGATGTTATTTTTATCTGTATCATATTTGTTTGTATTGCTACGAATAGCAGTGAGGTCCCAAAAATCTGAAGATCATCCTTGTACCGGGTGTCTCGATTCTCAAGCAAGTTGTGCACTTGATCACTTTTCTTTACCTAATAATGTTCCTGTTAATCTCTATGATATGCTCAGGTTAATTTGATGGGACCTAATAGGTTTCCCTAGCATTGTTTATCCCCACCTTGCAATCAGATAACTTATTAGGTACATTTGCTATTGCTCTACTTGGTTTTCGAAAACTAATGTCTTATTATGATCATGTTCCAATTATGTTGTTGTTTAAATATTATTCATGATAAGATCTTATTGTTAATTGGAACATGGAGAACCACCCGGGAAAACAGTGCTACCACAAGGGTGGAATGGGACGCCTTTGGCCAAGTAAATAGGAAAGCTATGGAGAGATTACCTTACCTGGAAGGGGCAAGCGGGGAGGCGTCACTGCTAGAGTATAGGGAGGTCCTCTGGTCGAACCATGTGTAAAGCTTTTCGGACGAGGGATTCCTATGCTTCCTTCTTCTAGAATCTGTAGCGGGTTTTCTCGAACTAGTGGAACTTTGGAAAGGCCTCCTAGTGCTACCCTGCCTCGCTTCCTTGGTAGAGGTATACGGGGTCCGATCAACCCCATGGCAAATGGGTAACACGGCTTGTGGGTAAAGATGTGCAACCTCTGTAGAGTATAAAACTGGTATATCAGCTGTGCTCACGGTCATGAGCAGCTCGGACCCTCATATGATTAACTTATGGAATTAAACTCAATTTGTCATTTGCATTGCATTGTGGGTGTTGTTATTAATATTGATCTCTTATTTAATTGGGTTGGTATCTACTTATACCTAGAAACTGCTAATAAGATTTTGACCAGCTTTAAAAGCAATGCACAGCTTTAACCATCCTTTTTGGTAAGTCTTACACATCACATGAGCTCCCACCATTGGTGAGTTCATGCACATTATTTCCCACAATTTGTTGAGCGATGAACGTATGTGAGCTCACCCTTGCTATACTCACATCCCCCCAGGTCAAGAACAGGTACCACAGGATGAGGCGCATGGAGGATGTTGTGATGAGATCGTGAGAGGTCTAGGCCATCGTCTCCCAGTCAACTTTGGTTGCTGGATCGTTGTCTTCGTATGATGTAAGTATTTAACTATTTTGTACAAAACTCTTATTATATAGTAATGATGTGACATTCGTTTCTGTACCATGAGTCATCATATGTGTGAGACTTGGTCCTAGCACACTTGGTGATTATTCCACACCCGGGTTTTGGTGCCCCTGGAACCCGGGTGTGACAGAAGTGGTATCACAGGAATGTTGACTATAGGACGAAACCTGGATAGAACTGGATAACCCTTATCTACTTATCTCTACTATAATTCTTTCTAAACTTTTGTTAATCTTTTCTCATCTGTTGTTGCTTTACTCTGATTATACTTACCTTTTCTGTAACACCCCTGATGTTACTGTTACTAAAACATGAGCATAACATCATGAGCATCAGCATTTCATATGTTTGACACACTTAGAGTGCATTCACTAGGCAAAAATTTCAAACAAGTTGTATTGTTATAGCATTTTGCAAATAAGACCCTAGTGTTGGGTGCTTAACATTAATTAGAGATCTAAGGGGTAAAACAGGGACTAAATAGAGAAAACCCTAAAGATTAAGTGAAATAGTCATAAAATGTTACAAGGAATGGACCTAAGTTACATTTACATCCCTGAGATACCAAAAACCCCGAAAAGGACCCTGGAAAACCTTAAATCCAAACCTTAGGGGCCTATGTGCAAAATTAGTCCACTTTTGGGCTAAAGTGCAAAAACTAGGTTAATAGGGTATCCTAAGTCATATGGTTTACCAGAAGGTGGATTTGCAATCCAAAACTTGAGATTTGGACTTAAGTGCAAAAGAGCCACACTTGACCCTTTTGGTTAAGTCTGAATTTCAGTGTGGTTGACTCAACTTTGAGTCCTTGTATCTTCCAAATTATTGAGAATTTACCCTAGGTCACCACATCAAATGTGTAAACCTAACAAAGGAGAACAATAATGCTTAAGAGTGCAAGCAAGGTTGTTATGAAGAATTTGGAGATAATCACACTCAAAGTCAGGCTGTCAGGTCATTTTAAGTCTGAATTTTCAGACTGACAGTGCACTGCAGGAACTTTGGGCACAAATTCGAACATGATTTAGTAGGAATTTGGCTATAGTTGTTATGGCAACATTGTAGCTGGAACATTGGTCTACAACTTTGGTGCAGAGGGATGATGAAGTTGTCAAGAGAAATCAAGAGAGAAATTGCCCTAAAGTTGCTCTGTCAGGTTAACTGAAACCGAGCTCGCCATGGTACAGTACCAGAACTGGATCAGACCGCCAGCGCCAAAAATCTCACCGCCGACGATCCCTCCGCCGCGATTCGTGCCGTCGACGTCCCGATTCGTGCCCGGAGTGGATGGATAACATCGCGGGGTGAAAACGCATCACCGTCACTGAGCTGGACGCCACTCTGGCTAGCCGCCGTGCCTCTCCCCTTGCTCACTGATTCCTTGGATAAGGTCCTCACCGCCGTTAAGCCATCACCGCTGTCCGCCACGTGTCTCTACCTTTCCACCGCATCGCCGTAACCTACTCTCACTCTCTGTTGATCACCGGAGTAACTCCCACGGCGTGGGACACGAATCCACTGCGCCAGTGAACTTCCCTTCCTCCGACCGACGCGCGTCCTTCTTCAAATTCGGGGCCACCGCTCACTAGGCCTATAAATTGAGCACGCCGTCAGCTCCGCAAGGTCATCCAGCACCCAGCCACCAAGGATTGTCCTCAATCAATCGCTAGAGAGCTCCAATTTCATACTTCCCCCAATTCGGTTTTCGCCACCGCATGAACACCCTCACCACGACCAGCTCAACTCAGGTCCGATCTCGCCCTCTGTGTTATTGTTCCAACACCCTTCCATGCTCTTGATGCTCACCGAACCGCCCAATTGAATTAGACCACCATGGATCGCTTGGAACACGTTGTTCCTTTGAGTTTCTCCGCTGTCACCGTGGGCAGAGTGTTGTAGGGCTCCAATTCAGAAATTAATTGAGGGGAAATACTCCTTAGGGTTGGAATTAGGTGTAAACCAAAGATTAGCACCGGTCTTGGCTCCCTCCGGCCAGTCTAGCTCGCCGGAGCCCGGTTCTGCGCTCGCCGTCGTCGGGGACCTCGGTCTACAAAGGAATAGAAATCCAGGGGCCTTTTTAGAAACTGTCAGCGACCCGTGTAAATAGTGCAAGTGCCCACTTACGGTTACCCAAAAGAACAGGGCCTTATCTGCAAAGTCTGCAGCGCGCGGGCACGGGCGCGCTTCTGCTGTAGTTGGGTCGTCCTGGGCTGGAATTGGCCCAGTACTGTTCAAATCTTTTCCCTTTTCTTTTTCTGTCAAGCTTTAGAAATCTAAGAAAATTGTAAAAAATGGTAAAAATGTCAAACCAATTTTGTTAGATTCCTAATTTTCCATAGAATTTAATAAAAATAGATTTATGATTTTTAGGACAAATAGAGAACTTTGGTTATTTAAAATAGCCTAAAGCATTGCTTCTGGATTTTTAGAAAAATAGATAATAATTCCAAAAATGCCCAAACTTTTTATTTGAACTCTAAACATTATTTAGAAGCCTTGGGTAGAATTTGGTTTGATTTGGACCTTGTTTGATACTATAACCCAAAACGCTACCTCTGATCTTTGAACTTCACTAATGACTCCGGAAACCCTAAGTTCTCGGAGTTCCGTGAAGGAAAGTTGTATTCAAGACTTTAGATAATAAACTATTATTATCTTTGCACTCTCATGAGCATTACATGTCATTCAGTCTTATATATATATGGTTATATTTAGAAAACGAGGAAGAAGTTGAGATAGAAGAAGAGAAGACTGCACCACCACCACCTGCGGAACATGAGGCAGGGAATTGTTTTTACTTTGACATCTGCGGATCCGAGCCTGACTCACCTATAAACGAAGGCAAGCCCCGGTGCATTTGCCACATCCTTGATGCTTTTAAAATCTTTCTCACTTGCTTGATGCATTAGGTGATAGGAGTTGATTGCTAAAACAATTCCTGCATTACCTTCCTTGAATTTGATTACCTTCCTTGATCACCATCTTACAAAAGATTTTTTATGCTTAGCCTTGCTTTAGAGAAACAAAAGGTTTTGTTTTTACAAAAGATGTTGTGGCAAAAGTGGGTGGGATGTTTTCGAAAATAAAACTTGATGATGGATCCATCAAGGCCTTGATGGGTTCAACATCGGAAAAGATGTACCTCTGCCAGGTACCAAACTTTGGGTTGAAATGATTAAGCTGAGACTGGGCGGGTGACTTGCACGAGAAGAGAGTCTCGGTGTAGTGTCTCCGTCTGAGTCGATTAAGGACTGTCTCGATGTAGGCTTGATGACCGAGGACCCTTTAACTGGTCACATGCCTCGTCATGGGTAAGCTTTGCCTCGGGCAGACTAAGGCCAGAATAAGATAACACGCAATTGGCGTGGAGCGGTGGCGAGAGTAGCGTGTACCCTCTGTGGCAAGAGGCTGGACGGTGGTGTATCTGTGCTCTCGGTTGACGTGAACCTGATCTGGTCTTAAGAACCCCGGTGGTGGGTTGACATATGCAAGGGTTAAGTGCTACATATGTCGTGTGATTGGAGATACTCAGCTGAGTATAATCGATTCGGATCGCCGTACCTTCGCGGTTATGAAGACCTGGTCACTGCCCTATACGTAGAACTCCTGTAAAGATGATGGCTTGTTAAGAAATTGGCTAGTGCAGGTCAAGTGTTTGAACTAGGGTATAAAGAACTCTAGTTGTAGGTAATCTTACTTAACCTGACAAATTAAAATTGGATTTTTAAGGATCCACTTTTAGTAAGCATTTCTGCAAAACAGAGTCTTTGATCTTTGAGAAACCTTACCTTGACTCCCTTAAACCAGCATACCCTTGAGAGTCTTTTCTTTAGTAGGGTAAGTCTTGCTGAGTAATTCCATATCAGGGTTTTATTCCCCGTTGTTTTTAGGTGAGGAAGCGACAAACTTTTGTTGCTTCTGTTCTAAGGTGGTACTGAAGGAGGAACACCAGGAGTAGAGCTGCGGGAGGAAAGGATCCTCCATAAGAACTTTTGTTTAAAACTTTATGGGAGGAGTTTTTGCCTCCCTTGGTGTGTAATAATATTACTCTGCACTCGTAGAATATATGCTGGTCTGTAAATATTCAACTCTATCTTACTTTTAAATAAAGGTAAGTTCATGTAATTGCTTCCTCATTCTCGTAACTCCGATGCTTGTAATGTCTGCGTGACGGGTGAAACGCTCTTGGGAAAGGTAAGAAAAGTAGGTACCGAACTTGTCAAGTGATTTAGGGGCACCTATAGGGTTGTCTGAGGTCCGTTGGACAAGGACAACTGTAGGTGGGCCTAATTACTTGGGAGGTTCCGTCACAGCTGGTATCGGAGCGAAGCCCTTCTCTGCAGATATTATGAGGCATCTTCAAAAGGATTTTCTAAAGTCTTATCTAGAAAATCTCTTCCCTTCTTATCTAAGTATTTCTGAAGAGTTTATCTTAAAGACCAGATAGTAAGAGTGCAACATATAGAAGGTGTGAATCAACTAAGGTTGATTCTATAATTACACATGCATCATGCTAAGAACTATGCTAATAAAACTTTCCCCCTTAGAAACATGCCGCTGCGCACAAGGAGAACTGCGCGCAAGCATACTGGCCCAATTGGTGTGCCATGTCATCAACTAGCCCCAAGACACGAGGATAGCAGTAGTGGGAGTAATGATCCGATCGGGGATCTTGAAGCGCAAGTGAATCAGCTTCAAGTGGAACTCCGCCGCAGGACTGACATATGGGTCGCAGATGGCGACAGAATCAATGAATTGAGAAGTGACGTCCGCCGCCTGCGAGATCAGCTCGCGGATCGAGATTTAGCGCTCGACTGGGTAGTTCAATCTCGTTCGCTTGCCTAGGCCAAGGAGGCAAAAGCTCAAGCTTGAGTAGCAGAGCTCAACTCGGCCATTGATGACCGGCAGGCTTATTGCAATACCCTACATGAACAAGTTCATGTACTGTATTCGCAATTGCACCCCAGTGAACCTGTGGATCTTGTCGGGACGAAAGCCGGACCTTCTCATGTAGCGGGAGAAGCTTTTGGTGGCGAGTTGGACCTTTTCAGGCCCCCTCCCTCTATGAGGTTGGTCGATGAGTGGTCTCCCACGCCCGACGACGAGGCTGCTAGGAGCAACAGGAAGCAGGAGTAGTGTTGTGATAGTAGAAATAGAAGTAGTGTTATTGTATAATAGGTAGTGTTATTGTATAATAGGTAGTGAAATCCTGTTGTAAAATTCGAGTCTGTAACATTACTCTTTTTAGTAATGTAAAATGGATGGTTTTCTTTGGCATGTCATATTGTTTTCAAATGTTTGTTGCCACAGATGCCTTCCCGGACTCGTGCTCAGGACGGGGCTAGTACCTCCCGTGGGAGGGAGGCAACACCAAACCCACGTCCAGTCCCTCCCACACTTGCCGAGGCTATCGCCGCCTTGGTAAACGCGACAGCGGATAATACCCGTTTCCTACAGGAGATGGCGGGTCAACAGCTCCAACAACAAGGCGAGCGGGGTTATCAGCAGGGCCCCCATGAGACCTCTTATTTGGATTTCTCCGAGACACGCCCACCTTTGTTCGTTAAGGCGGAAGACCCTTTAGAGGCGGACGAATGGATATGCGTTATTGAGCAGAAATTTGGACTTCTTCGGTGTTCCGAAACTCAGAAGCCCCTGTTCGCGGCTCAGCAATTGCGTGGCCCTGCCAGCACCTGGTGGGGGAACTTTGTTGCCGTACAACCGGCTGGTCATCAAGTAACCTGGGATGAATTCAAGTTAGCCTTCAGAGAGCATTATGTACTTGAGGGAGTCCTCCACCTGAAACAGGAGGAATTTATGAAGCTAAAGCAAGGAGGGGATACTGTTAATCAGTATCTCAATAAATTTAATCACTTATCCCAGTATGCAATCGATCAAGTTAACACAGATTTGAAGAAGAAGAATTGTTTTATGAGAGGTTTAAATGATCGACTGCAAAGAAAGATGGCAACCTGCATCGACCTTACTTATGGAAGAGCTGTCAGTACAGCATTGGCAGTTGAAGCAAAGTATGCAGGCGCCGGAAAATCCAAGGGTTTTGGAGGTGACAGGCCTAGTCATGGCCCTGTGAAAAGGCAACGGTTTGTTATCCGGCCTTTCAACCAGAATCGCTCTTCCTCTCGTCCACCCTCCTTCCCTTTTAAGCAACCAGTGTTCATCCATCCCAATACTGCCCCCACTGCAACAAGTCAGTCGGGTGCCCCAGGCACTCGATTCCCTGCCCTTCCCAGTTCGTCATTGGGATGCTTCAATTGCGGAAAATCTGGGAATTTTATTAAGGATTGCCCCTACCCGAAGCAGAATCGCTCAAACGATCAACAAGGTACTGGGAATTCTTCTCAAGCTAAGGGAAATACGGGCAAGAACATAAAGAAGACGGGACGAATTTATTACACCCAAGTGGCCACCACACCGGACGGTGAACCGGTAATGATGGGTACGTTCCTTGTGGCCAATCATCCCGCAGTTATTCTCTTTGATTCTGGTGCTTCGCATACATTCATCAGCAAGAAATTTGTGGAGCAATATTGCATTTCATACCATGAATCAAAAGAAGGGTTTAAAATTCACTCACCTGGGGGACAAATATTTACTAGAGAAGTGGCCTATCAAGTGCCTGTAACATTGGCCAGATGGGACTTTCCTACTAATATGATTGTTTTGAAAGGCCAAGACATAGATGTCATCTTGGGCATGAATTGGTTGGCCCGACATAAAGCAACCCTCAACACTGATCAGAGAACCATCAGGTTGAGTCATAATCAAGAGGAAATTCTTTTGTCTATCCCCATTCCAACCAAAACTACCGGCAGAGTTTATGAAGCCATTATACCAGAGATCAAGGATATTCCGGTAGTATGCGAGTTCTCAGATGTCTTTCTATAGGATTTGCCTAGATTGCCACCCGAAAGAGATGTAGAGTTTGTAATTGAGTTGAAGCCCGGTATGGCTCCCATTTCTAGAAGATCGTACCGAATGCCTCCAAATGAGCTAGCCGAACTGAAGATTCAATTACAAGATCTACTAGAGAAAGGATTCATCCGGCCAAGCTCGTCACCATGGGGTTGTCCAGCCATATTCGTCAAGAAGAAGGATCAAACTTTACGGATGTGTGTGGATTATCGACCCCTGAATGAGGTCACTATCAAGAACAAGTACCCTCTTCCACGGATTGACATTTTATTTGATCAACTGACCGGGGCGAGGGTATTCTCCAAGATTGACCTCAGATCGGGCTATCATCAGATCCGTATTCGACCCGAGGATATACCAAAAACCGCATTCACTACGCGATATGGATTATTTGAATACCTGGTAATGTCTTTCGGACTGACAAATGCTCCTGCCCACTTCACTTATCTGATGAACTCGGTATTCATGCCTGAGTTGGACAAGTTTGTGGTGGTCTTCATAGTTGATATTTTAATATATTCCAAGAATGAAGAGGAGCATGCCCAACACTTACGGATCGTGTTAACGCACTTGAGAGAACATCAATTATATGCCAAGTTCAGTAAGTGCGCGTTTTGGCTGGAAGAAATTCAATTTCTGGGACATGTATTGTCTGCCAAGGGGATTGCGGTGGATCCCAGCAAGGTCAAGGATATCTTGGAGTGGAAACCCCCAACCACTGTTCATCAAGTTCGAAGTTTCCTTGGACTGGCTGGTTATTACCGCCGATTTATACCAGATTTTTCCAAGCTTATGAAGCCAATCATAAGTCTATTGAAGAATGATACTAAATTCAATTGGTCTTCAAAATGTAATGAAGCTTTTGAACAATTGAAGGTATTATTAACCACTGCTCCGGTATTGGCTCAACCGGATATTAATAAGCCCTTTGATGTGTATTGTGACGCATCCGGCAGTGGTCTCGGCTACATATTAATGCAGGAAGGCCGAGTAATAGCATATGCTTCAAGGCAGTTGCGTCGGCATGAGGAGCATTATCCTACTCATGATCTGGAGCTAGCTGCAGTGGTTCATGCCTTGAAGATCTGGCGTCATTATCTGCTGGGTAATATCTGTCACATTTATACAGATCATAAAAGCTTGAAGTATATCTTCACCCAGTCAGAGTTGAACATGAGACAAAGGCGATGGCTTGAGCTTATTAAGGACTATGAATTGGAGATTCATTATCACCCAGGAAAGGCCAATGTAGTGGCAGATGCACTTAGCCATAAGGTTTCCTGTCACTGTCTTACGGTGAAGACCTCTGACAATACACTATGCCAGGAGATGGAGAAGTTAAACCTGGGAATGATCCAATAAGGAGCCTTAAGTCAACTAAAGCTTGAGTCAGTCCTTTTACAAAGGATAATTGGCGCACAAAAGAATGATGAAGGTATGAAACACATCCATGAGAAGATAAGGGCTGGAAAAGCCAAATGTTTCAAAGAAGACGATCAAGGTGTTGTATGGTTCAACAACCGCATAGTGGTGCCTAAAAATGAAGAAATCCGCCAAGAAATATTAGATGAAGCACATCTTAGTCGCTATTCTATTCATCCCGGAAGCACTAAGATGTATCAAGATCTGAAACAGCATTATTGGTGGACGAAGATGAAAATTGAAATTACACGCTATGTGGCTAGATGTGACACTTGCAGACGTGTCAAAGCCATACATATGAAGACTGACGGTCCATTACAATCTTTACTTATCCCAACATGGAAATGGGAAGATATTAGTATGGACTTCATTGTGGGATTGCCCAGATAGCAAAAGGCTTTGACTCCATTTGGATTATCATTGATCAACTTACAAAGATCGCCCACTTCCTTCCAGTCAAAGTAAAATATCCCGTCATCACCTATGCGGAGCTGTACATTGCTCGCATTCTCAGTTTGCACGGGGTTCCGAAGACTATAGTGTCAGATCGTGGACCTCAATTTGTATCCAAATTCTGGGAAGAACTTCATAAATCCCTAGGCACCAAATTGCTCCACAGTTCGGCCTATCATCCTCAAACTAGTGGGCAGACTGAGAGGGTGAACCAAATAATTGAAAATATGCTGCGGGCATGTGTTCTGGAATTCCCACAGAAATGGGACGAATGTTTACCGTTAGCGGAGTTCTCATATAATAATAGCTATCAAGAAAGCATCAAGATGGCACCCTTCGAAGCTTTATATGGACGACGATGTCGTACTCCGTTAAATTGGTCTGAACCAGGTGAAAGGTACTTCTTTAGGCCTGATATGGTGAAAGAGACTGAAGAAAAAGTTCAGCGAATAATTCATAATTTGAAGAAAGCTCAAGCTCGCCAAAAGAGTTACGTAGACACACACCGGATACCCTTATACTTTCCAGTTGGAGATTATGTCTATCTGAAGGTCTCCCCAATGAAGGGTGTAATACGTTTCGGGGTCAAAGGGAAGCTTGCACCACGATATATTGGTCCTTTTCCTATCCTTGAAAGATACGGACCAGTGGCATACCGACTTCAGTTACCCGGAACCTTGTATGCAGTACATAGTGTGTTCCACGTGTCACAATTAAAGAAGTGTCTTCGGGTTCCTGATCGAACCATTGAAGTGACAGATGTTGTCCTAGAACCAGACTTGACATATTCAGAGCACCCTATTCGAGTCTTGGATCAAAAGGACAGGGTTACCTGGAGAAAAACTCTCAAGTTTTATAAGATACAGTGGAACCAACATTCCAAAGATGAGGCTACTTGGGAAACTCAAGACTTCTTAGATAAGAATTTCACAGGCTTTTTAGCCTCCTGTAATTTGTAAAGTGTATAAAGTGGTTGTAATAAAGGAGTAAATCCCAAACCACCCCTTCCTTATACCAAAGATAAGGAAATAAAAGTATGTCGTGTTTCCTTTTCCATTACTTGCCCTAGGACTTTTAATCTCGAGACGAGATTCTTTTATGGGGGGAAGGATGTAACACCCCTGGTGTTACTGTTACTAAAACATGAGCATAACATCATGAGCATCAGCATTTCATATGTTTGACACACTTAGAGTGCATTCACTAGGCAAAAATTTCAAACAAGTTGTATTGTTATAGCATTTTGCAAATAAGACCCTAGTGTTGGGTGCTTAACATTAATTAGGGATGTGAGGGGTAAAATAGGGACTAAATAGAGAAAACCCCAAAGATTAAGTGAAATAGTCATAAAATGTTACAAGGAATGGACCTAAGTTACATTTACATCCCTTAGATACCAAAAACCCCGAAAAGGACCCTAGAAAACCCTAAATCCAAACCTTAGGGGCCTATGTGCAAAATTAGTCCACTTTTGCGCAAAAGTGCAAAAACCAGGTTAATAGGGTATCCTAAGTCATATGGTTCACAAGAAGGTGGATTTGCAATCCAAAACTTGAGATTTGGACTTAAGTGCAAAAGAGCCACACTTGACCCTTTTGGTTAAGTCTGAATTTTAGTGTGGTTGACTCAACTTTGAGTCCTTGTATCTTCCAAATTATTGAGAATTTACCCTAGGTCACCACATCAAATGTGTAAACCTAACAAAGGAGAACAATTTTGCTTAAGAGTGTAAGCAAGGTTGTTATGAAGAATTTGGAGATAATCACACTCAAAGTCAGGCTGTCAGGTCATTTTAAGTCTGAATTTTCAGACTGGCAGTGCACTGCAGCAACTTTGGGCACAAATTCGAACATGATTTAGTAGGAATTTGGCTATAGTTGTTATGGCAACATTGTAGCTGGAACATTGGTCTACATCTTTGGTGCAGAGGGATGATGAAGTTATCAAGAGAGATCTAGAGAGAAATTGCCCTGAAGTTGCTCTGTCAGGTTAACTGAAACCAAGCTCGCCATGGTACAATACCAGAACTGGATCAGACCGCCAGCGCCAAAAATCTCACCGCCGACGATCCCTCCGCCGCGATTCGTGCCGTCGAAGTCCCGATTCGTGCCCGGAGTGGATGGATAACATCGCGGGGTGAAAACGCATCACCGTCAGTGAGCTGGACGCCACTCCGGCTAGCCGTCGTGCCTCTCCCCTTGCTCACCGATTCCTTGGATAAGGTCCTCACCGCCGTTGAGCCATCATCGTCGTCCGCCGCGTGTCTCTACCTTTCCACCGCATCGCCGTAACCTACTCTCACTCTCCGTTGATCACCGGAGTAACTCCCACGGCGTGGGACATGAATCCACAGCGCCAGTGAACTTCCCATCCTCTGACCGCCACGCGTCCTTCTTCAAATTCACGGCCACCGCTCACTAGGCCTATAAATTGAGCCCGCCGTCAGCTCCGCAAGGTCATCCAACACCCAGCCACCAAGTATTATCCTTAATCAATCGCTAGAGAGCTCCAATTTCATACTTCCCCCAATTCGGTTTTCGCCACCGCATGAACACCCTCACCGTGGCCAGCTCAACTCAGGTCCGATCTTGCCCTCTGTGTTATTGTTCCAACACCCTTCCATGCTCTTGATGCTCACTGAACCGCCCAATTGAATTAGACCGCCATGAATCGCTTGGAACACGTTGTTCCTTTGAGTTTCTCCACTGTCACCGTGGGCAGAGTGTTGTAGGGCTCCAATTCAGAAATTAATTGAGGGGAAATACTCCTCAGTGTTGGAATTAGGTGTAAATCGAAGATTAGCACTGGTCTTGGCTCCCTCCGGCCAGTCTAGCTCGCTAGAGCCCGGTTCTGCGCTCGCCGACGTCGGGGACCTCGGTCTGCGAAGGAATAGAAATCCAGGGGCCTTTTTAGAAACTGTCAGCGACCCGTGTAAATAGTGCAAGTGCCCACTTACGGTTACCCAAAAGAACAGGGCCTTATCTGCAAAGTCTACAGCGCGCGGGCATGGGCGCGCTTCTGCTGTAGTTGGGTCGTCCTGGGCTGGAATCGGCCCAGTACTGTTCAAATCTTTTCCCTTTTCTTTTTCTGTCAAGCTTTAGAAATCTGTAGAAAATTGTAGAAAAATGGTAAAAATGTCAAACCAATTTTGTTAGATTCCTAATTTTCCATAGAATTTAATAAAAATAGATTTATGATTTTTAGGACAAATAGAGAATTTTGGTTATTTAAAATAGCCTAAAGCATTGCTTCTGGATTTTTAGAAAATAGATAATAATTCCAAAAATGCCCAAACTTTTTATTTGAACTCTAAACATTATTTAGAAGCCTTGGGTAGAATTTGGTTTGATTTGGACCTTGTTTGATACTAGAACCCAAAACCCTACCCCTGCTCTTTGAACTTCACTAATGACTCTGGAAACCCTATGTTCTCGGAGTTCCGTGAAGGAAAGTTGTATTCAAGACTTTAGATAATAAACTATTATTATCTTTGCACTCTCATGAGCATTACATGGCATTCAGTCTTATATATATATGGTTATATTTAGAAAACGGGGTAGAAGTTGAGATAGAAGAAGAGAAGACTGCACCACCACCACCTGCGGAACATCAGGCAGGGAATTGTTTTTACTTTGACATCTGCGGATCCGAGCCTGACTCACCTATAAACGAAGGCAAGCCCCGGTGTATTTGCCACCTCCTTGATGCTTTTAAAATCTTTCTCACTTGCTTGATGCATTAGGTGATAGGAGTTGATTGCTAAAACAATTCCTGCATTACTTTCCTTGAATTTGATTACCTTCCTTGATCACCGTTTTACAAAAGATTTTTGATGCTTAGCCTTGCTTTAGAAAAACAAAAGGTTTTGTTTTTACAAAAGATGTTGTGGCAAAAGTGGGTGGGATGTTTTCGAAAATAAAACTTGATGATGGATCCATCAAGGCCTTGATGGGTTCAACATCGAAAAATATGTACCTCTGCCAGGTACCAAACTTTGGGTTGAAATGATTAAGCTGAGACCGGGCGGGTGACTTGCACGAGAAGAGAGTCTCGGTGTAGTGTCTCCGTCTGAGTCGATTAAGGACCGTTTCGATGTAGGCTTGATGACCGAGGACCCTTTAACTGGTCGAATGCCTCGTCATGGGTAAGCCTTGCCTCGGGCAGACTAAGGCCAGAATAAGATAACACACAATGGGCGTGGAGCGGTGGCGAGAGTAGCATGTACCCTCCATGGCAAGAGGCTGGACGGTGGTGTATCTGTGCTCTTGGTTGACGTGAACCTGATCTGGTCTTAAGAACCAGGTGGCGGGTTGACATATGCAAGGGTTAAGTGCTACATATGTCGTGTGATTGGAGATCCTCAGCTGAGTATAATCGATTCGAATCGCCGTACCTTCGCGGTTATGAAGACTTGGTCACTGCCCTATACGTAGAACTCCAGTAAAGATGATGGCTTGTTAAAAAATTGGCTAGTGCAGGTCAAGTGTTTGAACTAGGGTAGAAAGAACTCTAGTTGTAGGTAATATTACTTAACCTGACAAATTAAAATTGGATTTTTAAGGATCCACTTTTAGTAAGCATTTCTGCAAAACAGAGTCTTTGATCTTTGAGAAACATTACCTTGACTCCCTTAAACCAGCATACCCTTGAGAGTCTTTTCTTTAGTCGGGTAAGTCTTGCTGAGTAATTTCATACTCAGGGTTTTATTCCCCGTTGTTTTTAGGTGAGGAAGCGACAAACTTTTGTTGCTTCTGTTCTAAGGTGGTACCGAAGGAGGAACACCAGGAGTAGAGCTGCGGGAGGAAAGGATCCTCCATAAGAACTTTTGTTTAAAACTTTATGGGAGGAGTTTTTGCCTCCCTTGGTGTGTAATAATATTACTCTGCACTCGTAGGATATATGCTGGTCTGTAAATATTCAACTCTATCTTACTTTTAAATAAAGGTAAGTTCATGTAATTGCTTCCGCATTCTCGTAACTCCGATGCTTGTAATGTCTGCGTGATGGGTGAAACGCTCTTGGGAAAGGTAAGAAAAGCAGATACCGAACTTGTCAAGTGATTCAGGGGCACCTACAGGGTTGTCTGAGGTCCGTTGGACAAGGACAACTGTAGGTGGGCCTAATTACTTGGGAGGTTCCGTCATATTTTCTCTTCTATAGACAAAAGTGGATTTCACACTTTGAAATCCTAGACCTAAAGTGACCTTTAGGAATAGGAGACTTAATCTTAGGAAAAAAAACAAAATTATTTTTGTAAATATTTATATACTTGGGTGTTTGTTCTTACGATAACTGCTTGATTCGGTTCTTTGATTGAGTGTGATGAGTTGTGGAGTAATGTCCACAATTCCATCTGCATACACATATAGGCATAAAAATGTTTATAAAATAATTAGACAGTCTATATTATTTCTCCATTAAAATGTATCTAGTATTACATATCTATCTTATCTTGGCGGATTCTATCTTACCTTTGGAAATTCATCTTATAAGCCTAGTTAACCCGACATAGACACAACACAACAGATCAAGCTCTGCTCATGATCCTTCAGTTTATGACCAGCTACTAGCCTATTCGCTTGCCTAATAAATAATTTCCCTTGCAAAACTATCTTACCATATATTTCTAACCTAGATGGTCAATACCAGGAAGGGATGCAGTATTGATCTACCTACTAACAACCAACGCAGGAGGACTATTAACCAACCACAACCGGAGATGAACCCTCCACAAGCTAGAACAGGTCCTATTGCCGCCGCTCAGATGCAACTGCTGCAACAAATGGCAAACACCATGACACAAATGCAAGCGCAAATGCGACAAGAATGTCAGGAGATGCGCCAGGAACGGCAGGAAATACGACAGGAAATGAGGCAAGAACGACAAGAAATGCGCCATGTATGGCAGGAACAACAACAGCTACCACCTCCACCACCAGCAGCACCACCCAGGGATAAGCACCAGGAGTTTATGAGTCACAAGCCACCGACATTCTCTAACTCCTCGGACCCACTACAAGCTGATGACTGGTTAAAGTCCATGGACAAGATGCTCAACATAGCCCAATGCATTGACAGGGAGAAAGTACTCTATGCATCAGGTCGCCTTACTGGCCCCGCTACGGATTGGTGGGATGCATATTGCACTGCTCACGCTGCTGTCAACACCATCACCTGGGCAGAATTCTCCACTCAATTCAGGAATTACCATATTCCTACTGGCCTTATGAAGATTAAAAAGAAGGAGTTTATATCCCTCAAACAGGGAGGGATGTCAGGTAGCGAATACAGGGACAAGTTCATCCAGTTATCCTGATATGCTCCTAGTGAAGTTGATGACAATGAGAAAAAGCAGGAGCTATTTATGGAAGGTTTGATCGAGCCACTACAATATCAGTTGATATCACACACATTCACGTCCTCCAGAGACTACTAGACAAAGCTATTGCTCTAGAAAACAAGAGGGCTGAATTTGGAGAAAAGATTAAAGCTACTGACGAGGGACAGGCTGGAAGTAGTTCCCGTCCCCGCTATACTACACTTCAAAGTACACCTGCTCGTGGCAGTTCTGGGCAACAGACTCAACAGACACATGCTACTCCTCCAGCAAGCACTCTAGTTGGACCTGTTGCTCCTAATACCTCCACAAACAGGTCATGCTTCAAGTGCGGACAGGCTGGACACTATGCGAACTACTGTCCCAACAGAGCAGCTTACACCACTCTAGCTCCGATGAAGCAAGGTCAGGCCTCGGGAGGCAAGAGTCAGCCCTTATCCATCAACCGTGGGCAGCTCAACCATGTGGAAGTAGAAGCTGAACCTGGTGAACCTAAAAACCAAGAGGAGATGCAAGTTGAAGGTGAAGAAGCCGGTGAAGAAGTCAAAGAGCGGCAAGACTAGAGCATATACATATATATACATAAATAGGGATATATATATATATATTTAAGTAGTATTTGTAAGACCTAAATAATACCTTAGGTAGTAGCTAGTATTTTACTATTTTAAGACTAATAATAAGGTAAATTTGAACCTATGTTTTGAATATCAAGTTATGCATCATGCCGAAATTCTTGATTGTGCATATGTTTGAGACAAGCTTGGGTTACATCCTTTTTCCTACTAATCTCGAGGACGAGATTTATTCTAAAGCGGGTAGGATTTCTAAAGCCCACAATTGGTAGATATATTTATGATAGTGTTTCTAGAATTTTCTTTTTGAAAACCTTTGGGAATTTATTAGAACCCTTCCTTTTCATAATGAATTAAGGGTACTAAGTTAGTTAAGTAACCAATAAATAGATAAAGGAAGGTTGATCTCTTGATGATGATTTTGTGGTGATGCATTTTATTGAAAACATAAATTTGACCTCCAATTTTAAATGAAAACATAAAATATAAAATGAGAAAGGAACTTTTAATGAAACCATTTATGCCTTCCATAAATAAATGATAAGGAAAAGAATAAATAATGATATTGTAAACAATAGAGTTTATGTTCATATTAGGATTATGTTTGAGACAGGGAAATCTGAAGTTTAAACAAAAAAGGATTGAAGCAGATTTGAATTTGAAAATATGAAAGAAATCAATAGGAAAGAAAAAAAGAGACAAACATGTGCTTGGGCCAAACCCTCGTCCTCGCGGCCCATTTACTTCTCACCTGCGTGGCCCACTCTGCCCACCGCGTGCCTCGACGCCGACACCTGGGCCCATGATGTCAGTCGCCCTGCGTGTCACTACCGAACGGGCCCACAATGTCAGCCTCTATGCCCAGCTCCCGCCGCGCGCCCGCGATCTCTGCCATATGGGGCCTTGGTGTCAGTGGCTGCACGCGAATCTTCTATGCGGATCCCGCGCCATTGTCTGATGGGGCCGCCCTGCAGGCCCGTCTTCCTCACCGAATCGCGATATTGGTGGCGCAAATCTAGGGTTGTTGGGCGCCATCGACCGCCGTGGTCTGCTCGGGTCGGACTTCCATACTCCATATAAATGTCGCACGGGGTCGTATTCGCCTTCTCCATCCACCTAGGTCACATCTGTTCCTAAAAGTGAAATAGGGTTAACCTTTTCCTATAAATAATTTTGGTGGTTGATGATCAACACAAACACATGGACTAACTAGTTTGTCTAGAATTCTTGTATTTCAGGTGCATAAGGTTCAACACAAACCAATAAAAGATTCAAGTTAGGGACTCAATTTGAAACGGAGCAAAGAACTTGAGTGGACTGAGAATTGGCGCACCGGACAGTGTCCGGTGCACCAGGACCATACAGATGTCAACCAGCCACTCTTAGGAATTCCAGGGCGCGCTCCGCTATAATGCACCGGACTGTCCGGTGGGCCACCAGATTGTCCGGTGTGCCAGCGGAGCAACGGCTAGCTTGCGCCAACAGTCGACTCTGCCAGGTGAACAGCGCAGCACAGTACCGCGTAGAAGTCAGAGCAGCGAAGTTAGAGGGGCACTAGACTGTCCGGTGTGGCACCGGACTGTCCGGTGCAGCAAGAAGACAAAGCTCCAACGGTCGACCGAGCTCCGAACCCTAACGGTTGGATGACGTGGCGACGCACCGGACAAAGAACAATGCATGTCTGGTGGCGCACTGGACTGTTCGGTGCGCCCATCGCCAACAGCCTCCCCAACGGCTACCAATGTGGTATGGGGCTATAAATACCCCCCAACCACCACAACCTTTAGTATCCAAGTTTTTCAGAGATCACATTCAATACAAGAGCTAGTGCATTCACTCCAAGACGCACTTCCAAAGATCAAACCCTCTCCAAGCCTAGAATTCAACTCAAACATTTAGTGACTTGTGAGAGTGTGTTCGTATTCTTTTACGCTCTTGTTTCTTGGATTGCCTTTCTTCTTTCTCATTCTTCTTCTCAAGTGACTTGTAATCAAAGCAAGAGACACCTAAGTGTGTGGTGGTCCTTGCAGGGTCTTAGTGACTCGATTGATTAAGGAGAAGGCTCACTCGGTCTAAGTGACCCTTTGAGAGAGGGAAATGGTTGAAATAGACCCGGTCTTTGTGACCTCCTCAACGGGGACTAGGTTCTTTGGAACCGAACCTCGATAAAAAAATCACCATGTTCACTCGCCTTGATTCTTGTTTGATTTGTTTTCCCCTCTTTTTTGGACTTGAATTTGATTCTAACGCTAACTCCGACCTTAGTGCGTGCTTAAGTTTATAAATTTCAGGTTTCGCCTATTCACCCCCCCTCTAGGCGACTTTCAATTGATATCAGAGCCAGTGCTTCATTAAGAGCCTAACCAACTCGAAGTGATGTCTGGTGATCACGCCAAGAGGGAGATTATGACCGGCGAAAAGGCCCAAGCTTGGGGAGGACTCTCTCAAGGGAGTCCGGCAACAAAAATAAGGAGGAATCCTCTTCCTCCATCAAGTCGCATCGGAGAGGTGACAAGAAGAAGATGAAGAAGGTGGTCTACTACGAGACCGACTCTTTGTCACCCTCCACATCAAGCTCTGAGTCGTCCACTACTTCTAAGCATCATGATCGCAAGAAGTATAGTAAGATGCCCCTACGCTATCCCCATATTTCAAAGCACGCTCCATTACTTTCCGTACCCCTAGGCAAACCACCATATTTTGATGGTGAAGATTATTGTATGTGGAGTGATAAAATGAGGCACCATCTAACCTCACTCCACGAAGGTATTTGGGATATTGTTGAGTATGGAGCGCAGGTACCTAAGGTGAGGGACAAAGACTACGACTCGGACGAGGCCGCCCAAATTAGGCACTTTAACTCCCAAGCCATGTCTATACTCCTCGCCTCCTTGTGTCGAGAAGAGTATAACAAGGTGCAAGGGTTAAAGAGCGCCAAAGAAATTTGGGACGTCCTCAAAACGGTGCACGAAGGGGACGAGGTGACCAAGATCACCAAGCGAGAGACAATCGAGGGCGAGCTCGGTCGATTTGTCCTCAACAAAGGAGAAGAGCCGCAAGCAATGTACAACCGGCTAAAAAAATGGTGAACCAAGTGCGCAACCTCGGGAGCACCAAATGGGATGACCATGAAATGGTCAAGGTTATTCTAAGATCCCTTATTTTCCGTAATCCTTGTCAAGTTCAATTAATACATGGTGATCCTAGATATAAACTAATGTCTCCAGAGGAGGTTATTGGCAAGTTTGTGAGCTTTGAACTTATGATCAAAGACTACAAACACATTGTCAACTTAGAGCAAGGCGCCACCTCAACACCCGAGGTGCAACCCTTCGCATTCAAAGCAATGGAAGAAAAGTAGATGGAGTCTACACCAAGTAGGCTTCCAATTGACTCCTCCCAGCTCGACAACGAGGAAATAGCGCTCATCATCAAAAGCTTCCGCCAAATCCTCAAGCAAAGGAGGGGGAAGGACTACAAATCCCGCTCCAAGAAGGTGTGCTACCGGTGTGGTAAGTCCGGTCACTTTATTGCTAAATGTCCAATCTCTAGTGAAAGTGACTGGGACGAAGACAAGAAGGGGAAGAAGAAAGAGAAGAAGAGGTACTACAAGAAGAAGGGCGGTGATGCCCACATATGTCGGGAATGGGACTCCGACGAGAGCTCCACCGACTCCTCCGACGACGAGGACGCCGCCAACATCGCCGTCAACAAAGGCCTCCTCTTCCCAACGTCGGCCACAAGTGTTTTATGGCTAAGGACGACAAGAAAAACAAGGTACACTCTAGAGCCACCCCCAAATATACAACATCTAGTGATGAGGGTAGCTCTAGTGATAGTGAAGATAATTTAATGTCTCTCTTTGCCAACCTTAGCAAGGACCAAAAGAAAAAATTAAACAAATTAATTGAAGCCATTAATGAGAAGGATGAACTCTTGGATAGCCAAGAGGACTTCCTCATTAAAGAAAATAAAAATTTGTTAAACAGAAAAATGCTTATGCTCAGGAAGTAGAAAAATGTGAAAACTTAACTAAGGAGCTTAGCATTTGTCATGATTCAATTTCTAGTCTTAGAAATGAAAATGCTAGTTTAGTTTCTAAGGTTAAAGAATTGAATGTTTGCAATGATTCAATTTCCTGTCTTAGAGATGAGAATGTTAGATTAAATGCTAAGATAGAAGAATTAAATGCTTGCAAACCATCTACATCTACTGTTGAGCATGTTTCTATTTGTACTAGATGTAGAGATGTTAATGTAGAAGCTATGGATGATCACCTTGCCATGATTAAACAACAAAATGATCACATAGCTAAATTAACTACTAAAATTTCCAAGCATGAACTATAAAATGAAAAGTTTAAATTTGCTAGAAGCATGCTTTATAATGGGAGAGGCCCTAGCATTAAGGATGGCATTGGTTTCCAACAGGGGAGCGATGTCAAGCTTAATGCCCCTAAAAATTGTCTAACTTTGTAAAGGGCAAGGCTCCCATAGTTCAGGATAGTGAGGGTTACATTTTATATCCTGCAAACTATCCCGAACATAAGATTAGGAAGATTCATGCTAGGAAACCTCACAATGTTTCTCATCATGCTTTCATGTACAAAAATGAGGCTTCTAGCTCTAGGCATACCACTCATGTTAAAATGCCTAGAAAGAAAATTCTTGCTGCATCAAACGAGCATAATGTTTCATTTAAGACTTTTGATGTATCTTATGTTTTAACTAACAAATCAGGCAAAGTAGTTGCCAAATATGTTGGGCGCAAACACAAGAGCTCCAAAACTTGTGTTTGGGTACCCAAGGTGCTTGTTTCTAACGTCAAAGGACCCAAGACTGTTTGGGTACCTAAGAACAAGGCCTAAAATTGTTTTGTAGGTTTATGCATCCTGTGGTTCAAGTTGTATAATCGATAGCGGGTGCACAAACCACATGACAAGGGAGAAAAGAATGTTCTCCTCCTATGAGAAAAATGAAGATCCCCAACGAGCTATCACATTCGGGGATGGAAATCAAGGTTTGGTCAAAGGATTGGGTAAAATTGCTATATCACCTGACCATTCTATTTCCAATGTTTTTCTTGTAGATTCCTTAGACTACAATTTGCTTTCTGTTTCTCAATTATGCAAAATGAGCTACAACTGTCTATTTACATATGTAGGTGTTACTGTCTTTAGAAGAAGTGATGATTCAATAGCATTTAAGGGAGTGTTAGAGGGTCAGCTATATTTAGTTGATTTTAATGAAAACAAACCTGAACTTAACACTTGCTTAATTGCTAAGACTAACATGGGTTGGCTCTGGCATTGCCGACTAGCCCATGTTGGAATGAAGAATCTTCATAAGCTTCTAAAGGGAGAGCACTTTTTAGGACTAACCAATGTTCATTTTGAGAAATACAGGGTTTATAGCGCATGCCAAGCAGGGAAGCAAGTTGGAGCTCACCATCCACACAAAAACATAATGACGACGGACAGGCCGCTCGAGCTACTCCACATGGATTTATTCAGCCCGATTGCTTACATAAGCATCGGCGGGAGTAAGTACTGTCTTGTTATTGTGGATGATTATTCTCGCTTCACTTGGGTATTCTTTTTGCAGGAAAAATCACAAACCCAATAGACCTTAAAAGGATTCTTAAAACGGGCTCAAAATGAGTTTAGATTAAGGATCAAAAAGATAAGAAGCGATAATGGGACGGAGTTCAAGAATTCACAAATTGAAAGTTTTCTTGAGGAAGAGGGCATCAAGCATGAGTTCTCTTCTCCCTACACACCTCAACAAAATGGTGTAGTGGAGAGGAAGAATAGAACTCTACTGGACATGGCAACAACCATGCTTGATGAGTACAATACACTAGATCGGTTTTGGGCCGAGGCGATTAACACCGCCTGTTAGTCCATCAACCGGTTATATCTTCATCGAATCCTCAAGAAGACATCATATGAACTCTTCACTGGTAAAAAGCCCAATGTTTCATATTTTAGAGTCTTTGGGAGTAAATGCTTTATTCTTATTAAAAGAGGTAGAAAATCTAAATTTGCTCCTAACGCTGTAGAAGGTTTTTTACTAGGATATGACTCAAACACAAGGGCATATAGAGTCTTCAACAAATCCACTGGATTAGTTGAGGTTTCTTGTGACATTGTGTTTGATGAGACTAATGGCTCCTAAGTGGAGCAAGTTGATCTTGATGAATTAGATGATGAAGAGGCTCCATGCATCGCGCTAAGGAACATGTCCATTGGGGATGTGTGTCCTAAGGAATCCGAAGAGCCCACACAAGCACAAGATCAACCGTAATCTTCAAATCAAGCATCTCCACCTACCCAAGATGAGGAACAGGCTCAAGATGATGAGGATGAAAATCAAGAAGATGAGCCATCTCAAGAGGAGGACAATGATCACGGGGGAGATGAAGTCAAAAAGACAAGGAAGATGATCAAGAAATTCAGGGTCAAAGACCACCACACCTAAGAGTCCACCAAGCAATTCAAAAAGATCACCCCATCAACTCCATCCATGGTGACATTCATAAGGGGGTAACCACTAGATCTCGAGTTGTCCATTTCTGTGAACATTACTCTTTTGTACTCTATTAAGCCATACAAGGTGGAGGATGCACTAAGAGATCCATATTGGGTAGTGGCTATGCAAGAGGAGCTCAACAACTTCACGAGGAATGAGGTATGGCATTTAGTTCCACGTCCAAATCAAAATATTGTAGGTACCAAGTGGGTATTCCTCAACAAACAAGATGAGCATGGTGTGGTGACAAGAAACAGAGCCCGACTTGTGGCCAAAGGTTATTCACAAGTCGAAGGTTTGGACTTTGATGAAACTTATGCACTCGTAGCTAGGCTTGAGTCAATTCGTATATTACTTGCCTATGCTACTTACCATGGCTTTGAGCTCTATCAAATGGACGTGAAAAGTGCCTTCCTCAATGGACCTATCAAGGAAGAGGTCTATGTTGAGCAACCTCCCGGCTTTGAAGATAGTGAGTATCCTAACCATGTGTATAAGCTCTCAAAGGCACTTTATGGGCTCAAGCAAGCCCCAAGAGCATGGTATGAATGCCTGCGAGACTTCCTTATCACTAATGGCTTCAAACTCGGTAAAGCCGATCCTACTCTCTTTACTAAAACTGTTGCAAAGACTTGTTTGTATGCCAAATTTATGTTGATGATATTATATTTGGGTCTACTAACAAGTCAACCTATGAAGAGTTTAGTAGGATCATGATATAGAAATTCGAGATGTAAATGATGGGGGAGTTAAAGTATTTCCTTGGATTCCAAATCAAGCAACTCCAAGATGGCACCTTCCTCAGCCAAACAAAGTACATTCAAGACATACTTAAGAAGTTTGGAATGAAGGATGGCAAACCCATCAAGACACCCATGGGAACCAATGGGCATCTCAACCTCGACACGGGAGGTAAATCCGTAGATCAAAAGGTATACCGGTCGATGATAGGATATTTACTCTACTTATGTGCATCTCGACCGGATATTATACTTTCTGTCTGCATGTGTGCAAGGTTCCAGGCAAATCCTAAGGAAGTTCACCTTAGAGCCGTCAAGAGAATAATGAGGTATTTAGTTTACACTCCTAAGTTTGGGCTTTGGTACCCCAAGGGATCCACTTTTGAATTAATAGGATATTCCGATGCCGATTGCGCAGGGTGTAAAATTGATAGGAAGAGCACATCAGAGACTTGCCAGTTTCTGGGAAGATCCCTGGTGTCTTGGGCTTCAAAGAAACAAAACTCAGTAGCTCTTTCCACCCGGTTTTAGAAGGCAAACCGAATGCGAACCATGTACGTGCCAGGATCAGTTATTCACGTACACAGCAGTTACATAACATGGACATCATCACACAGTGCTCAAAATAGTATTAATAAGGGAAATAGTAGATTACATCATACGTCTGAGACGTCCATATAGTTCTTACAATAAATCAAAGTGCGGAAAAGAAACGTAGATAACTGCGGCCTTCACAGGCAGCCGACTGGGGGTTGCCGCTAACCCACACCTAGAACTCGTCGTAGTCTTGGAACTCCTGGAAGTCTCCTTCCACAGCTTCATCTTCGCCTGAGCAGTGGTTGCAATGCTGACAACCTGGGGGGGTTTGGTGTGTAGAGCAAGGGTGAGTACACATCAACATACTCAGCAAGCATCCTGTTTGGCTGTAGTGGACTAGCTTTATGTGGGGATAAGTCAAGCAGTTGCTTTTAGTTGGTCAGATTATTACTTACTAGTAGAAAGCCAAGTTTTAGCATTAACCCAAGTTATTAACCCAAACGTACTCCTTTCCAAACGGAAAGAGTACCACTTACCAGCACCATAGTCATAATCAAAACCATCAATCTCATAACCACCTGTACCAAAGCATCTCTGATCAAGTACCACTAATCATTGGAGCTCCCTTGGCCGCTCATAACCGCGAGCACGGCTGATATATCAGTTTTCAAACACTCTGCAGAGGTTGTGCACTTTACCCACAAGCCGTGATTCCCATTCTGCCCGGAGAGAGCTACTCCCCATTGACCACTACCTAGGTGGCCTAGCAGGGCATCACTACGTAGCCTTTACAAAGATTCCCCGGGGCTGTAGCCACCCGTTAGGTTTCCTAAATGTACCGCACTCCTCCCCAAGGGACAAATCAACCTTGGCAGAGCGAGCCGCATACACCGAGCCCCATTGACGGCACGACGGCTAAGTGAACTACACCCCGGATCCTCTAATTATTCAGCTAAGGGCATCCCATTCCACCCTCATGGTTGCACTGTTTTCCCGGGCGGTCATCCATAGAACAGGTCCTTACGGAGAGGCACTCGAGAAACCGCTCGAGCCCCCTTGAAGGTCACAAGTACAACATCATCATAAGAGAAGGGAAAACAGCGTATCATAGATAATCTCATCATGTTCATTGATTAGAGTTTGAGCAATAGCATAAAGCTAAACAGTAATAATCCAACCCAAATAGGTAAACAAGGACATGGATAACAAAAGCTAGTCAATCCTTAGGCATAAATGTGTAAAGCGGGAGGTGAATTAAATAATGAGTAGGACATAGATAGGTCAAGGGACACTTGCCTCCACCAAACGACTGCTGCTCAGGGGCTTCTCCTGCGAGTTCCTCGGGCTCTTCAACCGGATCGTTCTCTATGCGATTGCAAACATACATACATCCACACATTTAATACAAAAGAACAGTACACCATACAATAGAATGCAATAAGTAAACAGACGTTCTACGCAGGCTCGCGAGTACGGTTAAGAGAGAAAGAGGAAAAGACAGTCGAGAGACGATCACGTTACATGATTATAAATTAACTACTCGCTTAATGGAAGGAAATTTAATGTAGACACTATGTTTAGCGTAAAGTAAAGTCATGTTTCATGTCTAATTATTATAAGCAGGTGGAGATAAATAAAAAGATGGTCGCGCGGCGAGACGCGCAACAAAGCTCTCTAAAACAAATTAAGAAATTAACGACTCGTCGCGCGACCGAGCACGCAACGAGACACTTTGCCTTAGTTAAGAGGAGACGTTAAGCGTCGCGCGACGAAGCGCACGACGGCATACGTCGACTAAATTGAGTCCAAAGTGGAACGTCGCGCGAATACACACGCGGCGTTACACCTTAAACAACCTGAAACAAAAATGGATCGTCGCGCGACGAAGCGCACGACGCACACAAGATAGAATCTGAATTTAGACAAATCCGTCGCGCGGCGAAGCGCGCGACGCAACACGCTAATTAACGAATAATCACCGCGAGCGCGGGCGAGCGAAGATACGGTCGGGCGAGGCCGGGACGGGGGAACGGGCGGGCGAGCTGGGGCCAGGGCGGTTGAACCGGCCAGGGGCCACGCCGGGGGCCGGAGGCCGCGCCGAGGTCGCGCCGGCGAGCAGGGGCCACCGGGGCCGCGCTGCGCGCGAGCAGGGGAGGGGCGGGGGCGGGCGGGCGCCGCCACGGGGCCGGGGGAGGGCGGGGAGCGCCGCCGCGGGGCCGGGGGAGGGCGGGCGCCGCCGCGCGGGGCGGGCAGGGGGCGGGGAGCGCCGCCGCGGGGCTGGGGGAGGGCGGGCACCGCCACGGGGCCGGGACGGGCGGGCGCCGCCGCGGGGAGGGGCGGGGAGCGCCGCCGCGGGGCCGGGGGAGGGCGGGCGCCGCCGCGCGGGGCGGGGATGGGGTCGGGCGCCGCCGCGCCGGGAGGGACGGGGACGGGCGCCGCCGCGCCGAGCAGGGGCGGGGACGGGCGGACCGGGGCGAGGGCGGGCGCCGCCACCGCGCGCGAGGGGGAGAAGGGGGCGCGCGCGAGCAGGGGAGAAGGGAGGGCGCGCGCGGGGGGAAGAAGAGGAGGGAGAGAGGGAGAGAGAGAGGAGAAGGGGAGGGGAGGGGAGCTCACCTCGGGGTCCAAAATCCGGTGATCGCCGTCTCCAAATCCTAGGGCACCACGGGGAGAGAGAGGTGGAAGAGGGAGAGGAGAGGTGGTTGCGCGGGAGATCCAAATGAGAGAGAGAGAGGGGAGGGGGCGCATGGGGGGGTTTTGGGCGCCAGGGGCGCGCAGGCCTGGGCGGGTCGGGCCGGGCTGGGCTGGACTAGGTTGGGCTGGGCCGGGCCACTTTGCGGATCGAAAACCCACGACGAGCGCGACCACTAAACGGAATTAAATCGCGAACCGAAATCCGGAACGGAACGAGACGAACACTCATTTTCAGACAAAGAAATGCGCTTCGGCATGATGCAACACCCATGAGACTTTAGGTTTTGGTTTATACATGACACGGACACCTGCCGCTATACTGGTTTGAAATTAGGAAGAAGGAGCAAACGAGGAAAGAGAAAAGAGAGTAACGCCCGAATTTGGTGAGAGAAAAGAAGAAAAAATTCTACCCCCAAATTCAGGGCGTTACAAACCTATCCCCCTTAAAAGAATCTCGCCCTCGAGATTCAGGGTTGGCTAGCAAAGAGCTCAGGGTATTTAGCCATCAGATCATCTTCACGCTCCCAGGTTGCTTCTTCCTCAGAGTGATGATCCCATCTGACTTTGCACATTCTGATGGTCTTCCTTCGGGTGACTCTGTCTGCAACCTCAAGGATTTGCACTGGCTTCTCAACGTAGGTCAAGTCCTCCTGGACTTCAAGACCTTCCACTGGCAACTGCTCTTCCGGCACACGCAAGCACTTCTTCAACTGAGACACATGAAAGACATTATGCACAGCTGACAAATTCTCTGGCAAACTGAGCTGATAGGCCACTTCTCCACGTCTTGCAAGAATCTGATACGGACCAATGTAGCGGGGTGCTAGCTTGCCTTTGCCTTCTAGAATCAGTCGCCGGATCTCACTGATCTTCTCATCATTCTTCTGCGCTTCTTTGATTTCGCGCTCCAAGGTAGGTTCCAACTCAACTGTGACTCCTCGCGAATTATTCAGAAATCCGAGACTCAACCTATCAAACTCCTTAGCCAACTCATAAGGCATCGGACGAGCGACCATCAAATTGACTTGACTCTTTCTGCTCAAAGCATCTGCCACTACGTTTGCTTTGCCTGGATGGTAATGAATCTCCAACTCATAGTCTTTGATCAACTCTAACCATCTTCGCTGCCTCATGTTCAACTCTGACTGAGTGAATATGTACTTCAAACTCTTGTGATCTCTGTAAACATCGCATTTCTGTCCATACAGATAGTGCCTCCATGTCTTCAGTGCGTGAACCACTGCTGCCAACTCTAGATCATGGATTGGGTAATTCTTCTCATGAACCTTCAACTGTCGGGACGAGTAAGCCACAACTCTTCCCTCTTGCATCAACACACATCCCAAACCTGTGTAACAAGCATCACAATACACCGAGAAGGGCTTGTGCACATCAGGCAAGACTAGGACAGGCGCTGTTGTCAACTTCTCTTTCAGCGCTTCAAAGGCCTCTTGGCATTTCTGGGTCCACTTGAACTCAACTTTGTTGCCTAGCAACGCGGTCATTGGTTTCGCAATCTTCGAAAACCCTTCAATGAATCGCCGATAATATCCGGCCATTCCAATGAAACTCTTGATTCCTCGAGCATCTGTTGGCGCTTTCCAGTTCAAAATGTCTGCCACTTTCTTCGGATCCACAGCCAATCCTTCCTTGTTGATTATGTGACCCAAGAACAGGACTTCACTGATCCAGAACTCACACTTGCTCAACTTTGCATACAACTGGTGCTCTCGCAATCTCTGCAATACCATCCTCAAATGTTCTGCATGCTCTTCTTCGCTTTGAGAATAAACCAGAATGTCATCAATGAATACCACCACAAACTTATCAAGGTAATCCATGAATACACTGTTCATCAAGTTCATGAAGAATGCTGGCGCATTGGTCAAACCAAAAGACATCACTGTGAACTCATACAAACCATACTTGGAAATGAATGCCGCCTTCGGAATGTCCGAAGGTCGGATTCTGAGCTGATGATAACCTGACCTCAGATCAATCTTGGAGAACACGCTGGCTCCTCTCAACTGGTCGAACAGATCTTCTATTCTGGGCAAGGGATACTTGTTCTTGATCGTGACCTCATTCAAAGCTCGATAATCGATACACATTCTCTTGGTGCCATCTTTCTTCTCCACAAATAGGACAGGGGCGGCCCAAGGCGAGGTGCTTGGCCGAATGTAACCTTTCTCTGACAGCTCATCAATCTGCTTCTTAAGCTCAACCAACTCTGGTCCAGATTATTCTGTAAGCTCTCTTAAAGATAGGGGCGGTTCCAGGAAGAAGCTCTATAGCAAACTCAACTTTCCGCTCTGGTGGCATACCCGGTAAGTCCTTTGGAAACACATCCGGGAACTCAGACACAACCTTGATCCTCTCAATTGGGTCTGCTTTACTGCTATCAACAGCCATCTGATAACAACTTCCTTTCTTTGGCTCAGGCGGGACTAACTCAGTCACCACTTCCTCTCCTAGTGGGGACACCAACTTGATTGTCCTTTGATCACAACTGATAACTGCCTGATACTTATCTAGCCAATTCATCCCTAGGATGACATCTATTCCCTGAGTACCCATTACTATAAGGTTGGCGGGAAACGCTATCCCCCTTATTTCCACACTTATATTCAAACAAATGCTATCGGCTCGAATTCTACCACCGGCTGAGTCAATTTGAATGGGGGTTGACATGGTAGTAATTGGAAGATTATGTGCTTCTACCCATGATGCAGTAATGAAAGAATGTGTTGCTCCAGTATCAAATAACACTTCTGCAATATGGGAGTCGACTGGGAACATACCTACTATCATGCCGGGGGTCTCCTGAACTGCTTCAGCCTCCAAGTGGTTCAGCCTTCCATGATTATAGCGCGGCTGAGAGCGATTGCCTGCTCCAGGCTGAGGCACATTCTGCTTCGCTGGGGCATTGAGGCCTGACTGCTGCTGGGCTGCCTTCTTCGGACATTGCATCACCCAGTGGCCTTGCTCTCCACAGTGGAAACATGCTCTGTTTCCAACCTGAGCTGGTGCTGCCTGACTGTTCTGCTGGCTTGCTGGGGCAGGAAGACGAGGTGCTTGCTGATTCTGCTTCTGAAATTGACCTCCTGACTGATTGTTCCGACGGTTCTGGTACTGATGCTGAGGATACTGCCTTTGGAACTGCTGATTCTGCTGAGGTGGACGCTGGTTCTGCCTGAACTGCTGAGGTTGATTGCCTGAGAAACGAGGACGATTGCTGCTTCCAGGCTGGGGTCCACTGATCTTGCACTTACGATCTTCCATCTCCTTACGCTTCCTCTCCGTCATGATTGCTCTGTCAATCAGGTGCTGGAATGTCGGGAAGGTGTGATTCATCAGTTGATACTGCAGAGGGTCAACCAAGCCTCTCAGAAAACGGTACTGTCGCTTGGCGTCGGTGTTGACATCTTCAGGAGCATAGCGAGACAATTGCAGAAACCTGTCTCGATACTCACTGACAGACAACGGCCCTTGCTTGAGAGCCAGGAACTCCTCCTTCTTCACTGTCATCAGACCTGCAGGTACATGGTACTAACGAAAGCTACCCCTGAACTCTTCCCAAGTGATGGCGTCAGGGTGGGCATGGGTGGCGAGGTAAGACTCCCACCATGATTGGGCTGCTCCTCTCAACAGACGGGGACCATACAAGACTTTCTCCCTGTCATCGCACTGAGCGGTATGCAACTCACGCTCCACAGTGCGCAGCCAATCTTCAGCATCCATGGGGTCAGAAGAATGAGCGAACGTTGGTGGATGACCTCTCATGAATTCAGCACGCTTGTCTCTGGGCATCTGAGGCATCTGAGGCTGAGGTGGGGCCTGCTGCTGTTGCTGCTGCTGCTGCTGAATGGCGGCCAAAGTCTGACCGATGGCTTGAACTGCCTGAGTCTGCATCAGAAACATCTGCTCGAGGGACATCGGGGGCGGGGGCGGTAGGTGCTGCTGCTGAGGCACCTCATCCTGCGGAGCGGCTCGCTCCTGCTGAGCACGCCTTCCTCCTCTGCGCCTGTTCTCTGACATCTGCAGAATGCAACCACACATCAGAACTGATCTGGCAAATCTTGCAGCATAAGGAAAGAGAATAGAATTCTTCAACAGCACTGAACAGATGAGCATCTTCACTGATCTCCAACACAGACCACACAGCTTCTCAGATAAACAGGAAAGTGGAATAAAAGGTTTCCCAACCATATAACTAACTCCATTAACATATAACAGGTAAACCAAAATGCAGGGGATACCCACACTCTGGTAACAGTCATTACAAAGATCCAAACCAAACATAGTTCATCATGACAAACATAAATGCACAGGATATAGCAAACTACCCTGTCTAACTAAGACTAACTAAGACCGAAACCAACGCTAAGACTGAAGCTTCTACGTATATATATTTCGTATTAATTACAAGATCCAACTCTAACGATCTATGGTTCTAGAGTTATCTTGGTCTTGCAGTCGGGATTGCCATAAGACTGGTGTCCATGCTGAGGTGAGCGGTACGGGTGCTGAGTCCCAACGGGAGCGGGGGAACCACCATCCAGGTGACGACGTTCCGCGCGCTCAGCCCGAAGCAGGGCGATCTCAGCACGAGCCCTACTCAGCTCATCTAATGCATGGTCCAGCTCCGTGTTTAGCACGCCGGCTAGGTTGACTGTGCTGCTCAACCTAGGATTGCCCTCACCGACAGGTGAGACAATCACGCCTCCTGTGCTGCCAGATGAACGGCGGGGGTAATACTTCAGGTCAAGACCATCGGCTGCCCCACCGAAAACCGAGCAGTAGTGCGAAAGCGCACGCCGTGCAGCATCTTGCATGGCTGCCTCAGCTGAGTCCCGTTCAGAGATAGAATAGTGCTCTGAACAGGCCTCTGCACCCTGGAGACTGTTCTCCGGGCAGCGCACCAAGCAGGTTGCCTCCCAGCGGTCCGGGTAGACCCCGCGACTATGCTGGTAGACCACACAGCGATACTCGACTGACCAAGTATGTCGGTTAAATGCCCGACGTAGCAGGGTGTCGAGCGCATCGTGGAAGTGACACCCGCGAGCAGCGTCGCGAGTGATGGGTCGAGCAACCCATCCTTCCGGCTCATGGTTAGCAGAGAAGTCGGTGCCGTGGCTCGAGCTGTCGTCGCCATCTCCGTCGTCTGGGTCTCCTCCAGAAGCTAGGACGCCCAGTGGTGGTGCAGGGGGCGGCTCCAGAGGAAGCACAGGGGAGCAGCTCCTCACAGACTCTATCTCCTGCTGGAGCGAGAAGGAAGAGCCCTGTTGCTCCTATCGTCGACGTTCCTGCTCCTCATGCGGGCGGTGGTGCAGTCTCTCCAAGTGGCTGGACTGTCCGGCCACGGGACGGCGAAGCGGACGCTCAGCAAGGCGAGAGGGTAAGAAGGGGATGACTGACTTTCGTGCAGTGTGTCTAAGTCGAGCCATCTACAAAAGACATCGCAAGCAAAAGGGTAAGAACAGAATTAATATGACCAGCAAATAATGAATCATAAGTAAATGAAGGATTAGAATAAAACATGATTTTCAGCAAGGTATAATATATAGTAGAACATAGGTTTGGTCGGTATGACCAACTTTTGAAGGGATATCAAAGTCAAGGCAGAGACAGAGGTCTATAGTCCTTAGAACGACCATTCTATTCTAGGTTAGCGGTCCTACAGTCAGCACGGCTCTGATACCACTTATGTCACACCCGGTTTTAGAAGGCAAACCGAATGCGAACCATGTACGTGCCAGGATCAGTTATTCACGTACACAGCAGTTACATAACATGGACATCATCACACAGTGCTCAAAATAGTATTAATAAGGGAAATAGTCGATTACATCATACGTCTGAGACGTCCATATAGTTCTTACAATAAATCAAAGTGCGGAAAAGAAACGTAGATAACTGCGGCCTTCACAGGCAGCCGACTGGGGGTTGCCGCTAACCCACACCTAGAACTCGTCGTAGTCTTGGAACTCCTGGAAGTCTCCTTCCACAGCTTCATCTTCGCCTGAGCAGTGGTTGCAATGCTGACAACCTGGGGGGGGTTTGGTGTGTAGAGCAAGGGTGAGTACACATCAACATACTCAGCAAGCATCCTGTTTGGCTGTAGTGGACTAGCTTTATGTGGGGATAAGTCAAGCAGTTGCTTTTAGTTGGTCAGATTATTACTTACTAGTAGAAAGCCAAGTTTTAGCATTAACCCAAGTTATTAACCCAAACGTACTCCTTTCCAAACGGAAAGAGTACCACTTACCAGCACCATAGTCATAATCAAAACCATCAATCTCATAACCACCTGTACCAAAGCATCTCTGATCAAGTACCATTAATCATTGGAGCTCCCTTGGCCGCTCATAACCGCGAGCACGGCTGATATATCAGTTTTCAAACACTCTGCAGAGGTTGTGCACTTTACCCACAAGCCGTGATTCCCATTCTGCTCGGAGAGAGCTACTCCCCATTGACCACTACCTAGGTGGCCTAGCAGGGCATCACTACGTAGCCTTTACAAAGATTCCCCGGGGCTGTAGCCACCCGTTAGGTTTCCTAAATGTACCGCACTCCTCCCCAAGGGACAAATCAACCTTGGCAGAGCGAGCCGCATACACCGAGCCCCATTGACGGCACGACGGCTAAGTGAACTACACCCCGGATCCTCTAATTATTCAGCTAAGGGCATCCCATTCCACCCTCATGGTTGCACTGTTTTCCCGGGCGGTCATCCATAGAACAGGTCCTTACGGAGAGGCACTCGAGAAACCGCTCGAGCCCCCTTGAAGGTCACAAGTACAACATCATCATAAGAGAAGGGAAAACAGCGTATCATAGATAATCTCATCATGTTCATTGATTAGAGTTTGAGCAATAGCATAAAGCTAAACAGTAATAATCCAACCCAAATAGGTAAACAAGGACATGGATAACAAAAGCTAGTCAATCCTTAGGCATAAATGTGTAAAGCGGGAGGTGAATTAAATAATGAGTAGGACATAGATAGGTCAAGGGACACTTGCCTCCACCAAACGACTGCTGCTCAGGGGCTTCTCCTGCGAGTTCCTCGGGCTCTTCAACCGGATCGTTCTCTATGCGATTGCAAACATACATACATCCACACATTTAATACAAAAGAACAGTACACCATACAATAGAATGCAATAAGTAAACAGACGTTCTACGCAGGCTCACGAGTACGGTTAAGAGAGAAAGACGAAAAGACAGTCGAGAGACGATCACGTTACATGATTATAAATTAACTACTCGCTTAATGGAAGGAAATTTAATGTAGACACTATGTTTAGCGTAAAGTAAAGTCATGTTTCATGTCTAATTATTATAAGCAGGTGGAGATAAATAAAAAGATGGTCGCGCGGCGAGACGCGCAACAAAGCTCTCTAAAACAAATTAAGAAATTAACGACTCGTCGCGCGACCGAGCACGCAACGAGACACTTTGCCTTAGTTAAGAGGAGACGTTAAGCGTCGCGCGACGAAGCGCACGACGGCATACGTCGACTAAATTGAGTCCAAAGTGGAACGTCGCGCGAATACACACGCGGCGTTACACCTTAAACAACCTGAAACAAAAATGGATCGTCGCGCGACGAAGCGCACGACGCACACAAGATAGAATCTGAATTTAGACAAATCTGTCGCGCGGCGAAGCGCGCGACGCAACACGCTAATTAACGAATAATCACCGCGAGCGAGGGCGAGCGAAGATACGGTCGGGCGAGGCCGGGACGGGGGAACGGGCGGGCGAGCTGGGGCCAGGGCGGTTGAACCGGCCAGGGGGCGGTTGAACCGGCCAGGGGCCGCGCCGGGGGCCGGAGGCCGCGCCGGGGTCGCGCCGGCGAGCAGGGGCCACCGGGGCCGCGCCGGGCCACGCCGGGGGCGCGCCGGGGCCGCGCTGCGCGTGAGCAGGGGAGGGGCGGGGGCGGGCGGGCGCCGCCACGGGGCCGGGGGAGGGCGGGGAGCGCCGCCGCGGGGCCGGGGGAGGGCGGGCGCCGCCGCGCGGGGCGGGCAGGGGGCGGGGAGCGCCGCCGCGGGGCCGGGGGAGGGCGGGCGCCGCCACGGGGCCGGGACGGGCGGGCGCCGCCACGGGGAGGGGCGGGGAGCGCCGCCGCGGGGCCGGGGGAGGGCGGGCGCCGCCGCGCGGGGCGGGGACGGGGTCGGGCGCCGCCGCGCCGGGAGGGACGGGGACGGGCGCCGCCGCGCCGAGCAGGGGCGGGGACGGGCGCCGCCGCGCCGAGCAGGGGCGGGGACGGGCGGGGTCGGGCAGACCGGGGCGAGGGCGGGCGCCGCCACCGCGCGCGAGGGGGAGAAGGGGGCGCGCGCAAGCAGGGGAGAAGGGAGGGCGCGCGCGGGGGGAAGAAGAGGAGGGAGAGAGGGAGAGAGAGAGGAGAAGGGGAGGGGAGGGGAGCTCACCTCGGGGTCCAAAATCCGGTGATCGCCGTCTCCAAATCCTAGGGCACCACGGGGAGAGAGAGGTGGAAGAGGGAGAGGAGAGGTGGTTGCGCGGGAGATCCAAATGAGAGAGAGAGAGGGGAGGGGGCGCATGGGGGGGTTTTGGGCGCCAGGGGCGCGCAGGCCGGGGCGGGTCGGGCCGGGCTGGGCTGGACTAGGTTGGGCTGGGCCAGGCCACTTCGCGGATCGAAAACCCACGACGAGCGCGACCACTAAACGGAATTAAATCGCGAACCGAAATCCGGAATGGAACGAGACGAACACTCATTTTCAGACAAAGAAATGCGCTTCGGCATGATGCAACACCCATGAGACTTTAGGTTTTGGTTTATACATGACACGGACACCTGCCGCTATACTGGTTTGAAATTGGGAAGAAGGAGCAAACGAGGAAAGAGAAAAGAGAGTAACGCCCGAATTTGGTGAGAGAAAAGAAGAAAAAATTCTACCCCCAAATTCAGGGCGTTACAGGTACCCCAAGGGATCCACTTTTGAATTAATAGGATATTCCGATGCCGATTGCGCAGGGTGTAAAATTGATAGGAAGAGCACATCAGAGACTTGCCAGTTTCTGGGAAGATCCCTGGTGTCTTGGGCTTCAAAGAAACAAAACTCAGTAGCTCTTTCCACCGTCGAAGCCAAGTACATTGTTGCAGGTCATTGTTGTGCACAATTGCTTTGGATGAGGCAAACCCTTAGGGACTATGGCTACAAATTGAGCAAAGTCCCTCTCCTATGTGATAATGAGAGTGCAATCCGCATGGCGGATAATCACATTGAACACAGCCGCACTAAGCACATAGACATTCGGTATCACTTTCTGAGTGGATCACCAACAAAAGGGGGATATCTAAATTGCTTATGTTAACACCCAAAACCAATTAGTCGATATCTTTCCCAAGCCACTAGATGAGAAAATTTTTAGCAAACTTAGGAATGAGCTAAATATACTTGATTCTTGAAACTTTGATTGAAACATTACACACATAGCTCATTTATATACCTTTGATCATGTCTCTTTCATTTGGTGCAAATGCATATTTCTTATTATTTTTGTACCAAGGCTACGACTAATGTGTTTTCAATTGTATTTCTATACTTAGTCGTAGATTGAAAGGGAAATGGAGTCTTTGGCAAAAAACAAGGCTTCCACTCCACAACTCTGACGGTATCATTTACCCTTTGCCGATATTCCACAAACTCTCAATGGTATAAACCTTCACTCATATTTATATTACCATTTGGGAGAAAGTATTAGGCCCAAAGGGGGAGGAAGATGCAATAGAGCTCTCAAAGTCTTCGTTTTTGGCGATTAATGTCAAAGGGGGAGAGTATTAAGCCCAAAGCAATAGGACCGCACCACCACCATTTCAAAAAAATTCAAAATAAAGTTTTAATTGACATTTTCTCAATTGGTATCTATTTCAATTGATATTTTCTCAAATTAGTATTTGATATCAATTGGTATCTATGTTTCACTTGATTTATGAAAGTAAAATTTCAAAATTCATATATCAAAACCCTCTTGAAAGCTAAAAGGAGAATTTCATTCAGGGGGAGTTTTATTTAGTCAAAGGAAAAGCATTTGAAACAGGGGGGAAATTTCAAATCTTAAAAATGCTTCTTGCAATATCATTTCTATACCTTTGACTATTTGCAAAAAGAATTTGAAAAGATTTTCCAAAAGAATTTGCAAAAACAAACATGTGGTGCAAAAGTGGTCCAAAATGTTAAATAAAAGAAAAAGCAATCCATTCATATTTAGTGAGATTTTCAATTGGTTTAATTCCAAGTAACCTATGCACATTTTAAATGCAAACTAGTTACAATTCTGCACTCTATATTTGCTTTGGTTTGTGTTGGCATCAACCACAAAAAAGGGGGAGATTGAAAGGGAAATAGGGTTAACCTTTTCCTATAATTAATTTTGGTGGTTGCTGATCAACACAAACACATGGACTAACTAGTTTGTCTAGAATTCATGTATTTTAGGTGCATAAGGTTCAACACGAACCAATAATAGATTCAAGTTAGGGGCTCAATTTGAAATGGAGCAAAGAACTTGAGTGGGCTAAGAATTGGCGCACCGGACTGTCCGGTGTGCCACCGGACAGTGTCCGGTGCACCAGGACCGTACATATGTCAACCAGCCACTCTCGGGAATTCTAGGGCGCGCTCCGCTAGAATTCACCGAACTGTCCGGTGTGCCAGCAGAGCAACGGCTAGCTCGCGCCAACGGTCGACTCTGCCAGGTGAACAGTGCAGCACAATACCGCGCAGAAGTCAGAGCAGTGAAGTCAGAGGGGCACCGGACTGTCCAGTGCCGCCACGGCCGGCCCTGAGGGGGTGCGACGGGTGCGGCCGCACCGGGCCCCCAAAAACAAAGGGGCCCTCGGGTCACTTGACGTTAGCACTTTTTCCCACTAAGTATATCTACCCTAGACATAAATACGCAAGAGCGATGCACTATCGATCAGTTTCGTTTAGATTGTTAAACTAATGTCTCAATTACTTATCTAATATTCACTTCGTTCCAAAATAGTATTTGTTTTAACTCTTGATTTTTATGTTTATATTCAACTAGATGATGAGGAATCAACTAGAGAAGCAAAATAAATTCTATTTTGATACAGAGAGAGTATTATTTACTATACACATGATGGTTGCATCGACGGAGAGAAGATTTTTAAAATTGAAATATTTTTTGAACTATTTAAGGTCAACAATGACTTAAGAGAGGTTAAATGGTTTGACGATTATATGTATCTAAAAGAAGTTGTTGAATGAGATTGATCTTAATGGTATAAGCGATGATTTGTATCACAAAATGTTAGAAGATATTTTTAGTGACATCGGATAACAAGTATGTGTTTTTGCTATATTTTATATTTGTCATCTTATAAACGTTGAATATTATATATATTATGTGTGGATGGGGTCTCTATTTTGGATTTCGCACCAGGCCCCTAAAAAGTCAGGAACGGCCCTGAGTGCCGCAAGAAGATAAAGCTCCAATGGTCGACCGAGCTTCAAACCCTAACGATTGGGTGACGTGGTGGCGCACCGGACAAGGAGCAGTGCCTGTCCGGTGGCGCACCGGACAGTCTGGTACGCCCATCGCCAGCAGCCTCTCCAACGGCTACCAATGTGGTTGGGGACTATAAATACCCCCCAACCACCACAACCTTTAGTATCCATGTTTTTCAGAGATCACATTCAATACAAGAGCTAGTGCATTCACTCCAAGACACACTTCCACAGATCAAACCCTCTCCAAGCCTAGAATTCAACTCAAACATTTAGTGACTTGTGAGAGAGTGTGTTCCTGTTCTTTTGCGCTCTTGTTTCTTGGATTGCTTTTCTCCTTTCTCATTCATGTTCTCAAGTGACTTGTAATCAAAGCAAGAGACACCTAACTGTGTGGTGGTCCTTGCGGGGTCTTAGTGACCCGATTGATTAAGGAGAAGGCTCACTCGGTCTAAGTGACCCTTTGAGAGAGGGAAAGGGTTGAAATAGACCCCGTCTTTGTGACCTCAACGGGGACTAGGTTCTTTGGAACCAAACCTTGGTAAAACAAATCACCATGTTCACTCGCCTTGATTCTTGTTTGATTTGTTTTCCCCTCTCTTTCAGACTTGAATTTAATTCTAACGCTAACCCCCGACCTTAGTGCGTGCTTAAGTTTATAAATTTCAGGTTTCGCCTATTCACCCCCCTCTAGGCGACTTTCAGTTCCGTTGAGCCCAAGAAGCACCATCGTGAGTGAGTGAGGGGATTGTCGCCACGGCCGCGCCTTGCTCTTGCCGTCGACCTGGCCATCTTGTGTGTGGGGCGAATTTGTCGTGGGGCATAGAAGCGGGCGCGGGGATCAATTGGGTGCACGGCCTCCGATGCTGTGGCGAATTGCACGCCATTGTGCTCGCGTCGCCGTGGTGTCTCTGTGTGTCGTGGGCGGACGCTCCGACCAACCAAAACACTGGTAAGGACCCCTCTGCTGAGTTCACGATCACCTTCGCATTGCGTAGAAGCTTACTAGTTGGGGGATTTGTGCTCTGGTGCGCCGATTCGGTACATCTCTGGCGATGTGCCATGGGTGGTGCCGCCGTGTCCGGCCATCGTGTGTTGAACATGTGCATGCGCCGTCTGATCTTGACGGACGGGCATGATTAGCTCACGTAGAACACGTCTCGGGCCATTGATCTTGAAGTAGACGGATACGATTAGGGTTAGCGTAACTCTTCGTGAAATTGAATCTGGGTCGTCCGATCGCGATCAGGTGGATCCATGGTGATCTCGTGTAATTAAATCGAGACCGTGGGTTCCTGATCTTGCAGCCAATATCGCGTACCGGTTCGAGTTATGGTAGATCTAATCTGAGCCGTCAATTCTGATCGAACGATTAGGAATAACCTATACCCCTTCGGCTACGCCAAATTTATAAAAGACACCCCGAGGAATCTGGTAACTAACCCACAGTCCCTTATGTTTATGAGACTCTTACAACAAAGACCTTGGCTTTTTACAAAACCACCCCTGAAGCTTATTTTATGCATAAAAAGGTATATAAAAATGGATAAAAACTTAGAGAATTCATATCTTGATCATCCTAGCTCTGATTTGATCCATTCCAGTTGTGTTGGCTTTGTAACAAAATTTTCTACACAGTAGTGAACATTATTTTAATATATCACATATTGTTATAATTAGATATTTGTTTACCCTTTGAGTAGTAGATTTATTTTACTAATCAAGGTTGACATGTCTATAATTATAATTTGACTATAATATGATTTCTAAACAAGTTATAATCTAGATTAAAGTTATTCCTTTAATATCTTTATCACATCATTGATAAAGTCAACATAAAGACCTAGATCTAATTGGTTAATCACATAGATCTTCTGAAAACCATATCTCTTCAACCACAACTCTGATTTTAATGGTTCTCGAACCTAGATTCTCGTTACAATGCATAGATCATTATTATGTAGTTTGTTCTTATAATTGGTGTGATGTTAATTTTGTATGTATCATGTTTGTTTGTATTGCTACTATCGACATTTCGACCCGGGGGGTCCCTGGACCGACGAGTAAATTTGTCGTTGTGCGTCCCAGTCCAGATGGGTTGGCGCGAGATGGAACGCAAAGGGGGAAAACACGGCTCGTGTTACCCCGCGCCAAGGGGTGTGCTCGTAGTAGGGGTTACAAGCGTTCGCGCAAGAGAGAGAGTGAGCCTGTTCGTCAGCTCGTTCTCCCGAGCGACCCTCTCGCATGAAGGCCCTGGACCTTCCTTTTATATATGCAAGGAGAGGGTCCAGGTGTACAATGGGGGATGTAGCTAGGTGCTAACGTGTCTGGCAGAGAGGTGCCTGAGCCCTGTGTACATGCCAACGTGGCTGTCGGAGAGGTGCTAGAGCCATGTATACGCGGTAACGTGGCCATTGGAGGAGCGCCTCAGCCCTGTAGAAGCATAGCTGTCGGTGCTGCTGGGAGCTTGCTTACGTCTCCTTGCTTCCGTAGGGGGCTGAGAACCACCGTCATCATGGACGCACGCGGGGAGCCATCATTACTTGTTGCCGGGGCGAGCCAGATGGGACGCCGGTCTTGTTCCCCCGTAGCCTAAGCTAGCTAGGGGTAGGGTAATGATGTATCCCCGTGGCGCGGTCGGTCCGAGCCCAAGGTCGGGCGAGGCAGAGACTTCTCCTGAGGCCGAGGCCGGGGTCGGGCGAGGACGCGATTCCTCCGAGGTCGAGGTTGAGGTCGAGCCCTAGGGTTGAGCGAGGCAGAGACCACCTTCCGAGGCCGAGGTTGAGGCCGAGCCCTGGGGTCGGGCGAGGCAGAGACCACCTTCCGAGGCCGAGGTTGAGGCCGAGCCCTGGGGTCGGGCGAGGCAGAGACCACCTTCCGAGGCCGAGGCCTAAGGTCAGGCGATGCGGAGTTTCCTGTCACGCCTGAGGCTGAACTTGGCTGTTGTCAGCCTCACCCTGGTGGGTGGCACAGCAGTCGAAGCGGGACGAGTGGCGCTGTTTTCCTGTCAGGTCGGTCAGTGAAAGGGCGAAGTGACTGCGGTCACTTCGACCTTGCCGACTGAGGCACATGTGTCAGGATAAGGTGTCAGGCGATCCTCGCATTGCATGCGCCTGCGATACGGTCGGTTGGTGAGGCGATTTGGCCAAGGTTACTTCACAACGAAGCCTGCTCGAGCTGGGCTTCGGGCGAGTCGAGGGTGCGTCCGTTGCTTGAGGAGGCCCTCGGGCGAGGCGTGAATTCGTTTGGGACTACTGTTCCCGCCCGAGGCTGGGCTCGGGCGAGGCAAGATCGCGTCCCTTAAGTAGACAAAGCCTTGACCTGAATCGTGCCCATAAGTCTCTGTAGCTTGTGCTGATCGTGGTTACCAGCCGTGTTTAGGAGTGTTGGGGGTACCCCTAATTACTGTACCCGACAGTAGCCCCCGAGCCTCAAAGGGAGTGTTGGTACTCGCTTGGAGGCTTTGCCGCGCTTTTTGCGAGGGGGCCGGCCTTTCTCGGTTACACTTTGTTCCGGTGGGTGCGCGCGAGCGCACCCGCCGGGTGTATTTCCTGAGGCCTCGGAGGAGTGGTTTGACTCCTCTGAGGTCTTAATGCCTTTTGTGATGCCTCGGCCGGCCTGGTTGTTCCCTCATGCGACCTGATCGTAGCCTGGGTGCATGGTCAGGTTCTGAGTTTTTAGGCTGGTTTGTTGACGCTGTCAACGGTTTGGCTATAGCCGGGTTTGCGAGAGCAGCCCCCGAGCCTCTGCACGGAGCGAGAGGACGATCAAGGATTGTCTCGACTTTTATCATACGCCCCTTCGTCGCCTTTCCGCAAGGAGGAAGGGGGGGAAAGCGCCATGTTGCCCTCGGAGGGCGCCGAACATGGTGTCTCCAGTGAGTTGCTAACGGGTGATCCGAGTGGACGCCTGTGCCCCGTTCGATAAGGGTCGGCTAGTGGCCCAAAGGCGCGCTCCAAAAGTACCTACAGGTGATTTGCTGGACCCGGACCCGTTCGATAGGGTCCGAGGTCTTGATGCCTCCCTCTGGTGGGATTCTGTTACAAAATCGCTCCTGGTGGTCTTAGAAATGTCCTAGGGTACCTCGGCAGCGTAGCCCTAGCCTCGGCCATGTAACGGACGTACCCAGAGTCATCCCTCGCTCTGCATGCTCTAGGGCGGCTGTCGAACCCTTCCGAGGGGCCAGCCTTCGAACCCCTGATCAGTAGTGGGCGCGGAGCCCGAGTGCTCTGGGGCGACTGTCGAACCCTTTCGAGGGGCCAGCCTTTGAACCCCTGATCAGTAATGAGCTTGAAGCCCGTGTGCTCTGGGGCGGCCATCGAACCCTTCTGAGGGGCCAGCCTTCGAACCCCTGATCAGTAGGAGGGCTCGGGGGGCGCTTCCTTTGCGGAGAAGGATCCCTTTCGAAATATCCCCTTTCCCGGTCCCTGTAGCAAGAGAGAGAAAGGGGAAGAGGAAAAGGATATGAATTTAAATGGTGTGGCGCACCTTTTTTGACGTGGTCATTATGGTGGAGGTGAAACGATGCCCGCTTCGCCTGCCAAAGGTGTTGCTTGCCCTGCCGAGGAGTTAATGCGACGGGACGGGCGATTCGCAGGGCGGCTGCGTGTGCGAGTCGTTCGAGGAACGGAACACGGGCGCGTCGTCTTCACGCCGTGGGAGAGGGCTCCCTTGCCGCTTCAGGAGGGGACGCGAGCCTGCAGGCGATTTGACCGCTGCTTCCGCTCGTCTTCTACCGCCATTACTGCCGGTCCACTTTTGGCCATATCAACCGTCGTGCCTCCTCCCGCGGCTGACTGACCCATGATCGTTGTGCTCGATTGGCACTATTGGGCCATGCGCAGGGTTGCCTCGAGTCGCGGCACTGGTTCCGCAGTTGAGGAGGCGCGGCATTGGCGCAACTGGCGGTGCAGTTTCTTGCACGTAGTAACCGGCGCGCCGGTTACATGACGTGTGGGCCTGGGCCACCATGCTGGATGCAACGAAGTCAAAGGGGTGTGCCCCCGTGGTGCAGTTGCACGCCACCTGCATGGCGGTCCGCCCTTTCGACCGCTGGTTCCGGCGAGGATAGAGGAGTGCTTGTAACCGCGGGGCGGTTACACGCTCCGTGTGCGGCAGTTTGGCTTCTTCCATTTCGGGTCAGCTTGTATGACATGTGGGACCCAGCCCCCGTGTCGTAGGGGGAGGACCCTGGAGCATGTCAGTGAAGACTTTGCTCGCGATGCTTGAGGACGCGAGTGGGGAGAGCCGCCTTTAAAAAGGGATCGATCCCCCGGGCGGTAGCCATGCCTTCGCACTCCCCTCATGCATCGCGCCCTTCCACCTTCCGAGCCCCCGGATGGGGAGCACCCGCGTTGCCTTCGTCTTGCTGCTGTTGGACGAGCGCGACCTTGCGGGGGTTGGCGCCCTTCAGCCATCGCTCGGCTTCAAGGATTTTCATCATGCAGCCCGGCTGCATTCCCTCACCAATGGTCATCTAGGATGATGACCACCAGTTCGATGGTGGGGAGAAGCAAGCCGGGCTGCAGCCTCTGCCCCGCCCTTAGCTTCAAGGATCTTCATCATCCTTGCTGTGGCGGAGGGTGGGCTGAGCCGGGGTTCTACCTCCCGCATGGGCCGGCAGGCCGCCCCTTTCTTCAGCATTCAGGGGAGAGGGCGCTCACTGGCCTTGCGGAGGGGGCGAACTTCGACAACGCAGGACTGGTCGGCCGCAAGCGTCGTCAGCTCTAGTGTGCCTGGCTCGCTGGCTCAGCTGGCTCTGTCGCGGCCTCCGATGCTGCCTCCTGCCGCTCGATCCGGGCGTGGACGTCCGTCCACCGCACGGGCGACTGTTGCGCCGTGTGCACTGGGGGATTGTCCAAGACGTCGCACGCCGGTAGGGCGGCGTTCGTGTTCTTGGATTGTCTTGTCCTCACTCCAGCACGGCGCCTCTACGTGGAGGCCGGTGTCGGTCTGTCCGCGAGGACTTGAGTGGGGATCTGCCGGTGCAGGCTGGGGCGGCTGCCGTTTGTTGGCGTAGCGCCGGCGCGCAGGTGGCCGCTGTCATCGGTGCTGAGGTGGTGGTCACCAGAGGAGGTTTCTCCGTCGACGAGACCGTCGGTGCCACCTGCGGTTGGACCTCCGGCTCTTTGGCTTTGATGGCTTGTCCTTGCCCCTCGAGTGGGGACGCGGGAGAGGGCCTTCTTACAGCAGCGTTTACCCTGAGGTCATCGCTGCTGCTGTTTAGCCGTTGGAGGCGGAGGTCGTTGTCGCTGCTGGTGCAGTGGTCGCCGGCGAGCCACCTGGAGTTTGTCGTCCTGCAGGCCCTCTGGTGAGGAGGTTGTTCATACCCGCGGGAGTGGAAACGGAGTTCCATTTGTAATGGCACCCTGAGTATGGGTGTCTGTTCATTGTGGCTGTCGAGGCCTGAACATCTGGATATTTGAGTGTAATACCGTGTTTCTTCCTCATTTCGAGCACTAGGACTCGCCTGTCGGCTAGCTGAACCGCTTAACCGAGTGTGAGTTGCCCTGTGCGGAAGGTGACGAGTGAGGTATCCGTATTCCGGAGGCATAGGAGTTCCTCGGCTTGGTCGGCCTTGCCACTCAAGGCCTCTCTTGCTCAGTTTTAGAACCTTCGGCCGCTCTGCGATGAGCTGGAGCCGGAGGCAGCAGTGTCAGCGTGGACAGAGGTGGAGTCGGCTCGAGAAGAGGCTTCGTCGGACCAGGAGCAGGTGGCTTCCCGGGCCGAGGAGGTGCAGCAGCGGCAGTTGAGGCTTGGCCAGGTCATCTGCGAGCGGGACCAACCCCGGAGTCATGCTGCCGAGGCCGTGAGCCGGGCTGAGGTCCTCGGGGGACAGCTGGCTGCAGCTACGGAGCGACCAGTCGAGGTGTCTACTCGGGTCGGGACCCTAGAGGAGACCCTGGCTACGATAGCCCAAGTGTGGTGCTGGCGTCCTCCTTCGCGGTGGAGATCTTTCCGCCCATGTCGCCGTCCGAGGCCGGGCCAGATTCCGCCGAAGGTGGAAACGACGCTGAGGGTGCTGCTGCTCCCTCTGTCGATGTCTGAACCTGCAGGAACAGTTTGTCTGTAGTATGCATATGTTTTTTGCGGCCGCCGAGGCCTAAACATCTTATTGTCGTGTTATAAAGTTGTGTTTCCTTTCCTCTTGTTTCGAGTATCAGGACTTGTTCGTCGGTAGCAGAATCGCTTATCCGAGCGAGAGTTACTTTTCGCGGAAGGTGATGAGTGAGGTATCCGTATCTCGGAGGCGTAGGAGTCCCTCGGCTCGGTTGGCCTTGCCGCTTACATGCACTCTTACTCGTTCGTAGGATTCTGTTATCGATATAGTCAAGAAGGCACGAAAGTCGTTCTGGCAGAAAAGTTTTCGAGCGTTAGGATTTGTTCGGTAGCAGAATCGCTTATCCGAGCGTGAGTTACTTATCGCGGAAGGTGATGAGTGAGGTATCCGTATCCCGAAGGCGTAGGAATCCCTCGGCTTGGTCGGCCTTGCCGCTTATGTGTACTCTCGTCGTTTTCAGGATCCCGCTATCGGAGCAGTCGAAAAGCGCGAAAGACGTTCTGGCAAAAGACTTTTTCCGAGAAAAATTTTGACGTAGAGGGGGTTCCCCCCTTCTAGCCCCCGAGGGAGGGTCGGGCTTTGCTGAGGCAAGGCTGACCCTTCCTTGACGGTTAGACTTTATTTGTGTATGTAAAGAGAACGAGGCATATGAACGACTTGAAACATCTTAAGGGTAGAAGCGACGTAGCTGTTGGATGTTCCAAGCGTTGCTATAGACCTCGCCTTGATCGTTGGCCAGCTTGTATGTCCTGGGCTTCAAAATCTTGGTGATGATGAACGGCCCTTCCCAGGGAGGATTAAGCTTGTGGCACCCTCGGACGTCCTGTCGCAGCCGGAGTACCAAGTCTCCCACCTGGAAGCCTCGGGGCCGAACCCCTCGGGCGTGGTAGCGTCGCAGAGACTACTGATACCGCGCCGAGTGTAGTAAGGCCACATCCCGAGCCTCTTTGAGCTGGTCCAGTGAGTCTTCTCGGCTGGTCTTGTCGCTTCGGTCATCGTACGCCTTTGTCCTCGGGGAACCGTATTCTAAGTTTGTGGGCAAGATAGCCTCGGCCCCATAGACTAGAAAGAACGGCGAGAAACTCATGGCTCGGCTCGGCGTTGTCCTCAAACTCCAGACCACCGAGGGTAGCTCTTTCATCCATCGCTTGCCAAACTTGTTGAGGTCGTTGTAGATCCTCGGTTTAAGTCCCTGCAAAATCATACCGTTGGCACGCTCCACCTGCCCATTCGTCATGGGGTGAGCTACGGCGGCCCAGTCCACACGGATGTGGTGGTCCTCGTAGAAGTCCAGGAACTTCTTCCCAGTGAACTGTGTGCCATTGTCGGTGATGATGGAGTTCGAGACCCCAAAGCGATGGATGATGTTCGTGAAGAACGCCACCGCCTGCTCGGACCTAATGCTGGTTAGGGGTCGGACCTCGATCCACTTGGAGAATTTGTTGATGGCGACCAGCAGGTGTGAGAAGCCCCCGGGTTCCTTCTGCAAGGGACCGACAAGGTCCAGACCCCACACAGCAAACGGCCAGGTGATGGGTACTGTCTGCAGGGCCTGAGCGGGCAGGTGCGTCTATCTTGCGTAGAATTGACACCCTTGGCAAGAGCGTACAATCCTAGTGGCGTCGGCCACCGCGGTCGGCCAGTAGAAGCCTTGTCGGAAGGCGTTCCCAACGAGGGCTCGAGGTGCTGCATGGTGACCGCAAGCCCCCGAGTGTATTTCTTGCAATAGCTCCTGTCCTTTGGCGACGGATATGCATCGTTGGAGAATGCCTGAGGGGCTGTGGTGGTAGAGCTCCTTTTCATCACCCAATAAGACGAACGACTTAGCGCGCCGCGCCAGTCGCCGAGCTTCGGCCTTGTCGAGGGGTAGCTCTCCTCGGAGGAGATATTCTAGGTACGGGGCCTGCTAGTTTGGGTTAGGCGTGACCCCATTCCGCTCTCCCTTGATGCGCAGGGCCTCACCCTCGGCGACCAAGGATACCTCGGGCTGGGTCGAGGCCTCCTCGGGCTCGGGCGTGTCGTCGGTCTTGACGGAGGGTTGATGTACGTCTCTGGAGAAGACGTCCGGGGGAACCGTTGTCCGCCCCGAGGCTATTTTAGCCAGCTCATCCACAGTCTCGTTGTACCGTCGAGCGATATGGTTGAGCTCAAGCCCGTAGAACTTGTCTTCTGGGCGACGAACTTCGTCGTAGTAGGCCTCCATCTTCCGGTCGCGGCAGTGGGAGTTCTTCATGACTTGGTCAATGACAAGCTACGAGTCGCCACGAGCGTCGAGGCGTCGAACCCCTAGCTCGATGGCGATGCGCAACCCATTAACTAGAGCCTCGTACTCGGCCACGTTGTTTGACGTCGGGAAATGGAGGCGCAGCACGTAGCGGAGATGTTTCTCGAGGGGTGAGATGAAGAGTAGGCCAGCACATGCTCCTGTTTTCATCAGCGACCCATCGAAGTACATGGTCCAGAGTTCCGGTTGGATCGAAGCTGTTGGCAATTGGGTGTCGACCCATTCAGCCACAAAGTCCGCCAAGACTTGGGACTTGATGGCCTTCCGAGGAGCGAACGAGATTGTCTCGCCCATGAGCTCCACTGCCCACTTTGCTATCCTACCCGAGGCCTCTCGGCACTGGATGATCTCCCCCAGGGGGAAGGATGACACCACAGTCACCGGATAAGACTCGAAGTAGTGTCGCAACTTTTGACGTGTCAGAATTACTGCGTATAGTAGCTTCTGAATTTGCGGGTAGCGGATCTTGGTCTCGGATAGCACTTCACTGACGAAGTAGATCGGCCTCTGGACGAGCAGTGTATGCCCTTCTTCTCGTCTCTCGACTACGATAGCGACGCTGACCACCTGAGTGGTTGCGGCTACATAGATCAAGAGGGCTTCTCCTGCAGCGGGGGGCACCAAGATGGGCGCGTTTGTAAGGAGCGCCTTTAAGTTTTCGAGGGCTTCCTCGGCCTCGGGGGTCCAAGTGAAGCGCTCGGTCTTCCTTAAGAGGCGGTACAAGGGTAGGCCTTTTTTGCCGAGGCGAGATGAAGCGGCTCAGAGCCGCAAGGCATCCCATGACCCTTTGTACTCCTTTCAAATCTTTGATAGGCCCCATGTTGGTGATGGCCGCAATTTTCTCCGGGTTGGCCTCGATGCCCCGCTCGGAGACGATGAACCCCAGGAGCATGCCTCGGGGGACTCCGAAGACACTTCTCGGGATTGAGCTTCATGCCCTTCGCTCTCAGACACTTGAATGTCGTTTCAAGGTCAGAGAGGAGGTCGGAGGCTTTCCTCGTCTTGACAACGATGTCATCGACGTAAGCCTCGACCGTTTGGCCGATGTGCTCCCTGAACATGTGGTTCATACACCTTTGGTATGTCGCACCTGCATTCCTCAAGCCAAATGGCATAGTAGTATAGCAATACATGCCAAAAGGTGTGATGAAAGAAGTCGCGAGCTGGTCAGACTCTTTCATCTTGATTTGGTGATAACCTGAATAGGCATCGAGGAATGACAGGGTTTCGCACCCAGCAGTGGAATCCACAATTTGGTCGATGCAAGGCAGAGGGTAGGGAACCTTCGGACATGCCTTGTTACCCTGCGGCCATCAGCTTGTGGATCTCCTCACCTGTGGCCCTGCGCTTCTCTTCGTCAAAGCGGCGCAGGTGCTGCTTCACGAGTCGGGCCCCAGCTCGGATATCCAGCGAGTGCTCGGCGACATCCCTCGGTATGCCCGGCATGTCCGAGGGACTCCACGCAAAAACTTCGGTGTTTGCACGGAGAAAGTCGATGAGCACTGCTTCCTATTTGGGGTCGAGCTCGGAGCCAATCCGGACTTGCTTGCAGGCGTCGTTGTTGGGGTCGAGAGCGACGGACTTAACCGCCTCAGCTGGTTCAAAGTTGCTGGGGTGGCGCTTCGCATCAGGCACCTCCTTGGAGAGGCACTCCAGGTCGGTGATGAGGGCCTCAGACTCGGCGAGAGCCTCAGCGTACTCCACGCACTCCATGTCGCATTCGTACGCGTGTCGATACGTGGATTCGACGGTGATGACCCCATTGGGGCCTGGCATCTTGAGCTTGAGGTAGGTGTAGTTGGGGACGGCCATGAACTTGGCATAGCACGGTCTCCCCAGCACCGCATGGTAGGTTCCTCGGAACCCGACCACCTCGAACGTGAGGGTTTCCTTTCGGAAGTTGGAGGGAGTTCCGAAGCAGATGGGCAGATCGAGTTGTCCAAGGGGCAGAACATGCTTCCCGGGGATGATCCCGTGAAAGGGCGCCGCACCGGCCCGGATCGTGGATAGATCGATCTCCAAGAGCCCGAGGGTCTCGGCGTAGATGATGTTGAGGCTGCTGCCTCCGTCCATGAGGACCTTGGTGAGCCTGGTGTTGCCGATGATGGGGTTGACGACGAGCGGGTACTTTCCTGGGCTCGGCACGTAGTCGGGGTGGTCGCCTTGGTCGAAGGTGATGGGCTTGTCGGACCAGTCTAGGTAGACTGGCGCCGCCACCTTCACCGAGCAGACCTCCCGGCGCTCCTGCTTGCGGTGCCGAGCCGAGGCGTTCGCCACTCGCCCACCGTAGATCATAAAACAGCCGTGGACCTCGGGGAACTCCTCTGCCTTGTCGCCCTCCTTCTTGTCGTTGTCTTGGCCTTTGCCACCTTCCGCCGGGGGCCCGGTCTTATGGAAGTAGCGCCGAAGCATGACGCATTCCTCAAGGGTGTGCTTGACGGGGCCCTGGTGATAGGGGCACGACTCCTTAAGCATCTTGTCGAACAGGTTGGCCCCTCCGGGAGGCTTCCGAGGGTTCCTGTGCTCGGCGGCAGCGACAAGATCTGTGTCGGCGGCGTCGTGCTTCGCTTGCGACTTCTTTTTCGCCTTCTTCTTCGCGCCACGCTGGGTAGACGCCTCAGAGATGTCTTCCTGCTGGTGTCCCTGAGGCTGCTTGTCCTTCCGGAAGATGGCTTCGACCGCCTCCTGACCAGAGGCGAACCAGGTCGCGGCAAGTGGTGCTGGCGAGGAACGCCACGATGACATCCGAGTCAGTGATGTTGGGCAGCTCGGTGCGCTGCTTCGAAAACCACCGAATATACTCTCGCAGGGATTCCCCTGGATGCTGGCGGTAGCTTCGGAGATCCCAAGAGTTCCCAGTGCGCACGTACGTGCCCTGGAAGTTTCCAGCGAAGGCTTTGACTAGATCATCCCAGTTGGAGATCTGCGCAAGAGGCAGATGCTCCAACCAGGCTCGGGCGGCGTCGGAGAGGAACAGGGGGAGGTTGTGGATGATGAGGTTGTCATCGTCCTTTCGACCCAGCTGGCAGGCCAGCCGGTAGTCTGCAAGCCACAACTCTGGCCTTGTTTCCCCTGAGTACTTGGTGATGGTAGTCGGGGCTCGGAACCGGGTCAGGAACGGCGCCCGTCGTATGGCCCGGCTGAAGGCTTGCAGACCTGGTGGTTTGGGCGAGGGGCTCCAATCCTCCTCACTATCATAGCGTCCCCCACGCCTGGGGTGGTAGCCTCGGTGCACCTTTTCGTCGAGGCGGGCTCGACGGTCACGGCGGTGGTGCTCGTTGCCGAGGCGACCCGAGGCTGCAGGCGTCGCGTCCCGCGTGCGCCCGGTGTGGACCGAGGCCTCCCGCATGGGTCGGGAAGTTGTTGCGCGATGCTCCGTGGGGGCACCCTTGCCTTCGGGAGGCAGAGCTCTCGGCCCGTCGGACCGCGGCATCCTCCAGGAGATCCTTGAGTTCCCCCTGGATATGCCGCCCCTCGATGGTGGATGGCTCCGACATCGCTCGGAGTAGTATCGCCGCTGCAGCCAGGTTCTGGCCAACCCTACTGGAGGCCGGGGGCAGCCTTGCCCTGGCATCGTCAACGATACGGCGCTGGATGTCTCGGGCCTGATGACGCGCTTCTCCGGCGAGTGCTCGACCTGCCCACTCCTGCTCAATGTTTTGCCGGAGCTGCACAAGTTGTCCTGCTTCCTCGTCGAGCTTGGCCTGCATCTCACGGATTTGCTCGAGCTGTGTGTCCTGACCCCCCCCCCCCCCGCAAAGACTGGGACCACAGCTAGCTCCCGTAGGACGTCAATGCGAGAAGCAGGCCCAGGGGGATCGTCATCCTCCGGCATACCAAGGTGGTTGCCTTCATCGTGACCCCCTAGATCAACGTGGAAACATTCACGACTTGGGTCACAACCTTCGTCATCAAGGTTGTGGCCATCATCGGAGCAATCGGAGAGGCAGTAGTCACATGCGGTCATGAAGTCTCGCATGGCACTGGGATTACTTAGCACGGAGAAATCCCAACCGGAGTCGGGACCGTCCTCTTCCTCAGAACCCGGGGGCCCGTAGGTCGAGACGGCGGTCAGTCGGTCCCAAGATGATCACATATGGTACCCCGGAAGGTTGGGGTATGCCTTTACGAAAGCGCTCACCGAAGCGGGGTCGCTTGGTGGATCGAAGCTGAATCTAAAAGGCACAGGGTGGAAAACGGACGGTACCTCTCAATCGATGGACGGTGATGAGGTCTCTTCGGGGGACTGCACCGTTATCTCAGGTACAAGGTTGACGCTCAGCAAGTCCTTCACGAGAGTGCTGGCATCATCAGTCCGCTTGGGGTTGGCATGTTGCGGGGAAACGACACTCATCGTTGTCTCAGGCGCGAGGACAACGCCCGACATGTCCCCCGCTGGGGTGCCGACGTCGTCGACTCGCTCGACAGCCAACGAGATGCCGCCTCCTGCCTGGCCATGGTTGCCCCGCCTCCTCCTCCTGCGGCGAGGAAGACGGCGGGACAAACCCGGATGCTGCTCTTTCACCATGGTGGGAAGACGTCGTCGAGTTCGCCACCGCTGGGCGAGCTGACGGCTGTCGTTGTTGCTGTCACGCTGCGGGGGGAGGAGTACCATGTCGTAGCTACAGTCGAGGGACATGAACTCGAGACTCCCGAAACAGAGCAGCGTCCCGGGCTGAAGAGGTTGCTAGAGACTACCCATCTGGAACTCAACGGGAAGTTGTTCGTCAACACGCAGTAGGCCCCTACCTGGCGCGCCAACTATCGGCGTTTCGACCCCGGGGGGTCCCTGGACCGACGAGTAAATTTGTCGCTACGCGTCCCAGCCCAGATGGGTTGGCGCGAGATGGAACACAAGGGGTAAAACGCGGCTCATGTTACCCCGCGCCAGGGGGGTGTGCTCGTAGTAGGGGTTACAAGCGTTCGCGAGAGAGAGAGTGAGCCTGTTCGTCAGCTCGTTCTCCCGCGCGACCCTCTCGCATGAAGACCCTAGACCTTCCTTTTATAGATGCAAGGAGAGGGTCCAGGTGTACAATGGGGGATGTAGCTAGGTGCTAACGTGTCTGGCAGAGAGGTGCCTAAGCCCTGTGTACATGCCAACGTGGCTGTCGGAGAGGTGCTAGAGCCCTGTATACGCGGTAACGTGGCTGTCGGAGGAGCGCCTGAGCCCTATAGAAGCACAGCTGTTGGTGCTGCTGGGAGCTTGCTGACGTCTCCTTGCTTCCGTTGGGGGCTAAGAACCACCGTTATCATGGACGCACGCGGGGAGCCATCATTACTTGTTGCCAGGGCGAGCCAGATGGGACACCGGTCTTGTTCCCCCGTAGCCTGAGCTAGCTAGGGGTAGGGTAATGATGTATCCCCGTGGTGCGGTCGGTCCGAGCCCAAGGTCGGGCGAGGCAGAGACTTCTCCTGAGGCCGAGGACGGGGTCGGGCGAGGACGCGATTTCTCCAAGGTCGAGGTTGAGGCCGAGCCCTGGGGTCGGGCGAGGCGGAGACCACCTTCTGAGGCCGAGGTTGAGGCCGAGCCCTGGGGTCGGGCGAGGCGGAGACCACCTTCCGAGGCCGAGGCCTAAGGTTGGGCGATGCGGAGTTTCCTGCCGTGCCTGAGGCTGAACTTGGCTGTTGTCAGCCTCACCCAGGTGGGTGGCACAGCAGTCAAAGCGGGGCGAGTGGCGCTGTTTTCCTGTCAGGTCGGTCAGTGAAAGGGCGAAGTGACTGCGGTCACTTCGACCTTGCCGACTGAGGCACGTGTGTCAGGATAAGGTGTCAGGCGATCCTCGCATTGAATGCGCCTGCGATACGGTCGGTTGGTGAGGCGATTTGGCCAAGGTTGCTTCACAACGAAGCCTGCCCGAGCTGGGCTTCGGGCGAGTCGAGGGTGCGCCCGTTGCTTGAGGAGGCCCTCGGGCGAGGCGTGAATTCGTCTGGGACTACTGTTCCCGCCCGAGGCTGGGCTTGGGCGAGGCGAGATCGCGTCCCTTGAGTAGACGAAGCCTTGATCTGAATCGTGCCCATCAGTCTCTGCAGCTTGTGCTGATGGTGGTTACCAGCCGTGTTTAGGAGTGTTGGGGGTAACCCTAATTACGGTACCCGACAGCTACGAATAGTAGTGAGGTCCCGAGAATCTAAAGATCATCCTAGTACCGGGAGTCTCGTGTCTCAGGCAAGTTGTGCCTTTGATCATTTTTATTTACCTAATAATGTTCATGTTAATCACTGTGACATGCTCAGGTTAATTTGATGGGACCTAATAGGTTTTCCTAGCATTGTTTATCCCCCACCTTGCAATCAGATGAATTATTGGGTAGATTTGCTATTGCTCTACTTGGTTCTGGGAAACTAATGTCTTATTATGATCATGTTCCAATTATGTTGTTGTTTAATTATTGTTCATGATAAGATCATATTGTTAATTGGAACATGGAGAATCACCTGGGAAAACAGTGCTACTAGAAGGGTGGAATGGGACGCTTTGGCCAAGTAATTAGGAAAGCTAGGGAGAGATTATAACAGTGCTACTAGAAGGGTGGAATGGGACGCCTTGGCCAAGTAATTAGGAAACCTAGGGAGAGATTATCTTACCCGGAAGGGGCAAGCAGGGAGGCGTCGCTACTAGAGTATAGGGAGGTCCTCGGGTCGAACCGTCTGTAAAGCTTTTCAGACGAGGGATTCCTATGCTTCCTTCTTCCTGAATTCGTAGCGGGTTTTCTCGAACTAGTGGAACTTTGAAAAGACCTCGTAGTGCTACCCTGCCTCGCTTCCTTGGTAGAGGTGTATGGGGTCCGATCAACCCCGTGGCAAATGGGTAACACGACTTGTGGGTTAAGATGTGCAACCTCTGCAGAGTGTAAAACCGGTATATCAGTCGTGCTCACGGTCATGAGCAGCTCAAACCCTCACATGATTAACTTATGGAATTAAACTCAATTTTTCATTTGCATTGCATTGTGGGTGTTGTTATTAATATTGATCTCTTATTTAATTCGGTTGGTATCTACTTATATCTAGTAACTGCTAATAAGATTTTGACCAACTAAAAGCAATACTCAGCTTTAACCATCTTCTTGGGTAAGCCTTACACATCACATGGGCTCCCACCTTTGGTGAGTTCATGCACATTATTTCCCACAACTTGTTGAGCGATGAATGTATAGCTCACCCTTGTTGTACTCACATCCTCCCAGGTCAAGAACAGGTACCACAGGATGAGGCGCATGGAGGATGTGTGATAAGATTATTAGAGGTCTAGGTCGTCATATCTCAGTCAATTTTGGTTGCTGGATCGTTGTCTTCGTATGATATAATTATTTAACTATTTTGTACATAACTCTTATTATACAGTAATGATGTGACATTCGTTTCTGTACCATGAGTCATGTGTGAGACATGGTACTAGCACATTTGGTGATTATTCCACGTTCGGGTTTTAGAGCCCTGGAACCTGGGTGTGACAGAAACCAAAGGGTACCTTAACTTGGCTCAACAAAAAGGGATATAAAGAAAAGTAAAACAGAAGAGAAGAGACACGACAATTCTTTAACCAAGTAGATAGTTGACCATAATATACAAAATGGAATGAATCAAGAGTGGGTGATACGATTAAATAAAGATAAAACTATTTACAATAATTATGTTTAAGTAAAAAACCTATTAGTTTAATAAAAAGTTAGCTAATGCTGTAGGGACTATCTTGTTAGCTAGAGAGAATACTTTTTATCCAAAATAATTATTTTCAGCTTCCAAAGAATCAAATAATATAAAGTTTGATCAATTACATATAAGAAATACTAACATTTATGATATAACATAATAATTACTAGATTGATTGTAAAATATACTTTTACAACCAAATTTAGAAAACATGATCAATCCTAAAGCTAGAATTCTAATTTCAGCATCTGAGTATTACACGTAATTTTAGTGATCGAAGATATATAAATATCCTAGAGACAGAGTAGATGACCTTGTTCGAAATATAGATAGACACAATTAAAAACAGAGATAGTCTTAAAAATATTATAGGTTTATCGGTAATATTATACTTGGTAGATTTGTACTTCTAACAGGCCCCACGAACAAGAAATCCCTACTACTTTTTATTTTTTACTACATCCGTTCTCAATTATTTGTCCCACGCTAGTTTATTTTTGAACTAAAATACGACAAATAAAAAATTTGGGAAGTATTATGTAAGGACTTGCTCGATTTAGGAGGGATTAAAGGAGATCAGAAGAAATTATGATTTCTTCTAATTCAAAATTGAAGAAAAGCCTAAAGGCTTACTCAGTTAGGAGTGGGAGTGGATAGAAAGTGATTGAAAGGGATTAAATTCTAAGGGCTGATTTAGAGATAGAGAAATGGAGGGGATACATGGGAAAGGAATCCCAAACCAGCCCTTATATTGGAGAAATATGCGATTTTAGCCCTCTAACCCCCTCCGGTTTTATGGCTTTCAAAGTAGCCCATAACCAAAAAATAAATAGAAAGATATTTAATCCCTCTTGGTCCTTGTTCGATTGTGTCTGGATCGAAGGGGATTAGAGGGGATTTAATCCCTCTCTAGTCAAAATTAAATAGAAGGGGATTTAATTTCCTCACGACTTGTTCGGTTAGAGGTGGATTGTAGAGAATTGAAGGGGATTAAATGTCCTCCTATAAAATTTTGAATAGAAAGGATTTAATCCCCTCAATCCCCACCAATACCACTCAAACCGAACACGGCCTCGATCTCCTTCGATCCAGATACAATCGAACAAGACCTTAGTGTGTATTTAGCTGAAGAGTGGAAGAGAATGGAGTGGCTCCATTCCTATTTTCTGGATGTTTGGTTTCTAACAAAAGAGTAGCAGAGCGGCTCCTAAAATCTCCATATGTAATTTACCATAAATAGTTAGAATGCTCCCACTCGACCAAAATGATCAGACGCGAATGCTCTCCTCCCTCTCCTTCCCTCTATACTCATATGACTCTCCAACCAAACAAAAAACAGAGCGGCTCCGTACTATTTTACTCTTCAACCAAACAAAAAATAGAGTGACTATATTCTGCTTGCCGAACACAAAATAGAACGGCTTCATTCTCAAAAACATGAATAGAGTCGCTCCGTTCTAGTTGACTCTCCAACCAAACTCACTCTTAGTGCTAGTTTTTCAAAGGATTTCAATTTTTTCAAGAGAGATTAGTTTATTTTTATTTGAAAAAATGAAGTTCTCCGACTAGTATTTAATATCTTTAATGGATCTTCGTAGAACCGAATAAGGTCTAAAAAAGTTCATTTTCATTCGCTCTCGTGTCGGATGAGAGAAAAAGATGGAGACGCGGCTTCCAACCTTCCTCCGTTGAACAGCTACATACTCCGCGTATACTCCATACAAGAATTTTAGCTGCACATTAGTACAGGACAAAGAAAATATAATACTACTATAGAATAGCTATTGGGATTGGGTACTGCAACAAAACCAAGAAGTTGCATCACGTTTTTTTTTTCTTATCCTAGACACAAACAAAAGATGATTTCTTATTCTAGACACAAACAAAAGATAATAGCCCCCACGTGCGCGCACGTGTTTTACTTGGCTCGGCCTGGCTTAAGAGCATCTCCAACAACGTGACCTATAAAAATGTCTTATAATTTAAAAATAAGTAAATTTTATAGAATTTAGGGCACCAACAAAACACTCCGCTCCAACAGTAAAGCCCCAAATCTAGATTATAGGGCAGCCCACTGCGGTGTAGTATATTTGAGGCACTTGAGAGGGTGCCCTATAGTTTTTTGACAAAATTTGTTAAATTGAGGCACTGTTGGAGTGATTTTTCCTGTGTAGAGCCCTATATTTCGATTTGAGGCATTAGTTTGAGGCATTGTTGGAGATGCTCTAAGACAACACTGCGAGTCTGCGACGGCGACCACTTATCGGCTTGAGAAGATGTCCGCGTGCTGGCATGTGGCATGTGTTGCAACACATGCATCAAGTGCTGTACATAGATCAAGCATAGTCAAACAGGTTGATAACATTTTAGTATTATTAGTCGTAAAAATTAAAAAATAGGAGTGGTTTGTTGGTATCCGATTTCCTTTGTTGTCCGGAATCTAGTACGTCAAATACATACAGCTAAGCAAGGTGACCCACCACACAAGATACTAGTTTTTATCATGGGATACTAATCTTCTTCAGAATCATGTTCGCTTGGCTTTAATTTATGCCGACTTCTATTGGTTTTACAATATTTTTGTCTCTATGGATTACAGCTGCAGCAGTCCAAACAGCCGGCTTTAATCCGAAGCGAACTAATAAGCACATGATTGATTTTGGAGCATTTGCATAGCTTGGATGCTTTGGAGATGATTCTCTAACTTGTATGTGATGTTTCTTAGCTCATGGATTCAGTTGAGCCTGGTTGGAGGGGTGTATAACGGTATATAGTCTCCCCACTCCAAAAATAGTCGATGGAACCCTCACTATAGCTTCTGCGTATACATCGAACATGTCTGATGGTGTACCAGATAGGTCCGTTGCCGCCTTAGAGGTAAACGTTGGAAAAAGTTTTCAGCCTTCGATAGATGCTATAACTCATAGGGCATGTCACGTGTTACACCAGACATGTCATGTCAGCTAGCTGTTAGAGTTGGAGTCTTCCTGTTGTCGACTGTTGAGCATTGTGTATTCGTGATAGGGAAATAGGCTTACATCTTTTTCTAATTGATTTTGGTGGTTGAATTGCCCAACACAAATAATTGGACTAACTAGTTTGCTCTAGATTATATGTTCTACAGGTGCCAAATGTTCATCTACAACTATACTAAATCGACTGTCCGGAATACCGTAGATTATTCCGGACAGGAGAAGCTTTTTGGAAAATCAGGCCAAGCGCGGACCGTCCGGGCCTTTGTGGCGGACCGTCCGCGACACCTAAATGACCCTCGGACAGAACCAATGCAAAAACACACGTCTCTACTGCGAACCGTTCGATGGAAGAATAAGCACGGTCCGAGACCACGCGCGGACCGTCCGGGCTCAGGCGCGGACCGTCCGGTAGGTGAGGAACCGAAAAACCTGAAGGTGACGGGTTCGGCAAAATGAATTATAGCGTCCTCGCGGACCGTCCGGGGTGCACGACCGGACCGTCCGCGACTGGCTTTATCTGACATCTGACGACGCATTAAATGCAATATAGTCGTTGATATAGCCGTTACTGCTGACCGTTGTGTTTTCAGCCGTTGATCTGCAGGGGCGGACCGTCCGGTCCAGGGGCGCGGACCGTCCGCTGTCGGCAGAAAGGTGCAACGGCTAGGAAGTGGTTGGTGGCTATAAATATAACCCCAACCACCTCCATTCACTATAACCAAGCATTCCAAACTTCAACATTTAATACAAGAGCTAGCAATCCATTCCAAGACACAATCAAAGCCTCCAATCTCTCCAAGTTCCACAATTGAGACAAGTGATCATTAGTGATTAGTGACTTGAGAAAGAGAGTGATCCGTGTGTTATTTGTCGCTCTTGTCGCTTGGCTTTTGCAATCGTGCTTTCTTCCTTCCCATTCTTATTCTCAAGGTACTTGTAATCAAAGCAAGAGACACTAAGTTTGTAGTGGTCATTGTGGGGTCTAAGTGACCCGTTTGATTAAGGAGAAAGCTCACTCGGTCTGAGTGACCGTTTGAGAGAGGGAAAGGGTTGAAAGAGACCCGGTCTTTGTGACCACCTCAACGGGGAGTAGGTTTGCAAGAACCGAACCTCGGTAAAACAAATCATCGTGTCTTGCTCTTTATTTGCTCACGATTTGTTTTGCGCCCTCTCTCGGACTAGTTTATATTTCTAACGCTAACCCGGCTTGTAGTTGTGCTTGAGTTTATAAATTTCAGATTCGCCCTATTCCCCCCCCCCCTCTAGGTGACTTTCAATTCGGTACGCCATTCAGTGTTGCACTGGACGTGTTAGGTGCCTAGTTGTAACGCCCCGAATTTCGAGTTGAATTTTTTCTTCTTTTCTCTGTCGCTCGCTAAATTCGGGCGTTACCCCTCTTTCCATTTCTTTTCGCTAAAACCTCACCCGTCTTCAAAACTTTAGGTCATGTGACAATAGTAAATCCTAGAGTTATTTTCTTTGGATTGCTGCACCATGCCGAACCATGCATTTCTTTGATTGTTTGAAAGTGTGAAAGCATTCATATAGAAAATAGATATCAAAAAGGAAAATCGTTTCTTTTCTCTCCCCTCCCTCTTTCCCCCCTTTTTGGCCCAGTCGTCCCCCCCCCTTGGCGCGCGCGGCCCAGCCAGCCGGCCGGCCCAGCTGGCCTTGCCCCCTCTCCCTCCCCCCCCCCCCTCGCGCCGTGGGCCGGCGTGGCCGCGGCCCGCCTCGCCCGCCCCCCTCGCGCCCCCCGCTTTGGGCCCAAGAGCGGCCCAGTCGCGCCCCCCCTCCCCTCCCCCCCAAATCTCTCTCTCCCCTGCCCAACCTGCCCCGACCCCCTGCTCGCCCGAAACCGCCGCCGCCGCCCTCCCCGCCCGCGGTGAGCCCCTCCCTCCCCCTCTCCTCTTCTCTCTCCCCTCCCTCCTCCTTCCCCCGCCCGCCGGCGCTCTCCCCGCGGCGTGGCCGCGCTCGCCGTCACCGACCACGCCCGGCCCCACCCGTCCCGAGCTTGCGCCCGCCCCAGGCCGCGCCCGCCCCGGCCGCGCTCGCCGACCCCACCCGCCCCGGCCATGGCGGCCCCTGCCCGTCGCACCCGCACCGTCCACTGCCCCGGCGTGGTGGTCGGCCGTGGCCTCGCCGGCCATGGCGCTCGCGCGACGTGCCCCGCCCCCGCCCGCGCGCGCTCCCCTTCCCGCGGCGTCGCCCGTCCCGCCCGTGCTCGCCCGCCCGTATTCGCCCGCCCGCCCCGGCGTGTCCTGCTCGCGTCGTGACGGCCCCGGCGCGGCCTCGAGCTCGGCCCAGCGTGCCTATGGCGCGCGGCTTTGAGCTCGGCCAGCGCGCGGCCCCGACGTGTGCACGGCTAGTTCGCGGCGCGTGTGTGCGGCCTTGCGCGAGCGCGGCTCGCATGGTGCGCGCGGTGCCTTGGCACGGCTCGCCGTGCCCTCATCTACCCCTAGACGTGCCCGTCTACCCCCCCCCCCCCCCCCCCCCCCCCCCCCCCCCCCCCCCCCCCCCCCCCCCCGTATATTTTATGCGCGCTAATCACGTCGTTCATGTTAATGAAATAGGAAACTCAATTTGGAAATTAGTTACGTTAGTTAATTCATATAGTTAATCGTCTATCTCATTTAATGTTGATCAACTGAAAGTGGTCATGTTTCTATTAGTGCATGTAGCTAATCCTTATTATTGGAGCTAAGTAGAACTAGAGCACGTAATGTATAGTTATTCGTCTACCCGTAATGCGCCTCGAGCATAAGCTTTAACCCCTGCGAGACCTTCCCCTGTCTCTTTCTAACCATGGTAAATGCAATATCGTATTTCATATTCTATGCATGTTTAATCTACTTGTTCTCTTGTATGGTGTACTGTTTGTTTCCTAATTTGAATGGATGGATGTATGTATGTTTGCACTCGCATAGAGAACGATTTGGTCAAGGAACCCGAAGAACTCGCAGGAGAAGCCCCCGAGCAGCAGTCGGTTGGTGGAGGCAAGTGTCCCTTGACCTATCTCTGTCCTATTCATTCTTTAATTCACCTCCCGCATTACACATTTATACCTAAGGATTGACTAGCTTTGTTATCTATGTCCTTGTTTACCTATCTGGGTTGTATTATTATTGCTTAGTCTTATGCTATTGCTCAACTCTAATCAATGAACATGATGAGAATTATCAATGATACGTTGTTTTCCCTTCTTTCATTATGATGTTATACTTGTGGTCTTTAAGGGGGCTCGAGCGGTTTCTCGAGTGCCTCTCCGTAAGGACCTGTTCGTTGGATGACCGCCCGGGAAAACAGTACAACCATGAGGGTGGAATGGGGTGCCCTTAGCTGAATAATTAGAGGATCTAGGGTGTAGTTCGCTTCGCCATCGTGCCGTCAATGGGGCTCGGTGTATGCGGCTCGCTCTGCCAAGGTTGATTTGTCCCTTGGGGAGGAGTGCGGTACATTTAGGAAACCTAACGGGTGGCTACAGCCCTGGGGAATCTTTGTAAAGGCTACATAGTGAGACCCTGCCTACTCACCTTGGGAGTGTTCAAGGGTCCGTACAACCCGAGGCAAAAAGGGAATCACGGCTCATGGGTAAAGTGTGCAACCTCTGCAGAGTGTTTGAAAACTGATATATCAGCCGTGCTCGCGGTTATGAGCGGCCAAGGGAGCTCCAGTGATTAGTGGTACTTGATCAGAGATGTTCGGATTGCAGGTGACAATGAGACTGATGGTTCTTGGTTTTGACTCTAGTAATGGTAAGTGGTACTCTTTCCGTTTGGGAAGGAGTACGTTTGGGTTAATAACGTGGGTTAACTCTAAAACTTGGCTTTCTCTACTAGTAATAATAACCTGACCAACTAAAAGAAACTGCTTGACTTCCCCCCACATAAAGCTAGTCCACTACAACCAGACAGGACACTTGCTGAGTATGTTGATGTGTACTCACCCTTGCTCTACACACCAACCCCCCCCCAGGTTGTCCGCATTGCAGCCACTGCTCAGGAGAGGATGAAGCCGTGGAAGGAGACTTCCAAGAGTTCCAGGACTACGACGAGTTCTAGGCGTGGGTTAGCGGCAACCCCCAGTCGGCTGCCTGTGAAGGCCGCGTTTATCTACGTTTCGTTTTCGCACTTTGATTTATTGTAAAGACTATGTGGATGTCTCAGACATATGATGTAATCGACTAGTATTTCCCTTTTTAATACTATTTGAGCACTGTGTGATGATGTCCATGTTATGTAACTGCTGTGTACGTGAATTGCTGATCCTGGCACGTACATGGTTCGCATTCGGTTTGCCTTCTAAAACCGGGTGTGACATAAGTGGTATCAAAGCCGTGCTGACTGTAGGACCGCTAACCTAGAGTAGAATGGTCGTTCTAAGGATTATAGACCTCTGTCCCTGCCTTGACTTTGATATCCCTTCAAAAGTTGGTCATATCGACCAAAACTATGTTCTACTGTATATTATACCTTGCTGAAAATTGTGTTTTATTCTAATCCTTCATTTATTTATGGTTCATTACTTGCTGGTCATATTAATTCTGTTCTCACTCTTTTGCTTGCGGTGTCTTTTGTAGATGGCTCGTCTTAGGCACACTGCATGGAAGTCTGTCATCCCCTTCTTACCCTCCCGCCTTGCTGAGCGTCCGCTTCGCCGTCCTATGACCGGACAGTCCAGCCACTTGGAGAGGCTACACCACCGCCTGCATGAGGAGCAGGAACGTCGACGACAGGAGTAGCAGGGCTCTTCTTTCTCGCTCCAGCAGGAGATAGAGTCTGTGAGGAGCTGCTCCCCTGTGCTTCCTCTAGAGGCGCCCCCTGCACCACCACTAGGCGCCCTAGCCTCTGGAGTAGCTGCTGGAGGAGACCCAGACGACGGAGGTGGCGACGACAGCTCGAGCCACGACACCGACTTTTCTACTGACCAGGAGCCGGAAGGATGGGTTGCTCGACCCATCACTCGCGACGCTGCTCGCGGGTGCCACTTCCACGATGCGCTCGACACCCTGGTACGTCGGGCACTTGACCGACGTACTTGGTCTATCGAGTATTTCTGTGTGGTCTACCAGCATAGTCACGAGGTCTACCCGGACCGCTGGGAGGCGACCTGCTTGGTGCGCCGTCCGGAGAACAGTCTCCAGGGTGCGGAGGCCTGCTCAGAGCACTATTCTATCTCTGAGCGGGACTCAGCTGAGGCGGCCATGCAAGATGCTGCATGACGTGCGCTTTCGCACTACTGCTCGGTTCTCGGTGGGGTAGCTGACGGTCTCAACCTGAAGTATTACCCCCGCCGTCCATCTGGCAGCATAGGAGGCGTGATTGTTTCACCTGTCGGTGAAGACAATCCTAGGTTGAGCAGCACAGTCAACCTAGCCGTCGTGCTAAACACGGAGCTGGACCATGCATTAGACGAGCTGAGTAGGGTTCATGCTGAGATCGCCTAGCTGCGGGCTGAGCGCGCGGAGCGTCGTCACCTGGACGGTGGTTCCCCCGCTCCTGTCGGGACCCAGCACCCGTACCGCTCACCTCGGCGTGGACACCAGCCTTATGGCAATCCTGACTGCAAGACCAAGATAAATCTAGAACCATAGATTGTTAGAGTTGGATCTTGTAATTAATACGAAATATATACGTAGAAGCTGCAGTCCTAGTGTTAGTCTCGCTCTTAGTTAGTCTTAGTTAGACATGATAGTTTGCTATATCCTGTGCATTTATGTTTGTTATGATGAACTATGTTGGGTTTGGATCTTTGTAATGACTGTCACCAGAATGTGGGTATCCCCTGCATTTTGGTTTACCTGTTATGTTAATGGAGTCAGTCATCTAGTTGGGAAGCCTTTTACTTCACTTTCCTCTTTATCTGAGAAGCTGTGTTGGTCTGTGTTGGAGATCAGTGAAGATGCTCATCTGTTCAGTGTTATGGAGAATTCTATACTCTTTTCTTATGCTGCAAGATTTGCAAGATCAGTTCTGATGTGTGATTGCATTCTGCATATGTCAGAGAACAGGCGCAGAGGAGGAAGGCGTGCTCAGCAGGAGCAAGCCGCTCAGCAGGATGAGGTGCCTCAGCAACAGCAACTATCGCCCCTGCTCCCGATGTCCATCGAGCACATGTTCCTGATGCAGACTCAGGCAGTTCAAGCCATCGGTCAGACTCTAGCTGCCATTCAGCAGTAGCAACAGCAACAGGCCCCACCTCAGCCTCAGATGCCTCAGATGCCCAGGGACAAGCGTGCTGAATTCATGAGAGGTCATCCCCCAACGTTTGCTCATTCTTCTGACCCCATGGATGCTGAAGACTGGCTACACACTGTGGAGCGAGAGTTGCATACCGCTCAGTGTGACGATAGGGAGAAAGTCCTGTATGGTCCCCGTCTGTTGAGAGGAGCAGCTCAGTCATGGTGGGAGTCTTATCTTGTCACCCATGCCAACCCCGACACCATCACCTGGGAAGAGTTCAGAGGTAGCTTTCGTCAGTACCATGTTCCTGCAGGTCTGATGAAAGTGAAGAAGGATTGGCTGTGGATCCGAAGAAAGTGGCAGACATTCTGAACTGGAAGGCGCCAACAGATGCCTGAGGAATCAAGAGCTTCATTGGAATGGCCGGATACTATCGGCGATTCATTGAAGGGTTTTCGAAGATTGCAAAACCAATGACAGCATTGCTAGGTAACAAGGTCGAGTTCAAGTGGACCCAGAAATGTCAAGAGGCCTTTGAAGCGCTGAAAGAAAAGTTGACTACAGCGCCTGTCTTAGTCTTGCCTGATGTGCACAAGCCCTTCTCGGTGTATTGTGATACTTGTTACACAGGTTTGGGATGTGTGTTGATGCAAGAGGGAAGAGTTGTGGCTTACTCGTCCCGACAGTTGAAAGTTCATGAGAAGAATTACCCAATCCATGACCTAGAGTTGGCAGCAGTGGTTCACGCACTGAAGTCATGGAGGCACTACTTGTATGGACAGAAATGCGATGTTTACACAGACCACAAGAGTCTGAAGTACATATTCACTCAGTCAGAGTTGAATATGAGGCAGCGAAGATGGTTAGAGCTGATCAAAGACTATGAGTTGGAGATCCATTACCATCCAGGCAAAGCGAACGTAGTGGCAGATGCTTTGAGCAGAAAGAGTCAAGTCAATCTGATGGTCGCTCGTCCGATGCCTTATGAGTTGACCAAGGAGTTTGACAGGTTGAGTCTCGGATTTCTGAACAATTCGCGAGGAGTCACAATTGAGTTGGAACCTACCTTGGAGCGGGAAATCAAAGAAGCACAGAAGAAAGATGAGAAGATCAATGAGATCCGGCGATTGATTCTAGATGGTAGAGGCAAAGATTTTTGGGAAGACACAGGAGGTGTGATATGGTTCAAAGACCGCTTGTGTGTTCCCAATGTCCAGTCTATTCGGGAGTTGATCCTCAAGGAAGCTCATGAGACAGCCTATTCGATTCACCCTCGTAGTGAGAAGATGTATCAGGATCTGAAGAAGAAATTCTGGTGGTATGGAATGAAGAGGGAAATCGTAGAGCATGTGGTTATGTGTGATAGTTGTCGGCGGATCAATGCGGAGCACCAGAGACCAGCTGGATTGTTGCAACCGTTGCAAATTCCTCAGTGGAAATGGGATGAAATTGGTATGAATTTCATAGTCGGATTGCCTCGCACTCGAGCCGGCTACGATTCCATTTGGGTAGTGGTGGACCGCTTAACCAAGTCGGCCCACTTCATACCTGTCAAGACCAACTACAGCAGTGCAGTATTGGCAGAGTTGTACATGTCTCGGATCGTTTTTCTTCATGGTGTGCCAAAGAAGATAGTGTCAGACAGAGGAACGCAGTTCACCTCTCATTTCTGGCAGCAATTGCATGAAGCCTTGGGCACACATCTGAATTTCAGTTCAACTTATCGTCCGTAGACAGATTGTCAGACCGAAAGGACCAATCAAATTCTTGAAGACATATTGAGAGCCTGTGCGTTGCAAGATCAGTCCGGATGGGACAAGAGATTGCCTTATGCAGAGTTCTCCTATAACAACAGTTACCAGGCCAGTTTGAAGATGTCACCATTTCAGGCGCTCTATGGAAGGAGCTGTAGAACTCCGTTGCAATGGGATCAGCCTGGAGAGAAGCAGGTATTCGGGCCAGACATTCTGCTTGAAGCCGAAGAGAACATCAAGATGGTTCGAGAGAAGCTGAAGATAGCGCAATCAAGGCAGTGAAGCTATGCAGACACAAGAAGAAGAGAGCTGAGTTTTGAGGTTGGAGACTTTGTCTATCTGAAAGTGTCACCGATCAGAGGAGTCAGAAGGTTCAGAGTCAAAGGCAAGCTAGCACCCCGCTACATCGATCCGTATCAAATCCTCGCAAGGCGTGGAGAAGTGGCCTATTAGCTCAGTCTACCAGAAAATTTAACAGTTGTGCATGATGTCTTTCATGTGTCTCAATTGAAGAAGTGCTTGTGTGTGCTAGAGGAGCAATTGCCGGTGGAAGGTCTTGAAGTCCAGGAGGACTTGACCTATGTTGAGAAGCCAACACAAATCCTTGAGACCGCAGACAGAGTCACCCGGAGGAAGACCATCAGAATGTGCAAAGTCAAATGGAATCATCACTCTGAGGAAGAAGCGACCTAGGAGCGTGAAGACGATCTGATGGCCAAATACCCTGAGCTCTTTGCTAGCCAACCCTGAATCTTGAGGGCGAGATTCTTTTAAGGGGGATAGGTTTGTAACGCCCCGAATTTCGAGTTGAATTTTTTCTTCTTTTCTCTGTCGCTCGCTAAATTCGGGCGTTACCCCTCTTTCCATTTCTTTTCGCTAAAACCTCACCCGTCTTCAAAACTTTAGGTCATGTGACAATAGTAAATCCTAGAGTTATTTTCTTTGGATTGTTGCACCATGCCGAACCATGCATTTCTTTGATTGTTTGAAAGTGTGAAAGCATTCATATAGAAAATAGATATCAAAAAGGAAAATCTTTTCTTTTCTCTCCCCTCCCTCTTTCCCCCCTTTTTGGCCTAGCCCCCCCCCCCCTTGGCGCGCGTGGCCCAACCAGCCGGCCGGCCCAGCCGGCCTTGCCCCCTCCCCCTCCCCCCCCTCGCGCCGTGGGCCGGCGTGGCCGCGGCCCGCCTCGCCCCCCCTCGCGCCCCCCGCTTTGGGCCCAAGAGCGGCCCAGCCGCGCCCCCCTCCCACCCCCCCAAATCTCTCTCTCCCCTGCCCAACCCGCCCCAACCCCCTGCTCGCCCGAAACCGCCGTCGCCGCCCTCCCTGCCCGCGGTGAGCCCCTCCCTCCCCCTCTCCTCTTCTCTCTCCCCTCCCTCCTCCTTCCCCTGCCCACCGGCGCTCTTCCCGCGGCGTGGCCGCGCTCGCCGTCCCCGACCGCGCCCGGCCCCGCCCGTCCCGAGCTCGCGCCCACCCCCGGCCGCGCCCGCCCCGAGCTCGCCCCCGCCCCAGCCGCGCTCGCCGACCCCGCCCACCCCGGCCATGGCGGCCCCTGCCCGTCGCGCCCGCGCCGTCCCCTGCCCCGGCGTGGTGGCCGACCGTGGCCTCGCTGGCCATGGCGTCCGCGCGACGTGCCCCGCCCGCTCGCGCTCCCCTGCCCGCGGCGTCGCCCGTCCCGCCCGTGCTCGCCCGCCCGTGTCCGCCCGCCCGCCCCGGCGTGTCCTGCTCGTGTCGTGATGGCCCCGGTGCGGCCTCGAGCTCGGCCCAGCGTGCCTATGGCGCACGGCTTTGAGCTTGGCCAGCGCGCGGCCCCGACGTGTGCACGGCTAGTTCGCGGCGCGTGTGTGCGGCCTTGCGCGCGCGCTGCTCGCGTGGTGCGCGCGGTGCCTTGGCACGGCTCGCCGTGCCCTCGTCTACCCCTAGACGTGCTCGTCTACCCCCCTGTATATTTTATGCGCGCTAATCACGTCGTTCATGTTAATGAAATAGGAAACTCAATTTAGAAATTGGTTACGTTAGTTAATTCATATAGTTAATCGTCTATCTCATTTAATGTTGATCAACTGAAAGTGGTCATGTTTCTATTAGTGCATGTAGCTAATCCTTATTATTGGAGCTAAGTAGAACTAGAGCACGTAACTTCTAATTATTCGTCTACCCGTAATGCGCCTCGAGCATAAGCTTTAACCCCTACGAGACCTTCCCTTGTCTCTTTCTAACCATGGTAAATGCAATATCGTATGTCATATTCTATGCATGTTTAATCTACTTGTTCTCTTGTATGGTATACTGTTTGTTTCCTAATTTGAATGGATGGATGTATGTATGTTTGCACTCGCATAGAGAACGATTTGGTCGAGGAACCCGAAGAACTCGCAGGAGAAGCCCCCGAGCAGCAGTCGGTTGGTGGAGGCAAGTGTCCCTTGACCTATCTCTGTCCTATTCATTCTTTAATTCACCTCCCGCATTACACATTTATACCTAAGGATTGACTAGCTTTGTTATCTATGTCCTTGTTTACCTATCTGGGTTGGATTATTATTGCTTAGTCTTATGCTATTGCTCAACTCTAATCAATGAACATGATGAGAATTATCAATGATACGCTGTTTTCCCTTCTTTCATTATGATGTTATACTTGTGGTCTTTAAGGGGGCTCGAGCGGTTTCTCGAGTGCCTCTCCGTAAGGACCTGTTCGTTGGATGACCGCCCGGGAAAACAGTGCAACCATGCGGGTGGAATGGGGTGCCCTTAGCTGAATAATTAGAGGATCTGGGGTGTAGTTTGTTTCGCCGTCGTGCCGTCAATGGGGCTCGGTGTATGCGGCTCGCTCTGCCAAGGTTGATTTGTCCCTTGGGGAGGAGTGCGGTACATTTAGGAAACCTAACGGGTGGCTATAGCCCCGGGGAATCTTTGTAAAGGCTACGTAGTGAGACCCTGCCTACTCACCTTGGGAGTGTTCAAGGGTCCGTACAACCCGAGGCAAAAAGGGAATCACGGCTCATGGGTAAAGTGCGCAACCTCTGCAGAGTGTTTGAAAACTGATATATCAGCCGTGCTCGCGGTTATGAGCGGCCAAGGGAGCTCTAGTGATCAGTGGTACTTGATCAGAGATGTTTGGATTGCAGGTGACAATGAGATTGATGGTTCTTGGTTTTGACTCTGGTAATGGTAAGTGGTACTCTTTCCGTTTGGGAAGGAGTACGTTTGGGTTAATAATGTGGGTTTACTCTAAAAGTTGGCTTTCTCTACTAGTAATAATAACCTGACCAACTAAAAGCAACTGCTTGACTTCCCCCCACATAAAGCTACTCCACTACAACCAGACAGGACACTTGCTTAGTATGTTGATGTGTACTCACCCTTGCTCTACACACCAAACCCCCCCCAGGTTGTCCGCATTGCAGCCACTGCTTAGGAGAGGACGAAGCCGTGGAAGGAGACTTCCAGGAGTTCCAGGACTACGACGAGTTCTAGGCGTGGGTTAGCGGCAACCCCCAGTCGGCTGCCTGTGAAGGCCGCGTTTATCTACGTTTCGTTTTCGCACTTTGATTTATTGTAAAGACTATGTGGATGTCTCAGACATATGATGTAATCGACTACTATTTCCCTTTTTAATACTATTTGAGCACTGTGTGATGATGTCCATGTTATGTAACTACTGTGTACGTGAATTGCTGATCCTGGCACGTACATGGTTCGCATTCGGTTTGCCTTCTAAAACCGGGTGTGACACTAGTCCATGGTTTGCACATTTTATATCATCTCTAGGTGTTGTGTCTGATGTGCCATCTAGTTCTACATAGGACATGTTAGGTAATCTATGTCTGACTTGGTCCAGTTAACATGCTCTCTAAGTGTCGTGTTTAGTGGGCCATCAAGTGCTACACCGAACACGTCAGGTACCATATAATTGACTTTGATCCATATTACAAGTTGTCTGCAAGCCATATACGGTGGGGGTGTCCGGTCTGCCACCGAATATGTCGAGTGCCCTTCTTCTCCCAAAGTCAAGTTTTAGCCTTCTCTGCAAGTTGTATCTGGTGTGCCATTCGGTACACCACCGTATACCATATTGAATTTTGGAGTGTTTTAAAATATTTCTTCGAGTTCTTTTGCTTAGGCTTATCTTGTCATGTGTTTTGGACTTTTGTACAACCTTGACAAATCTTCAATAAGTCCTTTTAAAGCCCTTTACTTGTATGTTGATCGTCTAAATCACTTTGAATAATTTGTCCAAGTTTATATTGCATCATTTGAACTATATAAATAAACACTTAGCAAGCATGTTAGTGTCTATATTGACTCTCTCTCTCATCCAATAAGAGTTTCTGAGAATTACTCTATTCAAATTCTCTCCTTTCCAAAGCTCCACAAGGCTGACAAAAAGAGTAATAGGACAACAAGCAATGCTTTCATTTATTTTGAGTTCTTTCTTTGTTGAGATGGAAATCAATGTTCTTATGAAAAGGGCTAGGTAGTTTGCACGCATGGACGCATGGTTCTTCATGCAAGGTAAATAATAGACTTTGATTTCATCATAAAAAATGAGCTTATGTAGTAGTAACAAACATGATTCTCATTCACCAAATCTTACTTTTTACACCGTCTAAGCTCATTTCATGAGTCATGACAGGTGTGCTTGTTGCCTGCAAATGGAGTGACCCGAATCATGGGATACAACATTCACGTGTTTGGTTGCTTGACCAGCCTATGTAGTCTAGCTCAGCAAATGCAAAGATTATCTCTAGGTCTAGCTCTCAAGTACGCAAGAAATGAGCGTTTCTCTAGAGCCAGACTCCGTTGGTGCAACCATTAGTTTTTTTTTGAATAATGGATTAGCATCTAATTAGTGTCTATTAAATTATTTTAGTTTATTTAGCGCTACATTAAGACTTGATTATAGTAACTTTAGACTATTTACAACATCATCACATGAAAATATAATAAACTTTAATAGCATTTAAGCTCATGCTGCAAGTATTCATGCAGACAACCAAACAACATCTCTAAGGCCAGGCCGAACACATACATGCAACCAAACATAGGGATACTACATGCTCTTGGCCAAAGAGCAAGGCCCTCTAGATATGAACTATCTCGACCATATGACAACCAATCGGGCCCGATATGTTCCTAGTTCACACGCATACCCATGTTGATCTAAGAGGATCGGGGCTCGTAGGCCACACAAACCCGAAGGCGCATACGCGGTAGGACATATGCCTCATCAATCACTAGTCTCGCAGTGCCAGAGGGGAGGAGGAACCTAGACCTCACATCATGTTTTCGTTTCTAGGCTAGATCCTAACACAGCCCCACTGTGTTATCAATGTATCGACATACTACTGCATCAGTACATAGCCTTTACCATCAACTATCGATCATACTACTCATTGTGCTATCAATCTCTTCTCTACCGCATCAGTACATAGCCTTTACCATCGGTCTGCAGCCAGCTCAGCGCCACATCGACCATGACATTTTATTAAAATAAAAGTTCATTCAAGTACATAATTGAGCAAATAAAACTTTATAATTCATAAAAAACCATATAAAATTTAAAAGCTTTTTAAAAATAAAAACATAGTTTATAAAAATAATTGATACACTACTACTCTTCTTCATCTTCCTCTTTCACTGCTTTCTCCTCTTCTTCATCGTATAATTTTGATTACTAAGCCAATTTTTTAAGACCAATTTGTGGGTCTCTTTCATGTCATGATTCATGTCAGTAGTGGAGCAATCCAACAACTTGTTGAATGACTCAAACAATCTCGATTAAGTTATCCTCTATCTAGCCTTGTAGAGCTAGTTCAATATACTCTCCATGATAAGGGACTCATTGCTACTCATTGTCGTCCCATTCCCTTTGTGTTGAGCTCTTGCCCTAGCACAATCAATAGGACTTGGTGTGACGGAACCCCCCAATCTATAAGAGCTCAAGCACAAAAACGTCTGATATAGACCCGAAAACGTCTGATATAGACTCGTTGCTACAGTTGTTAATGTACTTGACCCCATATAGACCCGATAGTCCGCCGAGTATCTCGAAGGACCTCGATGAATCAACTCACAACCAAGATCACAAGATCAAGTAAATACACATCACATACAAAAGTTTTGCAGTTGAAATAATATTACAATAAATTTACCATTAGTAATTTGGAAGTGGATACAAATCTATTTTTAAAAAACAATATAACTTTTGATGAATAGAATTAAACCATAACTTTGAATATATTGCTAGCTCATGTGACAATCCTAAAATAGAACCGAGATGAGATACTTAGAGAGAAGGTCGAGCCCACCAACATTTAATCCACCATCCTTAGGTGGTAGATAAGTCAGTTAAGTCACACAACAACTCAACCATCAATAGAAGTACCTAAAAATTATGCTAGAAGTAAGACTGGGTATACTAAAAAATTGGTGCTATGAAATCGGCCTTCGTTCCAATTCCTTGTCCGAAAGAGCACACATATGAAACCGAAGATGAAGAACTTCGACCTCGAAACCACAACGCATAGAGGAAGATGGGCAAAGGTAGATAAGAAGGATCTAGAAAGTTTGGCCAACACATTCACAAGGGAGAAAGACGATACTATCCGTGCAGGATTTTTATAGATTATATGTATAAGAACTGAGGGCATATTTGTAATTTCATACAAAGATGTACTACGAGTCGCCACTATAAATATGTGTACAGTACCATGCAGAACGACACGGTGGAAAGGAGAATTGGCATAATTTCGCCTTTTCGAAGCTGTAATTTTTCGTCACCCTTTTTACTTACGAATGTACATATGTAATAGTTTATAAAGGAAGGGGGCAATAACAAAAACATGACAACAACTATCCCCTCGTACAATTGCATTTGACTCGAAAGTGCTCCTATTCTGGTGACCTTCTTTATTTGTTCTGTTCTCTGAATATGCCAAAGGAACGGGGGTTTCCTATTATTAATTGTAATGCCCTGTTTTAATCCATTCCTAGATATTAGAACAGGTGAGTGATTGTTGTTGAACAATTTTGATTTCTTTGGTGGGTGTTTGGTTTTCTTAACTAAAGTTTGGTTCGTGTCATATTAACTATTTAAATATCAATTATAAGTATTAAATATATGTTTAATTAGGTTCAACAAATCTATCTCGTCTTGTAATCTTTATATGTAGAATTAGTTTTTATAATTAGACTATACTTAATACTTGTAATTATTATTTAAACATGTGATATATATAGATTAAATTTTAGTAGAACATCCGCTTAAACAATCACTGACCACACTAGACCGACCAAGGGGAGCCATCAATGGTCTTGAGGACACATGCATCGCTCGCTGGTCCTTCCTGCGCTTTCCCTGCATCTCCCGACTCGCTTTCCACGTTCGGTGAAGTACACTGGAAATTCAGTGAGGACCACGATGACTGACGAGGGATGACGACCGGACGAATTGCTAAACATAGATGGAGGATGATTCAAGGATATCGTGACTACACATAGCACAGTCATGTGCGGAGCTACCTTATAATTGTTGGAACGGTAGTAGGTCGTATAGGGCCCTGTCCTAGCTATGAATGTGGCAGCTAGCAGCACCTTAAGGCTCTCCGTTCTATTTCATTTTAGTATTTAAATTATCAAATATAGAAACTAAAATATAGTTTTAATTTTCATATTTGAAAATTTAGAAATTAAAATAGAATAAAATAGATGAACTAAAAAATTAGTCCTTAAAAAGCAAACATGTCCTTAATTTGTGGTTGTAAGAGGCACAGCTGCGGAGCTACACATGCTCGTGTGCTCGTCTCTGTCGCCTCGTCGTTATGCGCTACATGCGATGAGCTTGATTTGGTCATGTGGGCCTTTGATCGCGGCCACAGGCGACCTCGACCACAGTCGAGTCTTCCATCGGTCGGTCCTCCTGTCGCGAGTCCATAGATCGGTCGGTCCTCCTGTCGCGAGTCCCTAGATCGGTCGGTCTAGCGCGTTCGCACGCACGCTCCCGTCCCGCCCCAACATGCGGTGTGCTCTCTTGACTGTTGACTCCAAATCTACGGACGATGGGCTTCCATGGCGACAAAACTTGAGGGCGGCGTGGGTAGGTACACGATAATTGCTCAGCAGGTGCTGCTTGTTCGCTTCGGATTAAGGGAGTGTTTGAATAAACTAAGCTAATAGTTAGTTGGCTAAAAAATACTAGCTGAATTAGCTAACTAACAAATAACTAGTTAATTAGTAGTCAATTTATTAAAAGTAGCTAATAGCTGAACTATTAGCTAAATTGATTGCATTTCTCAGCTAATTTTAGCATCTAACTATTAGTTGTAGTGTATTCAAATACTCCCTAAAGTCGACTGATTAGACTGTTGTAGCTGTAATACATAGAGAGTATGAGCCGATAGCCCAATACGGATTAAATTCAAGCAAACAAACTCTGAGTGTACTTATTGTATCCCTCTCGAAACAAAAGAGAAACTGATTACTGATTAGAGCCGGCCAACGGAGATGCGTTCCCACCGGTATGGGCGGATCGGAAGCTAGCGAAGCGGGAAAAAGATTGGGTGTAGCCGGCTGCAAACCAAAATATTTGTAGCCTCTCTCATAAAAAGGAGGATAGACTCCACCTGCAGGTCTATCAGGTAACGTTTTAATTGTATTGTTGCACCTGTATGTAGGGCCTATCATTTTTTTTTTTGTGAATGACTGCAAACGTTGAAGTTTGCATCCGGTTGCAGCCAATTTTTTTCCAAGCGGGCGATTGATGTCATGCGGGCGACGCGACGGAGAAAGAGCCACGTGAGAATTTCCAAGCGGGCGATTGATGTCATGCGGGCGACGCGATGGAGAAAGAGCCACGTGAGAAACGGCGCCTGAACTGTCCTGAAACTTCATCGCGGTGCATAGATGTTCGAGAGGCTTACCGCGTTGGAGTATTTACATATGGAAAGACGTCCAATATCACCGCGTTGGAGTATTTTTAGAAATATATTATATATATTATTCTCTCTATTTTAAATTATAAGATTTGTTTTTCTATATATTCTACTTATATAAGGGTTGTTTGGCAAAAACAGCTACTGCTACGGGAATATATAGCGGTCAGCATAAATAGAAAAAAGGCATAGCGATAGTAGCTTATTTCTCATTTAGCTACTATATACATCGTAAGAGCATCTCCAACAACGTGACCTATAAAAATGCCTTATAATTTAAAAATAAGTAAATTTTATAGAATTTAGGGCACCAACAAAACACCCCGCTCCAACAGTAAAGCCCCAAATCTAGATTATAGGGCAGCCCACTACGGTGTAGTATATTTGAGGCACTTGAGAGAGTGCGCTATAGTTTTTTGACAAAATTTGTTGAATTGAGGCACTGTTGGAGTGGTTTTTCCTGTGTAGAGCCCTATATTTCGATTTGAGGCATTAGTTTGAGGCATTGTTGGAGATGCTCTAATAGCTTCTGTTACGTATTTATGGCCTCTTTGGGACTCCAAAATACTCGGTGTTGATGTCTTTTCGGAGCGTCAAACACTCAACAAGAACCGTGGCGGTGCTCTCTGGTCAGGCGCGGACGGTCCGCGGCACAGGGCCGGACGGTCCGCGACCTGGCGTGAGGCGGCGGTGCTCTCTGGTCAGGCGCGGACGGTCCGCGGCACAGGGCCGGACGGTCCGCGACCTGACGCAGGGGCAAAGGTTCCCTGCCTGACGGCCGGACGGTCCGCGCGTGCGCAGGGGCGGCGGAGGATCGCCGGCGGCGCCTGGATCTCGCTCCCGGGAGGGACCCCGTCGGGGAGGAGAGATCCTAGGAGTTGTCTAGGCTCGGGCAGGCCGACCTAGACTCCTCTAATCGACGTAGAGTCGAGGAGAGGCGGAGAATTTGGGGATTGGAATACTAAACTAGGGCTAAACTAGAACTAGAATAGAACTACTCCTAATGCATAAGGTAAAAACGTGTAATAAACTGGATTTGATGGATTGTTGGGGGGTTCAATCGGCCGTAGCCCTTCATCTATATAAAGGGGGAGGTCTGGATCCGCTTCGAACTGATTTCCGAGCTAATCCCGCGGTTTTAGGTAACAAATCCCGCGAGAAACTAGGAACCCTAACTGACTCTGCGCACGCGCGGACCGTCCACACCACCACCGCGGACAGTCCGGACCGCGGACCGTCCGGCCTCAGGGCCGGACCGTCCGCACGGTCATTTTGGTTTCCAACATATGCTCCCCTGCCTTTTGGTGAAGGTTGACGAACCAAAAGCATATGAACTAAACCCGATGTAAGTCACCGGCTTTTCGATATGGAGATTATTCAATAAAGCACCAATATAAAGGTCGTTTCGGATTCTATCTTTCTCGGCCATGACCATTTGATCAATGGATCAAAAGGAATAGAATGGAGGTGCCCCCCAGTCTGGATAGACGAAGGGAATATACATGTACCATGGATTCATCATCGTGCCATTCCATGTTTGAACAGGATAATATACCGACGATGAGTAAATAGGTGGAAAGTACCCTGATCTCATAGAATGAATAGGTGATGCTTGTTGTGTCGCCTTTCGGGCCGTTTTGCTTAACCGTCTTGTTTTAGCAGGTGACCGGGGTTTCTTTGTTGACCGATCACGTGGAACAGTCTTTTTGCTAGCATTTTTGGAGAGCAACTGATCAAAAGTAGGATCAGCTTTGATCAGCCGATTATATGTGCTTTGACCTTGCGTCTTTTTCCTTTCTTTGTGTAGAGGTTGACGCCTTTGGTCATAGGGGGACTGTCCGGCTGAGTTAGCCAGACCGTTTGTCTGAGCACCGGATTGTCCGCACGTAAGTGCCGGACCATCTACGATGCTCGGGATAGGCTGATGTGTTTGGTTCATTAACTGTGCCTGCCCCCCGGCGTCTTCGGACTTTTTAGCCTTCTTGTCCGAAGCCTTTCGAGCAATCTCCTTTTGTGATTTATCTGTCATGCGAGGATCGCCAATGACGATGCCCTTGCCTTTGCCTTTATCGGCCATTTCGGGTCGAACCAAGACCTTTTTGCATGTGAGTTCTATTGTATTAACAGGAAAGGGTTGTGTGTCTACTTGCATCTCCTGAAAAGCCAATCGACCCTCATTTATGGCCGATTGTATCTGTCGACGAAAAACATTACAATTATTGGTGGCATGAGAAAAGGAATTATGCCACTTACAATAAGCATGCCTCTTTAATTCATCAGGAGGAGGAATAGTATGAGTTAATTTAATGTTGCCGTTTTTCAGTAACTCGTCAAATATTTTATCGCATTTGCCAACATTAAACGTAAACTTAACTTCTTCTTGTCGATTCTTTCAAATCGACTGTAAAGCAGAACACGGTGAAGGTTTAGCCTGCCCTGGCCAAACCAGTTCGACGGTGTATACATCCGTGGATTCATCGTCCGAGTTATCGTATCCCACTAGATGCATCTTATGGCTAGCCAATTTTAATGTTTCCTCACTTCGGCTTTCACAGGTCATAGCCCGCTGGTGCAAGTGCACTAGCGAAAAGAATTGGGTGTCATCTAATTTTTCTTTTAAGTAGGGTCGCAACCCATTGAAAGCCAACCCTATTAGTTGTTTTTCTGCGACATGGATTTGAAAGCATCGGTTTCTAGTATCCCAGAACCTCCGGAAGTCATTAACCGATTCTTCAGGCCCCTGTCGGACTGAGGCTAAGTCAGCCAATTCTAATTCATGTTCTCCTGAGAAGAAGTGTTCATGAAATTTCTGCTCTAATTCTTCCCAAGAGTTAATAGAGTTTGGTGACAAGGCTGCGTACCATGCGAATGCAGTATCAGTAAGGGACAACGAGAATAAACGAACGCCGTAGGCTTCCCCATCAGCCAATTCTCCCAAGTGCGCTATGAATTGGCTTATATGTTCCTGTGTGCTTTTCCCACCTTCACCAGAAAACTTAGAGAAGTCTGGTATTCTAGTTCCCTGTGGGTATGGCACGGTGTCGAATCGGTGGCTATAAGGCTTCCGATACGATTGCCCTGTACCTGACACACTAACACCGAGTTTGTCCCTGAACATCCCGGCTACCTCGTCTCTGATCCTCTCCGCCATGTCTGGTGACCATCCATTGAGTTTGTGGGTGGAGATTTCAGGTTGCCTGACATTACTCTGTCGGCTTTCCTCCCAGGGATGTTTGAGGTGTGTGTTAGGTGTCCTATTAATGTCACCAGCTCCTGCCCTATACCCCTCAGGCTCTCTTGTGGCCGAATAGTATTCAGCCCTATGTCCATGAGGTGGTATGGCATGATTATAATGTGTTGCTGGTGGGGCACCATAATGTTGCTGCGATGAATGTGGGAACTGTGCGTATTGCGCAGCTCTCGGCTCTGCGTATGCATATCCGGAGGTCCGGCGTAAGAGGCCGAATGGTCCGCGACCTGGCCAAATGGTCCGAAGGTATATCCGGATTGTCCAGCCGTATATGGTGCTACGTGGGTAGTATCGTACCCAGACCATCTATCGTAAAGAACTGGACGGTCCGCGATCGGACCGAATGGTCCAGGGCTGTACCCGGACGGATCGGCCATATATGGCGCGACTTGGGTAGTCTGCGCATGAACTCGTGTAGAGTCGGATGGTCCAGCGTAATACGTCGGTCGGTTCATGCCATATCCGGACGGTCCGACGTAAGATGGCGGACGGTCCGCAACATATCCGGACGGTCCGGCGTGATGCACCGAACGGTCCGTGATGGGGCCGAAGTGTTCAGGGTTGTACCCTGATGGTCCGGCCATGTACGGTGCGACCTGAGTGTTTTGTGTGCGGGCCTGCATCTGGTCGGACGGTCCGTCAAAATACGCCGGACGGTCCGCGGTATAACCGGACTGTCTGAGATGATGCTCGGATGGTCTGGTCGCGTCCAGTACCTGCCGCGTGCCTAGTGGTTGCGGTTGTGATGGTGACACGAAAGCGTGCATCGGCATACCATATGATGGCTGGGTCAAGGGTGATCCGTTTATAGCCTATGTGTTTGACGTGGGTGGCACTGTATTAGACTCTCACGATGGAAAGTTAGGAGCAGCTGATTTCTCGTATGCACGTAAATGCATTTTAATAGATTCATCTACATATTGCTTTAACTGATCTCCTCGTTGATCCATGAAAGTCGTAAGAGATAGGTCTGGAGTACTTACCGCGGGACCCTGAAGTGGAGGTAGGAGAGATTCCATATCGATCTCCCCTTGACGGACGATCTTCTGGTGGTGATCTACCGTGAAGTGTGACAAGTACTTGTCCGCCGCCTCCTTGCGCCGTTCGGAGAGTTTATGCAGCAGTCCCGACTCTTCCTTGCTGCGTTGTTCGTTCCATTGCCACATCACCTCCTTCTCATCGCGCATTACGAGGTCTTCAAAGGGCCTTTGGTCATCAGCCGGGAGCGCCTCCATGACCGGCTTGATGATGTTGGTAGTGGAGATCTTGGTGTGATCCTTAGAACCAGCCATTTATGGGCCGATTTTTAGCAGATCTAGACACCTAGTCCCCAGCGGAGTCGCCAAAAAGTATGTTGACGCCTTTTCGGAGCGCCAAACACTCAACAAGAACCGTGGCGGTGCTCTCTGGTCAGGCGCGGACGGTCCACGGCACAGGGCCGAACGGTTCACGACCTGGCATGAGGCGGCGGTGCTCTCTGGTCAGGCGCGGACAGTCCGCGACCTGGTGCAGGGGCAAAGGTTCCCTGCCTGATGGCCGGACGGTCCGCGCCCTAGGGCCGGACGGTCCACGCGTGCGCAGGGGCGGCGGAGGATCGCCGGCGGCGCCTGGATCTCGCTCCCGGGAGGGACCCCGTCGGGGAGGAGAGATCCTAGGAGTTGTCTAGGCTCGGGCAGGCCGACCTAGACTCCTCTAATCGACGTAGAGTCGAGGAGAGGCGGAGAATTTGGGGATTGGAATACTAAACTAGGGCTAAACTAGAACTAGAATAGAACTACTCCTAATGCATAAAGTAAAAACGAGTAATAAACTGGATTTGATCGATTGTTGGGGGGTTCAATCGGTCGTAGCCCTTCATCTATATAAAGGGGGAGGTCTGGATCTGCTTCGAACTGATTTCCGAGCTAATCCCGCGGTTTTAGGTAACAAATCCCGCGAGAAACTAGGAACCCTAACTGACTCTGCGCACGCGCGGACCGTCCGCGCCACCACCGCGGACCATCCGGACCGCGGACCGTCCGGCCTCACGGTCATTTTGGTTTCCAACACTCGGGCTTCTCCTCTTTCTAGTGCTCCGGCTCTAGTCGCGGATGGTCGCGGAGTGACCTTGGTGTGGCTCTCGAACGGGAGCCAGTTGCCCGTTATGGTGAGAGCGCAATTTATGGGACAATCAAAGCCGGAGCCGCTGCATCATCCGGTGAGCGGTCCCAATCAGCCCCTTAGATATAGGTTATGTGTCAATATATAATAACAGTAATAATATATTAAAAATAAAACTATGTCATAATCTATACTATAATTAAAGCACCAGTTTCAACGGTCGTCATGCGTCATTGTTTTATAAATAACCCCTCACAGCTATTTTAAATTAATCCGCTGCACGTCTATAGATGCCAAACGACGCCCGACACGGGCTAGATGCACGCGGGCCACAACTATGGCACAGGTACAGGCACGTTATGCCGGCCTGCTAACTGTGTCGGGCCATCCCGTTAGCCCGTCGATCCATTTAATTAAATCAGCGTAACGACGCCCGACACGGGCTAGATGCACGCGGGCCACAACTATGGCATGCCGACCTACTAACTGTGTCGGGCCAACCCGTTAGCCCGTCGATCTATTTAATTAAATCAGCGCAAAATGTTAAAAACGGTGCAGGAGGCGGGGTTCAAACCCATGCCCTAACGGAAGAAGGGCGGGAGACAATGGGTGAAACTGTCTAACCAGTAGAACATCACGTAAGATGTTTTTAATATTGAATATAAACTATATATAGGTATATATGTTTTTTTGTAAAATAAAAAATAATCGTGTCGGGCCGGGCCAGCACTACGGGCTGAGGCTATGCCCAAGCACGGCACGACGTTCTTGGCTCTTGCAAGCATTAGGTCGTTTCTGAGACCACATTGGCGTAATGGACTACATGGTGTTTGAGGTTGCTGAATTGGATAGAACAGCAATGATTTGTCACACTAACAACAAAATGAAAGGTTATTTGTTGGTTTTAAACGTTAGTAATTGCTACGAAGTAGCATAATTTATATGGAGCGCATCCAATTTTTATTGATGCCTGACTTTAGCAATCACTCCATATTTTGATCTATCTTTTTTATAAGTTTGACTTCATGGGACTTATTTTAGAAACTTGATCTCACAAACTTTCTTTTATTTGGTCTCTGTATGATGAAATTATGTCATTTTATAATCTATGTTCATTCGGTCAATCGTTGTGAACTCTTTTCTAATCGCTCACTTCATTAACCGTGTTGTACCAAGACATATTTGCATGGAGTAAACAATAACATCAGTTAGGCAAATCAAAAAATATATTATACAGAGAGCGGAGACAATCAATAAAAAATCTTGAATTTTTTTGATGAATAATTTACGTGGATATTATTGTAAGCCGTCGCAACGTACGGGCAACCGACTAGTTTAAAATAAAGGAGTAGTATTACATCTGGGGGAATGCAGCAGTGCACTGCATGTTCCGTTTCATTCCACGGTAAGCTGGGGTTAGTTGTTGGTTGGTGTAGCGGAGATATTATTTTGACGCTTGACCGAACCAACCCGGACGGACCTCGCGAGTCTATGAACGTCTTCCCCCACCGCGCCACCAACCCCCTTGCACTCCAACAAGCCTCAGCCTCACACCACACCAAACGCCGGCGCCCCCTATATAACGGTCCCCACCGGCCCGTGTCCTTCTCAGCTTCTCGCTCTGAAGCTTCAAACTTACCCCAGTTACAATTACCCGGCGCGGTTCCTTCCTAGAGAGCACAAAACCAAGAAACAGCTGAGGCGGAGAGGTAGCTACTTGAACCAATCGGTGTCGCAATGGCTGCAGCGGGTATCACCAGGGCGCCGATCGGGCAGAATCCGAGGCTCGCGTGCTACGCCCCGGGGAGGGGCGGAGGCGTGGTGAGGTGCTCGTTGCAGGGCGCGGTCGTCGGCGGGCGGGCGGAGTGGCAGAGCAGCTGCGCCGTGCTGTCCAGCAAGGTGGCCGCGCTCGGTACGCACTCCGTCAACGGCCACGTCGCGCCGGCCCCGGCCCCGGCGCCGACTCAGAACGGGGCGGTGCTGGATTTGGTCCCCGTGAGTAGTAGTATCAATGGCGCCATCACCAAGAACCTGCCGCAGCCGCTTCGCATCGCGGACCTGTCCCCGGCGCCGATGCACGGGTCGCAGCTGCGCGTGGCCTACCAGGGCGTGCCCGGCGCGTACAGCGAGAAGGCGGCCGGGAAGGCGTACCCGGGCTGCGACGCCATCCCCTGCGACCAGTTCGAGGTGGCGTTCCAGGCCGTGGAGCTGTGGATCGCGGACCGCGCCGTGCTCCCCGTGGAGAACTCGCTGGGCGGCAGCATCCACCGCAACTACGACCTGCTGCTCCGGCACCGGCTCCACATCGTCGGGGAGGTGCAGCTCCCCGTGCACCACTGCCTGCTGGCGCTGCCCGGGGTGCGCAAGGAGTGCCTGACCCGCGTGATGAGCCACCCGCAGGCGCTGGCGCAGTGCGAGCACACGCTCACGGCCATGGGCCTCAACGTCGTCCGCGAGGCCTTCGACGACACGGCCGGCGCCGCCGAGTACGTGGCCGCCAACGGCCTCCGCGACACGGCCGCCATCGCGTCCTCCCGCGCCGCCGAGCTGTACGGGATGGAGGTGCTGGCGGACGGCATCCAGGACGACTCCGGCAACGTCACCCGCTTCGTGATGCTGGCCCGGGAGCCCGTCGTGCCGCGCACCGACCGCCCCTTCAAGACCAGCATCGTGTTCGCGCACGACAGGGAGGGCACCTCCGTGCTCTTCAAGGTGCTCTCCGCCTTCGCCTTCCGCGACATCTCGCTCACCAAGATCGAGAGCAGGCCGCACCGCCACCGCCCCATCCGCCTCGTCGACGACGCCAACGTCGGCACCGCCAAGCACTTCGAGTACATGTTCTACGTCGACTTCCAGGCGTCCCTCGCAGAGCCCCGCGCGCAGAACGCGCTGGCCGAGGTCCAGGAGTACACGTCCTTCCTCCGGGTGCTCGGGAGCTACCCCATGGACATGACCCCCATGACCGCCGGCTCCTCCTCCACCGTTGTTTCCTCGTCCGATGATCCCTCGTCGTCTTGATTGCCGTTGGAGGCTGGAGCTAGCTCCGAGGAGAAGTCGTCGAGTAGGGACGTTGGTTTTCTGCTCATGTCGTCCTACTCGATCGCCCCTCGCTGCAGCCGGAGTAATTAATTTTGAGTTTCCTTTAATCTTTCATGGTAATAGTATTATGTACGTGTAATTGTTCAAAATCATCCGCGGTGAATATATCTGTGAAACAGTACTAGATGACATTCATAATTTCATATTAATCAGTTTTCGGAAACTCTGAACACTTTCCACTACTACTACTACTAGTTGCTATGAAAAAAAGGAGGTTAAATTAAAGGAAACAAACACCTGCTTTTTCACTACAAAGCCTGAAGTTTTGACTGCATCCCAAATGGGTAGGTGGGATTGAATGGCATATTGCTGGCCAATGCGATGCATCTAGCCCACTCTGTCCGCCCATGTCACACACATTTCCTGGAAGTTGAACGAAATCGTCAGGAAAGTGGAGTGGAAAAAAAATGTGTTGATGCGGTCAGAGAGAGCATGCGCGTTGGTTGGTGTTTGCAAAGAAAGGGAGGTGAACTGCTCCTCTCCATAGAGCCTCATTGCACACATGTTTGTGATGAGACATTGACGAATCACACGTACTCCTGTATCACTAACCCAGCCAAAGGGCCAACCCCAGGACAGCGACGTCGCACTCGTACCTACACCACGCTACGGCCGCCCACGCAGACCACCAGCAGCCACAGGCTGTTTCCACGACGATACAAATGAGCGCCAGTAGATGCAGATGCAGCTCCTCTCGCTGAATATACAAAGAGAGGGTATCAGCGTCAAGGTCCGGATCGGCTGTATGCTCTTTCCAAAAAGAAGGGTTTCAACCAGTGACGGCACGGCACGACGCCAGGAGGGAAACAGCACGTAGACAGACGGTCATCTTAGGACCACCTACAGCATGTGCCAATCAAAAGTTTATTCATAAGACAATGCATTGCGTCTGAAATCATCGTGCACGTTCATGGCATCTACTCGAGTGTGAAGGACAATCAAATGTTTGGAGATAACACAGCACAACTATTGTTGCTTCTATGTCGTCATCGTCTTCTCGGTGTTCCTGCACCTGCAACTGCATCATCTACTTCTTGGTTTACATTCACAAGACGATTAGCAACCCACATTGAATTTAAACAACACGTTATCGACTATTGTGCATGAAGCCACCGGAGCATTCCACTAGGTATACATCTCTCACTATATCTGTTCAATTCAGTAGTTTAATTGAAGAATTATTCAATTCACTAGTTTAATCATATTGATCAATATGTTTTTCTTGTATGCCCATGTTTTAGGGTGTAACTGTATTTTTATCCATGTTTTTAGAATCTGTGTGTTGGCCCTCATTTTTTCATAACGAAACTATTGTACACCCTACTCCACGACTCTTGATCTCATCATCCTCTTTGTCTCTCCCTTCCTCATCCATCCAGTCTCGTTGGCATCAATCTCTATTTCTCATCCTTGGAGGCCATTAAGGAACTAGGGGATTTGTTGGTTGGATTCGTGGTCCATCGGGCGCTCTAGTGCTCTAGATTCACAAGTAACATCTCCAACCCCTAACTCTAACCCAAGATCTCGAGTTTGCCGACCGGTCTAGTGCTCTGGATTCATAGGAAACATCTCCAAGACTCTGACCACTAACCCTAACACTACATCTCGAGTCTGTGGGCTTTGGTGCTCTAGATCTATGGTTCTATGCCTCGGATAAGCTTTAGGGATGGATGCCGACGACGAGGACTAGGGACACTCCACCAATGATGACCTTCAAATCTACATCCTACATTGAGATGACGAGATTGACATTGAAATTGATCGACAAGAGCTATTGGGTAGTGCATATGATCTGAATCCTATCAATGATGGTGATGGTGATGGAAAAGATGGTCGTGGTGGTGATCTTACCACTATGAGCAGTGGCAAGAGGCTTGCACGATAACCTATGCAATATGGAATGACTTCAAAAAGATATATGAGGACATCAGTGGTAAGAGAGTAAGAACCGGTGCCAAATTCTTTTATTGCATCCATGTTTATGCTATTCGTTCTTCTATTGGCACTAACCATATCTTGCAGAATATCAAGATATGCTAAGTGAGAAAGGAAAACCTTCACCAATCTCAATGTCTTCTTCATTTCAGTTCTCTAATGGTAGTGTCCTACACTGGGATTAAAATGTTGTTGTAGTTCATATTCAGTTATGTCATTTGATTGCTAGATTAGATCTCTGAGAGCACCTAGAGGGGGGGTGAATAGGTGATCCTGTAAAATCAAACACTAAATAGCCACAAAACTTAGTTATTAAAGTGTTAGCGCAACTAAGTAGATTCGAAGCGAGTTCTTGTGGATAAAACAATCACAGAGAAGACAACACAAGAGACACGCGATTTTTATCTCGTGGTTCGGCCAAGTAACACTTGTCTACTTCCACGTTGTGACGTCCCAATAGACGAGGGCACTCAATCCCTTTCAAGCGATCCAATGATCAACTTGAATACCACGACTTTCTTCCTTATAGTCTTTTTCCCGTTTGCGAGGAATCTCCACAATTTGGAGTCTCTCGCCCTTACAAATGAGATCACAAAGAAAGCACAGAGTAAGGTTGGGAAGAGCAACACACACAAGACCCAAATACGCAGCACACCCACGCACACAAGTGAAGACTTGAGCTCAAATGACAACTCAGGGAGTGCACAACTCGAATGGAGCCCAAATCACTAACACAACGAAGCGAATGCATGAGAGCGGAGTCTGGATGCTTAAGAATACTTAGAGAATGCTTGGGTAGCTCCTCCATGCGCCTAGGGGTCCCTTTTATAGCCCTAAGGCAGCTAGGAGCCGTTGGAGGCCAACAAGGAAGGCTATCCTTGCCTTCTGTCGAGTGGCGCACCGGACAATTCGGTGCGCCACCGAACAGGTCTTATAGACAGTCCGGTGCGGGATCTCCTTCCAAATTTGGCATATCCGACCGTTGCTCCTCTGGGCTGATTGGCGCACCGGACACTGAGTGTCCGGTGCACACCAGACAGTCCAGTGCACCAGCTGACCGTTGGAGCAGTTAACGTGTCGCGCGAAGATTGCGCGGCCGACTGTTGTGCTGGTGACAGTTGGCTCACCGGACAGTCCGGTGCACCACCGGACAGTCCGGTGATTTTTAGCCGTATGCCACCGTCAAATCCCGAGAGCAGCGAGTTTACCGAGGACCAACCTGGCGCACCGGACACTGTCTGGTGTGCCAGACTGAACTGGTGTTGGTTGTACACAGCCAACTCTTTTCCCTTTTATTCTCTTCTTCTTTTGTCACTGTTTCGAGCACTTGGATAACCATGTTAGTACATAAAACAATATACCAAGTCTAGAAACATACCTTTTACTTTGATTTGCACCTTTCACACATTTAGCACATTAGTACTCAAATAATGTGTTGGGCATCTAATCACAAAAATACTTATAGAAATTGCCCAAGGGCACATTTCCCTTTCAATCTCCCCCTTTTTGGTGATTTATGTCAACACATCATAAAGCAACAAAAGAAGTGCAATATCGATTCAAATTGAAGACCAAATTGTTTTTGCTTATGATTTGGCATATTTGGATCACTCTTTGCCACCACTTGGTTTGTTTTTTGCAAATCAAATTCTTTTTCCTATCTCTAAGTCAAACACACTTGTTTGGGCACATATAGAGTTGTTCCAAGAGAAAAATTGATCAAGTGCCAAAAACTCCCCCTTTTCCCATAACAAAATTATCCCCCACAAGAGACCAAATTTTGCAATAAGAGTATTTTGGACACATAAAAAATTCTAACTCTATTATTTTCAAAACTCACAAGTGGTTGGCTGATCCATTTGCTTTGGCCTTAATTTCTCCCCCTTTGGCATCAAGCACCAAAACGAAATCATTTTTGGCCATTTAACCCCATTGCCTCACCAAAAATGTCAATTAAGAGCAGAAAAGGCAAATAGAGCATAAGAATGAACTTGGAAGTAAGTACACTAATACCAGAGTGCAGTGGAAGTCTTTTCATTGTCCAAGTTCACCTTTCCATTTCAATACACCTTTGAGACTACATCAAGTATACTCAAACAAACAGATTAGTCTCAAAGGGTCAAGTTATAGCACATCCCCCCTAAATATGTGCATCATTCACACATGGACTTGTGAGGTCCGGGGATCCCTTGCACAACTTGAGCACCATAAATAAGCAACAAATTATATAAATGCATGAAGTAACATGATCAAAGGCATAGAACACATGTATGCTATAGACAATCCAAGTTACGCGAATCTAAGACATTTAGCTCACTACGCAACCTGCAAAAAAATTTCATCCAACGGCTTGCTAAAGATATCGGCTAGCTGGTTCTCGGTGCTAATATGTACACCTCGATATCTCCCTTTTGCTGGTGGTCCCTCAGGAAGTGGTGCCGGATGTCTATGTGCTTAGTGCAGCTGTGTTCAACAGGATTATCCGCCATACAGATTGCACTCTCATTGTCACATAGGAGTGGGACTTTGCTCAGATTGTAGCCAAAGACTTGGAGGGTTTGCCTCATCCAAAGTAGTTGCGCGCAACACTGTCCTGCGGCAAGATACTCGGCCTCAGCGGTGGATAGGGCAACAAATGTTTATTTCTTGGAACTCCAGGACACCAGGGACCTTCCTAGAAATTGGCACGTCCCCGATGTGCTCTTCCTATCAACCTTGCACCCGGCATAATCGGAGTCTGAGTATCCAGTCAAGTCAATTGGATACTAGATCCCGAAGCAAGGCGTAGAAACTAAATATCTAAGAATTCGCTTAACGGCCACAAGGTGACATTCCTTGGGTCGGATTGATATCTAGCACACATGCATACACTTAGCATAATGTCCGGTCTACTAGCACATAAATAAAGCAAGGAACCTATCATAGACCGGTATGCCTTTTGATCAACGGACTTACCTCCTTTGTTGAGGTCGACATGCTCATCGGTTCCCATCGGTGTCTTCGCGGGCTTGGCGTCTTTCATCCCAAACCTCTTGAGAAGATCTTATGTGTACTTCGTTTGGGAGAGGAAGGTGCTGTCCTTGAGTTGCTTCACTTGGAACCCAAGGAAGTAGGTCAATTCGCCCATCATCGACATCTCGAACTTTTGTGTCATTACCCTGCTAAACTCCTCACAAGACTTTTGATTAGTAGAACCAAATATTATGTCTGAAAGTCACCTAGAGGGGGGTGAATAGGCAAATCCGAAATTTATAAACTTTAAACACAACTATAAGCCGGGGTTAGCGTTAGAAATATAATCGAGTCCGAAAGAGAGGGTGAAAGACAAATCACAAGCAAATAGCGAGAGTGACACGATGATTTGTTTTACCGAGGTTCGGTTCTGGCAAACCTACTCCCTATTGAGGTGGTCACAAAGACCGGGTCTCTTTCAACCCTTTCCCTCTCTCAAACGGTCACTTAGACCAAGTGAGTTTTCTCCTTAATCAAACGGGTCACTTAGACCCCACAAGGACCACTACAAACTTAGTGTCTCTTGCTTTGATTACAAGTGTCTTGAGAATAAGAATGGGAAAGAAGAAAGCGTGATTGCAAAAGCCAAGCGACAAGAGCGACAAATAACACACAGATCACTCTCTCTTTCAAGTCACTAATCACTAATGATCACTTGTCTCAATTGTGGAACTTGGAGAGATTGGAGGCTTTGATTGTGTCTTGGAATGGATGGCTAGCTCTTGTATTGAATGTTGAATATTGGAATGCTTGGATGTAGTCAATGGAGGTGGTTGGGGTTGTATTTATAGCCACCAACCACTTCCTAGCCGTTGCTCCAATTCTGCCGACCGCGGACGGTCCGCACCCCTGGTCTGGACGGTCCGCCCCAGTACATCAACGGCTGAAATCGCAACGGTCAGCAGTAATGGCTATATCAACGGCTATAATGCATTAAATGCGTCGTCAGATGTCAGATAAAGGCAGTCGCGGACGGTCCGGTCGTGCACCCCGGACGGTCCGCGAGGACACTATAATTCATTTTACCGAACCCGTCACCTTCGGGTTTTTTGGTTCCTCTCCTACCGGACGGTCCGCGCGTAGTCTCAGACAGTGCTTGCTTTTTCTCCGGACGGTCCGTAGTGTACACTTGGGTTTTTGCATTGGTTCTGTCCGAGGCACACCCTAGTGTCGCGGATGGTCCGCCGCAAAGGCCCGGACGGTCTGCGCTTAGTCTGTTTTTTCAAAAAGCTTCTCCTGTCCGAAATAATCTACGGTATTCCGGACAGTCGACTTGAAATAGTTGTAGATGAACTTATGCACCTGTAAAACTTATAATCTAGAGCAAACTAGTTAGTCCAATTATTTATGCTGGGCAATTCAACCACCAAAATCATTTAGGAAAAGGTGTAAGCCTATTTCCCTTTTAATCTCTCCCTTTTTGGTGATTGATGCCAACACAAACCAAAGCAAATATATAAGTGTAGAATTGAACTAGTTTGCATAATGTAAGTGCTAAGGTTGCTTGAAATTAAATTGGTTTAATTTTCATAAGATATGCATGGATTCTTTCTTCATATTTAACATTTTGGACCACGCTTGCACCACTTGTTTTGTTTTTACAAATTCTTTTGAAAATTCTTTTCAAAGTCTTTTTGCAAATAGTCAAAGGTAAATGAATAAGATTTTGAGAAGCATTTTCAAGATTTGAAATTTTCTCCCCCCGTTTCAAATGCTTTTCCTTTGACTAATTAAAACTCCCCCTTAATGAAATTCTCCTCTTAGTTTTCAAGAGGGTTTTAGATATTAATTTTGAAAGGGGTTATACCAATTTGAAAATTCTATCAACAATAAGATACCAATTGAAAAACTTTTTAATACAAAGTGAACGAACATAATTTTTGAAATTGGTGGTGGTGCGGTCCTTTTGCTTTGGGCTAATACTTTCTCCCCCTTTGGCATGAATCGCCAAAAACGGATACTTTGTGAGTGAAATATAAGCCCTTTGTCAACCTTTCTCCCCCTTTGGTAAATAATATAGGAGTGAAGAGTATACCAAATTGGAGAGCGGGGTGGAACGACGACGAAGGATGAGTATTTCGATAGAGTGGAGTGGAAGCCTTGTCTTCGCCGAAGACTCCATTTCCCTTTCAATCTATGACTTAGCATGAAATACACTTAAAAAACACATTAGTCATAGCACATGAAAGAGATATGATCAAAGGTATATAAATGAGGTATGTGTGCAAAAATATCAATCAAAATTCCTAGAATCAAGAATGTTTAGCTCATGCCTAAGTTTGGTAAAGGTTTTCTCATCTAATGGCTTGGTAAAGGTATCGGCCAATTGTTCTTTGGTGCTAACATAAGCAATTTCGATATCCCCCCGTTGTTGGTGATCCCTCAAAAAGTGATATCGAATGGCTATGTGTTTAGTGTGGCTGTGCTCAAGGGGATTATCTGCCATGCGGATTGCACTCTCATTATCACATAGGAGAGGAACTTTGGTTAATTTGTAACCATCGTCCCTAAGGGTTTGTCTCATCCAAAGCAATTACGCGCAACAATGGCCTGCGGCAATGTACTCGGCTTCGGCGGTAGAAAGAGCTACAAAATTTTGCTTCTTAGAAGCCCAAGACACCGGAGATCTTCCCAAGAACTGGCAAGTCCCTGATGTGCTCTTTCTATCAATCTTACACCCTGCCCAATCAGCATCTAAATATCCAACTAAATCAAAAGTGGATCCCTTGGGGTACTAAAGGCCAAACTTAGGAGTATGAACTAAATATCTCAAGATTCGTTTTACGGCTCTAAGGTGAACTTCCTTAGGATCGGCTTGGAATCTTGCACACATCCATACAGAAAGCATAATGTCCGGTCGAGATGCACATAAATAGAGTAAAGATCCTATCATCGACCGGTATACCTTTTGATCTACGGATTTACCTCCCGTGTCGAGGTCGAGATGCCCATTGGTTCCCATGGGTGTCTTGATGGGCTTGGCATCCTTCATTCCAAACTTGGTTAATATGTCTTGAATGTACTTCGTTTGGCTAATGAAGGTGCCCTCTTGGAGTTGCTTGACTTGAAAGCCTAAGAAATACTTCAACTCCCCCATCATTGACATCTCGAATTTTTGAACCATGATCCTACTAAACTCTTCACATGTAGATTTGTTAGTAGACCCAAATATGATATCATCAACATAAATTTGGCATACAAACAAATCATTTGCAATGGTTTTAGTAAAGAGAGTAGGATCGGCTTTTCCGACTTTGAAGCCATTAGTGATAAGGAAATCTCTTAGGCATTCATACCATGCTCTTGGGGCTTGCTTGAGCCCATAAAGCGTCTTAGAGAGTTTATATACATGGTTAGGGTACTCACTATCTTCAAAGCCGGGAGGTTGCTCAACATAGACTTCCTCCTTGATTGGTCCATTGAGGAAGGCACTTTTCACGTCCATTTGGTAAAGCTTAAAGACATGGTAAGTAGCATAGGCAAGTAATATGCGAATTGACTCAAGCCTAGCTACGGGTGCATAGGTTTCACCGAAATCCAAACCTTCGACTTGTGAATATCCCTTGGCTACAAGTCGGGCTTTGTTCCTTGTCACCACACCATGCTCATCTTGCTTATTGCGGAAGACCCACTTGGTTCCTACAACATTTTGATTAGGACGTGAAACTAAATGCCATACCTCATTCCTCGTGAAGCTGTTGAGTTCCTCTTGCATTGCCAACACCCAATCCGAATCTCTTAATGCGTCTTCCACCCTGTATGGCTCAATAGAAGACACAAAGGAGTAATGTTCACAAAAATGAGCAACACGAGATCGAGTAGTTACCCCCTTATGAATATCACCGAGGATGGAGTTCACGGGGTGATCTCTTTGTATTGCTTGGTGGACTCTTGGGTGTGGCGGTCTTGGACCCTCATCATCTTCCTTGTCTTGATCATTAGCATCTCCCCCTTGATCATTGTCCTCCTCTTGAGGTGGCTCCTCTTGATCTTCTTCTTCATCATCTTGAGCTTGATCCTCATCTTGAGTTGGTGGAGATGCTTGCATGGAGGAAGATGGTTGATCTTGTGCTTGTGGAGGCTCTTCGGATTCCTTAGGACACACATCTCCAATGGACATGTTCCTTAGCGTGACGCACGGAGCCTCTTCATCATCTAGCTCATCAAGATCAACTTGCTCTACTTGAGAGCCGTTAGTCTCATCAAACACAATGTCACAAGAAACTTCAACTAGTCCAGTGGACTTGTTAAAGACTCTATATGCCCTTGTGTTTGAATCATATCCTAGTAAAAAGCCTTTTACAGCTTTAGGAGCAAATTTAGATTTTCTACCTCTTTTAACAAGAATAAAGCATTTTCTACCAAAGACTCTAAAATATGAAACATTGGGCTTTTTACCGGTGAGGAGTTCATAAGATGTTTTCTTGAGGATTCAATGTAGATATAACCGGTTGATGGCGTAGCAAGCGGTGTTGACCACCTCGGCCCAAAACCGATCCGAAGTCTTGTACTCATCAAGCATGGTCCTTGCCATGTCCAATAGAGTTCTATTCTTCCTCTCCACTACACCATTTTGTTGTGGTATGTAGGGAGAAGAGAACTCATGCTTGATGCCCTCCTCCTCAAGGAAGCCTTCTATTTGTGAGTTCTTGAACTCCGTCCCGTTGTCGCTTCTAATTTTCTTGATCCTTAAGCCAAACTCATTTTGAGCTCGTCTCAAGAATCCCTTTAAGGTCTCTTGGGTTTGAGATTTTTCCTGCAAAAAGAACGCCCAAGTGAAGCGAGAATAATCATCCACAATGACTAGACAGTACTTACTCCCGTCGATGCTTATGTAAGCTATCGGGCCGAATAGGTCCATGTGGAGTAGCTCTAGTGGCCTGTCAGTCATCATGATGTTCTTATGTGGATGATGAACACCAACTTGCTTCCCTGCTTGACATGCGCTACAAATCCTGTCTTTCTCAAAATGAACATTTGTTAGTCCCAAAATGTGCTCTCCCTTTATAAGCTTATGAAGATTCTTCATCCCAACGTGGGCTAGTCGACGATGCCAGAGCCAACCCATGTTAGTCTTAGCAATTAAGCAAGTATCGAGTTCAGCTTTATTGAAATCAACTAAGTACCTCTAATACTCCTTTAAAAGCTACTGAATCATCACTTCTTCTAAAGACAGTAATACCTATATCTGTAAAAAGACAGTTGTAACCCATTTTGCATAATTGAGAAACAGAAAGCAAGTTGTAATCTAAAGAATCTACAAGAAAAACATTGGAAATAGAATGGTCAGGTGATATTGCAATTTTACCAAGTCCTTTGACCAAACCTTGATTTCCATCCCCGAATGTGATAGCTCGTTGGGCATCTTGGATTTTCTCATAGGAGGAGAACATCCTTTTCTCCCCTGTCATGTGGTTTGTGCACCCACTATCGATGATCCAACTTGAGCCCCCGGATGCATAAACCTACAAAACAAATTTAGGCCTTGTTCTTAGGTACCCAAACGGTCTTGGGTCCCTTTACATTAGAAACTGAAAGGGAATTAGGCTTACACCTAGTTCCTAAATAATTTTGGTGGTTGAATTGCCCAACACAAATCTTTGGACTAACTAGTTTGCCCAAGTGTATAGATTATACAGGTGTAAAAGGTTCACACTCAGCCAATAAAAAGACCAAGTTTTGGATTCAACAAAGGAGCAAAGGGGCAACCGAAGGCACCCCTGGTCTGGCGCACCGGACTGTCCGGTGTGCCACCGGACATGTCCGGTGCACTAGGGGGACTCAGACTCAAACTCGCCACCTTCGGGAATTTCCAGAGGCGACTCGGCTATAATTCACTGGACTGTCCGGTGTACACCGGACAGTGTCCGGTGCGCCAAGGGTGGTCGGCCTCAGGAACTCGCCAGCTTCGGGAAACTCCAACGGCTAGTCCACTATAATTCACCGGACTGTCCGGTGCGACTCGGGTGCAACGGCTACCTCCACGCCAACGGCTCCCTGCAGAGCAATAAATGCGCGCGCAGCGCGCGCAGAAGTCAGAATCGCCCATGCTGGCACACCGGACAGCAAACAGTACATGTCCGGTGTGCACCGGACACCCAGGCGGGCCCACAGGTCAGAAACTCCAACGGTCAGAATCCAACGGCAGTGATGACGTGGCAGGGTGCACCGGACTGTCCGGTGTGCACCGGACTGTCCGGTGCGCCATCGAGCAGACAGCCTCCCAACGGCCACTTTTGGTGGTTGGGGCTATAAATACCCCAACCACCCCACCATTCATTGCATCCAAGTTTTCCACTTCACAACTACTTACAAGAGCTAGGCATTCAATTCTAGACACATACAAAGAGATCAAATCCTCTCCAATTCATCACAAAGCCCTAGTGACTAGTGAGAGTGATTTGCCGTGTTCATTTGAGCTCTTGCGCTTGGATTGCTTCTTTTCTTTCTCACTTGTTCTTGAGATCAAAACTCCATTGTAATCAAGGCAAGAGGCACCAATTGTGTGGTGGCCCTTGCGGGGAAGTTTTGTTCCCGGCTTTGATTTGAGAAGAGAAGCTCACTCGGTCCGAGGGACCGTTTGAGAGAGGGAAGGGTTGAAAGAGACCCGGCCTTTGTGGCCTCCTCAACGGGGAGTAGGTTTGCAAGAACCGAACCTCGGTAAAACAAATCCGTGTGTCTCATTTCATTATTCGCTTGCGTTTTGTTTTGTGCCCTCTCTCGTGGACTCATTTATATTTCTAAAGCTAACCCGGCTTGTAGTTGTGTTTATATTTGTAAATTTCAGTTTCGCCCTATTCACCCCCCCTCTAGGCGACTATCAGAAACAAGCACCTTGGGTACCCAAACACAAGTCTTTGACCCCTTGTGTTTGGCCCCAACATATTTGGCAACTACTTTGCCTGATTTGTTAGTTAAAACATATGAAGCATCAAAAGTCTTAAATGAAACAATAGACTCATTTGATGCAATAGGAGATTTCCTTTTAGGCAATTTAGCATTGGTTGATTGCCTAGAGCTAGATGCCTCACTCTTATACATGAAAGCATGATGAGAGCCAGAGTGAGACTTCCTAGAATGAATTCTCCTAATTTTGTGCTCGGGATAACCGACAGGGTATAAAATGTAACCCTCGTTATCCTGAGGCATGGGAGCTTTGCCCTTAACAAAGTTAGACAATCTTTTAGGAGGGGCATTAAGCTTGACATTGTCTCCCTGTTGGAAGCCAATGCCATCCTTAATGCCAGGGCGTCTGCCATTATAAAGCATACTACGAGCAAATTTAAAATTTTCATTATCTAATTCATGCTCGGCAATTTTAGCATCTAATTTTGCTATATGATCATTTTGTTGTTTAATCATAGCAAGGTGATCATGAATAGCATCTATATTAACATCTCTACATCTAGTGCAAATAGAAACATGCTCAATGGTAGATGTAGAGAGTTTGCAATCATTTAATTCAACAATCTTAGCATGTAAAATGGCATTCTCATCTCTAAGATTGGAAATAGAAATATTGCAAACATCTAATTCCTTAGCCTTAGTAATTAATTTATCATTCTCAAACTTAAGGCTAGAAAGAGAGGCATTCAATTTTCAATCTTAGCAATTAGACTAACATTATCATTTCTAAGATTGGTAATTGAATCATCACTAATGTTTGACTTCTCAACCTTAGCAATCAAATTAGCATTCTCAATTCTAAGGTTGGAGATAGTGTCATGGCATGTACTTAGCTCACTAGTTAATTTTTCATTTTTCTCTACCTCCTGAGCATAAGCATTTTTAGTCTTAACATGCTTTTTGTTTTCCTAAATAAGGAAGTCCTCTTGGCTATCCAAGAGTTCATCCTTCTCATGAATAGCACTAATCAATTCATTTAATTTCTCCTTTTGTTGCATGTTAAGATTGGCAAAAAGAGTGAGCAAGTTATCCTCATCATCACTAGAATTATCCTCATCACTAGAGGTTGCATACTTAGTGGAGGATCTTGATTTTACCTTCTTCTTGTCGTCCTTTGCCATGAGGCACTTGTGGCCGATGTTGGGGAAGAGAAGCCCTTTGGTGACGACGATGTTTGCGGCGTCCTCGTCGGAGGAGGAGTCGGTGGAGCTCTTGTTGGAGTCCCACTCCCAGCAAACATGGGCATCGCCACCCTTCTTCTTGTAGTATCTCTTCTTTTCTCTTCTCTTTCCCTTCTTGTCGTCGCCCCTGTCACTATCACTAGATAATGGACATCTAGCAATGAAATGACCGGGCTTACCACACTTGTAGCACACTTTCTTGGAATGGGGCTTGTAATCTCTCCCCTTCCTTTGCTTGAGGATTTGGCGAAAGCTTTTGATGATTAAATCCATCTCCTCGTTGTCGAGCTTGGAGGCGTCGATGGGAAGCCTACTTGATGTAGACTCTTCCTTCTTCTCCTCCGTCGCTTTGAATGCGACGGTTGCACCTCGGGTGTGGAGGTGGCGCCTCGCTCGATGATTTGTTTGGAGCCTTTGATCATTAGCTCAAAGCTCACAAACTTTCCTATCACTTCCTTGGGAGACATTAGTTTATATCTTGGATCACCACGAATTAATTGTACTTGAGTAGGGTTAAGAAAAATAAGTGATCTAAGAATAACCTTGACCATTTCATGGTCATCCCATTTGGTTCTCCCGAGGTTGCGCACTTGGTTCACCAAGGTCTTGAGCCGGTTGTACATCGCTTGTGGCTCCTCCCCTTGGTGAAGCATGAATCGACCGAGCTCCCCCTCGATTGTTTCCCGCTTGGTGATCTTGGTCACCTCATCTCCTTCGTGCGAGGTCTTGAGCACGTCCCAAATCTCTTTGGCACTCTTCAACCCTTGCACCTTATTATACTCCTTTCGACTTAGAGAGGCGAGGAGTATAGTAGTGGCTTGGGAGTTGAAATGTTGGATTTGTTCGACCTCCTCCGAATCATAATCCTTGTCCCCCTTCTTTGGTACCTGCGCTCCATACTCAACAATATCCCATATGCTTTTGTGGAGTGAGGTTAGGTGATGCCTCATTTTATCACTCCACATAGAATAATCTTCACCTTCAAACATAGGTGGTTTGCCTAATGGGACGGAAAGTAATGGAGTGCGTTTTGAAATGCGAGGATAGCGAAGGGGCATCTTACTATACTTCTTGCGCTCATGGCGCTTAGAAGTGGCGGATGCCGATTCCGAGCCGGAGGTGGAGGGTGACGAAGAGTCGGTCTCGTAGTAGACCACCTTCTTCATCTTCTTCTTCTTGCCACCCTTCCGTTGGGACTTGATGGAGGAAGAGGATTCCTCCTTGTGCTTGTGGGTGGACTCTCTTGAGTGAGTTCTCCCCGAGCTTGCGGACTTGTCGCCGGTCCCGATGTCCCTCATGGTGGATGCTCCCGACATCACTTCGAGCGGTTAGGCTCTAATGAAGTATCGTGCTCCGATACCAATTGAAAGTCGCCTAGAGGGGGGTGAATAGGCAAACCTAAAATTTATAAACTTTAAACACAACTATAAGCCGGGGTTAGCGTTAGAAATATAATCGAGTCCGAAAGAGAGGGTGAAAGACAAATCATAAGCAAATAGCGAGAGTGACACGATGATTTGTTTTACCGAGGTTCGGTTCTGGCAAACCTACTCCCTGTTGAGGTGGTCACAAAGACCGGGTCTCTTTCAACCCTTTCCCTCTCTCAAACGGTCACTTAGACCAAGTGAGTTTTCTCCTTAATCAAATGGGTCACTTAGACCCCACAAGGACCACTACAAACTTAGTGTCTCTTGCTTTGATTACAAGTGTCTTGAGAATAAGAATGGGAAAGAAGAAAGCACGATTGCAAAAGCCAAGCGACAAGAGCGACAAATAACACACGGATCACTCTCTCTTTCAAGTCACTAATCACTAATGATCACTTGTCTCAATTGTGGAACTTGGAGAGATTGGAGGCTTTGATTGTGTCTTGGAATGGATGGCTAGCTCTTATATTGAATGTTGAAGATTGGAATGCTTGGATGTAGTCAATGGAGGTGGTTGGGGTTGTATTTATAGCCACCAACCACTTCCTAGCTGTTGCTCCAATTCTGCCGACCGCGGACGGTCCGCGCCCCTAGTCCGGACGATCCGCCCCTGTACATCAACGGCTAAAATCGCAACGGTCAGCAGTAACGGCTATATCAACGGCTATAATGCATTAAATGTGTCGTCAGATGTCAGATAAAGGCAGTCGCGGACGGTCCGGTCGTGCACTCCGGACGGTCCGCGAGGACGCTATAATTCATTTTACCGAACCTGTCACCTTCGGGTTTTTTGGTTCCTCTCCTACCGGACGGTCCGCGCCTGAGGTCGGACGGTTCGTAGTGTACACTTGGGTTTTTGCATTGGTTCTGTCCGAGGCACACCCTAGTGTCGCGGATGGTCCGCCTTAAAGGCCCAGACGGTCCGCGCTTAGTCTGTTTTTTCCAAAAAGCTTCTCCTATCCAGAATAATCTACGGTATTCCAGACAGTTGACTTGAAATAGTTGTAGATGAACTTATGCACCTGTAAAACTTATAATCTAGAGCAAACTAGTTAGTCCAATTATTTGTATTGGGCAATTCAACCACCAAAATCATTTAGGAAAAGGTGTAAGCCTATTTCCCTTTCAATGTCATCGACATAAATTTGGCACACAAAAAGATCACCATCACAAGTCTTTGTAAAAAGAGTGGGATCGGGTTTCCCAACCTTGAAGGCATTAGCAATTAAGAAATCTCTAAGGCATTCATACCATGCTCTTGGGGCTTGCTTAAGTCCATAGAGCGCCTTAGAGAGCTTGAACACATGGTCGGGGTACCTGTCATCCTCAAAGCCAGGGGGTTGTTCCACGTATACCTCCTCCTTTATTGGCCCATTGAGAAAAGCGCTCTTCACATCCATTTGAAATAGCCTGAAAGAGTGGTGAGCGGCATAGGCTAATAAAATTCGAATAGACTCTAGCCTAGCCACAGGAGCAAAAGTCTCCTCGAAATCCACACCTGCGACTTGAGCATAACCTTTTGCCACAAGTCAAGCATTGTTTCTTGTCACCATCCCATGCTCGTCTTGCTTGTTGCAAAACACCCACTTGGTTCCCACAACATTTTGCTTTGGACGTGGCACCAGGCTCTAAACTTCATTTCTCTTGAAGTTGTTGAGCTCTTCCTGCATGGCCAACACCCATACCAGATCCTGCAAGGCCTGTTCTACCCTGAAAGGCTCAATAGAAGAGACAAACGAGTAATGCTCACAAAAGTTAGCTAATCTTGAGCGAGTAGTTACTCCCTTGCTTATGTCACCCAGAATCTGGTCAACGGGGTGATGTCGTTGGGTCGTTGCTCGGACTTGAGTTGGAGGGGCACGTGGTGCTTCTTCCTCCATCACTTGTTCTTCCTATGCTCCCCCTTGATCATGTCCCTCTTCTTGAGGTACCTGTTCAGTTGGAGGATGCACCATTGTGGAGGAAGATGGCTGATCTTGCTCCTGTTGTTCCTGTGGTCGCACATCACCAATCGCCATCGTGCGCATTGCGGCCGTTGGAACATCATCTTCATCTATGTCATCAAGATCAACTTGCTCTCTTGGAGAGCCATTAGTCTCATCAAATACAACGTCGCTAGAGACTTCAACCAAACCCAATGATTTGTTTAAGACTCTATACATCTTTGTATTTGATTCATACCCTAGTAAAAACCCTTCTACTGCCTTGGGAGCAAATTTAGAATGTCTACCTTTCTTCACCAGAATGTAACATTTGCTCCCAAATACACGAAAGTAAGAAACGTTGGGTTTGTTACCGGTAAGGAGTTCATACGAGGTCTTCTTGAGAAGGCGATGTAGGTAGAGCCGGTTTATGGCGTGGAAAGCTGTGTTCACAGCTTCCGACCAAAACCGCTCGGGCGTCTTGAATTCTCCAAGCATCGTTCTTGCCATGTCGATAAGCGTCTTGTTCTTCCTCTCTACCACACTGTTTTGCTGTGGTGTGTAGGGAGCGGAGGTCGTGCTTGACGCCTTCTTCCTCAAGATACTCCTCCACTTGCGGATTCTTGAACTCGGACCCGTTGTCGCTTCTTACCTTTTTCACCTTGAGCTCAAATTCGTTTTGAGCCCTCCTTAGAAAGCGCTTTAGGGTCCCTTGGGTTTCTGATTTATCCTGCAAAAAGAACACTCAAGTGAAGCGGGAAAAATCATCAACAATTACAAGACCATACTTACTTCCCCCGATGCTAAGGTAGGCAACGGGTCCGAAGAGGTCCATGTGAAGAAGCTCCAGTGGTCTTGATGTTGTCATCACATTCTTGCTATGATGAGTGCTTCCCACTTGTTTCCCTGCCTGACATGCTGCACAAGGCCTATCTTTCTTGAAACAAACATTGGTTAGTCCTAACACATGTTCTCCCTTTAGAAGTTTATGAAGGTTCTTCATCCCAACATGTGCTAGACGGCGATGCCACAGCCAGCCCATACTAGTCTTAGCTATTAACCATGCATCTAGATCGGCCTCCTCTTTCAAAAAATCAACTAAGTAGAGTTTGTCGTCTAATACACCCTTAAAAGCTAATGAACCATCACTACTTCTAAAGACAGACACATCAATGTTTGTAAAAAGACAATTGTAACCCATGTGACACAATTGACTTATAGACAGAAGGTTGTAACCAAGCGACTCTACTAGAAATACATTCGATATGGAGTGCTCGTTGGTGATGGCTATCTTGCCCAAGCCTTTGACCTTGCCTTGGTTCCCATCTCCAAAGATGATCGTATCCTGGGAATCCTTGTTCTTGACGTAGGAGGTGAACATCTTCTTCTCCCCCATCATGTGGTTTGTGCATCCGCTGTCGATGATCCAGCTTGAGCCCCTGGATGCATAAACCTGCAAGGCAATTTATGCTTGGGTTTTAGGTACCCAACTCTTGTTGGGTCCTACAAGGTTAGTCACAATAACTTTTGGAACCCAAATACAAGTTTTGTCTCCCTTGCATTTAGATCCCAACTTCCTAGCAACTACCTTTGCATTCTTATATGAAAGAACAAAAGAAGTGTTGCAAGCATGAAAAACAGTAGTGGGTTCATTGCATATTTTCCTAGGCACATGATGCACCATATGATTTTTCCTAGGCCTATTTCTACCATGCACAAAAGTAGAGCTAGAGGCAAACATAGCATGTGAATCATTATAAGCAACATGAACATGACTCTTATGATGATGAGGATGACTAGCAATTTTCCTATCATAAAGAAAAGCATGGTTTCTTTGAGGACTACTAGCCATGGGGGCCTTCCCTTTCTCCTTGGTGAGAATGGGAGCCTTTTGGCTTGTTAAGTTCTTGGTTTCCCTTCGAAAACCAAGTCCATCCTTAATTGAGGGGTGTCTACCAACAGTGTAGGCATCCCTAGCAAACTTTAATTTATCAAAATCACTTTTGCAAGTCTTAAGTTGAGCATTAAGACTTGCCACTTCATCATTCAACTTAGTAATAGAAATAAGATGTTCATTACATGCATCAACATCAAAGTCCTTACATCTATTACAAATACTAACATGCTCTACACATGAATTTATTTTACTAACTTCCTCTAGCTTAGCATTTAAATCATCATTTAAATTCTTTAAGCTAGATATAGATTCATAGCAAGCAGATAACTCAGAAGATAGCATTTCATTTCTCTTAGTTTCTAAAGCAAGAGACTTTTGTACACTAACAAATTTGTCATGTTCCTCATACAAAATGTCCTCTTGTTTTTCTAGCAGTCTATCTTTTTCATTTAGAGCATCAATTAATTCATTAATTTTCTCTTCTTTGGCTCTATCTAAACCTTTAAATAAACTAGAGTAATCTACTTATCATCGGATTCCTCATCACTAGAAGAAGAGTACTTCGGAGAATCTCGAATACATACCTTCTTCTCCTTAGCCATGAGGCAAGTGTGACGTTTGTTGGGGAAGAGCGAAGACTTGTTGAAGGCCGGGGCTGCCAGTCCTTCATCGTCGGAGTCAGATGAAGAGCAGTCTGAATCCAATTCTTTTCCAAGGTGTGCCTCGCCCTTCGCCCTCTTGTAAACCTTCTTCTTCTCCCTCTTCCCATACTTTTCTTGTTCCTGGTCATTATCATTATTGGGGCATTGAGCTATAAAATGATCAATCTTATCGCATTTGAAGCAGGAGCGCTTTCCCCTTATTTTATTCTTGGAGGGGTATTCTTTGCATCCTTTGAGCGCGATCTTGAAGCGCTTGATGATAAGCGCCATCTCATCTTCATTGAGTCCAGCAGCTTCCACTTGAGCTACCTTGCTCGGTAGCGCCTCCTTGCTGCTTGTTGCTTTGAGAGCAACGGGCTGCGGCTCGTAGATGGGTAGTGGACCGTTCAAGGCGTCATCCACGTATCGTGCCTCCTTTACCATCATGCGCCCACTCACAAATTTTCTGAGTATCTCCTCGGGCATCATTTTGGTGTACTTGGGGTTTTCACGAATAAGATTGACAAGATGGGGGTCAATTACAGTAAATGACCTTAGCATGAGTCGGACGACATCATGATCCGTCCATCTTGTGCTTCCATAGCTTTGGATCTTGTTGATGAGGGTCTTGAGCATGTTGTAGGTTTGTGTTGGCTCCTCTCCCCTGATCATCGCAAATCTTCCCAGCTCGCCTTCCACCAACTCCATTTTGGTGATCATGGTGGCATCGTTTCCCTCATGAGATATCTTGAGGGTGTCCCAGATTTGCTTGGCATTGTCCAAGCCACTCACCTTATTGTACTCATCCCTGCAAAGAGATGCTAGTAGCATAGTAGTAGCTTGGGCACTCTTATGAATTTGCTCATTTATAAAAATGGCATTGTCAGTACTATCAAAGTGCATTCTGTTTTCAACAATCTCCCAGATGCTAGGATGGAGAGAAAATAAATGACTACGCATTTTATGACTCCAAAAAGAATAGTCTTCTCCATCAAAGTGAGGAGGTTTCCCAAGTGGAATTGATAGCAAATGAGCATTTGAATTAAATGGAATACGGGAGTAGTCAAATGAATAGTTTTGATTGACCGTTTTCCTTTTTGAAGAGTCGTCATCGTCGTGTGGTGAAGAAGATGAGGCATCGCTGTCATAGTAGATGATCTTCTTAATGCACCTCTTCTTCTTCCCTTCTCTCTTCTTTTGACTCGAGCCTGAGTCAGTAGGCTTGTCGTCTCTTAGCTCATTGACGACAGACTCCTTTTCCTTGTCGTTGACCACCATCCCCTTTCCCTTAGGATCCATCTCTTCGGGCGGTTAGTCCCTTAGATGAAGAGTACGACTCTGATACCAATTGAGAGCACCTAGAGGGGGGGTGAATAGGTGATCCTGTAAAATCAAACACTAAATAGCCACAAAACTTAGTTATTAAAGTGTTAGCGCAACTAAGTAGTTTCGAAGTCAATTCTTGTGGATAAAACAATCACTGAGAAGACAACGCAAGAGACACACGATTTTTATCCCGTGGTTCGGCCAAGTAACACTTGCCTACTTCCATGTTGTGGCGTCCCAATGGACGAGGGTTGCACTCAACCCCTTTCAAGCGATCCAATGATCAACTTGAATACCACGACTTTCTTCCTTATAGTCTTTTTCCCGTTTGCGAGGAATCTCCACAATTTGGAGTCTCTCGCCCTTACAAATGAGATCACAAAGAAAGCACAGAGTAAGGTTGGGAAGAGCAACACACACAAGACCCAAATACGCAGTACACCCACGCACATAAGTGAAGACTTGAGCTCAAATGACAACTCAGGGAGTGCACAACTCGAATGGAGCCCAAATCACTAACACAACGAAGCGAATGTGTGAGAGCGGAGTCTGGATGCTTAAGAATACTTAGAGAATTCTTGGGTAGCTCCTCCATGCGCCTAGGGGTCCCTTTTATAGCCCCAAGGCAGCTAGGAGCCGTTGGAGGCCAACAAGGAAGGCTATCCTTGCCTTCTGTCGAGTGGCGCACCGGACAGTCTGTTGCGCCACAGGACAGGTCCTGTAGACGGTCCGGTGTGGGATCTCCTTCCAAATTTGGCATATCTGACCGTTGCTCCTCTGGGCTGATTGGCGCACCGGACACTATCCGGTGCACACCGGACAGTCCGGTGCACCAGCTGACCGTTGGAGTAGTTCACGTGTCGTGCGAAGATTGCGCGACCGACCGTTGCGCTAGTGAAAGTTGGCTCACCGAACAGTCCGGTGCACCACCGGACAGTCCAGTGATTTTTAGCCGTACGTCGCCGTCAAATCCCGAGAGCAGCGAGTTTACTGAGGACCAGCCTGGCGCACCGGACAGTCCAGTGTGCCAGACTGAATTGGTGTTGGCTGTACACAGCCAACTCTTTTCCCTTTTCTTCTCTTCTTCTTTTGTCACTGTTTCGAGCACTTGGATACCCATGTTAGTAGACAAAACAATATACCAAGTCTAGAAACATACCTTTTACTTTGATTTGCACCTTTCACACATTTAGCACATTAGTACTCAAATAATGTGTTGGGCATCTAATCACCAAAATACTTATAGAAATTGCCCAAGGGCACATTTCCCTTTCAATCTCCCTCTATGTTTTTGGTGAATCTAAAGGTTTTGAAGAGTACATCAAGGTTGCTCATAATCCTAGATTCTCTATTGTCTCTAAAAACTACTACTAGAAATTTCGCCAAGTACTTTACTGCTTCTCACGTGTTCATCTTATTGATTCTTTGACTGGTATTTTTTTTCTATTGCTCTTACTTCTGATATATGGTTTGTCAATGCTAAGGAGGATAATCTTAGTATGGTTGTTCATTATGTTAATCATGAGTGGCAATTAAAGAAAAGGGTCCTCGAGTTTAGGCTCATTGATGAGTCTCATAGTGGTCATAACATTGTTGATCGTATTTCTATTGCGCTAGAGGAGTATTGTTTAATTTTCTTACTTTTGATGTTGCTTCTCCTAATATCAATACCATTGTCAAACTTATTCCTACACTATCTACATATGTTGGTGAAATGTTCTTCCATCACCGTTGTGCTTGTCATATATTAATCTTATGGTTAAATCTACTTTGGATGTGATCAAGAAATATCTTGAAGCATTTAGAACTGCAATGTCTTTCATAAATTCTTTTAACTAGCGCATTTCTGCATTTAAGCGATATTGCATTATTGTTAATCTTTGTTCAAGAAAGTTTGGTTTGGATATAGATGTGAGGTGGAACTCTACATACCTTCCATGCTTAAGCATCTTATCCCTTACAAGCAGACATTTGATTTGTTTATTTAAACTAACTATCCTAGGGATGATGAGGAGCCTTTACTTTTAACAAGTGACCACTGAAATGCTGCAGAGAAGGTATTATTATTCCTTGAATTGTTTTATGAATCTATTGTTGAACTTTCTAGCGTTTATTATCCTATACCTCCACTTATGTTGCATCATCTTTATCTTATATCTAAGCACTTGAAGCATTGTGAGAATGATATGTTGCTTAGGCATGTGGTTGTTCCCATGCAAGATATCTATCTTAAGTTCTAGTGGGTAATTCATTTGCTTTATTCTGTTGCATCAAGAACTGGGAGGTTGTAGAAGCAAGGCTTCAGCACCAGGTGGAGGACAAGAAACTTGAAGAATATTTTGATAGTCTGTATCTAGATGGTTCTACTGATTCAAATGTGTAACTGAAACTTTGAACTCCTATAATTTTGATATGATTGAGCTACATTGTACTCTTTTTTAATCTAGGGTTTCGTATGAGGTGTAAGTTTTACCTAGATAGTTTTTTTAATTAGGCAGCCACTGCACTAGCTCAAACTTTTTGAAAATACGTGTTTCCTTTCTTGTCTCTCTGATTATGTGATAGCATTCTGGATTATCTGTTCAAAAAATAATTTTTAAAATTTTAAATGATATTTGATGAATTTTGGATGTGTTTGGGACTTGGAGTATTGTCTGGTCTATTGTTGTGCTAGGCCAGCACTATCACGGTAGAGCCTGCCATGCCACCATGTCAACTGAGCCCAAAAAATGGCCTCTCGTGCCGTGCATGGACTAGCAGTTTGGCACGAAGGCACGACTTGACCCACACTTAGTTGGGTTATGCCTAGTCCCGATATAAATGGGTCATGACCAATTAAATATCTTCCTGTGCAGACAAGTTCTTGTTCAGGATGCAAACCATAATAAGAGCCCACAAAGCTCTCTACACTCAGGAGCAGAATGTTGTGAAAGCTGAGCCAGTGGGCTGGCTAGTAGTGGCTACTGGACTGTTATATTCGTGCAGCTATTGATTAGGCCCAAGTCACTATAGTCTATAGGCCCAACACATTTACTTCGTCTCGACTTATAATTTCCCCTCTCTATTTCTTGTTTTCCCGGAAGCATAGCCACCATTTCTTCGCGTACGCGACGAAGCCGCTCCTAAACACATCAACAGAGTAAGGTACCTTTAAACCTGACTAATTACGCGCGCCACCGACTGTATAGGCAAAAAAACTCTCGAGGCACTAGCACGTTGCAGCACCTTTATAGTACTCGACTAATTGCTAGCCGTGCGCCCGGGTGTTGTTATTGTTACTGTAGCATAGCATAGCATGCCATGCCATGGGATCATTTGTGCAAGCACAGACCTGTGTTTGTCTGCTCTAGGGATGGCAACGGGGATTTCCCCGTCGGGGGATAGCTTCCCATCCCCGTCCCCGCGGGGACAAAAATTCCCCATCCCCATCCCCGTGAACGCTCACGGGGGAGCTTTTTCTCCCATCCCCGTCCCCGTCGGGGTATTTATCCCCGTGGGGAACCCCGCGGGGAATCTGTCCCTGCTAGAAGTACAATATTTAAAGATAAATTTAAATTGATTGTATCAAATTAATATAAATTTAACAAACAAGATTGAAAATTACAAAAGACATCTACTTTAGAGTTTAGTTTTCAATTTTATAACATGCCATACACTGAGTTCTTACTATAATTTTAACAAGTAAATTGACTAACTTGGATAAAATAGTTTCGTGGGGCGGATACACGGGGAACGGGGACGGGGGATGGTTCCCCGTCCCCGTCCCCGCGAACCCGACGGGGATTAAATTTCCCCCATTTAGATCCCCGCGGGGACTAAATTCGTCTCATACCCGTCCCCTAATAGGGGAATTCCCCGCGGGGAATCGGGGATCGGTCCCCATTGCCATCTCTAGTCTGCTCCCTGCCAAGTGACCCCCGTCGTCGTCGCGCTATCGCAGAGCAGGTGCTGCCGTGAAATTTCCAGTAATTTTATCTCGTCGTGAGAAGAATAAAGAAAACACGTACGGCGAGTACTTGCGGTTTCGCTGGATGGGGTGGGGGCATGAATCTTGCGTTGTCCAACGCCCCAGTCCGGCCGGCGCCGGTCACATGGTTGTGTCTGGCGCAAAGGGCGTTTCGCAGCCGTGTTTTGTTTACTACGAGCGCAGGCAAAGGCGATGCGTGCAGCAGTGCAGGGTCGTTCACTGCTTCGGCAGGAGCAAGTAGTAGTAGGGGCGTGCCGGCCGGCGGCCGGCCAACCGCCAGTAAAAGCGATCTTTCGTTGGGCGCCAGCATGCATGCATCAACGCCGAGGACGGTTCGGCACGCCACGCACCCACACGCATACGCGGTGGCCACCGGCTGCCAGTGCCGGCTGGAGATAGGAGTAGCCAGCCCTCTCTTCCCTTGGCCACAGGCAACGGCGCCGCTCCCGACTTTAATTACCACTCATGCGCGACGCCCACCCAGTTCCCTATTCTATTTCACCAAGCGGTCGCACGCACATGCGCGACGGGGCAAGGGAGGAAGGTTCGGCGCTGAAAACCCTGTGGCCGGTGACCGCACGGCAGTAGTACGGCACGGGAAGCTATAGCTGCGTCCGTGCCCGTGCGCACGGCAGTACGGAAGCCGGGGACGAGCCGACGAGGAGGAGGCAGGAGGGAAGGGATAGTTGGGTGGGTTCGCTGGGGGGAACGCACACCCCGAGCGCCGCCGCTTGGTTTGTCGCGGGGCGAGACGCGTCGGCAGTGCAGGTCCACTGCTGCCCTGCCTGTGGCTGTCCCGGCTGGCAGTGGCAGCTTTGGACTTTTTCACTTTCGGAGCTGGTCTCCGGCTCTGGCTTGCGGTCAGGGAGCCTGTCAGGGCGCGCAGTGCCACCACGACGGGGGTATTTTCGTGGTCTCCAGTTGGAAACGTGTGCTCCTAGTCCTAGACTTGCATCATGTCCGACGTTTTAGCGTTTGGCCCTCGTGTTGTAATAACCGTCCGTGTTTTCGGTAGCACCGTCGTGTCCATTATTCTTTCCATGACTCCATCCGGTATGCACGGAATTCCTTGTTGCAGATTGCAGTACTGTGTGAGTTGCATGATGGTCAAATCTGCGTACTATACTGTTATCAACTTTTAGCGTCGCCACGGCATCCGGGATACGGCGTACGTGGTGTACTATGGACGTGGCCCATTCTACCTCGGCCTAGAGCCGCCCTCGTGCCAGGGCTTCCCTCTGTGGCGGCAGCCGGCAGGTGCCGCCCCCCGTTTCGTTTGGGAAGTTTCAGTGGAACCATTTGTTACTAAAGCGCGGTAGCCGGTAGAGAAAGAGATGCGTTCTCTCGCGACTCCTCGCATTGCTCGTACCCTGACCCGGCAGTTTACAACAAAAGCCCGGAAACGGAAGGGAAAAAGCCCGAAAGGGTAGTAAGTACAAAGTTGAAGGAGGCCGAAACCGAGATTTGCCTCGGCTACACGCGAATCTGTGCTCCCGCTGGACCCACTGGTGATTGAAGGGAATTAAAAGGAGCACGGCGGGAGGAAACTGAAACTGTTAGAGCTGTGGTGGTGGCAGAGCAGTGGTAACGGAAGAGATGCATATGGCATATGAGCTGGGGATGAGAGCGAAAGGGTTATACCTACCTTGTACAAGCCCCAGTCGACTGCCTGGCAGGCTTCCCAGTCAAGAGATACCTTTCTCCTGCGATTACCTCTTTTTCTAATGCCCGTCGCCATCGCCAGTTCAACGTAATGCCGGTGCTGCCCGCAAAGCCATCCCCCGTCCCTGCACGCCCCCGCCCCCGCCCCGCGGCCCGGTGGTGGTAATAAGTGGTAGGCGGCCGAAGAATTCCAGGTCGGGGTGCTCGTCCGTCCGTCCGTCCAAGAAGAGGACGACACGAGAGAAGGAAGGTAACCGAGGCATGAAGGACCTGGTGTCGTGCTTCAGCGAGCACGCCGTGCGGATCTCCGACGTGGCCTGCTCTGGCTCCAGCGCCGCCAATGCGGCGGCGGCGGCGGCGGGCGCACCGGAGGCCGCCGGCGGGCGGGCGCCGGCCGTGAGCGCGGTGACCACCGCGTACCGCTCGCGGCTCGCGGCGTCCGGGAAGGAGCTGCTCATCGACGTCACCTGGTCGCGGGCGCCCGACGGGCCCGCGCTCTCCGTCGCGGTCCACGAGGCGGCAGCGGCCGCCGCCCCGCGCAGCCGCGCCGCGGCGCCGCGGCACCTGCACAGGAAGAAGGGGAGCGGGACGTTCACGGCGGGCAGCTGCGTGGTGGGCGTGTTCTGGGACTACGGCGCGGCGCGGTACGCCGGTGGCGCGGGGCCCGAGCCGGCCTCCGGCTTCTACGTCGCCGTGGTGGCGGACGCCGAGTTCGTGCTCCTGCTGGGCGACCTCAGCCGCGGGTACGTCGACCGCCTGCACGGCGGGATACCGGTCGCCGCGTCCCGGCTGGCGCGCCGCCGGGAGCGCTTCGTCGGGCGCGGCCGCTGGGCCACCAAGGCCCGGTTCCTGGAGTCGGGCGACGAGCACGAGATCGGCGTCGTGCTGCGCGACGCCGACGCCGACGCCGAGGCGTGGGTCACCGTCGACGGCCTCAGGGTCGTGCAGCTCCGCCGGCTCCGCTGGAACTTCCGCGGCTGCCACACCATCTTCCTCGACGGCGGCGCCCCCGTCGACATGACGTGGGACCTGCACGGCTGGCTCTTCCACGCCCACGCGCCCGCCGCCGAGTTGCCCCACTCGTCTTCCTCCTGCGCTGTGTTCACGTTCCAGGCGCGCGGCGCGTCAGAGGCAAAGCTGTGGACGGACGACGATTGCTTCCACTACGGAGAGGAGCCGGACAAGCTGCCGGTGACGCCGACCCGTCGGCGGCAGAAGGCGGCAGCCGGTGGGGCGTCGGGGCAGGGGTTCTGCCTGCTGATCCAAGGCTTCAGAGGCTTTTCCAAGAACACTTAACCTGTACATGCCGTTAGAGACTTTCACTTTCTATCGCCATTTTTTCACTTCTTGCTTGGGGTTTGTCTTGGATTGATTAGGATTGACATTCAGCTGCTTGACTCTTGTCCATTAATCTGATGCATGGCAAGGGGTGGTGTGATTGTGAATGGTAGGGATAGTGTCAGATAGAGAGGTTGACACACAGAAAGAGATGCTTTTGTTTCAGTTTGCCGCACCCCTGTACTGATTTCATACAATGACATATTGACATGTATTAACGGTGTTCTGCTAGTTACGTATCAGAAATACACCAAAGGTTGAATCTTATGTTTAGTCCTTTTATTTCATACTCAGGTACTAAAAAGGTGGTCAAATTACGAATGAGCGAACGCGATAGCGGGTCTCCCGTCTTGAACTGCGGCGCAATCCTAGTTACTTACATACCAGGATGGATGACTGCCCCATCAGCTCAATGAGCAACCGCGGGTCACACGTCTTGAACTGCAGCGACTTGAAGAAGGCGCCTCTGCAAGGATGTGCACCCGGCGGTGGAGGCAGCTGCCGAGGCAGATAGCTGCAAAAACTAAAGTTGCTCTAGTTATCAGAACTCTGACGGAACATCTAAGGATCATCCTCACATCAAGTACCTGCTCTAAATTGGGAGCACTCAAAATCATGAACTCATACTTCAGAAATAACATAATTTTCAATATGATTCTTGCCCCTAAAGCAAAATTTTCCATGGTAGATTCGATTTTGAATCTTACTGCGGCTACGGACATACAAAGCTTCTCCACTCGAGCCGACAGCATCTTCTGAGTTAACCATCTGTCTCATCTTTTCTTTTGCAGTCAAAGCTTCATACACTTTAGCCAGCACGGTTAGAGTATCACGACTGTATAGGATGGTATCTCGAAAATTGCTAAACGATGCAGGGAGGAAACACTGGAGAAGAAGAGTTAGGTCTTCATCATCAAACTTTACCTTCATAGATGTCAGATCGGCCACGATCTCCTTAAACACCGATATGTGCGTCAGAATAGAACCTCCTTCATGTAACTTGTGGGAGAACAACTTCATCTTGACATGCATCTTGCTGGTTAGATCCTTCGGCATACAGATCGACTCCAGCTACAACCAGAGTGCACTGACGGTTTTCTCCTCCAAACTTCTGCAGGATATTGTTAGACAGATGAAGGTGAATATGTGCGAGCGCCTTACGATCCTTGCGCCTCTCCTCATCAGTCCAAGTCCTGATGTCCTTTTTGCCAAACCCATCTAGGGCAACATCCAGATCGCGATCAGCATGCGAGAGAATCGCCCGCATCTTCACTTGCCACAGCGAGAAACTGAGAGCACCTAGAGGGGGGGTGAATAGGTGATCCTGTAAAACTTAGACTTATAGCCACAAAAACTTGTTAAGTGTTAGCACAATTATTGCCAAGTGGCTAGAGAGGAGTCTCAACAAAACACAATACCACAAGAGATCAAACACAGAGAGGACACAGTGGTTTATCCCGTGGTTCGGCCAAGACCAACGCTTGCCTACTCCACGTTGTGGCGTCCCAACGGACGAGGGTTGCAATCAACCCCTCTCAAGCGGTCCAAAGACCCACTTGAATACCACGGTGTTTTGCTTGCTTTTTCTCAATCCCGTTTGCGAGGAATCTCCACAACTTGGAGCCTCTCGCCCTTACAATTGAAGTTTACAAATAAACACAGAGCAAGGGGGGAATGAGCAACGCACACAAGATTTCAAAAGATCAGAGCAACACGCACACAAGCAGCAACAAGAGCTCGCAACACAACTCAAAGAGTACACAACTCCACAAGAGCTCTATATGCTATCACAATGAATCGAATGCGTGAGATCAATGTCTTGGTGCTTAGAAAGGTTGTAGGAATGCTTGGTGTTCTCCTCCATGCGCCTAGGGGTCCCTTTTATAGCCCCAAGGCAGCTAGGAGCCGTTGAGAACAAATCTGGAAGGCCATCCTTGCCTTCTGTCGTCGGGCGCACCGGACAGTCCGGTGCACACCGGACACTGTCCGGTGCCCGATTTCTTTCCTTAACAGGCGCAGCCGACCGTTGCCGACCGTTGCAGATCTGGCGCACCGGACAGTCCTGTCGGCGTTTCGAGACATGGGGGTCCCTAAGCCGACGAGTGAGTGTGCTGCGTGCCCCAGCCCAGATGGGTCGAGCGCGTGGGCGAGCGCGAAGGGGGGAGAGGCGAGGTGGCCGGAGCCGAGCGTGAGAGAGGTGGAAGTCCCGCGGCCTTCGTGTTCGTCCCGCGCCCAGGTCGGGTGCGCTTGCAGTAGGGGGGTTACAAGCGTCCACGCGGGTGAGGGAAGCGAGCGGCCCCAAGAGAGCGCCTGTCCCGTCCTCGGTCCCGCGCGGCCAACCTTCTCTGAGAAGGCCCTGGTCCTCCCTTTTATAGTCGTAAGGAGAGGATCCAGGTGTACAATGGGGGGTGTAGCAGAGTGCTACGTGTCTAGCGGAGGGAGAGCTAGCGCCCTAGGTACATGCCAATGTGGCAGCCGGAGAGATCTGGGCACCCTGCTGGCGTGATGTCGTGGCTGTCGGAGGTGCGGCGGAGCCTGGTGGAGGGACAGCTGTTGGAGCTGTCGAGTCCCTGCTGACGTCGTCCTGCTTCCGTAAGAGAGCTGGGGGCCGCCGTCGTCATAGAGTTTGTGGAGCGCCATCATTGCCCCTCCGGCGGAGCTGGCCGGATGAGACGCCGGTCTTGTCCTCCGTGACCCGAGTCGATTCGGGGTAGGATGATGATGGCGCCTCCTGTTGACGTGGCGGTCTGTGCCCTAGGCAGGGCGACGTGGGGGTTCCTCCGAAGCCGAGGTTGAGTCTGCCTTTTGTTGCCGTGGCCGAGCCCGAGCCAAGGGGTCGGGCGAGGCGGAAGTCGTTCGGCCGAGGCCAGGGCGGAGTCCGAGCCCTGGGGTCGGGCGAAGCGGAGTTTCGTCGTCTTCCGGGTGTTAGCCCGAGTCCGAGCCCTGGGGTCGGGCGGAGCGGAGTTCGCCGTCTTCCGGGTCTTAGCCCGAGTTCGAGCCCTGGGGTCGGGCGGAGCGGAGTTCGCCGTCTTCCGGGTCTTAGCCCGAGTCCGAGCCCTGGGGTCGGGCGGAGCGGAGTTCGCCGTGGCGCCTTTGGCCGATTTCTTTCCTTAACAGGCGCAGCCGACCGTTGCCGACCGTTGCAGATCTGGCGCACCGGACAGTCCTGTCAGACTCACTCTGTCGAGTGGCACTGCAGTCGGAGTGGCGCAGGCGGCGCTGTCCTTCTGTCAGACTGGCCAGTGGAGCGGTGGAGTGACGGCGGTCACGTCGGCTCTGCCGGGGGCGCGTGTCAGGATAAATGTGTCAGGCCACCTTTGCGTTAAATGCCCCTGCAATTTGGTCAGTCGGTGTGGCGATTTAGTCAAGGTTGCTTCTGAGCGAAGCCAAGGCCTCGGGCGAGCCGGTGATGTGTCCGCCATAAAAAGGGGGCCTCGGGCGAGACGGAAGTCTCTCGAGGTCGGCTGCCCTTGGCCGAGGCTAGGCTCGGGTGAAGCGTGATCGAGTCACTCGTGTGGACTGATCCCTGACTTAATCGTACCCATCAGGCCTTTGCAGCTTTATGCTGATGGGGGTTACCAGCTGAGAATTAGGCGTCTTGAGGGTACCCCTAATTATGGTCCCCGACAGTAGCCCCCGAGCCTCGAAGGGAGTGTTAGCACTCGCTTGGAGGCTTTTTGTCGCACTTTTTTGCAAGGGGACCAGCCTTTCTCGGTTGCATTTCGTTCCGGTGGGTGCGCGCGAGCGCACCCGCCGGGTGTAGCCCCCGAGGCCTCGGAGGAGTGGTTACACTCCTTCGAGGTCTTAATACTTCGCTTAACGCTTCGGCTGGTCTGGTCGTTCCCTCATGCGAACTGGCCGTAGCCCGGGTGCACGGTCGGGGCCCAAGCTTTCGGGCTGGTATGTTGACGCTGTCAACGATTTGGCCGGAGCCGGTTTTTTGCGAGAGCAGCCCCCGAGCCTCTGCACAGGGCGAGAGGACGATCAGGGACAGACTCGACTTTTTACATACGCCCCTACGTCGCCTTTCCGCAAGGAGGAGGGGGGGAGTGTGCCATGTTACCCTCGATGGGCACCGAACATGGTGTCTCCGGTGAGCTGCAAGCGGGTAATCCGAGTGGACGTCCGTGCCCCGTTCGTTGGGGGTCGGCTAGGGGCCCAGAGGCACGCCCAAAAGTACCTGCGGGTGATTTGCCGGACCCGGTCCCCTGGCGACGGGGTCCGAGGGCTCGATGCCTCCCTCCGATGGGATTCCGTTACAAGATCGTTCCCGCTGGTCTCGGAAATGTCCTAGGGTACCTCGGGAGCGCAGCCCGAGCCTTGGTTATGTATCGAACGTACCCCTGGTCATCCCTCGCTCGGTGTCTGAGGCGACTGTGAACCCTTCGGGGGCCAGCCTTCGAACCCCTGATCAGTAATGGGCGCGGAGCCCGAGTAGCCTGAGGCGGCCGTGGAGCCCTTCGGGGGGCTGGCCTTCGAACCCCTGACCAGTAGTGGGTGTCGGGCCCACGCGATCTGAGGCGACTGTTGAACCCTTCGGAGGGCCAGCCTTCGAACCCCTGATCAGTAATGGGGGGCTCGGAGCCCGGTTCCTTCGCGGAGAAGGATCCCTTTCGGGGTATCCCCCTTTCCCGGTCCCTGTTGCAAGAGATAGAGAAAGAGGAAAACGGAAAAGGATACGAAATCGGACGACGTGGCGTACCTTTTCTGACGCGGTTATTACGGCGAAGGTGAAGCGTCGCGCGCTCCTCCTGCCAGAGGCGCCGCGTGTCCCGCCGCGGAGTTAATGCGATGGGGCGAGTGGTTGGCGGGGCGGCCGCTGCGCGCGTGCGATCCGTTCGAGGAACGGGTCACGGGTGCACCGTCTCCACGCCATGAGAGGAGGCTCTCTTGCTGTCTCAGGATAGGACGTGAGCCTGGCTGACGACGTGACCGCTGCGCCCGCCCGCCTGTCACCGCTATTACTGCCGGCCCACTTTCGGTCGCTTTGACTGACGCGCCAGTCTGGCGCTGTTGGGTCGCCTCGAGTCGTGGCATGGGCTTCGCAACCGAAGAGGCGCGATGGTGGCACAAGTGGCGGTGCGGTTGCTTGCATGCAGCAACTGGCGCGCCGGTTGCTCGACGCGTGGGCCTGGGTTCCCGAGCTGGCGTGTCAGAAGTCGGAGAAGCGCGTCCACCTGGCGCGGTTGCATGCCGCCTGCATGGCTGCCCGCCCCTTCTGCCCGTTAGTCTGGGCGAAAATGGGGGGTCGCTTGTAACCGCTGGACGGTCGTGCGCACCACGCGCGGCGGTTTGGCTTCTTCTGCCCTGAGCCGGCTTGCATGACATGCGGGACCCAGCCCCCGAGTCGCAGGGGAGGGCCTTGGAGCGTGTTGGAGAAGACTCAGCCCGCGGCGCCTGGGGGCGCACGTAGGGAGAGCTGCCTTTAAAAGGAGGGAGACTCCTTTCGGAAGGCAACCATGTCTTCTTCCTCCCTTAAGCGTCGTGTCTTCCCATCTTCCAAGCCCCCGGATGGGGGGTATCCGCCGCCTTTCCGCCTCCTCGTTGGAGGAACGCAACTCCATGGGAGTTGGTACCTCTCAGCCATCGTTCGGCTTCAAGGATTTTCATCACGCAGCCCGGTCGCACCCCTTCACCGGCGGTCACCCGAGATGGCGACCTCCAGCTTGATGGTGGGGGAAAGCGAGCCGGGCTGCGGCCTCTGCCCCTTCCTCGGCCTCAAGGATTTTCATCACCAAGGCTGGGGAGGGGAGAGTGCCGAGTTGGGGTCGGCCCCTGCGTGGGCGGTGGCCCGCTCCTTCACTCAGTGATGGGGGGAGAAGCGGGCATTGCCCGTGGCGTCCGGCAGCTGCAGCGTGCCCGGTCTTCAGCCGCGGGTGGCTTCGGGGCCGCTCGCGGCGCCGGCGTCCGCCACGGCAGCTGGAAGAGGTTCTTCCGCCGGCGCGGCGGCCGGGACCGGCCACGGGCTGACCTCCAACTTCTCGGCCTTCTGCCCGTCCTTGCCTCACAAGTTTCGGCACGGGCGGGGGTCCCCTGGCAGCGGCATCGACCCTGAGGTCAGTGCTGCCGCTGTTCGGCCCCCCGGAGCAGAAGTCGTCGTTGTCGCCACTGCCGGAGCAGGTGACGGTGCGCCGTTCGCCGGCCCTCCGTTGCTCCGCAGACCTTCCCCCTCGGAGTGGGGTCGTTCGTGCCTGCGGAGGGGGAACCGGAGTTTCGTTCGTAGTGGCATCTCGAATGCCAGTGTTTTTTGTTCATCGTGGCTGTCGGGGCCTGAACATGTATGTAATTTCGGCACGGAGCCGTGTTTTTTCCTCGTTTTCGAGCACTAAGCCTCGCCTGTTGATTATCTGAACCGCTTTACCAAGCATGAGTCGCCCCGTGTCAAGGTGACGGGTGAGGTATCCGTATCCCGGAGGCGTAGGAATCCCTCGGCCCGTTCGGCCTTGTTGTCTGGGGCTCCTCTAGCTTAGTTAAAGAGACCCCTCGGCCGCCCTTCGGTGGACCGAGGCCAGGGGTAGCGATATCAGTATGAATAGAGGCGGAGTTGGCTCGAGAATGGGAACCTGGTTGGCCGGAGCCTAGCCGTGTTGTCCGTCAGCGGGGCCGACGCCAAAGTCGATCAGTCGAGGCCTCGGGTCGGGCTGGCGCCCTTGGAAGCCGGTTGACCGAGGCCCCAGGGGTAACCGGTTGAGCCGCCTGCTCAGGCCGGATTCCCGGAGGAGTCCCTCGACCGCGGCGCCGCACGAGGCTGGGTCGGGCTTTGCTGAAGACGTCGTCGATGCCGAGGGTGCTACGGCTCCCTTCAGCGTGAAGACCCGAGCCTGCAGGATCAGATCACCTTGTAGCGTGTGCTTTCTGCGGCCGCCGAGGCCAGAAGAACACACCCTCGCCGCGCTTGCGAAGCTGCGTCTTTTTTCCTCTTGTTTCGAGCATCTGGACTCTGTCGGTAACAGGGATGTTTGTGTGAGCGAGAGTTGCTTTTCGCGGAAGGGACGAGTGAGGTATCCGTATCCCAGAGGCGTGGGAATCCCTCGGCTCGGTCGGCCTTGCCGCTTACGCGTACTTTCACCCGTCCATGAGGCCCTGTCCCCGACTTAGTCGAGAAAGCTTGAAGGACTGCTTTGGCAGGAGAGCTTCCGAACGTGATGACTCGTTCGGTCCACGGAGTCGCTTTATCCGAGCGCAAGTTACTTATTGCAGAAGGTGATGAGTGAGGTATCCGTATCCCGGAGGCGTAGGAGTCCCTCGGCTCGGTCAGCCTTGGCTGCTTACGTGTACCTCGTCGTTTCCAGGATCCGCTTTCCGAAGTAGTCAAGAAGCACGAAAGAAATCCTGCTAAAAAGAGATCCTTTTTCGAGGAAAAATTCGACGCAGAGGGGGTCTCCCCCCTTTTAGCCCCCGAGGGAGGGTCGGGCTTTGCCGAGGCTAGGCTGACCCTTCCTTGACGACTAAACTTTGCGTAGGTGCGAGGTATATGAACAACTTGAAAACATCTTAAGGGTAGAAGCGACGTAGCTGTTTGATGTTCCAAGCGTTGCCGTAGATCTCGCCTTGATTGTTGGCCAGCTTGTATGTTCCGGGCTTCAGAACTTTGGCGATGACGAATGGCCCTTCCCAGGGCGGCGTGAGCTTGTGCCTCCCTCGGGCGTCTTGCCGCAGCCGAAGCACCAGGTCGCCCACCTGGAGTTCTCGGGACCGGACCCCTCGGGCGTGGTAGCGTCGCAGGGACTGTTGGTACCGCGCCGAGTGTAGTAAGGCCCTGTCCCGAGCTTCCTCCAGCTGGTCCAGCGATTCCTCTCGGCTAGCTTGGTTGCTTTGTTCGGTGTAGGCCCTCGCCCTCGGGGAGCCGTATTCCAGGTCAGTGGGCAAGATAGCTTCAGCCCCGTAGACCAGGAAAAACGGCGTGAAGCCCGTGGCACGACTCGGCGTCGTCCTTAGGCTCCAGACCACCGAGGGGAGTTCCTTCATCCATCGCTTGCCGAACTTGTTGAGGTCGTTGTAGATCCGAGGCTTGAGCCCTTGTAGAATCATGCCGTTGGCACGCTCTACTTGCCCATTCGACATGGGATGAGCCACGGCGGCCCAGTCCACCCGGATATGGTGATCCTCGCAAAAATCCAAGATTTTTTTGCCGGTGAACTGGGTGCCGTTGTCGGTGATGATGGAGTTCGGGACCCCGAAGCGATGGATGATGTTGGTGAAGAATGCCACCGCCTGCTCGGACCTGATGCTGTTCAGAGGCCGGACCTCGATCCACTTGGAGAATTTGTCGATGGTGACCAGCAGGTGCGTGTAGCTCCCGGGCGCCTTCTGCAAGGGACCGACGAGGTCCAGACCCCATACAGCGAAGGGCCAGGTGATGGGTATTGTCTGCAGAGCCTGAGCGGGGAGGTGTGTCCGCTTCGCATAGAATTGGCACCCTTCGCAGGTGCGGACAATTCTAGTGACGTCAGCTACCGCCGTTGGCCAGTAGAAGCCTTGCCGGAAAGCATTTCCGACAAGGGCTCGGGGCGCTGCGTGGTGGCCGCAAGCCCCCGAGTGTACTTCTTGCAGCAGTTCCCGACCTTCGGCGATGGAGATGCATCGCTGGAGGATGCCCGAGGGGCTGCGATGGTAGAGCTCCTCTTCGTCGCCCAGCAAGACGAATGACTTGGCGCGTCGCGCTACCCGCCGAGCCTCGACTTGGTCGAGGGGTAGCTCTCCTCGACGGAGATATTGCAGGTACGGGGCCTGCCAATCTTGATCTGGTGTGGCCCCGCTCTACCCTTCCTCGACGTTCAGTGCCCCGCCCTCGGGGGTCGAGGGTACCTCGGGCTGGGCCGAGGGTGCCTCGGGCTGGGCCGAGGGTGCCTAGGGCTGAGCCGAGGGTACCTCGGGCTGAGCCGAGGGTACCTCGGGCTCGGGCGTGTCGTCGAGCTTGACGGAGGGTTGATGCAGATCCCGGGAGAAGACGTCCGGGGGGACCGTCGTTCGCCCCGAAGCTATCTTAGCCAGCTCGTCCGCGGTTTCGTTGTGGCGCTGAGCGATGTGGTTGAGCTCGAGCCCGAAGAACTTGTCTTCCAGGCGCCGAACCTCGTCGCAGTAGGCCTCCATCTTCGGGTCGCGGCAGTGGGAGTTCTTCATGACTTGGTCGATGACGAGCTGCGAATCACCGCGGGCGTCGAGGCGTCTGACCCCTAGCTCGATGGCGATCCGCAATCCGTTGACCAGAGCTTCGTACTCGGCCACTTTGTTGGACGCCGGGAAGTGGAGGCGCAGCACGTAGCGCAAGTGCTTTCCGAGGGGCGAGATGAAGAGCAGGCCCGCGCCGGCCCCCGTCTTCATCAGCGACCCGTCGAAAAACATGGTCCAGAGCTCCGGTTGGATCGGAGCCGTTGGCAGCTGGGTGTCGACCCATTCGGCCACGAAATCCGCCAACACCTGGGACTTGATGGCCTTCCGAGGGGCGAACGAGATCGTTTCGCCCATGATTTCCACTGCCCACTTCGCGATCCTGCCCGAGGCTTCTCGGCACTGGATGATCTCCCCCAGGGGGAAGGATGACACCACAGTTACCGGATGGGACTCGAAGTAGTGTCGCAGCTTCCGCCTCGTCAGGATCACAGCATACAGCAACTTTTGAACTTGTGGGTAGCGGATCTTAGTCTCGGACAGCACTTCGCTGATGAAGTAGACCGGCCTCTGAACGGGCAATGCATGCCCTTCCTCTTGCTTTTCGACCACAATCGCGGCGCTAACCACCTGAGTGGTCGCAGCGACGTAGACCAAAAGGGCTTCTCCGTCCGCCGGGGGCACCAAGACGGGTCGGGCTCCGGCCCGAATATCCAGCGAGTGCTCGGCGACATCCCTCGGTATGCCGGGCATGTCCGAGGGACTCCACGCAAAGACGTCGGCGTTTGCGCGGAGAAAGTCGACGAGCACTGCTTCCTATTTGGGGTCGAGCCCGGAACCGATCCGGATCTGCTTGGTGGTGTCGCCACTGGGGTCGAGGGGGACGGCCTTGACCGTCTCCGCTGGCTCGAAGTTGCCGGCATGGCGCTTCACGTCTGGCACCTCCTTGGAGAGGTTCTCCAGGTCGGCGATGAGGGCCTCGGACTCGGCGAGGGCCTCGGCGTACTCCACGCACTCCACGTCGCATTCGAACGCGTGTTTGTACGTGGGGACGACGGTGATGACCCCGTTGGGGCCCGGCATCTTGAGCTTCAGGTAGGTGTAGTTGGGGACGGCCATGAACTTCGTGTAGCATGGCCTCCCTAGCACGGCATGGTAGGTTCCTCGGAACTCGACCACCTCGAACGTCAGGGTCTCCCTTCGGAAGTTGGAGGGCGTCCCGAAGCAGACGGGGAGGTCGAGTCGCCCGAGGGGCTGGACGCGCTTCCCAGGGATGATCCCGTGGAAGGGCGCAGCGCCTGCTCGGACGGAGGACAGATCGACGCGCAGGAGCTTGAGGGTCTCGGCGTAGATGATGTTGAGGCAGCTGCCCCCATCCATCAGGACCTTGGTGAGCCTGACATCGCCGATGACGGGGTCGACGACGAGCGGGTATTTCCCCGGGCTCGGCACATGGTCGGGGTGGTCGGCCCGGTCGAAAGTGATGGGCTTGTCGGACCAGTCTAGGTAGACTGGCGCCGCCACCTTCACCGAGCAGACCTCCCGGCGCTCTTGCTTGCGGTGCCGAGCCGAGGTATTCGCCGCATGCCCTCCATAGATCATGAAGCAGTCGCGGACCTCGGGGAACTCTCCTGCTGGGTGATCTTCGTTCTTGTCGTCGTCGCGGGCCCTGCCACCCTCGGCGGGTGGCCCGGCCCTGTGGAAATGACGCCGAAGCATAACGCACTCTTCGAGGGTGTGCTTGACGGGCCCCTGATGGTAGGGGCACGGCTCCTTGAGCATCTTGTCGAAGAGGTTTGCACCTCCAGGGGGCTTCCGAGGGTTCTTATACTCGGCGGCGGCGACAAGGTCCGCGTCAGCGGCGTCGCGTTTCGATTGCGACTTCTTCTTGCCTTTCTTCTTGGCGCCGCGCGGAGCAGACGCCTCGGGAGCTTCTTCCGATGGGCGGCCCTGGGGCTGCTTGTCCTTTCGGAAGATAGCCTCGACCGCCTCCTGGCCAGAGGCGAACTTGGTGGCGATGTCCATCAGCTCGCTCGCCCTGGTGGGGGTTTTGCGACCCAGCTTGCTCACCAGGTCGCGGCAAGTGGTGCCGGTGAGGAACGCGCCGATGACATCCGAGTCGGTGATGTTGGGCAGCTCGGTGCGCTGCTTCGAGAATCGCCGAATGTAGTCCCGGAGCGACTCCCCCGGCTGTTGCCGGCAGCTTCGGAGGTCCCAGGAATTCCCGGGGCGCACGTATGTGCCCTGGAAATTGCCAGCGAAGGCTTGGACCAAGTCGTCCCAATTGGAGATCTGCCCCTGAGGCAGGTGCTCCAACCAGGCGCGAGCAGTGTCGGAGAGGAACAGGGGGAGGTTACGGATGATGAGGTTGTCGTCGTCCGTTCCACCCAGTTGGCAGGCAAGGCGGTAGTCCGCGAGCCACAGTTCCGGTCTCGTTTCCCCCGAGTACTTCGTGATAGTAGTCGGGGGTCGGAACCGGGTCGGGAATGGCGCCCGTCGGATGGCCCGACTGAAGGCGTGCGGACCGGGTGGTTCGGGCGAGGGACTCCGATCCTCCCCGCTGTCGTAGCGCCCCCCACGCCTGGGGTGGTAGCCTCGGCGCACCCTTTCGTCGAGGTGAGCCCGACGGTCGCGTCGATGGTGCTCGTTGCCGAGGTGGCCCGGGGCCGCAGGCGCGGTGTTGCGCGTGCGCCCGGTGTAGACCGAGGCTTCCCGCATGAATCGGGAAGTCGCGGCATGAGGCTCCTAGGGATATCCCTGCCTTCGGGATGCAGTGCTCTCGGCCCGCCGGGCCGCAGCGCCTTCCAGGAGATTCTTGAGTTCTCCCTGGATTCGCCGACCCTCGGTGGTTGACGGCTCCGGCATCGCGCGGATGAGCATTGCTGCGGTTGCCAGGTTCTGACCAACCCCGCTGGATGCGGGCGGCGGCCTGATCCTGACATCGTTGGCGACGCGGTGCTGGAGACCTTGGGGCAGGTGACGTATTTCTCCGACCAGGGGTTGGCCCACCCATGCCTGTCCGACGTCCCGGCGGATCGGCTCAAGCGCTCCTGTTCCCTCGTTGAGCCTGGCCTGCGCCTCGCGGACTTGCTCGAGTTGTGGGTCGTAACCCCCCGCCGGAGCGGGGACCACAACTAGCTCCCGTGGGATGTCGGCGCGAGGCACCGGCCTAGGGAGATCACCGTCCTCCGGCATGCCAAGATGGTTGCCTTCGGAGGGATCCCCTAGCTCGATGTGGAAACATTCGCGGCTTGGGCCGCAGCTCTCGTCGCCAAGGCTGCGGCTTCCATCGGAACAGTCGGATAGGCAGTAGTCACATGCGGTCATGAAGTCCCGCACGGCACTGGGGTTGCCAAGTCCGGAGAAATCCCAACCAATGCTGGGATCGTCATCTTCCTCGGACCCAGAGGGCCCGTAGGTCGAGACGTCCGTCAGTCGGTCCCAAGGCGACCGCATACGGAACCTCAGTGGGGTTGCACTCGCCTCAATGAGAGCGCCCGCCAAAACGAGGTCGTTTGGCGGGTTGAGGCCGAGTCGAAATGACGCAAGATGGGAGTTAGTCGGTACCTTTTGGTCGACGAGGAGCGACGTTGTCACATCGGGGACTGGTTGCACCGTCATGTCTGGTTCGAGGGCGACGTCCTGCAGGCTTTCCGCGAGCGCGCCGGCGTCGTCTTCTTGCTTGGGGTCAGCGTGCCGCGGGGGGACGGCGCTTGCCTCCGTCTTGAACGCGAGGTCGACGTCCGGCGTGCCTTCCGCCGGGGCGTCGGGGGCGTCGATTCGCTCGATGGCCGACGAAGCGCGGCCTCCCGCCTGGCCTTGACGGCCCCGCCTCCTCCTCCGTTGGCGGGGGAGAGAACGGAGCGAGCCCGAATGTTGCTCTTCCACCACGCGGGGAAGACGTCGTCGATTCCGCCGCCGGCGGGCGGGTTGTCGGCCGCCATTGTCGTAGTCGCGCGGCGGTGGAAGAAGTATCATGTCGTAGCTGCCGTCGAAGGACATGAACTCAAGAGTCCCGAAACGAAGCACCGTCCCGGGCTGGAGAGGTTGCTGGAGACTGCCCATCTGGAGCATGACGGGGAGCTGTTCGTCAGCACGCAGCAGGCCCCTACCTGGCGCGCCAACTGTCGGCGTTTCGAGACAGGGGGGTCCCTAAGCCGACGAGTGAGTGTGCTGCGTGCCCCAGCCCAGATGGGTCGAGCGCGTGGGCGAGCGCGAAGGGGGGAGAGGCGAGGTGGCCGGAGCCGAGCGTGAGAGAGGTGGAAGTCCCGCGGCCTTCGTGTTCGTCCCGCGCCCAGGTCGGGTGCGCTTGCAGTAGGGGGGTTACAAGCGTCCACGCGGGTGAGGGAAGCGAGCGGCCCCAAGAGAGCGCCTGTCCCGTCCTCGGTCCCGCGCGGCCAACCTTCTCTAAGAAGGCCCTGGTCCTCCCTTTTATAGTCATAAGGAGAGGATCCAGGTGTACAATGGGGGGTGTAGCAGAGTGCTACGTGTCTAGCGGAGGGAGAGCTAGCGCCCTAGGTACATGCCAATGTGGCAGCCGGAGAGATCTGGGCACCCTGCTGGCGTGATGTCGTGGCTGTCGGAGGTGCGGCGGAGCCTGGTGGAGGGACAGCTGTTGGAGCTGTCGAGTCCCTGCTGACGTCGTCCTGCTTTCGTAAGAGAGCTGGGGGCCGCCGTCGTCATAGAGTTTGTGGAGCGCCATCATTGCCCCTCCGGCGGAGCTGGCCGGATGAGACGCCGGTCTTGTCCTCCGTGACCCGAGTCGATTCGGGGTAGGATGATGATGGCGCCTCCTGTTGACGTGGCGGTCTGTGCCCTAGGCAGGGCGACGTGGGGGTTCCTCCGAAGCCGAGGTTGAGTCTGCCTTTTGTTGCCGTGGCCGAGCCCGAGCCAAGGGGTCGGGCGAGGCGGAAGTCGTTCGGCCGAGGCCAGGGCGGAGTCCGAGCCCTCGGGTCGGGCGAAGCGGAGTTTCGTCGTCTTCCGGGTGTTAGCCCGAGTCCGAGCCCTGGGGTCGGGCGGAGCGGAGTTTGCCGTCTTCCGGGTCTTAGCCCGAGTCCGAGCCCTGGGGTCGGGCGGAGCGGAGTTCGCCGTCTTCCGGGTCTTAGCCCGAGTCCGAGCCCTGGGGTCGGGCGGAGCGGAGTTCGCCGTCTTCCGGGTCTTAGCCCGAGTCCGAGCCCTAGGGTCGGGCGGAGCGGAGTTCGCCGTGGCGCCTTTGGCAAGGCCTGGCTGCCTGTCAGACTCACTCTGTCGAGTGGCACTGCAGTCGAAGTGGCGCAGGCGGCGCTGTCCTTCTGTCAGACTGGCCAGTGGAGCGGTGGAGTGACGGCGGTCACGTCGGCTCTGCCGGGGGCGCGTGTCAGGATAAAGGTGTCAGGCCACCTTTGCGTTAAATGCCCCTGCAATTTGGTCAGTCGGTGTGGCGATTTAGTCAAGGTTGCTTCTGAGCGAAGCCAAGGCCTCGGGCGAGCCGGTGATGTGTCCGCCATAAAAAGGGGGCCTCGGGCGAGACGGAAGTCTCTCGAGGTCGGCTGCCCTTGGCCGAGGCTAGGCTCGGGTGAAGCGTGATCGAGTCACTCGTGTGGACTGATCCCTGACTTAATCGTACCCATCAGGCCTTTGCAGCTTTATGCTGATGGGGGTTACCAGCTGAGAATTAGGCGTCTTGAGGGTACCCCTAATTATGGTCCCCGACAAGTCCGGTGCACACCGGACAGTCCGGTGCCTCCTTCCGACCGTTGGCCAGACCACGTGTCGCGCGCAGATTCCGCGGCCGACCGTTGGCTCGGCCGACCGTTGGCTCACCGGACAGTCCGGTGCACACCGGACAGTCCGGTGAATTTTAGCCGTACGCCGTCGGCAAATTCCCGAGAGCGGCGTCTTCAGGCCGAGGCAGCCTGGCGCACCAGACACTGTCCGGTGCACCACCGGACAGTCCGGTGCCCCAGACCGAAGCAACCTTTTGGCTGTACACAGCCAACTCTTCTTCTTTCTTCTTCTCTCTGTTTCTAACACTTAGATAAGTATGTTAGTACACAAAACCAATGTACTAAGGCTTAGAAACATACCTTTACTTGTGAATTGCACTTTGTTCATCCATGGGCATAGATTCACACTTAAGCACTTGTGTTGGCACTCAATCACCAAAATACTTAGAAATGGCCCAAAGGCACATTTCCCTTTCAATCTCCCCCTTTTTGGTGATTTATGCCAACACAACATAAAGTAACTAGAACAAGTGCAAAATCACTTCAAATAGAACTCAAATCTATTTTGATTCATTTTTGGCATATATGGATCATCCTTTGCCACCACTTGGTTTGTTTTTGTAAATCAAACTCAAATCTCTATCTCTAAGTCAAACACACACGTTGAGCATAAAGAGAGTCATTCCAAAAGAGATTGATCAAAGATTTCAAAAACTCCCCCTTTTTCCCATAATTACTACTTCTCCCCACAAGAAGCCAGCTTTTGACAAAAGAGACAATAAGAGAGTTTTGACAAAACAAAAGCTCTACTCTACTATTTTCAAATCTCTCAAGTGGTAGCTGATCCATTTATTGCTTTGGCCTTTATTTTTTCCCCCTTTGGCATCAAGCACCAAAACGGGATCAACTTTGGCCCTTTAACCCCATTGCCTCACCAAAATCTTCAATTAAGATCAATTGGCAATAAGATTACATGAGATGGACTTGGAATAAGTTACCCTCTCATCGGAGTGCAGTGGAAGTCTTTCATGGTCCAAGTCCACCTTTTCCTTTCAATTCTCCTTCGAGACTAAATCAAGCAAACTCAAGCATATGGTTAGTCTCAAGGGGTCAAGTTGTAACACATCTCCCCTAAACATGTGCATCACTTTGCAACGGACTTGTGAGGTCCAGGAAGTGTTTGTACAACTTGAGCACCACAATAAGCAACAAAATGCAGAATGAACATGATCAAAAGCATAAACACATGTATGCTACAATTCAATCCAAGTTCCGCGAATCTAAGACATTTAGCTCACTACGCAGCCTGCAGAAGGTCTTCTCATCTAGAGGCTTGGTAAAGATATCGGCTAGCTGGTTCTCGGTGCTAACATGAAACACTTCGATATCCCCCTTTTGCTGGTGGTCTCTCAAAAAGTGATGTCGGATGTCTATGTGCTTTGTGCGGCTGTGCTCAACAGGATTTTCCGCCATGCGGATAGCACTCTCATTATCACATAGGAGTGGGACTTTGCTCAGATTGTAGCCAAAGTCCCGAAGGGTTTGCCTCATCCAAAGTAGTTGCGCGCAACACTGTCCTGCGGCAACGTACTCGGCCTCAGCGGTGGATAGGGCAACGGAGGTTTGTTTCTTAGAATTCCATGACACCAGGGACCTTCCTAAGAATTGGCACGTCCCCGATGTACTCTTCCTATCGACCTTACATCCAGCATAGTCGGAATCTGAGTATCCAACCAAGTCAAAGGTAGACCCCTTTGGATACCAGAGCCCAAAGCAAGGCGTAGCAACTAAATATCTAAGGATTCGCTTCACCGCCACTAAGTGACACTCCTTAGGATCGGATTGAAATCTAGCACACATGCATACGCTAAGCATAATATCCGGTCTACTAGCACATAAATAAAGTAATGACCCTATCATTGACCGGTATGCTTTTTGATCAACGGACTTACCTCCTTTGTTGAGGTCGGTGTGTCCGTCGGTTCCCATTGGAGTCTTTGCGGGCTTGGCGTCCTTCATCCCAAACCGCTTTAGCAGATCTTGCGTGTACTTCGTTTGGGAGATGAAGGTGCCGTCCTTGAGTTGCTTCACTTGGAACCCAAGGAAGTAGTTCAACTCGCCCATCATCGACATCTCGAATTTTTGCGTCATTACCCTGCTAAACTCTTCACAAGACTTTTGGTTAGTAGAACCAAATATTATGTCATCGACATAAATTTGGCACACAAACAAATCACCATCACATGTCTTTGTAAAAAGAGTTGGATCGGCTTTCCCAACCTTGAAAGCATTAGCAATTAAGAAATCTCTAAGGCATTCATACCATGCTCTTGGGGCTTGCTTAAGTCCATAGAGCGCCTTAGAGAGCTTACACACATGGTCGGGGTACCGTTCATCCTCGAAGCCAGGAGGTTGCTCCACGTACACCTCCTCCTTGATTGGCCCGTTGAGGAAAGCGCTCTTCACATCCATTTGGTACAACCTGAAAGAATGATGAGCGGCATATGCTAGCAAGATACGAATTGATTCTAGCCTAGCCACAGGAGCAAAAGTCTCCTCGAAATCCAAACCTGCGACTTGGGCATAACCTTTTGCCACAAGTCGAGCCTTGTTTCTCGTCACCACCCCGTGCTCGTCCTGTTTGTTGCGGAACACCCACTTGGTTCCCACAACATTTTGCTTCGGACGAGGCACCAGTGTCCAAACTTCATTCCTCTTGAAGTTGTTGAGCTCCTCCTGCATGGCCAACACCTAGTCCGGATCTAGCAAGGCCTCCTCTACCCTGAAAGGCTCAATAGAAGAGACAAAGGAGTAATGCTCACAAAAATTAACTAATCTAGATCGAGTAGTTACTCCCTTGCTAATGTCACCCAGAATTTGGTCGACGGGATGATCCCTTTGAATCATCGCTCGAACTTGGGTTGGAGGTGCCGGTTGCGCTTCTTCCTCCATCACATGATTATCTTGTGCTCCCCCTTGATCACACGCCTCCACTTGAGGTACCTGTTCGTCATCTTGGGTTGGGGGATGCACCATGGTTGAGGAAGAAGGTTGATCTTGCACCAAGTGTTCCTGTGGTCGCACATCACCAATCGCCATGGTGCGCATAGCGGCCGTTGGAACATCTTCTTCATCTACATCATCAAGATCAACAACTTGCTCTCTTGGAGAGCCATTAGTCTCATCAAATACAACGTCGCTAGAGACTTCAACCAAACCCGATGATTTGTTGAAGACTCTATACGCTTTTGTATTTGAGTCATAACCTAATAAAAACCCTTCTACTGCTTTGGGAGCAAACTTAGAATTTCTACCTTTCTTCACTAGAATGTAGCACTTGCTCCCAAAAACACGAAAGTAAGACACATTGGGTTTGTTACCGGTTAGTAGCTCATACGAAGTCTTCTTGAGGAGGCGGTGAAGGTAGACCCTGTTGATGGCATGGCAAGCCGTGTTCATGGCTTCCGTCCAAAAGCACTCGGGGGTCTTGAACTCTCCTAGCATCGTCCTCGCCATGTCGATGAGCGTCCTATTCTTCCTCTCTACCACACCATTTTGCTGTGGTGTGTAGGGAGCGGAGAACTCGTGCTTGATCCCTTCCTCCTCAAGGAACTCCTCCACTTGAAGGTTCTTGAACTCGGACCCGTTGTCGCTCCTTATCTTCTTCACCTTGAGCTCAAACTCATTTTGAGCCCTCCTGAGGAAGCGCTTGAGGGTCCCTTGGGTTTCAGACTTATCCTGCAAAAAGAACACCCAAGTGAAGCGGGAAAAATCATCTACAATAACTAGACCATACTTACTCCCTCCTATGCTCAGATAGGCGACGGGTCCGAAGAGGTCCATATGCAGCAGCTCCAGAGGTCTTGAAGTGGTCATCACATTCTTGCTGTGATGCGCTCCTCCCACTTGTTTACCTGCTTGACAAGCTGCACAAGGTCTATCTTTTTCGAATTGAACGTTAGTCAAACCTATCACGTGTTCTCCCTTTAGAAGCTTGTGAAGGTTCTTCATCCCCACATGTGCTAAGCGGCGATGCCACAGCCAGCCCATGCTAGTCTTAGCTATTAAGCATGCATCTAGACCGGCCTCTTCTTTTACAAAATCAACTAAATAAAGTTTGCCGTCTAATACACCCTTAAAAGCTGGTGAACCATCACTTCTTCTAAAGACAGACACATCTACATTTGTAAATAGACAGTTATACCCTATGTTGCATAGTTGACTAACAGATAGCAAATTATAACCAAGAGACTCTACTAAAAACACATTAGAGATAGAGTGCTCATTAGAAATTGCAATTTTACCTAACCCTTTTACCTTGCCTTGATTCCCATCACCGAATACAATTGAATCTTGGGAATCCTTATTCTTGACGTAGGAGGTGAACATCTTCTCCTCCCCCGTCATATGGTTTGTGCATCCGCTGTCGATAATCCAGCTTGAACCCCCGGATGCATAAACCTGCAAGGCAAATTTAGGCTTGGGACTTAGGTACCCAACTCATGTTGGGTCCTACAAGGTTAGTGCAAATATCCTTAGGGACCCAAATGCAAGTTTTGTCTCCCTTGCATTTTGCCCCTAACTTCCTAGCAACAATTTTCTTATCCTTTCTACAAATAGCAAAGGAAGCATTTAAAGCACAATAAATTGTAGAAGGTTCATTCACTACTTTTCTAGGAGCATGAATAACATTCTCTCTAGGCATAGCATTTTTCCTAGACATATTTCTACCATGCATAAAGGACGAACTAGAAGCAAACATGGCATGAGAGTTAAAATCATCATGTGCATTATAACTCCTATACACATATCTAGTTTGTCTTCTATCATGATATAAAAAGGCATGGTTCCTTTTAGCACTAGTAGCCATAGGGGCCTTCCCTTTCTCCTTAGTGGGAATGGGAGCCTTATGGCTTGTTAAGTTCTTGGCTTCCCTCTTGAAGCCAAGCCCATCCTTAATTGAGGGGTGTCTACCAACCGTGTAGGCATCCCTAGCAAATTTTAGTTTCTCAAAATCACTTTTGCTAGTCTTAAGTTGGGCATTAAGACTAGCTACCTCTTCATTTAATTTAGAAATACAAGCTAGGTGTTCACTATAATCATCAATGTTAATTTCTTTACACCTAGTGCATGCTACAACATTTTCTACACAAGAGGTGGATTTACTAGCAATCTCTAACTTAGCATTCAAATCATCATTAATGCTCCTTAATTTAGAAATTGTATCATGGCAAGAAGATAATTCACAAGAAAGCATTTCATTTCTTTTAACTTCTAGAGCATGAGATCTTTGAGCTTCTACAAATTTATCATGTTCTTCATACAACAAATCCTCTTGCTTTTCTAAAAGTATGTTCTTCTCATTCAGGGCATCAATCAATTCATTAATTTTGTCTACTTTGGTTCTATCTAGGCCCTTAAACAAACACGAGTAATCTACGTCATCCTCATCACTAGATTCGTCCTCACTTGAAGAAGCATAGGTAGAGTTCCGAGTACATACCTTCTTCTCCCTTGCCATAAGGCATGTGTGACGCTCGTTTGGGAAGAGGGTTGATTTGTTGAAGGCGGTGGCGGCGAGTCCTTCATTGTCGGAGTCGGAAGAGGAGCAGTCCGAGTCCCACTCCTTGCCTAGATGCGCCTCGCCCTTTGCCTTCTTGTAATTCTTCTTCTTTTCGCTCTTATTTCCCTGTTCCTGGTCACTATCATTATCGGGGCAGTTAGCGATAAAATGACCAATCTTACCGCACTTGAAGCATGAGCGCTTCCCCTTTGTCTTGGTCTTGCTTGGCTGCCCCTTGTGACCCTTTAGTACCGTCTTGAAGCGTTTAATGATGAGAGCCATCTCTTCATCATTAAGTCCGGCCGCCTCAATTTGTGCCACCTTGCTAGGTAGCGCCTCCTTGCTTCTTGTTGCTTTGAGAGCAAAAGGTTGCGGCTCGTTGATCGGTCCATTCAAGGCGTCGTCCACGTACCTTGCTTCCTTGATCATCATTCGCCCGCTGACGAATTTTCCTAGGACTTCTTCGGGCGACATTTTGGTGTACCTGGGATTCTCACGAATATTATTCACCAAATGAGGATCAAGAATGGTAAAGGACCTTAGTAATAGTCGGACGACGTCATGGTCCGTCCATCTCGTGCTTCCATAGCTCCTTATTTTGTTGATAAGGGTCTTGAGCCGGTTGTATGTTTGGGTTGGCTCCTCGCCCCTTATCATCGCAAACCTTCCAAGCTCGCCCTCCACCAACTCCATTTTAGTGAGCATGGTGATGTCGTTCCCTTCGTGAGAAATCTTTAGGGTGTCCCATATTTGCTTGGCATTGTCCAAGCCGCTCACTTTATTGTACTCGTCCCTGCACAAAGAGGCTAGCAACACAGTAGTAGCTTGTGCATTTTTATGAATCTGTTCATTGATAAACATAGGGCTATCCGAGCTATCAAATTGCATTCCACTTTCTACAATCTCCCATATGCTAGGATGGAGAGAGAACAAGTGAGTACGCATTTTGTGGCTCCAAAATCCGTAGTCCTCTCCATCAAAGTGAGGGGGCTTGCCAAGTGGAATGGGGAGCAAATGCGAATTTGAACTTTGCGGAATACGAGAGTAGTCAAAAGAAAAGTTCGAATTAACCGGTTTCCTTTTCTCGTAGTCGTTGTGGTCGTCGTCCTTTTGGGAAGAAGAGGATTCGTCGCTGTCGTAGTAGACGATCTCCTTGATGCGCCTTGTCTTCTTCTTCTTCCCATCTTTGCGCTTGTGGCTTGACTCCAAGTCGGTAGACTTGTCATTCTTCGGCTCGTTGAAGATAGACTCCTTCTCGTTGTTGTCGACCACCATCCCCTTTCCCTTAGGATCCATCTCTTCGGGCGATTAGTCCCTTTCTTGAAGAGAACTGTGGCGGAACCGCCCGAATTATTCCAGCTTAAGTGCCCAAGTCGCACCCTTAAGGGCAGCAACACACTTAAACAGGAATAACCCGTCAGTCCCTCGGATCTAGTCCGATAAAGCCACTTACCAGGATCAAATACCACTAGCTCACATAAAGGTGAGGCACAGAGAAATACAATAAAAATAATACCACAAATTTAATAAGTATCATTAGTGATTACATTATCGGAGTTTCAAAAATAATAACCATAAATTTTAATGCAGCGGAAATAACTAACGGAGAAAACCCGAGTAACATGGCGAAGCCTGGCCACGCTACTCCTCCTGGTCTTCTCCTGCGGAAGCAATAACCCACTCGACCGTCTATCCCGGTGGCTGGGATGAAGGCCAAGTCACACCATCAACCAAATCAAGTAGTACCTGCAAAAATGGTGCCACAAGCAAGGCTGAGTATACTAATACTCAGCTAGACTTACCCGGTGTGAGGAGTCTACTCCTCTACCTCTAGACATGCAGCTGTTTGGCTGTGGGGTTTGGTTGCCAAAAGCACTAGCTGAGTTTATAAATCAAGTTTTAGCTTTGTCAAGTTTTAGTGTGACTCTCTTAAGACTAGATGTGTACTATCTACTCATTCATGGTAGCAAGCAAATTTAGCAATCAACATCTTTTGCCAATCAACTCATTTCCACTTATTACTCAATGTAGCAGCATGGATCAAGCAGTCTCATTAGCTGCGAGAAACAGACGATTCGAATCGAGTTTTTATCCTTGCAAGGTAAACCTAAACACACGACATGCAGGGGCACTCCGTCCCCACACACATCAACCGTCCCCATCGATTCCCCGTCAGCAGATCAGGGCTCACCGCCTTGGCGTACAATGCCTCACTGACCCCGACTGCCGTCGTGCAGTGACCGCACTTGTACCCACCATAACCGGAATGGGAGACCACGTCTTAAGTCGCGTGAGGGGCAAAGTCTACTGCCAGGTTCAATCAGGTACTAGGCTTACCGATTTACCATATTTCTCGGCATGTGCTTAGTACGTTCAAACGCTTGACACACGGTACCACACCTTAATCCTTATTCCAATTTTCGTCTCGTAGACAACGCATCCCCATGGACAGTTGTTCACAGACCATCATCATTATGATATAAAACTGGATACAACCAATTCCTGACCTCGCGCGAGTGCTAGAAAAATCACTCGACTTCTACCGAGATCCTAATTAATAAAGCAGCTACTCGACCTAGCATACTAGTATTCATCTCAACAGGATTCCTGAGATCATGCAACTAGGGTTTCAAACAACTCCTACACTTAAGTGCACATTCAATCCTACAATCAATAAGTGTAGTAAAATAGCATATATAAACGGTTATGCATAAACCGGGGCTTGCCTTTAATTTAACACTTAGACAGTGTTTGCTGGGTGGCACTCGCTTGGCGAGCATCCACTAGTTAAGTCCATTCTTCAGGTCGTCCACCACGGCATCTTGTGGTTGGCACCACATCACTGGCTCGATCATCATCTCTCGGTCCTATATGAGGTGCAAGATGCATATGTATGAATATAATGAAAGTAGCACAAAAATAGCACAAGATATACCAAGACACAGTGGCGAACTAAACATTAAAGTGGAAGACACCGTAGATAACTACATGTTAGCTTTAGTTATCTACACGTCGTCGGCGTTCAACATTAACACCATTAACAAGATAACATTTTATTTATTTATGCAACATGACCACGACATCACAAGTACACGCATTTACTACGCTTACCTTAATCGTTCATTTGTTCTTCTATTGACCGTACAAGAGCAACCAATACAACGTAAGTTTGAATAGGACCTAGGCATTCATGTCTATGAACTCCTATATCACAATCAACTAGAGAAGAAACATATAAAATAGGACACTTAGGCAATATTAAGCTTAGTCATGGCAATTCTACATTTGTTTAAGTGCTAACCAAACATTTTTAGCCAAACGGGTGAACTAACAATCAAATGAGCACTAGCAGAATTTTTGGACAGCAATACAGCAGTTGCTTGTTTTAATCATAACTCTTCAATTGTTAGTCCAAAAATATCAAACTAGGACTTTCTGAAAAGCTTAAAAAGTGCTCTACAACATTGGTATTGTCATCCCAGCACGATTAAACACTTAGCAAGGTCAAAAAGTGTAATTACAGCAGCACTGTCCAGATTTGGACAGATTCTGACTTGCAACTTCAAAAATTCACAACTGAAGATTCAGGCATCCAAACAAGGTGATCCTAGACTTTCTGGAAAGGTAATAAAATTTTCTACATATCATTTATAAACATCTTAAGGTGATTCAATATTTAACTAAGGATAAAATACACTAGAAGGCTTTGCTGTCCAGAATTGGACAGATTCAGTCTTCAGAGTTTAAACATCCTTAACTTAATCTTCAGATCACCAAAAATAGTGATCCAAGACTTTTTGGAAAGCTTAGAAAAAGCCCTACATAACTTTTATAATGACCAAGAAGTGATTCCAGTTTTAATCAAATCAAATATTACAGTTTTCGAAATCTGTTCTGACAGAGGACAGAACACAGCAAGCAGTTTATAAAATTCATAACTCTTAAACTATCAGGCCTGTGGTTATGAAATTTTAACACAAGAAAGATCAGAAAAGCATCTACAACTTTCTTATAACGACCATGAACAGATTGCAACATTAAATTGAACAAACAATACAGTTTCAGAAATCTGTACAGAATTTGGACAGATTCAGTTACTGAATTTGTGAACAGCATAACTCCTAAACTGTCAGACTTATGCCTGTCAAATTTTAACACCAGCAAGATAATAAAGTTATCTACCACTTTTCTATAGCACATATCTACAGAAAATACAATTTAGGTCATCAAACATACAGCACAACTAAAACAGTGCGTGCAGTCCAAAACAGCAATCAATAAATTTCAGCTCCTATAGAATTCACGAATCGCCGCGTTCGAGCGACTTGAATTACTCTAACGCTTTACTATTTAATTGAGTTAAGACAATCAAATTAGAACAAACAAGTCGACTTGCAAATTTTATTCAAGTCATTTAGTGCACTAAAACTACTACAACCAATCAACGACACATTCTCCCCGATAATCACCCAACCATTTGCGGTTTCAATTAGACCCCACATGAGCACTACTACTTTTTACCCGTGCCCATAACCATACACATTTAGACCACAACAAGCCATTCGCTGTGTTTACGAGCTTAACCAAGTTATCTAACCATTCGGTTAACTAGAGCAACGACATCGCCGCTAAATAACATACACGTCAACTTGCCTTTTATTGCCGCAATCCGAGACACAACATATACTACAACATTTTTATAAACCCACAGATTCACAAGTATATTCGCACACCGACCAAATCATACGAATCGTAAACTACTAGTCTCCAACTCACAATCACCATGCATTTACTTCCCAACCATGAACACATACATGTTTATCATACGAACAGAGCATTTCAATAATTATCCTAAAACAATTAACTCCATTACACAACTCATACCACAAACCTACTTGACTTGCTTGAAGTGTCTACTCGAATCCGTGAGCACAATCACACATTATATGCGAAGCATAATTTAACGAACACAAAATACGCATCGACTCGATTCGACTTATAAATATTGAGAAAGCGATGACTACTTTGGCATGTCACCACCTCTCTAATTAAGCAAACACAATTTCCTACTTATATCGACCGAACATTCGTGTCGAGCACACCTTATGTTACCTTGTCTCGCATACAACCATGTTGTGGCATGCACTCGAGACACTACGGTTCAACTTAACGAAATCACTACTACAACGCAATTCGACATACACATTTGACAATATCGTGCTCAGACAAACCCACACTTCCAATCTACTTATCGCAGCCAACCACACCACGTGACCACTGCATTCTCATGACAAATTTTAGCATAATTATTTATGTTAACAATTATCGACTAGACGAGTGAAACACCAACTGATTATTCACACATCTCGCCGTCAAACACCAATCACAAGTGGCATAATTTATATTTTTAACCCACTTTAACCTACATCAACCATAAATACATAAAATATATTTAACATAGACTAACCCATTAGCCGACTATGGAAATCATTAAGCATGTTTTACGCTTTATTTAATTTACCACAATTAACACACTACTTTACGACGAAGTGCTTTAGCAAACAATTAATACATCCGTGACCAACCTCTACGACGCACAAAAGAACTATTGCGGCACACAAACACTTGTTGGCATCCCAATCGCAAACACATCTACGCGTACCACTTTCTCCTCCATGAATTTTAATTCGCATACAACATATTCACATACATATATATATACATGACAATGACAAATGTGCAAGTAAGTCAGTCACATGGATTCAACCTGAACAAGTCAGAATTTAGCCGCATGGACTGTCCACACGGCTCGGCGTTTCGTCGAATGGGCAGGGCGCGAAGAGCGACGTCGACCGTTAGCTGTGAAAACACACACGCTTGTTGGCGACAGACCATCGAACATTACAAACGCTAAAAAAAATAGCGAGGACAGCGGGGGGGTTTCTCACCATGAGTTTCGACGGCGCGATTGGGGGCTGCGCAAAACAGCGACCAACCGGTGAGCGTCGACGGTGCTGCAACCACACGTCTCCCTCGACATTTTGCCGAACACTTGGCACGCGCGCAGCGGTGGCAGCGAGACGAAGCAGGGAAGGTGCCGGGGCTGTTGGGTGCCATCTCGAAGGGGCGTCGGGGAGGAGATAGCAGGGGAGTCGCTGCTCCACCCAACCAGAGAGAGGGCGCGAGATCTGGTGTTTCCTGGCCGTGACAGGGAAGAGGAGGGAGGGGGCGAGCTCATGTGCTGCTGCATTGGAGAGAACGAGCAGGGGAACAGGGGCGCGAAGGCTGCTGGCCGAGCAGAGGCGTCGGGCCAGGGCGAGCTGCTGCTGCATCCATGGACAGGGAGCTGATGCGTCGCGTCATGGGGATGGGGAAGGAGAGCTGGGCGGCCCTGCAGTTCCTGCGCGCTGGAGAAGACAGCTCCCTGCTGCAGCCGCGCTTGAAGGGGAGAGGCGTCGAGCACCATGGTGGGTGTTTGCTGCTCGCCATGGACAGCAAGGGAGGGAGGAAGGGCGCTGCTTGCTGGAGGAAGAAGGGGAGGAGGGAAGGACGCCATGGGAGAAGAACCCGAGCTCGACGGCATGGGAGCTTGGAGCTCGGCTCCCTGCTTGCTGCTTGCTGCCGTGGGAGCCAGGGAGGAAGAAGGCAGGGAGGATGCATGCCTTGGCTGGAAGGAGGAGAGGGAGAAATGTTGTGGCGGCTAGGGGGGTAGATGCAATTTTCCAAATTGGCAAGGGGAGGCACTTCTATTTATAGCCATGTGAGGGCTAGGGTTTTTAGTGGGCCAAATGGGCTGGGTTGGGCTGGCCCAAACACTAAACCGGGTCACGCTAAATTATTTTACGGAATAAAATGTTCCCGCGGAATTTGTCTGTACGCAGAACAGAGCGAAATAGATTTCGGCGAACAAACGATTGAGCAATTAATTCGGCCGAGAGTTTGATTTAAATTTGCTCGGAAATAATTCCCTACGCGTGATTCGAAAATAAATCATCCTGAGATTTGATCGGCTTTGGATTTTTTTAGTCAGGGAAGGCGAATCTTGGTAATTTAAAATTGCTGTCGATACGGGGTTTTGAGTTCGGTTCGGACATGAGATATTTAGCCGAGTCGGATAAAATTGATTAGAGGACGACATATTGAGCATTCCGTTTGAGAGTACGGAGTCATATTAACTTTTGGACATAGATCGAACACCGAGAAATCGGAGTCAGACACAGCTCGACTAGCAGCTGTTGAGCGTTTGATTAAATGAGCTTTAGACGAGTTTGATAAATTGAGATGTGTTATCAAGTTCGCATTCGTGCCGAGAATTAAAAGTTTTAACAGGCTCCAAAATTGGCCTTCTGTGAGATTTAATAATTCTGAATTCGACAAAATGTGAATGAATAATCTGGATAATCAGAGACATACGCGAGCGAGAAAAGGGAAATTTTTACTGAGCATCCGAGATTAGGATTAATCTCCCGTCATAACACGAAACTGACACCTGGGGTGTCACAGCCTTCCCCCCTTAAAAAGAATCTCGTCCCGAGATTCGAATGAGGATCTTCAAGGGTGGAGAAGCATGTAACTCCCAGTGCTGGAGATAGACGTAAATTCATGAGATGGAATCTGACAAGATACTGAAGATTGATTTGGATAGAATATCGCGACATATTGAGACAAAATGCAGCGATCACTTTGAGAGAATATCCACAAAAGACAGCACATCGGTAGTGTCTCGTAATGGCTCACAACTATTAACCGCGATACCAGCGCGTGCCGAGCAGCTCAACCATGTGTGGGCGCCCACAGGAGGCTCTCGGTTTCGTCACGGCACCATCAATTGTTAGTCATAACACCATTACCAAACAGAACCAATGAGAAATCCACATAGCATAAATAGATGGAGCCCATGAGAGTATGGCTCAGAAAATAAGAATGTGATCGGAGTCGAAGCAGAGATTGCTAGCAAAAGAGCATCACATGAGAATTTTTCTTCGACTCAGAGAACTATTTTATGATCAATACGGAGAGTACCAGGCCAGAGATTAGTATGAGATGGGATACGAGAATGAAGCACTCAAGAGATCATGATTTATGAGCTTTTAGAGACATCAGAAACCAAAGACAACAGCAACATCCATTGAACTAAATGGATATACTGTGGTAGATAAAAATTGATAAGACAGTGTCATGATCCTCGAAGAACGAGTATGAGAATGATAAAAAATGAGAGATTTAGGCAGATCAACATCCGATACTTGAGAACAGGTTATAGCAGATAACGAGATAACGAGGTAGAATCAATAGGGGATCCCGAGATTCGGATGATAAAGCAAGCATGATTCACAAGAAAAAGGGTTACCAGATTCGGACAAAGGAGAGGTAGGCAAACAGGATCAGCTAAGATGATCAACAGAAATGCTATGAAGTTTTAAGGGCAAGATTTATGGAAAGAAACATGGCCTTGATAGGGTTTGCGCAACTAGACACCAAACAACAATTTTTTTTTGACACAACAAGTGCACAAGGAGACTTGGGTTGGTCTAGCGGTCAAGCTGTGGGGTTCTATAAGTTGTGCAGGTGTAACTTTATGGGTAAAACACACAAGGGTTAGAAAACACTAACAGAAGCATAAATATTTTTTTTGAGGTTTTACTTGCTAACCACTAGGTTGTTTAAAGAAGGGGGTCTTTTGATGGGCAAAACAGACAACGATTTTTATAAGCAAAAGGGTTGAACAATTGCAATGCCACCTAGATAGCAAGACAAGAGAAACACATAACACAACCTAACAAGACTTACCAATCTGACACGAGGTAAGGCATTTCTAACATAGCAATACATCACATTATTCACAAGTTCTTATTATTGGAATAAAGGTGAGAGAAGCATATTAATGCACAAGAGAAAATTATAATGCGACAATCATGATGCATGCTCATTCTAGTCGTTTTCTCAGACCTAACTAATTTTCGGGTGCTTCTACAACATCCCTATTAATAGTAGTAGTAGCCTTTATGGCCTAAATAACTAGCCACCTAGCTACCCATCTAAATCCTAAGGCTTCACGTCCTAAGTCTAACCTTATCGTCCTGATATCTATCCAACTTTGGTTTCTAAGCAAGTTTTACTTTATAAAAGGTTGATATTTATGACTTATTGACTTCTCTGTAATGGTATTCGCTCCGATACCAGCTGTGGCGGAACCGCCCGAATTATTCCAGCTTAAGTGCCCAAGTCGCACCCTTAAGGGCAGCAACACACTTAAACAGGAATAACCCGTCAGTCCCTCGGATCTAGTCCGATAAAGCCACTTACCAGGATCAAATACCACTAGCTCACATAAAGGTGAGGCACAGAGAAATACAATAAAAATAATACCACAAATTTAATAAGTATCATTAGTGATTACATTATCGGAGTTTCAAAAATAATAACCATAAATTTTAATGCAGCGGAAATAACTAACGGAGAAAACCCGACTAACATGGCGAAGCCTGGCCACGCTACTCCTCCTGGTCTTCTCCTGCGGAAGCAATAACCCACTCGACCGTCTATCCCGGTGGCTGGGATGAAGGCCAAGTCACACCATCAACCAAATCAAGTAGTACCTGCAAAAATGGTGCCACAAGCAAGGCTGAGTATACTAATACTCAGCTAGACTTACCCGGTGTGAGGAGTCTACTCCTCTACCTCTAGACATGCAGCTGTTTGGCTGTGGGGTTTGGTTGCCAAAAGCACTAGCTGAGTTTATAAATCAAGTTTTAGCTTTGTCAAGTTTTAGTGTGACTCTCTTAAGACTAGATGTGTACTATCTACTCATTCATGGTAGCAAGCAAATTTAGCAATCAACATCTTTTGCCAATCAACTCATTTCCACTTATTACTCAATGTAGCAGCATGGATCAAGCAGTCTCATTAGCTGCGAGAAACAGACGATTCGAATCGAGTTTTTATCCTTGCAAGGTAAACCTAAACACACGACATGCAGGGGCACTCCGTCCCCACACACATCAACCGTCCCCATCGATTCCCCGTCAGCAGATCAGGGCTCACCGCCTTGGCGTACAATGCCTCACTGACCCCGACTGCCGTCGTGCAGTGACCGCACTTGTACCCACCATAACCGGAATGGGAGACCACGTCTTAAGTCGCGTGAGGGGCAAAGTCTACTGCCAGGTTCAATCAGGTACTAGGCTTACCGATTTACCATATTTCTCGGCATGTGCTTAGTACGTTCAAACGCTTGACACACGGTACCACACCTTAATCCTTATTCCAATTTTCGTCTCGTAGACAACGCATCCCCATGGACCGTTGTCCACAGACCATCATCATTATGATATAAAACTGGATACAACCAATTCCTGACCTCGCGCGAGTGCTAGAAAAATCACTCGACTTCTACCGAGATCCTAATTAATAAAGCAGCTACTCGACCTAGCATACTAGTATTCATCTCAACAGGATTCCTGAGATCATGCAACTAGGGTTTCAAACAACTCCTACACTTAAGTGCACATTCAATCCTACAATCAATAAGTGTAGTAAAATAGCATATATAAACGGTTATGCATAAACCGGGGCTTGCCTTTAATTTAACACTTAGACAGTGTTTGCTGGGTGGCACTCGCTTGGCGAGCATCCACTAGTTAAGTCCATTCTTCAGGTCGTCCACCACGGCATCTTGTGGTTGGCACCACATCACTGGCTCGATCATCATCTCTCGGTCCTATATGAGGTGCAAGATGCATATGTATGAATATAATGAAAGTAGCACAAAAATAGCACAAGATATACCAAGACACAGTGGCGAACTAAACATTAAAGTGGAAGACACCGTAGATAACTACATGTTAGCTTTAGTTATCTACACGTCGTCGGCGTTCAACATTAACACCATTAACAAGATAACATTTTATTTATTTATGCAACATGACCACGACATCACAAGTACACGCATTTACTACGCTTACCTTAATCGTTCATTTGTTCTTCTATTGACCGTACAAGAGCAACCAATACAACGTAAGTTTGAATAGGACCTAGGCATTCATGTCTATGAACTCCTATATCACAATCAACTAGAGAAGAAACATATAAAATAGGACACTTAGGCAATATTAAGCTTAGTCATGGCAATTCTACATTTGTTTAAGTGCTAACCAAACATTTTTAGCCAAACGGGTGAACTAACAATCAAATGAGCACTAGCAGAATTTTTGGACAGCAATACAGCAGTTGCTTGTTTTAATCATAACTCTTCAATTGTTAGTCCAAAAATATCAAACTAGGACTTTCTGAAAAGCTTAAAAAGTGCTCTACAACATTGGTATTGTCATCCCAGCACGATTAAACACTTAGCAAGGTCAAAAAGTGTAATTACAGCAGCACTGTCCAGATTTGGACAGATTCTGACTTGCAACTTCAAAAATTCACAACTGAAGATTCAGGCATCCAAACAAGGTGATCCTAGACTTTCTGGAAAGGTAATAAAATTTTCTACATATCATTTATAAACATCTTAAGGTGATTCAATATTTAACTAAGGATAAAATACACTAGAAGGCTTTGCTGTCCAGAATTGGACAGATTCAGTCTTCAGAGTTTAAACATCCTTAACTTAATCTTCAGATCACCAAAAATATTGATCCAAGACTTTTTGGAAAGCTTAGAAAAAGCCCTACATAACTTTTATAATCACCAAGAAGTGATTCCAGTTTTAATCAAATCAAATATTACAGTTTTCGAAATCTGTTCTGACAGAGGACAGAACACAACAAGCAGTTTATAAAATTCATAACTCTTAAACTATCAGGCCTGTGGTTATGAAATTTTAACACAAGAAAGATCAGAAAAGCATCTACAACTTTCTTATAACGACCATGAACAGATTGCAACATTAAATTGAACAAACAATACAGTTTCAGAAATCTGTACAGAATTTGGACAGATTCAGTTACTGAATTTGTGAACAGCATAACTCCTAAACTGTCAGACTTATGCCTGTCAAATTTTAACACCAGCAAGATAATAAAGTTATCTACCACTTTTCTATAGCACATATCTACAGAAAATACAATTTAGGTCATCAAACATACAGCACAACTAAAACAGTGCGTGCAGTCCAAAACAGCAATCAATAAATTTCAGCTCCTATAGAATTCACGAATCGCCGCGTTCGAGCGACTTGAATTACTCTAACGCTTTACTATTTAATTGAGTTAAGACAATCAAATTAGAACAAACAAGTCGACTTGCAAATTTTATTCAAGTCATTTAGTGCACTAAAACTACTACAACCAATCAACGACACATTCTCCCCGATAATCACCCAACCATTTGCGGTTTCAATTAGACCCCACATGAGCACTACTACTTTTTACCCGTGCCCAACCATACACATTTAGACCACAATAAGCCATTCGCTGTGTTTACGAGCTTAACCAAGTTATCTAACCATTCGGTTAACTAGAGCAACGACATCGCCGCTAAATAACATACACGTCAACTTGCCTTTTATTGCCGCAATCCGAGACACAACATATACTACAACATTTTTATAAACCCACAGATTCACAAGTATATTCGCACACCGACCAAATCATACGAATCGTAAACTACTAGTCTCCAACTCACAATCACCATGCATTTACTTCCCAATCATGAACACATACATGTTTATCATACGAACAGAGCATTTCAATAATTATCCTAAAACAATTAACTCCATTACACAACTCATACCACAAACCTACTTGACTTGCTTGAAGTGTCTACTCGAATCCGTGAGCACAATCACACATTATATGCGAAGCATAATTTAACGAACACAAAATACGCATCGACTCGATTCGACTTATAAATATTGAGAAAGCGATGACTACTTTGGCATGTCACCACCTCTCTAATTAAGCAAACACAATTTCCTACTTATATCGACCGAACATTCGTGTCGAGCACACCTTATGTTACCTTGTCTCGCATACAACCATGTTGTGGCATGCACTCGAGACACTACGGTTCAACTTAACGAAATCACTACTACAACGCAATTCGACATACACATTTGACAATATCGTGCTCAGACAAACCCACACTTCCAATCTACTTATCGCAGCCAACCACACCACGTGACCACTGCATTCTCATGACAAATTTTAGCATAATTATTTATGTTAACAATTATCGACTAGACGAGTGAAACACCAACTGATTATTCACACATCTCGCCGTCAAACACCAATCACAAGTGGCATAATTTATATTTTTAACCCACTTTAACCTACATCAACCATAAATACATAAAATATATTTAACATAGACTAACCCATTAGCCGACTATGGAAATCATTAAGCATGTTTTACGCTTTATTTAATTTACCACAATTAACACACTACTTTACGACGAAGTGCTTTAGCAAACAATTAATACATCCGTGACCAACCTCTACGACGCACAAAAGAACTATTGCGGCACACAAACACTTGTTGGCATCCCAATCGCAAACACATCTACGCGTACCACTTTCTCCTCCATGAATTTTAATTCGCATACAACATATTCACATACATATATATATACATGACAATGACAAATGTGCAAGTAAGTCAGTCACATGGATTCAACCTGAACAAGTCGGAATTTAGCCGCATGGACTGTCCACACGGCTCGGCGTTTCGTCGAATGGGCAGGGCGCGAAGAGCGACGTCGACCGTTAGCTGTGAAAACACACACGCTTGTTGGCGACAGACCATCGAACATTACAAACGCTAAAAAAATAGCGAGGACAGCGGGGGGGTTTCTCACCATGAGTTTCGACGGCGTGATTGGGGGCTGCGCAAAACAGCGACCAACCGGTGAGCGTCGACGGTGCTGCAACCACACGTCTCCCTCGACATTTTGCCGAACACTTGGCACGCGCGCAGCGGTGGCAGCGAGACGAAGCAGGGAAGGTGCCGGGGCTGTTGGGTGCCATCTCGAAGGGGCGTCGGGGAGGAGATAGCAGGGGAGTCGCTGCTCCACCCAACCAGAGAGAGGGCGCGAGATCTGGTGTTTCCTGGCCGTGACAGGGAAGAGGAGGGAGGGGGCGAGCTCATGTGCTGCTGCATTGGAGAGAACGAGCAGGGGAACAGGGGCGCGAAGGCTGCTGGCCGAGCAGAGGCGTCGGGCCAGGGCGAGCTGCTGCTGCATCCATGGACAGGGAGCTGATGCGTCGCGCCATGGGGATGGGGAAGGAGAGCTGGGCGGCCCTGCAGTTCCTGCGCGCTGGAGAAGACAGCTCCCTGCTGCAGCCGCGCTTGAAGGGGAGAGGCGTCGAGCACCATGGTGGGTGTTTGCTGCTCGCCATGGACAGCAAGGGAGGGAGGAAGGGCGCTGCTTGCTGGAGGAAGAAGGGGAGGAGGGAAGGACGCCATGGGAGAAGAACCCGAGCTCGACGGCATGGGAGCTTGGAGCTCGGCTCCCTGCTTGCTGCTTGCTGCCGTGGGAGCCAGGGAGGAAGAAGGCAGGGAGGATGCATGCCTTGGCTGGAAGGAGGAGAGGGAGAAATGTTGTGGCGGCTAGGGGGGTAGATGCAATTTTCCAAATTGGCAAGGGGAGGCACTTCTATTTATAGCCATGTGAGGGCTAGGGTTTTTAGTGGGCCAAATGGGCTGGGTTGGGCTGGCCCAAACACTAAACCGGGTCACGCTAAATTATTTTACGGAATAAAATGTTCCCGCGGAATTTGTCTGTACGTAGAACAGAGCGAAATAGATTTCGGCGAACAAACGATTGAGCAATTAATTCGGCCGAGAGTTTGATTTAAATTTGCTCGGAAATAATTCCCTACGCGTGATTCGAAAATAAATCATCCTGAGATTTGATCGGCTTTGGATTTTTTTAGTCAGGGAAGGCGAATCTTGGTAATTTAAAATTGCTGTCGATACGGGGTTTTGAGTTCGGTTCGGACATGAGATATTTAGCCGAGTCGGATAAAATTGATTAGAGGACGACATATTGAGCATTCCGTTTGAGAGTACGGAGTCATATTAACTTTTGGACATAGATCGAACACCGAGAAATCGGAGTCAGACACAGCTCGACTAGCAGCTGTTGAGCGTTTGATTAAATGAGCTTTAGACGAGTTTGATAAATTGAGATGTGTTATCAAGTTCGCATTCGTGCCGAGAATTAAAAGTTTTAACAGGCTCCAAAATTGGCCTTCTGTGAGATTTAATAATTCTGAATTCGACAAAATGTGAATGAATAATCTGGATAATCAGAGACATACGCGAGCGAGAAAAGGGAAATTTTTACTGAGCATCCGAGATTAGGATTAATCTCCCGTCATAACACGAAACTGACACCTGGGGTGTCACAAGAACGGCTCCGATACCAATTGAGAGCACCTAGAGGGGGGGTGAATAGGTGATCCTGTAAAACTTAGACTTATAGCCACAAAAACTTGTTAAGTGTTAGCACAATTATTGCCAAGTGGCTAGAGAGGAGTCTCAACAAAACACAATACCACAAGAGATCAAACACAGAGAGGACACAGTGGTTTATCCCGTGGTTCGGCCAAGACCAACGCTTGCCTACTCCACGTTGTGGCGTCCCAACGGACGAGGGTTGCAATCAACCCCTCTCAAGCGGTCCAAAGACCCACTTGAATACCACGGTGTTTTGCTTGCTTTTTCTCAATCCCGTTTGCGAGGAATCTCCACAACTTGGAGCCTCTCGCCCTTACAATTGAAGTTTACAAATAAACACAGAGCAAGGGGGAATGAGCAACGCACACAAGATTTCAAAAGATCAGAGCAACACGCACACAAGCAGCAACAAGAGCTCGCAACACAACTCAAAGAGTACACAACTCCACAAGAGCTCTATATGCTATCACAATGAATCGAATGCGTGAGATCAATGTCTTGGTGCTTAGAAAGGTTGTAGGAATGCTTGGTGTTCTCCTCCATGCGCCTAGGGGTCCCTTTTATAGCCCCAAGGCAGCTAGGAGCCGTTGAGAACAAATCTGGAAGGCCATCCTTGCCTTCTGTCGTTGGGCGCACCGGACAGTCCGGTGCACACCGGACACTGTCCGGTGCCCGATTTCTTTCCTTAACAGGCGCAGCCGACCGTTGCCGACCGTTGCAGATCTGGCGCACCGGACAGTCCGGTGCACACCGGACAGTCCGGTGCCTCCTTCCGACCATTGGCCAGACCACGTGTCGCGCGCAGATTCCGCGGCCGACCGTTGGCTCGGCCGACCGTTGGCTCACCGGACAGTCCGGTGCACACCGGACAGTCCGGTGAATTTTAGCCGTACGCCGTCGGCAAATTCCCGAGAGCGGCGTCTTCAGGCCGAGGCAGCCTGGCGCACCGGACACTGTCCGGTGCACCACCGGACAGTCCGGTGCCCCAGACCGAAGCAACCTTTTGGCTATACACAGCCAACTCTTCTTCTTTCTTCTTCTCTCTGTTTCTAACACTTAGATAAGTATGTTAGTACACAAAACCAATGTACTAAGGCTTAGAAACATACCTTTACTTGTGAATTGCACTTTGTTCATCCATGGGCATAGATTCACACTTAAGCACTTGTGTTGGCACTCAATCACCAAAATACTTAGAAATGGCCCAAAGGCACATTTCCCTTTCAGAAACACGTGTCGAGATCCAGCAGCAGAAGATCATACTTCATTGTCGTCGACATACATGCGCCGAAAGGAAACCCTAGCACACGGATCACAAGAACATGACTTTGATACCACTTGTTATGAATCAATATGACACAAAGTAGATCAAACACAGAGAAGACACATAGTTAACGTGGAAACCCCCTCCAAAGCGAAGGGGAAAAACCACGGGCGCCGGCCAGCAACAATCTCACTATTTTCGGGTGGTTATAGATCACGGGAGACTTACCATGAGATAACTATCTCCTGCGGATTACAAGTGCACTTATAGATGTGAAACCCTAAGCTGAGTAGAGAAATATCTGTACCGCGGGGGGGGGGGGGGGGGGGGGGGGGGGGGGGGGGGGGCGGAGTCCCCCCTCACCCTCCAAATTCCCGGTGACGGGCCTCCACTTCGCTCGCCAACTTGGCTGCCTTCTTCAAAATTTGGATCACAAACTCAACAGTACCATGGTGTCTTTGCAACGATATTGAACTATTACAAGGATTGCAAAAATCTATCGTTGAGTTCGACTAACAAAAGAATCAAGATATGTGTATATCAAGGTTTAGCCGATATAATCTTTATGTGTGCACGAGATTCAGTAAGTGCTGCTAGGCACCACTATTGACTAATGGCAGAAAAGTGGTTTCAGTCATGATCGTCTACACATGACACTAACGGGTCGCACACTTAAGAGGTTGGCAGTTGGAACAATTGCATATATGATTGACTCTAGTGCAAATGGGATATTATTTAATATATACCTAAGAGACAATCATGATCTATGAGAACACTAATGGGCCTTTATGGTAAAAGCCCGTTAGCAATGGTCTATATATACGAAAGAGCTGACGTGCTACAGAGAATCATCTGAGCCATCGCCGCTTTTCTCCCTAGAGTTGTTAGCGCCAAGATTTGACTATTGTTTCTCTGTCTACGCTTGGGGTGTAGCATACTGGCTTCACAATGTTTCATCACTATATATGTGGATACTGAGAGCACCTAGAGGGGGGGGGTGAATAGGTGATCCTGTGAAACTTAAAACTTAAGCCACAAAAACTTGGTTAAGTGTTAGCACAAATAATGCCAAGTGGCTAGAGAGGAGTCTCAACAAAACACAATAACCACAAGAGATCAATCACAGAGATGGCACAGTGGTTTATCCCGTGGTTCGGCCAAGACCAACGCTTGCCTACTCCACGTTGTGGCGTCCCAACGGACGAGGGTTGCAATCAACCCCTCTCAAGCGGTCCAAAGACCCACTTGAATACCACGGTGTTTTGCTTTGTTTTTCTTAATCCCGTTCGCGAGGAATCTCCACAACTTGGAGCCTCTCGCCCTTACACTTGAAGTTCACAAAGAAGCACGGAGTAAGGGAGGGATAAGCAACACACTCAAGACAAGAAATCACAGCAACACCACGCACACAAGTCGCAACAAGAGCTCACAACACAACTCAATGAGTTCACAACTCAACTAGAGCTCTAATTGCTATTGCAAAGAATCAAAGGCGCGGAATCGATGTCTTAGTGCTTAGGAATGCTTAGAGGATGCTTGGTGTGCTCCTCCATGCGCCTAGGGGTCCCTTTTATAGCCCCAAGGCAGCTAGGAGCCGTTGAGAGCATTCCTGGAAAGCAAATCTTGCCTTGTGTCGCCTGGCGCACCGGACAGTCCGGTGCACACCGGACACTGTCCGGTGCGGATTTCTTTCCTTCTCTGGCGAAACCGACCGTTGGCGCCTGGGAGCCGTTGGCGCACCGGACACTGTCCGGTGCACACCGGACAGTCCGATGCCCCCTCCCGACCGTTGGCTCGGCCACGTGTCTCGCGCAGATCGCGCAGCCGACCGTTGGCCCGGCCGACCGTTGGCTCACCGGACAGTCCGGTGCACACCGGACAGTCCGGTGAATTATAGTCGTACGTCGCCGATGAATTCCCGAGAGCGTCCAGTTTGCTCGAGCCAGCCTGACACACCGGACATTGTCCGGTGCACCACCGGACACTGTCCGGTGCACCACCGGACAGTCCGGTGCACCCAGACTGAGCTGAGTCTTGGCTGCTCGAGCCAAGACATTTCCAATTGGTCTTTTCCTGTTTCCAGCACTTAGACACAATACATTAGTCTCTAAAACAATGTACTAAGTCCGAGAAACATACCTTTATCCTTGATTTGTACTTTGACCACCATTTTACACTTAGGTACTTGTGTTGAACACTAAATCACCAAAACACTTAGAAATGGCCCAAGGGCACATTTCCCTTTCAATCTCCCCCTTTTTGGTGATTTATGCCAACACAACATAAAGCAAGTAGAACAAGTACAAAATCAATTCAATTAAGAACTCAAAATTGTTTTGATTCAAATTTGGCATATATGGATCATTCTTTGCCACCACTTGGTTTGTTTTTGCAAATCAAACTCAATTTCCTATCTCTAAGTCAAACACACATGTTGAAACATAAAGAGAGCTATTTCACGAGAAATTGATCAAAGAGTTCAAAAACTCTCCCTATTTCCCATAATCAACCATTCTCCCCACAAGAGGTCAACTTTTGACAACAAGAGGCAAATAAGAGTATTTTGACAAACAAAAACTCTAACTCTACTTTTTCAAAATTTTCAAGTGGTAGCTGATCCATTTCTTGCTTTGGCCTTATTTTCTCCCCCTTTGGCATCAAGCACCAAAAACGGAATCAATCTTGGCCCTAGAACCCCATTGCCTCACCAAAATCTTCAATAAGAATATAAAGGCAATAAGAGTGCATGAGATGAACTTGGAATGAGTTACTCGTTCATCGGAGTGCAGTGGAAGTCTTGCATGGTCCAAGTCCACCTTTTCCCTTTCAATCCTCCTTCGAGACTAAATCAAGCAAACTCAAGCACATAGTTAGTCTCAAAGGTTCAAGTTGTAACACATCTCCCCTAGATATGTGCATCACTTTGCAACGGACTTGTGAGGTCCGGGGAGTGCTTGTACAACTTGAGCACCATAAATAAGCAACAAAATGCATAAGGAACATGATCAAAGGCATAAACACAGGTATGCTATAAATCAATCCAAGTTCCGCGATCTAAGACATTTAGCTCACTACGCAACTTGCAAAAGGTCTGCTCATCTAAAGGTTTGGTAAAGATATCGGCTAGCTGGTTCTCGGAGCTAACATGAAACACTTCGATATCTCCCTTTTGCTGGTGATCTCTCAAAAAGTGATGCCGGATGTCAATGTGCTTTGTGCGGCTGTGTTCAACAGGATTATCCGCCATGCGGATAGCACTCTCATTATCACATAGGAGTGGGACTTTGCTCAGATTGTAGCCAAAGTCCCTGAGGGTTTGCCTCATCCAAAGTAGTTGCGCGCAACACTGTCCTGCGGCAACGTACTCGGCCTCAGCGGTGGATAGGGCAACGGAGGTTTGTTTCTTAGAACTCCATGACACCAGGGACCTTCCTAAGAATTGGCACGTCCCCGATGTACTCTTCTTATCGACCTTACATCCAGCATAGTCGGAATCTGAATATCCAATCAAGTCAAAGGTAGACCCCTTTGGATACCAGATCCCGAAGCAAGGCGTAGCGACTAAATATCTAAGAATTCGCTTCACAGCCACTAAGTGACACTCCCTTGGATCGGATTGAAATCTAGCACACATGCATACACTAAGCATAATATCCGGTCTACTAGCACATAAATAAAGCAAAGAACCTATCATTGACCGGTATGCCTTTTGATCAACTGACTTACCTCCTTTGTTGAGGTTGGTGTGTCCATCGGTTCCCATCGGTGTCTTTGCGGGCTTGGCGTCCTTCATTCCAAACCGCTTTATCAAGTCTTGCGTGTACTTGGTTTGAGAGATGAAGGTCCCATCCTTGAGTTGCTTCACTTGGAACCCAAGGAAGTAGCTTAACTCGCCCATCATCGACATTTCGAATTTCTGAGTCATCACCCTGCTAAACTCTTCACAAGACTTTTGGTTAGTAGAACCAAATATTATGTCATCGACATAAATTTGGCACACAAAAAGATCACCATCACAAGTCTTAGTAAAAAGAGTTGGCTCGGCTTTCCCAACCTTGAAAGCATTAGCAATTAAAAAGTCTCTAAGGCATTCATACCATGCTCTTGGGGCTTGCTTAAGTCCATAGAGCGCCTTAGAGAGCTTACACACGTGGTTGGGGTACCGTTCATCCTCGAAGCCAGGGGGTTGCTCCACGTACACCTCCTCCTTGATTGGCCCGTTGAGGAAAGCGCTCTTCACATCCATTTGGAACAACCTGAAAGAATGGTGAGCGGCATATGCTAGCAGAATACGAATGGACTCTAGCCTAGCCACAGGAGCAAAAGTCTCCTCAAAGTCCAAACCTGCGACTTGGGCATAACCTTTTGCCACAAGTCTAGCCTTGTTCCTTGTCACCACCCCGTGCTCGTCTTGTTTGTTGCGGAACACCCACTTGGTTCCCACAACATTTTGCTTGGGACGAGGCACCAGTGTCCAAACTTCATTCCTCTTGAAGTTACTGAGCTCCTCTTGCATGGCCAACACCCAGTCCGGATCTAGCAAGGCCTCTTCTACCTTGAAAGGCTCAATAGAAGAGACAAAGGAGTAATGCTCACAAAAATTAACTAATCGAGATCGAGTAGTTACTCCCTTGCTAATATCACCCAAAATTTGGTCGACGGGATGATCCCTTTGAATCATTGCTCGAACTTGGGTTGAAGGTGCCGGTTGCACTTCTTCCTCCATTACATGATCATCTTGTGCTCCCCCTTGATCACACGCCTCCTATTCATCATCTTGAGTTGGGGGATGCACCATTGTTGAGGAAGAAGGTTGATCTCGTTCATCTTGTTCCTGTGGCCGCACATCTCCAATCGCCATGGTGCGTATTGCGGCTGTTGGAACTTCTTCTTCATCTACATCATCAAGATCAACAACTTGCTCTCTTGGAGAGCCATTAGTCTCATCAAATACAACGTCGCTAGAGACTTCAACCAAACCCGATGATTTGTTGAAGACCCTATACGCCTTTGTATTTGAGTCATAACCTAACAAAAACCCTTCTACGGCTTTGGGAGCAAATTTGGAATTCCTACCCTTCTTCACTAGAATGTAGCATTTACTCCCAAAAACTCGAAAATACGAAACATTGGGTTTGTTACGGGTTAGTAGCTCATACGACGTCTTCTTGAGAAGGCGATGAAGGTAGACCCTGTTGATGGCGTGGCAAGCCGTGTTCACGGCTTCCGACCAAAAGCACTCGGGGGTCTTGAACTCTCCAAGCATCGTCCTCGCCATGTCTATAAGCGTCATGTTCTTCCTTTCTACCACACCATTTTGTTGTGGTGTGTAGGGAGCGGAGAACTCGTGCTTGATCCCCTCCTCCTCAAGGAACTCCTCCACTTGAAGGTTCTTGAACTCGGACCCATTGTCGCTCCTTATCTTCTTCACTTTGAGCTCAAACTCGTTTTGAGCTCTCCTTAAGAAGCGCTTGAGGGTCCCTTGGGTTTCAGTTTTATCCTGCAAAAAGAATACCCAAGTGAAGCGGGAAAAATCATCAACTATAACAAGACCATACTTACTTCCTCCTATACTTAGATAGGCGACGGGTCCGAAGAGGTCCATGTGAAGCATCTCCAAAGGTCTTGATGTGGTCATCACGTTTTTGGTGTGATGTGCTCCCCCCACTTGTTTACCTGCTTGACAAGCTGCACAAGGTCTATCTTTTTCGAATTGCACATTAGTTAAACCTATCACGTGTTCTCCCTTTAGAAGCTTGTGAAGGTTCTTCATCCCTACATGTGCTAAGCGGCGATGCCACAGCCAGCCCATGCTAGTCTTAGCAATTAAACATGCATCTAGACCGGCCTCCTCTTTTGCAAAATCAACTAAGTAGAGTTTGTCGTCTAATACACCCTTAAAAGCTAGTGAACCATCACTTCTTCTAAAGACAGACACATCTACATTTGTGAATAGACAATTATATCCCATATTGCATAATTGACTAACAGATAACAAATTATATCCAAGAGACTCAACTAAAAACACATTAGATATAGAGTGCTCATTCGATATTGCAATTTTGCCTAATCCTTTCACCTTGCCTTGATTCCCATCACCGAAAATAATTGAATCTTGGGGATCCTTGTTTTTGACGTAGGAGGTAAACATCTTCTTCTCCCCCGTCATGTGGTTTGTGCATCCGCTGTCGATAATCCAGCTTGAATCCCCGGATGCATAAACCTGCAAGGCAAATTTAGGCTTGGGTCTTAGGTACCCAACTCTTGTTGGGTCCTACAAGGTTAGTCACAATTGTCTTAGGGACCCAAATGCAAGTTTTATCTCCCTTGCATTTTGCCCCTAATTTTCTAGCTACTATCTTCCTATCCTTTCTACAAATAGCAAAGGAAGCATTTAAAGCATGATATATTGTAGAAGGTTCATTAACTTTCCTAGGAACATTGACAACATTTCTCCAAGGCATATGATGAACAACATTTCTTCTAAATACATTTCTACCATGCATATAGGAAGAACTAGAAGCAAACATGGCATGAGAGTCAAAAGCATCATAAGCATTACAACTCCTATAAGATTGTCTTCTATCATTGTACATAAAAGCATGGTTCTTTTTAGTACTACTAGCCATAGGGGCCTTCCCTTTCTCCTTGGCGGAGATGGGAGCCTTATGGCTTGTCAAGTTCTTGGCTTCCCTCTTGAAGCCAAGCCCATCCTTAATTGAGGGGTGTCTACCAATCATGTAGGCATCCCTTGCAAATTTTAACTTATCAAATTCGTTTTTGCTAGTCTTAAGTTGGGCACTTAGACTAGCCACTTCATCATTCAATTTAGAAATTGACACTAGGTGTTCACTACAAGCATCAATGTCAAAATCTTTACACCTCTTGCAAATCATAACATGTTCTACACAAGATGTTGATTTACTAGTTATTTTTAACTTAGCATTCAAATCATCATTTATGCTTTTTAAGTTAGAAATAGAATCATGGCATGTAGACAACTCACAAGCAAGCATTTCATTCCTTTTGATTTCTAATGCAAGGGATTTTTGAGCCTCTACAAACTTATCATGTTCTTCATACAAAAGATCCTCTTGCTTTTCTAGTAGCATATTCTTATCATTTAAAGCATCGATCAATTCATTAATCTTGTCAATCTTAGATCTATCTAAGCCCTTAAATAAGCATGAATAGTCTATTTCATCATCATCACTAGACTCATCCTCACTAGAAGAAGCATATGTAGAGTTTCGAGTACTTACTTTCTTCTCCTTAGCCATGAGACATGTGTGATGTTCGTTGGGGAAGAGGGATGACTTGTTGAAGGCGGTGGCTGCGAGTCCTTCATTGTCGGAGTCGGACGTGGAGCAATCCGAATCCCACTCCTTTCCAATATGTGCCTCGCCCTTTGCCTTCTTGTAATTCTTCTTCTTTTCCCACTTTCCACTCTTCTTTTCCTGGTCACTATCATTATCGGGACAGTTAGCGATAAAGTGACCAATCTTACCACATTTGAAGCATGAGCGCTTCCCCTTTGTCTTGTTCTTGTTTGGATGCTCCTTGCGACCCCTTAGCGCCGTCTTGAAGCGCTTGATGATGAGGGCCATTTCTTCATCATTAAGCCCGACCGCCTCAATTTGCGCCACCTTGCTCGGTAGTGCCTCCTTGCTTCTCGTTGCTTTGAGAGCGATAGTTTGAGGCTCTTGGATTGGGCCATTCAATGCATCATCCACGTATCTAGCCTCCTTGATCATCATTCGCCCGCTCACGAACTTTCCAAGTATCTCCTCGGGCGTCATCTTGGTGTACCTAGCATTCTCACGAATATTGTTCACAAGATGAGGATCAAGAACAGTAAAGGACCTTAGCATTAGGCGGACGACGTCGTGGTCCGTCCATCGCGTGCTTCCATAGCTCCTTATCTTGTTGACAAGGGTCTTGAGCCGGTTGTATGTTTGGGTTGGCTCCTCCCCCCTTATCATAGCGAATCTCCCGAGTTCGCCTTCCACCAACTCCATCTTAGTGAGCATGGTGACATCGTTCCCCTCATGTGAGATCTTGAGGGTGTCCCAAATCTTCTTGGCGTTATCCAAGCCGCTCACTTTATGGTATTCATCCCTGCACAATGATGCTAGAAGAACAGTAGTAGCTTGTGCATTTTTGTGAATTTGCTCATTGATAAACATGGGACTATCACTACTATCAAAATGCATTCCATTCTCGACTATCTCCCATATGCTTGGATGGAGAGAGAACAAATGACTACGCATTTTGTGACTCCAAAAACCGTAGTCCTCTCCATCAAAGTGAGGAGGTTTACCAAGTGGAATGGAGAGTAAATGAGCGTTTGTGCTTTGCGGAATACGAGAATAATCAAAAGAAAAGTTTGAATTGACCGTTTTCTTTTTCTCGTAGTCGTCATCGTCCTTTTAGGAAGAAGTGGATTTGTCGCTGTCGTCGTTGATGCGCCTTGTCTTCTTCTTCTTCCCGTCTCTTCTTTTGTGGCTTGAGCCCGAGTCCGTAGGCTTGTCATCTTTCGACTCATTGAAGATAGACTCCTTCTCGTTGTGGACCACCATCCCCTTTCCCTTAGGATCCATCTCTTCGGGCGGTTAGTCCCTTTCTTGAAGAGAACGGTTCTGATACCAATTGAGAGCACCTAGAGGGGGGGGGGTGAATAGGTGATCCTGTGAAACTTGAAACTTAAGCCACAAAAACTTGGTTAAGTGTTAGCACAAAAAATGCCAAGTGGCTAGAGAGGAGTCTCAACAAAACACAATAACCACAAGAGATCAATCACAGAGATGGCACAGTGGTTTATCCCGTGGTTCGGCCAAGACCAACGCTTGCCTACTCCACGTTGTGGCGTCCCAACGGACGAGGGTTGCAATCAACCCCTCTCAAGCGGTCCAAAGACCCACTTGAATACCACGGTGTTTTGCTTTGTTTTTCTTAATCCCGTTCGCGAGGAATCTCCACAACTTGGAGCCTCTCGCCCTTACACTTGAAGTTCACAAAGAAGCACGGAGTAAGGGAGGGATAAGCAACACACTCAAGACAAGAAATCACAGCAACACCACGCACACAAGTCGCAACAAGAGCTCACAACACAACTCAATGAGTTCACAACTCAACTAGAGCTCTAATTGCTATTGCAAAGAATTAAAGGCGCGGAATCGATGTCTTAGTGCTTAGGAATGCTTAGAGGATGCTTGGTGTGCTCCTCCATGCGCCTAGGGGTCCCTTTTATAGCCCCAAGGCAGCTAGGAGCCGTTGAGAGCATTCCTGGAAAGCAAATCTTGCCTTCTGTCGCCTGGCGCACCGGACAGTCCGGTGCGGATTTCTTTCCTTCTCTGGCGAAACCGACCGTTGGCGCCTGGGAGCTGTTGGTGCACCGGACACTGTCCGGTGCACACCGGACAGTCCGGTGTCCCCTCTCGACCGTTGGCTCGGCCACGTGTCTCGCGCAGATCGCGCAGCCGACCGTTGGCCCGGCCAACCGTTGGCTCACCGGACAGTCCGGTGCACACCGGACAGTCCAGTGAATTATAGTCGTACGTCGCCGATGAATTCCCGAGAGCGGCCAGTTTGCTCGAGCCAGCCTGGCGCACCGGACACTGTCCGGTGCACCACCGGACAGTCCGGTGCACCCAGACTGAGCTGAGTCTTGGCTGCTCGAGCCAAGACATTTCCAATTGGTCTTTTCCTGTTTCCAGCACTTGGACACAATACATTAGTCTCTAAAACAATGTACTAAGTCCGAGAAATATACCTTTATCCTTGATTTGTACTTTGACCACCATTTTACACTTAGGTACTTGTGTTGAACACTAAATCACCAAAACACTTAGAAATGGCCCAAGGGCACATTTCCCTTTCAGATACTGTGAAGATATTGTTGTTGTTGCTGCAGTGTTGATCAATAACAAAGTTTGAGTATGACTACTTCCACTATATTGATGTACTATTCTTCTACTCAATTGTATGTCTAGTGGTAATGATTAATGATTATATACTTGTATGCTATCTTATTTGAACATGATAGATATGCTAGTACGTAGCATAAGAATATGATGATGTCTGCTGATATCACTCTGTTTTTTATAGACATGGAAAGCTAAAAAATAGTTTACTTATTCTCTTTTAAATAGAGAAAAGTATGTAGTCCTTGTCAACGGAGGTGCGAAGATAACGATGAAAGTACCATCTCTGTTGTGGCGCACAATCATGGTCATTTTCTTGAGGAAACTACCTGTACATCCATACCCATCATGACAAAGGCATATTTGTGTTTGGTCGATCATCCCCATGTGCCGTGCGCAATACAACTTTCACCACATTATCGCTGTGAAGAATGTTCTTCACTGCACGGGCTACTCCACGGAAAATTGCTACCCGTGCTGGTGTTGCATAAAAGAAAAATAATATCGATCGGCATCGTTCTTTGTTGTTGCTAGGTGCCAGTTTCCTGAATTAGTCTCCAGCATGCTCCAACCAGCGAACCGGAGTCGGCCTACTTTCGCAAGGCCTTTTGGGCTGAAATTGCACATGCTGAAAATCTGAAGTCCGACAATTTTGGCATAGTGGCACGTGTATATGTTTTGCGAAGGTTATAGAAATACTCCCCCAGCTCCTTTACACCAAGAGGTGTTTGGTTGGGCCATTTTCCACCGTAAATAGATGACAGTGTAAATGTTTGACGATGTTAGATTGGCCCGCAAATGATTAAGGCTATTTTCAATAAGAGTTTTATAAGAGATTTCATTGCATTAATTGGTATGCCACGTAGGATTTTTGATAACACAACACTGTATTTATTATGAAATCGGTGAAACTAGTTTCATCACTATGAAACTATACCAATCCGTTTTAAGGTATTGGAAAGCGCGCGAAACCACAATTGAGAGCAATTTGTTTCATCTCCATCTATTTCATCTATTTCTATTATTTATTTGGATGCAAAATTTAAGTCACATGTTAGCCTATGAAATCGTGTCATGAAACTCTTCATTGAGACAATATATTACATTGACGTGGCAACACTAAAAATGGTGTGATAAAACTACCACCCAGAATGGCCTAATAGTGTGACTTGCTATTGGCCAATCCGTTATCGGATCCAAAACCTTGCAACTATATCAATCCGGTACTTATTGCCATTACCGTTCATGTTGTATCTCTGATAAACAAACACCACCCAAGTTTGATGTGCTCGTTTTATTTAAAAAATTTGCAAAAAAATGAAAAATTAAAAACCATGCTTCAAATATATCATCTGCTAAACACAATGAAAATAAATAATAATCATAATTTTTTTGAATAAGACAAATCGGTCAAAATTAATGTAAAAAATTCAAACAAATTATAAATTGAAACTAAAAATTGAAGCGGGTAGTACGATATATGACACTTCAGTTTTCGGACCTAGGACACTGAGAGGTGCTTCTAAAGTCATTCATACCTTCAAAGTCTTTAGGCTATCTGCAACATCTCTATCTTATCTTTTATTTCAAACTACACTTTATAAATAGTGTATTTTGCAGTGTGAATCAGTGTTTTCCACGCTCATATACACACTATGGAGTCCAGTAGAGTTAAAATAGGGGACAAAGAACTGTATATGATATTGTTTATAGAAAAAAAATTAAATAAGAAATAAGTTAGGGGACGAGACAGGAATCTGATGCAGATAGACTTACAACAATGATGACTGCTCCCCTTGCTACCTTTTCTTGTTCGTGGCATCTTTTCTTTTCTAAGCAATTTACTAACCGTCTAATAAAGCCACGTCGACAACAACTTTATGGTACCCTCTTTACAGTGTACTAGTATAGTAGTATGTTTGTCATTTACGTCAAGTGATGTTAAAACTTAATATATTAATATGTATGCCTTTAACTATTTTACTTCAAATATATATTTTATAATTTAATGATATTTATTTTGTATTATTATATTAGTATTTTGTTTATATATCTTTGATCAATTTTTAATTGTTTTACTTTTAAACTATATTTTTTGGATGGAGGAAGTACGTTTCAAGATTTACTATGCATAATTCTATTGCTCATCAGTGCAAATGCAGCTTTTAAGTTAGGGGTGATAATGAGCTATACATTTTATATTATAAAATTTAAGAATCAAATCGAGTTAGGTCAAACTCTATTACTTTTATTTTTAAACTAAAATTAATTAAAAGCTCTAACTTATTATGAATAAATATTTAAATTGTGATCTATTACCATCTTTATTTTATCGCAAGCGTGCAAAGCTGTAATTCCTGTACGTTAAGGATACTAGTAGTTGGATTCGACGTGCAGATGCACAAGGCCTATACTTATCTTGCAAGCCGGTGCTTGATCTCCTGTAATTTATAAACTTCTTTTCTCTTACTAGGTGAGTGCCCGTGCGTTGCAACGGAGACATATAATATATAAGTTACCGTGATATTATATGTCCCTGTTGCAACACATGAGCACTCACCTAGTTAGGAATTATGACTGCTCGATATACTGGCACGCATATACTACGCTCATGCTGGCAATGAAGCCGTGCCCCACCCATTGTTCATATAAATACAACAAACAGCCAACCAACTGAGATTGAGAGGCTCACTTCATATATAATGCATCAAGTGAAAGCAGAAAAATTTCAAAAGCAACGTGACACGAGGTTACAACCTAAAAAAACCCCAAAATCACAGGCACTTGCCATGGACTTCTACGAAGTCCACCAAAAATAAAAGGCGTTCTCTGACGAGTTTTGGATAGAAGACTCGCCAGGCCCAAAATATAATTTGGAGGTCATGCGGCCCGCCATTCAGGACTACTTCACCATAATTACACCAACCCAGAACTATTCGACCTGCGGTTCAGTTCATTTCATGGCAACAGAAGTGTCGATGACGGTCCTTCCTGTAAAGGCCACCTTCAGCAGTATAACATGAACTGCTTGTCGCTCTCCATCACTTTTGGCAGCTACTTTACCGGAACAGCGCCATCTTTCATGCGAGAGCTCGCCACTGAAGACGGCCCCTGGTCGGAGAGGTCATCGTCCATGTAGTGGCGCGCACGAAAGGCCGCCAGGTGTGCGTAGTACGCCGGGAGAACTGTATTATGCAATAACAACACAGTGCAACTGAATTGGTCATCCATGAACAGAAAGGAAACAACATAGAGAACATGGAGGATAACACCAGTAAACTTCACAGTATATGTAAAGTAACTTGCAGACCAGTTACTGACCTATAGAGACTGATCGAGTGCATCGCGCATACCTGAAAGAAAGCCAGATCAACATCTTGCTACCTTGATCATGTTTAAATATGATATCTAAATCACAGAGCAGTAATATAAACAACCATGTAATCTAAATATTTATGAACAACGTCGATAAATTGAAAAGACCATATGTATCAGATGTGTCATTCAAAAAAATAATAGAACTTTCAAGCATACCTTCCATTGGGCGAGACATCTTTATCACCCTTATTGTAGTGTAGAGCTGCCACGGGTTTTCTTCCAGGATATTGTAACTGTTACCTAAGCGACATTGAATAGACTGCACAGCCCACAACAGAAATGAAAATGAAGATCCCATACTTATGCACAGTCAAGTTTGAAGTACTCAACTAATCATCCACTAACCAATTTCCCCATCCACTAACCAATTACAGACAAATGTGTCGACAACTGTTCACTAATCAGCTAATCCTTTTTAGCGATATCGATAAGTCTTTGTTGTATGTTTGCAGGGATGGCATATCGGCACGAATTGTCCTCATAACTCAAAAGATCAATCACAAAGTTCCTTCGAAGAGTCTTTGCATCCTATAGACAAAGACATAAGAGAACAAAACATATTATCTTGTAGAACGATGTTGGGGACTCGTTCTCAAATGCTATGAATTAAGAACAAGGCAACATAAAATATTAAATGTTAACACCCTTCGTCCAATGAAGCATTATCCCATTAAGGATAATGAACTTCGGACGAAGGTTAAAGACGATACAATTACGAAGGTTTAATCTTCGTAATTGAGCTCTGATAGATTATATAAAATAATGTGAAATACGAAACATTAAAGACAAATAAATTATAAATGAACAACATCACTTTTACATTATCTCAATTAAATGTGTCTAAATATTAAATACATTTATACCTCTGCCTTGACAAAGATTAATTCCCGATTGACGCGATTGCAATTACCGAAAAGTGTGAACAGTAAAGGAATACTGTTCACTATTTATAGGCACGGGACACAGCCTTTGAGGAATTACAATTATGCCCCTCATAAAAGATTACAACAACGACTCAAACATTTATGGACTAAAAGGTCATTCTACTTTTAAGTCGGTTTGTAATTCCGAAGCTTCATGAAGAGGAACCTTCGGTCATCACATGCGGACAGCTTCAGCCGAAGCTGTTTCTCCCTGCAGGACCTTCGGCGACGAAGCATAGTCCCAACAGTAGCCCCTTCGCGGTGCTAGATCGTTTTTCGTAACGAGCTTGATCCGTGAAAAAAGTCTCTTAGGCTTCGGGAAGCCGAAGGTCCGAAAAACACCTTCCCTGAGCTCGTTGTCGAGAAACGATTCAGTTTCCGAGCACGTAGCGGTCCCACCCTGCAGAGTTACTATTTGGTCTCTGCGGTCCACCGCGCAGCGGGTGCAAGCAGCTGTTCGCCTGGTGTAAAAATCCTGACGATTCACCTTCTTACCTGCAGCACTATATAAACAGACGGGTAGGTGTGAAGTTACCACAGCATTCATTGCTATTGCACTGTTTTGCTGCCAAAATTTTTAACCATAGCCGAAGCTTGACTCTCGGAATCAGACGAAGCTCCAGCTTAAAGCCTACTTCGTTAGAAGAAAAAGTTTCGGAAGAAAAAGTTTTTAGTTCCCAAAAAATTCAGAATTAAATGGCCAGAGTGCGCTCTACTGCTAGGGTTGAGCGTGAGGGAGCCGAAGCTGAAGGATCGGAGACTGTTCCCATCTCCGAAGCGATGCAACGATCCGGACTGGTAACCTCGGAAGGAATCCGTACTGCCGAAACAGAGCAGACTGTTGCCGAGACAGAACAAGTTGCTGCCGAAGCAGAAGAAGGAAATATTGAGGAAGCTGATCCCGATGATGATTACCATATTGCCGTGCCAAGCAAGCCCAGCCACTTGGACTTCGGAAAGTCGACTGTCTCTAAGGCTGATCTCTCCAAGATGGTGAAGTCGGGTTATTTCAGTGAGAATGAGAAGAAGCTACTTCGCTTCGGGGGGGAAGAAACTACCCCGAAGCCAGAAAAGGATGAAATAGTCATTTTCAAGAGCTTCCTAAAGGCTGGGTTGAGATTTCCCTTAAATAGGATGATCTCCGACGTGCTGCAAAAATTTGGCATCTATTTTCACCAACTGACTCCCAACGCGATTGTCAGGCTCAGCGTCTATATCTGGGCTCTCCGAAGCCAGGCGGTGGAGCCATTTGCCAACAGATTCTGTCGAGTTCATGAGCTGCATTACCAAACAAAAGCCAGAAAAGACGGATTGCATGAAAATTTTGGTTGCTATAACTTTGCTTATCGGAAAACCATGAAGTTTCCCGTGATCAGCTACCGAAGCAAATGGCCGGCAGGCTGGAAATCAGAATGGTTTTATGTCAAAGTTGACGAAGACAAAGAGAAGCTGGTCCAGAGCCCTCTTGAACTAACCTTCGGAGAAACAAGACCCCGCTGCAGAATGGATGTAGAAGGTCCAACTTGGGCTGCACTGGGCGAATTCAAAATTATTGCAGAACATATTGGCACTAGAGATTTAGTGCAAGAATTCCTGGCCTTCAGGGTTTTTCCAACTATGAAAGAGTGGACGATGCCGAAGCTTAAAGGGGAAAAGAAAGAGGGGGAACTCGTCCGACTGCCCTACCATTATAAATTTAAGAAATACTTTAAAGTACCCTGCCAAGAATGGCTTGATACAATTGAAATAATGAGCAATGAAATCCTTGGGAATTACTCTAAAAAAGAGGACCAACTGATGACAGCGGCCTTCGGCACTCGGCCGAAACGAAGGTTGAACAGAGTACTTGACGCCATAGGATTTGAATATGCTGACTACGGTCGACTGGGCGGAGATGCTGGGGGCCCGAAGCGAAAAAAGATTGCTAGCACTACTGACGAAGAAGTCGTCAAGGCAGCAAAAAAGAAAAAGAAATATTCTGATAACATTAGCGCTGAAGAGTTAAATCCTGAGCCAAAGGTGCAAACGGCAAAAAAAAGAAAAAGTGCATCCCCGGAGCCGGAAACGCCAGTCCAAGAAGAAGACACTCCTGCTTCTCCTTCTGCTATTGAAGTAGAAGAAATTATGAAGGTAATGACTGAACCTTTGCCTTTCAGGCTAAGTCCGCTGGCACTGGAACTGACGAAGTTTTTTCAGAAGGACAAGGCAGCTTCGGCAGTAGAAAGTCCTGTGAAGCCAAAAAAGCGGAGAATTATTCAAGTAACAGATGTGATCCATCAGACGCCGCCACCGGCAACGGTTTCAAAAATTGTTTTTACTGAAACTGCCGAAGCCGAAGCTACTGAAATGAGAACTGCTGAAGCTGAATCCGGCAAAGCCGAAGCTACCGGGGCCGAAGCCAGAGCCACCGAAGAGTCAGACCTGGAAACTACACTTGAGGTTATTGACAACATACTGCTGAAAATGGATGAAGAGGAAGCTACCGTGGCTACAGTGAATACAGCAACGGAGAAGGGGAAAGAGCAAATTGATGAAATTTCAGAAGAAGAAGATTTTAACTTTCAAGATTTGCTCGGACAAGAATTAACGGACGCCGAAAAAGAGGAGTTGAGAAAATATGCCATATCCTGCGGATACAAACCGGGGGCTATGCTTTTTGGTGGGGTCAACGAAGGGAAATTAAGATGCCTTCGAAATCACACTGAAGCCAAAAATGTTAGAACCCTTTCCAAAAGCATTGGCTTGCCGAAGCTGGAAGCGGACTTGTGTCGTTATCAACGACACCACATCGCCGGAAGCCTGCTCTATGCTAACTTCAAGGTAACAAATATTTTTGTTATTTTGTTATTACTATTGTTAACTTTTGTGTTGTGTTCTGACGAAGATCATTTCGACAGAGCATATTGTTAAGCAAGGTTCTGAAGATGCAACAAGATCTGGAGGAAGAGAAAAACAAAACTGTTATTCAAGATTTGGCTGAAAAAATTGAAAACCATGAAGCCAATCTAAAAAAGAAAGACTTCGCAATTCAAAATCTTGAAATCATGGTTAAAGAGCACGAAGGTGCACTAGAAAAGAAAGATTTTATCATTCAGACCATGGAGGGCTCTTTGGCTGAAGTCCAAACTGAAAATGACAAATTAAAAAATGAATTGCTCCGTCAATCAGAAAAATTCGAGCAAGAAAAGAAATATTTTGAAGCAAGCCTGAAGACTGAAGTGGATAAATACTCAAATCTGCAGAAATCCTTTACAGAACTTCAGGAGAAATGCTTAAGCTTCGGCATCCGATGTGTGCAGCGGCTGAAGGACGTGTTTCACTCTGTCGGAGCTAGCGCTTCGAAATTTACACCTTCAGCTGAAAACTTGCCAAGAACTTTAGAACATATTGAAGGCGAAGTTGATGCCCTTGACGAAGTTATTGTTGGGCATGCTGACTTCTGCGCCCTGGTAGCTTCTCGGGGCACAGCTGCTGCTTTTTTGAAGGCTGACTGCACACATGGAAACACTGTGAACAGACCAAACTTCAGCCTGTCAGCTTCAGATTTGTTAGATATCCCAAACTTAGCCAGAAGCATCGGAAATAGATTCATGACCCAGATCTGGGTAAGTGGCGGGCGAAAAATGGCAGGCGACGAAGCTCGAAGCCATCTTAAGCCGGTAAAAAACTTATGTTTGTTGCTTTTACCTTCTCCTTTGAAATTTGTACCTTTCTTAGTGTGCTGTTTGATATATACAGGATGACGAAGCTGAAGATTGACAGTGCTGAAGTTTGACAAAACTGAAGACGAAGCCTTAGCTGAAGCTTAAAATTGCTTATAATGTGCTTTCCTGCAAAAATTCTTGGAGAAACTTTTGTAATATAGATATGGAGTAACTTATGTAAATTTGTACATACCTTGTAATATATTCTGTCTCTTTTAAGCGCATCCAGTCTGCTTTGCTGTGGACGAAACTTCTCTTTTGAGCCGAAGGCGAAAAACACCTTCCCTTCTTTTCGTACACAACGAAGCATAGAAAATTTTTCCTTCAAATCTTTTTCCCTTCTCTTTTCTTTTTTTTTCTCTGAAGCACCTAACTTTTTTGTGTAGCATGATGATGATTCTATATATGTCTAAATGAATGTTCATGAATGCAAATGACATGATGAAATGTTATGTGCAATTGAATATTAGGACACATGCTCAAAAAATCATAAGCACGACCCTTCGTCCCCTCAAGAATGATAAAAATGTTTTTGCCGTTTACTTTTCGGCTTCACCGTTTACTTTTCGGTGTATCAGCGTTGACTTTTCGCTGTAAGCCTCCCTTAGAAGCTTCTTCGCCTTTTACTTTCGGCGGAATCAGCGTTTATTTTTCGCTGTAAGCCTCCCTTAGGAGCTTCTTCGCCTTTTACTTTCGGCGGAACCAGCGTTTATTTTTCGCTGTAAGCTCTGCATTCCCTTAGGAACGTCTTTTGAGCTTCTCCCTGTTTTCTTTTCTTTCTCTTTGCACTCGAGGGTGCGTTCTCAGCTTTTACATTTACATTTTTGGGGGATGTCGCTCTTATAGAATTGAAATAAGGAAAAGAAAAATTACATGTTGTGGCCCCATTAAAAACCTTTCTCCCCCTTTGGAAAGGAAAAGGGTGCCACAAAAAAGAATATAAAAAATTACATCAAACTAAACATAATATCTCCGAAGCTCATCCGCATTCCACGATCTAGGAATGTCATTGACGTCCAAATCCTTCAACCTATAGGAACCAGGTCTTGACGAAGATACTACCAAAAAGGGGCCTTCCCACTTCAGCTGTAATTTGCCTACTGTTTCGGGGTTAGCTACTCTTCGAAGTACCAGGTGTCCTGGTTCAATGTTCTTCAACTTGACCTTTCTATCACGCCATTTTATTGTTTCAGCTTGATACTTATTGATGTTTTCCACAGCTTGGAGTCTGATTCCTCCAATAACATCTTTTTCTATAGAGCAATCAGCTTCGTTTTCGCCCTCTGCCGAAGCTACTGTCCTTATTGATCCTGTTTTAGCCTCTTCTGGGGTTATTGCTTCGTCACCAAATAATAGTTTAAAGGGTGTAAAGCCTGTTGATCTTGAGATGGTTGTATTATGACTCCACACCACTTTGATTAACTCGTCTGGCCACTTTCCCCTCGGCTGATTGAAGATTGACTTCATTATTCCTGTCATTATGATCCCATTGGCTCTTTCAACAAGTCTATTTGATTCTGGGTGTCGGACTGATGCAAAATGGATCTTCGTGCCAATTTGATTACAAAATTCTCTGAAGGCTTCAGAATCAAATTGTGTCCCATTATCCACAGTGATAGCCTTCGGTACTCCGAAGCGACAAACAATGTTCTGCCAGAAAAACTTTTGAATAGTAAACGAAGTTATTGTGGCTAAAGGCTTCGCCTCAATCCATTTGGAAAAATATTCCACTGCCACCACCACGTATCTTAAGTTCCCCTGTGCCGGTGGTAATGGACCTAGCAAATCCAGACCCCACCTTTGCAACGGCCAAGTGGGTTGTATTAACTGAGTTAAAGACGAAGGTTGTTTTTGATCTCTTGCACATTTCTGACAACCTTCGCACTTTTGAACTAAATCCGCTGCATCCGAAGCTGCCTTTGGCCAATAAAATCCTTGGCAAAAAACTTTTCCAAGCAAGGGCCTAGATCCAATGTGTGATCCACACAGACCTGCATGTATGTCCTTCATTAACTCTATACCTTCGGATCTGGATAAGCACTTGAGTAATGGGGAACAGACCCCACGCTTGTATAACTCCCCTTCTATTATAACATATGGTCGAGCTCTTGCTTCTATTCTCCTGTTATAAGCTTCATCGTCTGAAAGAAAATTACCCTGAAGGAAAGAGATAATCTCAGTTCTCCAATGTTCACTATAAACAGGGGATATGTTAAGGATTGCTCTTTCAAGAAGCTCGACCGAAGGTGCTTTTATTGTTTCAAAAAATACTTCCGAAGGTACAGGCAGCCCCTGGGCTGCTGACTTAGCCAATAGATCAGCGTATTCATTTTCTCCACGAGGAATATTTTTGACAGAGAAACCTTCGAAGGAAGCCTCAATCCTTCGGACTGTATCTAGATATTTTTCGAGCTTCGGGTCTCTTGCTTTGTAACTTTTGTCAATATGACCAGAAATAACTTGGGAATCAGTTTTAAGGATGGCCCTTCTGATCCCCATTGCCTTTAATTTCCGAAGACCCAAAAGCAAAGCTTCATACTCGGCGATGTTATTTGTGCAACTAAAATCAAGTTTTGCCGCATAACAAGTTTTAACTTTGGAAGGTGAAATCAACACAGCAGCCGCTCCTGCTCCAAAGGTTCCCCAAGACCCATCGCAAAACACTGTCCATGCTTCGGCGTCTTTATTTGTTTCTTCCTCCTGAGCCCCTGGCGTCCAGTCAGCAATGAAGTCTGCTAACGCCTGGGACTGAATCGAAGATCTATGAACATATTCAATACAAAATTCATTGAGCTCTGCAGCCCATTTTCCAATCCTTCCAGTAGCTTCTCGGTTCCTCATAATATCCTTCAGAGGTTGTGAGGAAGGAACAATTATGTTGTAAGCTTGAAAATAGTGCCGAAGCTTCCTGGAGGCCATCAAGACAGCATACAGTACCTTCTCCAACTCTGTATAATTTTTCTTTGACAAACTAAGAACTTCGGAAACAAAATATATTGGGGCCTGCCTCTTAACTTGGCCTTCAAGCTTCTCCTGAACAAGTGCTGCACTTACCGCTGAGTGCGAAGCTGCCACATATAATAACAAAGGAGCCCCTGGCGTAGGTGGAGTTAGTGTTGTCAAATCTATCAAATACTGTTTCAGTTCTTCAAAAGCCTTCTGCTGGATTGGTCCCCATTGAAAGACTTCGGCTGACTTCAGTACTTCGAAGAATGGTAAGTTTCTTTCTGTAGATCTGGATATAAATCTATTGAGAGATGCCAGCCTTCCTGTCAATCTTTGAGCCCCCTTTTTTGTACTTGGTGGCTCCATTCGAAGTATAGCTTCAATTTTACTTGGGTTGGCCTCAATTCCCTTTGTTGAAACTAAGCAACCAAGAAATTTCCCCTTCTTTACTCCGAAGACACATTTTTCTGGATTCAGCTTTAGACCAGCCTGTCTAAAATTAGCAAAGGTCTCTTGTAAATCAGCAATGTGGTTGTCCTGCTTCGTGCTCTTTACAATGATATCATCAACATAAGTTAGTACATTCCTGCCTATCTGAGAATGGAGAACCTTTGCTGTCATTCTGCTGAAGCTTCCTCCAGCATTCTTAAGCCCTTCAGGCATCCGAAGGTAACAGTATGTCCCACTAGGGGTTATGAAGCTGGTTTTTGGTTCATCCTCCTTCTTCATCCAGATTTGATGATAGCCTGAATAGCAATCCAGCAAACTCATAAGTTCTGATGAAGCTGCTGCATCGACTAGAGAATCTATCCTTGGCAATGGGAACTCATCCTTCGGACAGGCCTTATTGAGATCAATAAAATCGATGCACATTCTCCATTTACCATTGGCCTTCTTCACCATAACAGTGTTAGCCAACCATTCTGGGTATTTTACCTCTCTAATAACTCCGGCACTAAGGAGTCGCTTCACTTCATTCCGAGCACCTTCGGCCTTATCGTCAGACATCTTCCGAAGCCTCTGCTTCCTGGGTTTGAAGGATGGATCAACATTGAGCGAGTGCTCAATAACATCCCTATTAACTCCGCAAAGATCATTGGCTGACCAAGCAAAAACATCTTTATTGTTGAACAAAAACCTTATCAAGGTTTTCTCCTGCTCTTCGGACAATTGAGATCCCAATAACACCTTCTGCTCTGCTATATCCTCACACAAGAGCATGGGTTTCGGCTGGTCAGCCGAAGCAGCTTTTTCCCTTCTGAACTTGTACTGCTCACAAGCTTCAGTTCCATCTATATTATGGATTGCTTTTGAGTCTGTCCAATTCCCTTCGGCCCTTCTGGCAGCTTCTTGACTTCCATGAATAGCAATGGGCCCTTGGTCCGAAGGTATCTTCATGAAAAGATAAGCTGGATGCAGAATTGCTTCGAAGGCATTAAGAGTACCACGACCAATGATTGCATTGTAAGGGTACTCCATGTCAACAATATCAAACATAACTTGCTCAGTCCTTGTGTTGTTGATGAATCCGAAGGCCACTGACATTGAGATTTTGCCAAGTGCTACAATCTGCCTTCCTCCGAAGCCGCAGAGGGGATGTGTGGCATCAAGAATTTTATCTTCGGGCTCTTGCATCTGTCTGAAGGCCTTAGCAAATATGATATCAGCTGCACTGCCTGTATCAACCAAAACATTGTGGACCAAAAATCCTTTGATAACACAAGAGATAACCATAGCATCATTGTGTGGGTAATCCTTGAGTTGAAGGTCCTCTTGGGAAAAGGTAATAGGAATGTGAGACCATCTTGACTTGACGAAGGGTCCTTGCACCCCGACATGCTGTACCCTTCTCTGTGCTTCCTTCTTCTGTTTCTTGTTGGCTGGTTCTGAACATGAACCGCCCGTTATCGGGAGTACCAGCTTCGGAACCGAAGCAGCTCCAGCTTGAATATTGAACGAAGCCATTAGCTCAGAAAAGTGGAAGTGAGTTCACCGAAGGTGGGCGCCAATGTTGGGGACTCGTTCTCAAATGCTATGAATTAAGAACAAGGCAACATAAAATGTTAAATGTTAACACCCTTCGTCCAATGAAGCATTATCCCATTAAGGATAATGAACTTCGGACGAAGGTTAAAGACGATACAATTACGAAGGTTTAATCTTCGTAATTGAGCTCTGATAGATTATATAAAATAATGTGAAATACGAAACATTAAAGACAAATAAATTATAAATGAACAACATCACTTTTACATTATCTCAATTAAATGTGTCTAAATATTAAATACATTTATACCTCTGCCTTGACAAAGATTAATTCCCGATTGACGCGATTGCAATTACCGGAAAGTGTGAACAGTAAAGGAATACTGTTGTTGGGGGCCTTCGTCCTCCGAAGGTCCTCAAAAACATGATTTGACAATGTTTTCCGAGTGGATTATGTGAACAGGTATTTTCGGATCCAGAATTATGAATATGGAGCACGGCCAGGACGAAGCCTGAACCAGACGAAGGTCGAGTGTAGCCGAAGCTGTGCGCAGGGAAGCTTCGGCGCGATGGCAGAAGGGGGAACCGACTTAAAGATGAAAAGACTTCGGGGGCCTCGACAGATTTCCATAAGCCGTTAACAAATGTAATGGACATGGATGTAATTTTACGTGGGCTGCGTCCCGCGTCTATAAATAGATGAACAGTACTCCCATACTGTTCACGCTGACTTGGCATTTGCTTTTGCGTCACGCTTGTACTTTCTACCTTCTCTCAGGACCGAAGGTACATTTGTAATTTGAAATCATTTCTATTTCTCCATGTTAATAAAATAGAAATGATTCTGCGATGATGCTTATATTATATTTCATGCTTTATATAAGTCCTTCGTCATTATCTGTTATGTTTGCGAAGGTATTTCTCTTATGACCTTCGTCCCAGACTCATTATTTCCCGAAGGGGACATAATGCTTCGAGGGACGAAGGACTTTAACACTTAACACTTTTTATGTTGCCTTGTTCTTAACTCTTAGCATTTGAGAACAAGTCCCCAACATTGGCGCCCACCTCCGGTGAACTCACTTCCACTTCGAGTCTTCGTGAACACCTTCGGAAGCTATAGACCTTCGCTATGGCGCCGAAGAAAGCTTCAGCGGCTGGGGCTGCAGCACTACAACCGCTGGACCACAACCAGGAGACCGTCTCTCTTCGGGAGGCCAGAAGCCAGAAGAGAAAAGCTGTTAGCCCGACGCTTGAGGAAGAAGAGCTAGACCAAGAAATCAGAGAGATGGAGATGCTACATCAACAAGTGCAGAGGAAGAAGGAGAAGATGGCCCGCCTAGCTGAGTTGCAAAGGCAAATTGACGAAGCTTCTGAGGAATTTCGCCATCTCACTCACGATGAGCAGAACAGAAGGCCTCATCAGAAAGACCTCCATCAGGAGGGCTTCGTCAACGAAGACGACTGGTATGATAATTTCCATCAGGGAAATTTTGTTTTTGATGATGCTTCTCCTCTGTCTGCTGAGCTGCAGGCTACACCTTGGCCTCCATCCTATAAGCCACCCCAGCTCCCCATGTTTGACGGCCACTCCGACCCGAAGCAATTCTTGATGAGCTACGAAGCAACAGTGTCTTCGTACGGGGGCAACGCTGCAATCATGGCGAAGTCTTTCGTCATGGCCGTCAGGAATGTTGCTCAGACCTGGTATTCCTCCCTTCGGCCAGGAACAATCACTTCATGGCAGAAGCTGAAGGATATGTTACTGACCAGCTTTCAAGGATTTCAAACGAAGCCGGTTACAGCTCAAGCCCTCTTCCAGTGTATTCAGGATCACGAAGAATACCTTCAGGCGTATGTCCGAAGGTTCTTACGATTGAGGGCGCAGGCACCAACGGTGCCCAATGAAATCGTTATCGAAGCCATGATCAAGGGGCTCCGTCCTGGACCTGCAGCTCAATACTTTGCTCGGAAGCCTCCTCAGACCTTGGAGAAATTGCTCCAAAAGATGGATGAGTACATTCGTGCTGACAATGACTTTCGCCAAAGAAGGGAGGAGGCCTTCAGATTTTCTGAGATGACCAGGGGCTTCGGAGGAAGATACTACCCGAGGCATGTCCGTTCCATTCACAACACTCAGAATGATGATAAGGGGAGTCAGCAAAACAGGCCGCAGTGCTCCTCACAGGCTTCGGGGCAACAACAAACTTTCTTTCGGCCACCAGCTCCAAGAGGCAGAGGCGCCAGGGGCTTCGGCGGAAGATTCGGAGATCAGCCAAGGAGACTGTTTTGCCTATTCTGTGGAGAGGGCAAGGGCCACACCACTAGGACGTGCCATGTTACAATCCAGAAGCAAAAGGAACTAGCCGAAGCTGCACCTCAACAAGCTCAGTCGAAGCAGGTTATGCATACTGCTTCGTTTCATCCGCCTTATGTCCCACAATACATAGACAACCACCCTGCGGCTTCTGTAGCTTCGGCAAGTCAACCTCAAGCTTCCTGGCAGCAGCTTCCGCCTCCACCTCCATTGCAGCAAGGTCAACAGCCAGAAGGGAGTCAATACGCTCCACATCAGAGGGACTTCAGAGAACAGTCCGAAGCTCGCACAGTCAACAGCACTGTGCCAGAGTCGAAGCACATTTATTGACATATCCTACCTTTGATAGCAGTCTTTTCTATTCAGTTTTATTTTCTGTGAAGCAAAAAACATTGATAGTTTTCATGTAATAATTTCGTTGTTTCCCACGAGGAAAATCTATTTGCTCCACAGGCCTAAGTTGCTGAAGCCTAAAACTTTTTCCGTTACCAAGGAGGACCTTCGGATTAAAAATCCTTCGGAGTAACAGAAAGTCGTTCTAAGGAACGCAGAGTAAGTTTATGAAGTCACAAAAAGCCGTTCCAAAGGGAGCGCAGTGTAAGTTTTCTGCTCAGAAGTCGTTCCTAAAGGAATGCAGAGCCTACAGCGAAAAGTCAACGCTGATACCGCCTAAGTAAAAGGCGAAGAAGCTCCTAAGGGAGGCTTACAGCGAAAAGTCAACGCTGATACCGCCTAAGTAAAAGGCGAAGAAGCTCCTAAGGGAGGCTTACAGCGAAAAGTCAACGCTGATACCGTCTAAGTAAAAGACGAAGAAGCTCCAAAGACGTTCCCAAGGGAATGCAGAGCTTACGAATATATTTTATGTGTATCTCCGGAACAAATGTCACATGCATAACATAACATCATCACATCATTTTGCATAGCATAAGCATCATACATCATGTTGCATTTGGCAAGAGAAGGAGATACTCTCAACCTTCGAAAGGATGCTTTGAGAAAGTGACATCGAAATTGTACAGCTTCGGAATACAGCTTCGGAGAATATTTTTACGAAACATGGGCGAGCTTTATCAGATCAATATCGAAGTTGTGTAGCTTCGGAGTTTAGCTTCGAAGAATGTTTTGACGAAGCATGGATGTGATTCATCAGAATAATTTTAACGGAGAATGCCTTCTTCACGAAGCATGAAAAGAAGGGAAGGTGTTTTTTCGCCAAAGGCTCAAAAATGGTATGTATTTAATGTTTCATGCATCGTAAAGAATTCAATAATGAAAGGAGATTTGTATATTACATTCAAATGTACAAAGTGTTACATAGATTACATTTTAAATGATTTTTCCAAATAGCATCTAATCTTCTCTCAATACTTCTTCGGCGGCCTCATTTAGAAATTGGTCAACAACCTTGTCCAAGATAGTTTCGGCCATTTGTTTAATTTCTTCGTCGACATTTGATCCAGCAGTTTCTGAGGGAAGAGAACATTTCTTCATTACTTTTGCAAACCTTGAGCAAAGTTTGGAATAAAAATTACAACACAATAAGAGCGACTAATTGGTACCTAATTGCCTTTCGGGCTCTGTACTCCTTTCGGCAGCTTCTGCCACTTTTCTGGCGTCATGAATGCCTTTTTCGCTTCTTTGGATGATCTCTTGCGCCATTCCTCGGCCGCCGTCGTTCCAGATATCAGTAAAAAATTTGCCACCAACCACGCTTGCTTCGGCCGAGGGGTCCTTGACGTCTTCGGAAGATAAGGTAGCTTCGGATTGAGCTAAAAATTTTACATGCCCGCAACCTTTCTTCTCTAAGACAGAAGCAATTCCTCTGGCGCCCGAAAAAGCGCATATGTCGCCACGACTGTTCAGAATCTCTTCGAAGGCCTCTGCTTCGTGGCTAATCCACTCCAGCGGACCTTCGGGATTGCCTCGAGAGAAATTCTCTTCGCTGGAAAAGGCGCCTACGCTGGCGAAGCTGGATTTAATTTTATTCACGCATTCTACAGATTTGACATAGCATTTCCTCTGAGATGTGCGAAGCTCCTTAACTTTTGATTCCAATTTGCTGACCATAAAATCACTAAGTTCTCGTTTCGTTTCCTCAAGCGCGCGCTCCTCTTTAGCTCTAGCCAGCTGTTTCTGAAGATCTTTAATCTCGCGTTTTTGAGCTTCGGCCTGGGCCTTTGAAGCAGCTTCGTCTTTTTTCACTTTATCTACCAGTGTAAGCAGAATTTTATCTTTTTCCAAAGCTTCGTTTCTCAGTCTGATAACTTCGGAGCGTAAATTATTAAACGCAATTTCATAGCTTTCATCTTCGGCGCTCTTTTGGGCTCTTAGTGCGTTGCTTAGGATCAGGCCCTATACGAAAAAGAATTCATATAAGAAAAAAGGAATGAGTTGCGTAAAAATAAGGGGGTTTTTCAAGTGTTTAATTCCTATACCTTCAGGCTGTTGTACGCAAGACTGTCTGCGAGATCTTCTTTCGTCATGGCGCTTAATCCAGATTCAAGCTTCGGGAAACCAATACTTCTGGCCATTTCTCGGCAGACAGATAGCTCTTTGTTGTCAGGCAGGCAGTATAAGAAGTCATCTTCATTCGTTCCATTGAATATTACTGCCCCCTTCGGATATTTTAGTTCCTTTGCATAATGGATGGCTTCATGAGTTTCTTCTTCAGATAGCTTCTTCCCCGAAGCATGTCGTATCATGTAATCACGCATGCTGGCAGGTGCTTCGGGGATGGCGGTGTCAGTTTCTTCAACTAATACTGGTTCTGGAATTTTTATTGCTTCGGCTTCAAAAGGTTGCTCCTTGTAGGGCTCTGAAGGCCCAGCTTCAGCTTCGGCTTGTTGAGCCGAAGCTTCAGTAGAAGCTTCAGCAACTTCAACACTCTTTTTTGGAATTGTGCTTGAAGACTTAATTGTCTCCAAGACGTCTAGTACATTTACCATTCTTTTCCTTTTTGGGGTCACTGATGGCCCCTTTTGGTTTTTTGCTGTTTCAATATTTACTGCAGGACTCAAAACTTCTAATGTTCTTTCCTTAGTCGGCTTTTTCGCTTCTTCCATTTTTTCTGTGGATGGTGCTTCGGCCATCTCTGCAGTTTCTGGCAGCAAGGTTGGCTGTTCAGCTTCGGTGGCCGAAGAAGCTTCTCCGGTGAACTCAGGCACCGAAGCTGGTTCAATATAACGCGGCCGATGCGTAAGAACCTTTATCTTTTTCCTTTTCGGTTCTGGCTCGCTAGGAGCAGCTGCAGCTTCTTCTTTTGCAGAGATTGTGTTTTTTCTCTTCTGCCTTCGAATGGGATAGCAGTAATCAGGGTAGACAAACCCAATGGCATCAAATACCCGATTCAGTCTCTTCTTTTTTCGGCCTCCGAAGGCTGCTGACATTGCATTATCTTCAGCCTTCGAGTAGGTCCCGAGTAGCTCATCACTTAAATTGTCAATGCTTTTCAACCACTCATCATCTGGCTCAATAAATTTATCTCCAAATTTGAAGGTGTACTTCAGTCTCACAAGCCCACCTTCGTCGGCCTCTTTTATGGTTTCTTGTGGCATTTCCCATTTCTCAGCAAGCGGCCACACCCTGAAGGCGATATGTTCTTGTACTAAGTCCCTTGTTCCTATAAAAGAACAGACAACGCCGAAGGCTCTTTGGCACTCTTCGGCGGCTTCGTTCATTTCAACCTTCGGCCTCCGAAGGCCGAAGCTTTGCCAAATAGGACGCATAATTATACCTTTGATGTCTTCTCGTGCTGATAAGTCATTCTTCACATAAAACCATTCTGTCATCCAATCCCCGGGCCATCTCTTCCGAAAGGTTGGTACGGGACAGCTTGCCCCGGACCGAGAAACGAAGCTGTAGCAGCCAAAGTTGTTATGGTACTGTTCTTTGCCCCAAGGCTTTGTTTCATATAATAATTCATGAACATTACAGAAGCTTCTTGCGTCAGGCTTCAGACCTTGGCTCCTCGCGGCCCACACGAAGATGTTTAACCTTATAATTGCCTCGGGAGTAAGTTGATGAAGATAGACTTCGAAGATTTTCAACACCTCCACGACGAAGCTGCTCAAGGGGAATCGCAATCCAGCTTTCAAAAAGCTTCGGTACACCACAACTTCATTTTCTTCAGGGTGTGGACAAGTTTTTTCCCCTTCGTCCGCCCTCACAATGGACAGATCCCGGAAATACCTTCCTCTCATATTAACAAGATGATTCTCTTTGATAGTTGATTTACCATAAACTGAATGGCTTGGTCGCCAGGGGCGATCTTCGGAGTCTTCGCCACTACTGTCTATATCATAACTTTCACTGTCACCAGTATCTTCAGACAACCCCTCCAGAATTTCCTTGGTAATCTTTTCTGTGTTGGACTTCGACATCGCTATAAGAAACCCTAGGTTCTTCTCTTCATCAAGACTCAGCTTCATCTCAGCAGCAGCCTTCTTAGCAGCTTCAGACATCTTCGGAAGCGCTAAAAAACTGTTTTTAAAAGCCGAAGCTTCAAAGCTAAAAGATCAGCAAATCTTAGTGCGCAGGAGCTAAAAATTTTAGTGGGCCGAAGCAGAGGGCAAGTGTGCGTACCAAATCAGTTCGCGATGTGATCTTATTTATACGCCTAGGGCGTTGAAAATTGAAAGGCCCCGCTTGTCAGTAGATGTTGCTATTCTAGCAAAGGGAAGGTGTTTTTTCGGACCTTCGGCTCAAGGCCTTCGTCCATATCGCAATCTGAATTTATTATTTACAAATTAATATTGCGAGGGGCTACTGTTGGGGGCCTTCGTCCTCCGAAGGTCCTCAAAAACATGATTTGACAATGTTTTCCGAGTGGATTATGTGAACAGGTATTTTCGGATCCAGAATTATGAATATGGAGCACGGCCAGGACGAAGCCTGAACCAGACGAAGGTCGAGTGTAGCCGAAGCTGTGCGCAGGGAAGCTTCGGCGCGATGGCAGAAGGGGGAACCGACTTAAAGATGAAAAGACTTCGGGGGCCTCGACAGATTTCCATAAGCCGTTAACAAATGTAATGGACATGGATGTAATTTTACGTGGGCTGCGTCCCGCGTCTATAAATAGATGAACAGTACTCCCATACTGTTCACGCTGACTTGGCATTTGCTTTTGCGTCACGCTTGTACTTTCTACCTTCTCTCAGGACCGAAGGTACATTTGTAATTTGAAATCATTTCTATTTCTCCATGTTAATAAAATAGAAATGATTCTGCGATGATGCTTATATTATATTTCATGCTTTATATAAGTCCTTCGTCATTATCTGTTATGTTTGCGAAGGTATTTCTCTTATGACCTTCGTCCCAGACTCATTATTTCCCGAAGGGGACATAATGCTTCGAGGGACGAAGGACTTTAACACTTAACACTTTTTATGTTGCCTTGTTCTTAACTCTTAGCATTTGAGAACAAGTCCCCAACAACTGTTCACTATTTATAGGCACGGGACACAGCCTTTGAGGAATTACAATTATGCCCCTCATAAAAGATTACAACAACGACTCAAACATTTATGGACTAAAAGGTCATTCTACTTTTAAGTCGGTTTGTAATTCCGAAGCTTCATGAAGAGGAACCTTCGGTCATCACATGCGGACAGCTTCAGCCGAAGCTGTTTCTCCCTGCAGGACCTTCGGCGACGAAGCATAGTTCCAACAAACGAGATAGCTAGAATGTAAGTTTTGAACATAAAATGAACGTACTACACTCACCCCAACAAATTTCAGTCGTCTGTCATTCCCCCATATGGCCATAGCTTGTAGAACGAGGTAGCTGATATTAAACCTATAGAATAATATTTGGGCAACTATGTTTTATACAATGATTATCATAGAAAAAAAAATTAAACTGCTGAGAAGGTGGTACGAAGAAAATACCCTCTTAAGTCAATTGGAACACCAGTCTGAATTGTATGTTCCCACTTAAAGATATCCTCCGCCCATCCAGAACGTTTCTTGCTGTAAGCAATCTTATATTTTTTTGAGGCCATGATAATCGCTTCCGCGAACCTCTTGTATGGCATGTGTTTACACCAATCTTGAGTCGGTGTAAAATCGATAAAAGTCACATGCTTTTTAACATGATCTATTACGAAAAGGGCGTGACATCCATTGAATTTTCATGGCATGAGAACCTGCAAAATATCAGTCATTAGGATCCTACAACAGAAGTGTCCTTTATAAATACATTCGAAATGAACACATACTTACATATCTACAACCCGTGATATAATAATTCATTGATGGCCAACAATCGAGTGTTTTGGCTAACTCTTCTTTTGTAGGATCCTGATGGTACTTTGGAAGTTTACCAAAACCAACCATTCTCTGGACAGTATATATACATGTCCACATGATGATTAGATGTAGATACTATATATTAATACAATAATGATTGGAAACAAACTTACCCAAAAACGCATGTCCATATAATGCTTTCTATTATTTATGATTTCTCCTTTCGGCCTACGTGACTCTTTATTGGCAAGCAGCCGAACAGCCATGTCAAAACATCTTAGAATCATATCTTGATTTGTCGTTAATATGTTTTGCAGGTCTTTGACAGATATTTCTATCTTAAAAGGATTGAAACTTCGCACCCATGTTCTCCTGTAATGTAGCATGACGAAAGTCTATATCAAGAATCTAAGTAGTTGATATACATAAAATAAATAAATCAATGAGCACTTACTCTAGTGTCGTATCGTCTTCTATTGCCATCATATAATCACATAAAACATCTATTGAATCAGCTTTGGTCACAGGCATGTCCTTTGTGGAAAGACCAACCATTAAAAAGTCATTGGTGCAACCATCGGTAGAGACTTTTACAGGAGCTCTTTTATCCCAATCATCAACAAACCACCTTTGCAAGTCTGCTTGAGTAATAGGGCCTTCCTCATCTTCATACACTACTTCGCTATCATCAAGCACGTGGAGTAGTTTCCTCTTATTAGAATCTGTTGGGTTTTCTAATATCTCAACATCAGATGGGCTTCCAGAGTCAACTTCTTTTTCATTTTTGTATAACAGACACCCCCTTCTCTTATTCAGGTCTGAAGATAGTAATATAGCAGCCATTTTTTCCTAAAGTGTGACATGTCATCCTACAAATAAGAAACAATTATTTAGCATTATATATGTAACACTGACTGTAGATGTCCATATATGTCATAGTAGTAATAATATACCTGGGTAAAACTGTCAGACATTTCATCCCCTGTCCAGTATTCGATATAGTTCAAAAGAAAGAGGCCACATGAAGAGCTACAATATACATTAATACCAACATAAAGATTAGTATGAATGAAGAAATTGGTAAAGAAGATCTTAGGACGTACCTATCTGTCTGCTTTGCATATCCCATGTCTATTTCTCTGAGCGGCCAAGAAGCAACTTGGAGGTCTGACCACCTGTGGTCTTTTAACTCCTTACGTTGAGATATCATATCTATTTGTCTTTGCAGTCCTTTAATCTTTATATATTGTAAAATAAAATTAGAGATTGGGATAAGTTAATATTGAATTCATAATTGTTTAGTTTGTGCATACTCACAGAGTCAGTGAGGTCTTTGCGGTCTTGTGAAGTACCAAGTGAATCGAGCACTTGTATCTCCATATTTCTTGCATGGATCACAGCAAGATACCAGTGCGTCTCTCGGATGTTTATCGGAATAAACACCTACAAAACAATTATAAATACTTGCATAAGAATAAAATACATAAAACACTAACTGTTCAGATTGCAAACTCATATGTATCATGTCATGGTCTAGGTAAAGTAACACCCTTCGTTCAGCGCTACATATGTGTGCCATGTCTTTAATTGGATATAGCTCCTCTGTTTTAATTTCAAGATCACCATCTCGCTTCAGGAAATTGAACTGGAAAGCATTTTCTATGTGAACGCGACCTCCAGATCGGCACTTTAGATGCTTTTGAGCTTTTATCAAATTTATGTAACAGTCTATAACCTGCAAGTGTGTAAGTTGTGGTTAAAAATACCAGGATGAGTAAAAAAACTTATACATAACAACGTCGCCAAATATAAAAACTAAGCATGGATTACCTCGTCACCTAAATATGCGCTCGGCTGAAATAAACACTCCATCCACTTCCTTTCAACAAAGGCATCATCAATAAGATCGACTTCTACCCTTGGTTCACAAGGGATTTCCTTGATAAAATCGATGAGAGCAAGATCACCTTGCGTGCAAATATAGTCTAGGAGCAACCAGTCATGAGATAAAACTAAAATTAGTTATTACAAAAAATACAAATTGATCCATAAAGAAATAAGAAAATTATAATACCTTCTCGAACTATTGTGGTTGCCACCGATTTTTTGGCTTGTTATGAGACAATCCTACAAATAGAGATTCCATTCTCGTGGGACAAAAACCTACATTCATAACAAATTGTTAGATGCATAAAATTTAATATTGCTAATTTCACAAATGATCCAAAACTCAACAATACTTTAAGATAGTATGCATACTCTAATAATACACAAACATGTGCGGCTCTAATAAAAACAATTGTAGCATGCAAACATGACTTGATAATACACCAGACCAATAAAATAGAAGACAAACATCATCCTATTAGTTTGTTAGCTGAACATGCAACTCTTACCATGGGTCTAATTTGTTAGGACCTCTTTGTAGACGATGTTCTTGGTATATGTCCCACAATCTACGGTGGGGGTTTTCTTTACACCCTTCCTTGACTTTTTCCTCCCATCGACAGCTGGGATGACAAGAATCTTTATGTTCGATCGGGCTGTCGCTCTAGATAGAGCAACATATAGTTGACCATGAGAGAACACTGGTTCAGGCAAGTATACACCAACATTGGGAATAGTCTGACCCTGTGCTTTGTTAACCGTCATTGCAAAGCTAAGTCATACAGGAAACTGCTTTCTTTTGAACTGGAAAGGGAACATCTCTTCATCGGAGGGACACAGCGGTATACGCGGTAGGAAAATCCGTTTTCCAACGTGTTGACCCAATACAATCTCTGCGTCAATGCTATTTCTTTGGAAGCCACGAACGACCAGCCTGGTGCCATTGCAAAGTCCATTTGCAGGGTCTATATTCCGGAGCAATATAACAGGACATCCAATCTTGAGCTTCAAAACATGAGGTGGTAGCCCATTAGGCGTCAATGTGTTTAGGTACTCGGGTGGGTAGTAGTTGTGGGGATCATCCATGGCGCTATCGAAACTATGGTACACCATATGCTCCCCTTGAAAACGATCAATCATCTTAACATTTATCATATCAACCCAGTCGTTCCGTGTTGACAGTATCGCCCTTGAAGTGATGTAGGTGGAATCAGACATATTTTCGTTGAGATTTGGGAAAGCAAAGTCTATTAGGTTGTCAAGATCGTTGTCACTCCCACTGTAAGGCACACACACATCATCAGGAAGACGAATGTCGCCATCACTATTTGTTTCCTCAGTTCCACCGCCTACGCGCAGCAAAAACTCCGCAAACCAAGGGTCGTTTTTTGCTCTCATGTTGCTAACAAGCTTTAAGTGGGACATGGACTTCCATAGGTAAGACATTCGTAGCGAAGACGCGACCACTTGAGCCCTTGACCCTTTACGAACAACAGGCAAGACCTGTCTGAAATCTCCACCGAAGACAATGGTTTTACCACCAAATGGCAGTGCGGGGCGACCCATTATATCGCGCATGCTATTGTCCAGTGCCTCCACGGCTTGTCTCTTAGTCATAGAAGCCTCGTCCCAGATAATGAGAGATGCTTTCCGTAGCAACTCTGCCGTTCCACTCTGCTTCGTGAAGCTACATACAGCGCCATCGTCAATAGTGAGTGGTATCTTGAAGCGTGAATGGGCGGTTCTTCCTCGAGGCATTATGGAAGCCGCAACGCCAGATGTAGCTGTTGCCACTGCAATCTTGCCCTGGTTGCGTAGCGTCGCGAGCAGCACTCTGTATAGATAAGTCTTCCCGGTGCCACCAGGTCCATCCACAAAGAATAATCCGCCCTGATCGGTGTCAACGGCAGACATAATCTTATCATAGGCGGCCCTCTGTTCCTCGTTAAGAGAGTCTTTAAGAGCCACATCTTCCACTGTCGGTTGGATACTTTCCTCCTCATAAACCTCCCTAGCAGTACCAATAGCATCGTCATACGTGTCGATGATAGGAGTCAGAGGGAATGTCTTTATGTCCTTTCCCATTGACTGCAGCATGTTCCTAATGTCAATCAATACCATCTGCTCAACATGAGTTTTGTTCTGACTCCTGTGTTGATAGTCCTCGGACATAGAATCTTTATGTTTCTGCCAGAGTACAACCACATCGCTTGGCTCACAGTACACCAGTATTGTGGCAAAAAGTCGTCGCAGCGCCGATGGCATCTGGAAAAAAGCACGTTTAGTGAGACACTCATCTAGTGTGTTGTCCGACTCAAGTAGTCCCCTTCTCTCTGCTGCCTCACGAAAAGTCGGTAGGGTGACACCATCAACTGTCCTTAGATCCACATAGGAGGCGGCGCCAGTCACGTGGTTTAGGAGAACACGAAGACAGTAGCGCTCCCCCTCAGCCGGATGAGCAGAGACTATCCTACCGACTTGTCCACCTGTATCTCGTTTCCTCCGTTGCCATACTTTGCCCTTACCACTCTGCCAAGTGTACCACTCAGGGAAGTCACGATATAGGATGCCACGAGCCTCCTCGTGTAGCCTGTTCGCCTCAAAATATGCTGTGAGCATCGACCTATCAACACCTGGACGATTGATGACTCGCTCGACCATTTACCGCTCGTGAAATGCCACCATGTGCATGTTTGGAAGATGAAGTTGAAGCTGCATAACAGGTGGAGATATCTGACTAAGCTCAAAGCCGTATATCCTCCACAAGGCTTATGGAGGAGTCACCCACCTTGCATCTCTATACTGTTTGATCTCATCAACATCATCGGCTGCCTTGCTCGCATCTCTCATAACAATAGACGCACGATCATGGCCTTTATATATGTACTTGAACAGGTATTTAACAGCCTTGATGCTCCCACATGCCTTGACATTGATGTGACAGTTGAATAGACGAAGGAGGTATGGGTTATAAGGGACAACCCATCTATTGTCCAGTTCGCACCCTCGGACCTTTTCTTTACGGTTATCGTCACGACGTCTGTAAATTGGGTACGAATCCTTACCTTGCAAGGTTGTGTCACTGAAAGGCCGAGGGTAATGATTCTTGCACGATTTACGACCCTTAGTGCATGGGCAGTTAGGGTTTAGCGACCCACACGGGCCATGCATCATATGCTTGATAACCATCTTTCGTAGTTCAGGGTACTTGTTGCTTGGGATCTCGGCTGAGATCAAAAGGTCGTACTGCTCAGGACATGTGAGCTTGTACTTTCTCTGCATTATGAGTAGAAAATGGGCATGCAGCAAACCCCGCTTCTGAAACTCCACGACATAGACATAGGCTCGAACCTTACCAAGAATATCCTATTTAGTTAGCCGATGCTTTAACTCTTGTAGCTTCGCATGAAAGACACGCACTACAAGATCTGGACGATCTTGTGGTGTCTGCCCAGGAAGAAGCTCCCTCCTTATCTCATCCCAGTTAGGGTTACATGTCATGGTAAGAAATATGTCTGGTTTACCAAACTTCCGCACCAGAGCCATAGCATCCATATACCGACGTCTCATGTCACGAGGACCGCCAATAAACGACGTCGACAGCACAGTTCGCTTGCCAACCTTCTCTTCTCTAATATCTCCATCTAGCATGCTATCCACCAAGCCCTGGTACAGGTCTGCCCTTAACCGATCCTGATTCTTGCGTATGTAATCTAAACGAGAGTTCTCAATCTTTATGGACGTGTCAACCGCGAACTGCTGAAAAATTCGCTTTCCATGAAGTATAGGATTGAATACCCTGGGGCGAATCTGGAATTTGTAGCAGTAGTAGTCACGTACAAACACACATAAATGGCTAGGAGATTCTGCATACGCAAGGATTATAAAGTGAGTGATGATGAAAAGATAGTTAATAATGCGCAAATATTTCAAATTATAAACAAACAACTAACCCGCATCTTCATCATTTGCATTACTTGCCCTATGTGTCGCACGGTATGCATCCACTTCGTCCATGGATACTCCAACCTTTGGGATATTTGCGTGCCAGCCAAGTTCGCCTCTAGGGAAGAACAATGGATATGATAGTGCATCGTAGCATCCATGGTATGAGCGGATGCAGTGGCTTGAACTGTCCTTCCCATGGAGCATAACACTCTTGCTGAACTGGCCTCGCCCTTCGCTCCCTTCGATCCAGACAGCGGCCACCTCCGAAGTGAGTGGTGTGTTATATGTCTTCTGGTTCAACGTCTGGTCTAGGTTCAACGTGATACGATAGTCATCAAGGTTCTCAACGTGGCCCATGGTCCTAAGGTGCTCGGAGTACGGGTTTCCACGTAGTATGTCGACTATCTGTCAAATAACCTCTTTGTCTTTCTGTTGATGCTCTTCGCTACACTTACGGTACCGATGCTCGAGAGTGGGATCATCATCATAAAAGTAAAGCTCAAGGTGTTTATGCTCAGCCCCACCCTCCCTACCTAATGACTTGATATTGTGGTACATCATGCCCTGTGCTCGGAACGTGTATATACCAGAATCCCTTACATTAGTTGTCATACTATCGAGGCAACATTATAGGGAAGTGAAATAGAAATGGCCATTAAAAAACCTAATGTTATCACTAAAGTGCCTAGCATCAGAGTCTGCACTATCCCACAACCTCTTGAGTTGGGGAGGGGTCTCCAGTGGGGCTAGCTCAACCTTCCCACCACGACAACAATAACCAGGTGTCTCATACTCAAACTTCTTCGCGGTGCAATAACCGCAATTGAGAACAGTCTTGAGCATATGTGTTTCTTTAGGAATGTTGTTGTACACCTTGTTGTACGGGTCAGGAACATCAGTGGCAGTCGATTCATCTTGACTACCATCGACCTCTATATCCTCATCGGTATCCTCATCTGATATTTTTGGAAACAATGAGTAAGACATATGTATTTATATAAGCATTGGTATCATAAAAAGATTGAAATTAGTACATTGCCCAACGAATAGGTATCCCTCATTCTCATCAGCATCGTCTTCAAATACGACACCGTCATCGTCATCAACTGGAACGTGAAAATACAAGCCACATAAAATACAAGGGCATTCAGGATAACAGGGTGGGGAAAATATGTAACCTGAATAAAGATTCTTAACAATTACCATTGGAAATGACCCTTGGCTTCGACTGGGTATGATCCACCCCACTTCCTTGTTCGATCATACTTGCACTCTCATTTGTTGCCACGATAGCATCATGGCATTGATTCCTACATTGTACTGATGAAAACACACGTTTAGTCGGACTACACGCCAACAAGGGTCATGCTGCATCCATTTAAGATAGGATAGTAATCATTGTTTTCAAGTCATCCAATCAATCGAGAGTGGTCACGATTAATCGTCCAAGTCGATCAGCCAAAATGACCGACAACTCGTCCGACTTGGAAACAATGATAGTAATTATCATTGTTGTTGATATTTGCAGTCATATGGGGTTGTGTCCAATCATCCCCTTCCCCAGCGTCACCCATAGTATCCTCAGTCGCAGTAGCCATGTTCCTTGAAATGGATGCTTCAAATTGCCGGTTTCGACGGGCTAAGATAGCTTGTCTTTCACCACGTGGCACATGTTGTTTATGTCTTAGTGGTCTAGTAGACATATGAAGTGAATCGGCATCCTCAGTATGTGTTGAAGCTGGCAGGAACGGGTTACTGGCGATTTCAGGGATAACCCAGTCGCAGGGGGTAACTGTGGATCCATCAGGTTCAATTGCATATGTTGCAGGGTGTACAACCTCAGGGGTATATGTTGGGGACTCCATGGCGATGGACTCCTGACTCAATGTGTCAGCCAACAATGCTCTACGTTTTCTTATGTACTCTATCTGTGACCCTTTCCGCTTTGGTGTATTATTATACAATCTAAGGCGTTCACGCCTAAACTCCCTCTCGGTGGGAGTTAAGTTTTTGTACCGCTCTCTAAAGTAGGCGGCCCTTTCCAAATTATGGTTAGGCGTATTACCAACAGTTTCATGCACACCACCTAGAATAAGGCATGTATACGTTAAACCGCCTGAAATCAGTTGATTTGCAAAATTAGTTGAGTGAACAGTCATGTACCTGGTGTCAGTAGGTCTCTAGTTGGGAAAACATCGTCTGCCTTGAATGTCTCATTCCTATGCAACCAATCACTATCATCATCTTGATTCACATTTACTTTTTCGTTTCCATCTAAAAAACAATGAACATATTACTTTCTAAGTGTAGGTTTATGCACAGAAACATTAATTTAAATTTGACTTATTTTCATCACCTCCTAACACAGTGGACATCATATGTTGTCCCTTGTTTTGTTGTCGCGCCTCACGACGCTTCTTATTCAACTCGTTCCTTTGGTCTCTTGACATTTTTGCACGTCTTTCTCTATGCCTTTGCCTTTCTCGTTCGTTAAAATTATCGGTCGGTGAAGTGTTATTATTTGGAACTGCCAAATCAACAGTGGCAAAATGATTTTCATGGCTACAAATCTCCCTAGCAGAAAACGATGGGTGAAAAAAATTGTGATTGGTATACCCGCAATACCTTGTGTTGCGAAGTTTGTGAAATCAATTGTGCTACAGCCATCTGAAAGACTAACTATGAAACACAATGAAAACCAAAAATAAGATTAATAGATATTCACTAATCCACAAGAGGATCTATTAAAATAATTGTTATAATGATCATATACCTGAACCAAGATGATCATATACCTCTGGCTGTATAAAAGGTCCTTTATTTTGTTGGCTTACTTCACGACGCTTTCTACTTTTCTCGTTTTTTTGTTCAACGGTCATCGCGGCATATCTTTCCCTTTCCCTTTGCCTCTTACGTTCCTTAGCATCGACATTTGGACCAAGCCTTTTCGATCCATTTTCATCAGCTACAATATAACCTTGTGTATTAGTGTTTCCCTAAATACTACGTTTCAAACGTTAATCGGCACGCGTGTAATAACCTTTACCTATAGTAATGGTGTTTGAGATGTTTGTCAATGGTGTGCGTCCATCATTATGTTCCATCTGATCTATTTCTGTTGGTTCTCCGTTCTCCATAAAGAAACCCTATCATGGACAGTGGAATGGCTTAGTTAAGTTTTCACATAGTACTTGAGTAAGGGCTAATTTGGTGATCAGGGATCCTGAGGGGATCCATGGAGAGGAATTCCGCTTGCTATTCAAATAGCAAGGAGATTACTCACACATGGATTTGAATAGCAAGGGGATTCCTTCCCCATTCGATATCATTACTCACACAGGTATGTATCAGGTTTTGGATATATAGTGCATTGACTATCTTCGGAAGTTGGGTAATTGTTTTTGTTACACAAGCTGTTAAGCTAATATGAATTGCACGCGTGCATACTAAGGACCCGTGTCTAACTAACCACATTTTGCATACATGTCAAGAAGTGAATTAATTAGAGATATATCAGGATTGTGGATATTTTCTCTAATATAAAGGTGTACCATGTTCCCTACTATCAAGTCACCAATTCGCCCACAAGCAGAGAAGACAGGCACTAAGGTAGCCTCATCTGGAGCAGGACCTTGGGATTGCATTTGTTTATAAAGATCCAAAGCTTCACGGTATTGGCCACGTTGAACGTAGCAAGAGATCATGGCATTCCATGAGACTGTGTTCCTCTCTGGTTGTGATGGAACTCACTGACCAACATGGAGCTACTCTCTGGTTATTGCTTGTGGGTTGTTCTCTGGGTATCAGCATGTTGCAGAAGTAACCGTTAATTGTCTACAGGTATATGAGAGGAGAGGAGCTCTAGAGGCTGAGCGTCCAACAGCTGCAAGAGCTCGAGAAGACCCTCGAATCTGGCCTCGGCTCTGTACTCAAAACCAAGGTAGGTATGGCCTGCTGATATACTCATGAGTTGGTGACAGCATAACCATCTCTTTTCTTGGAAAAAAAAAACAAATTGCAGAGCCAAAAAATCCTTGACGAGATCAGCGGTCTGGAAAGAAAGGAAAGCATCACTCCCTTTTTCAAACTGCTCTAGTTAGTTTATCTCAAAAATAAAACAAGTTGCTGATGAAACATGCAGCTGGACTCTTTCGCATTACGTTGTTCAACAAAAAATCCTGTTTCCTGCCTTCTGAATTCTGACAACGTCCGTCCTCACCTGTGTTGTTAAACAGAGAATGCAGCTGATCGAGGAGAACTCAAGGCTGAAGGAGCAAGTAAGTCCCTGCTCTCTCCCCCCCCCCCCCCTTCTGAATGAATGAAGGTTTCCATTCCGCTCTCTGTTTGTTTCGACCGACGTCTCAAGGTTGTTTGTGTTGCGATTTTATTCTGGGCAGTGGAACAACATATCAAGGGGTGACTGTGACAGTTGAAGAATAAACGAATTGTAATAGTGCGTTTGATCTGGTTGTGATTTGTTCCTTCACCCAATCCAAATATTCTGCCTGATTCTGCAAAACATAGGCACATTTATCCACTCACTTAGATCCAGTTGCATACAAGATTATTCTCATAGCACTCCTGCCGAAGGGTGGAAAGTGATGCTATTTTTTCAACCCAGAGAAAAAAATGGTGACACAGGAGCAAAACTCTTTGATGAAGTGCTGCGAGAATAGTTTTTCTTTGCATTGAAGTTCAATATAAGCTACGTATATTTATCTTATTATGCAGTCAAAAGCTATATAATTTGCTGTAACAGCCAGAGGCGAACCTGGCTGTTAGCGGTGTTGAACAACATGGCACACTGATGTTGTCCATGTGCGATGTGGTGCATGATTCAGTCCAGCAGGTTCATCTGACCGAGAAAATTGTGCCAGTAATCATATGACAGGAACTCGAACAATGCTAACACAACTCAATACAAGAGTTCAAGGAACGGTGAAATTCAGTGATGGATCTCATGTGAGGATTCAAGGTATGGGATCAGTAATTATGCAAGATCGAAATGAAGGTCACAAGGTACTGACAGATGTCTATTACATTCCTGAATTGAAGAGTAATATTGTGAGTTTAGGGCAATTAGAAGAAAAAGGTTTTACATTTAAGGGAGAAAATGGGAAACTCTGTGTTTATGATCTGGAACAAAAATTACTGATTGCTGCTCCTAGAACTTCAAATAGACTGTATATTGTAAAGTTTGGTTTATCCACACCAGTATGTTTGTTGGCAAAGTCTGAAGAAAAGGCCTGGCAGTGGCATGCCAGGCTGGGGCATTTGAACTTCAGAGCTTTAAAAAGTCTAGGTGACAAAAACATGGTGGTTGGAATACCAAATGTGAAGCAAGTTGAGCAAGTCTGTGATGGTTGTGTCCTAGGAAAACAACACAGGAAACCATTTCCCAAAGTGTCAAGTTTCAGGGCAGTTAAAAATCTTGAGCTAGTCCATGCAGATCTTTGTGGTCAGATTGCTCCCAAGAGCATAGGGGGTGCATCTTATTTTCTGCTAGTGGTAGATGATCACAGTAGATACATGTGGGTAGAGATACTAAAATCCAGAGATCAAGCGTTAGAATGTTTCAAGAGAATTAAACAAAGGGTTGTGGTTGAGTCTAGAAATAAACTAAAAGCTTTAAGAACAGATAGGGGTGGTGAGTTTACCTCAAATATGTTCTCCATTTTCTGTAGTGAAGGTGGGACCAAACACTATACTACAACTCAGGCTTTTAGTTATATAAAGGTTGGTTGAAATGATAATTTGAACTGTTTCTACGATCTGCTCAAGTCTAGCAGTCTTGTTGCGTATGAAGCAACACCTCATGGACTGAAAAATGGGACAACTCCTCCCTTACCTCTAAAAATCGGGCATGTGATTAATGGTTGTTTTTCTCAGTGATTTCCTTTTTTCCTTTCATAAAAAACATAAAATGCAAAAAGAATTTTTGGAACTCTATATGAGTATATCTATATAGTGAATATACGATATAATATGCTTTAGTATAATATTAGATCTACGCTTTATAGAGCTTTAACTTGAACACTTCTCGTCCGATTTGAAGCTCGTGATGCTCCCAAGGGGTGCTATGAATTGGATCCAGGCTCAATTCCACAGGAGCTTCTTCATGTAGTTTCACCATATGGCGATGCTAAGTAAGTTTGCACTAATTTTTACGGGAATTCAATTTTTCGCACAAAATATTTATTAATCATGGGAACAAAAAAATCCACAAAATATCTCTTATTAAACCCATGTCATAGGTATTACAAACAAAATTCACAGACATACAAGTTTGCCTCATGTTGCTTTTGGTTGATCAATAACAGTACGACACGTATTATATCAATTATATATAGAATCTCTCTACGCATAAACATAGTCCCAATTATTGCTCTTTGCGAATTTGTAGAATCTATGTACGCCTTTGTTCTTCAAGAAATGTAACAGCAAACTGACGGTTGTTCTGCGCCACCAAAGCTTTTTGAATTGCTGCAATGAATGCCACAATTAATCACATCTACACGTAGTTCATGATATAATGAGAACAATCACGATTCAAATGTAACTAATTTTATAGAATATACTTACATCCAAAATGATGGGTGTTGTGATGGAACGGATTGAAGTGTATTGCGGTATGATCCGAAGACTCGAGGCACTCTAGAATTACACATTTAAATCTCCGTTACGATTCATTATAAAGCAAAACTTAGTGACAAATGTTTTTGAAAGGCGTAAGACATGTTGTACCTTGTCTTCTGAACCGTCTAAACATAGTCCCAATTATTATGCCATAATCCTCCTTAGCCAACGCCCAGCGGAGTGCATTTCTGTTTAGTAGGTCACCCAAACTTTAATGATATGTAAATACCCCTACGACATTGATTTTGGTAAGAATCGGTTAGTAATATTTAGATTTGAATATATATATATATATATATATATATATATATATATATATATATATATATATATATATATATATATATATACACACACACAAAATTAACGGAATATACTTAGCATCCATTATAACAATCTTTCTGAAAGGGCCCCACATTGTGCGATGAATTGTATCCAAGTGGACTACAATAGCCATAATGTCTACAAAAATAACAATTTATAAATGGATTAATACTGAATTCTGTGTAAACGATATTTTAATACTATTAAGAGATCGATATATTCTTACCGACTAAAGTCCTGTTTGGCAACTCGGCAATATCAGCAAGGTTCAAGAGTATTTGTTTTGGGAATGGCGCCATTTGAATTGGAACAGTGTAAGGCTCCACGATAGTTTGTTGGTCAAGACACAATTCCATGGGACCATTTAGATGACGAAAATTAAATTCACCCGGATGAAGACTGAACTTTACATTATGCATCTTGTAAACATGCTTTTCATGGAGCATATTGTCGAAATGTTTGACTGTCTCATACATATATGTTATGGCCTCGATCTTGGCTCCCTAATAGTATTTCAGTAGGAGAAGAGGCGATGGTATGATGATCGTGTAACTTTGATAATGAAACTTAAAGAATTGTTGGCTTACATTGATGTCAGATAAAACGAAATGTTGTCTGTCATGGAAACGTGGTTCCTTCGGGAATTTAACTTCTACCCGAGCGACAATACTGTATTTCCGCGGTAGCCCATAAAAATCTTCTTCACGGTAGTCGTCGAACATCCTGAAGCTATATTAAACATACGACTAAATAACGGTCATAACTTTGATAGACAAATTTTGTGTAAATATATTTATATAATAACTTACATAGGCATCCGTTTTAGGTGGTCCGCTGCGGCTCTTTCGCGGTTCAATACGACCGGTTCCATCAAAAACTTGTTGCCTTAAAATTTAAAAATTTAAATAGAACACATGTCATACTTTCGCGGTTCAATATTCTATTGTTGTTACTGTTTCCACTATGGTTAATGTTGAATGCTGCGTTTATATTTTGATGTAAATATATTGTTGTTACTGTTTGCACTATGGTTTATATTGTTGTTATAGACAAATTTTGATGTAAATATATTGTTGTTACTGTTTGCACTATGGTTTATATTTTTCTTACTAATCATACATACTCCCATTGTTCTCTCATCCCAAAAAATGAATACCAGTAACAACATTGTTCTCTCATCCCAAATCTGCACATTCTTTTGCCATCAGGATCTTCCAAATAAGAGTTCACTTAAACAGGAGATGGAACGAGATGGACACAAGGTTGATAGGCATGCTGTTCATGAAAGAAAATCAAAAGCTATGCCTTAAGGCTATGAACAGAAGCAGGAAATGAACGTAAAACCCAAAGATATTCATGTAATTTAGATAATCATTTGCAAATTCAAATAAGCCGTCACACTTGGAGAAACATGGACTGAATTAGCCCAAAAAATTCAGGTACATACTTATCTTATGGAAGAAGTCATGGTCAGATTGGACTGAATTAGCCCAAAAAATTCAAGCAAACCATGCTTGTCCCTCTGAGGTGGTCTCTGTTCTATTGGATCTTATGGAACTGGATGCTGCAGGCTTTGAAAGCAGTGACATGCAAGAAACTGATAGTTTGTCTTGTAACCACTCATGAAAACTATCATACTGAAACTTTCAGAGAAGTAACCAAGATTGCTGCTTAGTGTACTAAAGTCTGTAATTGAAATGATTGACGCCAAGGAAGATCTCGCAGATTTGTGACAAGTAAGGGATACCATATGAGTATGGGAAAGGACGCTTGGAGGAGCGCTAAGAGCAGTTGGAGGAGATCAGAAATGTGAAGCCAACTCAAGTTTGTATATTTGAGATCAGAAATGTTATTTGCATATCGAATCTTGCTGATGTCTGTCGCGAGCAGGGTCAGCTAATGATTAACTACAGGTTGTACATTTGAGTGTGATGCCAAGCACCCAGAGGGGTCTGGTATTGGCTTTAAAGAGGAAGACACACCCAACTTTACGGGTTCCTTTTATTCCAAAAACAAAAGCAATGGTAATTTTTGTGCTGTTCATCATGGTGCAGGTGGAAGAGCTGTTGAAGGAGTATGATAATGTCTGTACAGTACTCTTAAGGTCAAAAATTCTGTACTCTTTTTGTATGCATCGTATTTTAACAGAACACGTATAGGTCCTTATCTTAAAATTAGCATCAACCGATATATACCGGAAGAATGCATATAAACTTTATTATACCCCAATAAAAAAACCCAATACACACAAGCAATGAAACTGAGCGACAAATTCAGTAACATATCAAGCAACGAATTTAAGCTAGTGAATATGCATAATGCATAATTGATATTTCAGAGATTCAGTAATCAATTTTATGTTAGTGAATATGCATAATTGATATAACAGAAATCCACTTTGATATAACAAAAAAAGATTTATTCTGAAATGTTAAAATTGAATAGAAAAAAGAATCACATGCAAAATGTAAACTCACGAGACTACTGTGATGCTCGTCCTCTCCACTGCTTGGTCACCGGTGTGTTGAGTCAGTTTCCTCCTGAAGCCGAAGATGAACAAAAAATGTATAAGAATTAAGAATTCTAACATATGGAACTTGCCCCATTTGAACTAAGCATTAGCCAGCATGGAGAGGATGTCACCCTAAGTAATAAGTAGTAGTACATTTTTGTTTACTAACAATATCGTTCCGAATAGAAGGATCAATTGGCTTCCTAACAGTATCAATTACAGGTTTCATGCTAAATATACAATTACAGGTTTCATGCTAAATTTATTCCTGATCTCTACTACTATTGTCTCTTTGAAATTATGAAAAATGCTCTTTTTATCTCTTTGAAATTATGACAACCAATTCCGAAAATTTAGAGAGTATAATTATGAAAAATGCTCTTTTGTATCTTTTCCTTGGCTGTTCGATTAATGGACTATTCTCCAACAGGACTCTGCCTGATGAAGCCTGCATTGCAGTACTGCAAAGTGAACCCTCGGCATGGAGGCAGCGATTCCTAAATACCAGCGAACCCCCGGCATCACAAAAAACCAGCGAACCACCGGCATGTAGGCAGCGATTCCTAAATACCAACGCATGAGGAGAGGGAACGTGGCAGAGAGATGACGTACCTTTGTTCCAATCTGGTCGCTGGCTCAATAATCCGTGCACCTCTGTGTCTTCTCTAGGGACGACGAGAAGGGAGTTGTGTGGAGGCAGACGCTCAGGACTTGATTGGCCGGCGAGCGAGGGGCAGGAACTGAGAGAAGAAGGTATATTGTAGAACCCAGCGCGCTGCCACCAATGGAAGATGAGTGCCGTCGGGGAAGGGAATCGCAGGGGCAATGGAGTTGATTGCAAGGGCGGCCGCGACGACGCCATGGATGGTAGTCTTCCAGGAGAGCGTGGAGAAGGATGGAAACCTTTCCCGGAACCTCGCTCGAATTGCGTCTGGATTGCGTATGGAAATCGCGAATCGGGGTCAATGGAGTTTTTTGCGTGAACTGAATGCGGGAGGGACTGGATGCGGGGATTATGGACTAGATCTCACGGCCGCACCATCAACGCCACCCATTAATCGGGGGAGGGACTGGATGCGGGAGGAATTGGATGCGGGAGGGAATTGGATGCGGGAGGGACTAGGTGCGGACGCGAGATGGAAATGGGATCCAGCCAGGAGGAACTGGATCCGGCCGTTGCGCCGTTGATGGTGCGGGCGCAAGATGGAAGTGGGATCCGGCCGTTGCACGAACTGGATGCGGCCCTTGCGGGATGGAAGAACTGGATTGCGCCGCGGGAGGGACTGGCCGCGGGATGGAACTGGAATGTGGCCACATCTCGCGGGAGGAACTGGATTGCGTTAATGGTGCGGCCGCGGGATGCGGGAGGGAGGCGGCCGCGGGCGGGGCGGGTTGCGGGAGGCAGAACGTGCACCGCCCCGCGGGTGTGGACGCCTACAGTAGAATCATAATAGTAGTAGAGATTAATGGAATGCTTAATCACAGTCACTAAAACGGAAACGCCTACATGTCGAAACGAAATGAATATGATGCAGAAATCAAGGTAAGAACATCTCCAACAGATCCCAAAATATCTAATCCTAAATCTTGTTTTTACAAAAAAAACAGTATCCAGTAGCTCCCTACTCTATGTCCTCGTACTCCCGCAGGCGTAAAAGATTGTCCTCAACGTGAATATCTCCGTCGCACCCTGTGCTCCCAATCTTCCCACTTTTCTCGTTCTCACGCTAGAAATCGTTTCGTGCCGCCGTTGTTCAGCGATGGATAAGAGGAGTAATTGGATCGATTACGGACGGATATCAACGAAATCATATTTGTTATCATATTTTTACTCGGATTCGAATTGGAATACAAATAGCTTCCAATATGAATACAAATACGAATGTTCTCGGATGCAAATACGGATAGCCACATGTCCAATATGGTCCATGGAACTAGTCGATCACGGATAGTGTTAGTAATGAATGTTTTTTGGGATAACGTGTAAGACACTATTTCATATTTTTATATACAATGTGGGACACAAACATGCGCTCACGTGCGTTCACGTAACCATCTAACTTCTCAGCCGTCCGATCTTACGTTGACGGCTACCAAACACAACAAGTTCCAATCGCACATGTCCACCATCCGCTCGACGCTACTGGAATCCTCTAGAAAAAATTCTCGACCAAGGGAGTAAAGAGAGGCGTTGTCCATCGACAGCAACGACCCCACTGGTGGTCGATGCCCCATTCTCTCCCCCTCCCAGCACAACCGCGCTTTGCTCGACGCTAAGGAAGGCACACAGTCGAAATGGGGGGAAAAGAAAGTCACCACGCTCTTCGTCGCCGGCAACGCTGTTGGTGGTCACTGCACCGTGCACCCTGCTCCTCGGCGTGTTTGACAGCCTGAACTTCGTTTGCTCTCTCATCGTATCACTCTCACCCATTTCCGCACCCGCTCCTCAAGCACGACAGTGTCAGATGCCTAGGTATGTGAAGTTGCATTGTCACCTAGTAGTAGCCTTGGTATTCATAGATTTGTGAGATGGGCCTGTGTGCGTCCTGTTAATCTGCTTAATGGCCTATTGAAAGGGAAATAGGCTTACACCTTTTCCTAATTGATTTTGGTGGTTGAATTGCCCAACACAAATACTTGGACTAACTAGTTTGCTCTAGATTATAAGTTTTACAGGTGCCAAAGGTTTACAACAAACCAATAAAAAGACCAAGAAAGGGTTCAAACAAAGAGAGCAAAAGACAACCCAAAGGCAGCCCTAGTCTGGCGCACCGGACTGTCCGGTGTGCCACCGGATATTGTCCGGTGCACCAGGGAACCTAACTTCGAACTTGCCACCTTCGGGAATTCTAGGAGCCGCTCCGCTATAATTCACCAGACTGTATGGTGTAGCATCGGACTATCCGGTGTGCCAGCGGAGTAACGGCTACACAGCGCCAACGGTCGTCTGTAACGGAACAGTAAAAGTGAACAGTGCGCGCCTGCGCGCGCAAAAGTCAGAGCAGCGCCAGGAGGCGCACCAGACAGTGAATAGTGACTGTCCGGTGCACCACCGGACTGTCCGGTGGCCCACCTGTCAGAAGCTCCAACGGTCAGAACCCAACGCCCTGGTGACGTGGCTGGCGCACCAGACAGTGTCCGGTGGCGCACCGGACTGTCCGGTGCTCCATACGACAGCAGCCTCCACCAATAGTCATTTTGGTGGTTGGGGCTATAAATACCCCCCAACCACCACACTTCAAAGCATCCAAGTTTTCAGCCATCAAACCTCATACAAGAGCTATAGACTTCATTCAAAGACACAACCAAAGAGATCAAATCCTCTCCCAAGTCCGGAATCACTCCAAAGAAATTAGTGACTAGAGAGAGAGACATTTGTGTTCATTTGAGCTCTTGCGCTTGGATTGCTTTTCTTCTTCCTTCTTTCTTGTTTCCAACTCAATTGTAATCAAGGCAAGAGACACCAATTGTGTGGTGGTCCTTGTGGGGACTTAGTGTCCCGATTGATTGAGAAGAGAAGCTCACTCGGTCTAGGTGACCGTTTGAGAGAGGGAAAGGGTTGAAAGAGACCCGGTCTTTGTGACCACCTCAACGGGGAGTAGGTTTGCAAGAACCGAACCTCGGTAAAACAAATCACCGTGTCATCCGCCCTATTTGCTTGAGATTTGTTTCCGCCCTCTCTTTCGGACTCGTTTCTATTTCTAACACTGACTCCGGCTTGTAGTGTGTGCTTAAGTTTGTAAATTTCAGATTTGCCTATTCACCCCCCTCTAGGCGACTTTCAATTGGTATCAGAGGTCGATACTTCATTAGAGCCTAACCGCTCGAAGTGATGTCGGGAGCATCCGCCAAGAGGGAGATCGGGACCGGCGACAAGTCCGCAAACTCGGGGAGAACACACTCAAGGGAGTCTACCCACAAGCACAAGGAGGTATCCTCTTCCTCCATCAAGTCCCAACGGAAGGGTGACAAGAAGAAGAAAATGAAGAAGGTGGTCTACTACGAGACCGACTCTTCGTCACCCTCCACCTCCGGCTCGGAATCGACATCCGCCACTTCTAAGCGCCATGAGCGCAAGAAGTATAGTAAGATGCCCCTTCGCTATCCTCGTATTTCAAAACGCACTCCATTACTTTCCGTTCCATTAGGCAAACCATCTATGTTTGATGGTGAAGATTATTCTATGTGGAGTGATAAAATGAGGCATCACCTAACCTCACTCCACAAAAGCATATGAGATATTGTTGAGTATGGAGCGCAGGTACCAAAGGAAGGGGATAAGGATTATGATTCGGAGGAGGTCGAACAAATCCAACACTTCAACTCCCAAGCCACTACTATACTCCTCGCCTCTCTAAGTCGAGAGGAGTATAATAAGGTGTAAGGGTTGAAGAGTGCAAAGGAGATTTGGGACGTGCTCAAGACCGCGCACGAAGGAGATGAGGTGACCAAGATCACCAAGAGGGAAACGATCCAGGGGGAGCTCGGTCGCTTCATGCTTCATCAAGGGGAGGAGCCACAAGCCATGTACAACCGGCTCAAGACCTTGGTGAACCAAGTGCGCAACCTCGGGAGCACCAAATGGGATGACCATGAAATGGTCAAGGTTATTCTTAGATCACTCGAATTTCTTAATCCTACTCAAGTTCAATTAATTCGTGGTGATCCAAGATATAAACTAATGTCTCCCGAGGAAGTGATAGGAAAATTTGTGAGCTTTGAATTGATTATCAAAGGCTCCAAGAAAATCATCGAGCAAGGCACCACCTCAACACCCGAGGTGCAACCCGTCGCATTCAAAGCGACGGGAGAAGAAAAGAAGGATTCTACACCAAGTAGGATTCCCATCGACGCCTCTAAGCTCGACAACAAGGAAATGGCGCTCATCATCAAGAGCTTCTGCCAAATCCTCAAGCAAAGGAGGGGGAAGGATTACAAACCCCGCTCCAAGAAGGTTTGCTACAAATGTGGTAAGCCCGATCATTTTATCGCTAAATGTCCTTTGTCTAGTGATAGTGACAGGGGCGACGACAAGAAGGGAAAGAGAAGAGAAAAGAAGAGGTACTACAAGAAGAAGGGCGGCGATGCCCATGTTTGCCGGGAGTGGGACTCCGACGAGATCTCCACCGACTCCTCCTCCGACGAGGACACCGCAAACATCGCCGTCACCAAAGGCCTTCTCTTCCCTAACATCGGCCACAAGTGCCTCATGGCAAAGGACGACAAGAAGAAGGTAAAATCTAGATCCTCCACTAAGTATGCAACTTCTAGTGATGAGGATAATTCTAATGATGATGAGGATAACTTGCTTACTCTTTTTGCCAATCTTAACATGCAACAAAAAGAAAAATTGAATGAATTGATTAGTGCTATTCATGAGAAGTATGAACTCTTGGATAGCCAAGAGGACTTCCTTATTAAGGAAAACAAAAATCATGTTAAGGTTAAAAATTCTTATGCTCTAGAGGTAGAAAAATGTGAAAAATTAACTAGTGAGCTAAGCACTTGCCATGACACTATTTCTAGCCTTAGAAATGAAAATGCCAATAATTGCTAAGATTGGCAAATTGAATGCATCTCTCTCTAGACTTAAAAATGAGAATGAGAAATTAATTGCTAAGGCTAAAGATTTAAATGTTTGCAATGCTTCTATTTCCAATCTTAGAGATGAGAATGCTATTTTACATGCTAAGATTGTTGAATTAAATACTTGCAAACCCTCTACATCTACCGTTGAGCATGTTACTATTTGCACTAGATGTAGAGACATTAATGTTGATGCTATTCATGATCACCTAGCTTTAATTAAACAATAAAATGATCACATAGCTCAACTTAGTGCCAAAATTAATGAGCATGACTTAGAAAATGAAAACTTTAAATTTGCTAGAAGCATGCTCTATAGTGGGAGACGCCCTAGTATTAAGGATGGCATTGGCTTCCAACAGGGAGGCAATGTCAAACTCAATGCCCCTAAGAAATTGTCCAACTTTGTTAAGGGCAAGGCTCCCATGATTCAGGATAACAAGAGTTACATTTTATACCCTGCCGGTTATCCCTAACACAAAATTAGGAGAATTCACTCTAGGAAGTCTCACTCTGGCTCTCATCATGCTTTCATGTATAAGAGTGAGGCATCTAGTTCTAGGCAATCAACTCATGCTAAATTGCCTAAGAAGAAAACTCCTATTGCATCAAATAAACCTAATATTTCATTTAAAACTTTTGATGCTTCTTATGTGCTCACTAACAAATCAGGCAAAGTAGTTGCCAAATATGTTGGGGGCAAACACAAGGGGTCAAAGACTTGTGTTTGGGTACCCAAGGTGCTTGTTTCTAATGTGAAAGGACCCAAGACCGTTTGGGTACCTAAGAACAAGGCCTAAAATTGTTTTGTAGGTTTATGCATCCGGGGGCTCAAGTTGGATCATCGATAGCGGGTGCACAAACCACATGACAGGGGAGAAAAGAATGTTCTCCTCCTATGAGAAAAACCAAGATCCCCAATGAGCTATCACATTCGGGGATGGAAATCAAGGTTTGGTCAAAGGACTTGGTAAAATCGCAATATCACCTGACCATTCTATTTCCAATGTTTTTCTTGTACATTCTTTAGATTACAACTTGCTTTCTGTTTCTCAATTATGTAAAATGGGTTACAACTGTCTTTTTACGGATATAGGTGTTACTGTCTTTAGAAGAAGTGATGATTCAATAGCATTTAAGGGAGTACTCGAGGGTCAGCTATACTTAGTTGATTTTAATAGAGCTGAACTCGACACTTGCTTAATTGCTAAGACTAACATGGGTTGGCTCTGGCATCGTCGACTAGCCCACGTTGGGATGAAGAATCTTCATAAGCTTCTAAAGGGAGAGCACATTTTGGGACTAACCAATGTTCATTTTGAGAAAGACAGGGTTTGTAGCACATGTCAAGCAGGGAAGCAAGTTGGTATTCATCATCCACACAAGAATATCATGACGACCGACAGTCCGCTTGAGTTACTCCACATGGATCTATTCGGCCCGATCGCTTACATAAGCATCGGCGAGAGTAAGTATTGTCTTGTAATTGTGGATGATTATTCTCGCTTCACTTGGGTGTTCTTTTTGCAGGAAAAATCCCAAACCCAAGAGACCTTAAAGAGATTCTTGAGACGAGCTCAAAATGAGTTCGACTTAAGGATCAAAAAGATTAGAAGCGACAACGGGACGGAGTTCAAGAATTCACAAATTGAAGGCTTTCTTGAGGATGAGGGCATCAAGCATGAGTTCTCTTCTCCCTACACGCCACAACAAAATGGTGTAGTGGAGAGGAAGAATAGAACTCTACTTGACATGGCGAGGACCATGCTTGATGAGTACAAGACTTCAGACCGGTTTTGGGCGGAAGCAATCAACACCGCTTGCTACGCCATCAACCGTCTCTACCTTCACCGAATCCTCAAGAAGACATCATATGAACTCCTCACCGGTAAAAAGCCCAATGTTTTATAATTTAGAGTCTTTGGTAGCAAATGCTTTATTCTTGTTAAAAGAGGTAGAAAATCTAAATTTGCTCCTAAGGCTGTAGAAGGCTTTTTACTAGGATATGATTCAAACACAAGGGCATATAGAGTCTTTAACAAGTCCACTGGACTAGTTGAAGTTTCTTGTGACATTGTGTTTGATGAGACTAACGGCTCTCAAGTAGAGCAAGTTGATCTTGATGAGCTAGATGATGAAGAGGCTTCGTGCGTCGCCCTAAGGAACATGTCCGTTGGGGATGTGTGTCCCAAGGAATCCGAAGAGCCTCCACAAGCACAAGATCAACCATCTTCCTCCATGCAAGCATCTCCACCAACTCAATTAGAGGATCAAGCTCAAAATGATGATGATGAAGATAAAGAGGAACCACCTCAAGAGGAGGACAATGATCAAGGGGGAGATGCTAATGATCAAGACAAGGAAGATGATGAGGGTCCCAGACCGCCACACCCAAGAGTCCACCAAGCAATTCAACGAGATCACCCCGTGAACACCATCCTCGACGATATTCATAAGGGGGTAACCACTCGATCTCGTGTTGCTCATTTTTGTGAACATTACTCTTTTGTTTCCTCTATTGAGCCACACAGGGTAGAGGAAGCACTTCAAGATTTGGATTGGGTGTTGGCGATGCAAGAGGAGCTCAACAACTTCACGAGGAATGAGGTATGGCAATTAGTTCCACGTCCTAACCAAAATGTTATAGGAACCAAGTGGGTCTTTCGCAACAAGCATAATGAGCATGGTGTGGTGACAAGGAGCAAAGCCCGACTTGTGGCCAAGGGATATTCATAAGTCGAAGGTTTGGATTTCGGTGAAACCTATGTACCCGTAGCTAGGCTTGAGTCAATTCGCATTTTACTTGCCTATGCTACTTACCATGGCTTCAAGCTTTATCAAATGGACGTGAAGAGTGCCTTCCTCAAAGGACCAATCAAGGAGGAGGTCTATGTTGAGCAACCTCCCGGCTTTGAAGATAGTGAGTACCCTAACCATGTCTATAAACTCTCTAAGGCGCTTTATGGGCTCAAGCAAGCCCCAAGAGCATGGTATGAATGCCTAAGAGATTTTCTTATCGCTAATGGCTTCAAAGTCGGAAAAGCCGATCCTACTCTCTTTACTAAAACCATTGCAAATGATATGTTTGTATGCCAAATTTATGTTGATGATATCATATTTGGGTCTACTAACAAATCTACTTGTGAAGAGTTTAGTAGGATCATGATTCAAAAATTCGAGATGTCTATGATGGGGGAGTTGAAGTATTTTCTAGGATTTCAAGTGAAGCAACTCCAAGAGGGCACCTTCATTAGCCAAACGAAGTACATTCAAGACATTCTTGCGAAGTTTGGGATGAAGGATGCCAAACCCATCAAGACACCCATGGGAACTAATGGGCATCTCGACCTCGACACGGGAGGTAAATCCGTAGATCAAAAGGTATACCGGTCGATGATAGGTTCTTTACTCTATTTATGTGCTTCACGACCGAATATTATGCTTTCCGTATGCATGTGTGCAAGATTCCAAGCCGATCCTAAGGAAGTTCACCTTAGGGCCGTGAAACGAATCTTGAGTTATTTAGTTTATACTCCTAAGTTTGGCCTTTGGTACCCCAGGGGATCCACTTTTGATTTAATTGGTTATTCCGATGCTGATTGGGCAGGGTGTAAAATTGATAGAAAGAGCACACCAGGGACTTGCCAGTTCTTGGGAAGATCTCTGGTGTCTTGGGCTTCTAAGAAACAAAATTTTGTAGCTCTTTCTACCGCCGAAGCCGAGTATATTGCCGCAGGCCATTGTTGCGCGCAATTGCTTTGGATGAGGCAAACCCTTAGGGACTATGGTTACAAATTAACCAAAGTTCCTCTTCTATGTGATAATGAGAGTGCAATCCGCATGGCGGATAATCCCGTTGAGCATAGCCGCACTAAACACATAGCCATTCGGTATCACTTTTTGAGGGATCACCAACAACGGGGGGATATCGAGATTGCTTATATTAACACCAAATAACAATTAGCCGATATCTTTACCAAGCCACTAGATGAGAAAACATTTACCAAACTTAGGCATGAGCTAAATATTCTTGATTTTAGGAATTTTGATTGATATTTTGCACACATAGCTCATTTATATACCTTTGATCATATCTGTTTCATGTGCCATGACTAATGTGTTTTCAAGTGAATATTATGCTAAGTCATAGATTGAAAGGGAAATGGAGTCTTCGGTGAAGACAAGGCTTCCACTCCACTCCATCGAATTATTCATCCTTCGCCGTTGCTCCACAACGCTCTCCAAATTGGTATAATCTTCACTCATATATTATTTACCAAAGGGGGAGAAAGTTTGTTAAAAAAGGCTTATATTTTGCTCACAAGTATCCGTTTTTGGCGATTCATGCCAAAGGGGGAGAAAGTATTAGCCCAATGCAAAAGGACCGCACCACCACAAATTTCAAAAATGTAGTCTTTCAAATTTGGGTTAAGAAAAGATTTTTCAATTGGTATCTTATTTTTTATATAATTTCAAATTGGTATACCCTCTTCAAAATTAATATCTAAAACCCTCTTGAACACTAAGAGGAGGATTTCATTAAGGGGGAGTTTTGTTTAGTCAAAAAAAAGCATTTGAAACAGGGGGAGAAAATTTCAAGTCTTGAAAATGCTTCTCAAAATCTTATTCATATACCTTTGACTATTTGCAAAAGATTTTGAAAAAGAATTTCCAAAACATTGCAAAACAAAACAAGTGGTGCAAGCGTGGTCCAAAATTTTAAATAAGAAGAAAGCCATCCATGCATATCTAGTAGAAATAATTATTGGTTTCATTCCAAGCAACCTTTGCACTTACCTTATGCAAACTAGTTCAATTCTGCACTTTTATATTTGCTTTGGTTTGTGCTGGCATCAATCACCAAAAAGGGGGAGATTGAAAGGGAAATAGGCTTACACATTTTCCTAATTGATTTTGGTGGTTGAATTGCCCAACACAAATACTTGGACTAACTAGTTTGCTCTAGATTATAAGTTTTACAGGTGCCAAAGGTTCACAACAAACCAATAAAAAGACCAAGAAAGGGTTCAAACAAAGAGAGCAAAAGACAACCCAAAGGCAGCCCTGGTCTGGCGCAACGGACTGTCCGGTGCACCACCGGACAGTGTCCGGTGCACCAGGGAACCCAACTCCGAACTTGCCACCTTCGGGAATTCTGGGAGCCGCTCCGCTATAATTCACCGGACTGTCCGGTGTAGCACCGGACTGTCCGGTGTGCCAGCGGAGTAATGGCTACACAGCGCCAACGGTCGTCTGCAACGGAACAGTAAAAGTGAACAGTGCGCGCCTGCGCGCGCAGAAGTTAGAGCAGCGCCAGAAGGCGCACCGGACAGTGAATAGTGACTATCCGGTGCACCAACGGACTGTCCGGTGGCCCACCTGTCAGAAGCTCCAACGGTCAGTGTAACACCTCAGGTGTTACCATGGCTAGGGCACATCTATGCACTAATGACTATGATCACATGTGGAAGAAACTTAAGGACCAAAGAGCAAGAGCCTTGGAGGATAGGTTTTAACCAAGAGATGTGAATGACCAAAAGCATTACCCAAGTTGTGTGAACTTATCACCTTGGACAAGAAGGGAGTAAACCCTAGACCTCTCTTAAACCCCTATCTCCTAAACACCTTGGTTAAAGGGGAGAGATTAAGCAAAGTTGCAAATCAAGACCAAACCTTTGTCATAAAGTTAAGTAACTTATTAAGCTACAAATATAGAGAGGAAACATTGCTAAAAGACCCCTTAAGAAACCCCAAATCCATTCCTTAAGTAGAGAAAGAGCTAGAGCTCTCTAATTCTCTCTAAGTCAAAATCTACACCTAATCTAAAGATCCACCGTGTTCACCTTGAAGATGGCACCAAAACCACCTAAGTTCTATACAAAAAATGTGGCATACCACCTTGGGCACCCCCTGGAAAAAGTTGAGACCGAGACCTTGACGTTTGACATGGCTTGGCATCACTTTTGTCGCGCAGCGGGCAGGGGGACAAGCCAGATTTGGCGTCCGCATATCTTCTGACCTAGGGCTTATCTTCCCTTGGAACTCACATATAAGAGATAGCCATAGGTGCCAGGAAGAGGTCTGCGCTGGATTTTTGCCGAGATTCGCACGTTTGCGATCTCACCAGGCGTTTGAACACGGGCAGATGAACACTTCCACGTGTTCGACGCGTTCTGCGCGCGCCAGAGCACGCCCGCGCCCGACCTCGCGTGCCTCGCGTCGCGCCAAAGGCCAGCCGACGCCATGGCCCGTGCCCGCGCCTATATAACGCCCAGTAACCTTAACCGTACCCTTCCGCGCACGCTCAACCTCACCGGAGCTCAAACTCACCGGCGTTTGCCCGTGCACGGCGTGTCCGCGGCCACCCGAGCCCCTGCCACCGTAGACCGGCCAACCAAGCCTTTCCCAACCCCGTCCAACCCTCGGAGAGGACTAAGCACACCTCGGTGAAGCTCCCCGAGCGAGGAATCGAAGTTTGCTTCGCCGGAGAGGCCAGTCCACGGTCGTCGGACTCCCTCCGACCGCCGGCGAGCGTAGACCGGGTAAGCCACTGCGCCATTTTTCGATTCAATGCACAGATAGCCTCTACATCACCCCGTGAAGCTCACCGGGCCATTGGATTGAACTAGATCGCCGTGATTTGGCCGGCACACCCGCCTGCGCATGTGAACCGAGCGATTCCGGCCATCCCCGCCGTTGAGCCGTACATCGTTGTGACCGTCAGAGCCTCCCCGAGCCAACCCTGCCCCTCGCCGGACCATTCTCGCCGCTGGTAAGCCGCGCCGCCCTTTTTTTCCCACGGGTACTGTTTACATTAGGGGAAGGACCTCGGGGAAGAAGAAGGAAAGGTCAGGGGGATTTTTGAACTGTCAGTGACTCAGGGGAATAGTGGCGCAGGGGTAGATTTGAGTGGGTTGATTTGGATTAAACCCAGGGTCGTCGGCGCAAAGTAGTTTTCCAGGAAACCTTTATTAAATCTGATTTAAATTTTGGACAGAACTTGAATAATTCATAACTTCTGTTTTATTCATCCAAATTTAGTCAAACCAATTTTGTCAGACTTTAAATAATGTAAACTGCTTAGGAAAAATATAAAACCCTTATGTACTCCAGAAAACTTTAGGGTTCTGATTTAATTATTGTTTTGGCCAAAAACTAAATAATAGGAATAAAAATAGTTGCACTATTTGACTAAGGTTAGGAAAATTTGGAGAAGTTTATGTCCACCTACTGACCTGTTTAAAAATGCTAAACCTCTCTGTCCACCCCATTAAGTTAGTTTTTGCCATTTATTTTATCATATGCTTAAGGTTAAGAAAAATAGAAAAGGTGACTTAAATAATGAACTAGGGGGTACTCCTATTTTTGTTAGGGTACTTATTTAGTGTAGTTTACTAGAAAAATCTATGATACCCTAGTTTAGTATAAAATAAATAGGATACCTTTTTATTTTAAGAAAACAAGAAAAACTTAGAAAAACCCTACAAAAATAACCCCAAGGTGAAAACACCCCAACCCTTGGGATAGTTAATGTTTTGTTATTAAGAATGTAGGAAAAAATATGAAATCTGCTGTTTGACATTTTTCAAATAACAATGTAGTAGAACGTGCCTTTTTGGCATTAAACTTTAGAAAATCATAACTAAATAACCATCCCTTAGCTTTCTGTGATCTTTGGCACAGAAGCCTACTACTACTGTTAGATGCCAACAAAAATAACCCTTAGGACAGAATCCACACCTAATTAAGAGTTGTAGTGCAAAGTGGCCCATTTACACAACTTTTGTTATTTTTGTCTAGAGCATAGCCTTTTTAAATTAAACCTCAAAGTCCTAGAACAGACTATAATGACCAATGGCAACCCACTGTAATTTTTACAGAATTTTTGGAAAAAAGTTAAACCACTGTTGTAGTTCAAACCTACACTAGAAACCATAAATAGAAAATAAAGAAAGGGAAAAATGAATAATAGAAATTAGTGTCATCCTAAAACCCTTTGTAAATTGTCCAGTAAATTATAATAAGGAAATACCAATCCTCTATGCTTATCCTTAACAAAAACCTAAACCTAGAGTGATAAGCATAAACCACTAAAAGCCCCGTATGACCAAGAAACCCTAAGATACTCATTAAACTTAGTTTTTCTTCTTTTAGCATAATGTTATTAAATCCTGCATAATCATGACATATATGTTCATTACATTTCGATAGACTGTAACCTCGCTGACGGAGAGTACGTCCTCGTGCCGGAGCAAGGAGCTGCTCAGGAGGTAGCCCCGGATCCAGCACCCGAGCCTGCACCAGAGGATCTGCCTGCCACAGCCTTGGAAGGCAAGCCCCGGTTTTATGCATAACCTGTTATTTATGCTATTTTACTACACTTATTGATTGTAGGATTGAATGTGCACTTAAGTGTAGGAGTTGTTTGAAACCATAGTTGCATGATCTTAGGAATCCCGTTGAGATGAATACTAGTATGCTAGGTCGAGTAGCTGCTTATTTAATTAGGTTCTCGGTAGAAGTCGAGTGATTTTTCTAGCACTCGCGCGAGGTCAGGAAATTGGTTGTATCCACTTTCTTATCATAATGATGCTGGGTTGTGGGCAACAATCCATGGGGATTGGTTGTCCACGGGATGAAAAGTGGAATAAGGATTAAGGTGTGGTACCGTGTGTCAAGCGTTTGAACGTACTAAACACATACCGAGAAATATGGTAAATCGGTAAGCCTAGTACCTGAGTGAACCTGCCCGCAGATTGCCCTCCTCACGTGACCTAAGACGTGGTCTCCCATTCCGGTTATGGTGGGTACAAGTGCGGTCACTGCACGACGGCAGTCGGGGTCAGTGAGGCATTGTACGCCAAGGCGGTGAGCCCCTTTCTGTTGCCAGAGAATCGATGGGGACGGTTGATGTGTGTTGGGACGGAGTGCCCCTACATGTCGTGTGTGTAGGTTTACCTTGCAAGGGTAAAAACTCGATTCGAATCGTCTGCTTCTCGCGGCTAATGAGACTGCTTGATCCATGCTGCTACATTGAGTAACAAGTGGAATTATGATGAGATGATACAAGATGTTGATTGCTAAAAATGTTGCTACTATGTATGAGTAGATAGTACATCTTTAGCCTTAAGAGAGTCACACTTAATTTGACAAAGTTAAAACTTGATTTAGAAACTCAGCTAGTGCTTTTGGCAACCAAACCCCACAGCCAAACAGCTGCATGTCTAGAGGTAGAGGAGTAGACTCCTCACACCGGGTAAGTCTAGCTGAGTATTAGTATACTCAGCCTTGTTTGTGGCATAATTTTACAGGTTCTCTGGAGGACATGGTTGCTGGAGTGACTTGGTCGTCCATCTTGCCACCGGGTTGGACTGTCGAGTGGGACCCTACCTCGGCCGAGGAGGAGCATGAGGAGTGATGGGACATGCTTCCCCATCTCTCTGTTCATTTATCGTTAGTTTTATTCCGCTGCACTTCGAACAATGATGACTACTTTGCAAAACTCCGATGGTGATGTAATAATTTAATACTCTTCCATGCATGGTTTTATGCTTTATGGTATTTGCTCTGTGACTCACCATCGAGTGAGATTGTGGTACTTGATCCTGTCAGTGGCCGTGTCGGACTAGATCCGAGGGATTGACGGGTTATCCCCATTTAAGTGTGGTCCAGCCTCCAAGGCGGAACTTAGGCACTTAAGTTGGAATAATTCGGGCAGTTCCGCCACAGTCAGAACCCAACGGCCTGGTGACGTGGCTGGCGCACCGGACTGCCCGGTGCGCCATAAGACAACAACCTCCACCAATGGTCATTTTGGTGGTTGGGGCTATAAATACCCCCAACCACCACACTTCAAAGCATCCAAGTTTTCAGCCATCAAACCTCATACAAGAGCTATAGACTTCATTCAAAGACACAACCAAAGAGATCAAATCCTCTCCCAAGTCTAGAATCACTCCAAAGAAATTAGTGACTAGAGAGAGAGACATTTGTGTTCATTTGAGCTCTTGCGCTTGGATTGCTTTTCTTCTTCCTTCTTTCTTGTTTCCAACTCAATTGTAATCAAGGCAAGAGACACCAATTGTGTGGTGGTCCTTGTGGGGACTTAGTGTCCCGATTGATTGAGAAGAGAAGCTCACTCGGTATAGGTGATCGTTTGAGAGAGGGAAAGGGTTGAAAGAGACCCGGTCTTTGTGACCACCTCAACGGGGAGTAGGTTTGCAAGAACCGAACCTCGGTAAAACAAATCACCGTGTCATCTGCCCTATTTGCTTGAGATTTGTTTTCGCCCTCTCTTTCGGACTCGTTTCTATTTCTAACACTAACCCTGGCTTGTAGTGTGTGCTTAAGTTTGTAAATTTCAGATTTGTCTATTCACCCCCCCTCTAGGCGACTTTCACCTATTAATCGGCTTGTAATAGGAAGATAGACTTCTATAAATACTGAATCCGGTGGTTGAGAAGGGATATGCGATTGAATAACAGAAATCCAGTGATTTGAATCATACCTGAGCCTTGCATACCTGGAGGATTCTTCCTCGATTGTTCACCATACTGGCCTCGTCCGTAGCAAGGAGAGCTCACGTCGGAGTAGATCTGCTACTCTCGGCCACGGGTCATCACAACTGGTATCAAAGCCTTCTGAGTCGGCGTTGAGGAAGAGGAGGCGCGATAGCTCCACCAGCAAAACCTTCGGTATAAACTCCGACGTGAGCTCTCCTTGCTACCAATCGAGGCGATGGATGAGAGAGATCAATTAGTGTAGGGAAATTGGGACAGCATGTTCGAGTCCATGGAGGCGATGAATGGAAGACTAAAGGAGGTTGAGCGGGTGCAACAACAATTGTTGATGCAGTCTAAGTTGGCGACTGTGGTTGCTGAACAAGCTGCAACAGAGAGGAATGATATGTACCGCAAATTGGAAGAGACTAGTCGAGAGGTGTCCCAATTAAGGCTGGAACAAATGGGAAGAGAATTGGGAGATTCTTCGACCTCTAATCAGGATCATGTTGCTGATGATCGTGGTCCATGACATGATCAGCAGTTTCCCCACGGTAGCCATCAACGGGGATTGAGAAATGATTTTCGTCAACCTATGGATTCAAGTAATCAAGCTATTCCTAAACTGCCATTTCCAAAATTCTCATAGGGAGATCTTGTTGTTTGATGAGGTCAGTGCAAAGAATACTTCACTATTTACCGAGTACCTGAATCTATTTGGGTTTTGTGTCCTCGTTGAACTTGGAGAATATTGCATCACAATTGTGGAAGACTCATAAGCTGAGACATGGAATTGGTGGATGGAAAGAGTTTGTGGTAAGTTTGGTGCTACTGCTTACCCAAAGGCTTTGAGGAGATTAATGGCGCTCAAGCAAACAGATACTCTTGAAGCATATATCTCAAAATTCGAGTAGGCCAGATATGGTATTACAGTGCACAATCCATTGTTTGATGAAACCTATTTTGTGAATCAGTTTGTGAGAGGTCTCAAATTTGAAATCCAGGGGGTGGTTGAGGTGCAGTTGCCCACCACTGTGGATCGAGCTATTCTTCTAGCCCAAACCCAGCAAGAAGTTTTAGAGAGGGAAGTTGAAAGTAACAAGACCCTATGGGGTTGGCAAGCAGTTGAATGCAGGGGTTAGAGGAGAAGGCAAACCTCAAATTGTAGAGGTTGATTTGTCTAAGGAGAGGCAAGTAAGGGAGTTTAGGAAGTTGAATGGTTTGTGCTATGCGTGTGGGGAGAAGTTTGAGCCGGGTCACCTTGCTAAGTGCACCAAAAGGGTTCAAGCACATCTAAATGCTATTATTACTAAAGAGGAACCTATTGTGCTCACTGATGATGTATTGAAACAACTGGAACAGGAGGATGATAAGGATGAAGTGTGTTGTAAAGTGTCTCTACAAGCTATGGCCGGTAGAGATGATGAGAACAGTATGGTGGTGAGTGCAATGGTGAATAAACAGACTCTGGTGATGCTGATTGATTCAGGAAGTTCATCAAATTTTATAAGTTCTCATATGGTCCAATTACTAGGGTTAGCAGAGGTGGACTGTTCTCCAGTGAAGGTGAAGGTGGCTAATGGGGAAATCATGGTGTGTGATAAAATGGTAAAGGAATTTGAATGGTGGTCTCATGGAGTTTCTTTTTGTACTGATATGAGAGTTTTAACTCATACTGCTTTTGATGTGATTTTGGGGTATGAATGGCCGAGACAGTTCAGTCCTATGCACTTTGGGACCAAAAGGTGCTGAAATTCAGACATAAGGGGGTGTGAGTGACACTCAAAGGTGATGCCTCACAACCTCAGAATTCTATAGAAGATGTCTCTGTTTTGCAAGTGCATTAATGGCTGAAAGGAAATGAGGTTTGGGCCTTTGTTTTGCTGGAAACTGTGGAAGACACAAATAATTGTGAACTGAAGGAAGAAATTCAGAATTTATTGGTAGAGTTTGATGAATTATTTGCAGTACCACAGTTACCACCTTCCAGGCAGTATGATCACTGCATTCGTTTGATACCTGGTGCAGTACCAGTGAATTCCAGACCATACAGATATTCACCTTTTCACAAAAATGAGATAGAAAAGTAGGTGAAGGCACTGCTGGAATCAGGTCTTATTGTTCCCAGTGTTAACCCTTTTGCTTCTCATGTATTGCTGGTCAAGAAGAAAGATGGGTCATGGAGATTCTGTGTGGACTACATGAAGTTAAATGACTTGACTATCAAGAATAGGTTTCCCATGCCTTTAGTGGAAGAAATTTTGGAGGAATTAGCTGGCACTCAATATTTTTCTAGCTTGGATCTTACAGCTAGTTATCATCAAATTAGAATGAGTGAGGCAGATGAGTATAAGACTACCTTTAAAACACATCATGGGTTTTATCAGTTTCGAGTTATGCCTTTTGGTTTGACCAATGCTCTAGCCACCTTCCAATGTGCCATGAATTCTGTTTTAGATCCTTTCTTGAGGAAATTTGCGATGGTTTTCATCGATGATATTTTGACCTATAGTGCTTCATGGGAAGAGCATATGAAACATGTAAGGATGTTGTTTGAGAAGTTGAAGGAGCATCAATTCTATTTGAAGAAATCTAAGTGTGTTTTTGGTAGAACCCAATTGACTTACTTGGGACATGTAATCTCTCAAAGAGGAGTCTCTACTGATCTAGCTAAAACTCTTGCTATGGAGAGATGGCCCATTCCTACATCAATTTCAGAGTTAAGAGGGTTCCTTGAGTTGACTGGTTACTATAGAAGATTTGTGAAAGGTTATGGTGTGATTGCAAAACCTCTCACCAAATTATTGCAACACAAAGAATTTCAGTGGACAGATCAAGCTGAGATGGCTTTTTAGGAGTTAAAAAGAGCTATGATGTCCACTCCAGTGCTGACTTTGCCTAATTTTGAAGAGAGTTTTGTGGTTGAAACGTATGCTTGTGATGATGACATAGGAGCAGTGTTGATGTAAAAGCAGAGGCCCGTTGCTTATTTAAGCAAGGCATTTAGTATGAAGAAAAGAGGGTTATCCATTTATGATGAGTTTTTGGCATTGCTGATGACAGTTGAGAAATGGAGAACCTATCTTCACCGGACTGAGTTCATTATTAGCTGACCACAAAGCTCTGAGTTTTCTAGAGCACCAAGTATTACATTCTGAACTACAGAGGAAGGCTATGGCAAAGATGATGGGTCTGCAGTTCAAAATTGAGTACAAGAAGGGTAAAGAGAATCAGGCTGCTGATGCCTTGTCTAGGGTGGTACATTTCATGGTTTTACAATATGTGGTGGAACTAAAACTTGTGTGGATTCATGAGGTGATGAATTCTTGTACCATAGATGTTGAGGCTCAAACATTATTGGCTCAGTTCGCAGTACATAGTCCTAATGAAGAGGGGTTTTCATTGCAACAAGGAATTATCAGGAAGGGAGATCAGGTTTGGGTGGCTAACAATTCTGCCCTAAGGACAAAAATTATTGATGCCCTGCACAATAGTATTGTGGGAGGTCACTCAGGTGGTTAGGCTAGTTATCACAGAGTAAAAAGGCTGTTTTGGTGGAAGGGTTTGAAGACTGATGTGGAGTGTTTTATTAAGCAGTGTTCAATATGTCAGCAGGCCAAGGCAGAGAGAATTCATCCACTAGGTCTTCTTCAACCTTTGCCAATTCCTTAAGGTGTTTGGCAGGATCTCACTATGGATTTCATTGAAGGTTTGCCCAAATCAGAAGGGTATGATTCTATTATGGTTGTGGTGGATAGGTTTTCTAAATTTGCACATTTCTTTCCCCTCAAACATCCTTTTACTACAACCAAGGTGGCTCAAGTGTTTTTGGATAATGTGGTTAAATTGCATGGTACACCTAGATCTATTGTTTCTGATAGAGATAAGGTGTTTACTAGCAATTTTTGGAAGACTCTCTTTTCTGCCCTCAATACTAAGTTGGCCCTTACTACAACTTATCATCCTCAGTCTGATGGTCAGAGTGAGAGAGTCAATCAATGTTTGGAAATGTATTTGAGGTGTGCAATTTCTGATTCCCCAACTCAGTGGAAAAAGTGGCTTCCTTTGGCTGAATTTTGGTACAATTCCTCTTGTCACACAACTCTGAAATGTTCCCCTTTCAAGACTTTATATGGTTATGAACATGTGTTTGCTACTGCTCCTGTGATGGCCAAAACTGGGGATCAATTGGTGGAGGGACTGTTGGCTGAGAGGAAAGCTCACTTTGAAATACTTAAGCAGAAGTTGGCTTCTGCCCAGAATCGGATGAAGTTGCAAGCTGATAAAAATAGGACCGACAGGGAGTTTATGGTGGGTGAGTTAGTTCTGGTGAAATTACAGCCATATGTGCAATCTACAGTGGTCAGTAGACCTTGCCCTAAATTGGCTCTGAAATACTTTGGTCCATTCAAATTTCTTCAAAAGATTGGCATGGTGGCATATAAGTTGGAGCTTCCATCTTCTTCTCATATTCATCCAGTATTCCATGTTTCACAACCGAAGGCTTTTACTCCTTCCACTACTCCTATGTATTCAGATTTATCTCAAATGGTGGATCTATTTGGTGTTGATGTGAAACCATTGAGATTTTGGAACGACGCTTGGTGCGTAGAGGAAATCATCCAGTGGTTCAAGTGAAGGTGTTGTGGTCACACTTTACTGATAAAGTGACTACTTGGGAGGATTATGATGTGCTAAAGACCAGATTTTTTGCTGATTTTGATTGGGGCAATCAAACTCTAGGCGAGGGGAAGATGTCAGATGCCTAGGTATGTGAAGTTGCATTATCGCCTAGTAGTAGCCTCGGTATTCATAGATTTGAGAGATGGGCCTGTGTGCGGCCTGTTAATCTGCTTAATGGCCTGTTAATCGACTTGTAATAGAAAGATAGAATTCTATAAATACTGGATTCGGTAGTTGAGAAGGGATATACGATTGAATAACAAAAATCCAGTGATTTGAATCATACCTGACTCTTGCATACCTGGAGGATTCTTCCTCGGTTGTTCACCATGGTGTCCTCATCCGTAGCAAAGAGAGCTCACGTTGGAGTAGATCTGCTACTCTCGGCGACAGGTCATCACAACGACAAGCTGGTGCATGGCTGGCCTCAAGGCGAGATTAGATGAGTTGGAGAAGCAGGAGAAGTATGCGATAGAGTGGGGGCGTGGGAGCGAAGGTGGGATGGCTGGAGCAGGACAACTTGGCGCACATCGACCGCCTTGTCCTCGCCACCATGTGGGACTGTGGCCAGCCCATGGTCGCCGCCGTCTGCCTCCTCGACGAGGTCAACAAGATCGTCTTCAACCTAACTATCTAAAATCTCATCAACATCAGGCGCGGACCCTAAACTGAGAGCGTCCACTGCGAGTACGTCAATCTCATTGATAGCTCTTCTCCATTCCCTTCCCCTTCGACTACCTCTTCCCTTTCACCGCCTACGGATAGCCCTCAAGGTGCCTTTCTTCTTTTTGCCATTTGTCCGTCCTCCTATTATTTTTGTGTTATGTGAAACAATTTCCATCGCAGACTAGCTGCTCCAAGATTAGGCATGACATAGAAAAGCAAGCAGGGGAGGACAAGACAAGGTGAGCGAGATGCTTCAGATGCCTAGACGCAAGTGTGTGCAGCGTGGCTCACGTCAAGAGCACCGGGCATGCTGGACGAGCTGAAGGCGTTCGGCGAAATGCCTCACCCCAAGAGCCCGTTGTCTACCTAAGCCTCTTGGTTCCATGAGAACTGAGAAGCATGTTGGCATTGACGAGGCAACGGGTAATGTCGGACTCTTCACATCAGTTAGACAGTTACGTTCATGTGTGGAGAAAAAGTTGGTTTACCAAGGTCACTGAAAGATAGATGCCCAACAGATCTGCATCATGTTGACTGCATAACGTGTCATGATAGAATCCATATGCCTGGGCAGGCGAGCAACCTTGTTGGACTTGGACAATAGAGCATTGCAATCCACGCTCTTGACTAACCAACAGATCTTTTTCTTATACTAGTTCGGTTAGGAGGGACTAAGCACGTACTTCGTTGGGGATTCACAAGAAGAGTATCCCCTAAAATGGTGTGCACGGATAGTTTGAGGTACGTATGCTCATCTTCCTTTGCATTATTACTTCCCTCCCTGATCAGTCTTGTGTTTCCTTGCTTCAAATTAACATACAATTGGATTCAGTAAGCAAGGGGATTGTGGTTCTATTTTGTTGTCTACCCTAGAAAAGTTTGTGTGATTTTTTATTCATATTGTGGATCTTACAACCTTTGCTCATTGTTAGGCCCTTGTCTATGCCCTGTTGGTTTTAATTCACTATCGACATATGAATGGATTGTTGCTGATTGTTTGATAAATGATCCTCTAAAATGTGAACATGGGGAAGTGGCATTTTATCCAATATATCATCCATAGATATCCCATGGAAGCTTTCACATCGGAACTTGGAAGTTACAAACATAAGTGAATGCGAATCTGCTTGCTAAAGGGATTGTACCTGTACTGCCTTTGCTTTTTACTGCAGATTGCCTACTATGGTTTTTGGAGCTGCAGAACAATAGTGCTGGACTCTAATCTAAATATCATTCATATGTATGTACATATGGCAACCAGACAACAGTCAAGTTCTAGAACTGTACCTCTATTTTCTTTCTAGAAAATAGTGTTTCTTGGATGGATGATTCGTGTGACAACCCTTATTGTTATTTCTCTGATTCTTTTGTTGAGACACAGAAGCAAATTTTTACAATGCTACAACGGTGGGTGACCATGCAAATTTCATGGTAACTCTGAAAAACTTGGCAAAGGAGGATTTGGTTGCGTTTTCAAAAGGATGTTGCCAGGCTACGAAACAATAAGTGATGTAAGTGCATTAATCGTTGATATCTGTGGATGCATCATCATCATCCAACAGTTGTATACATATGCCCAAATAATGTTACACGTTCCACCAATACCATGTTTCAATGTTCTTATTTCCTAAGATAATTACATAATATTAACAAAATTTTATTCCCTTCTTTTGCATATCGACATGATGTCTAAAAGTGCAATCGCCGTTGAAGAATAGGGGCCACAGAAGAGATATTTAAGTTTCCAATATCCACTCATATGTTTATATACAAAACCGTTGTAATATATCATATAAGCTGCCCATGCTATATATTTCTAGACTGAGACATTTTAATACTGCAGTTCAACTAATTCTATTACCTCTACATGATGTCTACAACAACGATATGTTAATTGTGTAAACGTATCAATCAAAGTCGCGCGAGGCGCGAGCAACTTACTAGTTAGCGTATACACTAATATAAATCTCCTGGGTTAGTTGCTGCGTAGAATTACTATCTTCAGAATCTATTTTGGAGGATCGTACAATGCCAAAACATATTCAGTTCATATTTACGCAGTCAATAAAGTTTTATTAGCCACTTGAATACATAACATAGAGTATATATATACTACTTACAATTTAGCCATAAAATTTAGAACATAAGACAAGATGTGAATAAGCGCAGTGATCATAGTGAAGTAGATAAATGTTTTGAACTTCCATGGCTAGCTCTTGAGAGGCATGTCTCACAAAGATAGGTATCGTCATCGTCGACCTATCAGCATCGATAGAATCCCGATTGTCCTTGGGATTGAAGAAGCACCCCTCCAGCTCCGTTGGTGGAAGGAGCAAGCATCTTGAGATAAATTGCTCTGCTGGTGCATCCTACAGTAGTGGCGTTAAATCATACAGTCTTGGATATAGAGTTGCAGGCTTCCATCCAGGTTGAAAGCGATAAAAATGCAGGAACTTAAAAGTACACTATTTGGTAAAAGCTAGCTACGCCATAGAATCAACTAGCTATAGCCCTGAAACTCTAGCTACATATTTATAGAAGATTACTATGTAGAAATCTATCTATAACTAGTAGGGTTAAGTCTTTAAGGATGATCCATGGCTATTTCTTTGTAGATAATGAAAAGCGCAAAAATAAAGCATGATTTTTTTGCTTAATTAAGAAAATAGCATGAAACTATTTTGTACATACATGCATCACCCTAGGCGGTAGGGCGATGGCTTGCTAGACGAAAGCTAGGCCGAGGCGCTGCACAGGAAGGGAATGGCGACGCCTCAGCGCCACCACGATGACCTCGCCGCGGGCGGCACTAACAATGCAATGATGATGCGCTCCCACGAGCGTAGCATGTGAGGGGCATGGCGGCGTCTAGGCTTTCCCACTCGCTTCTCCCATGTCACAGACAGATTGCTGCTGAGCCTGAGAATGAAGGGGCACCTAGGAGAGGGAGGGGACTGGGGAAGAGTATGGGGAGGGACTAAGGAGAGGAAGGGAAAACAGCAGAGCGCGCCGGCCGCTTGGTTTTGCTACAGTCCTCGACCACGTCCTTTGTTGTGACCTCCTCTTTCCTCCCTTCTCTCTCCGTACGTGTTTTGTTGCTCCGCACGCAGTGTATCGCTCTGGCTAGCTCTCATTTGCGCAGACTTTTTGTTTACTTGTCTTTTGCCAGTTCGGGAAATCTGCGACCGCAGGGATTTGCATTTACCACTTTCCCTGTAAAGAAGAATAAATGTCTATTGGAAACTTGCAGCCAGATCTGGTGTTGAGAACAGCTGAATCCCATATGCTGGAGATGAGAACGATCCAAGCACAGTCTGGTGCGCCCACGAACAGAAGTCAATCAAGGCCTTCCAAATGTAGCTCCAACTGCTCCTAGGACCCTTGGTACTATAAAAGGGCCCCTAGTCGCATGAAGCAAACACCAAGCTCCCATTGAACATTCTACAACGTCGAGACATCGCATTCACGCCTTTGCTTTGCTAGATAGAGATTTGAGCACTTGTTCTGAGTTGTAATCCCGTTGTGCTGTTTCTGTGCTCCTCTCTCTTAACTTGTGTGCGTGTGTTGCTGCAAGTTTGTCTCTTGTGTGTGTCTCGACTTCCCCCTTACTCTTGTGTTTAATTGAGATCGATTGTGTATGGCGTGAGAGACTCCAAATTGTGAAGATTTCTCAATTCAGGAATTTGCTATAAGGAAGAGAACTGTGATACTCAAATTTGATCTTTGGATCACTTGAGAGGGATTGAGTGCAACCCTCGTCCATTGGGACACCACAAAGTAGATGTTATCCATCACGCTAGCAGAGCTGCAGTGATTAGCAACAACACGTAAATGCCCTAAGATGTCAAGTAACACATACAATTAACTTGAGTAGCAAATACCCACGTGAAGAGTTCTAGTTTATTTTTTTAAACTGCTACTTATATTTGACTACTTGGTGAATTCAGGAAGCTTGACGCACTTATTGCAATTTGCAATGCTCTATCCGCTATTTTATACCCCCTCTATTTTCTTATATATGACGTTTTCTAGTTAAAAAATGAACTATTGGACATAAAATATTTACGAATGGAGGTAGTACTTTATTACCATATTTGCTTCTACTTGTCTAGATTTGTCATATATATTTTCAACTTCGCCTTATCTTAATTTTGAACCGTCCTCCGCGACTTGTTGGCGTCGATCTAGCACCAAACACTAGAGTTGTACCGTCTAGTGGTACCCTCTATGACGGTTCAGACGGTCTGCGACCACGCTGTAGGAGCAGCTCCTTCCCCTGCGTCGTCATGCTCTAGGCCGAGTGGTCCATGCTGCCGCAGGATGTCTTACTCCTCGTAGGAACCTAGATCTCGCCCCTAGGGTGGTCTAGGATCGGCAGGCCACCCGGGACGTCCCTAGACGGCGTAGAGTTGCCTAGGGATTAAGAAATCATGTCGAGGAAGAGACCTAAAGACATTTACCCTCTTTGCAGATGACTAAGCTCGTCGGGGGAATATCTTAGGGTTGTCTTGGGTTCGTCCTTTTTTGTTTTTGATCCTTTTTGTGAAAGTTTTTCACAAATATGCCCTTTGTGGTTTGAATTCAAGAAATGGACCCTTACCTCGGTGCCATTATTATTAGCGTCGAGGTTATACGTCTCAGTGACATTATAGATTGCGTCGAGATCTCGTTCCAGGTGTTGATTTGACGCCTACGTGGCAGGAGGTCGGTGCCATGATTATTGGCGTTGACCCCCTTTTATTTACAGGCATAGAAGACGATGCATGCATGCATGCATGCCAGTATCGAATATCGGGGTGGGGCCAGGTGGAACGTCGTGTCTTTTCTCGTTGTCCGGAGCGAATCGAGAGATGAGACTGCTGATTAGCGTAGTGGTTGGAAGGCTGCATTTGGTTTGAATAGATTCTACTAATACTCTATAAACTATTTACTAAGGAACCAAACAAACCTCATTCAAGACGAAAATAACCCTAACAGATGCCGCTTCATCTCTTCTCTTCCCCACCTCTGGTCTCTTATCGCACCACAAAAGTCATCATTTCACATCCACAACACCCCATGGCATACCAGCAGCGGGTAGAAGGTGGTCGTCCACGTCGCCCTCACCACACACCTCCCCCTCCGCATCCACCCCACCTCCCTCTCCGTAGTCATATCGCCTATTAGAGGCCTTCTATGCCAAAGACCACTCGTTTAACCTTTTGCTTCAGCACAAGCAAGTGTATTTCAGGAGTATTTCTACTGATGGACGAAGCGAACCTTCATTCAGGAAAGCGTGCAAAGAAGCTTCGCACATGTGCAAGTGAGAAAGGTGTTAGCCAAAGTCGATAGCTCGGCGACAAAAGAGGAACTTCAGACGTAAGCCAAAGAAAAAAGTGATGAAGACCTGAACCCGTGAAGCTAAGGATGGAGAAAATACACGATTGCCCTAATGGCATTTGTAAACAATGCACATAAAACCCTAAATGGCATGATCTCAGCCAGCCGCTTGGTTTTGCTACAGTCCTCGATCTCATCCTTTGTCGCGACCTCCCTCTCTCCTCCCCCTCCCTCTCTGTACGTGTTTTGTTGCTCGCAGCTCCGCACGCAGTGTGTCGCTCTGGCTAGCTTTCATTTGCTCAGACTTTTTGTTTGCTTGTCTTTTGCCGGTTCGAGAAATCTGCGATGGCAGGGACTTGCGTTTACCACTTTCTCTGTAAAGAAGAACATACGAAAATAAATGCCTATTGGAAACTTGCAGCCAGATCTGGTGTTGAGAACAGTCGAATCCCATATGTTGGTGATGAGAACGATCCAAGCAGAGCTATGCTACATGCAGAGATTAGCCGAGCTCAAGTAGATTAGCTGATCCATCTTAGTTGCGAATATGGGATTCGACTAAGAATAGTGAAAGGGAAATAGGGTCAAACCTTTTCCTAAATAATTTTGGTGGTTGAATTGCCCAACACAAATAATTGGACTAACTAGTTTGCTCTAGATTATACACTCTACAGGTGTCAAAGGTTCAAAACAAACCAACAAAAGAACAAGTTAGGCTTCAAAAGAAAGGAGCAAAAAGGAAACCGAAGTGTGCCCTGGTCTGGCGCACCAGACTGTCTGGTGCACCAGGGGTCGTACACTCCAAACTCTTCAGCTTCTGGTTTCCAGGCGCAGCTCCGCTATAATTCACCGGACCGTCCGGTGTGCCACCGGACTGTCCGGTGCACCAGCGGAGCAACGGCTATCTGCGCGCAACGGTCGACTCTGACATTGAATAGTACAGAACAGTGAACGCGGCAGAAGTCAGAGCAGTTGGTTAGAGGGGCACCGGACGGTCCGGTGTAGCACCAGACTATCCGGTGCCACATGAGGACAGAACCTCCAACGGTCGACCAGCTCCAAGCCCTAACGACAGGATGACGTGGCGGCGCACCGGACACTGTCCGGTGGCGCACTGGACACTGTCCGGCGGCACACCAGACTGTCCGGTGCGCCCATCGCCAGCAGCCTTCTCCAACGGCTACAATTTGGTTGGTGGCTATAAATACCACCCCAACCGGCCACTTCAAAGTGTGGGAGTCCAAGCAACATTCCAAGTCATCTAGTTGACATACTCAAGCCCTCCCAACCACATATATTCATTGATCCATCCTATGCGCAAGATTTAGGCCACTACAACCAACACAAGTGCCACAAAAAGAGAGCTAGCAAAAGAAAGCCTCTTGTGTGAGTCTAGCAAGAGTGCCTTGTGAGAATTATTGAGAGTTAGTGAGCACTACATCTTGTGATCATTTGTGCATGGAGTTTTGACTCCCATTGAACTTCCTCCAAAGTTTTGGAGGCTTGTAAAAGCTAGCAAGAGACACCAAAGAGTGTGGTGGTCCTTGCGGGGTCTTAAGTGATCCTTGAGAAGAAGAAGAGCTCACCGGTCTTTGGTGATCGGTGGAGAGAGGGAAAGGGTTGAAAAAGACCCGTCCTTAGTGGACTCCTCAATGGGGACTAGGCCTTCGAGGGCCGAACCTCGGTAAAACAAATCACCCGTGTCTCGTATGCTTATTGCTTGTGATTTGTTTGTTCTTTCCCTTTCTAAGTTTTTCTTGCACTATTCTTTGCTAATACCTTTGGTGTTGCTTTAAGTTAACTTCTCATTTAGTGAAGCAACACCTTGCAAGAAAGAACTTGTGTTATTGCTCTTCTTATCTAAGCCCTCTTGATTTATTCTCATAAACTTATTAGTAGTATTGATTTATCAATTTTGCATTATTTGAAAGCAATACTCCTTACAAGCAAAGGACTTAGTTTTTATACTCCGACAATTGTGTATCTTGTTCTAACCACTAATCAAGGGATCTAGATGGGGTGTAAAGTTATAATTTTCAGGTTTCGCCTATCCACCCCCCTCTAGGCGACTTTCAATTGGTATCGGAGCTAGGCACTTCATATTGAGTCTAACAACTCGAAGTGATGGCTCAAAGAAGATCCCAAAAGAACAAGAACACAACTCGGAAGGAGGTAACTCTTGAGATATTATTTTCCGATTGTTATAACTATGATTCATGGTCTACTAGTGTACTAAATGCTTTTAGAACTATAGATCCACGATTAGAACAAATTATAGACAAGAGTATCATACCCTCTGATTATGATGCTTCCGAGGAAGATCAAAGATGTATACGCTTAAACCATCTAGCTCTTGACATCTTAGGTAATTCTCTTAGCGAAGAAGATTATCATGCCTTCATTACAAATTATAATGAACATATTCCTGATGCGCATGATATTTGGACTAGGATCAAAAGTAAATTTGATGAGTCCAAACATGATAGTTCATTTTGAGCTTCTACTTCCTTTAGTTCTTATGATACTAAACCCTTTAAGGAAGAAGAAGAAAATGGACGATGGAGACCAAACGATGAATCCACCTCTCCAAAAGGTTTGTCTTCCCATTTCGATTCCCACATATGTTGTGTGGCTAATGAAAATGATAGCGGAAGCACAAACGAGGATGAGGAGGAAGAAAGAAGCGTCATGCAACTCTACGCTCGCCTAAGCTAAGAAGATAAGGCGATCATGCTCAACCTTCTAGAAAGAGCGAGAGAGCAAAGTGAAGCTCGTCAAAGGCTAGAAAATGTTCTCTCCATGAAAATGCTATACTTTGACGAGTTGACTAAAGAACATGAGGAGCTAAAGTGCTCTCATGTTGATTTGGTCCAAAGGTATGAAACGATTTTAATTGAGCAAGATAACGCTTTACATTGTATCGCTCAATTAGTAAATAGGAATGTCTTGCTTAAGGACCAAGTAGAAAAGCTAAAAGATGAAAATCTAGGTTTTCAAGAAAAATATGATATGCTCCTATGTTCTCATGAAAATCTTTTGGATGATGATATCATATTAAATATTGCTCATGAGGTTGTGATAGAAAACTTAAAATCCCAACAACCTCACTCATGCACATGTATTCAAATTGAAACTACATTACCATGTGCTAATGCTTGTTGTTCATCGACAAGCAAATCTTCCTTTGAGCTAGAATTTGCAGGAACAAACGATGATACATATCAAAAGCTCAAAGAAGAAAATGAGAGTCTAAAAATGAGCTTGACACAACTAAAAGGGAAGTGCATTGCTCAACCTTCTCAAGATAACCGTGATCATATGGTGAAGAAGCTTGAGACGGGAACAACAGTAGCATGCACCAAATCCCTTGAAGCAAATGTCAAGGACTTGAGGATTGTCAAGAGAAAGGAACAAAAGAAGAAAATCAATACATCTTCCAAAAGCCTCAACCACGCCTCCATAAAAGGTAACATCCAAGGTAATAATCAAGTCACACTTCACACTAAGAGAAGTAAGAATTGTAGTGAATGCTTTGAAAAGGGGCACTCTATTAGGTCATGTCCCTATATTAAAAATGAGTTGATTATTAACAAGGATGATAAACTTTGTTTTAAATGCTCCAAGAAGGGACACTTGTTTAGGTCTTGTCCCCATTTAAAACAAAAAGGCATAGTGTTAGAAAAGAAAAAAAATTCACTAACCATGTAGCGAGAGAGAAAGAAGGAAAGAAGAAATCTTCAAGACTTGAGGATCGCCTATGCTACATATGCCGAAAGAAGGGACATCAATGCAAGGATTGTCCCATTGGTAACAATCCCACTCCTAGCTTGTCAATTAATTCTCATGTAACTAGGCAACCCAAAATTGCAACTTTGAGAGCACCTAGAGGGGGGGGGTGAATAGGTGATCCTGTAAAAACTTAAAACTTAAAGCCACAAAACTTGATTAAGTGTTAGCACAATGAAATCAAGTGGCTAAGGACCGAGCTCTTGTGAAACACAATAGTCACAGTGAGAACAAGCACAAGAGACACGATGGTTTATCCCGTGGTTCGGCCAAGTATAATACTTGCCTACTCCACGTTGTGGCGTCCCAATGGACAAGAGTTGCACTCAACTCCTCTCAAGTGATCCAATGATCAACTTGAATACCACAGTGTTCTTCTTTCTTTACTCTTTCCCATTTGCGAGGAATCTCCACAACTTGGAGTCTCTCGCCCTTACAATCAGGATCAAAGTGAAAGCACTAGAGTAAGGGAGGGAAGCAACACACACAAATCCGCAGCAATACGCACACACATAGCCAAGACTTGAGCTCAAATGAATAGCACAAAGTTCACCACTAGAATGGGGCTCAAATCACTAAGAAAGTCAATCGAGTGCACGAAAACGGAGTGTGAATGATTAAGAATGCTCAAAGTATGCTTGGGTGACTCCTCCATGCGCCTAGGGGTCCCTTTTATAGTCCCAAGGCAGCTAGGAGCCGTTGGAGGCATTCTTGGAAGGCAATTCTTGCCTTCTGTCGGGTGGCACACCGAACAGTCCGGTGCACCATCGGACATCCTCTGTTCACTGTCCGGTGCAGATCGCCTTCCTAAATTGGCGCAGCCGATCGTTGAAGACTTGGAGCCGTTGGTGCACCGGACACTGTCCGGTGCACAACGGACAGTCCGGTGCCCCCATCAGACCGTTGGCTTGGCCACACGTCACACGCGGATTGCGTGGCCGATCGTTGGCTCACCGGACAGTCCGGTGAATTTTAGCCATACGCCGCTGACAAATTCCCGAGAGCGGCCAGTTGACCAGACGCCAGCCTGGCGCACCGGACACTGTCCGGTGCACCACCGGACAGTCCGGTGTACCCAGACTGCGCAGAGTCTTGGCTGCTCCAGCCAAGTCTTTTTCCTTTTGTATTTTCTCTGATTCTAGCACTTAGACAAATATGTTAGTACACAAAAACCAATGTACTAAGTCTAGAATCATACCTTATACCTTGATTTTCACTTCTTGAGTCTTTGGCACAATTTAACACTTAAACCATTTGTGTTGGACACTTAATCACCAAAATACTTAGAAATGGCCCAAGGGCACATTTCCCTTTCAATCTCCCCCTTTTTGGTGATTTATGCCAACACAACAAAAAGCAACACATAGAAGTGCAACATCAATGCAAAAGAAAACAAGATTTGTTTTTATTCAAATTTGGCATATTTGGATCATTCTTTGCCACCACTTGGTTTGTTTCTTCAAATCAAACTCAATTTCCTATCTCTAAGTCAAACACACTTGTTGAGGCATAAAGAGAGGTATTCCAAGAGAAATTGATCAAAGATTCAAAAAACTCCCCCTTTTCCCATAATCAAACATTCTCCCCACAAGAGACCAACTTTTGACAACAAGAGACACTTAGAGTATTTTGACAAATCAAAACTTCTAACTCTACTATTTTCAAAGTTCTCAAGTGGTAGCTGATCCATTTGCTTGCTTTGGCCTTAATTTCTCCCCCTTTGGCATCAAGCACCAAAACGGGATCATTTTTGGCTCTTTAACCTCATTGCCTCACCAAAATCGTCAATTAAGAGCAAAAAGGCAATAAGAGCAAGGAGATGAACTTGGAGTTAATTACCCTCTCATCGGAGTGCAGTGGAAGTCTTGCATGGTCCAAGTTCACCTTTCCCTTTCAATCCACCCTTGAGACTAATTTAAGTAAACTCAAGCACACGGTTAGTCTCAAAGGGTCAAGTTGTAGCACATCTCCCCCTAAATATGTGCATCACTCACACATGGACTTTTGAGGTCCGGGGATTGCTTGCACAACTTGAGCACCATACATAAACATCAACATGCATAAAAGAACATGATCAAAGACATAAAACACATGTATGCTATAGATCAATCCAAGTTACGCGAATCTAAGACATTTAGCTCACTACGCAGCCTGCAAAAGGTTGACTCATCTAGAGGCTTGGTAAAGATATCGGCTAGCTGGTTCTCGGCGCTAACATAAAACACTTCGATATCTCCCTTTTGCTGGTGGTCTCTCAAAAAGTGAAGCCGGATGTCAATGTGCTTAGTGCGGCTGTGTTCAACAGGATTATCCGCCATGCGGATAGCACTCTCATTATCACATAGGAGTGGGACTTTGCTCAGATTGTAGCCAAAGTCCCAAAGGGTTTGCCTCATCTAGAGTAGTTGCGCGAAACACTGTCCTGCGGCAACATACTCGGCCTCAGCGGTGGATAGGGCAACGGAAGTTTGTTTCTTAGAACTCCAAGACACCAAGGACCTTCCTAAGAATTGGCACGTCCCTGATGTACTCTTCCTATCAACCTTGCACCCGGCATAATCGGAGTCTGAGTATCCAATCAAGTCAAAGGTTGACCCCTTTGGATACCAGATCCCGAAGCAAGGCGTAGCAACTAAATATCTAAGAATTCGCTTAAAGGCCACTAGGTGGCACTCCCTTGGATCGGATTGAAATCTAGCTGTTGGGGACTTGTTCTCAAATGCTATGAGTTAAGAACAAGGCAACATAGAAAATGTTAATCGGTAAAGTCCTTCGTCCTTCGAAGCATTATTCCCCTCAGGATATAATGGTTTTCGGACGAAGGTTATGAAGGGCATACCTTCATAAGTACACTTTACAGTGACGAAGGATGAATTATAAGGAATATAAAGGATAGCATAGACAATTGAATACCATTATTATTTAGAAACAAAAATAACGTCGAATTACAAATGTACCTTCAACTTGAAGGAGATGAAAGTACAAGCGTGACGCAAAAGCCAATGCCCAATCAGCGTGAACAGTACGGGGGTACTGTTCACCTATTTATAAGCACGGGACACAGCCCATACAAAATTACATTCATGCCCTTTACATTTGATAATAATTCTATAGTAGTCTATCGAGGTCTGAATAGCCTTTTCATCTTTAAGTCGGTTTCATTTTCTGCTACCACACCGAAGCTTTCCTGCTCACATCTTCGGCGTTGTATCGACCTTCGTATTATCCTGGTCTACTCCTGCTGCGATACCGACTTGAGTCCGAAGGTACCTGCTCACACATTATACTTCCAGAAATACTGTTAAATCCTGTTTTTGAGGACCTTCGTAAGCCGAAGGCCCCCAACAGTAGCCCCTCGCAATATTAATTTGTTTAAAATAATAAATTTAGATTGCGACATGGACGAAGGCTTTACGCCGAAGGTCCGAAAAAACACCTTCCCTTTGCTAGAATAGCAACATTCACTGACAAGCGGGGTCTTTCAATTTTCAACGCGCTGGGCGTATAAATAAGATCATATCGCAACTCATTTGGCACGCTCTCTTGCCAACTGCTCCTGCTTACTCAATTTTTAGCTCTTGCGCACCAAGATTTGCTGAGCTTTTAAGTTTTGAAGCTTCGGCATTTAGAACAGTTTTTTAGTGTCTCCGAAGATGTCTGAAGATAAGAAGGCTGTTACCGAGATGAAACTGAGTCTCGATGAAGAGAAAAATCTGGGATTTCTTATAGCAATGTCGAAGACCAACACAAAAAAATCACCAAGGAGATTCTAGAAGGTTTGTCTGAGGATACTGGTGACAGCGATAGTTATGATGTGGACAGCGGTGGTGAAGACTCCGAAGATCGTCCCTGGCGACCAAGCCATTCAGTTTATGGTAAATCAACTATCAAAGAGAATCATCTTGTCAACATGAGAGGAAGGTATTTCCGGGATTTGTCCGTTGTGAGGGCCGACGAAGGGGAGAAGACTTGTCCACACCCTGAAGAGAATGAAGTCGTAGTGTTCCGAAGCTTTTTAAAAGCTGGGCTGCGATTTCCCTTGAGCAGCTTCGTCGTGGAGGTGCTGAAGATGTTTGAAGTCTATCTTCATCAACTTACCCCCGAAGCAATTATAAGGCTGAATATCTTCATATGGGCCGTGAGAAGCCAAGGTCTGGAACCTGATGCGAAAAGTTTCTGCAACATACATGAATTATCATACGAGACAAAACCCTGGGGTAAAGAACAGTATCACAATAACTTTGGCTGCTACAATTTTGTTTCTCGGTCTGGGTCAAGCTGTCCCGTGCCAACCTTTCGGAAGAGATGGCCCGGCGACTGGATGACAGAATGGTTTTATGTGAAAAATGACCTGAAAGCACGAGAAGATATCAAAGGTATAGTTATGCGCCCTATTTGGCAAAGCTTCGGCCTTCGGAGGCCGAAGGTTGAAATGAATGAAGCTGCCGAAGAATGCCAGAGAGCCTTCGGCGTTATCTGTTCTTTTATTGGAACGAGAGATTTGGTACAAGAGCATATTGCCTTCAGGGTATGGCCACTTGCGGAGAAATGGGAAATGCCGCAAGAAACCATAAAAGAGGCCGACGAAGGTGGACTTATCAGGTTGAAGTACACTTTTAAGTTTGGAGATAAATTCGTTGAGCCAGATGATGACTGGTTAAAAAGCATTGAAAATTTAAGTGATGAACTGCTTGGGGCTTATTCGAAGGCCGAAGATACTGCACTGTCAGCAGCCTTTGGAGGCCGAAAAAAGAAGAGGCTGAATCGGGTGTTTGATGCAATCGGGTTCGTCTACCCTGACTATCGTTATCCCATTCGAGGGCAGAAAAGAAAAAACACAACCTCTGCGAAAGAAGAAGCTGCAACTGCTCCTAGCGAGCCAGAACCGAAAAGAAAGAGGATAAAGGTCCTCACACATCGGCCGCGCTATATTGAACCAGCTTCGGTGCCTGAGTTTACCGGGGAAACCTCTTCGGCCACCGAAGCTGAAAAACCAACCGAGCCAACCTTGCTGCCAGAAGTCGCAGAAACGGCCGAAGCGCCAACAAGGATAGAATTGGAAGAACCGAAGATTTTGTTACCAGAAACGAAAGAGAAGGCCGAAGCGCCATCCACAGAAAAAATGGAAGAAGTAAAAGAAGCAACTGAGGGATCAAAAACATCAGAAGTTTTGAGTCCTGCAGCAAATATTGAGACAGTAAAAAACCAAAAAGTGCCAGCAGTGACTCCGAAAAGGAAGAGAATGGTCAATGTGCTAGATGTTCTGGAGACAATTAAATCTTCAAGCACACCTCCGAAGAAGACTGTTGTCATCCCCGAAGAAAAAACTGAAGTCTCTGATACTAAAGCTCCAGAGCAAGAAACTGAAGCCGAAGCTGGGTCCTCAGAACCCACGAAGATAAAATCCCTGGAAATCGAAGAAGAAAAAATAACAGAGCCAACTTTTGTTGAAGAAATCAGTGCTGCTGCCCCCGAAGCATCCCCCAAAGTCCTTGATTATATTGTTCGCCATGCTTCGGGGAAACAATTATCAGAAAAAGAAAAACAAGAGGCCCAACTTTACGCCCAAAAACTGAAGTATCCAAAGGGGGCATTAATATTCAATGGTAGTGGAGAAGAAGACTTTTTGTATTGTCTCCCTGACAGCAAAGAGATTTCTGTCTGTCGGCAGATGAGCAAGAGCTTCGGATTCCCAACACTGGAAGACGGGCTCTCAGTGCTATCAAAAAATGATTTGGCCGACAGCCTGGCATATAATAGCTTAAAGGTACAACAAATGGGATCTTTGTAATTTTTGTTGAGACTAAAATTTTCGTTTGCTTAAATCTATTGACATTTTTCTTTGCAGGGTCTGATACTTAGCAATGCCCTCAGGGCCCAAAAAGATGCTGAAGATGAAGGGTGTGCTATAGCTTTGAGCAACCTTCGTTCCGAAGTAATTGAACTGAGGAACGAAGGTCTCGAAAAAGATAAATATTACATTCATTGATAAATAGAATAAAAGAAAACGAAGCTACTTTTAAAAGCCAAGCTGAGGCTCAGAAGCATGAAATTGAAGATCTGCGGAAACAACTGGCCAGAGCCAAAGAAGAACGCATACTTGAAGAAACGAAGCGAGAACTCAGCGACCAATGGGCAAATCATTTAGAGGGAACTGTTGAAGAGCTTCGCTCGTCCAAGAAAAGATGCTATATCAAATCTATAGAATGTGTTAAGAAGTTAAAAGCTAGCTTCGCCAGCGTTGGCGCATTCTCGAGCGAGGAAAACTTTACAAGAGGCAACCCCGAAGGTCCCATCGAATGGATCGATCACGAAGCTGAGGCCTTCGAAGAAATTTTAAATAGCCGCGGAGACATATGTGCTTTCTCGGGTGCCAGGGGGATTGCCACCATTTTAGAGAAAAAGGGCTGTGAGCATATAAAGATTTTAGCGCAATCCGAAGCTGCCTTATCCTTCGAAGATGCAAGCGATCCTTCGGCCGAAGCTAGCATGGTTGGTGGAAAATTTTTCACCGATATCTGGGATAATGGTGGCCGAGAAATGGCCCGAGAAATTATTCGAAGAAGCGAAAAGGGCATTCACGATGCTAGAGAAGTAGCTGAGGCTGCTGAGAAGAGCGCAGAGCCCGAAGGTCAATTAGGTATTAACTAATAGTTTTTATTGTTGTAATTTTAGGTTTTAAGATTCGTTTGCAATTTGTAATAGCAATGTAGCCGTATCCTGTCCTACTTCAGATCCTGCTAAAGCGTCTTCGGGCCCTCAGCCGAAAGGAGACGACGAAATTAAAAAGATGGCTGAAACTATTATGGACGAAGTCGTCAATCGGCTCCTGAACGAGGCTGCAGAAGTCGTTTTGAGAGAAGATTAAGTATTATTGTAAAAACTTCTGAAATGTAATATATTGTAACATTTTGTAACCCTGAATGTAATATACCTGTTTTTATTGCTCAATTCTTTACGATGCATGAAACTTTACACGTACCGCTTTTGAGTCTTTGACGAAAAAACACCTTCCCTTCTTTTCATGCTTCGTGAAGAAGAATTTTTCTTTGTCACAACAATATCCAGTGTTCTGATGAATAATATCCAGGCTTCGTGAAGATCTTTTCCGAAGCTGCACTTCCGAAGATTAATAATGTATCTCTTTGTGACATCATGATTTTTCCCTTTTTTCAAAACGTTCTTCTGTAGATTGATATCGTGTCCACCTCTTGTGCCATATGCAACATGATGTATGATGCTTATGCTATGCGAAATGATGTGATGATGTTATGTTATGTGAGGTGATGTTTATTCCGAAGATGCACACGCATCCCTGCAATAAAACACAATCTTTTATAAGCCTCCCTTAGGAGCTTCTTCGCCTTTTACTTCAGCGGAATCAGCGTTTATTTTTCGCTGTAAGCCTCCCTTAGGAGCTTCTTCGCCTTTTACTTTCAGCGGTATTCGCGTTGACTTTTCGCGCTTCGCCTTTTACTTAGGCGGTATCAGCGTTGACTTTTCGCTGTATGCTCTTCATTCCCTTTGGAACGACTTTGGAGCAGAAAACTTACACTGCGCTCCCTCTGGAGCGGCTTTTTATGACTTCGGCAAACTTACTCTGCGTTCCTTAGAACGACTTTTTGTTGCTTCGAAGAATTTTTGATAATCCGAAGGTCCTCTTTGTTATCACAAGTTTTTAAACTTCAACAACTTAAGCCTGTGAAGAAAATATATTTTCCTTGTGGCAAACAACGAAACTATTTATATGAAATCTAAACAATGTCCTTTATTACACAGAAAAGAAGACTGAATAAGAAAGACTGCTATTAAGGTAGGATATTTGTCAATAGATGTGCTTTGACTCTGGCACAGTGCTGTTGACTGTACGAGCTTCGGACTGCTCTCTGAAGTCCCTTTGGTGTGGAGCATACTGGCTCCCTTCTGGCTGCTGGCCTTGTTGCAGCGGAGGTGGAGGCGGAGGCTGTTGCCAGGAAGCTTGAGGTTGACTCGCCGAAGCAACAGAAACTGCAGGGTGGTTGCCCACATATTCTGGGATGTAAGGTGAATGATACGAAGCAGTATGCATGACCTGCTTCGGCTGAGCTTGCTGTGCTGCGGCTTCGGCTATTTCCTTTTGCTTCTGGATGGTAACATGGCACATTCTGGTAGTATGGCCTTTGTTCTCACCACAAAACAAGCAAAAGATTCTTCTTGGTTGATCTCCGAATCTTCCGCCGAAGCCCCTGGCGCCTCTGCCTCTTGGGGCTGGTGGTCGGAAGGGGCCTTGCTGTTGCCCCGAAGCCTGTGAGGAACACTGTGGCCTTTGCTGTTGGCTCCCTCGATCATCATTTTGGGTAGAGTTGTGAATTGATCTAACGTGCCTCGGATAGAACCTTCCTCCGAAGCCCCTGGTCATTTCAGAAAACCTGAAAGCCTCCTCCCTTCTTTGGCGAAAATCATTATCGGCCCGAATGTACTCGTCCATCTTCTGGAGCAGCTTCTCCAAAGTTTGAGGGGGCTTCCTAGCGAAGTACTGAGCTGACGGTCCTGGCCGAAGCCCCTTGATCATGGCCTCAATGACAATTTCATTGGGCACCGTTGGTGCCTGTGCCCTCAAACGCAAGAACCTCCGGACGTACGCCTGTAGGTATTCTTCGTGATCCTGGGTGCACTGGAATAGAGCTTGAGCAGTGATCGGCTTCGTCTGAAACCCTTGGAAGCTAGTTAACAACAAGTCCTTCAGCTTCTGCCATGAAGTGATCGTTCCTGGTCGAAGGGAGGAATACCAGGTTTGAGCAACACTTCTGACAGCCATAACAAAAGATTTGGCCATGACTGCAGCATTGCCACCATACGATGACACTGTTGCTTCGTAGCTCATCAAAAACTGCTTCGGGTCTGAGTGGCCATCGAATACGGGAAGCTGAGGCGGTTTGTAGGACGGGGGCCAAGGTGTAGCCTGCAGCTCAGCGGACAAAGGGGAAGCATCATCGAAAACAAAATTCCCATGATGGAAATTATCATACCAGTCATCTTCGTTGAGGAAACCCTCCTGATGAAGGTCTTGGTGCTGAGGCCTTCGGTGCTGCTCATCCTGAGCAAGATGACGAACTTCTTCAGAGGCTTCGTCTATCTGCCTTTGCAGTTCAGCTAGCCTGGCCATCTTTTCTTTCTTCCTCTGCACCTGTTGATGAAGCATCTCCATGTCTCTGATTTCTTGATCTATCTCGTCCTCTGGTGGTGTCGGGCTGACAGCCTTCCTTTGCTGGCTTCGGGCCTCCCGAAGAGAGACAGTCTCCTGATTGTGGTCCAGCGGTTGAAGAGCTGCGGTGCCAGTTGCTGAAGCTTTCTTCGGCGCCATAACGAAGGTTTATGATCGCCTAAGGTGTTTAGAAAACTCAGAGTGTGGAAGTGAGTTCACCGGAGGTGGGCGCCAATGTTGGGGACTTGTTCTCAAATGCTATGAGTTAAGAACAAGGCAACATAGAAAATGTTAATCGGTAAAGTCCTTCGTCCTTCGAAGCATTATTCCCCTCAGGATATAATGGTTTTCGGACGAAGGTTATGAAGGGCATACCTTCATAAGTACACTTTACAGTGACGAAGGATGAATTATAAGGAATATAAAGGATAGCATAGACAATTGAATACCATTATTATTTAGAAACAGAAATAACGTCGAATTACAAATGTACCTTCAACTTGAAGGAGATGAAAGTACAAGCGTGACGCAAAAGCCAATGCCCAATCAGCGTGAACAGTACGGGGGTACTGTTCACCTATTTATAAGCACGGGACACAGCCCATACAAAATTACATTCATGCCCTTTACATTTGATAATAATTCTATAGTAGTCTATCGAGGTCTGAATAGCCTTTTCATCTTTAAGTCGGTTTCATTTTCTGCTACCACGCCGAAGCTTTCCTGCTCACATCTTCGGCGCTGTATCGACCTTCGTATTATCCTGGTCTACTCCTGCCACGATACCGACTTGAGTCCGAAGGTACCTGCTCACACATTATACTTCCAGAAATACTGTTAAATCCTGTTTTTGAGGACCTTCGTAAGCCGAAGGCCCCCAACACTAGCACACATGCATACGCTTAGCATAATATTCGGTCTACTTGCACATAAATAAAGCAAAGAACCTATCATAGATTGGTATGCCTTTTGATCAACAGAATTGTTGGAGACTTGTTCTCAAATGCTATGAATTAAGAACAAGGCAACATAAAATGTTAAATATTAATGTCCTTTGTCCGCTGAAGCATTATTTCCCCAAGGATTCAATGTGCTTCGGACGAAGGCCTTGAGCAAAAATATCACGAAAGTCATACCTTTGTGACCAGTCTTAATGAAACAATATGAAATAAAACATAAAACATGAGACATTATAGAAAGACATACTGAATATGAATTACATTATTCATATATTTTATCATACGAACTTAAATATTAAAATATAGTATTTAGATACATTTATACCTTCGTCTTGACAGAAAGCAATAAATCCAGCACAATGTGACAGCGATTACAGGATTCCGTGAACAGTGTCGGGGTACTGTTCACCTATTTATAGGCACAGGGTGCAGCCTGTGTAAAATTACATTCATGTCCTTTATAATCGACTACAATAATGACAAAACATCATGGATCTTTAAGTCAATCCATCTTTAAGTTGGTTCGGCCCTTCGTCTTGAGATTTGTCATTATGCCGAAGCTCTATAGGTAGTAGCTTCGGCGCTTGCTCCTGAAAGGATCTTCTGAAGGTGTTCTCTTTCTTTAGGATCTTCGGCTATGAAGCATACCCCCAACAGTAGCCCCTTCGCGGTGCTAGATTGTTTTTCGTAACGAGCTTGATCCGTGAAAAAATCTTCTAGTCTTCGGGACGTCGAGGATCCGAAAAACACCTTCCCTGAGCTCGTTGGCGAGAAACGATTAAAATAATCGGCGCACGCGCGGTGGCCCCATCTTGCAGCAGTTATGCGCGCCCCAGCGATTCACCTCCTCGGACCTTGTGGCCCACCGTTCAGCGAGTGCGAGTGACTGTTTGTTCGGTGCGGGAGACCTTGACGATTCACCTTCCCACCTGCGACACTATATAAACAGACGGGTAGGTGTGAAGTTACCACAACATTCATTGCTATTGCACTGTTTTGCTGCCAAAATTTTAGTCATAGCCGAAGCTTAATCATCGTGCTCAGAGGAAACTTCGCTTTTGATTCTGCTTCGTCACAAGAGGAAGAGCTTCAGGACAATCAAAAAAGTCAAGAACAAAAATTTCAAGAAAGTCATAATCAAATGGCCAGAGTTCGCTCCACTGCTAGGGTTGATCATGAGGGAGATGAGACCGAAGCTACTGAGATTGTTCCGATTTCCGAAGCAATGAAGCGGTCTGGGATGGTAACTTCGGAGGACGTCCCTGTCGCTGAAGCAGAGCAAGATGATGTTGAGGAGACCGAGTCTGAAGATGACTATAGCAGCATGGTGCCGAGCAAACCCAGCCATCTGGATTTCGGAAAATCCACCATCTCCGAAGGTGACCTACCTAAGATGTTGAAATTGGGCTATTTTAATGAAGAAAATAAAGAGCTGGTTCGCTTTGGTGGGGAAGAAACTACTCCGAAGCCAGGGAAAGATGAAGTAGTAGTTTTTAAAAGTTTCTTTAAAGCTGGTTTGAGATTCCCTTTGAATAAGATGATTGCTGATGTGCTGAAGAAGTTTGGGATCCACCTTCATCAGCTAACTCCTAACGCTATCGTTAGGCTTAACGTTTACATTTGGGCTCTCCGAAGCCAAGGGGTGGAACCATTTGCCGAAGGTTTCTGCCGAGTGCACGAGCTGCATTACCAGACCAAGGCTAGAGGAGATGGGTTACATGAAAACTTCGGCTGCTACAATTTTGCCTACCGCAAGACTACAAAATTTCCAGTGATCAGCTACCAAAGCAAGTGGCCAGCTGGCTGGAAATCTGAATGGTTCTACGTCAAAGTTGACGAAGATAAGGAGAAGCTGGTTCAGAGTCCGTTAGAGTTGATCTTCGGAGAGACCAGACCCTCGTGCAATATGACACCAGAGGGTCCAACCCAAATTGCGTTGGCTGAATTTAGGGTTATCGCAGAGCACATCGGCACTAGGGACTTAGTGCAGGAATTTTTGGCTTTCAAAGTGTTTCCAACTATGAAAGAGTGGGCCATGCCGAAGCTTGAAGGAAAAAAGAAGAAAGGAGAACTTACCCAGCCGCCTTACCATTACAAATTCAAGAGACATTTCAAAGTGCCTTGCCAAGAATGGCTGGATACAATCGAAGTAATGTGCAACGAAATACTTGGAAATTATTCTAAAAAAGAAGATCAATTGATGACTGCGGCCTTCGGCACTCGTCCGAAACGAAGGCTAAACCGAGTGATGGATGCTATAGGTTTTGAATATCCTGACTACGAGCGGCTGGACAAGGGTGCCGAAGGCCAAAAAAGGAAGAGAGTAGCTAGTGCTCTGAATAAGGATGATGAAGATCAACCGAAGAAGAAAAAACAAGAGTCTAAAGCGAAAACAGTTGCTCTGAAGAAAAGAAAGGCTTCGACTCCGAAGCAAAAATCAATTGATGAAAAAGAAAGGACTTCTGCGACATCCTCTGCTACCAAAGTAGAGGAAATCTTAAAGGTAATGACTGAAACTTTGCCTATCAAACTAAGTCCACTGGGACTACATCTGACGAAGCTTTTTTAGAAGGAAAAGGAGCCCGCAAAAACGAAGGCTCCTAGGCCAAAAAGGCCAAGAATCGTTACTATGACAGAAGTCATTGAAGCAACACCACCAGGAGCTTCAGCTCCGAAGATGCCAGCTATTGAAAGCATGACAGCTACTGAAGCTGTACCTACGGAGGCTGCCGCAGAAGAGGCCAGAGCTGAAGATGCCAAATCCGAAGATATTAATTTAGAAAGCATGGTTGCTGATATAGACAAAATACTACTAAACATGGCCGCGGAAGAAGCTGCCGCAGAAGAGGCTGCCACAGCCACCGAAGAGACTACGGCCGCAAACCTCGAGAAGGAAGAAATGACCGAAGATACTTCGAAAGATGAAGCATTTAACTTTCAAAACTTAGTTGACCAAGAGCTGACAAAAGCTGAAAAACAAGAACTAAAAGAATATGCTATATCTTGCGGGTACCGGCCGAGAGCGCTTCTCTTCGGTGGCATTGATGATGAAAGGTTGGGTTGCGTACGAGATCAGACCGGCACGAAGGTTATCGGTACTCTATCAAAGAGTATCGGTTTCCCGAAGCTCGAAACAGATATCAGCCGCTACTGACGACAACACATTGTCAGTAGTTTATTTTATTCCAATTTTAAGGTAAACAACTTTTGTCTAACTTTTATTATTTGTAATAACATAGATGTTTTCTAACGAAGGTTATTTGTTCGCAGAGTATGCTGTTGAGCAAGGCTTTAAAAATGCAGCAGGACTTAGAGGATAAAAAGCACGAAGTTATAATTGAGAACTTAGAGAACAAGATAAAAGAGCAATCAGTTGCTATCGAAAAGAAAGACTTCGAGCTTCAAACAACCAAAGGCTTATTAGCGGATGCTGAAGCTAAAATAACAGAATTAAATTCGAAGCTTCTCTCTCAATCAGAAAACTTCGAACAAGAAAAGCTGAAGCTTGATGCAAAACTTGAGGCCGAAGTCCAAAAAAGTTCAGAACTGAAAAAATCTTTGACAAGCCTTCAAAATAAATGTCTGGAGTTCAGCAATTGATGCGTTCAACGGCTGAAGCAGGTGTTCTATTTTGTTGGAGCCAGTAGCGAGAAGTTTACTCCTTCGGCGGAAGACCTGCCTGGTGCCTTCGAGCATATTGAAGGTGAAATTAATGATCTTGACGAAGTTATAGCTGGGCATGGTGACTTCTGTGCCCTGGTAGCTTCTCGGGGCACAGTTGTTGCCTTTCTGAAGTCTGGCTGTGAACACGGAAAGGTTATCAATAGACCCAACTTCAGCTTGTCACCAGCAGACTTAGTTAACATTCCCAACCTTGCCCGAAGTATTGCGAATAGATTTATAAAATTAGTATGGACAAAGGGTGGACGAAGCAAAGCTGGTGACGAAGCTCGAAGCCACCTTAAGCTGGTAACAAAATCATACCTTATGCTTACCTTTCCTTTTGAATTTTGAATTTAGCTTATAATACTTACATACATGATGACGAAGCCGAAGCTGAAGCTACGGAGTAAAAAGACGAAGCTCCATGAATGCTGACAAAGCTCGAGTAGTCTGTAGAAATAGCTCAAAAAACTTCTGTAATAACTTGTATAAAGTATGATGTAATTAAATTTCACTTCGTGGACTTTATCCATACCGTGTAATATAGTCTTACCTTTCCATCAATGTATAAAGTGCTTTGGTGTGGACGAAATTAATATTTTTGAGCCGAAGGCGAAAAACACCTTCCCTTCTTTTCGTACACAGCGAAGCATAAAATTGCCTCTTTTCCCTTTTTTTCCGAAGCCTTCTCTTTTAAAGACGAAGAAAGTGTGTATGTTATGATGATGATGATCCTATGTATGTCTAAGTGAATGTTTATGAATGCAAATGTATGATGTAATGTATCGTGCGAATGAATGTTCAAAGACACATACGAAACCACAATCAAAACTCTTATTCCCTTAGGAATAACAAATCTTTGTTGTTTATTTTTCGGCTTCACCGCTTATTTTTCGGTGTATCAGCGCTGACTTTTTGCTATAAGTTCTGCATTCCCTTAGGAACGTCTTTTGAACTTCTTCGCCTTTTACATTCGGCAGTATCACGTTGACTTTTCGTGCTTCGCCTTATACTTCGGCGGAATCAGCGTTGACTTTTCGCTGTAAGCTCTGCATTCCCTTAGGAACGACTTTTGAGCAGAAAACTTACGCTACGCTCCCTTAGGAACGGCTTTTTGTAGCTTCGTCATGCTCTGCATCCCCTTAGGGACGTCTTTCGAGCTTCTCCCTGTTTTTCCTTTTCTCTTTGCACTCGATGGTGCATGCTCGGTTTTTACATTTACATCTTTGAGGGATATTGCTCTTGTAGAGCTGATATAAGAAAAACAGAAATTACATGCCATGGGCCCATTAAAAACCTTTCTCCCCCTTTGGAAAGGAAAAGGGTGTCATAGAAAAGAATAAAAAAGATTACATCAATCTACACATAATACCGTTGAAGCTCATCCGCATTCCATGATCTAGGAATGTCGTTGCCGTCCATATCCTTCAACCTGTAGGAACTGGGTCTTGATGAAGATACTACCAGAAAAGGTCCTTCCCACTTCAACTGTAGCTTGCCTACTGTATCTGGGTTGGCAACTCTCCAAAGTACCAAGTGTCCTGGCTTAATATTTTTTAACCGAACTTTTCTGTCACGCCATTTTATTGTTTCGGCTTGATATTTATTGATATTCTCCACAGCCTGAAGCCGCATCCCTTCTATAGCATCTTTTGCCACAGAATAATCAACTTCGTCCTCTGCCGAAGCCAATGTTCTTATTGATCCCGCTTTAGCTTCTTCTGGGGTTATTGCTTCGTCACCAAACAACAATTTGAATGGTGTAAAACCTGTTGACCTTGGCATTGTTGTGTTGTGGCTCCACACCACTTTGATTAATTCGTCTGGCCACTTCCCCCTGGGCTGGTTGAAGATTAACTTCATTATTCCTGTCATTATAATGCCATTAGCTCTTTCGACAAGTCCATTTGACTCCGGATGTCGAACCGATGCAAAATGGATCTTCGTGCCAATTTGTTCACAAAACTCTTTGAAAGTTTCGGCATCAAACTGTGTTACGTTGTCCACAGTGATAGCCTTCGGCACTCCGAAGCGACACACAATATTTTGCCAGAAAAACTTTTGAACAGTGACTGAAGTTATTATGGCTAAGGGCTTCGCCTTAATCCACTTAGAAAAATATTCTACTGCCACCACAACATATCTTAAATTCCCTTGTGCTCGTGGAAGTGGGCCTAGCAAATCAAGGCCCCACCTTTGCAATGGCCAAGTGGGCTGTATTAATTGAGTTAAAGACGAAGGTTGTCTCTGATCTCTTGCACATTTTTGACAACCTTCGCATTTTTGGACTAATTCTGCTGCATCCAAAGCTGCCTTCGGCCAATAAAATCCTTGACGAAAAACTTTACCCAGCAAGGGCCTAGATCCAATGTGAGATCCACACAGCCCTGCATGTATTTCTTTCATCAGCTCTATACCTTCAGCTCTGGATAAACATTTGAGTAATGGAGAACAGACTCCATGCTTGTATTACTCCCCTTCTATTATTACATATGGATGGGCTCTTGCCGCTATTCTCTTATGATAAGCTTCGTCATCTGAAAGGAAATTGCCTTGGAGAAAAGACATGATCTCAGTTCTCCAATCTTCGCTATAAACAGGAGATATATTGAGCACTGCTCTTTCAAGAAGGTCGACCGAAGGTGCTTTTAGTGTTTCAAAGAATACTTCAGAATGTAAAGGCAGCCCCTGTGCCGCTGACTTAGCTAGCAAATCAACGTGCTCATTTTCTCCTCGTGGAATATTCTTGACAGAAAACCCTTCGAAGGAAGCTTCAAGCCTTTGAACTGTATCCAAATATTTCTCAAGCTTCGGATCTCTTGCTTTGCAACTCTTGTCAACATGACCAGAAATAACTTGGGAATCAGTTTTGAGAACCGCCCTTCTTATCCCCATTGCCTTCAACTTCCGAAGCCCCAAAAGCAAAGCTTCGTATTCAGCAATATTATTTGTGCAGCTAAAATCAAGTTTCACTGCAAAGCATGTTCTGACTTTGGAAGGTGCAATTAAAACGGCAGCTACACCTGCCCCGAAGGTTCCCCAGGAGCCATCGCAGAACACTGTCCAAGCTTCAGCATCTTTACTTGCTTCTTCCTCCTGAGCCCCTGGCATCCAGTCAGCGATGAAGTCTCCTAGCGCCTGGGACTGAATCGAAGATCTATGCACATAATCAATGCTGAACTCGTTGAGTTCCGCAGCCCACTTTCCAATCCTTCCAGTAGCTTCTCTGTTTCTCATAATATCCTTCAAAGGCTGTGATGAAGGAACAATTATATGGTATGCTTGAAAATAATGTCGAAGCTTCCTGGAGGCCATTAAGACGGCATACAGCACCTTCTCCAATTTTGTATAGTTTTTCTTTGATAAACTGAGAACTTCAGAGACAAAGTATACTGGAGCCTGCTTTTTCAATTGTCCTTCAAGCTTCTCCTGGACAAGCGCCGCACTTACTGCAGAGTGCGAAGCTGCCACATACAGCAGCAGAGGAGCCCCTGGCGCTGGTGGAGTTAGGGTTGTTAAATCTATCAGATACTGCTTCAGCCCTTCGAAGGCTTTTTGCTGAGCTGGTCCCCATCGAAAAACTTCAGCTGACTTCAGCACTTCAAAGAATGGTAAATTTCTCTCTGCTGATCTGGATATAAATCGATTCAAAGATGCCAGTCTTCCTGTTAGCCGTTGAGCCCCTTTCTTTGTGCTTGGCGGCTCCATCCGAAGGATAGCTTCGATTTTATTTGGATTAGCTTCGATCCCTTTTGTTGAAACCAAACAACCAAGGAATTTCCCCTTCTTTACTCCGAAGACACATTTTTCTGGATTTAGCTTCAGACCAGCTTGCCTAAAATTAGCGAATGTCTCCTGCAGATCAACAATGTGATTTTCTTGCTTCGTGCTTTTTACTATGATATCGTCAACATATGTTAGCACGTTTCTGCCTATCTGAGAATGAAGGACCTTCGCTGTCATTCTGCTGAAGCTTCCTCCAGCGTTCTTGAGCCCCTCAGGCATCCGAAGATAACAATATGTACCACTGGGGGTTATGAAGCTGGTTTTTGGCTCATCTTCTTTCTTCATCCAGATTTGATGGTAGCCTGAATAACAATCTAGTAGACTCATGAGCTCTGACGAAGCTGCTGCGTCTACTAGAGAATCTATTCTTGGTAATGGAATTTCATCCTTCGGACAAGCCTTATTGAGATCAGTAAAGTCAATGCACATTCTCCATTTACCATTGGCCTTCTTCACCATGACAGTGTTGGCTAACCATTCTGGGTACTTTACTTCTCTAATGACGCCAGCACTAAGAAGTCTTTTCACTTCATTCCGAGCACCTTCGGCTTTGTCATCAGACATCTTCCGAAGTCTCTGCTTCCTGGGTCTGAAGGATGGATCAACATTGAGCGAGTGCTCAATGACATCCCTGTTCACACCACAGAGATCATTGGCCGACCATGCGAAGACATCTTTATTGTTGAACAGAAACCTTGTCAAGGTTTTCTCCTGCTCCTCAGACAATTGAGACCCCAGCAACACCTTCTGTTCTGCTATATCTTCACATAAAAGCATGGGCTTCGGCTGATCAGCCGAAGCAGCCTTCTCCCTTCTGTACTTGTATTGCTCACAAGCTTCAGCTCCATCTATATTATGGATTGCTTTTGAATCTGTCCAGTTTCCTTCGGCCTTTCTGGCAGCTTCTTGACTTCCATGAATAGCAATAGGCCCTTGATCCGAAGGTATCTTCATGCAAAGATATGCTGGGTGAAGAATTGCTTCAAAAGCATTGAGTGTCCCACGACCAATGATTGTGTTGTAAGGGTATTCCATGTCAACGATATCAAACACAACTTGTTCAGTCCTTGTATTATTGATGAATCCGAAGGTCACTAGCATCGTGATCTTGCCGAGCGCTACAATCTGCCTTCCTCCGAAGCCACAAAGGGGATGTGTAGCATCATGGATCTTATCTTCGGGCTCTTGCATCTGTCTGAAGGCTTTAGCAAATATAATATCCACTGCACTGCATGTATCAACCAGAACATTGTGGACCAGAAATCCTTTTATAACACAAGAAATAACCATAGCATCATTGTGAGGGTAATCCTTGAGCTGAAGGTCCTCTTGAGAGAAGGTAATTGGGATGTGAGACCATCTTGACTTGATGAAGGGTCCTTTCACCCTAACATGTTGTACCCTTCTCTGTGCCTCCTTCTTCTGCTTCTTATTAGCTGGCTCTGAGCATGAACTGCCTGTTATCAGGAGTACCAGCTTCGGAGCCGAAGCAGCTCCATCTTGGTTGTTGAACGAAGCCATCAGCTCAAAAAAGTGGAAGTGAGTTCACCGGAGGTGGGCGCCAATGTTGGAGACTTGTTCTCAAATGCTATGAATTAAGAACAAGGCAACATAAAATGTTAAATATTAATGCCCTTCGTCCGCTGAAGCATTATTTCCCCAAGGATTCAATGAGCTTCGAACGAAGGCCTTGAGCAAAAATATCACGAAAGTCATACCTTCGTGATTAGTCTTAATGAAACAATATGAAATAAAACATAAAACATGAGACATTATAGAAAGACATACCGAATATGAATTACATTATTCATATATTTTATCATACGAACTTAAATATTAAAATATAGTATTTAGATACATTTATACCTTCGTCTTGATAGAAAGCAATAAATCCAGCACAATGTGACAGCGATTACAGGATTCCGTGAACAGTGCCGGGGTATTGTTCACCTATTTATAGGCACAGGGTGCAGCCTGTGTAAAATTACATTCATGTCCTTTACAATCGACTACAATAATTACACAAACATCATGGGTCTTTAAGTCAATCCATCTTTAAGTCGGTTCGGCCCTTCGTCTTGAGATTTGTCATTATGTCGAAGCTCTATAGGTAGTAGCTTTGGCGCTTGCTCCTGAGAGGATCTTCCGAAGGTGTTCTCTTTCTTTAGGATCTTCGGCTACAAAGCATACCCCCAACAGGACTTACCTCCTTTGTTGAGGTCGACATGTCCGTCGGTTCCCATTGGAGTCTTTGCGGGCTTGGCGTCCTTCATCCCAAACCGCTTGATCAAGTCTTGTGTGTACTTCGTTTGGGAGATGAAGGTGCCATCCTTGAGTTGCTTCACTTGGAACCCAAGAAAGTAGTTTAACCCGCCCATCATCGACATATCAAACTTTTGAGTCATCACCCTGCTAAACTCTTCACAAGACTTTTGGTTAGTAGAACCAAATATTATGTCATCGACATAAATTTGGCATACAAATAAGTCACCATCACAAGTCTTAGTGAATAAAGTTGGATCGGCTTTCCCAACCTTGAAAGCATTAGCAATTAGAAAGTCTCTAAGGCATTCATACCATGCTCTTGGGGCTTTCTTAAGTCCATAGATCGCCTTAGAGAGCTTACACACATGGTCAGGGTATCGTTCATCCTCAAAGCCAGGGGGTTGTTCTACGTACACCTCCTCCTTGATTGGCCCGTTGAGGAAAGCGCTCTTCACATCCATTTGGAACAACCTGAAAGAATGGTGAGTGACATAGGCTAACAAAATACGAATAGACTCTAGCCTAGCCACAGGAGCAAAAGTCTCCTCAAAGTCCAAACCTACGACTTGGGCATAACCTTTTGCCACAAGTCGAGCCTTGTTCCTTGTCACCACTCCGTGCTCGTCTTGCTTGTTGCGGAACACCCACTTGGTTCCCACAACATTTTGCTTTGGACGAGGCACCAGGGTCCAAACTTCATTTCGCTTGAAGTTATTGAGCTCTTCCTGCATGGCCAACACCCAGTCCGGATCTAGCAAGGCCTCTTCTATCCTGAAAGGCTCAATAGAAGAGACAAACGAGTAATGCTCACAGAAATTAGCTAATCTAGAGCGAGTAGTTACTCCCTTGCTTATATCTCTCAATATCTGGTCGACGGGATGATTCCTTTGAATCGTCACTCGGACTTGAGTTGGAGGGGCCTGTGGTGCTTCTTCCTCCATAGCATGATCATCTTGTGCTCCCCCTTGATCACACGCCTCTTCTTGATGAACTTGTTCATCATCTTGAGTTGGGGGGTGCACCATTGTTGAGGAAGAAGGTTGATCCTGCTCTTTGTGTTCCTGTGGTCGCACATCCCCAATCGCCATGGTGTGTATTGCGGCTGTTGGAACATCTTTTTCATCTACATCATCATGATCAACTTGCTCTCTTGGAGAGCCATTAGTCTCATCAAATACAACATCGCTAGAGACTTCAACCAAACCCGATGATTTGTTGAAGACTCTATACGCCTTTGTATTTGAGTCATATCCTAACAAAAAACCTTCTACAGCTTTGGGAGCAAATTTAGAATTTCTACCTTTCTTCACTAGAATATAACATTTACTCCCAAATACACGAAAGTATGACACGTTGGGTTTGTTACCGGTTAGGAGTTCGTACGACCTCTTCTTGAGGAGGTGATGAAGGTAGACCCGGTTTATGGCATGGCAAGCTGTGTTCATAGCTTCCGTCCAAAACCGTTCGGGCGTCTTGAATTCACCAAGCATCGTCCTTGCCATGTCTAAAAGCGTCCTGTTCTTTCTCTCTACCACACCGTTTTGTTGTGGTGTGTAGGGAGCGGAGAACTCGTGCTTGACTCCTTCCTCCTCAAGGTACTCCTCCACTTGAAGATTCTTGAATTCGGACCCGTTGTCGCTCCTTATATTTTTCACTTTGAGCTCAAATTCATTTTGAGCTCTCCTTAAGAAGCGCTTTAGGGTCCCTTGGGTTTATGTTTTATCCTGCAAAAAGAATACCCAAGTGAAGCGGAAAAAATCATCAACAATAACAAGACCATACTTACTTCCCCCGATGCTGAGGTAGGCGACGGGTCCGAAGAGGTCCATATGAAGTAGCTCCAACGGTCTTGATGTGGTCATCACATTTTTGCTATGATGAGTACTTCCCACCTGTTTACCTGCTTGACAAGCTACACAAGGTCTATCTTTTTTGAAAGATACATTGGTTAGACCTAACACATGTTCCCCCTTTAGAAGTTTATGAAGGTTCTTCATCCCAACATGTGCTAGACGGCGATGCCACAGCTAGCCCATGCTAGTCTTAGCAATTAAGCATGCATCTAGACCGGCCTCTTCCTTCGAAAAATCAACTAAATAAAGTTTGTCGTCTAGTACACCCTTAAAGGCTAATGAACCATCACACCTTCTAAAGACGGACACATCTACATTGGTAAATAAACAATTGTAACCCATATTACAAAGTTGACTAATGGACAACAAGTTATGCCCGAGCGATTCAACTAAGAATACATTACATATGGAATGCTCAGATGAAATAGCAATCTTCCCTAGTCCTTTAACCTTGCCTTGATTCCCATCTCCAAAGATGATCGAATCTTGGGAATCTTTGTTCTTGACGTAGGAGGTGAACATCTACTTCTCCCCCGTCATGTGGTTTGTGCATCCGCTGTCGATAATCCAGCTTGAGCCCCCAGATGCATAAACCTACAAGGCAAATTAGGCTTGGGTTTTAGGTACCCAACTCTTGTTGGGTCCTACAAGGTTAGTAACAATAGCCTTAGGGACCCAAATACAAGTTTTATCTCCCTTGCATTTTGCCCCTAATTTTCTAGCAATCACTTTCTTATTTTTACATGAAAGTACAAAATCAGTGTTGCAGGCATGAACAATAGTAGCAGATTCATTATGCATTTTCCTAGGCACATGATGAACAATGTTTTTCCTAGGCATATGATTAACAACATTTTTCCTAGACATGTTTCTACCATGCACAAAGGAAGAACTTGAAGCAGTCATGGCATGTGAATCATAAGCATTATAACTCCTATTATAATGACCATTCCTAGAAAATTTTCTATCATAGATAAATGCATGTTTCTTTTGATTACTACTAGCCATAGGAGCCTTCCCTTTTTCCTGGATGAAAATTGAAAGTCTCCTAGAGGGTGGTGAATAGGGCGAATCTGAAATTTATAAACTTAAGCACAACTACAAGCCGGGTTAGCGTTAGAAATATGAACGAGTCCGAGAGAGAGGGTGAAAAACAAATCGCGGGCAAATAAGGAGTGAGACACGATGATTTGTTTTACCGAGGTTCGGTTCTTGCAAACCTACTCCCCATTGAGGTGGTCACAAAGACCGGGTATCTTTCAACCCTTTCCCTCTCTCAAACGGTCACTTAGACCGAGTGAGCTTCTCTTCTCAATCAAACGGGACACAAAGTCCCCGCAAGGACCACCACACAATTGGTGTCTCTTGCCTCGGTTACAATTGAGTTGATCACAAGAAAGAATGAGGAAAAAGAAGCAATCCAAGCGCAAGAGCTCAAATGAACACAAGTCACTATTTGATTTGGAATGAACTAAGGACTTGGGAGAGGATTTGATTTCTTTGGTGTGTCTTGTATTGAATGATATAGCTCTTGTAAGGTGTGGGAAGTTGGAAAACTTGGATGCAATGAATGGTGGGATGGTTGGGGTATTTATAGCCCCAACCACCAAAAGTGGCCGTTGGGAGGCTGTCTGTCGCATGGCGCACCAGACAGTCCGGTGCGCCTGCCACGTCACCTGGCCGTTGGATTCCGACCGTTGGAGCTTCTGTCTTCTGGGCCACCGGACAGTCCAGTGGTGCACCGGATAGGCACTGTTCAGTGTCCGGTGCGCCATCCGGCTCTGCTCTGACTTTGGCGTGCACTGTAGCGCATTTAATGCCTTCTGCAGACGACTGTTGGCGCGAAGTAGCCGTTGCTCCGCTGGCACACCGGACAGTCCGGTGCGCCATCGGACACTGTCCGGTGCTACACCGGACAGTCCGGTGAATTAGAGCGGAGCGGCCTCCAGAATTCCCGAAGGTGAGCAGTTTGGAGTTGGAGTCCCTGGTGCACCGGACACAGTCCGGTGGTGCACCGGACAGTCCGGTGCGCCAGACCAGGGCACACTTTGGCTGACTTTAGCTCTCTATTTTTGAATCCTTTTCCGGTCTTTTTATTGGTTTGTTGTGAACCTTTGGCACCTGTAGAACTCATAATATAGAGCAAACTAGTTAGTCCAATTATTTGTGTTGGGCAATTCAACCACCAAAATCAATTGGGGAAAAAGGTGTAAGCCTAATTCCCTTTCAATCTCCCCCTTTTTGGTGATTGATGCCAACACAAACCAAAGCAAATATAGAAGTGCATAATTGAACTAGTTTGCATAATGTAAGTGCAAAGTTTACTTAGAATTGAACCAATAAGTTCTCATAAAATATGCATGGATTGTTTCTTTATTTTTAACATTTTGGACCACACTTGCACCACATGTTTTGTTTTTGCAAATTCTTTTGTAAATTCTTTTCAAAGTCCTTTTGCAAATAGTCAAAGGTAAATAAATAAGATTTTGAGAAGCATTTTCAAGATTTGAAATTTTCTCCCCCTGTTTCAAATGCTTTTCCTTTGACTAAACAAAACTCCCCCTTAATCAAATCCTCCTCTTAGTGTGCAAGAGGGTTTTTGATATTAGTTTTGAAAGGGTTGTATCAATTTGAAAATCTATCAAAAATGAGATACCGATTGAAAAATCACAAATTGAAAAATATTTTCTTAACTCAAATTTTTGAAAATTGGTGGTGGTGCGGTCCTTTTGCTTTGGGCTAATACTTTCTCCCCCTTTGGCATGAATCGCCAAAAATGGATGCTACAGTGAAATATAAGCCCTTTTACTTTCTCTCCCAATGGTAGATAACATAAGAGTGAAGATTATACCAAAGTTGAAGAGTTGCTCGGAGCGACGGCGAAGGATGAGTAATTTGATGGAGTGGAGTGGAAGCCTTTGTCTTCGCCGAAGACTCCAATTCCCTTTCAATCTATGACTTGGTTTGAAATACACTTGAAAACACATTAGTCATAGCATATAAAAGAGATATGATCAAAGGTAGATTAATGAGCTATGTGTGCAAAACATCAAAAGAAATTCCGAGAATCAAGAATATTTAGCTCATGCCTAAGTTTGTTAAATGTTTGTTCATCTAGTGGCTTGGTAAAGATATCGGCTAATTGTTCTTCGGTGTTAATATATGCAATCTCGATATCCCCCTTTTGTTGGTGATCCCTTAGAAAATGATACCAAATGGCTATGTGTTTAGTGCGGCTATGTTCAACGGGATTATCCGCCATGCGGATTGCACTCTCATTATCACATAGAAGAGGAACTTTGGTTAATTTGTAACCATAGTTGTTGGGGGCCTTCGGCTTCCGAAGGTCCTCAAAAACGTGATTTGACAATATTTTCTAAGTATGCAAGCAGGTATCTTCGGAATCAAGTTGCGGGTATACAGAAGCATGGCCAAGACGAAGCTTGACTGAAATGGGAGACGATCATAACGAAGGATGAAACAATCACGAAGTTATGTGCAGAGGAGCTTCGGCATGACAGCAGAAAGGGGAAACCGACTTAAAGATGAAAAGCCAAATCAGCCCTCAAAGAATTACTATAGAGTTATTGATAAAAGTGAAGGGCATTAATGTAATTTTATACAGGCTGCGTCCCGTGCCTATAAATAGCTGAACAATATTCCTGTACTGTTCACGCTGACTTGGCATTGGCATCACGCTTGTACCCTTACTTTCCTTCAAGCCGAAGGTACATTTGTAATATTTTCATCATTTATATAAGAAAAACGAATAGAAATAAATTAATAAATAATGTTTAAAGTAGTTATGTTGTTTTCCATATTATGTACATAAATCCTTTCTTAATCTTTTATTGTGATTATGAAGGTATGACCTTCATAACCTTCGTCCGAAATCCATTATACCCAAGGGGAAATAATGTTTCAAAGGACGAAGGACTTTAATATTTAACATTGTGTGTTGCCTTGTTCTTGATTCATAGCATTTGAGAACAAGTCCCCAACATTGGCGCCCACCTCCGGTGAACTCACTTCCATTTCTTGAGCTCTGAACACCTTCGGCAAGCATCACCTTCGTCATGCCACCGAAAAAAGCTTCAGCGATAGGGGCTGCTACTCTGCAGTCATTGGACCCCAATCAGGACGTCCTTTCTCTTAGGGAGGCCCGAAGCCAGAAGAGGAAGGCTGTTAATCCAACGCCTCCGGAAGATGACTTGGATCAGGAGATCCAAAACCTGGAGATCCTTCAGCAACAGGTGCAACGAAAGAAGGAGAAGATGGCCCGTTTAGCTGACCTCCAGAGACAGATAGATGAAGCTTCCGAAGAAGTTCGTCATCTTGTTCAAGATGACCATAACCGAAGGCCTCCGCGCAGAGAGCTTCATCAGGAAGGTTTCTACAATGAGGACGACTGGTATGAAGATTTCCATCATGGAAATTTTGCTTTCGATGATGCTTCTCCTCTATCAACAGAATTGCAGGCTACACCATGGCCCAGTCTTACAAGCCACCCCAGCTCCCCATGTATGACGGTCATACAGACCCGAAGCAATTCTTGATGAGCTATGAAGCAACCATATCTTCGTATGGTGGCAACACTGCAGTCATGGCAAAGTCTTTTGTCATGGCCGTCAAGAGTGTCGCTCAGACCTGGTACTCCTCTCTCCGGCCAGGGACAATCACCTCTTGGTAGAAGCTGAAGGATATGTTGATAATCAGCTTCCAAGGGTTTCAGACGAAGCCAGTTACTGCTCAAGCTTTATTCCAGTGTACCCAAGACCACGAAGAATACCTCCAGGCGTATGTCCGAAGGTTTCTGCGTCTGAGGGCACAAGCGCCAACAGTGCCCGATGAAATTGTCATTGAGGCCATGATTAAGGGGCTTCGACCGGGACCTTCAGCGCAATACTTTGCCAGGAAGCCACCACAAACTTTGGAGAAGCTGCTCCAGAAGATGGACGAGTACATCCGGGCCGACAATGACTTCCGCCAAAGAAGGGAGGAGGCATTTAGGTTCTCTGGAATGACTAGGGGCTTCGGAGGAAGATTTCATACGAGGCATGTCAGGTCAATTCATAACTCCACTCAAAGTGATGATAGAGGGAGCCAACAGCAAAGGCCACAATACTCTTCGCAAGCTTCGGGACAACAACAAAGCTCTGTTCGGCCGCCAGCGCCAAGGGGCAGAGGCGCCAGGGGCTTTGGGGGAAGATTTGGGGATCAGCCAAGAAGAATTTACTGTCTATTCTGTGGTGAAGACAAGGGCCACACCACCAGGATGTGCCACGTCACTATCCAGAAGCAAAAGGAGATAACAGAAGCTGCAGCACAACAGAGTCAGCCGAAGCAGGTCATGCATACTGCTTCGTACCATTCGCCTTACATCCCAGAATATGTAGGCAACCACTCTGCAGCTTCTGTTGCTTCGGCAAGTCAACCCCAAGCATCTTGGCAACAGCCTCCACCGCCACCACCAACGCTGCGAGGACAGCAGCCAGAAGGGAGTCAACACACTCACCTTCAGAGGGACATCAGAGAGGAGTCCGAAGCTCGCACAGTCAATAGCACTATGCCAGAATCAAAGCACATTTACTGACAAATATCCTACCTCGACAGTAGTTTTTTCACATTTTTACATTCAGTATTATTTTTTTGTTAATAAGGAACAATTATGGGAAGTCTGAGTGTCTTTTATCGTTTTTCAATTTCTTGTAACAGTTTCGTCTTTTACCATAATAAAAATATGTCTTCTCCATAGGCTTGAGTTGCCGAAGCATACGAATTTATGGTGGCATGAAGGACCTTTGTATTATCAAAAATTTGTTCTAAGGGACACAGTGCAATTTATTCGAAGCAGTAAAAAGTCGTTCCTAAAGGAACACACTGTAAGTTTTCTGAGCTTACAGCGAAAAGTCAGCGCTGATTCCGCCGAAAGTAAAAGGCGAAGAAGCTCCTAAGGGAGGCTTACAGCGAAAAGTCAGCGCTGATTCCGCCGAAAGTAAAAGGCGAAGAAGCTCCTAAGGGAGGCTTACAGCGAAAAATAAACGCTGATTCCGCTGAAAGTAAAAGGCGAAGAAGCTCCTAAGGGAGGCTTACAGCGAAAAGTCAGCGCTGATAAGAAACATTGTGTGCTTTATCGCGGGGATGTGTGTATTTTCGGCACAAATATCATTTTGCATAACATAACATCAGTACATCATTTTGCATAACATAAGCATCATACAACATACTGCATGTGGAACAAGAAGGGGATACAGTATTGATCTTCGGAGAATGTTTTGAAAAAGAGAAAATTGTGCTAAGGAACAAGATAAATTGAGAAGAAGTATAGCTTCATTAGAGAGACAACATAAAACTTTTTTATAGCTTCGGAGAATATTTCACGAAGCTTGGATATTCTTCATCAGAGAAGTATGGAAATTCTTCTAATATATAAAAGATTTTCTTCACGAAGCATGGAAAGAAGGGAAGGTGTTTTTTCGCCGAAGGCTCAAAAAATGGTATGTATGCAAAGTTTCATGCATCGTAAAGAATTGAACTATAAATATATTATATATTACATTCAAAGTTACAATGTACTACACATGTTACATTCCAAATATTTTTACAATAGCATCTAATCCTCCTTAAGAACTATTTCTGCAGCTTCATTCAGTAGCTGATCGACAACCTTGTCCATGATGGCTTCGGCCATTTTTCTAATTTCATCGTCCCCCTTCGGGTGGGGGCCCGGAGATGCTTCAGCAGGTTCTGAGGGAGTAGAAGATACGGCTATATTACTATTACAAACCGCGAACAAAGTCTGGAATAAAAAACTACAACAGAATAAAAACCACTAGTTAATACCTATTTTCCCTTCGGGCTCTGTGCCTTTCTCAGCAGCCTCTGCTATCTTCCTAGCATCATGGATGCCTTTTTCGCTTCTTTGAATGATCTCTTGAGCCATTTCTCGGCCGCCATTGTCCCAAATGTCGGTGAAAATTTTTCCACCAACCAGGCTTGATTCGGCCGAGGGGTCCTTTATGTCTTTGGAGGACAAGGCGGTTTCGGTTTGTGCTAAAGATTTCACATGATTACAGCCTTTTCTTTCCAGCACAGTAGCAATCCCCCTAGCGCCTGAAAAAGCACATATATCTCCACGGCTGTTCAAGATTTCTTCGAAGGCCTCAGCTTCGTGACTGATCCATTCAATTGGGCCTTCTGGATTCCCCCTTGTGAAATTCTCTTCGCTAGAGAATGCGCCAACACTGGCGAAGCTGGATTTTATCTTCTTAACGCACTCTATGGATTTATCATAGTATCTTTTCTTGGAAGCACGAAGCTCTTCAACATTTGTTTCCAAATGATTTGCCCATTGATCACTAAGTTCTCGTTTTGTTTCTTCTAGTATGCGTTCTTCTTTAGCCCTGGCCAGTTGTTTCTGAAGATCCTGAATTTCGCGTTTTTGGGCTTCAGCTTGAGCCTTAGAGGTAGCTTCGTCTTCCTTTATTTTATCCACTAGTGTAAGCAGAATTTTATCTTTTTCCAAAGCTTCGTTCCTCAGCTTGATAACCTCTGCTCGTAAGTTGTTGAAAGCAATATTATAACTTTCGTTTTTAGCATTCTTTTGCGCTCTCAAAGCATTGCTTAGTATTAAACCCTATATGAAAAAAGAATTACTATAAGAATAAAAGAATGATTCAAAAATTGTAAATTTCTAAATATACAGTTCTCGCACCTTCAGACTATTATATGCAAGGCTATCCGCAAGATCCTCCTTCGTCATAGCGCATAGTCCAGCTTCAAGCTTCGGAAACCCCATACTCCTAGCCATCTCCCAGCAGACAGATAATTCTTTGTTGTCAGGGAGGCAGTATAGGAAGCCATCTTCGTCTGTCCCATTGAACACTAGTGCCCCCTTCGGATATTTTAATTCTCTGGCATAGTGATTAGCTTCGTAAATCTCTTCTTCAGATAATTTCTTCCCCGAAGCATGTCGCACAATGTAATCGCGTATGTTGGAAGGTGCTTCGGGGGCAGCAGTGTCAATTTCTTCAACCGAAATTGGCTTTGACATTTTTATTTTTTCGGCTTCCAAAGCTGCCTTTATAAATTTTGTTTCTTCGGTTTCCAAAGGTTGTTCCTTGGTGGGCTCTGAAGGCCCAGCTTCAGCTTCAAGTTGTTGCTTCGAAGCTTCAGCAACAAAGGCTTCAGTAGACACTTCAGAAAGTTCAACAGTTTTCTTTGGAGTTATGCTTGAAGATTTAATTGTCTCCAAAACATCTAACACATTAACCATCCTTTTTCTTTTCGGGGTCACTGTTGGACCCTTCTGGCTTTTTCCTGTCTCAATCTTTGCTGAAGGACTTAAAACTTCTGATGTTTTTGCTTCTTCAGTCCTTGGTTCTTCCATCATTTCTGTTGTTGGCACTTCGGCCAATTCTTTGATTTCTGGCAGCAGGGTTGATTCTTTAGCTTCGGTGGCCGAAGAGGTCTCACCGGCGAACTCAGGCACTGTGGCCAGTTCAATATAACGTGGCCGGTGTGTGAGAACCTTTACCCTTTTCCTCTTCGGCGCCGGTTCACTAGGAGCGGCTGAAGTAGTCTCCTTCGCAGAGGAAGTATTCTTTCTTTTTTGACCCCGCACTGGATAATGGTAGTCGGGGTAGACGAACCCAATTGCGTCAAATACTCGGTTCAGCCTCTTCTTTTTTCGGCCTCCGAAGGCTGCTGACAATGCAGTATCTTCGGCCTTTGAATACACCCCAAGCAGTTCATCACTTACAGTCTCAATGCTTTTTAGCCAGTCGTCATCTGGCTCAACGAATTTATCTCCGAACTTAAATGTGTATTTCAGCCTGACTAGACCACCTTCGTCACTCTCTTTAATGGTCTCATGTGGCATCTCCCATTTTTCCACAAGTGGCCATACTCTGAAGGCAATGTGTTCTTGCACCAAATCCCTCGTCCCAATAAAAGAGCAAACAACACCGAAGGCTCTCTGGCATTCTTCGGCTGCTTCATTCATTTCCACCTTCGGCCTCCGCAGGCCGAAGCGTTGCTAGATGGGGCGCATAATGATTTTCTTTATATCTTCTCGTGATTTCAAGTCATTCTTCACGTAAAACCATTCTGTCATCCAGTCGCCAGGCCACCTCTTCCGAAAGGTCGGCACGGGGCAGCTTGACCCAGACCGGGAGCCGAAGCTGTAGCAGCCAAAATTGTTGTGATATTGTTCCTTACCCCAGGGTTTTGTTTCGTACAACAATTCATGTATGTTGCAGAAGCTTTTCGCATCAGGTTCCAAGCCTTGGCTTCTCACGGCCCACACGAAGATATTCATCCTTATGATTGCTTCGGGGGTAAGTTGGTGGAGATAGATTTCAAAAATCTTTAGCACCTCTACAACAAAGCTGCTTAAGGGAAATCGTAGTCCAGCTTTCAGGAAGCTTCGGAACACCACGACTTCATTTTCCTCAGGAGTTGGACAAGTCTTCTCTCCTTCATCAGCCCTCACAACGAACAAGTCCCGGAAATATCTGCCCCTCATGTTGACAAGATGATTTTCTTTAATGCTAGATTTGCCAAAAACCGCATGGCTTGGTCGCCAAGGTCGATCTTCGGAGTCTTCACCACCACTATCCACATCATAGCTGTCACTGTCACCAGTATCTTCAGATAAACCCTCCAAAATTTCTTTAGTAATCTTCTCTGTATTAGTCTTCGACATCGATTGAAGAAAACCCAGATGCATCTCCTCAGAAAGACTTAGCTTCGAATCACCAACAACTTTTTTATCTTCAGACATCCTTGCAAACGATGAGAAAGTGCTCTCTAAACCGAAGCTTTAAAATCTAAAAGGCCAAGCAAGTGTTGTTGCGCGCAGGCTAAAAGTTGGGTGAGTAAAAGCAGTTGGCAAGAGAGCGCACCAAATAAACTCGGGATGAGCTCTTATTTATACGCCCAGAGCGTTGAAACTGGAGGGTCCCGCTTGTCAAAGACTGTTGCTATTCTAGCAAAGAGAAGGTGTTTTTTTGGACCTTCGGCTTAAGGCCTTCGTCCATATCGCAATATGAATTTATCATTACAGCAAATTAATATTGCGAGGGGCTACTGTTGGGGGCCTTCGGCTTCCGAAGGTCCTCAAAAACGTGATTTGACAATATTTTCTAAGTATGCAAGCAGGTATCTTCGGAATCAAGTTGCGGGTATACAGAAGCATGGCCAAGACGAAGCTTGACTGAAATGGGAGATGATCATAACGAATGATGAAACAATCACGAAGTTATGTGCAGAGGAGCTTCGGCATGACAGCAGAAAGGGGAAACCGACTTAAAGATGAAAAGCCAAATCAGCCCTCGAAGAATTACTATAGAGTTATTGATAAAAGTGAAGGGCATTAATGTAATTTTATACGGGCTGCGTCCCGTGCCTATAAATAGCTGAACAGTATTCCTGTACTGTTCACGCTGACTTGGCATTGGCATCACGCTTGTACCCTTACTTTCCTTCAAGCCGAAGGTACATTTGTAATATTGTCATCATTTATATAAGAAAAACGAATAGAAATAAATTAATAAATAATGTTTAAAGTAGTTATGTTGTTTTCCATATTATGTACATAAATCTTTTCTTAATCTTTTATTGTGATTATGAAGGTATGACCTTCATAACCTTCATCTGAAATCCATTATACCCAAGGGGAAATAATGTTTCGAAGGACGAAAGACTTTAATATTTAACATTGTGTGTTGCCTTGTTCTTGATTCATAGCATTTGAGAACAAGTCCCCAACAATAGTCCCTAAGGGTTTGCCTCATCCAAAGCAATTGCGCGCAACAATGGCCTGCGGCAATATAATCAGCTTCGGCGGTAGAAAGAGCTACGGAATTTTGCTTCTTTGAAGCCCAAGACACCAGGGATCTTCCCAAGAACTGGCAAGTCCCCGATGTGCTCTTTCTATTAATTTTACACCCCGCCCAATCGGCATCCGAATAACCAATTAAATCAAATGTGGATCCCCTAGGATACCAAAGCCCAAACTTAGGAGTATAAACTAAATATCTCAAGATTCGTTTTACGGCCGTAAGGTGAGCTTCCTTAGGGTTGGCTTGGAATCTTGCACACATACATACGGAAAGCATAATATCCGGTCGAGATGCACATAAATAGAGTAAAGAACCTATCATTGACCGGTATACCTTTTGATCTACGGATTTACCTCCCGTGTCGAGGTCGAGATGCCCATTGGTTCCCATGGGTGTCTTGATGGGCTTGGCATCCTTCATCCCAAACTTGTTTAGAATGTCTTGAATATACTTCGTTTGGCTAATGAAGGTGCTTTCTTGGAGTTGCTTTACTTGAAATCCTAAGAAGTACTTCAACTCCCCCATCATAGACATCTCGAATTTCTGTGTCATGATCCTACTAAATTCCTCACATGTAGATTCGTTAGTAGACCCAAATATAATATCATCAACATAAATTTGGCATACAAACAAATCATTTGCAAGTGTTTTAGTAAATAAAGTAGGATCGGCCTTTCCGACTTTGAAGCCATTAGTGATAAGGAAATCTCTTAGGCATTCATACCATGCTCTTGGGGCTTGCTTGAGCCCATAAAGCGCCTTAGAGAGTTTATATACATGGTTAGGGTACTCACTATCTTCAAAGCCGGGAGGTTGCTCAACATAGACCTCTTCCTTGATTGGTCCGTTGAGGAAGGCACTTTTCACGTCCATTTGATAAAGCTTGAAGCCATGGTAAGTAGCATAGGCAAGTAAAATGCGAATTGATTCTAGCCTAGCTACGGGTGCATAGGTTTCACCGAAATCCAAACCTTCGACTTGTGAATACCCCTTGGCCACAAGTCGGGCTTTGTTCCTTGTCACCACACCATGCTCGTCTTGCTTGTTGCGGAAGACCCACTTGGTTCCTACAACATTTTGATTAGGACGTGGAACTAAATGTCATACCTCATTCCTAGTGAAGTTGTTGAGCTCCTCTTGCATCGCCACCACCCAATCAGAATCTTGAAGTGCTTCCTCTACCTTATGTGGCTCAATAGAGGAAACAAAAGAGTAATGTTCACAAAAATGAGCAACACGGGATCGAGTAGTTACCCCCTTTTGAATGTCGCCGAGGATGGTGTTCACGGGGTGATCTCGTTGGATTGCTTGGTGGACTCTTGGGTGTGGCGGTCTTGTAACTTGTTCATCTTCCTCATCTTGATCATGGGCATCTCCCCCTTGATCATTGCTCTCCTCTTGAGGTGGCTCATCTTCTTGACCTTTTCCTTCATCATCTTGAGCCTCATCCTCATCTTGAGTTGGTGGAGATGCTTGCATGGAGGAAGATGGTTGATCTTGTGCATTTGGAGGCTCTTCGGATTCCTTAGGACACACATCCCCAATGGACATGTTCCTTAGCGCGACGCACGGAGCCTCTTCATCATGTAGCTCATCAAGATCAATTTGCTCTACTTGAGAGCCGTTAGTCTCATCAAACACAATGTCACAAGAAACTTCAACTAGTCCAGAGGACTTGTTAAAGACTCTATATGCCCTTGTGTTTGAATCATATCCTAGTAAAAAGCCTTCTACATCCTTAGGAGCAAATTTAGATTTTCTACCTCTTTTAACAAGAATAAAGCATTTGCTACCAAAGACTCTAAAATATGAAACATTGGGCTTTTTACCGGTTAGGAGTTCGTATGATGTCTTCTTGAGGATTCGGTGTAGATATAACCGGCTGATGGCGTAGCAGGCGGTGTTGACCGCCTCGGCCCAAAACCGATCCGATGTCTTGTATTCATCAAGCATGGTCCTTGCCATGTCCAATAGAGTTCGATTCTTCCTCTCCACTACACCATTTTGTTGTGGCGTGTAGGGAGAAGAGAACTCATGCTTGATGCCCTCCTCCTCAAGGAAGCCTTCGATTTGTGAGTTCTTGAACTCCGTCCCGTTGTCGCTTCTAATCTTTTTGATCCTTAAGTTGAACTCATTTTGAGCCCGTCTCAAGAATCCCTTTAAGGTCTCTTGGGTATGAGATTTTCCTGCAAAAAGAACACCCAAGTGAAGCGAGAATAGTCATCCACAATAACTAGATAGTACTTACTCCCGCCGATGCTTATGTAAGCAATCGGGCCGAATAGGTCCATGTGAAGGAGCTCGAGTGGCCTGTCAGTCGTCATGATGTTCTTGTGTGGATGATGAACACCAACTTGCTTCCCTGCTTGACAAGCGCTACAAACCCTGTCTTTCTCAAAATGAACATTTGTTAGTCCCAAAATGTGTTCTCCCTTTAGAAGCTTGTGAAGATTCTTCATTCCAACATGTGCTAGTCGGCGATGCCAGAGCCAGCCCATGTTAGTCTTAGCAATTAAGCAAGTGTCGAGTTCAGCTCTATCAAACTCTACTAAGTATAGCTGACCCTCTAACACTCCCTTAAATGCTATTGAATCATCGCTTCTTCTAAAGACAGTAACACCTATATCCGTAAAAAGACAGTTGTAACCCATTTTACATAATTGCGAAACTGAAAGCAAGTTATAATCTAAAGAATCTACAAGAAAAACATTGGAAATGGAATGGTTAGGAGATATAGCAATTTTACCCAATCCTTTGACCAAACCTTGATTTCCATCCCCGAATGTGATAGCTCATTGGGGATCTTGATTTTTCTCGTAGCAGGAGAACATCTTCTTCTCCCCGGTCATATGGTTTGTGCACCTGCTATCGATGATCCAACTTGAGCCCCCGGATGCATAAACCTACAAAACAAATTTAGTTCTTGATTTTAGGTACCCAAACGGTTTTGGGTCCTTTGACATTAGATACAAGAACTTTGGGTACCCAAACACAAGTCTTTGACCCCTTGAGCTTGCCCCCAACATACTTGGCAACTACCTTGCCAGATTTGTTAGTCAAAACATAAGATGCATCAAAAGTTTTAAATGAAATGTTAGAATCATTTGATGCAATAGGAGTTTTCTTCTTAGGCAATTTAGCACGGGTTGATTGCCTAGAGCTAGATGTCTCACCCTTATACATAAAAGCATGATTAGGGCCAGAGTGAGACTTCCTAGAGTGAATTCTCCTAATCTTGTGCTCGGGATAATCGACAGGGTACAAAATGTAACCCTCGTTATCCTGAGGCATGGGAGCCTTGCCCTTAACAAAGTTTGACAACCTTTTAGGAGGGGCATTAAGTTTGACATTGTCCCCCTTTTGGAAGCCAATGCCATCCTTGATGCCAGGGCTTCTCCCACTATAGAGCATGCTTCTAGCAAATTTAAATTTTTCATTTCTAAGTCATGCTCATTAATTTTTGCATTAAGTTGAGCTATGTGATCATTTTGTTTCTTAATTAAAGCTAGGTGATCATGAATAGCATCAACATTAATATCTCTACATCTAGTGCAAATGGAAACATACTCAACGGTAGATGTAGAGGGTTTGTAAGATTTTAGTTCAACAATCTTAGCATGTAAAATGTCATTTTCACTTCTAAGATTGGAAATGTTAACGTTGCAAACATCTAAGTCTTTAGCCTTAGCAATTAATTTTTCATTCTCATTTCTAAGGCTAGCAAGAGAGACATTCAATTCTTCAATCTTAGCAAGTAAACTAACATTATCATCTCTAAGATTGGGAATTGAAACATCACAAACATTTGAATCAACCTTAGCAATTATTTTAGCATTTTCATTTCTAAGGTTGGCAATAATATCATGGCAAGTGCTTAGCTCACTAGATAGTTTTTCACATTTCTCTACTTCTATAGCGTAAGCATTTTTAACCTTAACATGCTTCTTGTTTTCTTTAATTAGGAAGTCCTCTTGAGAGTCCAAGAGTTCATCCTTCTCATGAATAGAACTAATTAATTCATTTAATTTTTCCTTTTGTTGCATGTTTAGGTTGGCAAAAAGGGTGCGCAAATTATCCTCCTCATCACTAGAAGTATCTTCATCACTAGAGGATGCATGTTTAGTGGAGGATCTTGATTTTACCTTCTTCCTTTTGTCGTCCTTTGCCATGAGGCACTTGTGGCCGACGTTGGGGAAGAGGAGTCCTTTGGTGACGACGATGTTGGAGGAGCTCTTGTCGGAGTTCCACTCGCGGCACAAATGGGCATCGCCGCCCTTCTTCTTGTAGTATCTCTTCTTTTCTCTCCTTTTTCCCTTCTTGTCGTTGCCCCTGTCACTGTCACTTGATATTGGACATTTTGCAATAAAGTGACCGAGCTTACCACACTTGTAGCACACTTTCTTGGAGCGGGACTTGTAGTCCTTCCCTCTCCTTTGCTTGAGGATTTGGTGGAAGCTCTTGATGATGAGCGCCATTTCCTCGTTGTCGAGCTTGGCAGCGTCGATGGGGAGTCTACTTGATGTAGACGCTCCCTTCTTCTCCTCTGTCGCCTTGAATGCGATCGGTTGTGCTTCGGGCATGGAGGGGCCATCTTGCTCGATGATTTTCTTTGAGCCTTTGATCATCAATTCAAAGCTCACAAATTTTCCTATTACTTCCTCGGGAGACATTAGTGTGTATCTAGGATCACCACGTATTAATTGTACTTGCGTAGGGTTAAGAAAAACGAGTGATCTAAGAATAACCTTGACCATTTCATGGTCATCCCATTTTTTTGCTCCCGAGGTTGCGCACTTGATTCACCAAGGTCTTGAGCCGGTTGTACATCTCTTGTGGCTCCTCCCCTTGGCGAAGCCGGAAGAGACCGAGCTCCCCCTCGATCGTCTCCCGCTTGGTGATCTTGGTCACCTCGTCTCCTTCGTGTGCGGTCTTGAGTATGTCCCAAATCTCCTTGGCACTCTTTAATCCTTGCACCTTGTTATACTCCTCTCGACTTAGAGAGGTGAGGAGTATAGTGGTGGCTTGGGAGTTGAAGTGCACGATTTAGGCCACCTCGTCCTCATCATAATCTTCATCCCCTACGGATGGTACCTGTACACCAAACTCAACAACATCCCATATGCTTTTGTGGAGTGAGGTTAGGTGATATCTCATCATATCACTCCACCTAGAATAATCTTCACCGTCAAATGTCGGTGGTTTGCCTAATGGGACGGAAAGTAATGGAGTATGCTTAGGAATGCGAGGATAGCGTAGGGAGATCTTACTATACTTCTTGTGCTCTTGGCGCTTAGAAGTGACGGACGCGGAGTCGGATCCGGATGTAGAGGGCGATGAAGAGTCGGTCTCGTAGTAGACCACTTTCTTCATTTTCTTCTTCTTCTCGCCACTCTTGTACGATTGAATGCGTGAAGGGGATCCATCCTTCTTGTTGTTGGCGGACTCCCTTGATGGAGCCTTCCTGTGGCTTGTAGCGGACTTCTCACCGCCGATCACCATCTTCTTGGCGTGATCTCCCGACATCACTTCGAGCGGTTAAGCTCTAATGAAGCACCAAGCTTTGATACCAATTGAAAGTCGCCTAGAGGGGGGTGAATAGGGTGAATCTGAAATTTATAAACTTAAGCACAACTACAAGCTGGGTTAGCGTTAGAAATATGAACGAGTCCGAGAGAGAGGGTGAAAAACAAATCGTGGGCAAATAAGGAGTGAGACACGATGATTTGCTTTACCGAGGTTCGGTTCTTGCAAACCTACTCCCTGTTGAGGTGGTCACAAATACCGGGTCTCTTTCAACCCTTTTCCTCTCTCAAACGGTCACTTACACCGAGTGAGCTTCTCTTCTCAATCAAACGGGACACAAAGTCCCCGCAAGGACCACCACACAATTGGTGTCTCTTGCCTCGGTTACAATTGAGTTGATCACAAGAAAGAATGAGGAAAAAGAAGCAATCCAAGCGCAAGAGCTCAAATGAACACAAGTCACTCTCTCACAAGTCACTATTTGATTTGGAATGAACTAAGGACTTGGGAGAGGATTTGATTTCTTTGGTGTGTCTTGTATTGAATGCTATAGCTCTTGTAAGGTGTGGGAAGTTGGAAAACTTGGATGCAATGAAAGGTGGGGTGGTTGGGGTATTTATAGCCCCAACCACCAAAAGTGGTCGTTGGGAGGCTGTCTGTCGCATGGCGCACCGGACAGTCCGGTGCGCCACCGGACACTGTCCGGTGCGCCTGCCACGTCACCTGGCCGTTGGAATCCGACCGTTGGAGCTTCTGTCTTCTAGGCCACCGGACAGTCCGGTGGTGCACCGGACAGGCACTGTTCAGTGTCCGGTGCGCCATCTGGCTCTGCTCTGACTTTGGCGCGCACTGTAGCGCATTTAATGCCTTCTGCAGACGACCGTTGGCACGAAGTAGCCGTTGCTCCGCTGGCACACCGGACAGTCCGGTGCGCCACCGGACACTGTCCGGTGAATTATAGCAGAGCGGCCTCCAGAATTCCCGAAGGTGAGCAGTTCGGAGTTGGAGTCTCTGGTGCACCGGACACTGTCCGGTGCGCCAGACGAGGGCACACTTTGGCTGACTTTAGCTCTCTATTTTTGAATCCTTTTCCGGACTTTTTATTGGTTTGTTGTGAACCTTTGGCACCTGTAGAACTCATAATCTATGGCAAACTAGTTAGTCCAATTATTTGTGTTGGGCAATTCAACCACCAAAATCAATTGGGAAAAAGGTGTAAGCCTAATTCCCTTTCAAAAATGGGAGCCTTTTGGCTTGTTAAGTTCTTGGCTTCCCTCTTAAAGTCAAGCCCATCCTTAATTGAGGGGTGTCTACCAACAGTGTAGGCATCCCTAGCAAATTTTAATTTATCAAAATTACTTTTGCAAGTCTTAAGTTGAGCATTAAGACTTGCTACTTCATCATTTAATTTAGAAATAGAAATTAAATGTTCATTACAAGCATCAACATTAAAATCCTTGCATCTATTGCAAATTACAACATGCTCTACACAAGGACTAGATTTATTTACTACTTTTAGCTTAGCACTTAAATCATCATTCAATGTCTTCAAGCTAGAAATGGATTCATTGCACTTAGATAACTCAGAAGAAAGTAATTCATTTCTTTTAATCTCTAAGGCAAGAGACTTTTGAGCACTAATGAATTTGTCATGTTCCTCATACAAAATTTCCTCTTGCTTTTCTAGCAATCTATCTTTTTCATTCATTGCATCAATCAACTCATTAATCTTTTCTATTTTACCTCTATCTAAGCCTTTGAACAAGCTAGTGTAGTCTACTTCTTCATCACTAGAATCCTCATCACTATAAGTAGAGTACATATGAGTTTCTTGAGCGTTTACCTTCTTTTCCTTTGCCATTAGGCAAGTATGGCGCTCGTTGGGGAAGAGCGACGATTTGTTGAAGGGATAGGCGGCGAGTCCTTTGTTGTCGGAGTCGGATGAAGAACAATCTGAGTCCCACTCTTTGCCAAGGTGTGCCTCGCCCTTCGCCTTCTTGTAAACCTTCTTGTTCTCTCTCTTCCCATGTCTTTCGTCTTCCTGGACATTTTCATTATCGGGACATTGAGCAATAAAATGACCTTGCTTACCGCACTTGAAGCAGGAGCGCTTTCCCTTTGCCTTGTTCTTGTTTGAGTACTCCTTGCGTCCTCTTAGTGCGGTCTTGAAGCGCTTGATAATGAGGGTCATTTCATCCTCGTTTAGCCCGGCCGCCTCAACTTGCGCCACCTTGCTAGGTAGCACCTCCCTGCTACTTGTTGCTTTGAGAGCAACCTTTTGAGGCTCATAGATGTGCATTGGGCCATTCAATGCCTCATCAACGTATCTTGCTTCCTTGATTATCATTCGCCCGCTTACGAACTTTCCGAGTATTTCCTCGGGCGTCATCTTGGTGTACCTAGGATTTTCACGAATAGAGTTCACAAGATGAGGATCAAGTATGGTGAAAGACCTGAGCATTAGTCGGACGACGTCGTGGTCCGTCCATCTCATGCTCCCATAGCTCCTTATCTTGTTGACCAGGGTCTTGAGCCTATTGTACGTTTGAGTTGGCTCCTCCCCCCTGATCATTGCGAACCTTCCTAGTTCGCCTTCCACCAACTCCATCTTGGTGACCATGGTGGCGTCGTTCCCCTCATGCGAGATCTTGAGGGTATCCCAGATTTGCTTGGCGTTATCCAAGCCGCTCACCTTATGGTACTCTTCCCTGCACAAGGATGCTAATAGAACAGTGGTAGCTTGTGCATTTTTGTGAATTTGTTCATTGATAAACATGGAATTATCCGTACTATCAAATTGCATTCCATTTTCTACTATCTCCCATATACTTGGATGAAGAGAGAACAAATGGCTACGCATTTTGTGACTCCAAAATCCGTAGTCCTCTCCATCAAAGTGTGGAGGTTTACCAAGAGGAATGGAAAGCAAATGAGCATTGGAATTATGCGGAATACGAGAATAATCAAAAGAAAAGTTTGAGTTGACCGTTTTCTTTTTCTCGTCGTCGTTGTCTCTTTGGGAAGAAGAGGACTCGTCACTGTCGTAGTAGACTATCTTCTTGATGCGCCTCTTCTTTTTCCCATCCTTCGTCTTATGACTTGAGCCTGAGTCAGTGGGCTTGTCGTCTCTTGGCTCATTGAGGAAGGACTATTTCTCCTTGTCGTTGATCACCATCCCCTTTCCCTTAGGATCCATCCCTTCGGGCGATTAGTCCCTTTCGTGAAGAGAACGGCTCCGATACCAATTGAGAGCACCTAGAGGGGGGTGAATAGGTGATCCTGTAAAACTTAAAACTTAAAGCCACAAAACTTGATTAAGTGTTAGCACAATGAAATCAAGTGGCTAAGGACCGAGCTCTTGTGAAACACAATAGTCACAGTGAGAACAAGCACAAGAGACACGATGGTTTATCCCGTGGTTCGACCAAGTATAATACTTGCCTACTCCACGTTGTAGCGTCCCAATGGACAAGAGTTGCACTCAACTCCTCTCAAGTGATCCAATGATCAACTTGAATACCACGGTGTTCTTCTTTATTTACTCTTTCCCGTTTGCGAGGAATCTCCACAACTTGGAGTCTCTCGTCCTTACAATCAGGATCAAAGTGAAAGCACTAGAGTAAGGGAGGGAAGCAACACACACAAATCTGCAGCAATACGCACACACACAGCCAAGACTTGAGCTCAAATGAATAGCACAAAGTTCACCACTAGAACGGAGCTCAAATCACTAAGAAAGTCAATCGAGTGCACGAAAACGGAGTGTGAATGATTAAGAATGCTCAAAATATGCTTGGGTGACTCCTCCATGCGCCTAGGGGTCCCTTTTATAGCCCCAAGGCAGCTAGGAGCCGTTGGAGGCATTCTTGGAAGGCAATTCTTGCCTTCTGTCGGGTGGCGCACCGGACAGTCCGGTGCACCACCGGACATCCCCTGTTCACTGTCCGGTGCATATCGTCTTCCTAAATTGGTGCAGCCGACCGTTGAAGACTTGGAGCCGTTGGCGCACCGGACACTGTCCGGTGCACATCGGACAGTCCGGTGCCCCAATCAGACCGTTGGCTTGGCCACGCGTCACGCGCGGATTGCGCGGCCGACCGTTGCCGCGGCCGACCGTTGGCTCACCGGACAGTCCGGTGAATTTTAGCCGTACGCCGCCGATGAATTCCCGAGAGCGGCCAGTTGACCAGATGCCAGCCTGGCGCACCGGACACTGTCCGGTGCACCACCGGACAGTCTGGTGTACCCAGACTGCGCAGAGTCTTGGCTGCTCCAGCCAAGTCTTTTTTCCTTTTGTATTTTCTCTGATTCTAGCACTTAGACAAATATGTTAGTACACAAAAACCAATGTACTAAGTCTAGAATCATACCTTATACCTTGATTTTCACTTCTTGAGTCTTTGGCACAATTTAACACTTAAACCATTTGTGTTGGACACTTAATCACCAAAATACTTGGAAATGGCCCAAGGGCACATTTCCCTTTCAAACTTGTTCTAGAAAGGTAATGAGTTTACCAAATACTAACACAAAGGACTCTTGGGTTCCTAGATCTTTGTTGACTAACCTTAATGGAATCAAGCGATGGGTACCAAAATATGTTTTACAAGCTTTGCAGGAAAAAGAGATGGTATGAAGCTTTGGGATGCTTGAGAAAGTCAATTCAATTTTTAGTAACTCAAGCTATCAATCTTCAATGATCTATATCCAAGATTGACCTAAAGTTATTTTGAATTGTTATATCTAAAACTCATATCATCTCGGGGAAGATATTGATGTTGTAGGAATTAAAGAATTAATCCTATGCCGAAAAGTCGAGGCCTACAACATGGAGGAAAGCCAAAGGATGGTAACAATTATGTTTTTAAGTGCAAGTATCTTAAATTATCATTTCTTATGTGTCTTGTGTAGTCACATAGAAAAAGAAAGCACTTCAAATGTTTTTAAATTATGTCACCATTCTTTTGAAGAAATTCCTCTCATATGGTAGATTGTATATTCATCATTTCTATACCATGGCAATCTACATACTTTAAATTGTTATAAGTATCTCATGGCATGCTTTTCACTAATCATCTTATTATTGCCATGTTCTAGATATAGAGAGATATTCCTTGTTCTTAAAAGAATAAGGTGTCATGTAAGGAATTCAATTCCTTAGGACACTTATAAAGGGAATCTCTCTTTATATCTGGAAATTGTGGGACTAATGTTTTTTGTCTAAATAACCTAAGTAGTCTCACATGTAGAGAATAAGTTTCTCTATGGAGATGCGTAATCTAACATGAAAAGAAAAGTCAATCCAATGATTTATGTTGTTTTGCCTACTGCTTAAATTGGATATGATTCTTTTATTATTTATCGCTCTCTATGTTATGAATTAGATTTATTCCCATCGTCTTAAAGAATTATCTATGCTTGGTTTGTAAGCAAAATTAAGCATACATCATGGAATAACCTAGTTCTTATTATAAAGTTTCCATGCTTTAGTAATCTATTTTTCATTCCTTGTCAAAATGATTACACAAAGGGAAACTATTGCTTGTGTTACTAATGACATATCCCTTGAGCTTACTTATGAAAATCTACAAGAGAGTAAGTGCAAGCCGCAAGCCTCATGGGTTACTCTTCACCCAAAGGAAGAAAGGTAAAAGCAAAGGTATGGGAACTCATCCTTTTAATCAAATATAGTTCCCATCAATGGTTATTTACTCTAAATTCTACCTATGTGAAGAATAGATTCTTTATTGGACTTAAGTCAGCTAGATTTGCATTCAATATCATTCTCATAAATGCCTTGTCCATTAGAATATAATTCATGCCTTTGCTATATCTATTCTCATATTGATATGCTCTTAAGTCATGATAATAAATTCAATATGAAGAAGTAAAATTCCTATGATTGATCAAGATATTTAAAAGGTGCTTATTCCTCTTTTCTAATAATGTGCACTGATGTTAAGGATTTTACTTCATGTCTGTGTGACTTGTGAATGATGAATTGCTTATATTTCTTATCTAAAAGAAATCATTCTTCATCATATACTCCCTTGTGCTATTAACATCTCTCTTGAGTATTTTCAATAAGTTTGGAAGGAAAAAGAGTCAACTATAAAGGGAGGACACTCAAATGAAAAAGGAAGACATCAAGAGCAATGACACCTACTTGGATAATGAGATCTTCAAAATAATCAATGCCTTGATCAAGATGAATAATGCTTCTCCTTACTTTTTTTAAAAAAAGTAAGTACATCTATCCAATTCATTTATAAAAAGTAAGTACATCTATCCAATTCATTCAATTTCTTGATGCATATCTTTAGGGGGAGCATATTTCTAAATCTTAATTATATTGAGACTAACACTTTATCTTAGTAATCTCATATAGTCTCAAGTATAAGAATAAGTTTCTCATGAAGTATGCTACTACATTTCAATCCAACTTGGTAAAATAATGTCACCTTTATCAAGGATTGTAGTCTTCATGGTTAAAGTAGCATATTTACTGGATTCTCCCATTTTAAGCTTGTTTAATGATCTAATGCCTATGTTGTTCCTTGATCGCATCTGTTGTGTGTTTGATCATTAAATAACTTCAATTAACACTTATGCTTCTTAGTGCCTCATGTAATTTCAATCGATATCTCTCTTGATATGCACTAAGTTAAAAGTAGAATTCATGATACATCTATGCAATTTATGATCTATTTGATATATGCTAACAATGACTTAGAAAAAGATCACTAGTTGTAGAACTCTTTATTGTGCAAAATATTTCCATATATTGTCTTAAGTATAGGTCTTAAGCATCTAAGACTAAGGACAACGCACAATGAAGAGAGCGTCACTATGAGAAGGTACAAAAGGGTAAAACCACTTTCTTTCATTTAAACTTGTACCTAAATCTTCCTTCTTTATACATTCTTTGCATATCTTGTATAAAAGGAAGAGAAAGCATGTCCATGCATTAGCCCTGCTTCATACCTAGTTTAACTTCTCAAACATTCATTCTTGTATCATTGTTAAAACTGGGTGAAGTAATTTTATTGTCAAAGAGCTTAAAGCTTAACCTTGTAACGAGGATAAGCTGCCTTTGTTCCAAAGGTGGATGGTCCTTAAGCCTCTTTGAAATCCTTAAGGGAAAATGCTTAAGTTGTCTATAACATGCTTTCATAAGTGCATAAACTGTCATGAGCATCACACTTATTCTATGACACAATGCACTTCACATTCTCTATGATATAGATATGACCTCATTAACCTAACTATGTGCACTTGGCATTTAAACGCCAAGATCCGTATTCCTCTCACGACACATATTTAGGGGGAGCAATCTATATTATATAGAACTGTTTAAGCTTAATCGACATATCCTTTTAACCATGTCTCTTTCCTTTGGTACACTTGCATATTTCCTCTCTATTGTGCCAAGGCTAAGACTAATATGTTTCCATGAGCATCTTGTGTATTAAGTCTTAGATTGAAAGTGAAATGGAGTATTCGGCAAAGACATTGCTTCCACTCTACATCTTCGGTATTATCCTTCCTTGCCGGTATTCCGCCAGCTCTCCAATTTGGTATAATCTTCACTCATATATTTTTTGCCAAAGGGGGAGAGAACGTAAAAGGGCTTATATTTCACTCTCAAGTATCTGTTTTTGGCGATTCATGCCAAAGGGGGAGAAAGTATTAGCCCAAAGCAAAAGGACCGCACCACCAACACCAATTTCAAAAATGTAGTATTTCAAATTTGAGTTAAGAAAAGATTTTTTAATTGGTATCTTATTTTTGATATAATTTCAAACTGGTATACCCTCTTCAAAATTAATATCTAAAACCCTCTTAAACATTAAGAGGAGGATTTCATTAAGGGGGAGTTTTGTTTAGTCAAAGGAAAAGCATTTGAAACAGGAGGAGAAAATTTCAAATCTTGAAAATGCTTCTCAAATCTTATTCATTTACCTTTGACTATTTGCAAAAAGACTTTTGAAAGAATTTCCAAAAGAGTTTGCAAAAACAAAACAAGCGGTGCAAGCGTGGTCCAAAATATTAAAAATGAAGAAAGCATCCATGCATATCCTATTAATATAAAAATTGGTTTAATTCCAAGCAACCTTTACACTTATCTTATGCAAACTAGTTCAATTTTGCACTTATATATTTGCTTTGGTTTGTGTTGGCATCAATCACTAAAAAGGGGGAGATTGAAAGGGAAATAGGGTCAAACCTTTTCCTAAATAATTTTGGTGGTTGAATCGTCCAACACAAATAATTGGACTAACTAGTTTGCTCTAGATTATACACTCTACAGGTGTCAAAGGTTCAACACAAACCAACAAAAGAACAAGTTAGGCTTCAAAGGAAAAGAGCAAAAAGGAAACCGAAGTGTGCCCTGGTCTGGCGCACCGGACTGTCCGGTGCACCAGGGGCCGTACACTCCAAACTCTTCAGCTTCGGGTTTCCAGGCGCAGCTCCGCTATAATTCACCGGACTGTCCGGTGTGCCACCGGACTGTCCGGTGCACCAGCGGAGCAACGGCTATCTGCGCGCAACGGTCGACTCTGACAGTGAACAGTACAGAACAGTGAACGCGGCAGAAGTCATAGAAGTTGGTTAGAGTGGCACCAGACTGTCCGGTGTAGCACCGGACTGTCCGGTGCCACATGAGGACAGAACCTCCAACGGTCGACCAGCTCCAAGCCCTAAGGACAGGATGACGTGGCGGCGCACCAGACACTGTCCAGTGGCGCACCGGACACTGTCCGGTGCGCCCATCGCCAACAACCTTCTCACTACAGGAATCCTAATGATTCCCGTCGGCCAAAATAATTCCCGTCGGCCAGGGAAAAAGCCGACGGGGATAATGTAACTCCCATCGGCTAGACCGTAGCCGACGGGCATAATATAACTCCCGTCGGCCAGAGCGTAGGCCGACGAGAGTAAACTTAACTCCCGTCAGCCAGAGCATAGGCCGACGGGGATTACTTAACTCTCGTCGGCCATATCGCAAGCCGACGGGGATTAGCCTTTTATGAGCACGCGGGCGAACCCGCGCGGGCTCATTCCCTGCCTTTCTTCCTGGCCGCGCCGCCGCTTGTCTCTCTGCCCTAGCCGCCGCCGCCTCTCACCGCCACTGCGCCGCCGCCCCTCCCCGCCGGCGTGCCATCCCGGCCGCGCCCGCCCGTCCACGCCACGCGCAGCGCCGCCGCCGCCCGTCCTCGGCGCCGCGCGCCAGTCGACGCTGCCGCTCGCCCGGCCGCCCGTCCCCGCCGCGCGCGCGTCCGGACGCCCCTCCCCACCACGCGCCCGCCCGTCCGCCGCCACCGTGCCCGCCCTCGCTCGTCTCCGCCGTGCCCCACACCGCCCACATCGCCGCCGGGCCTCCCATCGCGCCCACAAGCGCCGCCGCCGCCTCTCGGAGCGTCGTCGCTGCCTCCTCGAGCGCCGCCGTCGCGCCCAAGCGCCGCCTACGCCCTCGACCGCATCTCCGAACCGACTACGACACCCACGTGAGTTAATTATGTGTGTACATGTTAATGCATGGGATTGTGAATGTTAATTATGTGTGTACATGTTTATTTTCGTCGGTTTTTTATGGCCGACGGGAGTTAACTTTCATGTGATTAGTATTAATTTAATAACACATGTGATTAGAGTGTGATTATAGTTAATTTAATATCACATGTGTGGCTTCATGTTAGGTAATTATTAATTGTATATATAATTATTTATGTATATATAATTTGATGTTATTTGATGTTATTAATTTGATGTTAATTTGATGTATATATAAATTGATGTTAATTTGATGTTAGTTAATTTGATGTTATTATTTGATGTAATTATTAATTGTATATATAATTATTTATATATAATTTGATGTTATTAATTTGATGTTAATTTGATGTTATTTGATGTTATTAATTTAATATCACATGTGTGATTAATTTGATGTTATTTATGTGTATATATAATTATTTATGTATATATAAAGTTTTACTACTTACCTATAGATGTATATACGTGCGACGTGTAGAAACGTGATTGTCTCACACACACTCTTTACGTACACAGCCGCAATAATGGGTGATAGACGTGATTGGATGTATGAAGGTTTCAAGAAGGGTGGGTGTCACACTAGTGAATGGTTTGCCAAGACGCAGATGTTTCTGGACCATGCAGCTGCTTTGTCACAAATAGATAATATTAGGTGTCCATGCAATAAATGTAGAAATATGACGAGCCACACCAAGAGGCAGGTCACACTACACCTGTGTTCGCATGGTTTCGTGCCAGGCTATAAGGTCTGGTATCTCCATGGTGAAGATGTTGAACGAGCAACAGAAGTAGAAGTTGATGACGGTGAAGATGATGTTGATAGGATGGACCAAATGCTTGAGGATCTGCAGCCTGAACTGGCACCAGATCATCATGATTCACCTACACCGGAGGTTAAGAAGTTCTTCGACCTACTCAAAGCGTCAGAAGAGCCTCTTCACGGGCACACTGACGTGACCGTACTAGAATTCGTGACCCGGCTGATGTCAATCAAGTCCAAGTTTGCATTCACAATTAATTGTTACAAGGAGCTTGTGGATTTGATTAGCGAGGTTCTTCCTACGGGTCACAAGATGCCCAAAGACATGTACCAGTCCAAGAAATTGCTTGAAGGTCTTGGTATGGAGTATGAGAAGATTGATGTTTGCCAAGACAACTGTATGCTTTTTTGGAAGGAACATGGCAGAGAACAGAAATGCTTAAAATGTGGGAAGTCGAGGTACGTGGAGCTTGTAAATGAAGATGGGGAGAAGGTGGTGACAAAGGTTGCACATAAACAGCTTCGGTACATGCCTCTCACTCCTAGAGTGAAACGTTTGTTTCTCTCGAGGAAGACCGCTATGCACATGAGGTGGCATAAAGATTGTACGGACAGACAAGATGGGTTAATGGTGCACCCGTCAGATGGTGATGCATGGAAGGCTCTTGACAAATTTGATCCAGATTTTGCCAGCGATGCAAGAAACGTTCATATCGGCTTGGCAACTGATGGTTTCACGCCGTTCAATATGACCGCTACGTCGTATTCATGTTGGCCTGTCATTGCCATACAGTACAACCTTCCACCTGCTCTTTGCATGAAATATGAGTTTATGTTCCTATGTCTTGTTATACCTGGGCCTGAGCATCCTGGCGTACGCCTCAATGTGATGCTTCAACCACTGATTGAAGAGTTAAAGAAGCTATGGCAAGGTGTGGAAGCCTATGACTGCTTCAAGAAGCAGAAATTCAATCTTCGTGTTGCATATCTGTTCTCGGTTCATGATTTTATGGCGTATGGTATTTTCTCTGGATGGAGCGTGCATGGTAGATTGACGTGTCCTTATTGTGCTAAAGATACAGATTGTTTTCGTCTTAGTGCTGGTGGCAAGATATGTTACTTTGATTGCCATAGATGTTTTCTACCCTTCAATCACCCCTTCAGAAGGCAGAGAAAGGAATTTAGGAAGGGCACCATTGTCACGAAGGGACCGCCCAAGCGACGTAGTGGGATAGAAATTACAGAAGAGCATATGAAACTTGTCCTAGACGAGAGTGGGAAAAGGTATCAAGGTTTTGGTGAGGAGCATAACTGGACTCACATATGTGGCTTGTGGGAGCTTCCTTATGCTAAGTCATTGATTTTGATGCACAACATCGATGTCATGCATCAAGAGAGTAACTTTTGCCAAGCCATCATAAATACATGCATGGATTTCCCTGATAAAACGAAAGACAATGACAAGGCACGCATGGACTTAGCAGTGATATGTGATCGTCCAACCCAAGTGCTTAGAGAAAACAGAGGCAAACCAAAAGCTGACTATTGTCTGAAATCTAAGCAACGGAAAGAAGTGATGAAGTGGATGAAGGATATTAAATTCCCCGATGGTTATGCCGCTGGTTTTAGAAGATCTGTGAACTTGAAGACAATGAAGATGAATGGACTGAAGAGCCATGACTTCCACATAATTATGGAGAGGCTCATGCCTGTAATGTTTCGTGGGTACATTTCCGAAGCTGTGTGGAAAACGTTAGCTGAAGTTAGCTATTTCTACAGACAGTTGTGTGCTAAAGAAATCAGAAGAGATGTGATGGAACAGCTGGAGAAAGAGGCACCGGTGCTTTTGTGCAAATTGGAAAAAATATTTCCACCGGGTTTCTTCAATCCTATGCAGCATCTCTTTATACATCTTCCATATGAGGCTAAGGTCGGTGGTCCTGTTCAGTATAGGTGGATGTTTCATATAGAATGGAGCCAATTTGCAAACACACCAGTTCCACCACCACAGTTCACCACCCCTCCGACACATATACCTGCACCTGGAGATAGGGTACGTTTGATAACTCTCGATTAATTTATACACTTGTATACTTTTTGATATTTGCATTTAACGTGTTGATATTTGCTAACTTGCATAGATTACGCCTGAAGCGGGTGGTAGTGGGTCTCATCCAGCAGTAGGGCCTGGATTTGTTGACTCGCTCTTCGCGTCCCTCCTCCTGGTGGTGGTGGCGGCAGCGGTCAAAGCTCTAACCACCCAAGTGGTGGTTATCTCTAAACACTTAAACTCGTGCTCGTTATGTTTTTAACTCCTGGACGTTATGTTTGTGTAAACACTTGATCTTAACTCGTATCAGAAATGTTTGTGTATGTTATGTGACGGATTTAACCTATAATGCGTTTGTGATGTGTATGTTCATGTGGATGATATATATGTTTGTGATGTGTATGTTTTGTGATGTGTATGTTCATGTGGATGATATATATATTTTGTCATATGTTTGTCTGTGGAGAAATACCTAATTTGGTGTTTATGTTGCAGAATTATAGATTAACTCTCGTCGGCCCAGTTAATCCCCGTCGGCCCAGTTAATTCCCGTCGGCTGACTGGGCCGACGGGGATTAATTATTAATCCCCATCGGCTGGTAGGGTCGACGGGAATTAATTGATAACGCCCGTCGGTTCTCCTGGCCGACGTGAATTAGCCATAACTCCCGTCGACCATTAACTAGCCGACGGGGATTAATTATTCCCGTCAGCCGCCGACGGGAATAACTGTATCCCCGACATCTAACGCCTGTCGGCTAACAACCGATGGAAATAAGCCTTAAACCGACGGGAATAAGTAATTCCCGTCGGTTTAAGGCTTATTCCCGTCGGTTCCTGGCCGACGGGAATTAATTGATTTTTTGTAGTGTCTCCAACGGCTACAATTTGGTTGGTGGCAATAAATACCACCCCAACCGGCCACTTCAAAGTGTGGGAGTCCAAGCAACATTCCAAGTCATCTAGTTGACATACTCAAGCCCTCCCAACCACATATATTCATTGATCCATCCAATGCGCAAGATTTAGGCCACTACAACCAACACAAGTGCCACAAAAAGAGAGCTAGCAAAAGAAAGCCTCTCGTGTGAGTCTAGCAAGAGTGCCTTGTGAGAATTATTGAGAGAGTTAGTGAGCACTACATCTTGTGATCATTTGTGCGTGGAGTTTTGACTCCCATTGAACTTCCTCCAAAGTTTTGGAGGCTTGTAAAAGCTAGCAAGAGACACCAAAGAGTGTGGTGGTCCTTGCGGGGTCTTAAGTGATCCTTGAGAAGAAGAAGAGCTCGCCGGTCTTTGGTGATCGGTGGAGAGAGAGAAAGGGTTGAAAAAGACCCGTCCTTAATTGTCACACCCGGTTTTGGAAGGCAAACCGAATGCGAACTATGTACGTGCCAGGATCAGAACTCACGTACACAGCGATTACATAAATGAACATCATCACACAATGCTCGAATAATAACATAAAAGAGTACTTATTACATCATAGAGTCATAGACATCCACATAGTCATCAACTTAACAGTTAAATCAAAGTGCTAGCGAAACGCAGTAAGGATAAAGCCTCCACAGGCAGCTGACTGGGGGTTGCCGCCAACCCACACCTAGAATTCATCGTAGTCTTGGAACTCCTGGAAGTCTCCTTCCACGGCTTCGCCTTCTCCTGAGCAGTGGTTACAATGCGGACAACCTGGTGTTTTGTGGTAAAGCAAGGATGAGTACACATCAACGTACTCAGCAAATGTCCCGTTTGGCTGAAGTGGACTAGCTTTATGAGGGGTTAGGCTCAAGCAGTTGCTTTTAGTTGGTCAGGTATTTATCATTAGTAGAAGCCAAATTTTAGCATTAACCAACCCGTAAACCATTTCCTCATCGAGGAACAACATCATCATAGTCGAACCAAAACCATAACATAATCCCTGTATCTCGAACCATCTGTATCTCTAATCAAAGAGGATCCCAAGGCTGCTCTTAACCGTGAGCACGGCTGATATACCAGTTTCACTACCCTCTGCAGAGGTTGCACACTTTACCCATGAGCCATGATTCCCTTTCTACCCGGGGAGAGCTAATCCCCATTGACCACTACCTAGGTGGTCCGGCAGGGCATCACTATGTAGCTTTTACAAAGATTCCCTAGAGATCATAGCTGCCCGTTAGGTTTCTCCAGTTTGATAAACACAGTACCCCTCCCCGCAGGAGAGTGACTAACAAAGAGCAAAACGAAAGAACCTCGGCACTCAGCCTCGGCAGAGCAAGCACTGTGCCTGGACCCCATTGACGGCACGACGGCTAAGCAACTACACCTCTAGTTCATCCAATTAATCAGCTAAGGGCATCCCATTTCACCCTCATGGTTGCACTGTTATCCCGGGTGGTCTCTCAACGAACAGGTCCTTACGGAGAGGTACTCAGGAAACAGCCTGAGCCCCCTAGAGTATCACAAGATCATCAACATCATCAGGATAACAGTATCATAAATAGCCACATCATGTTCATTGATTAAGTTAAGGCAATAGCAGAGTGCTAACCATAACAACCCAGTAGGTCATCAAGGACAAAGTAAAGTGTAAAGCTAGTCAATCCTTAGGTTTCAAGTAAGTAATGCGGGGTAGTAAATTATAAATGAATAGGACATAATGGGACAGAGGACACTTGCCTTCACCAAACTGCTGATCAGGGACTTCCTCTGCAACCTCCTCGGGAAACACAGACTGCTCGTTGTCTACGTAAAGTAATCATTCACACTATGCACTTGGGAAGACAACAAACAAAAAGCAACATACCAAACATATGCAGCAGAGAGATCACAAGTTCATACTAGAAAAGAGATAGGTACTCTGGTGTTCCCTAGGTCTGGGGTAGAGGACTATACAAAGTGATTCATTATCCACTAAACAGGTTTAAGTCAGTGGAGGGGTTAAATCATTACCTGGTTTTAAGTTCCTAAACTTAGGTGTTTAAGTCCATAAACTTAAGTAATCCAACTTTTATTAAATTCTACCAATTTCTAATTATCTCAAATAGGGTTCCAATAGCCTTAATCCTATCCTGGTGATTAACTATTAATTGGTACATGGAAACAGCAGGGAAACATTGTTTAAATAGATAGACAAAAACATCATGAGCATTTTGCAATTTGAAGCACCTCATTTGGAGTTCATATGACAAAGTTATGAATTTTACAAGTTTGGGGATTAAAAATATACCCTAAGTACCTATTTTGAATTAAATAAAAGGCCCAGGGACCTAACTGCGAGAAACCAGGGACGGCGGGTTCAAATTCCAGAAAACCGGGGGTCTCTTTAAGAAACTGCGCAGGCGAAGGGGTATCGGGCTCCTACGGCCGTCGGATCTCAGGCGAACGGCCAGGATTAGATCCTGCGGGCGGGCGCGCGAGCGCGCGGCGGCCTGGGCGACTGACAGGCGGGACCGGGCGGGCAGCGCGGGGCGCGGGCAGGCTGACAGGCGGGGCCGGCGGGCAGAGCGAGCGCGCGGGCGGGCTGACAGGCGGGACCGGTGGGCAGAGCGAGCGCGCGGGCGGGCTGACAGGCGGGGCCGGCGGGCAGAGCGAGCGCGCGGGCGGGCTGACAGGCGGGGCCCAAACGGCAGGGAGACGGGGTGCGGGGGAAGTGGGCCTGGGCCGCTGGATCTCCGGCGGACGGTCAGGATTAGGCTTGGCCTAATCAAAACGGGACCGCCCGATCTGGGACGGACGGTGGGGATCGGGTGGTCGGCCTGGGCTTCTCCTACGGCTAGCTGGGGCGGCGGCGCTCGTCCCCGCGGCGGAGGACTCGCCGGAGACGAGGGGCGCGGGCGTTTGGCGGGTCTCTGGGGCGACCTGAGTGGCCGGGAAGGTTGGGGAGGGCACGGGGAGTCCTCTGGTGGGGTCTGGGTCGGGGCAGAGACACTGGAGGGTGGCGGTTCACGGCGGAGCGGCTCGGCGGCGGCATGAAACAACTCCGGCGAGGAATTCAGCGCAACAGAAGGCAATACACGGGTCGATAGGGGCGGGAGAGGTTCCTTACCTCAAGGCAGGCTCCGGGGACTCCTCGGCGGCGGGAATGGCGCGACGGTGGCCCGGGGCGACGGTGGCGGACCTCCGCGGCTGCACAGGGAACGGCGGGTGAGCGCGGGCAGAGAGAAATATGGAGGGGGAGAGGGAATTGGGGCGCGTCCCGGGTTGCGGACACCGGGGCGAAGCTCACCGTGGCAACGGACACGGCGGAGCTCCAACGGCGGCCGAGAAACGAGCTCGGGACGGCGGGGATTTGTGGCGGCGGCGCTCTGGCGTGCGCGCAGCGAGGGAGAGGTGGAAGAGGGGTCTACTGGAGCGCAAATGGGGGAGGGGGAGAGGGCGAGTGGGGCTCGGGGCTCAAGTGGCCAGGGGCGGGTCAGTTGCGAGCTCCACGCGCGACGTGGGCGCGGAGAAGGCGGGCGCGCGCAGCTCGGGCGGCGGTTACGCGAGGACGACGGGGCTGACAAGCCGGGCCCGCGAGCAGAGAGAGAGAGGAAAGCGGGGGCGGGCGCGCGGAAGGCGGCTGCGCTGACGGGCGGGCCCGCCAGGGCAGAGAGAGCGGGGGGGAGAGGCGCGCGCGCGGGATGGGCTTAGTGGGCCGAAAGGCCGAGGGGGGCGGGGGAGAGGGCTTCTTTCCTTTTTCCTTTTATTCTGGAATTGTTTTCTCTTTTCTTTTTATTTTCTCTATTTGATTCAAATTCAAACAAGCCACAAATTCAAATTAGACTTTCCAAGAATTATGCACCAAGCAAAAATGAAATCTAAGGTTCAACATGATGCAACAATTCATACTCCCTTGGAGTTTAGCCTACTAAATTATAATTACAAATAAAATAACTACTTTTCTCCTATAGAAATGAGAAAGAGAAGATTGGGGAAGGATGAGAAAAGGGAAGTAACACCTGAATTTGTGAATATGAGCAAAGAAATTTTATACCCCCAAATTCAGGGTGTTACAAACCTATCCCCCTTAAAAGAATCTCGCCCCGAGATTCAAGGTTGGTCAGCAAAGAGTTCAGGGTATTTGGCCTTCAGATCATCTTCTCGTTCCCAGGTTGCTTCTTCCTCCGAGTGGTGACCCCATCTGACTTTGCACATTCTGATGGTGTTCCTCCGGGTGACTCTGTCTGCAAACTCCAGAATCTGCGTTGGCTTTTCTATGTATGTCAGATCCTCCTGGACCTCCAAACCCTCCACTGGCAACTGTTCCTCTGGTACTCGCAGACACTTCTTCAATTGCGATACGTGGAACACGTTGTGCACTGCTGACAAGCTCTCTGGTAGGTCAAGCTGGTAGGCCACTTCTCCACGCTTTGCTTGAATTTGATATGGTCCGACGTACCGGGGTGCTAACTTGCCTTTAACTCCGAACCTTCTGACTCCCCTGATAGGTGACACCTTCAGATAGACGTAGTCTCCCACCCTAAAACTCAGTTCCCTTCTCCTTCTGTCAGCATAGCTTTGCTGTCTTGACTTGGCTGTCTTCAGGTTCTCCCGAACCATTTTGATATTCTCTTCGGCTTCAAGCAAGATGTCAGGGCCAAACACCTGCCTCTCTCCAGGCTGGTCCCAATGCAGTGGAGTCCTACAACTCCGTCCATAGAGTGCCTGAAACGGCGACATCTTCAAGCTGGCCTGGTAACTATTGTTGTAGGAGAATTCTGCATAAGGTAACCTTTTGTCCCATCCTGACTTGTCTTGCAACGCACAGGCTCTCAACATATCTTCTAGGATCTGATTAGTTCTTTCAGTCTGACCGTCTGTCTGTGGGTGATAAGCTGAGCTGAAGTTCAAATGTGTGCCCAAAGCTTCTTGTAGCTGCTGCCAAAAATGAGAGGTGAACTGCGTTCCTCGATCTGACACTATCTTCTTCGGCACACCATGAAGGCAGGCTATCCGTGACATGTATAACTCAGCTAACGTTGCTCCGGTGTATGTTGTCTTCACAGGTATGAAATGGGCCACCTTTGTTAAGCGGTCCACAACTACCCAGATGGAATCATAACCGGCCCGGGTACGAGGTAGGCCGACTATAAAATCCATCCCGATCTCATCCCACTTCCACTGAGGAATCCGCAATGACTGCAACAATCCGGCGGGCCTTTGATGCTCTGCTTTGGTTCTTTGACAGCTATCGCAGATAGCGACATATTCTGCGATCTCTCTTTTCATACCATACCACCAAAACCTTCTTTTTAAGTCCTGGTACATCTTCTCACTTCCAGGGTGTATGGAGTAGGCTGTCTCATGAGCTTCCTTGAGGATCAGTTCCCGAATAGGTTTGAGGTCGGGAACACACAATCGGTCCTTGAACCATATTACCCCCTCTTCATCCTCTCGAAAGTCTTTGCCTCTTCCTTCTAAGATCAGCTGCCGGATCTTGCTGATGTTTTCATCATCCTTCTGTCCTTCTTTGATCTCCCGCTCTAAGGTGGGCTCTAATTCCACTGTTACTCCTTGCGTACTGTTCAGGAAACCCAGGCTCAGTCTGTCGAACTCTTTGGCTAACTCATACGGCATCGGGTACGAGGCCAACATATTGACTTGACTCTTCCTGCTTAGAGCATCTGCAACGACGTTGGCTTTGCCTGGATGGTAATGTATCTCCAACTCATAGTCTTTGATCAATTCCAACCATCTTCGCTGCCTCATGTTTAACTCTGACTGGGTGAATATGTACTTCAGACTTTTATGATCCGTGTAGATGTCGCACTTCTGCCCATACAGGTAATGTCTCCAGGTCTTTAAAGCATGAACCACTGCTGCCAACTCCAGGTCATGGGTGGGATAATTTTTCTCGTGGATCTTCAGTTGCCGAGATGAGTATGCTACAACTCTTCCTTCTTGCATCAGCACACATCCCAATCCGGTGTAAGAAGCGTCGCAATACACTGAGAATGACTTGTGAACATCAGGCAGGACTAACACAGGAGCTGTAGTCAATCTATTCTTCAGTTCTTCAAATGCTTCCTGACACTTTTGAGTCCACTTAAACTCAACTTTCTTCGCTAGCAACGCTGTCATTGGCCTAGCAATCTTTGAGAAGCCTTCAATGAAACGCCTATAATATCCAGCCATTCCAATGAAGCTCTTGATCCCACGAACATCCTTCGGTGCTTTCCAGTTCAGGATATCTGCTACTTTCTTTGGATCCACTGCTAACCCATCTTGATTTATGATGTGACCCAGAAATAAGACTTCATGAATCCAGAACTCGCATTTGCCCAGCTTGGCATACAACTGATGCTCTCGAAGCCTTTGCAATACCATCTTCAAATGCTCTACATGATCTTCCTCACTTTGAGAGTATATGAGAATGTCATCGATGAACACTACCACAAACTTGTCTAGATAGTCCATGAACACGCTGTTCATCAGATACATAAAGGAGGCTGGCGCATTTGTCAAACCAAAGGACATAACTGTGAACTCATATAACCCATACTTGGTGATGAATGCCGTCTTCGGTATATCTGAGGGTCGGATTCTGAGTTGATGGTAACCAGATCTCAGATCTATCTTCGAGAATACGCTGGCACCTCTGAGCTGGTCGAACAAATCTTCTATCCTTGGCAGGGGGTACTTGTTCTTGACAGTGACTTCATTCAAGGCTCTGTAGTCTATGCACATCCTTTTGGTACCATCTTTCTTCTCTACAAACAACACTGGAGCGGCCCAAGGCGAGGTGCTTGGTCTAATGTAACCCTTCTCTAACATCTCATCTATCTGCTTCTTGAGTTCCACCAATTCTGGTCCAGACACTCGATAGGCTCTTTTGGAAATGGGGGCGGTACCAGGGATAAGCTCTATGGCAAATTCAACCTTTCTCTCGGGTGGCATGCCCGTTAGCTCCTCGGGAAACACATCCGGAAAGTTTGACACAACCTTGATAGCCTCGAGCGGGTTGGGCTCCTTACTATCAACTGAAATCTGGTGACAGACTCCCTCTTCTGACTTAGGCATCCTTAGCTCGGCCACTACCTCTTCTCCTGACGGGGACTTCAATGTTACGGTCCTCTTGTCACAACTAACATTTGCTTCATACTTCATTAACCAATTCATCCCTAGAATAACGTCTATCCCAGGGGTGTCTATTACTATTAAGTCACTGGGGAATCCTATCCCCCTTATTTCCACCATTATGTTTGAACATATTTTATCTGTTTGCACCTTGCCACCAACCAAATTAATCCTCATGGGCGGCATCATTGCCTCTACTGAGATGTTATGCAATTCTACCCATGTTGCAGTGACAAATGAATGAGTTGCACCAGTATCAAATAGCACTTTTGCGGGATGAGATTCGACTGAGAACATACCTACTGCCACATCTGGTGCATCCTGGATTGCCTCGGCCTCCAAGTGGTTCACCTTTCCACGGTTGTACGCTTGGCTACGATTGCCTGCTGCCGGCTGCAGTACACCTTGCCTTGTTGGAGCATTGGGGTTGGTCTGCTGCTGCGCCAACTTCTTTGGGCACTGCATCGCCCAGTGGCCTTGATCTCCACAGTGGAAACATCCTCTGCCTCCTCCTTGTGCTGGGGCTGCTTGGTTGCTCTGATTTGCTGCTGGGGCAGGAAGGCGAGGTGCCTAGTTGTTCTGCTTCTGATACTGATTACCTCCCTGCTGGCTGTTCTGACGATACTGCTGCTGCTGCTGTGGGTACTGCCTCTGAAACTGCTGCTGATGCGGACGCTGATTCTGATTCTGATATCCCTGTGGGTGACCAGGCCTGCCTTGCTGAGACGAACTGCCTGAGAAACGTGGACGGCTGATGCCTCCGGACTGGGGTCCACTCATCTTGCGCTTCCGATCTTCCATATCCTTACGCTTCTTCTCAGTCATAACTGCCCTATCGATCAGGTGCTGGAAGGTGGGGAAGGTGTGATTCATCAGCTGGTAATGCAGGGGATCCACCAAACCTCTCATGAACCTGTACTGCCTTTTAGCATCAGTGTTGACATCCTCGGGTGCATAACGAGACAGCTGCAGAAACTTGTCTCTGTACTCACTAACAGACAGGGGTCCCTGCTTCAGAGCCAGAAACTCCTCCTTCTTCACGATCATCAGTCCCTCTGGCACATGGTATCTGCAGAAACTCTCCCTGAATTCTTCCCATGTGATGGCTTCGGGGTCAGCATGGGTGGCGAGGTAGGACTCCCACCAGGACTGGGCTGCTCCCCTTAGCTGACGGGGACCATACAGAACCTTCTCCCTGTCGTCACATTGGGCGGTGCGCAGCTCCCTTTCCACTGCGCGCAGCCAGTCTTCTGCATCCATGGGGTCAGCAGAATGGGCGAAGGTAGGAGGGTGCCCTCTCATGAACTCACCACGCTTATCTCGTGGCATCTGGGGCATCTGCACTTGCAATTGGGGTTGGGGTTGCTGTTGAGCCTGCTGCATGGCTGCCAGAGTCTGCCCAATGGCCTGCACTGCTTGAGTCTGCATCAAGAACATCTGCTCCACTGACATTGGGGGTGGTGGGGGAGGCTGCCTCTGTTGTTCCTCCTGCTGGTCATGCTGCTCTTGCTGAGCACGCCTGTTGCATCGGCGCCTGTTGTCAGACATCTGTGGAAGACATTCATACATCAGCATTGATCTTACAACCCTTCAGCATAAGAAAGAGAATACAGAATTCTTCATGACACTGAGTGAACAAAGAGCTTCACTGATCCTCATTCATGATTCAACACAGCTTCTCAGATAAGAAGGAAAGTAGAAGTAAAGGGTTTCCCAACTAAACAACTGACTTCATTAACATTACTAGCTAAGCCAAACTGCAGGGGAAACCCACATGTTGGCTACAGTCATTACAAAGATTCAAATCAAGCACAAGTTCATCATAACAAGCATGAAAGCAACTGATAAGCAAACTAAACTAAATGGAAGCAACTGATAAGCAAACTAACCTGACTACCTAAGACTGAGACATCTGACTTAAGAATTATTACAAACTCCGACGCTAACGATCTAAGGATCCAGATCTATCCTGGTCTTACAGACAGGGGAACCATAAGTGTGGTGACCACGTGGCGGTGAGCGGTATGGGTGCTGAGTCCCGACAGGAGCGGGAGAACCACCCTCCTGGTGATGGCGCTCTGCCAGCTCAGCACGCAACTCCGCAATCTCCGTTCGAGCTCTACTTAGCTCGTCCAGATAGTGATCCAGCTCGGTGTTAAGCACTGCGACTAGGTTGACTGTGCTGCTCAACCTAGGGTTACCCTCACCAACAGGTGAGACAACCACACTCTCCGTGCTGCCAGTAGGGCGGCGGGGGTAGTACCGAAGGTTAAGACCGTCGGCCACCCCACCGAACAAAGAGCAGTACTGGGAGAGTGCACGCCGTGCTGCATCCTGCATAGCCGCCTCTGCAGTGTCCCTCTCGGAGATGGAATAGTGCTCCGAAACGGCCTCCGCACCTCGGAGGTCATCCTCCGGACGGTGAACTAGGCAGGTAGCCTCCCAGCGGTCCGGGTACCTCCCGCGACTGTGCTGGTAGACTACACAACGATACTCGATCGACCAGGTGTGTCGGTCGAAAGCCTGGTGCAGCAAGGTGTCGAGTGGGTCGTGGAAGTGACAACCGCGAGCGACGTCACGGGTGATGGGTCGGGCGACCCATCCTTCCGCCTCCTGCGGCTCAGAAGACTCCGTGCTGTGGTCTGAGTCGTCGTCGTCGGGGTCTCCTCCAGGATCTCCTCCAGTAGCTCCTCCAACAGCCGGGGCGTCCCGCGGTGGTGCAGGGGGCGCCTCCAGCTGGGCAACAGAGGAACGGGGCCTCACGGACTCCACCTCTCGCTGGGGTGGGGAGGAAGAGCCCTGCTGCTCTCTGTGCTGGCGCCGGCGTTCCTGCTCCTCACGCAGGCGGTGGTGCAGTCTCTCCAGGTGACTCGACTGACCGGACACGGTGCGGTGCAGAGGACGCTCCGCAAGTCGAGACGGCAGGAAAGGAATCACCGACTTACGTGCAGTGTGTCTAAGACGAGCCATCTACAAAAGACACCGTGAGCCTAAGAGTAAGAGCAGAACTAATATGACAAGTGAATAAACCATAAACAGAATAAGATAAAATTTTTAGCAAGGTATAGTATATATAGATAGTAAAACATAGGGTTGGTCGAGGTGACCGACTTTTGAAGTAACATCAGATGTCAAGGTGAGGGGGAGGGTCAATAGTCCTTAGTACGACCAGTGCTACTCTAGGTCAGCGGTCCTACAGTCAGCACGGCTTTGATACCACTTATGTCACACCCGGTTTTGGAAGGCAAACCGAATGCGAACTATGTACGTGCCAGGATCAGAACTCACGTACACAGCGATTACATAAATGAACATCATCACACAATGCTCGAATAATAACATAAAAGAGTACTTATTACATCATAGAGTCATAGACATCCACATAGTCATCAACTTAACAGTTAAATCAAAGTGCTAGCGAAACGCAGTAAGGATAAAGCCTCCACAGGCAGCTGACTGGGGGTTGCCGCCAACCCACACCTAGAATTCATCGTAGTCTTGGAACTCCTGGAAGTCTCCTTCCACGGCTTCGCCTTCTCCTGAGCAGTGGTTACAATGCGGACAACCTGGTGTTTTGTGGTAAAGCAAGGATGAGTACACATCAACGTACTCAGCAAATGTCCCGTTTGGCTGAAGTGGACTAGCTTTATGAGGGGTTAGGCTCAAGCAGTTGCTTTTAGTTGGTCAGGTATTTATCATTAGTAGAAGCCAAATTTTAGCATTAACCAACCCATAAACCATTTCCTCATCGAGGAACAACATCATCATAGTCGAACCAAAACCATAACATAATCCCTGTATCTCGAACCATCTGTATCTCTAATCAAAGAGGATCCCAAGGCTGCTCTTAACCGTGAGCACGGCTGATATACCAGTTTCACTACCCTCTGCAGAGGTTGCACACTTTACCCATGAGCCATGATTCCCTTTCTACCCGGGGAGAGCTAATCCCCATTGACCACTACCTAGGTGGTCCGGCAGGGCATCACTACGTAGCTTTTACAAAGATTCCCTAGAGATCATAGCTGCTCGTTAGGTTTCTCCAGTTTGATAAACACAGTACCCCTCCCCGCAGGAGAGTGACTAACAAAGAGCAAAACGAAAGAACCTCGGCACTCAGCCTCGGCAGAGCAAGCACTGTGCCTGGACCCCATTGACGGCACGACGGCTAAGCAACTACACCTCTAGTTCATCCAATTAATCAGCTAAGGGCATCCCATTTCACCCTCATGGTTGCACTGTTATCCCGGGTGGTCTCTCAACGAACAGGTCCTTACGGAGAGGTACTCAGGAAACAGCCTGAGCCCCCTAGAGTATCACAAGATCATCAACATCATCAGGATAACAGTATCATAAATAGCCACATCATGTTCATTGATTAAGTTAAGGCAATAGCAGAGTGCTAACCATAACAACCCAGTAGGTCATCAAGGACAAAGTAAAGTGTAAAGCTAGTCAATCCTTAGGTTTCAAGTAAGTAATGCGGGGTAGTAAATTATAAATGAATAGGACATAATGGGACAGAGGACACTTGCCTTCACCAAACTGCTGATCAGGGACTTCCTCTGCAACCTCCTCGGGAAACACAGACTGCTCGTTGTCTACGTAAAGTAATCATTCACACTATGCACTTGGGAAGACAACAAACAAAAAGCAACATACCAAACATATGCAGCAGAGAGATCACAAGTTCATACTAGAAAAGAGATAGGTACTCTGGTGTTCCCTAGGTCTGGGGTAGAGGACTATACAAAGTGATTCATTATCCACTAAACAGGTTTAAGTCAGTGGAGGGGTTAAATCATTACCTGGTTTTAAGTTCCTAAACTTAGGTGTTTAAGTCCATAAACTTAAGTAATCCAACTTTTATTAAAGTCTACCAATTTCTAATTATCTCAAATAGGGTTCCAATAGCCTTAATCCTATCCTGGTGATTAACTATTAATTGGTACATGGAAACAGCAGGGAAACATTGTTTAAATAGGTAGACAAAAACATCATGAGCATTTTGCAATTTGAAGCACCTCATTTGGAGTTCATATGACAAAGTTATGAATTTTACAAGTTTGGGGATTAAAAATATACCCTAAGTACCTATTTTGAATTAAATAAAAGGCCCAGGGACCTAACTGCGAGAAACCAGGGACGGCGGGTTCAAATTCCAGAAAACCGGGGGTCTCTTTAAGAAACTGCGCAGGCGAAGGGGTATCGGGCTCCTACGGCCGTCGGATCTCAGGCAAACGGCCAGGATTAGATCCTGCGGGCGGGCGCGCGAGCGCGCGGCGGCCTGGGCGACTGACAGGCGGGACCGGGCGGGCAGCGCGGGGCGCGGGCAGGCTGACAGGCGGGGCCGGCGGGCAGAGCGAGCGCACGGGCGGGCTGACAGGCGGGACCGGCGGGCAGAGCGAGCGCGCGGGCGGGCTGACAGGCGGGGCCGGCGGGCAGAGCGAGCGCGCGGGCGGGCTGACAGGCGGGGCCCAAACGGCAGGGAGACGGGGTGCGGGGGAAGTGGGCCTGGGCCGCTGGATCTCCGGCGGACGGCCAGGATTAGGCTTGGCCTAATCAAAACGGGACCGCCCGATCTGGGACGGACGGTGGGGATCGGGTGGCCGGCCTGGGCTTCTCCTACGGCTAGCTGGGGCGGCGGCGCTCGTCCCCGCGGCGGAGGACTCGCCGGAGACGAGGGGCGCGGGCGTTTGGCGGGTCTCTGGGGCGACCTGAGTGGCCGGGAAGGTTGGGGAGGGCACAGGGAGTCCTCTGGTGGGGTCTGGGTCGGGGCAGAGACACTGGAGGGGGGCGGTTCACGGCGGAGCGGCTCGGCGGCGGCATGAAACAACTCCGGCGAGGAATTCAGCGCAACAGAAGGCAATACACGGGTCGATAGGGGCGGGAGAGGTTCCTTACCTCAAGGCAGGCTCCGGGGACTCCTCGGCGGCGGGAATGGCGCGACGGTGGCCCGGGGCGACGGTGGCGGACCTCCGCGGCTGCACGGGGAACGGCGGGTGAGCGCGGGCAGAGAGAAATAGGGAGGGGGAGAGGGAATTGGGGCGCGTCCCGGGTTGCGGACACCGGGGCGAAGCTCACCGTGGCAACGGACACGGCGGAGCTCCAACGGCGGCCGAGAAACGAGCTCGGGACGGCGGGGATTTGTGGCGGCGGCGCTCTGGCGTGCGCGCAGCGAGGGAGAGGTGGAAGAGGGGTCTAGTGGAGCGCAAATGGGGGAGGGGGAGAGGGCGAGTGGGGCTCGGGGCTCAAGTGGCCAGGGGCGGGTCAGTTGCGAGCTCCACGCGCGACGTGGGCGCGGAGAAGGCGGGCGCGCGCAGCTCGGGCGGCGGTTACGCGAGGACGACGGGGCTGACAAGCCGGGCCCGCGAGCAGAGAGAGAGAGGAAAGCGGGGGCGGGCGCGCGGAAGGCGGCTGCGCTGACGGGCGGGCCCGCCAGGGCAGAGAGAGCGGGGGGGAGAGGCGCGCGCGCGGGATGGGCTTAGTGGGCCGAAAGGCCGAGGGGGGCGGGGGAGAGGGCTTCTTTCCTTTTTCCTTTTATTCTGGAATTGTTTTCTCTTTTCTTTTTATTTTCTCTATTTGATTCAAATTCAAACAAGCCACAAATTCAAATTAGACTTTCCAAGAATTATGCACCAAGCAAAAATGAAATCTAAGGTTCAACATGATGCAACAATTCATACTCCCTTGGAGTTTAGCCTACTAAATTATAATTACAAATAAAATAACTACTTTTCTCCTATAGAAATGAGAAAGAGAAGATTGGGGAAGGATGAGAAAAGGGAAGTAACACCTGAATTTGTGAATATGAGCAAAGAAATTTTATACCCCCAAATTCAGGGTGTTACAAACCTATCCCCCTTAAAAGAATCTCGCCCCGAGATTCAAGGTTGGTCAGCAAAGAGTTCAGGGTATTTGGCCTTCAGATCATCTTCTCGTTCCCAGGTTGCTTCTTCCTCCGAGTGGTGACCCCATCTGACTTTGCACATTCTGATGGTGTTCCTCCGGGTGACTCTGTCTGCAAACTCCAGAATCTGCGTTGGCTTTTCTATGTATGTCAGATCCTCCTGGACCTCCAAACCCTCCACTGGCAACTGTTCCTCTGGTACTCGCAGACACTTCTTCAATTGCGATACGTGGAACACGTTGTGCACTGCTGACAAGCTCTCTGGTAGGTCAAGCTGGTAGGCCACTTCTCCACGCTTTGCTTGAATTTGATATGGTCCGACGTACCGGGGTGCTAACTTGCCTTTAACTCCGAACCTTCTGACTCCCCTGATAGGTGACACCTTCAGATAGACGTAGTCTCCCACCTCAAAACTCAGTTCCCTTCTCCTTCTGTCAGCATAGCTTCGCTGTCTTGACTGGGCTGTCTTCAGGTTCTCCCGAACCATTTTGATATTCTCTTCGGCTTCAAGCAAGATGTCAGGGCCAAACACCTGCCTCTCTCCAGGCTGGTCCCAATGCAGCGGAGTCCTACAACTCCGTCCATAGAGTGCCTGAAACGGCGACATCTTCAAGCTGGCCTGGTAACTATTGTTGTAGGAGAATTCTGCATAAGGTAACCTTTTGTCCCATCCTGACTTGTCTTGCAACGCACAGGCTCTCAACATATCTTCTAGGATCTGATTAGTTCTTTCAGTCTGACCGTCTGTCTGTGGGTGATAAGCTGAGCTGAAGTTCAAATGTGTGCCCAAAGCTTCTTGTAGCTGCTGCCAAAAATGAGAGGTGAACTGCGTTCCTCGATCTGACACTATCTTCTTCGGCACACCATGAAGGCAGGCTATCCGTGACATGTATAACTCAGCTAACGTTGCTCCGGTGTATGTTGTCTTCACAGGTATGAAATGGGCCACCTTTGTTAAGCGGTCCACAACTACCCAGATGGAATCATAACCGGCCCGGGTACGAGGTAGGTCGACTATAAAATCCATCCCGATCTCATCCCACTTCCACTGAGGAATCCGCAATGGCTGCAACAATCCGGCGGGCCTTTGATGCTCTGCTTTGGTTCTTTGACAGCTATCGCAGATAGCGACATATTCTGCGATCTCTCTTTTCATACCATACCACCAAAACCTTCTTTTTAAGTCCTGGTACATCTTCTCACTTCCAGGGTGTATGGAGTAGGCTGTCTCATGAGCTTCCTTGAGGATCAGTTCCCGAATAGGTTTGAGGTCGGGAACACACAATCGGTCCTTGAACCATATTACCCCCTCTTCATCCTCTCGAAAGTCTTTGCCTCTTCCTTCTAAGATCAGCTGCCGGATCTTGCTGATGTTTTCATCATCCTTCTGTCCTTCTTTGATCTTCCGCTCTAAGGTGGGCTCTAATTCCACTGTTACTCCTTGCGTACTGTTCAGGAAACCCAGGCTCAGTCTGTCGAACTCTTTGGCTAACTCATACGGCATCGGGTACGAGGCCAACATATTGACTTGACTCTTCCTGCTTAGAGCATCTGCAACGACGTTGGCTTTGCCTGGATGGTAATGTATCTCCAACTCATAGTCTTTGATCAATTCCAACCATCTTCGCTGCCTCATGTTTAACTCTGACTGGGTGAATATGTACTTCAGACTTTTATGATCCATGTAGATGTCGCACTTCTGCCCATACAGGTAATGTCTCCAGGTCTTTAAAGCATGAACCACTGCTGCCAACTCCAGGTCATGGGTGGGATAATTTTTCTCGTGGATCTTCAGTTGCCGAGATGAGTATGCTACAACTCTTCCTTCTTGCATCAGCACACATCCCAATCCGGTGTAAGAAGCGTCGCAATACACTGAGAATGACTTGTGAACATCAGGCAGGACTAACACAGGAGCTGTAGTCAATCTATTCTTCAGTTCTTCAAATGCTTCCTGACACTTTTGAGTCCACTTAAACTCAACTTTCTTCGCTAGCAACGCTGTCATTGGCCTAGCAATCTTTGAGAAGCCTTCAATGAAACGCCTATAATATCCAGCCATTCCAATGAAGCTCTTGATCCCACGAACATCCTTCGGTGCTTTCCAGTTCAGGATATCTGCTACTTTCTTTGGATCCACTGCTAACCCATCTTGATTTATGATGTGACCCAGAAATAAGACTTCATGAATCCAGAACTCGCATTTGCCCAGCTTGGCATACAACTGATGCTCTCGAAGCCTTTGCAATACCATCTTCAAATGCTCTACATGATCTTCCTCACTTTGAGAGTATATGAGAATGTCATCGATGAACACTACCACAAACTTGTCTAGATAGTCCATGAACACGCTGTTCATCAGATACATAAAGGAGGCTGGCGCATTTGTCAAACCAAAGGACATAACTGTGAACTCATATAACCCATACTTGGTGATGAATGCCGTCTTCGGTATATCTGAGGGTCGGATTCTGAGTTGATGGTAACCAGATCTCAGATCTATCTTCGAGAATACGCTGGCACCTCTGAGCTGGTCGAACAAATCTTCTATCCTTGGCAGGGGGTACTTGTTCTTGACAGTGACTTCATTCAAGGCTCTGTAGTCTATGCACATCCTTTTGGTACCATCTTTCTTCTCTACAAACAACACTGGAGCGGCCCAAGGCGAGGTGCTTGGTCTAATGTAACCCTTCTCTAACATCTCATCTATCTGCTTCTTGAGTTCCACCAATTCTGGTCCAGACACTCGATAGGCTCTTTTGGAAATGGGGGCGGTACCAGGGATAAGCTCTATGGCAAATTCAACCTTTCTCTCGGGTGGCATGCCCGTTAGCTCCTCGGGAAACACATCCAGAAAGTTTGACACAACCTTGATAGCCTCGAGCGGGTTGGGCTCCTTACTATCAACTGAAATCTGGTGACAGACTCCCTCTTCTGACTTAGGCATCCTTAGCTCGGCCACTACCTCTTCTCCTGACGGGGACTTCAATGTTACGGTCCTCTTGTCACAACTAACATTTGCTTCATACTTCATTAACCAATTCATCCCTAGAATAACGTCTATCCCAGGGGTGTCTATTACTATTAAGTCACTGGGGAATCCTATCCCCCTTATTTCCACCATTATGTTTGAACATATTTTATCTGTTTGCACCTTGCCACCAACCGAATTAATCCTCATGGGCGGCATCATTGCCTCTTGATGAACCCAACGGGTAGAAGGGTGCCCGATCTTTCGATGAGAGATGATGGAGGTGGAAAACTTGTTGGAGAACGACGTTGGCTGCCCGACTACCACAACCAAGATGGTGTGGCGCCTTGAGCGACAGGTACACCGTCTCCTGATAACTACGATTTGGGGTGGAGGTCGACGTTGTGCTATCCGACTACAACAACCACAAGGGTGCTGCGCCTTAGCGATAGTTACACCGGCTCCTGTTGTTGCTGCTCTTGCCGTGCCAAGAACAGCCTTGAACCTGCAAGCAATCGAGAACAAGCAAGAACAAGATAACAAGCAAACACGCACGGATCTGATAAAGTTGGGGTCTCGTTTCAAGTATTCGGGTGGTCTAGCCGACACACGCGTTTACAAGGAAGTAGCAAAGGCTAAACTTACATCAAACAAAACCCAAGTTCTTTGGTGGCTGCTAGTTGCTTAAATAGAGAAATAGGAAGAAGGAATTCTGGTGGAGTCATGAAGTTCCCTCGGCAGTTTCTGGACGCCTCGGGTGTAGTCTCCCATTAATTCTTGATCCACCAGCAAGTAGACGAAGGGAGCTTTCCAACAAGTATTTATTTGCATTAAACGGCCTTGGAAGTTGGAAGATATGCCCCATTTAAACTTGTACTTGATGCTGTTACGAAATCCTCTCGGGTGCAGCAGCCTTTATTGCCTTGTTGCCTTCTCCAGTCCAAGATGGTTCACCTCCCAAACACCTAAGCATAATAAAGTCATCGCAAGGCTTTAGTACCTCATTTAAAGAAGAATTAGCTTCAGCAGCAAGAAACGAGTTCACCTTATAAATAAGTTTACGTGCACAAGCTCGTGTCATTGGTCCCTGATTAGCTACGAATGGTGAAGTGATGTGTGGTTGTATCAATGACAGCAATGTCCTCATCATCCTCCCCTTCTTACAATAGAGTCGTCCTCGACTCTAGCGTGTACGGTATGTGGTAAATTCTGATGATATGATTGCCTGATTAAGGGATGTTGAAAATATCATTACTTGGTCCCCAATCAACTTCTTTGTTCCTCAAAGCCTTCCTTGCACCCTTAACACCTCGCTTAATCCATGTAAGAAGTTCTACAAATAAAAGTATACACACTTTACGGCGCAATATCAATTCTTCAAATATATCGATGGTAGTTTTAATGTGGAAGAGTTTCACCTTCGCAGCAGGAGCCATTGACATGGTCATATCTGGGCAGGTTATGTTCTCATCATTCTCCCCTTCTTGACAGCAAACTGTCCTCAGTTTTGCATCATGGTTGATGTTCATGACTAATGTTTTATCATGATCTTCTAAAAAGAAACCTGAAACTTTTACTAAAGTACATGGAAACAATAATTTCTCCACTTCTTGAGAACATGCCAATATCTTATTTGTGCAAAGTGAAGAAACACTATATATTGATGAAATATAAACTCTATGCACTAAAAATTGTCCTGTATTGTTGTACTTGCCATCAAAGTAAAATATAGCATGAGAAGGACAAGGCATAGTTGACCTATCAAATAAAATATTGTCCAAATTACCGAGCTCACAAAGATCATCAAACTCAATATAGCCCCAAGTATTTAAAGAAGAGAGCAAATTTATTTCTTCAGTTTCATTTGCAATACAAATGACATGTTCCTTTTTAGCCAAAATGTTTGGTTCAATATCAGATGTAACATGTTCATTCACTAGTTGTTTCCTGAATAAAAGTGAATTATCCACCAACTCTTCGCTATCACAAGGGTTTGCAAACAATACTTCTTGTGATGATGGAAAAACAACATCAATTTTCTCTATTTTGTGCTCTTGTTCAGCATGTAGAGGAGACAAAAAAGAGGAACTATGTGTCGCATGTTCGGTGCATGTATAATTGTATAACACGATCTCTTTTTCAGCTTTACATGCAAGCAAAAACAAGTGAGAAAGGTGTCCATAAGTTTCATGCATGACCATAGTATGAATTTCAGAATTGAGTCCATTTGTAAACCTTGTCATTACATCTTCCATGCATTCATCTAAACCAGCAAACGTGGTACAAATTTTAAAATCATGATAATATTCTTTCACGGTCCTAGGCCCCTGCTTTAACGTGTCTAATTTAGAAAGCAAATGATCAGCATAGTATGTAGGAATGAATGCATCTCTAAAATGAAGTTTGAAGTCTTCCCAAGACTGTGGAACTTTGTTATGCCTACAAATATATTTCCATTCCATCAATGCATGCTCAGTTAACACATTAGAGGCAATATAAATCTTTTGTTTTTGAGATAGATCATACTCATCAAATTCCTTATCTACCTTGAGCTCCCAATCAATGTATGCATGAGGATCGAATTTACCGGCATATGAAGGTAAGTGTTGAATGATGCCTTGAATATAATGTTCGGTTGGCTCAAAAATCTCCATATCACCTGCCATATTTAGTAAAGACAAGAAACAATAAAAAATATCTTTGATCCTATAAACTACTAGGAATCATTGTTGTAATCTCTCACTCTCAAACTGGTTAAACAAGTTCTTACAAATTCTCACCACGCAATACAGGAGGTGCCGGCAAACAGCAAGAACAGCAACAGTGGCTACTAGCACAACCTGGTGGTGTTGTAGAAAAATTTGTGGATTTATAGGTAGCTGCAATTTCAATAGTTCCAAGGAATAGCTAGTACCACGTTAGCCACAACAAGTTGAATAAACGTTCCACAATGGTGTTGTGCTGGTCCTAGTCCAAACCGTAATAGAGACGCGAGCCGTTACACAAATGATATCACCAAATACTCAAAACAGCAAGCTAACTTATAAACTTGTGAAACGATGGCACACAAACTGTCTTTTTTTTGTTGCACGTGGAATTTTATCTACCAATATTCAGAACTAGTTTTCTCTCTCTCTTTTTTTTGCACGTGTCTTTTTTTATTTTGCTGATTAGTGCGGCTTTTTTTATGCACTCGCCTTTTGCTTTCTCTTCTTTTTGGTTGAATTGCAGCAAGAGGTCTAAACTGGTGATTGAAACAAGGTGGCGCGAACTCGAAATTCTAGCGTTAAGAAAACTTTAGACCAGCAACTCGACCCAAATGCAGCAACCGTGAATTCAACAAGTCGAAAACTAAGTAGTAAAGCAAAGGCTCAAACTGTTTTTAGGTGAATTTCTGATCTAAATATATCTTTGGGCAAAAGTGGACTGTAGGTAAATAAAACAAGGAAGATTGAGTTCTCTCACCGAGCAACCTGAAATTTGATACCACTTGATGAACCCAACGGGTAGAAGGGTGCCCGATCTTTCGATGAGAGATGATGGAGGTGGAAAACTTGTTGGAGAACGACGTTGGCTGCCCGACTACCACAACCAAGATGGTGTGGCGCCTTGAGCGACAGGTACACCGTCTCCTGATAACTACGATTTGGGGTGGAGGTCGACGTTGTGCTATCCGACTACAACAACCACAAGGGTGCTGCGCCTTAGCGATAGTTACACCGGCTCCTGTTGTTGCTGCTCTTGTCGTGCCAAGAACAGCCTTGAACCTGCAAGCAATCGAGAACAAGCAAGAACAAGATAACAAGCAAACACGCACGGATCTGATAAAGTTGGGGTCTCGTTTCAAGTATTCGGGTGGTCTAGCCGACACACGCGTTTACAAGGAAGTAGCAAAGGCTAAACTTACATCAAACAAAACCCAAGTTCTTTGGTGGCTGCTAGTTGCTTAAATAGAGAAATAGGAAGAAGGAATTCTGGTGGAGTCATGAAGTTCCCTCGGCAGTTTCTGGACGCCTCGGGTGTAGTCTCCCATTAATTCTTGATCCACCAGCAAGTAGACGAAGGGAGCTTTCCAACAAGTATTTATTTGCATTAAACGGCCTTGGAAGTTGGAAGATATGCCCCCATTTAAACTTGTACTTGATGCTGTTACGAAATCCTCTCGGGTGCAGCAGCCTTTATTGCCTTGTTGCCTTCTCCAGTCCAAGATGGTTCACCTCCCAAACACCTAAGCATAATAAAGTCATCGCAAGGCTTTAGTACCTCTTTTAAAGAAGAATTAGCTTCAGCAGCAAGAAACGAGTTCACCTTATAAATAAGTTTACGTGCACAAGCTCGTGTCATTGGTCCCTGATTAGCTACGAATGGTGAAGTGATGTGTGGTTGTATCAATGACAGCAATGTCCTCATCACCTCTACTGAGATGTTATGCAATTCTACCCATGTTGCAGTGACAAATGAATGAGTTGCACCAGTATCAAATAGCACTTTTGCGGGATGAGATTCGACTGAGAACATACCTACTGCCACATCTGGTGCATCCTGGATTGCCTCGGCCTCCAAGTGGTTCACCTTTCCACGGTTGTACGCTTGGCTACGATTGCCTGCTGCCGGCTGCAGTACACCTTGCCTTGTTGGAGCATTGGGGTTGGTCTGCTGCTGCGCCAACTTCTTTGGGCACTGCATCGCCCAGTGGCCTTGATCTCCACAGTGGAAACATCCTCTGCCTCCTCCTTGTGCTGGGGCTGCTTGGTTGCTCTGATTTGCTGCTGGGGCAGGAAGGCGAGGTGCCTAGTTGTTCTGCTTCTGATACTGATTACCTCCCTGCTGGCTGTTCTGACGATACTGCTGCTGCTGCTGTGGGTACTGCCTCTGAAACTGCTGCTGATGCGGACGCTGATTCTGATTCTGATATCCCTGTGGGTGACCAGGCCTGCCTTGCTGAGACGAACTGCCTGAGAAACGTGGACGGCTGATGCCTCCGGACTGGGGTCCACTCATCTTGCGCTTCCGATCTTCCATATCCTTACGCTTCTTCTCAGTCATAACTGCCCTATCGATCAGGTGCTGGAAGGTGGGGAAGGTGTGATTCATCAGCTGGTAATGCAGGGGATCCACCAAACCTCTCATGAACCTGTACTGCCTTTTAGCATCAGTGTTGACATCCTCGGGTGCATAACGAGACAGCTGCAGAAACTTGTCTCTGTACTCACTAACAGACAGGGGTCCCTGCTTCAGAGCCAGAAACTCCTCCTTCTTCACGATCATCAGTCCCTCTGGCACATGGTATCTGCGGAAACTCTCGCTGAATTCTTCCCATGTGATGGCTTCGGGGTCAGCATGGGTGGCGAGGTAGGACTCCCACCAGGACTGGGCTGCTCCCCTTAGCTGACGGGGACCATACAGAACCTTCTCCCTGTCGTCACATTGGGCGGTGCGCAGCTCCCTTTCCACTGCGCGCAGCCAGTCTTCTGCATCCATGGGGTCAGCAGAATGGGCGAAGGTAGGAGGGTGCCCTCTCATGAACTCACCACGCTTATCTCGTGGCATCTGGGGCATCTGCACTTGCAATTGGGGTTGGGGTTGCTGTTGAGCCTGCTGCATGGCTGCCAGAGTCTGCCCAATGGCCTGCACTGCTTGAGTCTGCATCAAGAACATCTGCTCCACTGACATTGGGGGTGGTGGGGGAGGCTGCCTCTGTTGTTCCTCCTGCTGGTCATGCTGCTCTTGCTGAGCACGCCTGTTGCATCGGCGCCTGTTGTCAGACATCTGTGGAAGACATTCATACATCAGCATTGATCTTACAACCCTTCAGCATAAGAAAGAGAATACAGAATTCTTCATGACACTGAGTGAACAAAGAGCTTCACTGATCCTCATTCATGATTCAACATAGCTTCTCAGATAAGAAGGAAAGTAGAAGTAAAGGGTTTCCCAACTAAACAACTGACTTCATTAACATTACTAGCTAAGCCAAACTGCAGGGGAAACCCACATGTTGGCTACAGTCATTACAAAGATTCAAATCAAGCACAAGTTCATCATAACAAGCATGAAAGCAACTGATAAGCAAACTAAACTAAATGGGAGCAACTGATAAGCAAACTAACCTGACTACCTAAGACTGAGACATCTGACTTAAGAATTATTACAAACTCCAACGCTAACGATCTAAGGATCCAGATCTATCCTGGTCTTACAGACAGGGGAACCATAAGTGTGGTGACCACGTGGCGGTGAGCGGTATGGGTGCTGAGTCCCGACAGGAGCGGGAGAACCACCCTCCTGGTGATGGCGCTCTGCCAGCTCAGCACGCAACTCCGCAATCTCCGTTCGAGCTCTGCTTAGCTCGTCCAGAGAGTGATCCAGCTCGGTGTTAAGCACTGCGACTAGGTTGACTGTGCTGCTCAACCTAGGGTTACCCTCACCAACAGGTGAGACAACCACACTCTCCGTGCTGCCAGTAGGGCGGCGGGGGTAGTACCGAAGGTTAAGACCGTCGGCCACCCCACCGAACAAAGAGCAGTACTGGGAGAGTGCACGCCGTGCTGCATCCTGCATAGCCGCCTCTGCAGTGTCCCTCTCGGAGATGGAATAGTGCTCCGAAACGGCCTCCGCACCCCGGAGGTCATCCTCCGGACGGTGAACTAGGCAGGTAGCCTCCCAGCGGTCCGGGTACCTCCCGCGACTGTGCTGGTAGACTACACAACGATACTCGATCGACCAGGTGTGTCGGTCGAAAGCCTGGCGCAGCAAGGTGTCGAGTGCGTCGTGGAAGTGACAACCGCGAGCGGCGTCACGGGTGATGGGTCGGGCGACCCATCCTTCCGCCTCCTGCGGCTCAGAAGACTCCGTGCTGTGGTCTGAGTCATCGTCGTCGGGGTCTCCTCCAGGATCTCCTCCAGTAGCTCCTCCAACAGCCGGGGCGTCCCGCGGTGGTGCAGGGGGCGCCTCCAGCTGGGCAACAGAGGAACGGGGCCTCACGGACTCCACCTCTCGCTGGGGTGGGGAGGAAGAGCCCTGCTGCTCTCTGTGCTGGCGCCGGCGTTCCTGCTCCTCACGCAGGCGGTGGTGCAGTCTCTCCAGGTGACTCGACTGACCGGACACGGTGCGGTGCAGAGGACGCTCCGCAAGTCGAGACGGCAGGAAAGGAATCACCGACTTACGTGCAGTGTGTCTAAGACGAGCCATCTACAAAAGACACCGTGAGCCTAAGAGTAAGAGCAGAACTAATATGACAAGTGAATAAACCATAAACAGAATAAGATAAAATTTTTAGCAAGGTATAGTATATATAGATAGTAAAACATAGGGTTGGTCGAGGTGACCGACTTTTGAAGTAACATCAGATGTCAAGGTGAGGGGGAGGGTCAATAGTCCTTAGTACGACCAGTGCTACTCTAGGTCAGCGGTCCTACAGTCAGCACGGCTTTGATACCACTTATGTCACACCCGGTTTTGGAAGGCAAACCGAATGCGAACTATGTACGTGCCAGGATCAGAACTCACGTACACAGCGATTACATAAATGAACATCATCACACAATGCTCGAATAATAACATAAAAGAGTACTTATTACATCATAGAGTCATAGACATCCACATAGTCATCAACTTAACAGTTAAATCAAAGTGCTAGCGAAACGCAGTAAGGATAAAGCCTCCACAGGCAGCTGACTGGGGGTTGCCGCCAACCCACACCTAGAATTCATCGTAGTCTTGGAACTCCTGGAAGTCTCCTTCCACGGCTTCGCCTTCTCCTGAGCAGTGGTTACAATGCGGACAACCTGGTGTTTTGTGGTAAAGCAAGGATGAGTACACATCAACGTACTCAGCAAATGTCCCGTTTGGCTGAAGTGGACTAGCTTTATGAGGGGTTAGGCTCAAGCAGTTGCTTTTAGTTGGTCAGGTATTTATCATTAGTAGAAGCCAAATTTTAGCATTAACCAACCCATAAACCATTTCCTCATCGAGGAACAACATCATCATAGTCGAACCAAAACCATAACATAATCCCTGTATCTCGAACCATCTGTATCTCTAATCAAAGAGGATCCCAAGGCTGCTCTTAACCGTGAGCACGGCTAATATACCAGTTTCACTACCCTCTGCAGAGGTTGCACACTTTACCCATGAGCCATGATTCCCTTTCTACCCGGGGAGAGCTAATCCCCATTGACCACTACCTAGGTGGTCCGGCAGGGCATCACTACGTAGCTTTTACAAAGATTCCCTAGAGATCATAGCTGCCCGTTAGGTTTCTCCAGTTTGATAAACACAGTACCCCTCCCCGCAGGAGAGTGACTAACAAAGAGCAAAATGAAAGAACCTCGGCACTCAGCCTCGGCAGAGCAAGCACTGTGCCTGGACCCCATTGACGGCACGACGGCTAAGCAACTACACCTCTAGTTCATCCAATTAATCAGCTAAGGGCATCCCATTTCACCCTCATGGTTGCACTGTTATCCCGGGTGGTCTCTCAACGAACAGGTCCTTACGGAGAGGTACTCAGGAAACAGCCTGAGCCCCCTAGAGTATCACAAGATCATCAACATCATCAGGATAACAGTATCATAAATAGCCACATCATGTTCATTGATTAAGTTAAGGCAATAGCAGAGTGCTAACCATAACAACCCAGTAGGTCATCAAGGACAAAGTAAAGTGTAAAGCTAGTCAATCCTTAGGTTTCAAGTAAGTAATGCGGGGTAGTAAATTATAAATGAATAGGACATAATGGGACAGAGGACACTTGCCTTCACCAAACTGCTGATCAGGGACTTCCTCTGCAACCTCCTCGGGAAACACAGACTGCTCGTTGTCTACGTAAAGTAATCATTCACACTATGCACTTGGGAAGACAACAAACAAAAAGCAACATACCAAACATATGCAGCAGAGAGATCACAAGTTCATACTAGAAAAGAGATAGGTACTCTGGTGTTCCCTAGGTCTGGGGTAGAGGACTATACAAAGTGATTCATTATCCACTAAACAGGTTTAAGTCAGTGGAGGGGTTAAATCATTACCTGGTTTTAAGTTCCTAAACTTAGGTGTTTAAGTCCATAAACTTAAGTAATCCAACTTTTATTAAAGTCTACCAATTTCTAATTATCTCAAATAGGGTTCCAATAGCCTTAATCCTATCCTGGTGATTAACTATTAATTGGTACATGGAAACAGCAGGGAAACATTGTTTAAATAGATAGACAAAAACATCATGAGCATTTTGCAATTTGAAGCACCTCATTTGGAGTTCATATGACAAAGTTATGAATTTTACAAGTTTGGGGATTAAAAATATACCCTAAGTACCTATTTTGAATTAAATAAAAGGCCCAGGGACCTAACTGCGAGAAACCAGGGACGGCGGGTTCAAATTCCAGAAAACCGGGGGTCTCTTTAAGAAACTGCGCAGGCGAAGGGGTATCGGGCTCCTACGGCCGTCGGATCTCACGCGAACGGCCAGGATTAGATCCTGCGGGCGGGCGCACGAGCGCGCGGCGGCCTGGGCGACTGACAGGCGGGAACAGGCGGGCAGCGCGGGGCGCGGGCAGGCTGACAGGCGGGGCCGGCGGGCAGAGCGAGCGCGCGGGCGGGCTGACAGGCGGGACCGGCGGGCAGAGCGAGCGCGCGGGCGGGCTGACAGGCGGGGCCCAAACGGCAGGGAGACGGGGTGCGGGGGAAGTGGGCCTGGGCCGCTGGATCTCCGGCGGACGGCCAGGATTAGGCTTGGCCTAATCAAAACGGGACCGCCCGATCTGGGACGGACGGTGGGGATCGGGTGGCCGGCCTGGGCTTCTCCTACGGCTAGCTGGGGCGGCGGCGCTCGTCCCCGCGGCGGAGGACTCGCCGGAGACGAGGGGCGCGGGCGTTTGGCGGGTCTCTGGGGCGACCTGAGTGGCCGGGAAGGTTGGGGAGGGCACGGGGAGTCCTCTGGTGGGGTCTGGGTCGGGGCAGAGACACCGGAGGGGGGCGGTTCACGGCGGAGCGGCTCGGCGGCGGCATGAAACAACTCCGGCGAGGAATTCAGCGCAACAGAAGGCAATACACGGGTCGATAGGGGCGGGAGAGGTTCCTTACCTCAAGGCGGGCTCCGGGGACTCCTCGGCGGCGGGAATGGCGCGACGGTGGCCCGGGCCGACGGTGGCGGACCTCTGCGGCTGCACGGGGAACGGCGGGTGAGCGCGGGCAGAGAGAAATAGGGAGGGGGAGAGGGAATTGGGGCGCGTCCCGGGTTGCGGACATCGGGGCGAAGCTCACCGTGGCAACGGACACGGCGGAGCTCCAACGGCGGCCGAGAAACGAGCTCGGGACGGCGGGGATTTTTGGCGGCGGCGCTCTGGCGTGCGCGCAGCGAGGGAGAGGTGGAAGAGGGGTCTACTGGAGCGCAAATGGGGGAGGGGGAGAGGGCGAGTGGGGCTCGGGGCTCAAGTGGCCAGGGGCGGGTCAATTGCGAGCTCCACGCGCGACGTGGGCGCGGAGAAGGCGGGCGCGCGCAGCTCGGGCGGCGGTTACGCGAGGACGACGGGGCTGACAAGCCGGGCCCGTGAGCAGAGAGAGAGAGGAAAGCGGGGGCGGGCGCGCGGAAGGCGGCTGCGCTGACGGGCGGGCCCGCCAGGGCAGAGAGAGCGGGGGGGGAGGCGCGCGCGCGGGATGGGCTTAGTGGGCCGAAAGGCCGAGGGGGGCGGGGGAGAGGGCTTCTTTCCTTTTTCCTTTTATTCTGGAATTGTTTTCTCTTTTCTTTTTATTTTCTCTATTTGATTCAAATTCAAACAAGCCACAAATTCAAATTAGACTTTCCAAGAATTATGCACCAAGCAAAAATGAAATCTAAGGTTCAACATGATGCAACAATTCATACTCCCTTGGAGTTTAGCCTACTAAATTATAATTACAAATAAAATAACTACTTTTCTCCTATAGAAATGAGAAAGAGAAGATTGGGGAAGGATGAGAAAAGGGAAGTAACACCTGAATTTGTGAATATGAGCAAAGAAATTTTATACCCCCAAATTCAGGGTGTTACATTAATGGACTCCTCAACGGGGACTAGGCCTTCGAGGGCCGAACCTCGGTAAAACAAATCACCCGTGTCTCGTATGCTTATTGCTTGTGATTTGTTTGTTCTTTCCCTTTCTAAGTTTTTCTTGCACTATTCTTTGCTAATACTATTTGGTGTTGCTTTAAGTTAACTTCTCATTTATTGAAGCAACACCTTGCAAGAAAGAACTTGTGTTATTGCTCTTCTTATCTAAGCCCTCTTGATTTATTCTCATAAACTTATTAGTAGTATTGATTTATCAATTCCACATTATTTGAAAGCAATACTCCTTACAAGCAAAGGACTTAGTTTTTATACTCCGACAATTGTATATCTTGTTCTAACCACTAATCAAGGGATCTAGTTGGGTGTAATACTCAAAATTGAGTACAAGAAATACATGGTGATTTCCTTATTTTATGTGCCTTATTTGCATCATGAAAAGAGCACATATAAAATGAAGAGTGATTAAATCAAACCAAAGACACTAAGATAAAAGAAAGTGCATCTCGTTGGAGTTTTATTGCTTGTGCATTAAATAAAATAATAAAAAAAATAATAATTCTAAAGGTTGAATTGATCCCTAAATTAAAATTTAGGGTTTTGGAAAGGAGAAGAAGGAAAAATGATATGAAAAATATAAATAATATATATAAATAAATATATCCAGAATTAATACCCCTAAATCCACAAACATAAGTTGTAGTGATGAACTTAAATTTAAATTCAAATTTGGATTAGAAAATATAGAAAAAGGAAAAAGAATAGAAAATAAAAAGAAAAAGAGATGGGAACTCACCTGGGCCGACTGTACCTAATTCGGCCCATTTGGCCAACTCCGCGCGCGGTCAGCCCAGCCACCGGGCAAACGCGCCGACGGGTGGGCCCCTTTCGTCAGTCGCACGCTGGTTCTCGCGCGCACGCCGCTGACGCTTACACCTGGGACCCAGCGGTCGGTCACTCGCCGCGCCACTCTTCATCCCTGTCTCTGCTACGCGGGCCCAGGTTGTCAGTTTCTTCCCCTTCGCCGTAACAGAACTCGCGCTCGCGGCGCCGCTGGACTATCACTTCCGCTGAGACCGCACATGCGCCTGGACTCTTGCTCTCCATGACCGTCTCACTGCCCAGTGGGGCCAGTGCGTCAGCATATAAACGAACTCCCACTTCCTCGCGGCGTACCGAACCTGGCCGTAATCTGTGGAGCTCGTGCCGATATCCCCGCGCGAACAAAACGCGGGAGTCCGTTGATCCATCTCAACTGTGCCTCCCTATATGATGCCATGGGGTTCTGGCTTGCCTTATCTTCCATCTCCGCAATCCCTGGTGTACAATTGCAACCGAGTGAGAGAATATCCGAGGGTGAGCGTGTCGGCGGTGAGGGGAAGCTGTGGGCGAGAATCCGTTTGATCATCGATTCGACCACGTGGACTAGGACAGGGGAAAGCATAGGGCACGGGGAAGATACTCGCGGGCGCGGGCAGAGTAATCGAGTCTCAGGTTGGTGGGAATTGCTCGTCGCGGTTCGTCACTGCCGCGGATCCGCGCCACCACGTGGACTAGGACAGGGGAAAGCATAGGGCACGGGGAAGATACTCGCGGGCGCGGGCAGAGTAATCGAGTCTCAGGTTGGTGGGAATTGCTCGTCGCGGTTCGTCACTGCCGCGGATCCGCGCCACCACGTGGACAGGAGGATCTTCACGCCGAACTGTGGTAAGTTGAGTACCTTCATGTCTGCCCTTCTCTGGGCATTATGTAGGATATTTAAATTTAGGTTTGGCGCGGTGATGGGCCAAATTGGCCGTCGCCGGCGGCGCGGTGTTGGCACTGGTGCCGGGCACCGTCGGGAAAGGGAAATAGGAGGGCGTAGGGAGGAAGAACTTTGGCGCGCCGTTGGATTGTGAGCGAGCGGTCAGGATTAGATCGAGGTACCCCTTCACCCGGTGGACTTCGAAGCGTCGATCTTCGATCGTGTGGTCGCTGGCGATCGCGATCCATTAAATCGTGGCGGTCTGTTCGTAATCGGACGGCCGGGAACGGGCGATACCTCTTCGCCCAGACGATTTAACATAAGAGTCCCTCGAGTTCAGGATAACCAACCCGCAGTCCACCGCGGGGTAAATCTGAGTCTAGGGAATACTTGCGCGCCAGCCCCTGTCTTTTACAGAATTTAATGCTCAGTCCAGAGAACAGAAAATCCAAAGAATTCATTTAGAAAATACATTTTTGTGTGAAAATAATTATAGGAACTTAAGTAATTCCTAGAAAATACATTTTAACTCCTTTTTAATCCATTTCAGTTTCTATAATTTTGTAAAATTATTGTTTATCATCTAGTACCACTGTTTTGGACATGAAAGCCCCATTAAAATTAATCTCTTATTTAATCTTGTGCAAAATACATAAAACCTTAGGAAATTCGTAACTTCTCCGTTTTACCTCCGATTTGATCCGTTCAAGTTGCGTTAGTCTCGTATAAATATTTACTATGCAATAAAAACATTTATTATACCATGTCTCATATTTTTATAATTAGATACTTATTTGTCCTATGTCTACTAGATTACCTCTTCTAAATTAAATTTAACATGTCCATAATTATAATCTGATTAAAATATGATCTCTAGCCAATTTATAATTAAAATTTAAAGTTAAGTTAATTATTTATGGAATAAGCTCTCATATGATGTGTACTAATCAATTTATTATATGATTTAACATTCAAACCACATAGATCTTCCGTAAATCATAACTCCTTAACCGTAACTCCGATTTTAGTGGATCTTGTTCCCACGATCTCGTAGCAACGCGTAGATCATTATTATGCAATTTGTTCTTATGTTTGGTGTGATGTTAATTTTGTCTATACACTGTTTGTTTGTATTGCTACAACTAGCTGCGCGTGGTTTCGAGGATCTGAAGAATCACCCTGGTAACTGGAATCTCAAGTGCTAGGCAAGTTGTGCCCTTGATCACTTCTTTCTACCCAGTCATATTCTGATTAATCATAATGATCTGCATAGGTTAATTTTGATGGGACCCAATAGGTTACCCTAGTTTGACTATCTTTATACCTTGATTACCACTGGACTTTTTGGGTAGTACTTGCTATTGCTTTATGTGGTTTTGGGTATGAAGATTACACTATTCATGATTATACTTTTGTTATCAGTTGTTATTTATTGTTCATGTTAAGATCATTATGTTAATTGGAACATGGAGAACCACCTGGGAAAACAGTGCTACCACAAGGGTTTAATGGGACGCCCTTGGCCGATTAATTAGGAAAGCTAGTGGAAGACTACCTTACCCGAAAGGGGCAAGGGCAGTAGGGGAGTGGTCAGTGTAGGGAGGCCCTCGGGAGGATTTTGCTGCGATGGCGGTCCTGCAAGGGATTCCTACATTGGAGCTTCCTATAAACTGTAGCGGGTTTTCTGAAGCTAGTGGAACTTTGTAAAGGCCTCGTAGTGGTACCCTGCCTCGCTTCCTTGGTAGAGGTGTATGGAGTCTGATCAACTCTGTGGCAAATGGGTAACACGACTTGTGGGTAAAGATGCGCAACCTCTGCAGAGTGTAAAACTGGTATACTAGCCGTGCTCACGGTCATGAGCGGCTCGGACACTCACATGATTAAATTATGGAACTTAAACTCAATTTGTCATATGCATTGCATCGCAGGTGAGGTTGGTACTTTTGTTCTACTACTTAATTGGGCTGGTATTTGCTTATACTTAGTAATTGCTAATAAAATTTTGACCAACTTTAAAAGCAATGCTCAGCTCTAACCATCCTCTTTGGTAAGCCTTACACTTCACGTGAGCTCCCACCTTTGGCGAGTTCATGCACATTATTCGCCACAACTTGTTGAGTGATGAACGTATGTGAGCTCACTCTTGCTGTCTCACACCCCCCCACAGGTCAAGAACAGGTACCGCAGGATGAGGAGCTTGGAGGATGCTGCAATGTGTTCGTGAGAGGTCTAGGTCGTCGTCTCCCAGTCAACTTTGGGTTGCTGGACCGTTGTCTCCTTATAATGTAATTATTTATTTATTTTGTACAGAACTCCTGTTATGTAGTAAAGATGTGACATTCGATCATGTGCCATGATTCATCATATGTGTGAGACTTGGTCCCAGCACACCTGGTGATTATGTTCGCGCCCGGGTTTTGGACCCTGAAATCCGGGTGTGACAGAAGTGGTATCAGAGGAATGTTGACTGTAGGACGAAACCTAGATAGAATTGGACAGCCATTATCTACTTACCTCTGCTACTCTGATTCTTTTCTAAACTTATCTTAATCTTTTCTCATCTAATTCCGCTTTACTCTGATTATTCTTACCTCTTTCTTTCCAAAGACAAATGTGGATTTCACACTTTGAAATCCTGTGCCTAAAGTGACCTTTAGGAATAGGAGACCTACTTTTAGGAACAAAAACAAAATTATTTTTAGGTATCTATGTGCTGCAATGTTTGTTCTTATGATACTTGTCTGATTTGGATCTTTGATTGAGTGTGATGAGTTGTGGAGTAATGTCCACAATTACATTTGCATATACATATAGGAAAAAAATGCTTATCAAAATAACTAGATTATCTCTCATTAAAATATCTAGCCTAACCATATACATCTTATCTTAAAAGACTCTCCCTTATCTTATCGGATTCTCCCTTATCTTAAAGATTCTTTCTTATCTTAATAAATCTATCTTATCTTGAAAACATTTTATCTTATCTAATAGAACTAACTGACCTCAAAAGATTTTGCCTTATCCCTATGGATTCATCTTGCCCTAATAAGCATATTTATTCCACACTAGTGTAACAACCATGATCTAATCCAAAATAATGAGACCCTACCTAATCTAATATGATCCAATCTAAAGGGAGTTACTTAAACAAGTTAGTTAATACTGGTAACATAGATTGGACCATATTCCTATAAAATGGGTTCTAAACCTAAATTGGTGTTCTAGACCAACTTGTTTGTGAAACCACAACCTAGCCTATGCTATAGGTTGCCCAACCCATTTATCCCAAAAGCAAAGTAAAACATGTTTAACCTAAATTGGATCCTTACACAAACTCATCCATGAGCAAACGACTTAACCAACATGTTCATGATGACCATCCATTACAACCTAACAACAAACCATATCTTGACCTACTTAATGTAGTTTATCCTACTCACAACTATCTTAAGTCATATGTCCCTAGCGCAGATGGCTACTCCCAGATTAAAGACTGAAGATGACCAACTTCATCCAGGAAGAATAAGCACAAACTCAAGTATTCAAAGAGCCAAGCTAGATCACCAGATGGGTCAAGATCCACCATCTGTGATGGAGTCTTTCCTTGCCCTAATCTTTCACACCCCAACTTTCTTTACTTCTACCGAATTGGTAAAACATAAGTAGGATGCACACTTGCTATCCTAATAACCTATTAGTAAAAAAATTGCTTCTTGAACTGATAGAAAACTAAAGGCTAAACTGCAAATTAAAACTTGTTGCATCCCTTTTCTACTAATCTCGAGGACGAGATTATTTTTAAGGGGGTAGGATTTGTAATACTCAAAATTGGGTACAAGAAATACATGGTGATTTCCTTATTTTATGTGCCTTATTTGCATCATGAAAAGAGCACATATAAAATGAAGAGTGATTAAATCAAACCAAAGACACTAAGATAAAAGAAAGTGCATCTCGTTGGAGTTTTATTGCTTGTGCATTAAATAAAATAATAATAATAAAATAATAATTCTAAAGGTTGAATTGATCCCTAAATTAAAATTTAGGGTTTTGGAAAGGAGAAGAAGGAAAAATGATATGAAAAATATAAATAATATATATAAATAAATATATCCAGAATTAATACCCCTAAATCCACAAACATAAGTTGTAGTGATGAACTTAAATTTAAATTCAAATTTGGATTTGAAAATAGAGAAAAAGGAAAAAGAATAGAAAATAAAAAGAAAAAGAGATGGGAACTCACCTGGGCCGACTGTACCTAATTCGGCCCATTTGGCCAACTCCGCGCGCGGTCAGCCCAGCCACCGGGCAAACGCGCCGACGGGTGGGCCCCTTTCGTCAGTCGCACGCTGGTTCTCGCGCGCACGCTGCTGACGCTTACACCTGGGACCCACCGGTCGGTCACTCGCCGCGCCACTCTTCATCCCTGTCTCTGCTACGCGGGCCCAGGTTGTCAGTTTCTTCCCCTTCGCCGTAACAGAACTCGCGCTCGCGGCGCCGCTGGACTATCACTTCCGCTGAGACCGCACATGCGCCTAGACTCTTGCTCTCCATGACCGTCTCACTGCCCAGTGGGGCCAGTGCGTCAGCATATAAACGAACTCCCACTTCCTCGCGGCGTACCGAACCTGGCCGTAATCTGTGGAGCTCGTGCCGATATCCCCGCGCGAACAAAACGCGGGAGTCCGTTGATCCATCTCAACTGTGCCTCCCTATATGATGCCATGGGGTTCTGGCTTGCCTTATCTTCCATCTCCGCAATCCCTGGTGTACAATTGCAACCGAGTGAGAGAATATCCGAGGGTGAGCGTGTCGGCGGTGAGGGGAAGCTGTGGGCGAGAATCCGTTTGATCATCGATTCGACCACGTGGACTAGGACAGGGGAAAGCATAGGGCACGGGGAAGATACTCGCGGGCGCGGGCAGAGTAATCGAGTCTCAGGTTGGTGGGAATTGCTCGTCGCGGTTCGTCACTGCCGCGGATCCGCGCCACCACGTGGACAGGAGGATCTTCACGCCGAACTGTGGTAAGTTGAGTACCTTCATGTCCGCCCTTCTCTGGGCATTATGTAGGATATTTTAATTTAGGTTTGGCGCGGTGATGGGCCAAATTGGCCGTCGCCGGCGGCGCGGTGTTGGCACTGGTGCCGGGCACCGTCGGGAAAGGGAAATAGGAGGGCGTAGGGAGGAAGAACTTTGGCGCGCCGTTGGATTGTGAGCGAGCGGTCAGGATTAGATCGAGGTACCCCTTCACCCGGTGGACTTCGAAGCGTCGATCTTCGATCGTGTGGTCGCTGGCGATCGCGATCCATTAAATCGTGGCGGTCTGTTCGTAATCGGACGGCCGGGAACGGGCGATACCTCTTCGGCCAGACGATTTAACATAAGAGTCCCTCGAGTTCAGGATAACCAACCCGCAGTCCACCGCGGGGTAAATCTGAGTCTAGGGAATACTTGCGCGCCAGCCCCTGTCTTTTACAGAATTTAATGCTCAGTCCAGAGAACAGAAAATCCAAAGAATTCATTTAGAAAATACATTTTTGTGTGAAAATAATTATAGGAACTTAAGTAATTCCTAGAAAATACATTTTAACTCCTTTTTAATCCATTTCAGTTTCTATAATTTTGTAAAATTATTGTTTATCATCTAGTACCACTGTTTTGGACATGAAAGCCCCATTAAAATTAATCTCTTATTTAATCTTGTGCAAAATACATAAAACCTTAGGAAATTCGTAACTTCTCCGTTTTACCTCCGATTTGATCCGTTCAAGTTGCGTTAGTCTCGTATAAATATTTACTATGCAATAAAAACATTTATTATACCATGTCTCATATTTTTATAATTAGATACTTATTTGTCCTATGTCTACTAGATTACCTCTTCTAAATTAAATTTAACATGACCATAATTATAATCTGATTAAAATATGATCTCTAGCCAATTTATAATTAAAATTTAAAGTTAAGTTAATTATTTATGGAATAAGCTCTCATATGATGTGTACTAATCAATTTATTATATGATTTAACATTCAAACCATATAGATCTTCCGTAAATCATAACTCCTTAACCGTAACTCCGATTTTAGTGGATCTTGTTCCCACGATCTCGTAGCAACACGTAGATCATTATTATGCAATTTGTTCTTATGTTTGGTGTGATGTTAATTTTGTCTATACACTGTTTGTTTGTATTGCTACAACTAGCTGCGCGTGGTTTCGAGGATCTGAAGAATCACCCTGGTAACTGGAATCTCAAGTGCTAGGCAAGTTGTGCCCTTGATCACTTCTTTCTACCCAGTCATGTTCTGATTAATCATAATGATCTGCATAGGTTAATTTTGATGGGACCCAATAGGTTACCCTAGTTTGACTATCTTTATACCTTGATTACCACTGGACTTTTTGGGTAGTACTTGCTATTGCTTTATGTGGTTTTGGGTATGAAGATTACACTATTCATGATTATACTTTTGTTATCAGTTGTTATTTATTGTTCATGTTAAGATCATTATGTTAATTGGAACATGGAGAACCACCCGGGGAAACAGTGCTACCACAAGGGTTTAATGGGACGCCCTTGGCCGATTAATTAGGAAAGCTAGTGGAAGACTACCTTACCCGAAAGGGGCAAGGGCAGTAGGGGAGTGGTCAGTGTAGGGAGGCCCTCGGGAGGATTTTGCTGCGATGGCGGTCCTACAAGGGATTCCTGCATTGGAGCTTCCTATAAACTGTAGCGGGTTTTCTGAAGCTAGTGGAACTTTGTAAAGGCCTCGTAGTGGTACCCTGCCTCGCTTCCTTGGTAGAGGTGTATGGAGTCTGATCAACTCTGTGGCAAATGGGTAACACGACTTGTGGGTAAAGATGCGCAACCTCTGCAGAGTGTAAAACTGGTATACTAGCCGTGCTCACGGTCATGAGCGGCTCGGACACTCACATGATTAAATTATGGAACTTAAACTCAATTTGTCATATGCATTGCATCGCAGGTGAGGTTGGTACTTTTGTTCTACTACTTAATTGGGCTGGTATTTGCTTATACTTAGTAATTGCTAATAAAATTTTGACCAACTTTAAAAGCAATGCTCAGCTCTAACCATCCTCTTTGGTAAGCCTTACACTTCACGTGAGCTCCCACCTTTGGCGAGTTCATGCACATTATTCCCCACAACTTGTTGAGCGATGAACGTATGTGAGCTCACTCTTGCTGTCTCACACCCCCCCACAGGTCAAGAACAGGTACCGCAGGATGAGGAGCTTGGAGGATGCTGCAATGTGTTCGTGAGAGGTCTAGGTCGTCGTCTCCCAGTCAACTTTGGGTTGCTGGACCGTTGTCTCCTTATAATGTAATTATTTATTTATTTTGTACAGAACTCCTGTTATGTAGTAAAGATGTGACATTCTATCCTGTGCCATGATTCATCATATGTGTGAGACTTGGTCCCATCACACCTGGTGATTATGTTCGCGCCCGGGTTTTGGACCCTGAAATCCGGGTGTGACATTAGGGTGTAAAGTTATAACTTTCAGGTTTCGCCTATCCACCCCCCTCTAGGCAACTTTCAAATAGCCAGAACCTAGGGGCAAGCACAAGTAGATGTTATCCATCACGCTAGCAGAGCTGCAGTGATTAGTACCAACATGTAAATGCCTGAAGATGTCAAGTAACACATACAATTAACTTGAGTAGCAACTACTCACGTGAAGAGTTCTAGTTAATTTTTTTAATTGCTACTTATATTTCACTACTTGGTAAATTTAGGAGGCTTGACACACCTATTGCAATTTGCAATGCTCTATCTGCTATTTTATACTCCCTCTGTTTTGTTTATATATATGACGTTTTCTAGTTTCATACATATCGCGGTTGTTATAATCATTTAGCCACTCCTTGAGTCTAAAATCTAGATAATTTGAAGATTCACAAGATAGTTCTTGTTATGTGTATCAGCATATGGCTATGTCGTATGCGTTGTTTAGAATGTGTTTGGTTAGATGTACAAGAAGGGGTGGAAGGGAACGACCATATTTTCTATGATGTTTGGATGAGATTTACGTACGGATAAGGTGAACACCGGAGCAATTTTTGGTAGTGACGTGGTCCCAAAAAATCGAGCAGACGGTGCCAGCCTCGCTTCATCATACTTTGACCTTAAACCAAATACATTCTTATATCCTCACACACACTAGCAAGTTGCAGTAGAATTTAGCTTTTAGGCATGGGATATACTCATGTTTACACGACTGAGGACTAACAGCTGCGTAAATAAAATATTCAAATTCATTGAGTTGCTATTGGCAAATTACCAGATCCAAAAGCTGGCAAACACTTGAGACTTGACAAAGAAAGGCTCAAAGGCATGATTAACCGATCCCTGAAGCCCTTGCCAGTTACGGTAACATCACATATTCACGTGGATCTCTAAATAATTGCTCCTTGACCGCTACCAAAAATGGCGAAAATCGTGGGTCGTTGCGTCCGTGAGATGGGGACGTCCGTGGGCCTCGCCCATTGGGAACTTGGGACTTGGGCCACTACGTCTGTGAGATGGGCTCAATAATATTCGGATAGTAGGTCAGATATATTCGAGAAAATACACGGAATTCTGATATCCGACGGCATACCATACCGGTATCCGCTATCAGAACTAAAATATTTGTGATATCCTGGCCCATGTGATGGTGATATTCTGGCACAAAGATTAATAGAATTAATAGAATATCCAAATCAATAAGGTGCATCTTCTTTTTCGGAAGTCTATCTCGAAATAACCTCCAAGTTAAGTGTGTTTGGCTTGGAATAATTTGGGATGGGTGATCGACCGGGAGGTTTTCTCGGGTGCGCATGAGTGAGGATAAAGTACGCACAAAAGACCTGTGTTGGTCTGTGGGAATAATATATGATCCTAGAGAGCTGTCAGGAGTAAGTACAGCCGGTTAAGATTGGACGGGGTGTTACAAGTAGTATCAGAGCCGACCCTCGCGGTTTCACGGGCGTGTGTGGGTTAGGGGTTCGGGTATATGGCGCATGGCGCATGTGGGCTCAGAGTGGTCACATGGCATGACATATGACGATACTAGACACACAGACGTGACTAAGAGGGGAGGTTTCTGGATTGGGGTTGATCGACGGGAACGTCGGTCTTCTAAGGGGGTGGATTGTGATATCCTAGCCCCTGGGATGGTGATATCCTAGCCCAAGGATAAATAAAATTAATAGAGTATCCATACCAATAAGGTGCATCTTCTTTTTCGGAAGCCTATCTCGAAAGAACCTCCAAGTTAAGCGTGCTTGTGATGCCCGTACACAAGCCCCCGAGGGGTGTTTTTTTCGGAAGCCAATCTTCTTTTTCGGAAGCCTATCTCGAAAGAACCTCCAAGTCAACCTTGTGTTCGCACACGTGCCGACCACACCCACCAACTAATGCATCACCACTAGACCATGTGCTTGTGATGCCCGTACACAAGCCCCCAAGAGTTGTCGTTATAACACCCCTGTTGAACCATCATTCAATGGTCACACGTGCCAAGGCTGGATTCAGGATGCCTCCTCACCCCCTCGTCTTCACCACCGCTACTCCACTTACGACACCATCTCTGATTCTATCCTTGATCTATTCTATGCTTGCTGATCCACATTGGCACACGACCATGGAGGAAGAATATGCAGCCCTGATGAGCAACTATACATGGGAACTAGTTCCTCAGCCTCATGGCTCCAACATCATGATCGACAAATGGATCTTCACGCATAAGTTCCTCTCTGATGGGACCATTAATTATTACAAGGCTCATTGGATTCTCTAGGACTTCACTCGATGCCCCATGGTTAACTACAATGAGACTTTTACTCAAGTTGTAAAACCGGCCATCGTACGCATGGTGCTCGCCCTAGCTGCAGCTCATGACTGGCCTATTCAACAGCTTCACGTGAAGAATGCCTTTCTACACGGGATGCTCAGTGAGATTGTCTACTGCAGTTAGCCTACAAGGTTCGATGATCCTGCCCATCTAGACAAGATTTCCTGCCTCCACAAGTCCTTGTATGGAGTCAAACAGGCACCCGAGCTTAGTATAGTCGGGTCGTCACCTATATGACATCATTGGGATTTGTTGAAGCCAAGTTGGACACCTCGCTATTCATCTTCCATCATGGTTCAGATATGATATATATGTTTCTTTACATTGATGACATCATTATGACTGCCTCCATTGTCGAGCTCCTATGCCCCACTATTACTGCCTTGCAGCAGGAATTTGCAATGAAGTACCTTGGGCAGCTTCACCGTTTCCTTGTCATCATCGTTGAGCGACGTCCTGATGGCTTGTTTCTTCACCAACGCACCTACACGTTGAATGTCATAAAATGAGCTAGCATGGCTGACTACAAGTCGTGTACCACTCCGGTCGACCTTCAAGCCAAACTTGTTGCCGATTCAAGGCATTCGGTCCAGGAGGCCTCCTAGTTCCACATCATAGCTAGTGCTCTTGAGTACCTAACTTTCACCTAGCCAAACATTGCCTACGCTATCCAGCATATATGCCTTCATATGCACGATCCTCGAGAGCCTCATCTGATGGCTATGAAGCGAATTCTACTATCTTGAGGGAACCTTCAACTACAATCTATGCCTCCACCATTTGTCCAACTCCGACCTCGTCGTCTACACTAATGTTGACTAGGCAGGTTGTCTAGGAACTCGCCGCTCTACATCAGGCTATGTGGTGTTCCTGGTTGACAATTTGGTATCCTAGTCTACAAAACGCCAAACGGTTGTTTCTCACTCTAGTGTCGAGGCTGAATATCGTGCCATTGCCAATGGAGTTGCTGAAGCGACTTAGCTACGCCAGCTGCTTTACGAGCTCGATCGCCCACTGTCCCAGTGCACTCTTGTCTACTGTGACTGCAACAACATCAGCTCTGTCTATCTCTCCACCAACCCCATTCTATATCAATGAACCAAGCATGTGGAGATTGATCTTCACTTCGTCTGTGAGAAGGTCATCATCGGGCAAGTACGCGTTCTCCATGTTCCAACAACATCACAGTTTGTCGACCTCTTCACGAAGGGACTCCCCTCCTTGGTGTTCCATGAGTTCAGATCCGGTCTTAACATTTGCACTGGCTAAGTTGTGACTGTGGGGGTGTTAGATGATCTGTTATACAAGGCACATGCACCTAGGACACTGCCATGTATAGAGTTGTCTTAGTATATCAGGAAAGGATATAGATTCATAGAGAGAGATTTGGGGGAGGGGATTACTGGTCAGGATCAATCATGATCCTTACCATTTATGAGGTTTCCTTTTACCTCACCTCTTCCTCCCCTATATATATGTACATGTAATTTTTTCAATCAATCAATCCATTTATTTGTACCATCATCTAGTGATTCCTGTCACAGTCACTTCTCCGAATTGCAAAGTCCAACCCATGGTTTTTTGTTGCAGAAGGGCATCACACTGCCACTTAGATTATAGAAGAGTTTGCAGGAGGATGTGCAGGAGAAGGCAGCTACTGAGCTTGTTACACTTGTAGTTACGGATGACAAGACTACAAATGTGAATCCTGCAAGATCGGAAGCGGTGATGTAGAGCATCTGAATGTCGCTCGACCTTGATGGTGCTCAAGGGAGAGCGCACAACCTGAAGCAGCAAAATTAATTAGTAGTTTCTCTGTAGCACTGTTTTTATTGTTCCTAGATGCATTTACCATCTTCTCACATTAGTTAATGCCACCATGCAGGCTCTTGCCAACTTCTTAGTGAATACGACCTCCGTCTCATATCGTAAGGTCACGGAGGTTTATCCTAAGTCAATATTTTTGAAACTTTGACCAACAATACCTACAAAATTTATTATTTTTAGAATACAAAAAATATATATTGTGGTAGATGTTTAATAGTAAATCTAATATTTTTATTTTTATTTAGTTAATATTTATAAATATTTTGTTATTAACTGTCAAAGTTAAAAACAAATTAACTTATAAAACTAATTAGGACATACCGTCGTGTGACCTTAAGATACCTTAAGATATGGATCTTAAGGGATGGAGGGCGTACCAAAGTTGCCAAGGTAGTTGGAGATGAAGGTGGCATTACAACTTCTTAGTGAAGACCAACTCAACAAGGAGGTGTTTGAATGCACTAGAGCTAATACTTAGTGGTTAAAATTAGCTAGAGACATAGAAATATACTATCTAATAGTTTAACTATTAGCTATTTTTAATAAATTGGTTAATAGTTAACTAGCTATTTGTTAGCTAGCTAATTCCACTAATAATTTTTAGCTAATTAACTATTAGCTATAGTATATTCAAACACCCCTTGAATATGCTTATAAAAAATCAAAAGCTAATACTGAGTTGCATGGATGGTAGACCATGAGTCCATGACCCCAGGACCAGCGGCACTGGCTGAGGGGCCGGCTCTTCTTGTCCCTGCTCCCAACTCAATTCTCTCCACGTTTGCCAAAGCCAAGCTGGTCCAAACCTCTATCCATGGATGCGTAAATAAAGCTGCCCATATTGGCGCCTTCCTTACCGATCGATCGTTCAATGCCCTGACCGTGTTTTTTTTTTTTTTGAAAATGCCCTGCCCGTGTATGGCAGCGGCCCATTACAATCCTGTTCAGGGGCCCAGCAGTACTTCGCCGCCTTCTCCGTTGGAGAAACAGTTCCATCGTACTAGGCAGTCGGCATGTACGTACGATCTTCCGATTTGCAATTATTCGTGCTCATGGGAGACAGTAGTACACAAGATCATTACAATATAGATAATGCACCCACTGCCGTCGTCTTACCAGCTGGCGGGACAGATAGCTCTCTTCGGCGCAGGTTAACAGCATTACCAGAAGTGGAGGTATTTACAGTCAACGACTGCTTATTTGCAAGTGTGCAAGCAAATAATCTGATTCATTAAATTATGATCCAATCACAGATACAATCATGGTTTGTTAGAGAGTTTTTTATAAAGATTATTGAGCTGGTGGCGAAAAGATTTAAGTGTTAAATGTGACCTACGATTGGATCGTAATCTAATGGATTAGATGATTTGCTTTCACGCTTGGAATGAAAAACCGTTTCCATAGCAGTCGTTCCCGTACTTACAACCCTCTGTTGTTGCCGTAGATAGGATGTATTCTAGATTTCGTCAAAAATAGTGTCAACGTGTATGCCTCTAAATAAAAAATAGACCCAGGTAGGACTGAATGAGGACTTTGGACCTTTGCCTATTTCTTTGTTGCAAGCAGTAGATCTCATATTTTCACTTAGCTCAACTTGATGCTCCTTGCGGCACTCGTTCTTCCCTACCCCTATTTTATTTTATTTTGGATCCGCCTCTAATTCCAGTATTCGGCGTGCAGGTTTGTATTACTTTCACACACAAAGTAACGTGAGGACTAAGAGCATATCCAATATTAGAGCACGAAAACAACCCAACTCTCTTAGAGCATCTACAACCCAATTAAATATGAGGACTCGTGAGGTCTTAAGTGGCTAAGTGAAAAAAAATCAAAAGATAGGCTCTTCGTCCGTCTCTTCACGACTATATATATATATATATATATATATATATATATATATATATATATATATATATATATATATATATATATATATATATATATATATATATAGTCTCTTGACTGCATTAATTATCTAGGGACTTAAGGTTGTATCATGCGGTTTATTAAATATTTCTTATATCTAGAAAACCGTTCGAAGGTCTCTAGGTTGTACACGTCCTTAGGTGCTGTTTGGTTCACATATTTGTAACATGATGAGTAACTGATAACGTTAAGCCATGCCTGTTTAAGTCTAACCGTAATTGGATTTGGATACCACAATAGAGACTGATACCGGCATATTCAAATTTATTAACGCTGGTACTCGAGCGTGAATCATTACCGTTACTATTTACATTACAAATTTATGTGAAGTGTTACATCCGGATTTAAGTGTAAACCCGGGTGTGTCTCAAACGTGTGTTAGGATCAAGTCTCACATAGTTTTAGCTCAAAGAATGTGCAGAATCTCAATGAGATCAAACTTGTCTTCAAGCTTGTGAATTTCCTGGCAATAGGCTATCATTTTATCTTCATTGCATGTACACTCTTTATTGACTTGATTTATCACAAGCATCGAGTTTCCTAGAACTTAGATCCGATGTATGATGAGAGCAATAGATATCCTTATTGTCGGGGACCATAATTAGGGGTACCCTCAAGACTCCTAAATCTCAGCTGGTAACCCCCATCAGCACAAAGCTGCAAAGGCCTGATGGGTGCGATTAAGTCAAGGATCGGTCCATTCAAGGGACGCGATCGCGCCTCGCCCGAGCCCAGCCTCGGGCAAGGACAGCCGACCCCGGAGGGTTTACGTCTCGCCCGAGGACCCCCTATGGCAACGGACACACCTTCGGCTCGCCCGAGGCCCAGTCTTCACCAAGAAGCAACCTTGGCCAAGTCGCCACGCCAACCGACCGAATCGCAGGGGCATTTAATGCAAAGGTGGCCTGACACCTTTAACCTGACGCACGCCCTCCAGTCGACAGAGCCGAAGTGACCGTTGTCACTTCGCCGCTCCACTGACAGGCCTGACAAGAGGACAACGCCGCCTGCGCCGCTCCGACTGCCGTGCCACTCGACAGAGTGAGGCTAACAGCAGCCAAGCCCGGCCTCAGGCGCCATAGGAAACTCCGCTTCGCCCGACCCCAGGGCTCGGACTCGGGCTCAGCCCCGGAAGACGACGAACTCCGCTTCGCCCGACCCCAGGGCTCGGACTCGGGCTCAGCCCCGGAAGACGACGAACTCTGCATCGCCCGACCCCAGGGCTCGGACTCGGGCTCAGTCCCGGAAGACGACGAACTCCGCTTCGCCCGACCCCAGGGCTCGGACTCGGGCTCAGCCCCGAAAGACGACGAACTCCGCTTCGCCCGACCCCAGGGCTCGGACTCGGGCTCAGCCCCGGAAGACGACGAACTCCGCTTCGCCCGACCCCAGGGCTCGGACTCAGCCCTGGCCTTAGCCGACGGTCTCCGCCTCGCCCGACCCAGGGGCTCGGACTCGACCTCGACCTCGGAGGAGCCTCCACCTCGCCCAACCTAGGGCTCGGACCGACCACATCATAGGAGGCGCCATCATTACCCTACCCCAAGCTGACTCAGGCTACGGGGAACAAGACCGGCGTCCCATCTGGCTCGCTCCGCCAAACAAGTAATGATGGCGCCCTGCACGCTCTATGACGACGGCGGCTCTCAGCCCCCTTACGGAAGCAAGAGGACGTCAGCAAGGACCCGACAGCCCCGACAGCTGTCCTTCCGCCAGGCTCCAGCGCTCCTCCGACGGCCACGACACCACACGAACCGGGGGCCAAAACCTCTCCGGCTGCCACGATGGCATGTACTTAGGGCACTAGCTCTCCTCCGCTAGACACGTTAGCACACTGCTACACCCCCCATTGTACACCTGGATCCTTTCCTTACGCCTATAAAAGAAAGATCCAGGGCCCTCTTACAGAGGGTTGGCCGCGCGGGGAAGGACGGGACGGCGCTCGCGCAAGGCCGCTCGCTCCCTCCCGCGTGGACGCTTGTAACCCCCTACTGCAAGCGCACCCGACCTAGGCGCGGGACAAACACGAAGGCCGCGGGATTTCACCTCTCACGCCTGTCTCCCTCCGGCTTCCTCCCCCTTCGCGCTCCGTCTCGCGCCGACCCATCTGGGCTGGGGCACGCGGCGACAATTTACTCGTCGGCCCAGGGACCCCCCGGGTTCGAAACACCGACACTCATGTTGATCAATAATGCTTCATGCTCAACAATATTATTTGGAGTAGGGATTTGTATTTGTAGCACATATTTAAACATCTCACCCTTACGAGAAGTAACAACCAATCCTGCTCTAGCTCCATCGAGTTATAGTGATCCGTCAAAGTTGGTTGTCTAGTAATCTTGGATCTTGGTATCAATAGGAACTTGTATCTTGGTTCACTCTACCATGATAGTTGTTTCTGGCTTGAAGATTATATCATAAATTCCATAAATTCCATGCTCGATTGATAACATCTTTATTATGCAAAACTTATCCCAATGTGGATGAGGTGTGAACTTCAACCTAGTGTGCTTGGAAATAGTGGACAAGATTCTGAGAAATAATGAGCAATGTGTAGGATAGCTTTATGATATGGAAGTATTGGACCTTGGACTCATTCAACATTTTGTTGATGAAATAGACCAAAAATGTACAGGATGAACACTATCCTCCATCTTTCTTTCCACCACTACGGCTATACTGACCATATGAGTTGTTGCATAAATTAATAGTTGTAGAACTTCCCCTAGTTTGAGAGCAACCAGGATAGGATGACTTGTAAAATATTTTTTGAGCTCCTCTAGTGCTTACTGAGCTTCCCGAGTATAATTGAACTGATCTTGTTTCTTGAGAAGCTTGAAGAATACTAGCCCCCAATCATCGAGTCTTGAGATGAATCAACTTAGAGATGCCATACATCTTGTCAACTTCTGAACATCTTGGGGACAACTTGGTGAACCCATTCTATTGATCAGCTCAATGATGTCATATGTCTTAGATAAGCTGCATGGAAGCCCTTGCTACTATGGCATTACCTAAGTTGTTACACATCTTGAGCGAGATGCTATTGATCAAGATCACATCTATTATATTAGTGTACCTATTATTCTAGTTACTCTTGTTGAATTACCAATACTATTGGTTGACATAATGTTTGATGTCTGGAGTAAATTACCTAGATCCATCATATTGCTTTATTTCTTCATGGTTCTTACAAATGGCAAATTGATCCATTAGGGTAGTCTCAATGTAAAAACTACTTACTAGTTTCCATACCACAAGACACCATGTATGAAAACTATCCAACATAATGCATCATTTCTATGAGTGAACCAACTAAAAAAGTATCCCAATCATTCACCACTCATCATCTTCCCCACACACATCTCTATCTCCTAATCCTCTCCATACTTAATATGTAGAGCACATGAGAAGTATGGATACAAGATGAGACGGGTGGAGTGTAGGTGGAGCATGCCACCTCCATTCACATGGTGATGCCAGTGATGGGAGGGCACTCTGCATCTGTGTGTGAAGAGCGAGGTGCGATCAGCCAGGGGCTGCGCGTGACATGGCAGAACGTGACTAGTGTGGCCAAGGTTAGGGGTGGCATTATCAACCACTAGGCGAAAAGTAGTGATGCAAGCACGAATGTTGTGGCTTAGCGATGTGACGATGACACATGACTTGGTGATAGCAAGAGAACACAATCTACAGCTTGTGGAACATGGGAATGGTTGCGAAGTGAGTGTGACTAGCTAGATGGGCGATTGCTATGTGAGTGGGGACAGCGAGCAAGCACATGGAGGGCACTAGCACATCTGGTAGAGCATAAGATGATGTTTGGATAGAAAATAAGGGTGGATGTGACCAGATGATAAGGACAATCATGCATCCATGAATGTAAGAGTCGAATCTAGTTTGATTTATCATTTTCTAATCATTCAAGTCTCATGTTGGTGTTTTCCCTTGACGTTCATGGCCTTGTACTCACGTCATGTGCCAATCACTACTCCACTATTGAAAGGGAAATGTAATATAGGATCATTTCTAAGATTAAGTGCTCAACACACCACTTGGACTAACTCTCTTGATATGAGCATGAGCACAAGTTCTAGCAAAAGCAAATTGAAGACAACAAGTTAAAATGTGCGGAAATAAAGGCCTAAAGTGCAACCTTCAATAAAGTTACATAAACATGAGGTTTAAATACTTGAATAAGTTGCACATACCAAATACTTATGTTTCTTGCACCTTTGTTTGGCTACTAACTCATTTTAGCAAAAAAGTGCATTTTGGAATTGAAGTGAGCCATATTGCAAATCCTGTAGAAACTATGTGAAAAAGGTATGGTTCCTACACTTAGTCAATTGTTTTATGAGCTAACTATGTTTGTATAAGTGCTTGGGAACCCCTCAAGAAAAGTCAAAATAAGTTTGAGAAGTTTGGCTCAAAAGAGCCAAACTCGGGCTGGTCTCGGCAGCACCTGAAAGTCCGGTGCCATCACCAGACAGTCTAGTGGCACGCCGGACAGTCTGGAGGCTGTACGGATGAACTCCTCATCCTTGGGATTTTTATTAAAAATCTTTGGACAGTCCAGTGCCCTCATCGGACAGTCCGATGAGTCCCTCCGGCGGCTACTTCAGATGTTCGCTCGGTGCCTAACGGTAGGATTGGGTCACCAGAAAGTCTGGTGCCATCACCAGACAGTCTGGTGCCCTGCCAGGAAAGGAAAGGTGCCAATTCGCTAATCTGGTTATCGTTACAGTGCGTTGTTCGGTGGCGCACTAGACAGTCTGGTATACCCGCAGACGGGAAGGTTTTGGAGCTTCCAAATGAAGATTGCAATGGCTCCTAGGCCCCTTGGGGCTATAAAAGGAACCCCTAGGCACCTCCATTTAGTACCCAAGCATACCAAGAGCACACCAACACTTTGATTCCTCGTATCCATGCATTTCTGAGATTCTAGTCAGATCCAAGCGCCCGTTTGAGCTGTAATAGTGATATTGTGTTCTTACACTCGTTTCCTTGGTTTTTCTTGTGTGTGCTACTGCGTTGTGCTTTTGTGTGTGTATTTTTTGTCCCTCCTTACTCTAAATTTTTATTGTGATCACTGTATAAGGATGTGAGAGACTCCGAATTTGTGGAGATTCCTCACAAATGGAATACTGATATAAGGAAGAAATTGTGGCAGTCATGTTTGATCTTTGAATCACTTGAGAGGGGTTGATTGCAATCCTTGTCCAAAGGAG